>NC_047661.1:93533101-95004768 GCF_011762505.2 Arvicanthis niloticus
TGAGAAATGGAGTCATTTTTAAGAGATCTTGTTTATCATGGGTGTTTTAATAAATAATAGAACAAATAAAAATGTAGGAATCTGGGTCTAGAAAGATGGCTCAGCCTTAAGAGCACTTACTGCTCTTTCAGAGGACTAAAGTTCAATTTTCAACATTTACTTGGCAATTCACAACCATCTGCTAACTCCAGTGGGAAAAAAAAAGAGATCTGAGCCCTCTTCTGGCCTCTGTGGATACTGCAAGCATGTGGCACACAGGTGTACATCCATAAAAAATAAAATCAAATAAATCTTTAAATATTAAAGTATAGTCCTTGTGAGACTGACCAGAAGGATTACGAATTTGAGTCATTGGGGTACATGGCAGATCCTTTGCCTGAGGTATATGTAGAATGGGAGAAAGGGGGGCAAGTATTTATTATAGTAGCAGAGATATATGGAAAATAAGATTTTGGGGGCCATTCCCTTGGCAGCATTTGTTTCTGTCTTTTCTAAATCTTTCAATTGACTAAATAAATTCAGCTTAAGTGTTGTAAAAAAATATCTTCATTTTAAATCTGAACTCTGGGAGGAAATTCAGTTTGCTATAGTGAAGGACAACTTCTATGGATCCATTAGGAGATTTAGGGAAACTACTGTTGTCCTCTAACTCTGTATGCTCCACAGTGATAGAGTCTCCAAGACACACATAATCAAGAGCTACTAAGAGGTATATCCTCACTCTCCTCTGTAAAAGATCTTGAATTTTTCAGTTATTTTTAGTTTAATCGTCTCCCATTTCTGTGAGTTACCATCTAAATTATACTTTAATGTAAACTGGATCACCCATAAAAGAAAGGAAAGATTTGGCAAATCATGTGGATTTTAATGCATATGCTAAAAAACAGAAATTTCTTCTTCTATGGCCCCAGCCTAAACGTTCACTTCTCAGCCTAGATTATAAGAAAAGGGCAACTCTTATGAAAAACTAGCACAGAATTTCATCTTTAATCAGTTTATGTTCTTTTTGGTCTATGTGTATGTGTGCAATATACACATACCTGTTCACATGTGTGTGAGCAAATGAGACTGGAAGGTATGCACACGTGTCCCCAACATGCAGAGGCCAGAGGTAGACACCAGGTGTCTTCATCAATCTCCCTGTCCTTTGTGTACTGAGGTAGGATTTCTTACTTGAACCCAAAGCAGTTAATGTAGCTAGTAGTCAACCTACCCAGAGGATCTATCCTCTGTCTCTGTCCTCAGAGAGCCAGGATTACCAGTGGGCCATCAATCTGCCTAGCATTTATGTGAGTTCTGGGTACTACACTACACTACACTACACTCCTCATGCTTATTCAGCAAGTTCTTTTTCCACTCACATATCTCCCCAGCCTCTTCTACATCATCTGAAATCTAAAGCAGGGAGCACATCATATGTAACTGGGCATGGGAGGAGTTTTTGTTTTATCTAAAAAGTAGACAGGGACTACTTGATATAAAGAATAAATCCCTCTCCACTATTTTCTTGCTCTGCTCATTAAAGTGAAGAGCAAGGACATGAGAAGGACACAGCCTCAGAGGCTAAAAGTAATCCACACAGAATGAGCAAGATCGACCGGCATCTAGAAAACATTCTGGGAGCAATTGAGAGACAGTCCATTGATGAGGTACGCACTGTAAAATTAGATGCTGATGTTATAACGATGTTTGGAAGATGTTTCAGTGAGGTAGAAAACTGAAATAGGGTTGAGTTTCAGGCCAGTGAAGGGACAATAGAGAGGAGAGTTAGAAAAGAATAGTTTAGCTGCATACTTTAGCCATGTCCGAGGAATGAAATAATCTGGGCTTATTTAATTCAAATTATAGCATCCAAAAATTCCAGAGAAAAGGGAACTTTATGATACTTTATACCACCATCCAAAGTTATTTCTAAAATATACCCATTCCTTTTGCTCTAACTCCAAACTTGTGTGGTATCAGTGTACGTCATTTGACTTCTTACATGAATGCAGCCACATAGGAAATCGCAGCTATGAGGAGACAAGAATATCTCCCACTGTAAATCAGAAATGCTGTTCTGAATGTCTCAGGAGTCACCTGACAATTTGGTATATATCAACAAACAAGCCAGAGGTCAATAGAGAAGGTCATAAAAGAGTGTCATGGAGGTAATTATAACAAAGCAGTGTAAAAGGAGGCTCCAGCGCAAGACAGAGGTTTCATGAGCATGCGTGCCCCATTTCTCCTTTCTCCAGTTGCTAAGAAACATAACTTATTCACCTACATACACATGTGTGTGCAAACATACACACAGACACACACACCACAACACACATACCATACCATACCATACTGCACACACACACTATACCACACCACACACATACCTCATATCACACATACCCCATACCACACACACACATGCATACAAATACACACACCACACCCTAACACACACACCATAACTATACCCCCACATACCTCATACTACACACACAACATAACACATACACATCATAACACATACACATATCAAACACACATAGAGAGAGGGAGAGAGAGAGAGAGAGAGAGAGAGAGAGAGAGAGAGAGAGAGAGAGAGAGCGCAAACTTTTTTGGTTTAGTTTGTTTTGTTTGTTTGTTTGTTTGTTTGTTTTGTTTTGTTTTTTGTTTTTGTTTTTTTTGTTTTTTGTTTTTTGTTTTTTTTGTTTGTTTGTTTTTTTCCAGACAGGGTTTCTCTGTATAGCCCTGGCTGTCCTGGAACTCACTCTGTATACCAGGCTGGCCTCGAACTCAGAAATCTGCCTGCCTCTGCCTCCCAAGTGCTTGGGATTAAAGGCGTGTGCCAACACTGCCCAGCTTGAGAGCAAACTTAAGTATAAGAAGACTTGAACCTCAGCAAGCATCCTCTCAAATTTTATGCTACATAGTTTAACAAATCAAATTTAAATTTAAATTAAATTAGCAGTTCAATTTGCATTTCTCACAAGCAGGAGAAAGAAGATAAACATAATTATCTGTTTATAATTTGTAGAACTTCTATATATCTAAAACTGATTCTTGGCTTATCTGAAATATAATTGTGACTAGGCTTTCTGCAATTTATCTGACACTCCTGCATAAAAGCCAGATACTTCATTTCAAAAACATACTCAGATGTAAAATGTCACTTCATATTCTCTACCGGTCCCAACAATCTGAATCTAATCATAAATTTTAATAATGAAATCATATAATAGTCTTCCAATAGGAAATAAATAATGTTACAGCAAGCATCTTTTTCGAATAATTTTCCCGCTTTGTGTAGACCGTCTCTTCACTATGTTGATGGATTGGTTGGTTTGATATTGTTGTGCTGCACAAAAGCTTTCTAGTTTTCAGCAATTTCATTTGTCTATTGCTGTTGGGACTTTTTGTGTTGTAGCTTGGAAAAGATTGCCACGTTCAGTGTCAACCATTTCTCCAAAGTTTACATCTATAAGATCTGGTTTATACGTAAGATTTTAAATACACTTTTTGTTGAACTGGGGGTTTACCCAGCAGAGGGAATGGTAAAACAGAGGGTAGGCTGCTTTCTTTTGCCTGTGGATATGAAGCTTTAAAAACAAAAACAGTATTGAAGAAACAATGCTTTCCCATCATGCACCCTTCATTCCCTTGTCAAGCATTAGTGGAAGCATGATAGCACATGCCTGTAATCATAGAAGTTGAGAAGCTGAAGCAGGAAAACTAGGTGTATGAGATCAGCCTAGCCGGCAAAATCATTTCCAAACTTCCTTGGGCTACATAGCAAGACTCATCTCAAAAAGAAGCAAATAAAACAAAACTGTTAGTTCGGTATATACACATAACTTTGTTTCTAGGCATTCTAGTCTACCCCATTGGTCTATGTGTCTGTTTGTGCCAGTGGCATATTAGTTTGATAACAGTTGCTTTATAATGTAATTAAAGTCAAAAAGAATAATGCAATCAGCCTTGTTCTTCTCCCTCTCACTCTGATTGCCTTGTTTACCTGAGGTGTTTTGGTATCACATGAAACCTTGAAGACTCTAATGCAGGTAGTTCTGAAACAAGCATACTGCTAACTTGAATATTGTTTCTCATACTTGGTGTAGTACTTTAGCTACAGGAGACAACTGAGACAATAACAATCCATGTCCTTCACACCTGTATCTTCAAACACAATAGCTCTCAATTGGCCATCCCACATACAATAGAATTTGATGGAACTACCATCGAGTGGCCACCGAATCTGATCCTTTCCACTTAACTAGGATCTGATCTGACCCAGCCTAGTAATGCAGTCAGGTCTAAAAATGCTAAGCCTTGTAAGCCCCAGGAGAGAACAATTCACATCATCTTTTATTTGAATCCCTATATAAACATCTTGAGTGGAAAAGGTCCTTGACCAAGACAACAAATTCAGGTTCAGTATCAAAACTTCACGATTACATCAAATTATTAAATTCAGGCAGATGTCCTCATGACCATGCCAGCCATGAATGTATCTAATCTACCTCACTTTTATGTTAATGTCATAAATTTCAAATGAAATATGTGTTTCCTACTGTTCAATTTTTACGGCTAAGGAGATGCTATGGCTGAGCTAGAAATCATTTCATTATAAAAAGTAAATATTAAATTGAATTCTCTGAATTGAAAGTCATACTTCCTGGGGAAATCTGTGTCAGGAAATGAGAATTAAAGATAAACATAGATGAATATGTAATGATGGCCATATAAAAGCTGATCGCAGAATCTTAAAATATTCCAATTATCCTTAAAAAAAATTTAATCCTCTGTATATTCTGTAGCTGCACCAAGGAAGTGATCCATCTGATGTCTTATGTTTTCTGCTGCTGCTGTTTATTCCTGCAGCAGAGGCAGATTCCATTTGGGAAAACCACAAACAATGCTAGGTGAGCACATTCATAATTCAGAGAACTAATTCCCTGTCATCTTTTAAAAGAAATCCTTCCTTCTGATGTCTTGGAGACAATTTTTCCCAAAGTAGAGGTAATTACAGTGAGCCAGATTCATGAGTTCTGGGACACTATAATCAATAGTCCCTTCTAAAGGTATTTTATTTCATTTATCCACTCAATGAAAACTTTTTATTGCCAATATTGAAGTTAGAAATATCTTCAACATCTTTAAGCGTCAAGACCTACATCAGGTCTTCATAAAATGCATTGACTAGCTAAATGACATTATTTGATGCATGGCATAGTAATTAAGGGATAATAGGTGGTAAACAATAGAATAGATGGTAGGTAGGTGGGTAGGTAGGCAGATAAGTAGGTAAGTAAATAAAATAGATGTTAGTCATGGTAGTCATTACTCTTTACCAGTTTAATATTTTCCATGTACAAAAGCTATCAGTCAGAGCCTAAGGAGATGGCTCAGGGGTTAAGCACATGAGTTGAGCAAGTAGGAGGACTTGAGTTCAAATTCCTCACAAGACTCAAAAAGCACAAAGGTATCCATGTCTGTAACCTCAGCACTGAAGAGTACAGATAGACAGATCATGGGAGCTGGCTGTCCATGTAGCCTAACCAACACAGTGAGTTTCAGGTTCAGTGAGAAACTGTGACTCAAGAGAATAAGATGACATCTGATAGAGGAAGTCACTTGGCATCTTCTTCTGGCTCCCACATACCCATGCATAGGCACAGGCAGCTTATACACATGTGCATTCAACATACATGAATACACACAGAGTTATCAATCATATTCAAAGCATTTACATTATACTACTTTATAGATTAATTACTTTTCAATATTTTAGGTAATTAATTATACAATCAAGTGCCACATGCTTATCCATCAAACAGCTCACATGACAGTGCTCACATGATCACATGATAAACTGCTCACATGACATGGTCCCCTTAGAGGATATAGCAGAACATGTACACTCACTATGCAGTCTAGGTTTCTTTAATACACCATGATGTTCACACAAGCATAAAAAAATCTAATGATTCCTTTCTTAGAGTACATTTCATTTTTAAGTGTAACTTTAACCAGATCCAGGTATGTTGACAATAAGGCATAAGTCTCATATGCCTGGATGTATGCAATTTTTAATCTAGCATATAAAAGAAAAATAAGGGAGGCCAGCCTACCATGTGGTGCAGGCAGCTGGAAGCCACCCAGAGGCCTACCAGCTGCACAGCCACCCATACCCAGAGACATGCAAGTATATAGTGGAGAAAGGGGGAAGTAGAGTGGTTTGGGCACTGTGAAGGGAGCCAGTACTGGAGAGGACAGAGTGGAGAGGAGCAGCCCCATGGGAGTACTCTGCCCTGCCACCTGAGGTCAAGGTGAAGTCCCAGTCTGTGCTGGCCTGAAGGCTGTGTCTGGGTCCATGGCCATATAACAGCAGTCTGTGTCAATGTCCATGGCTCATGTTACCACCAAAGGCCGTTATGAGTGCTCTGGTCAGGGCTGCCACCTGGGACTTTGTTGATACCTAATGGCTGTCTACAGCTGGCCCTGACCCTTACTTCCTGCAGCACTCAGAAGAGCAAGCCCTGCATCATACCTGGTAATACAGTAGAGCTAGCCCTGGTAGTGGGAGAATGAGCACAGTCAAGCTGGCCCCACCACACATCTGCTGTGAGATGGTGTGTGTGAGAGAGAGAGAGGGAAAGAGGGGGAGGGGGGAGGGGGAGGGGGAGGGAGAGAGAGAGAGAGAGAGAGAGAGAGAGAGAGAGAGAGAGAGAGAGAGAGAGACTACCTGACCCTGACCTTTGTCACCTGCAGTAAGCAGCAGGGGAGCTGGTCCCAAGGCCATAAGAGCAGGAGAGCTGTTGCTCTTCTCTCTCTTGCCTGCCGCAGCACTTAGGAGGGTGGATCCTTCACCTTGCCTGGGCAGCACAGTACAGGTGGCCCTGGTATCGAAAACTCAGGTGAGCAGGTCCCAACGATGTGAGAGTAAGAGAACTAGCCCTGCCCCTTGCCAGTTGCAGCATTGGGTGTGCTAACCTATTCAGTGATAGAGACCTTGCCCTGGCGGTGTGTGGCAGGGAAAGCTGGCAAGCTGCCCAACTCATCTACTACACAGGCCTAAATCCAGGGCTTTGAGTTGGTCCATCCCAATATCTATTCCATTAATAAACTGCTGAAATTTGTGAAGAAGCCTGCCCTGCAGATCCAAGCTACAGTATTTCCGTAATAGCAACAACAAAATATCCAACAGGAGTCCCAGTGAAAACCCAGTATGGATAGTATAACAGGAGGCAGAGATCTTTAACCAGACCAATAGCTCATTGCAATGAATATCTTCAAGTGAAGATGTGTGGAAAAAATGGGTACACAGTGTAATATACTGCCATACACTACAGCTTCCATGATGAGATGTTTAGTTTGGTTTGGTTTGGCTTGGTTTGGTTTGGTTTGGCTTGGCTTGGCTTGGCTTGGCTTGGCTTGGCTTGGCTTGGCTTGGCTTGGCTTAGGGGTTTTGGTTTTTATTTTCTTTTGGTCAGGAGGTTGCTAGGGAGGAGGGCAGATACGAAGATCAAGGGAGATGAGTGGGATTGGGATACATGATGTGGAATTCACAAAGAATCAATAAAATGTTAAAAATAAACAAACATTTTGGTAGGAGAAAATTCTCTCTGGCTATTTCACATATCTTTCACAGAAGAGAAAACTTTCTTTCTACATATTTAGGCTCTCTGGCTGGGTCTACAAAACAAACCAGCACGTAGTTTAATGAGAGAAAGGGCTTATGAATTTATATGATGCTAAAAGGAATATCGCCAAAAAAGAGAAGACTCCAAAAGATATCTAAGGATGGGAGATTTTAGATCAGTCATAAACGATTAAAAGTAATAATAACCTAAGAAAGAGGGGAGTTGATATGGTCTGATGTTTTCACCTCCAAAAATCACACTGAAACTTCTCAGGTGCAGTGACTAAGTCATGAACTCCTCCCTGTGGGTAGGAACAGAGACTCTGTGAAAGGATTTGTGAGAGGAACTAAGTCTCTTTTGTCTTGCACCGTCTATCATGTGTGATCCCAAGGTTCCTCCCCCTCAATGACACCCTATTGAAGGCGCTTCCTGGGAGCTCAGAGCTGCCCTCATTAGACCCCAGAATGGCCACTGCCTTATCTTAGACTTTCATGTTCCAGAGCTGCAAGCATAAACTTCCATTCTCCATAAATAACTCAGTCTCCAATAATGTATTACATCAGCACAAATGGACTACGGCAAGGAACTGGTGATAGACTGGGAAGAACAACATGTTTCTTCTTCAGTGCCATCTTGTCTCTCTTCTGATGTAGAAAATGTGGGGTCTAGGCATCTTCCTAATGGCATTCCATGCCCTTGTTTTTGATTGATAGGGAGAGGGCAGAGTCATTGTGATTTTCCTGAATTTCCTTCAGTTCAAAATAATACTCATGCCAGATTGCATCTTTGGGATGACACAGTCTGATCTACTCTGTATGTATGTGAGAAAAATATACTGAGAGATTTGCCCTATGCTAAACTTTTACATATGTATACACAGAAAATAGGAAAATACAACAAAACACAGCTGTGTTTACTGAGCATTATACAACTTCCAAAATTCCTAAATCCAAGGTTCTTATTTGTAGTGGTTTAAATGAGATGCTCCCCGACATTCTCAGGCATTTAAACATTTGTTCCCCAGCTAGTGATGATGTTTGTGAAATCTTATGGGTATGGTCATGCTAGAGGAAATGAAACCTAGGGGTTGACATTGACATTTAAAAGGCTCCTACTATCTGGTGTTTGCTCTCTCTGCTTCTTTCTTGTACTTTAAGATATGAGTTCTCAGCTTACTGCTCCAGCCACCATGTCTACTTGCTGCCATGCTTCCATGACATAATGATGATAGACAGGAATTGTAAGCCTCAATAACCCTTTCCTTCTATAAGTTGTCTTGGTTATGGTATTTTATTACAGCAACAGAGAGGTAACTAATATGCCTTTTTTAAATGCAGCTTACTGTTGCTATAGGTCAGCATCCATGTCCGTCTACATCATCACTGTGGTACTTTGAGGCAAGAATGAGATTTTTCTAAAACATATCATATTTAAACTAAAAGTTATAATTAAAATAAATACCTCCAATTCTTTTTTTCATTAACTTATGTATTTATTCACTTTACATCCCAATAGCAGCACCCCTTCTCTTCCCTGTACCCCCTCACACAGCTCCTTCCCCCTATTCTCCTCTGAGAGGGGAAAACCTCAAAACTATTCTAGCACTCCCCATTACTGTTGTATCGGGCAGTCTTTATGAATCACTTGTGTATGCAAGGCACTAATTATTCCAGGTGTTAAAAAAAAAGTAACATCAACAAAACATATGAGAATTATAATCTCCATGGAGCTACTACTCCAGAACAGAAATGTTAAGCAAGATAAAAGTAAAATATGTAGTATAAAGGATTGTGGGTAGGATGATAAAATAGGAAACGTTAGAAAGACACTGAATTTTGGTTTAGTTTGGTTTTCTTCTTGTTGTTTTGTCTTATGGCAAGGGGAAGATGTTGATTGTGAACCAGTCTCATTATGTAGCCCAAGATCTTACTATATAGCCCAGGCTAGCCTCAAACTTCAGTCAGTCCCCTTGTGTCTGCTTCCTAAGTATTTGAATTAAAGGCATTCACTACCACACCTAGCCTGAGCCTTTTTAAAAGAAATTAAAAAGTGTTCACTGAGAGAAATTCATAGGTAACTAAAGATACGAAGAAAACAAAAGCTATTTCTCATGGCTGTCTGGTGACTTGACATCCCAATCAGAAGAAGTCACTAGTGCAACAACATTAAGGCAGCTATTCTGGATAATCAGTGTGGCTGAGACAGAGTTATTTAGAAGCATAGTAAGGGGCGGGTGAAGGGAGATGAGAAATATGTATGTAGAGAACAGAATGGAGTGAGGCCCTGGGTTCCATCACTGAAGTCGGAGGAGACATCTTGCCTATAAAAAGACAATATTTGAGAAAGATCACCTAAGGCCCTGAGGTCATAGAAAATATTTACCTTTACAAGGTCAAAATGGGAAGCCAAGGATGGCTTTGATGCTATGCATCTGATATCTGACATGGTTCCCCAGAAAAACAGAACCACCAAGATGTATACATGGGTTCTTCTTGGTAAACAGTGGTATTGTGTTTCAGTAAACTCACCATAAAATTGAAATGATTGTAAATCAAAAAAGGGTATTAAGTGTACCAAGTCTGTATACTTCATAGCTTAGCAACACAGTGAGGTAACGATCATCAGTTTTACAACCTCATGCGTATGTGGTTGACGGAAATCTTCAGCCTGATGTTGCGTCCCAGCATTATAAGGGAACATCCCATCACATTTCACTAGACAAGAAAAAACATTCGAAATTCAAAATTCTCCAAGTTCTAGTTCTTTTTAAAAAATATATATATCATTTTATGTGCACAAGTGTCTTGTCTGCATGCATGTCTGTACACTATCTACAGGCCTGGTGCCTGTAGAGGCCAGAAGAGAGCATTGGATCTCCTGGAGTTGGAGTTGCAGACAGTTGTAAGCTGTAAGTTGTAAGTTGTGTGCTGGGATTGAACCTGGGTCCTCTAGTGCTCTTAATGGTAAATACTCTTAACTACTGAGCCACCTCTGCAGACACCTCTGGCTCATTCTTAGTGATTTCGTTCATTTCTCCCTCTTGCTTTATGCTGCAAACATTAAGGAGATCATTGCCTCTGCCAAGCATCCAGTTTTGTTGCTCACAAGCTCCATATGACATACTGGAATGAAACTCCCCAACAGTCTTTACCTTCTTAAACCAGGGACCACTCTCCTCCTGCTCCCGATGACCAGCTCTTCTTTCTGTTCTTTGTCCTCACTACTGGCTTCCATGTCTGTACTCTATCAGAGTTGTGTCAGTGATTGCTTAGGTGAAAGCTGTCTCTCCAGCTCTTCTCTTTTACTGTCTGAGCCCACACTGGAATCACCTCTATAGTATATATTCTACCAACACTTAGGTAGTACAGTCGCAGCCTTTTCTAGGATGTGCATCAAAACTCTTATTTTCTACTGAACCCCCAGTTCTAAAATGATGTCCATGGATTTACATATTGGCTGCAGCAGCATCCCCTGTCTTGGTACTTAAATCTGGTGCAGTCGTAATGCACAGCCATAAATAAAAGTATAAGGTTGGTGCCTTAAACAACAGGAGTTTGTTTTCTCACCATTCTGTGTGCTACAATTCCCTTCCATAAAAATCAGGGCACTAGCCAATTTAGATCCTAATGATAACTCTCTTCCTGCCTTGTAGAGGGGGCCTTCTTGCTTTATCTTTGCATAGTGAGTCTTAACTCTCTCTGTCTCTCTCTTTCTCTGTCTCTCTGTCTCTCTGTCTCTGTCTGTGTGTGTGTGTGTCTGTGTGTGTGTATGTGTCTGTTTGTCTGTCTGTTTATGTCTCTGTCTCTTTCTCCATCCTTTCTTTTATGGAAACAAAAGTACTATTGAAATAGGACCAACACCTGTGACCTCAATTAGCCTTCCGTGCCTCCACATAGACCAAATCTCCAAATACTGGTTCATAGGTTGACTGAGTCTTCAACATAGAAATACTAAAAAAAGCAAAACACACACTTCACAACTCCTTGTGTAGTTTTGCAAATTGTGAACTCTTTAGAACGCATATAAATGCATTATAAAATATTTTTATGGCTAACTATATGAAGTGGGTTATTATAGTAATAACACTTCTCTATTGCTGCCTTTGCCAGTAGGAGGAACTGCAGAAACAGTGGCTTAGATCATACCTAGCTTGTCATGTCCTGTCAGTTAGCTGCAGACACAGAGCACAGTGTTGAGGCTCAGCCACGTTGTCATCATTTGTGGGTACTATTACCTATGATTGTGATCGTGTATTTACTACATGCCTGCCATGGATGTAGAAATTCTAAACGAAATGTAATATACAATTAATCATACAAAATTAAAATTATTGTATTCAATAATTATACAATTACCGTAATCTTTTCACCTACTATCATTGTTATACCAGAAAGAAAAAAAAAAAATACTGTTTAACAATTGGGAGAGGGTAAGTTACATGTACTTAATGCAGCAATGTTTGATTGTTTAAATATTATCTACAAATATTTATTATACAATACAAATGCTTATGACGGACTTATATGAAGGAGTGAACTTCAAATGGTAAAGTATAACCACAACTTTCAAGTAGGTTTCTGAGAAAGGATATAGAAAAGGGTAATACTTCTATATCTAGTCTTAAAGCAGGTCAAAAGAGCTCACTCCTTCCCACTTTGTTTTCTCTTCTATCCTTTCCTACAAGGACTTTGGGGGGTTGTTGTCTTTTATATTGTTATTCTTGGTATCATAGCAATTGTCTTGATCCATTGTGCATTGTTTATGTCTGTTTTTAAGTAGAAAACAGAGACAGACAATCTATTAGCCTGGTAAGGAATTGAATTTATGCTGTAGAAAGCACCATCTTTTAAAAAAGGATTTGTTTGCTCATAAGTATTTAATTCTAAGCAAACAATTCCTTCTAAAGAAGTCTAAGACCAAATATACACATAGAACCTTTCATAGAAGGAAAAGCAACGGAACTGATAAATTTGAAAAAAAATAGAAAAGTAAACAGTTAGGCCAATCAAGATCCATCTGAGGCAAACTCAGGACTGACACGTGAGTCAGAAGAGAAGGCAAAGGTCTGTTACTGATCATTTTCCAAACATCCTGAACATTTGGCAACTAAGTTTTCTTAGTCTTGTTCCTTTGTAACCTATGCACGTGACTTTCTTAACCTTGTAATTTCAAGATCTCACTTGAGCTAAACAAAATTCATGGGAACACTCAAAAAAGTGTGAAGGTGTGAGCATATGTATGTTCATAAAAAAGGAGTCATACATACACCAATGTATACACATATGTGTGTGTTTGTATGTGTGTGTATCTTAAGGTTTTGAGTAGTTACTCAAGAACAAGCTTATACATAGATTTTATTATTTTTGCTTATCTATATTTATACATTTGAATATATCAGAAATATATAATAGTTTGAATAATATTGTTTAACTTATCATAGTTTCAAAAGTGAAAAAAAAAAGAATCTGCAAGGGAGATCCTACCAGGAGACTAATATTCTGAATCATTTTAGAATATGTTTTGCACTTCTGAGAATTGCAGAGCTTGAAAATATCTTAGAGGTAAGACAGTTTCTAATTCTCAGCTGTTAGATGATTGAATTCAGGCCTAGAGATGCCTGGAATCTTTCCATTAAAGGCCACAGCCTCATAGCAAGAAAACATTTATTGATGCTTAATCCAGTGGTCTCGCTGCACTTCCAGGGCAGCAGCATCCTAGCAGCTTAAGCTGTCCCACGGTGCCTGCAATTAGTTCCATGCAAAACTAAACATTAGATGTGCATGAAGATTTGGAGCCAACAACAAAATGAAATCAGAACAGCTTAGAAATTGAGAGCCAATATGGAGTCGTTATTTTAAATAGGTGGCCAGTCTCTGGGCTTATGTTGTGTGAGTATGTACTGTATGCCTGCCTGTCCTTAAAATGTATGCATAGCTCTGCACTGTGTTCTTGCTCTGCAGAGTGAAGCCCACGATGCTATAGAATCACCTCTTTCTTCTCTACCCATCCCAAGTACAGGAGGCATCATTATAAAGACCTTGGGTATTTTCAGTGTTATATTTCAGAATATGACTATATCCAAATGCCAGTGGGTATTTTCCTTTTCTTCTTTCTTCAATGCAAGAGTAGAGCTTTAACAAAATTTTCACAATAATGTAACCCTGTAAATTGCCTCTGGTGAAATGTGTGCTACGTCTATAGAGAACTTTGAGCTAAGAGGCCCCGGACATCAGAAGTGGGCTGTGGGCATGCTCTAGTGGAAGGTATCTGCTAAGCCTGGCAAGACTCCAAACCCAGAAAACCACTTTCCTGCCTGCCATCTGTATCTTTCAACTAGCTATAGAAATTGAAAGTAAAAACCAGTAGCTTGGAGCAAATTGATGCTAAAATACTTTTAGCAGAAAAAGGTGAAGGTGGGGAGGGGGCGGGACAACTGAAAGCGAGGACAATTAAGATAGCCTTTGGGCACTTTGGGTTCTTCTTTTTTTTCCCATGTGGGCTGTCTCAGGCCTGTTTCCCATGGGCTGCAGATGGTACCTGCAGAGCAAGATGCTGCTAATCTCTGAAGGGCAAAACTGGAAATGAAACCCACAAGCCTCAACACCTGCAGGGTCAGCTTCATTAAGGACTTTGACTTTCATCTGTTTCTGAGCACTGCCTGAAGAAACGTCCCCGTGAACCGGGTCGCCCGGAATCTGTGGTGACAGTCTTCTTAGCCATCCAAATTCAATTCTCACCGTGTTGGTCTGTAACGCTATCAGTCAGTCTTCGCATCTTAAGTCAATCCAGAAGTCTTTGTAAAACCAAGGAAGTTTATTCCTTTACATCCTGTAGGGCAGTTAACCTATTTGCCTTCTAAAAGTCAATTTGCTGCAAAATAATTGTTCTGCCCTTCTCAGACAAAGTCTGTCACTTCGATTTCCCCAAGTTTTACCCTCGCTGCAATTAAATCATGGAAATGGCACAGTGACGAGTCCGGCAAGTGAACTCATCACACGTAAAGCATCATTTCCTTCCCACTGCATACAAAGAACAGTCTGGAAAGCTGCAAACAGCAGAATTTTAGATCAAAACCATGGTGGGTGGAGGAAATACAAAGATAGAAGCAAAAAAACAATCTCAGGAATTACTGGAAAGAAAAGGTTTATAGACAGCACCCACGTTTATTACAGAAAACACAAACAAACAAATAAACAAACAAACAAACAAAAAAACCTAGATGCAGCTGCTGGAGAGATGGCTCAGTGGTTAACAGCACTGGCTGCTCTTCCAAAAATAATCAGGTTCCATTTCCAGCTCCTACATGGCAACTCACAACCACCTCTAACTCCAGTTCCAGGGGTTAAATGCCCTTTTCTGATAGGGCATTGAACAGATATAACCACCCATGTACACAAAATAATAATTTTCAATTAAAAAAATAGACATACAGAGATTACCTGCCTAATTTATGCAAGTAAACTATAATTATTCCGACAGATGTCTGATACATGCCACACCTTCTGCTATTGAAAGCAGTTAGTAGATAGTAATCTTGCAATTTAGGAGCAAGTGCTTTAAGACATGAGCAGAATCAGTCATTTTGAGCAAGGCTCTGGCCTGATGGTAAATCCCGGTGCCAGTTTTCACTCTTCCAAACAGCTGTTCTTTGCATAGAAGAAATTTCCTATGTCACAAGACAAACTTGGATGTGGGGAGGAAATGACTGTGTTAATTACAAATCCCTAGTATGTTCTAGGACTCAGGCTGTGCCAGTATGCTGCAGAAAACCATCCATCCTTGCCGCCCTCCCCCCCTTTTTTTTTCAAGGGAATAGAAAAGTATAACAGTGTGAAGAAAGACGAAGCCTCCAAGTGTGGTTCAGTGAGAATCACTGGACAGCAGAGAGGAACTGGTCACCAAGGAGAACCTTCAGCCTTTCTCCTGAAACCACTTACATAGGGCTGGCTTCCAAAGCAAACAATGAATCACAACAGAACTGAGTAGAGGGTGAAACTGGCCCTTAGGCCACACTGGCAAGGAGCAAATCCAAGGCAGCCGGTGAAGGCGTCCTGGAGAAAGGCTGGCAATAAGAAGTAATGGGACTTGGTGTCTAACCAGAAACGAGGAAATGTGTGAACATATTTAAAAAAAACAACAAGAAATTTCTTAAAAAGAAAGAAAGTAACAAACAGACAAAAATCCCCAAACTATTTCAGAGCCTTCATAGTCAGAGCCTTCATGAGATAAAGTTGAACCATCAGAAGGACCAGTACAAAAAGCCCCAGGAAACAATGGTTTTCTGGAGATTTACTATGCACTGGATCCTGGGCTTGGTGTTAAGTCACCAAGGCAAATCAAGGACAGGTTCCACTGACAGAGGAAAATTTAGTTAGAGAGTTGTACTGACAACAGAAGAAGCCCTAGAAACGCAACATCCAGTCACGGATTCCTCAGGCTGCAGGGCCAATGCCTCCCTGCTGATCTAATGGATTTATTACTGTCTGTGAAGGGACAATCATCGTCTTCAGTTGTATACTCAATTAAAACACAAAATCTTTCCTTCACAGGTACAATATACCCTTACTGAACTGTTTTCAACTACTAAGGAACATTTTACAATTTTTCCCAGACTCCAGTGACTTGTCCCAAACCCTTGGTTACAGAGCAGGCCCTAGTTAAAGCCAGTAGGTCACCAAACCAAAGGCATGAATGTGGGGAACAGTTGGGAGAGACATGGAAGAGAATGGAAAGTGACAGTGAACAGATGATATACCCACATGAGGTTGTCAGAAAACAAGCTCAAGCCAAGAAATGCTAAAGAAGAGTTATAGGAAAGTAAGTGTTGTGACTACTTGGGCTTCGTGGGAAAGGACATGAAATTGGAAGTAGGCAGATTGGAGAGGAGCTGGACAGAGCTGGAGGGAAAGTGAAGAATAAACATGATTATGTTTCATCGTATATATGTATTAAATTCTCAAAACATCTCTTTTAAATCATGTTTTGAGGCAGAGAGAAAAATTCTAATCAGAAATCTAGAGATCCGGAGGTAAGGACAAAAGTTCCAGTCAACTGGGGAAAGAATGTAGAACACTTTGTAGTAAAAGTAAATGAAACCATTTGAGAATATATTAAGTTACTGTAATGATATCTGAACCCAACGCTCACCCTCAAACAGTGCGGTGCTTGGGTTCCAAGAGATTTCAGAACATGGAAAAAATACAACCTGGTCCTTAGAAGTTGACAGCAGTTCATTAAAAGTACACTGCTCATGTTAAGAAAATATTTTCTCATTTAAATTTACCTTCACTCTGGCTGAAAGGCAGGTAGGTCCTACTTTAAGGAGGGAGAGCGATGCCTCTAGAACAAGTGAAGGCACCATTAATTAAAAGCAGTTGTTGAAGAGTGACTTCCTGAAAAATTGTATTTGTTGTTGAATTATTCAGATATGTTGTGTGTAATAACCTTCAGAGTGCTTTATACCTTGCACAGAATGAAGAAATCATGTGTTTAGAAAATGTGAACTCAATCATTTTGTTTAATATGCGCAGAGTAAAATGACTCGGCTCATTTGGGAAGCGCTTTATTTATGCAAACATGTATTGTACTTATGTAGTAAATAATTCACTTACTTTCCAAGGCAATCAGATTTAATCATCTCCCAAATATCCTACTGTCCTCTTTGAAAAACTAAGTGTAGTTCTTGCTTTCCATTCAAAGTGTAAATAAAATACCCACCAAAACCTTCAAACCACTGATTTAACATATACATGTATTTAATTTATATTTTATATTACACACACACACACACACACACACACACACACACACACACATGAAACTTTAGCTCAGCAATCAATCAGGGCAAAGGGTGAAAATAAGCACTAATAATCTGTGGAAGACAGGGTTCTGGGTCCTTAAAGGTCTACAACCTAACTTTCTAAATCTGAAGGTGCGATTAAGTCACAATTTTCAAATGGGTCCTATGCAATTGCAATGTTCTTATAGAAAAAGTCAGTAGACCAATGTAAGAGACAAATGTCATAACGGAAACTGAAGTCAGATGATGGAAAGAAAGATCCAAAACCTAAGGAATGGCAAGGAGATAGGGGCAGGCAGGTCATGAGTTCAAGATCATCCTTGATTACCCAATCAACTGAAGACCAGGCTGGACTCTGTGTGTGTGTGTGTGTGTGTGTGTGTGTGTGTGTGTGTGTGTGCATTAGCTAATGCACATGCACACACACTGCAAGTGCACATGCATACTCTATGTGCACTATTCTTATTTCTAAATTGTAGAGTCATTACTCTAAAATTCAAGGTCCAAATTTTGATGAAAAGTTCACTCATCCTACCCTAATCCCATGTCTCTATTCCAAGAGGTTGTCCACTGTTCTCCAGTCACCCCATTTAACAAATCATCTAGTGAGAATTCAAAGTGAGCTCTCCTGGCAAGGGCATTTATACCCAAACAAGGGTAAATTCCCTTAGCTTTCCCACTGTGTATATGTACATTCTTGCAGTTTCAGTTTCTCTCCATGGTATTGACCAGGAAGACACATAAAAGAATATGCAAGAACATTATGTAATAGACACTGTGAAGAGTCAGAGCCACTTGTCAATGTCAGTGCAGGGGGAAAGAAATTTCCTTAAGTTCTTGCACATTAGAATGATAGCACAGAAAGTGCGAACTTGCAAGACTGAATAGGGAAAAAGACTGGAGATTGTACCTTCACCACAAAGAAATGTTGAAAGGTTAATAGATGCCCAAGTGGTCAATTTAGATTAAAACACAACCGTGATGACAGACATTCAATATAGAAGTCGATAGACTTGAGCTGATTGAAGTGCTTAGGGACTGGAGATTGGCAAAACCCTTTCCTACCCACACAAAGTTTTATTTATACACACACACATGGAATTATCTAGGTACAGATATATCATTTAGTTCTGATAGCTCACAGTGCCATTACTAAACCTATTTTATAGGCAAAAATATCAAGGCTCAAAGAGGTAAATTATTCTACAGTTATGCACACAAAGAATGAATCTCAGGTCTGCCTGGCCTAGAATTCATTCTGCCTTGCCCCTCCCTCTGTAAAGGGTAAGAGTCTGTCTCATTCGCCAAAGATTGGAAGAAAAAAAAAAGCAGTGCTCCTGTGCTAATTCCTTGCAGGCTTTGTTATTTACATTCTCCAGCCCTAACTTTGTATTTTAATTAAATAGTTGATTTGATGGATACATACCAAGTAAATCTTATTTCTAAGGAACTTGGAGGAAATAAAAAACAAGGTCAGCATATTTTAGTAATTCCGTTTTGAGAAATGCTAGTGACATAAGAAAAAATCAATAAAACTATGCATTAAGAAAGGAACACTGGGCTTAGAGTAAATTGCAAATTTTTTACAAAAAAAAAAAAAAAAAAAAAAAAACAGACAAAATTGAATCTACATCAGATTGTTTCCCAACAGTGCCCTGTAAAGTGATGTGTAGCATGTGACATGATCCTGTGCATGGGTATTTTGCATGTGGTGTGACATGCTTGACTGTATGTTCAATGATATGTAATATTGCAACTTATAGTTGTATACATGCATAATATACTGGACTTCCAGCTTTCATTCTTCAAAACTCCTGTGACAAAATTCAATAGGAAATAATACATATCCATTGGAGGAGAGAAAACACTGACTTAAACTATATCTTATATTTGTACATTGTACCCTAAAACTTCCATTCTTCCCATTTTACAAACAGACTTGGACCTATGAGAGTGTCATATGTCCAAAGACAGGTAAGAGCACTCAGCCTACAGCAACACCAGGAGGCAGACTCCATAGAGCTGAAACAAGGCAGATCCCCTAGTGATAGACTACTGAACTGTGTGACCATAAGAGGAATCTCATTTAAAATTGCATCACAATGACACCATGTGTTATGATGTGGTATGTATATAATGCAGTCAGTCCTACATGTGATTTTGTGTTTTGTGTTTAATTTTAGTGTGCATTTTAGAACTATATATGTAGCTATAATGTGGAGTATGTCCATGTAGGTGTGTCTGTGTAAATAGAGTGACTAGACTAAGACATGTTGAGGCCCACACTGCCTGGCTTGGGGGCCACTGTGTCCCACCCAAGCTGCTGCTCAGGTCCCTGGGTCAGGGTCTAGAAAGACAGAGAGTGGGGATGGGGGTTGGGGGAAGAGATGCGAAGAATGGAGATAAGACAGAGGTTCTAATCAAGTCTCAAGTCTCCTTTGTTGTCTCCTTCATTGAAGGGAAGTCCGGGCTATTTATATGCTTTGTCACGTGTCTTATAGGCGTGGATACCAGGTATGCCTTACAGACATGTATAGGGTGGATAACATGTGCACCTTGCAGCTGGGGGCATTAAACAGCAAAACAAGATATGTGCGATAAACAAGATATTTATCGGAGTGTGCTCAGATGTTGTAGGCTGTTGAAAAACAAGTCTCTTGTCAGGGTATATGGCTCGGAATGGCTGCAAGATGATAGCCGCTTTTTGCTACAACAAGACAGACAAGTCAGGCTTCAGCAAAGACCAACAATGCCTAGCAGTTAACTCTCTGATGAGCAAGAGGGGACTATGACAGAAAGCAGGGCAAGATCACTAAGCAAAAGACACAACCATTTCCTGCAGACCACACAGCTAGATCCCAATGCAGAAAACAAAAAAATCCTCTTTGTGCAAATTAGAGCAGCCATTAGCAGTTAGAGAAATTTAAATTTTAATAACAGCCAGGGTTGGCAAATGTACAAGTGTGGCAAAATGAGCTAAATCCAATGCAAATCATAAATATACCTTGACTCACCAATCACATACATGTTTGCAATGCTTAATGTTGTCAACTCAGAATTTCAAATCAAATAGACAAGCTTCTGGGCACATCTGTAGAGAATTATCTGGACGACATTAACTGAGGTTGGAAGAACCATGCTAAGTGAATGTTGGGGTCACTGTTCTCTGGGCTTGAGCCCTGAAATAAATAAAAGAGAGAAAGCTGCCTGTGCACCAACAGCTTTCTCTGCTTTCTAAATGCAGATGCAATGTGACTATACAACCCTGCTACCATATCCTCCTCTGCCATGGCACTCTCTACCATCAAACTGTACACCAGCAAAAACCCTGCCTCACACTGTGCTTGTTGGGTACTTTAGCACAACAATGAAAATATAACTGACACAGACAGTAGAGGAATTTTTCATAGGAAATGAGAAGCTGGGTGTAGAAGTATGTAAGTGAGCACATATTCCTGGAAGCACTGTGTACAACAAAGGCCATGCCAACAAATACAGGATTGGTTAGTTTCCTATGATCCTATAGTTTAAAAGAAAATCTATTGGTTATATTAGTCACCCCCAAGTTTGCTCAAAACATAATATTGTGGTCAAAGGTAGTCTTACAAAACAAAACTACTATATAGCTTTGTTTCAGAAGGGTAAAGGTGTACTTACTTGCTGAGCTTTATAGAGAAGATTTGGATAATTGCAACACAGGTTATATCTGAGTTGCAATGACACTATGGGCAAAAAGAATTTTTCACTTTTTACTTTAAATATAATTATTTTTCTAAATAACATATATCATTTCTATACTTGGAAGAAAATAAAAATGCAGATGTCTCCATTTAGGAAAAAGAAGCTTTTGCAAGGAGCCTATGGTACAAACACAGTGCCTCCCTGTCTCTGACCTAAGCACATACATAAATTTCCAGCCTATGTAATCAACTAAAAATTCAAATTTCTGGCTGTCCAAATCTGTTTTCTTAGGGTCCACAGCCTGGAGTTTCCTGTACACCCTGCACATTAGCAGCCATTTGGATAAAGCAGATATATTATAGAAAACAAGCAAAGATACAGACTGCCAAGAGCCCAGCTTGGTAGATAGAGAGAAAAGGGAAGCTTTGATTGTCAAGGTTCTTATGGATGGTTTAATTTTGTTCTAGAATAAAAACAAAAGAAAGATCTAAATACGGTCCTACAACAGAATCATGGAAAGGCATTAAGAACACATGCAGCCCAGAGTGCAAGCATTTAGATAACCTCCTCATACACAGCGATAATGTTTAGACTTCTGAGTGCATGCAGAATAATAAAACAGGGCCTTGCTGTGAGCCGTGCTGTGGCTCTGTCTAATCACTCAGGGCTTGTTCCGTGTCTAAGACTTGCTGAAATGGAGCCCTATATCATTCCTGTTTTCACCAAGTACAGAATCATTCCTCTCTCTGTGTGCAAAAGAAAAACTTTCATTGCAAGGAGAAAGATACCTTGTATCTTACACACCATAAAGGTTTTCATTTTGTGCCCCAGTTTTCCTAAACTTATTATGAATTTAATATGTTTTATGAATCTAACAATTTCCCAACTTTTTTCATCACTTTCCTGCTCTTCATTCTCTTCTTTCCTCCATGACCTCTTTGTTTAGAATTGATAAATAGAATCCTAAGAATATTTAACCTCATCTACTTCAAAGAATTCTAGGAGAAAAGCCCTTTGGAAATCAGGGCATCCAAAGGCAATACTATAACATGCTTGTCTTTCAAATGCCTGTTTTGAAAATAAATCCTTTTTAAATTAATGTATGTATATTTTTATTACTTTTTAACTACAGAAAACAAACAAGACAAGGCAAAAGAAATAGATGGAGACTCTCTGAAAATTATGAAAGTAGCCCCGAATCCCAGTTACAAGTAATGTATGGCCTGGACTAATCTACTGATTTTTTTCCCCTTATTTTAATTCTGAAAACAGATCTTCTTAGGAAGAGAAACACCACAAACCCAATGCTGATTTCTATGAGGTCACCTGCTTGAACTGCAGGGTTTTTTTTTCTTGGAAAATAGCAAAAAAGAAAAATAAAAAAAAATTAATCATCCCAGTATCAACACTTTGTCAGAAACCTGAAGGAAGACCCAAGAAAACAATAATGCAAGCAAAAATTACTGTGCCGTCATACACAGATTGTGGAAGGAGGGGAGTAAGAAGCACAGTCCATATGGCCATCTTGCTTCAGTCTCAGATGATAAGAGCAGAATAAGCAGAGTGCACAGACGGGTAACATGAGGGCCAGGCACAACGCCTTCATTGGATTCCGAGTCTGCTTGTGACAGTGATGACTAATGTGCCTTGAATCTGATGTGTAGCAGCTCTCAACCTCGCTTCCCTTTGGTTGTTTAGAGCCTTGATGTAAAAGATTGAAACACTACAGATATTCATGAGAAACTGGGGTTTCTTTTCCCCTCTACAATATTTTTATCTTACTTCCAGGGAGGATTTGATGGGCTTCTGTTTGTTCCTTTTCCTGCCACCACATAAGTATAACTGAGAGAAAATATTCTTGTCTTGTGAGTGGAGCTATACACTTTGGGGATGGTGGTAGGCTGCATTACCATAGCCTAGTGTTGCCTCGTGTCCTTCCCTCATGTCTTCTCTCTTGCATTTGATCTCCAACTCCTCCCAAGAGCTACTTTTGAAGTAGTGGGAGTTTGCATAGACAATTGGAACGCCCCCATTTTAATCTGAGATGTGAAAAACAATGTATGAAAATTTTGGAGTTGTCATATGAATAATGATGCTATTACCTGAATTAAAACCATGGGAAAGGGCTGGTGCTCCAACTACTATACCCATGTTAGTCCCAGGATATAGGTTTTCCACCACATTCCCCATATTCCCACTGAGTATACACCATATGTATAGTGATTTTTCCACACACACCAAACAGTCCTCCAGGAGAGGGGATATAAATATAGGAAGCTGGGCATCCTATATTTAACTCAATTCTATACCTGGAGTTGGAGTCATGTCCCAAGGTTGAAGGCTTAGTCCCACATGACTTACCCCAATAAATACACCAATTGAAAATAGTACTGTGTCACCCACATTTGTGTCTGAACAACTAATAATCAAGGACTCCCAGAACTCAGGAAAATATGTTTACTGCTTTATTATATTGATACAGGATATAGCAGCAGAGGATACAGAGTAACATCCAGATAGGAGAGATAAACGGAACAAAAGATTTGGAGCTTCTGTCCCCTGCCTGGGAATAGCACCTTTTAGGTACCACCATGTGTTCAGCCACGAGCAACTCCTCAAACTCTAATTTTTTTGTGTGTATTGATGAGTGTTTAGGCTTTAGAATTTCTCTCTCAGGAACTAGAGAGAGGTATTAAACACACACGCACACATGCACATGCACATCACAATGCCATCACCTGCACAGTAAGTTATTTAAAAAAAAAAAAAAAATTCAGTGTCTTAGACTATTTGAAAAATACAGGAAATGTCCCAAGTTTCTGTCCCTTAAAAGTGGGACTTATTGATTCACATAACTGAAAGATCCAGAATCAGATTCCCTATGAACTTGTTTAACACAGAGAACACCATCAGAGTCTTTGTGACTGTGTATTCAGAACCTAGTCTCTGTTAAAGGCAGCCCAAGACACTAGGATTTGCTTTGAAACACAAAAGAGAAGAAGGGTGGGAAAGAGAGAGGGAAACAAATAATGAGGAAAGCAGAAACAAGGACAATAAACGTGGCCAAATGTTGGTAGGTTTTGAATCTAAATGATGGCGATCGCTTATTCATGATATCCTTTTTCCTAATATTTTAGGGTCTTTTGAAATGCTTTCAATGTTTTTAATTTGACTTTTAATTGATGCAGCATTGTTCTTGAAACATAAAGAGAGGAAAATACATGATCTAAGTGGCAAGAGATTATGCACAGAACAATGTAGTGTTGCTGTGATAGATATGCCTTTGGGATAGAAACAGCGCCTGATCATCCTGGATCAAGTGGTACCAGTGTGTAATTTAACTGTTCTCTGCCTGTGCTTCCTTGAGACTCACTAGAGTTTGGGAATGAAACAGAGAAGGTTGTTTGTTCCTTTTGCTTTGCTGTTATTGATTGGAATTTTAGTTCCACTGTCTCATTATTACTTGAAAATATATTTGCTCTGGGCTCAACATGAAAACATATTAGTTATGGTAGTAACCTCAATAAGACAGGCACAGACAAGCACTGAGCTTGTCAGAAAGGTCAAAGGTAGCAGGGAATCTTGTCATTTAAATTCCAAGTGCATTTTTTACAGAGGGGAGGGAGAAGGAGGAGGAGGGAGGGAGGGAGGGAAGGAGGGGGAATGAGGGAGGATATATAATGGCTCTTGAGAAAGGCTATTTAGATCACTGGAAAAAGTCCACTTGAACAGATGAGGCCAAACATTCACTTACTCACTTGACTATAGTCCATCTTCTTGGCCTCGTGCTCCAATGACTTGGGGAAAAAATATTATCCTATCACATGTGTATGGGCAGGCAGATACAGAAAAATAAAATGAATTGGCTAACTAGTGCCAGGTTTGGAGCCTCCTTTAGAGTCTGTCCACGTTTGGTTGGACTTCACAGTCTGTTCTGAGATTAAAAGCATTTTCCTTGTTTGCCTTAACTATCACTCCTGTGAATCTGTAAGTCACCCACCTCTGATACACACTAAGTAGTGCATCAGCACTGCATGCATGTCTTTGTAGCTGTAATCTCACAGGGCATTACAGAAGGAGGCATGGCATTTTAAATAAGGACAAGAGTTATATGTAACTACATAGGTACAAGACAAGCTACAAAGCAGCCAGACTATCTACTGACAGCTTAGTCACGCTAACCAGATTACTGGTCTTCTCTACTTGCTTCTTAAGCACAGAAGGTCTTTTTCCCATCTTTTTCTACTTTTTTCTTTGGATCTATCCCTTCATTTAATTCAGGTATATCAGCATAATAAACTATTTCTGGCACGATGTGTTTTTGTAGATAAGCCAGCATCTCACTGTGGTGTTTTGTTGAGAATGCCCCGGGTAGGTTCATATATTAGGATGATTGGTCCCCAATAGGTGGCATTGTTCAGGGATATCCAGGTGTGACCTTGCTGGATGAAGTACCATGGTGAGAGGAGGTGGGGGGTGGGGGGGGAATGGAGTTTGATGTTTCAAATCCATACATCCTTCCCAATTTGTTCCCTCTGCTTCCTGCTATAGTTCCAGACGTGAGCCTTCTTATCTGTTTCTGTTGCCATGCCTGTCGCTTCCCCACCATCACAAATCCTTATCCCAGAAAAATAAACTCTTCCTTCCTAAAGTTGTCTTGGTCATGATGTTTTATCCCAGCAACAGAAAGGTAGCTAATATACTCAGCCTGCTAGGAAAACAAGATTGTGAGAAAAATCTAGAAGAGCCATGTTTGTAAACAGTTTACTAAGGATACAATATTAAGTGATTCTTGCATATAGTCGTCTATTTATGTCATCTGCATTAAGAAATGGAAGCACCAATGGTTACACAGCTTTACTCAAGGTCGATCAATAAAACGAGGCACACATGGGACGTGAGTGCTTCCCTATCAGCCTCTGAAATTGCCAATGTTTAATTCTGTGCCAATCATGGTCCCAGTGAAGGATGACATGTCTCTGTAACAACCTGCTAATTACAGAATACGCAGAGGGAGGTGACAGCTTACAAGAAGTTCACACAATTTAGCGAAAAGACCCCAGCCATGGCAGGCTCATCTACAGAACTTGTTAGAAAATATGTCTGCAGGTTCTTCTCCACAGCTGCCAACACACACCTCTGGGAAAGACGTTTTACAAACCAACATTTTTAACTCTCTCGATTACTGAATCTCAGCAAGTAGCCACACTACTACACACTGAAACACACCAATGTAACAGTTTTTGACAGGCTTTCCTCATAACTATTGGTTCCCCACCCAAATGCCCTAGACCAGCAGCCCAAAAAGCATAAGGAAACTTGTTAGAAACATGAATTCTTGGACTATTGAGAGGGCTCTGTGGCTAAAGGAGTTTCTGCTAAGCCTAATGAGTGAATTTGGTCCCTGGGACCCACATAGTAGGAGAGAAATGACTCCTGAAAATTGTTCTCAGACCTCCATACATGTATTGTTATGTATACATTCCTACACACACACACACACACACACAAAGTAAATCAATAAATAAGTTTAATTAAAAACTTTAAAATATAAAGTTTTTTTAATACTACTCTGATAAAACAGGTGATCAATTATTTAGCAAGCCCTCCATGAAAATTTGGAAGGATGATAATTTATTTATTGTTAGATTTATTGTTAGATATGTATGCATGGGTATGTATGTATGTGTATGTGGAGTCTAGAGAATAGGTTTGGTATCTTCCTTAGTCATTCTCCATCTTATTTTTTGAGACAGGATCTCTCACTGAACCCGGAATTTTCCAATCTGGGTAGCCCAGCTTCATAGAGAGTACTAAAGATTCTATTGTTTTGTCCACCCAAGTCCTGGAATTATACACATGCCACCTCAGTTAACATTTTACTTTTGGTTCTAGGAACTGAGCTGATGTCCTTATACTAATATTGCAGGCACTTCACACACTAAACCTCAGCCTTCTTCAAGCTGCTTTGAGGCAAAAAATCAGTAATCTAATCCATTCTGATTTTGACATTTTTATGGGCTAGTTTTAGGTCCACTTGACACAATCTAAGTCATCAGACAGGGGAGATCCTCAATTGACAAAATGCCTCTATAAGACTGAGTTTCAGGCAAGCATTTAGAGGATTTTTGTAAATTAATGATTGATGGGGGCAGCTCATTGTGGGTGGGGATACCTCTGGGAAGGTGGTTCTGGGTTCTTTATGAAACCAGGCTAAGAAAGTCATGGGGATAAAGCTAGTAAGCAGCACCCCTCCATAGCTTCTACATTAGATTCTGCTCCAGGTTCCTGCCCCGTTTGAGTTCCTGTCCTGACTTTCTTCAGTGATGGACTACAGTATGGAAGTATAAGCCAAATAAACCCTCTCCTCCACAACTCGTTTTTAGTCATAGAGTTTCATCACAGCAATGAAAATCCTAACTAGGACAACATTGTTCAGCCTGGCTTGCCTTTTCAGCACTGTGTGGAAAGCAAGCTGTCAACATTTTCATGGTTTTATCATGAACACTCAGTCCCACCACAGACTCTGCCCTGTTTCTTGCCCCCCCCCCCCCACTCCGCATTGTGTTTCCAGGCTTATGGTTTATCTTCTACTTCTGCTTGCCTGACACTCAGACTTTCTGGTTTCATTTCTGTTTTTATTGTTTTTAGAGCCTTCTCGTCATGTTGTGGCTCTCATGTGTCTCAAACACACCATGATGTGACCTCTACTGGCTGTCTCTTTAAATGGTGTATCATTACCCCATTGCACTTGACTGCTTGAGAACTCTTGAAGTCTATACCAGAAACCTCAATACTTCAGCTCTGGATTCTGAGGTCAGTGTTCTTGGTGGCTTACCCCACATCTATTCTTTCCTCCCTTCTGAGCAGAACTCCACTTCTATTCAGAGACCCACTCCACTTACAGAGACTATTACAAGTTATGCAATGTGCAAAGTCATGCATTGCCCACACATGGTTTGGGGGCATAGATGAACATGACATCTATCTTCCCAATTCAGTTAAGAAAAAAATAATGTTCCTGCTTCAGGAAAAAGGTTTCTTCTTTCTCTGTGTTGATATCAACAAGGGGGAGAGCAGCACTGATGAAACCAATGCCCATCTTATTAGCCCAAGAAGATTCTTTGAAGAACATTGTTCACACTCAGAAGCAGGCCAGGGTGACAGAAGGATGCCAGATGTTCCACAATGTCAGTACACTCCCAGTCACACTGCAGTGTGACCTGTTCCATCTTCCACATCCCACCTTCTGTATTACTACAAATTATATTTTTCTCCAAACTGTTTTTGCTCAAGCTAATATTATTCATAACCAAAACAATACACCTGTCCTATAAGAAACTCTAAAGCCTCTCTCAGCCTTTCTAATGCTGAGACCCTTTGTTTGTTTGTTTGTTTATTATTTTATTTGTTTACATCCCAAATGTTGCTCTATTCCCCATCCCCCCTTGAAGAGTTCTTCCCTTCTTTTCTCTTCCCCTTTTCCTCTGAGAGGGTGGCTTGCTGGAAATCTCCTACCCTGGGGCATCAAGTCTCTACAGGATTAGGTGCATCTTCTACCACTGAGGCCAGACAAGGCAACCCTCTGCTACATAAATGCCAGGGTCTGGAACCAGCCCGTGTATACTCTTTGGTTGGGGGCTTAGACTCTGGGAGGTCTAAGGAATCCAAGTTAGCTGATACTATTGGTCTTCCTATGGGTTTGATATCCTCTTCAGTTCCTTTGATCCTTTCCCTAACTCTTCCATAGTGGTCCCTGACCTCAGTCCAATGTTTGGCTATGAGTGTCTGTATCAGTCTCAATCAGCTACTGGTAGACTCTCTCAGAGGACAGCCATGCTAGGCTCCTGTCTATAAGCATAACAGCGTCAGTAATAGTGTCTGAGATTGGTACCCACCAATGAGATGGATCCCAATTTGGGTCAGTCACTTTTCTGCCTTTCCTTAAGTCTCTGTTCCATTTCTGTCCCTGCATTTCTTTTAGGCAGAAGCAATTTTGGGTTGAAGGTTTTGTACGTGGGTTGTTGTTCCCATCCCTCCACTGGGATCCTGGAGGTGGTCTTTACAGGTTCCATATCCCCACTGTTGGGAATTTCAGCTAAGGTCACCCACATTGAGTCCTGAGAGTCTCCCCATCCCAGGTCTCTGGGATTTTCTAGAAGTTCCCCCACACCGCAGACCTGGTGGCTGCATATATGGAAATATGCTGTGACCCTTTAATACAGCTCCTCATGGTATGGTCACCCACAACTATACAATTATTTTTATTGCTACATTGTAATTATAAGTTTGGTATTGTTACGAGTCATAGAGTAAATATTTGTGTTTAGAATGATCTTAGACCACCCCTGAAAAAGGGTCGTTTAACTCCCCAAAGGCATTACAACCCACATATTGAGAACCACTGCTCTAAAAATCTTTCATTCTGGTTCATTCTTTCTGGAGTATGCTTAGCATCTCTGTCCATAGCATTCTGACACCTGAATCTTTCTGGACTAAATTTTTCTGTGATGGTTGCTTTTGTATCTGTCTTATCTAAAAAGTTACTATGAATCTCTCTCTCTCCCTCTCTCTCTCTCTCTCTCTCTCTCTCTCTCTCTCTCTTTCTGTGTGTGTGTGTGTTGCTTAAACTTCATTGTTTTTCTCAAAGTTCTTTTATACATTGTACATTATTCTTTCATCTGTTGCCTGATTAATTGGTGTTATCAATGCAGAAATCAGGGTCATGTTTTTATTTCACACTTCATCATTGGGAAAAGCAAAAAAATCTCAGAGAAAAAAAAAAAGCTGTGTTGAGCTATCAATGGAGATGATATGAGACCAGTGTTCAGTTTTCAATTTGTCCTTCTATAAGCACACATTAAAAACTTAGAGCTGGGCACGGTGGTGAATGCCTTTAAACCAGCACTTGGGAGGCAGAGACAGATGTGCTATGAGTTCGTGGCCAGCCTGGGCTGTACAGTGGGTCCCAGGACAGCCAGGACTACACAAAAAAATCCTGTCAAAAAATAAAACAAGAAAGAAAGAAAGAAAGAAAGAAAGAAAGAAAGAAAGAGGAAAGAAAAATAAAAGAAAGAAAGAAAGAAAGAAAGAAAGAAAGAAAGAAAGAAAGAAAAGAAAAGAAAAATAAACAACCTTAAGTCCAAAACTTATATGTTAATGATAATTGTAGCCTTGTCAGACCCTTACAGCTAGGTAAGGTCATCAAATCAAAGCACCTATGAGAATCTTGTAAGAAGAGAGAAAGCAAAGTTAGAACACCCATTCTAACTCACCATGGATGCCCTCCTGGCAGACTGTGATGCTGCAAGAAAAGTCACATCAGAGGCTGAGAAAATGCCAGCAGAATGGTGAGCTAAACAAACTTCTACTCTTTATAAATTACCAGCTCTGTGTCATTGTGCTACAGCTCCAGAAAATTGAATGCAACAGAAGACCTATAAGCTTCACTGGAAGATAAATTAGACTCTTGAAAGGTCGTTTCTTTACAACTAATTTCCTAATAGAAAAATCCTTTCACTTGGAGAGCTTTAATTTCTAGTTGGAAGCCAGAAATGAATAATTATAATTTATTCTAATTTGGGACATCTTTCTAGTTTTAGTATCTCACTGCTTAGGAAACTTTGCCACTCATCCTTAAATATAGATAAATGATAGATAGATAGATAGATAGATAGATAGATAGATAGATAGATAGACAGACAGACAGAGGTAAAGGTAGATAGGTATAGACAGATATAGATACATAGATAGCACAAATTTAGGAGATCAAAATCAAAAGACTTGGAACATCAGTTGACATGTCTATCCAAAGTAGAGTGAACAAGAAAATTTTCATTATAACTTCCCCCCAAAAGTGTCTCCAAAACCTGACTTCAGTGGAGCCAAAGGAAGGAGAAGTAAGAGAACATAGAGGAAATTCCCAACAGGTTAGAGTCAGATTTCCCTAGACTTCTGCCCCAGGGTTATGGGCATAGCTAACACTCTGTCTCTTCTCCCCTGGTTCCTCTTGCATGTATTAATTTGAGGAATATGGTAAAAATAACAACCTCAATTTAAGGCCAAATTTGAAATTTTCCTGAATATCTTGTCTATGAACAGCATTTTAGAATCATTTTAAAGCACAAATATACCAATATCAGGTCTATACTAACATAGTGGCAAGCTATCTAAAGATACACTGAAAAATTCCACTAACTTGGAATTAAGCAGCAGAGAGCAACTGATGTTTAATGATGCCCCTAGTCACTACGAGATCATATTTTTTTTACAAAAATTAAGAGCGCTGAGGTTAGTTTGAGGAAATAGATAGTGTACACATACTAAAACATCTCCAGATTTAAGTACAGGCTCTTCAGTTAACTCTGTGGTCACACCTCTCTGAGCACTGGCATGCTTGTTCCCACATCCCAGGTTTTTTGAGGAATTTAATTATATAATGACTATAAAGAATATAGTCTACTGCAAAGCACATAGAACATCTGAATTAAACACTGGCTGCTTGTCACCCTTTACCCTTATCAAATTGAAAACATACCCACTGATCTTGATTATCTTAAGAATTTATCAAATAGATTGCTATACATTGCTTAAGATCACTGTGAAAGGTGGTATTCAGGCTCGTTTATTAAAACTTTGATACATTACTTCAATTAGAATATCCTTTTATAGAGAAATACTCATTGACATTGGAATTTTGTCTAATTTTTTTAAAATGGAGGACATGGAAATGGTTCAATGGATAAAGCTCTCACCATTTTAAGTATGAGGACCACAGCTCAGATCCGAGAATATTCAGAAAAGCCAAGCAGACAGATGTGGCTTAGAATCACGAATTTGTAACAGATGCCTGTAATCCCAGCACTCAGGAGACAAAAGACAATATCCTTGGGACAAGCTAGCTAACAAGACTGGCTAGAATTGCTGACAATCTCCAGGTTCAGCAAAAGATTCTATGTCAATAAACAAATTGGAAAGAAATCAAGGAAGACACAGTAAATCACTTCTAGGCCCTCACATGTACCCATGTATGCAGACAAAACAAAGAAGTAATATCTTTGCCACCCTTTCCTCACCTATTCTACTCTTCACAATAAAGTACAGTTTTGTAGACAAAGATGGATCCTGTACTGCATGACAGAAAGTTAATCATAGTCACTTAACAAACAAACATGCTAAGAATCAAGGGATATAAGTAAGCTAATTATAATATACCCAATCTAGGAGCCTACATGAAGAGAAGATAAAGGAATGTCTAATGGTAACTTGAATGCAGAGTGATACATATGCTGATAACCCAAGAAAAGGAAAAAGTGATAGTGGGCTAATAAGACTCCATGAAAGAAGAAAAAAAAAAAAAAAAAAACAGTGTCCAAGACCCAAGCAGAAATATCTGGAGAATCCTGAAGTCAAAGGAACATGGTACTTTCAAGGCATTGTTAAACATTCAGAAAAGCTGGGCAGGAAACTGTGTTAGGGGAGATTTGAAAGACATTCATATCATAAAAGCCATGGAAGTCACATCTAAAAATATAAATTAAGATATTACAAACTCATGATTCTAAGCCAAGAGCTGAATCAATAACATTTTCATTCAGCAAAATCAGAGTAGAAAATAGAAATCAATCTATGCATAAGTGATCAATTCATTGCTGACAAAAATATGAAGGTAAACAATTTGAGGAGATAGACTTTTCAGTATGGATACTGATGAAAACAGTGCAAAACAATCAAATGAGTTACAACCGTTATGTCAACACTATCCATAAAATCAAGTTGAAGCATGTTACAAATCTAACCTAAGTATAATAGCTAAATGTATAAAATTCCACAAGAAAAAAAATTATCCTGAGAAAAAGAGCAGAAGAGAAAAAAAGAGAAAGAGGGAAGTTTGGTTAACCATTCTGCTTCATCCCTTGGGATGTTCATGCACCGCTGCACAATAGCTGAAAGGAATGAAGTAGATCCTAGAATGGGTGGGGTCTACAGGATCCTGGTCAGGCTAGGAGCTGAGGGGTGAGACTTCTCTGAGGATTTTAGTGTTATAGATCTTCTAGACAATATTCAGTGAAAACATCTTTCTTAAAAGATATTCAGTGAAACATCGTGTACATGCACACTTTACTTGGGGTGAAGAAGGGCTATATATGAACCTTGGAGAGTGGGAAGGGGATTTCAGGGTGAATGTAAGTCATTGGCTGGAGCGTCACATACTAGGAATGCCTCATTTGTATGGAGGGGCATTTCAGGAATCCCTCTGAAATGAGCAGGTTCTTAACTGGAGAGAGGAAGCCGAACCTATAATTTTGCCAAGAACTACATGACATTCCTCAAGTTGAAGTTGTGCTAGTTGGGCTTCCCACATCAGACAGAGAAGTGGGCAACCCACTAAGAAAAGGGAGTCCTCCATTTTGTGTAAAGCTCAAGAAAGCTGGCCAGACATGGTAGACTACAGCCTTAATAGCAAGTATAAAACGATGGAGGGATGAAGTTAAATGCTCAGAGGGGATGAATACTGACCCCTAAAGTGACCAAGTGACCATGTCCTGCTCTTTCAGATCTGTAAATGAGCTACTGTAGAGGTGGGGAGAGTGGGGAGAGACTACCCTGGCTTCACTGAGAATTCCGTTTTAATGACAAGTGACCAACCGTTTACAATGGCTGAAGGAACGACCAAGTTAAAGAGGGAAGCAGGAGTCAGAGAGATGTGGCACCAAGGGATGAGAGTTATGGACCGGACACCTTCAAATGGTGGCAAAACCAAGGAAATGGAGCCTGGGATAGAATGCAGCCTGACCAGCCTAACCTAGTCTTTTGGTCTCCAGAAGGTTGAATGTGTCCCTTAATATGTGTTAACTGATTGCAATAGCACGAAGAATAGAAATAACAAACTACACATCGTCAAAATCAAAGTTAAAAACATAAGCAAAGACTGGGATAAAACACTTAAATTTTTATATCTATTAAAAGAAACAAACCTACAAGTAAACGCAGACGAATCATGCAACTCAATACAATGAAATAATAAAACTAAGCTAAAAATAGTCATCCAGGTTTTATAACACAAAATACTTATGTGTCCATAAACACAGCTATTAAAAGCCCAATGGAGCCTTACAGCCCAACCATTGGAGTAGTTCAAATTACAAAGAGGCTGCAGGTGAAGCTCAGTGGTAATTTTCCTAGTGTGCATGATTCAGTATCCAGAATAGTGAAAAGTAAGAAGGAGGATGGAGTTCAGTTGGTAGAATATTTGCTTAGTGTACATGAAACCGTGGGTTCAATCTCCAGAACTTCATACACTGAGTGTGGCAGCCCACATCTGGAACTGTAGCACTGAAGAGACACAAGCAAGAGAATCAAAACTTAAAGTCAACTTCAGTATGAGGCCAACCTGGGCTACATGACATACTACTTCAAAGAAAAAAAATCTGGCAAGCAGTAGAACAAAGGAGACACTTAGGTGATGCTCATAGCACTGTGAAATGGTACAGCCATGAAAAACAGTTTAGTATGATTTTAAAATCATCCTTACATGTAGCCTAGAAGCATTACTTTATTATTTACTTATTGTATATCTTGTTTATTTTTTAAAAAATGTAAGGGTTGCGGATGGATGATAACAGCTCAGTGGTCCAGCACTTCCCTAGTGTGTGCAATAACCTGGGTTCAATCCCCAGCACTGCATACAATCAATAAAGAAGTAAATCAAAGAAATGAAACCGTGCCTGCATAGTCATGGAGACAAATGTTCACACTTCACTCGTTAAGACCTCCCAACTAGAAATACTTTAAAGTATCCATCAGGGTGAGCAGATGCAAATGGTGTTTAGCCACACTATTCAATATTTCTCAGCAAAGGGGGTGGGGAAGAAAACAGTCTACTGACATATCCAATAGCATGAGTGAATTTCAAAAAAAAAAAAAAAAAAAGTGCCAAGTTTTAAGATTCAGACATGAACAACTGTATAAAGCATGACCCTAATTCAACGGATTCCAGAAAAGATGAATAGACCCACAACAACCGAAAGAAGAGGGAAAGTGGCTCAAGCTGCAGGGTGGTGGAGAATTGATGCAGATGATGAAGAGGATATTTCTTGGCAGAAATAGAAAAGTATTTTCTGTCTTAGCTGTGATGATCGTTACAGTAACGATCATCTGCATTTGTATGCATACAATAACAATCATGCATTTGTATGCACAGAATAAAGAGTACAGTGCCATTTGTAGACTTAGTTATTTTATTTTATATGCATGTGTGCACTTGAGTGTATGTACATGCATGCAGGTGGCCACAGAGGCCAGGAGAGGGCATCAGATCCTCTGGGATGAAAGTTACAGGAGGTTGTAAGTCACTTGACATGGGTGCTGAGAACAGAAACTCTATTTTTTTTAAAGATACAGTGACTAATAAACTATGAAGGGCTGGTAATGCAGTTAATTGGCAAAGTACTTCTCTAGCATAAGACAGTTGTGGGTTCAATGCCCTGCACAAACAAATTTAAGTTAACAATTAAAATAAAATGTTAGATATTGGAATAAATGAGTTTAACATCCATCAGACTGGGATGAGGTCCCAGCCATAGCCACAAGAGTATCTCACCCAACTGTATGCCCAGTAGCTCACTGTCTCTACGAGAAATTACCTCAAAGAACAAGTTACAGGGACTGGAGAGATGGCTCAATGGTTAAGTGAATTAGCTGTTCTTGAAGAAGACCCAGGTTTAGTTCCTAGTAACTACCCAGTGATTCCAAACACCTGTGCCACCAGTTCCAGGAAATTTGGGGCCCTCTTCTGGAGTCCATGGGCACCATTTATGCACATGCATATATGCATAAACATACATGCAGGCCAAACACTCAGACACATAAATTAAAATAATTTTTTTTTAAGAATCAGTAACAGTAGTTGATTGGATGTGACTCTATCAATGGAACCAATGGTATGGCTATTCTATTTTGATGACAAATTTTTGTAACGCAAAAGAACCTAATGAGAAAGCCAATACTACACATTTGAGAAAAGAAATCGATTGTAGATGGGACAATCACATACCTTATACCCCCGAAGACTGATATGATTGAAGATAATGAGGATGCCATCTAGAGACATTGTTGACATGAAAGAGCTTTCTAGAATGGCTTAAATAGTCCTGATTCTACAGCAAAAATAAACAAAAGAATCCAGTCTTGTCATAGCCATGAGGATTCTCCACCTACTGCAGGATTACCCTTTTGAGAATAGACAGTTTGGGTTGAAAAAAACTGACTGATTTGGCAGTAAGTAAATGCAGAAATAAATTACTTCTTATTGGTGTTTATCTGTATTGGCCCAAGGCACTGACAGCAGAAGAATTTCTACATAAGCTACACAGTGGGATGTGTATTAAAATTAGTCAGACCAGGCGCAGTGACTCCTGTCTATAATCCTAGTTCTGGAGAAGCTAAGGCAGAGAGACTACCAAGATTTTGAGTCCAGCCTGAGCTACAGAGTAAGATCTTCTCTCAAAATTAAAAGGGAAAATAGATAATAGAAAATAAAATAATTATTGAGTTGTCCCTTAGTGGTAGAGATATGTCTGGGGTCCATATGGCTCTTCTAGTTAAGGGTTAACCAAGCCACTCTTCTCATGGAGTTTGATCAAGATGCACTGTATGTCCAGGAGTGGTGATGCATGCCTTTAAGGTGATCCTATTCTTAGGGGGCTGATACAGGAGGATTGTGAGGCAAGCCAGCCTGGATGTAGAAGCAATATCCCTCAAAATGATGCTCAAGATAATATCTAATATTATTCCAATATGATGACATTCCACCCTACCCCATTCTACAAAGGCTTCTTAATGTGACCTCTCCTACCCCACCAGTGGAGAGGATTTAAAAAAAAACATGGATTTATGACTGGTTTTTTGGCTTAACTGGCTTTATCTGCTCAGTCATCTTCTTGGTTAATTGAAAAAAAAAAAAAAGAACCAAATAATGTTTAAATTTTAAAAAGTAACTTGGAAGGTGCCCGAAATGGATCAATGACATATGTGAGACTAAATTCTCCCAAAGATGTCATAAACTATCCTGCAGGACCTGCAGATGCAGTGTTCTCAATAGTGGACTTTGTAGCAGATATTGAGGTAAGGATAATACAATGTACAGAGAATACTGGATTATGTGGGTAAGGTCAGACAAGATGTCTATGTAAGAGCAGGAGAGAAAGAATGGGAGGCTGGGTCTCGTGGCTCACGCCTGTAATGGCAGCACATTGGGAACTAAGCAAGAAGTATCATGGGTTCAAAGCTGGCCCAAACTACCTATGGAATGGTCTGTCTGACAGGAGGAAGGAAGGAAGTGAAGATGAAAGTAATCTTTTTTGAAGATGAAGCTTCCAAGGAACACAGCTCTGTTAAAGGTTTGCTTGTAGTCTACAACCTGGATAGGAATTCTGGCTACAAGAAGTATGGGGGACACAAGTTTGTTTCATTTTAAGCCATTAAATGTGTTACAGCAGGACAAATAGCAGAGGAATCCTGGATTCTACAAGGACTAGACAATCACAGGAGCATTTATGACTCTAAATGCTAAGTGTAAACTGATAATATATTAAAATCACACACAAAATGTATGCCTCTCCTGCTCTTTCCAAACCCAATCTGCCACTCCTTCTCAATTTCTGCACTTGACATTTGTGGAAGGTGGCTGGGGAAAAAAGGAGTTCAATAAACACACAATCCACTCTGTTTGTAAACTGATAAGGTGAAGATGCAGACTGGAATGGTCTGCATGAGGTCTTACCCACAAGCCCCACCTAGTGATGTGTTGGAGGGCGTTGGCACCTTGCAGAGTAAAGGCTAGTGAGAGGTGATTGATTCATGGAGACATCCTTGGGAAGATTAAATAGACCTTCTTCTTATGGAATCCCAGTGAGTTGCTACAAATAGCAAGCTTGGCACTTGTGAACTCTGACCTCTGGTGTCACCCTGCAGTCTCTCCCTCTCCCGTGTGGCCTCCTGTTTTACCATGTAAGCTCCTCCTCTCATGTAGGTTCATGTGATGTGGTAAGATCCACTCAAGAAAGGAGAGGTCTCACCAGGGGCCAAATTGATAGAAATGTTCATTCTTGGACTTTCAACCTCCCAGATTCTCAGTCTTTTTGTAATAAAAAGTGCCCAGTCTCAGATTTTTTGTTAGTATTCTCTAAATAAAAACTTTCTGTCACCTCCTCTCAAATGTCCTCCTAAGTCCTTGCCTCGCTCTACTTCAACCATTGAAAAGTATTATTCATTTATCTTAGTGGATCTATTATTGCGTGTATCCTAATGTCTTTTTTAAGTTCTCACTCTCTACAAACAACCCTAAAGTGACTCCCCTTTCCCCAAAACCTACTACCTTCCATCTATTTCCAGGAAGCTGATCCCTTTCCAGGAAGTTTATCTATTTCCAGGAAGTTGACCATTTGGCCAACAAACAAGCTAACTTGTCTTGTAAAGTCTGGAGCAACTGTTTTGGGAGCCCCTTCTAAGTGGGGGGCAAAGTGGACTACTGGGGTACCAGTCTGTGGTCATTAGGCAGAGGGAAAGGATGGAAACATTAAGAAAGCCTTGTTCCACACCAGAAGCATTATTCACCAATCACTTTATTTTTACATGGCCCCTTGGAGAACTGTTTTCTCTTTGTAGATAAAGAAGCCTAGCAATGAGGGTTAAATAACTTGCCCAAGACTGTTTAATAAAATATAGCACTCAGACCTGAACTTAGATTCTTCCCAACTTTATTTATAGCTAAGTAACAATGAAATGAAAATCTTCCACAACCCTGTTTTCTTGTGTGTCTTAGGTCCCTATACCCCAGGTTGGACCTCTGTGCTTTGATGCGGTCCTGGTCTGCAACATCATTTCAACCCTTAAGGCAAATCTTGCCAATTATTCTTAGAGAGTAGAAAATAGAAGCATTACTTGGCACTTAGAGATTTAGTATTTTGTAACAAATGCAAACTCTGATGGTTTTCCTTGGGACACCTGTTCTATGTAAGTGCTCCAGGATGCACTGACTACAAGAAGAAGGAAGGAAAAAAGGAAGGAAGGAAGGAAGGAAGGAAGGAAGGAAGGAAGGAAGGAAGGAAGGAAGGAAGGAAGGAAGGAAGGAGAGAAGGAGGGAAGGAGGGAAGGAAGGAAGAAAGAGAGAAGGAAGGAAAAAAAAAAGAAAGGAAAAGAATCACTTCTCTGTGGGGAGCTTCTGGCCAAGTGCTCCAGAATCATTTCTATGGCCCCCTCACAGCAGAAACCTCTTTCCCTGAATTAGAAGTGACTTAGAAATGAAGGCAGGCTATTTGTTCCTTTCTCATTTTGTGGTCTCCAGGCCAAGTGTAAGCCCTGGAGGGGTGCGGCAAAATGATTCAGGATGCATTATAGAGACCTGGAGGCCAACGAGAAAGTGGCCTCTTATCTTCTTGTTTATCCCAGAGAGACACCAGAAGAAATATTCTGCTCTTCCTAACCCAAAATTCCCAGTGGAGGTGAGAAGAATTGTAAGTAAACACTGTCTGAAAATCAATTTTGAAAAGGTGGCTCCACAAAATATTGAACACAGTGTTTTGTGTGTTCTTTCATAAGCTGGGGTCAGACAGCTTTGTTATAATTGGCATTTTGTATTCACATTCTGGGAGTCTGAATTTATGAGGATGGGACAGCAGCAATTAACTGCTCTGTGTTCTGGAGAGTGGCTTGCTTGCAGCTCATTTACATCCTCTGACCAGCTGAGATGCCAGACCCACCCACATATACAAGCAATGCTTTGCTATGCCTAGCTAATACCTCCCAACCTGTTACTGACTGGGGTCTAAAATTACTCACTATGGGATGGAGAATTCACCAGTCTCTGAAGGTTCTGAAATAATGAAGTGCTGTGGATAAAGACACACCATTTATTTTATTCTTCTCTCCAACAGAGGACGGAGAAGAAGAAGAAAAAGAAACAGTTATTCAAAGGCAAAGATAAGAAACGGGCTCTTTTTAATACAATTACAATTTCAAAGGGCTTGCCAAGAAAATACTTTCAACTGCCAACTCAGCAATTTTCCAAAGATTTCCTAACACAGTGGGGGAAAAAAGGATTAATGGGAAAAAAATTATCAGGCGAAACTTGACTGTAGCTTACATAAGAGCAGTGAGTATATAACACATTATTGCTTTCTATTCTTTGCTTGTCTTGGAGGCCCCCAAAAATCTGACCAGGCTGCCCAGTGCTGTGACATTATGAATACCAAATTTGTTCCATTATAATACACAAGGCCCTTCTGGGCTTTGCTCACCACAGCCATTACCATGGTTTTGAAAGCATATACTGGGTCCAGGTTTACACATAATAAAATCTGTAGAGGCTGAGAAAAAGAAAGAAAGAAAGAAAGAAAGAAAGAAAGAAAGAAAGAAAGAAAGAAAGCCTCCTCAGAATGCAGAAAGGCACAGGGTGAGAAACAGCTTTAGTGTGACTTCCTCACCCCACCAGCAGCTCTGGTTCCTCCTAGATCCCTGTTTATACACAGACATGGAAAGAGGTGACCCAGCTTGAGCCATTGTTTTAATGTGACTGCTGATTTTTCCTTGGAGATTTTAATTTCAGGGGTTAAGAAGATTTATGGAGGAGTGGTTGGTGGGCATTTTTCATTGTGAAATGCACATGAATTTTTGGGAAATAGACATGGGAAAAATAAGAGTTCTGTTCCCGAGCTTATATCAACTTTCAATTTATTTCTGAGCCATTTATCCAGTTTGGGAATTATTTATATTTTTAATTCTCCTCTCTTTTGCTCATTACCTATTTGGCCATTTCATGCTCTCAGAACATCCACAAGAGTACACAGAGGAATGCATCTATGTTCTTAGAAGATGCGCAGAACTTAAAATTAAGTTCTTCTTTACATCAGCTAAAAATCATATGTGATGGCTAGTTTTATGTCAACCTGACACAAGCTAAAGTCATCGGGAAAAAAATGGGAAACTTCAATTAAGAAAATGCCTTCATCAGATAAGGCTGTAGGCAAGCTTTTAGGGAACTTTCTTTTTTTTAATTATTATTATTTTTTATTGGATATTTTATTTACATTTCAGATGCCATCCCCTTTCCCCATCCCCCGCCCCCAGAAAAGCCCTATCCCATGCCCCCTTTTTCTTTTTGCTTTTCTACACTTTTTAAAAATGTTAATCAAAGGCTTTATAAGTTTGGTAATGCTCAATCAGAAGTGTTACCTAATACCCAGCCTAGATATATCAACTGTCTTTGACTGGTGAAGACACGTGAACAACTGCCTCCATATCCCCCCTCTCTTTCTCTCGCTTTCTCTCTCTCATCACCTAGACAGTGATTGATGGGGCGAGCCCAGTCCATTGGAGATGGTGCTATCCCTAGGCTGGTGGTGCTGATTCTATAAAAAACCGACCGAACAAACTATGAGAAGAAAGTCAGTAAGCAGCACTCCTCCCTGGCCTCTGCATCAGCTCCTGTCTCAAAGTTCTTACCTTGTTTGGGTTCCTGTTCTGACATTCTTTGCTGATGAATAATATGTGGAAGGGTTAGGCAAATAAACTCTTTCCTCCACAAATTGCTGTGGTCATGGTGTTTCACCACAGCAATACCCTATGGCAGAAACTGGTACCAAGATTGTGAGGTATTGTTATGACAGGCTAGACTATGTTGTTTTAAGGGAGGATTGTAGAAGACTTTGGAATTTTTAGCTAGAGAAGCCACTGAGTCTTAAGATTAAGAGCTTAGAAGCTGTTTTGTGGAATCTTGAAAAATAAAAATGTTAAGAAAAATGCAGAAAGTGGAGGCCTGGCTCATCAAGTTCCAGAGGGAAGCTTGAAAGTCACTCAAAGACTTTATTTGGCCATTGCCTGTTTTAAGTTAAGAATCTGTAATTCTGATTAGCTGGGGCTAAAGACTTGGCTCTGATTTAAAAGACACCAAAACCATTAAAGTGAAACCTTTTGACTTGCTGGGATAATCAGTTTGAGTCACCTGGAGTGGTGATTAGGGAAAAAAACAGGAAGAGACCCACCCACCACTATGAGGAAGAAGTATGAGGTGGAGAGACAAGAGTGAAAGAAAACCAGAACAGTTGGTACACTATGAAAAGAGACAGAACTGGAGACAGAAGAGTGAGAAAAAACAGCCTGATGAGGCCATGATCATGTCCACCAAAGACCATGTCTAGGTCCATGGCCCTGGAGCAGCAGAGGTCTGTGTCAATGTCCGCGTTACCAGCAGAGGTCTGTGTCAATGTCCGCGTTACCAACATGTCCATGTTACCAACAAAGGCCGTGCAGATAACCCTGGTCTGGGCTGCAGCCTGGAGATATGTTGATGTCCAAGGACTGGTCCCGACTGGCCCTTTCCCTCACTAGCTCTACCGCTCAGTAGAGCTGGCCTCGCCCCTTGCCATCTGCAGCACTTGAAAAAGTGGCTCTGCACCTCACCTGGCCAGCACAATAGAGTTGGTCCTGGTGATATGGGCATGTGTGATCCAGCTCCAAGGACAAGAGCAAGGGAGATATGGTCCTTTGTGTAGGGAAAAAAAAAAAAAAAAAAAACCCTCGCGGGGGGAGGGAGTCCGGCGGTGGGGTCCCATGGCAGTCTGGCAGCGAGGTTTCCAGGCAGGTTTCCCACACTGCCGGTGGAGGGTCCCACATTCACGCAGCTGCCACAGGCTGGCTGGCGGCTGCATGGGGAGGTTCCAGGGTTCCAAAAGCTGGGAACCTGGCGGCAGGCGCAGGAAGGCCCAGGCGACAAGTGGAGTCCAGTTTTCCAACGCTTTTATTGTTCATGGCATGGTAAGTGGGTACAGATGGAGTGTACTCCCCACAAAAGTCAGGGGGCCTGTTTTTTTATAGGGAAAGGGAAAGGGAAAGGGGGCGGAAATAACTTAATTAGCTACACCCCCGGCCTTTAAATAACTCATTAATATTTTAATCTCTGGAGGTGGAGACTTGCTAATCACGCCCTCTACCTGTGTGCTACGTGACTGAAGATCGAAGGTTAAATGGAGTTACCTCATCCAAGGCCCAACACCTTTGTTCCTTGATGGCTGTGGCAATCGGATGAGCTAGCCCTGCCCCTCTCCTGGGCAAAGCAGGAGAGCAGGCACTAGTGACACGGATGGTCTAAACAACTCAACTACTACCCAGGCCCAGATCCAGAGCTTTGAGTTGATCTACCCCATCTATGAACTGCTAGAGCGTGTGAAGGGATCCATAGCAGCAGAATCGCCACAACACAAGACAACAATAGGATATCCTAGAGGAGTTCCCATGAGGATCCACTATTGATAGTGTAGCAGAAGCCAGCGTCCTCATATTATGTGGGGGAAGTTGCAAGGGCAGGGGATGGATATAGAGGGATAGGGAAATGAGGGGAATGGAAGTGCATTATGTAAAATTCACAAAAAAATCAATAAAAAGATTTTGTAAGGAAAAAAATAGCATAATTGAGGTGAAATCATCCAGGAAGTATTTTCTCAGAGTCAGCACATGCAAGCTCTGTCCATAGGTGGCCAAGGTTGTACCTTATGCTGGCAGCCAAACTTGGTCATGTGTAAGTCTCACTGGTAGTTCTGGTTTTAAAAGCATAAAGGGGTCAAGAAGAACAACTGAGGCTTGGCATTGTGAGAGGCCATTGTTGAAGGTGCAGCAAGAAGAGCAGTAGAATCCCCAGAATTGAAGAGGTTGTCTAGAAAGCTGAGGCTCTCCACCATGAGGAGCATCCGAGAGAGCCTATTGGTGAAAGTACAGCCCAGTTGTAGCAGAAGACCCCAGCATTTTGGAGATGTCAGTACCATGGCATGACCATCACGAAGAGCAGTAGCTGTGGAGTGGAGCCAGCCTGTGCTTAGAAGACAAGCTGCATGTGCTACATAGGCAGGGCCAGAGAAGTGACTCAGCCCTTTGAAGAGTCCCAGAAGATTGTGAATGAATCCCAGACATTGAATACTGAGTTACTCAGTTTGGCTTGCTTTGATTGGCTTGTGAGTGGGTCCTGATTCTTCCCTCTTAAAGTAAGAAAGTAATTTAATCTTGATCTTATAGGATCCTACAATTGAGAGACTTTAAAGAGATGTTGGATTTTTTTTCTTTTTTCTTTTTTATTGGATATTTTATTTACATTTCAGATGCCATCCCCTTTCCCCATTTCCCCTCCCTAGAAAACCCCTATTCCATCCCTCCTTCTCCTTTTTGCTTTTATACAATTTTTTACATTTAATCAATGGCTTTATAAGTTTGGTAATGCTCAATATCAATCAGAAGTGTAACCCAATACCCAACCTATATCAGCTATCTTTGACTGTCGGAGACATGTGAACATCTGCCTTCATGAATGCCCCCCCCATCACCTAGCTCCTCCTCTCCTTTTCCTCTTCTTCCTCTCCTTACTCCTCCCTCTTTAGCTCCTCCTACATATCACCCTTCTTGTTAAAATAAAACTTTTCTCTCAAAATACAATTAGAGTATAACTATACCAATTTGTGTCAGTAAGGTACAAGATAGACCTAATACCCAGTCCATCATTTTGTTGACTAACCAGAACCTCTGTCATCTCTCCTAACTAAAAGACTTAGTTTTGAACCTGGCTTTTTTCTTGACTTTAGAAGAGATGTTGGATTTTTAAAGAGACTGAACTTGTAATGTGCTTGAATTTGTAAAGACTGGGACTTTTAAAGTTATTTATATTGTAAATTGTGTTTTTAATATTACATGTCATCTTTGGGATAAATGAGAAAGGAAAGGTTCTAATTGAAAAGCAATGTGTTTGCATGGCAGATTGACAAGGGGTCAGTAGTGCTAGCTGGTCTTATGTCAACTTGACACAAACTAAAGTCATCAAAGAGGAGCATGTAAGCCCACAGAGGCACCAGTTGCCAGACTCCCATCCCTAGACTCAAGACACAGGCAACCAAGCTCCAACAGACAGGCAAAAAGCCCAAGATCAGGCCAAAAATTTTCACCAATCCCTGAGCTTGACCCATAATCAGGCCACAAAATTCCACCAATCCTAGGCCACCCTGGAAAGTCCCACTTACTACCTATTCCAAAGGGTGGGTTTCCTCCGGGTTTCAAATGTACATCTTTAAAAAAAAAAAAAAATTCTCCCAAATGTGCTTAATCTTATTCCCTACCTATAATAACGTGTTTTAACATCTTGTCAAATCCTGGCTCTTACTACATCCAGGACAGCTCCAAAAAAAGCAACCTCCAAATCTCCTGTCACAGACACAGATGCTTCTACTGGACCTGTTCCTTCTGACCTATCCTCAGATGGCTCCACAGACCAGAAGGAAACAGCCAACTCTCTTAAGAATGGACAAACACCCCTCCATACCAATTTTTACTGGGTTCCCTAGAAATGCATCATTCCCAATGCCAGCAAGAAGTAACCAGATATTATGACAACCCTATTCCTGCTTTACCATCACCTCTTTCTAATGTTTTCTTTTTTAATTAAACCAAAATGGGGAAATGTTAGCATTCTATCTAAACTCTACTCCACAGTTACCTGGCAACAGCCAGGTATGCCCCTCCCCACAGCTACCTGGTAACAGCCAAGTAGGCCTGTCCCACTATAAAGGGGGCTGCTTGCCCCCTCCTCTCTCCTCTTGCACTCTTGCCTCTTGCTCTCTTGCTTCTCTCTTGCCCTCTTGAGCACATTCGGGTGGTGCTATCCCTGGGCTGATACTCCTGATTCTGTAATAAAGCATACTGAGCAGGTCATGAGGAGCAAGCCAGTAAGCAGCACATTTCCATGGCTTCTGCATCAGCTCCTGCCTTCAGGATCCTCCCCTGTTTGAGTTCCTGTCCTGAAATTTTTTGATGATGAATGATGACTTAGAAGAATAAGCTAAATAACCCTTTCTTTTCCAAGTTGCTACGATCTTTTGGTTTCATTTTGCAGCAATAGCAACCCTGACTAAGATACCATATGTGGTGGGAAAGAGTCAGTACTACAGTTAAAAACTGAGGATAGTCTATGTGTTTCATTTACTTGGTCAAGCATCTACTATACATATTTATCCAATATTTTTAATCATGTTTTCCATTCCCCATAACTCCTCCCAGGTCCTCCTCACTACCCTACACACCCAAGGCTATACAAATGAACCTTCTAACACATTGAAAGACATAGATCTACTGACCAACATCACAGGACTGACCACCTGAATATCTAATAATCCTATGTGCATTGAGAGCAGATCCTTTGCCATGAAAGAACACAGTAAGTGGGTCCCTCAGGTTTACTGTCTGTCACTGGATGATGGTTTATCAGTGAGGTAGGGTGTGGATGACCAGCAGAGCTTTGCTGTAGGAGAACATGGGCGTGCAGAGAAATTGAATGATTTTCTTCAGCTCTTGAAAGCTTAGCACATCCAAACCTTAGAAGGCATCCAAAGGTGACCCAGAAAATTAAATATTTAGGATGATTGAATGATTCAAGAAAGTTTTTTAAGGTTATGCAGCATCCTCGACTGCTAGTCAGAAACACGTGGACAATCCTTATTTGCACAGGTTAGTAAAAAATAAAAAATAAAAATAAATCAAGTTCTTTGGAAAAAATTCACAAGCACTATTTGTAGCCTTTGACCTTAGATATATATCATAGCAAAACAGGAGACATAATTTGGAAGTACAGTCTAAGAGGGAAACGTCAGACAGCATGTTAAAATACTGCTTAATATACAAAGCACTGTGGGAAACAGCTGATGCAGAAGAAATGACTATTGATTCAATCTGGTGCTCCAAATCCCCACTAATACCATAAAATGTAATGGATTGCAAAGGGAACACACAAACCGCAAAGAACACTATGGGAAGCCCTGCCTTGGTGACGCTCATAATTAAAGGAAGTTAAGAAGACATACATGGAGTTTTACTTTTAACTAAATTCTTCATCTAAACCGCCAGCTATTCTTCCTGAAAATTTTTTTAGTAAGCACATGGGAACTGTCCCAGAGACTTTAAGATATTTCAGCGACTTCAGGGCTATCCCAGAGACTGCAGGACTATCGCAGAATCTACAGGACTGCTGTGGCTTCTCTTATACAGCCAGAGAAATCTGAGAAACTTTAAAATGATCAAACCAATTGCCTCCATACTCCTGTCAAACACCTGACCCGCGTCATCAAGAAGCATAACAGCAGAGATGCGAGTCCAGCTGGAGTCACCTCTAGCCCACAGTCATCCTTTGTGTCTTCTGAGACAGACATCAGTGGAGGACCTTGTTCTCTTCTTGCTCTGCTCTTCGTGGAAGTTGATTGTGAGGGTTCCCAAGAGCTCCTGTCAGAACATGACAGGATGGTTCTGTCCCAGGACAGCAGTTATGTTTCCTCACATCCCTGTTTTTCACCCTTGACACAGCTTTCAAGTACCAAACAAAACAGACCCATGCTATAACCTCACTTCACAAACAGAAGCTGTCGACTGCACAGCATGGACACAAACCACCCAAAAAGAGAAGGAATAAAGAATCTGGAAGAATCACAGAGAGGTTAGAGAGTCATCTTGCCACCTGGAGGACCACACTCAGAACACAAACATATACCAAGAAAGGCAGAATACAGAGCCAGAAATGATGGTCTGCTTAGAGCTCCACTCCAGGCACTAACCCTACTAGACTCTCCCTTTCTACTCTCAGGATTAAAAGTCCCCATGCTGCAGTGCCTACTCTAAGAGCCTGGATCTCACGTGTTTGGTTGTGTCAGATGGAACTGACCCCTAAGTGAGAGGACCATTACCTCTAGCTTCCAGGAGGAATGTGAGGCTAAGAGGCCATTAGTACAGACCTCTTCAGTAAATCTGTATTGCCCTCAATGAAGCTCAGTCTGTGGTTCTCTCAGATGCATTCGTATCTGTTTTCCTCATCTCTAGTGAGACTTCTTTCATTCTTAAAAAATGTTTATATTGGAGGGCGGGGGATAATACTGTCACCCATCCTACTCAAATTTATTCATTGTTAACGCCTGGGTCATTTTGTTCCCTAGAAGAAGTGTTGTAGTCTACTACATACAAAGCACTCATATTTGCTCTCTGGTCTTCTTTAGATGATATGTGTTCCTTCTTTCCATACCCAAAAGTTTCTCTTATGTTATATTGGTGACTATATTAAGTACCCCACCTCACTGATTAATCTCCAATTCATACATATGTCTACCCTTGTTCTTAATAGATTATATCTTAACTAACTTTGATTCTAACGGCTTTCTCAGACAGAGTTGCTCTGACTTGCTAATCATTGATCCATCAAGATCTAAATAATCACTGATCTATCAAGATCTAGCATACAATTCTTGAAAAATAAGTGATAGATAAATGGTTAATGTTTAAAATAAGTGTTTATTGGGGGAAAAGATCAGAGGTAGAAAATGACTGTAAAGGAAAAAGAGACAGGAAGCACACAAATGAATAGGAAACAAACGACAGAATTCTCCAATGGAAGTAAAGATGGAAGGCAGTCCAAATCACAGCCTCAGAATCAGTCCACTCAGCAAACTCCATCCCATGTGGTAGAGAATGGCCTTTAGATTTTAGAGGAAGTCAAAACAAGAATTTGAAAGTACAGCAGATAGGCCTAGACCCTCTGGATAAGGAGTGTCAAGCCCCAGTCTGTAGGACTGTGAAGGGATGATTTGGTCTCCCCAGTAGAGCACTGGGTTTGAGATAGCAGGAGACCCAACAGGTGACCATGGCCTGTGAGGGATATGGCCTGCAAGGGACAGCACGTATCTCCCCAGGCCCCCGGATTCTGGACTCCTCCCTGTGGCCTACATCCCCATTAACCTGCACCTTGCAGACATGTTTGGCTCAGAATAGCTCCTCCCAGAGAGGTTTTGCTCACCATCTACAGCTACAGGTAGAAGATGTGACTAACAGGCTTTTGCCTCAAGAGATTTCCATATTTATGAGTTATCTAAAATCCAAGGGGCATAGCTCAATTAAGTTATTCCTTCCCAGTTCCTCCTCTTTCCCCCTCCCTATTTAAGCCAGCTCCCCCTGGCTTTTATGGGGGGAGAGGGGAGGAGTGCACATCCAGACCCAACTACACCATGAACAATAAACTTCTGGAAAATCCACGGACTCTTCATATCATTGGGACCTGCTGTCGCCAAAGCTTCCAGCCTTTGAAACTTCAGACTTTCTCCAGTATGTGGGACCTGCCGGTGTGGAAGGCCTCTGGGACTCCTCCCCCACCCCACCGCTCACCCCTGTGGGCCGCCCCCCCCCCCCAAGCCACGTTTTTTTTTTTCTTTTCCTATACCAGTCAAGACATGGAAACAAGCCACATACTTGGTCAGAGAGAGTAAAGAATCAAGACACTTGGGCATAGGCTATCATAATGAGATTTCTGCCAATCCACATTCTTCCCCACCTACCATGATGAGATCTGAACCCAGAAACTGCAGGTGAATGAGCCTCAGTACAGAAGGAAAGTAGAGCCTGACATGAGCAATTAACAGCAGGCACAAACAAGGCTTTAGACAGACAAGATCCATTTGGAGGGCGTGGGGAGCATCCACATGCTACCCTCTGAAGAATCCAATACATAAGTTTTGGTCTATTAAACTGCATGTTTATATTCCTTCAAGGCAAAAAGGAACATCTGTTGCCATGCCCTCGTATTTAATTTCCATTGTGAATTCTCAGTTTCAACAGATGCCCACGTCAAGGCAGAGAAAACAGAAAGCTAAAAACCAAGACAGCAAGGAAACCAACAGAACTTCCCCTTCCAAATTCAAGAAGAGTTGTCCGTTGGCCAGGAAAGTGTGCCCTCTGTCCAGCATTTCTTCATCTGACTTGCCTTCTCTGTTCCTTTTGCTCTGTGTTCCGGTTTCTCTAACAATAAATTAACACCTTCCTGTCTCTTCTAACATTGTATCTTCTTAGAAAGGGTAAGATACAGAAATGGCTAGGATACTGCAATTGGGTTTCTGGAAATTTCTACTGCTCCTGACTTGTGCAATGATGGATTTTGGACTTGGTAGATCTACTTTTCCCTGGCTGGGTAATTTTTGAATAAGCTACATGCCGGAGACTTTACGTAACTGACTTTATATTAACACACCTCATAGCACACACTAAATATTAAATGTTAACTAAGTAAATAGTAACACTAAATTAATAGCTCATATAGTAGCTTTGAAGCGTGTGTTTGATTTTGTCACCAATATTTCCAAACTCCAGCTGGAAACCCTAAACTCTAGTAATTCAAGCTATTGAAATAAGGCCAGAGTACCTGACCTCACCAGTCATGTAGGGTTCTGTACCTCTGACACATAACAGTCTCTTGATTTTCTATATCTCTTGTTTATTTTAAGAATCTAACCAAAGGAAAAGAGCATCCATGAATACCACTCTAACTCTTAAAGGCCTCTTGTGGGAAAATCATAAACTCATTCAAAAGACATGATGTCTGGTTGGGCAGAACCAAGCTGTCTCATTGGCAAAATTCTATTTGCCCCGAATCATTTTTTCCACATGCAAAAGTTACAGTTGAATACCTTGCTCTCTGATAAATGCCCACTAAACTTTAAAGGTGATAGATGCAATGATAGATAATGTAATTACCATAGTCATCTTCATACAAGATACACAACAGAAATATACCGTGTATCAGGCTTAATTTCCCCAACAAAACTGACAATAGGTCTATTCAAAACGAGCCAGATTTCAGCAAAAGCATCCTTCTGTACCTGATGTGTCAACTCTCTGAAGCCTATCTTCCTACACTGACTGCCCCCTCTGACTCTCCATTCAGAGTCATCACAAACTGGTACATTACACAAGTCACTGGCACATTTATGAAATCAAACACAAGTCACTGGCACATTTATGAAATCAAGGTGCTCTCCTGGCTCAGGACGGCAGAGCTTGCTAGGAGTCCCACCCAATTCTCTGTCTCCTATTCTCTGACCTTTTAAAAGTCAAATAATTTTCTGTGCTCCTGTCCACTGCAAGCTCAAATGGGTTGAACAAATTTGACCCTTAGAAAAAATGGATTGTAGTAGAGAGACCTCCCACGTGACCTGCCTCTCTTGTGTCTTGCTGATACTAAGCAAATTTAAGCTTCATAGAAATATGCTCCTGAAATCCCATTACATAATTATCCACACACAAAAAAACTTTAAATTAACACTTCAACCCCTAATGTTCTGACCCACCAAGAGCTCTGAGTTCCTCGCTCCTTCAGACATGAACCATTAAGTCCAATTGCTTCCATTTATTGAGACTGAATGCTGGGCAGTGCTGACAAAGCACAAGTCTTAGTCATTGCGGAATATAAAACATGTCTACTGGGCCTGGCAGTGCATGCTTCTAACTCTGAAAACTCAGCATCTGGGACAAGAGAATTGTGAGTGTGTGTGTGTGTGTGTGTGTGAGTGTGTGTGTGTGTGTGTGTGTGTGTGTGTGTGTGTGTGTATGTGTGTGTGTGTGTGTTTGTGTTGAAATGGCTCTATGGGTAAAAGCTGCGGCTGCCAAGCCTCATGACTTGAGTTCAGTCCCCTGTACACACAGCAAAAAAAGAACTACCTCCCAAGAGTTGGCTTCTGACCTGTGCACATGCCCATGACTCAGATGTATTGGCACACACACAACCACAGAACCCCTGACACACGCACACACACACACACACACACACGCACACGCACACGCACACGCACACACGAAGCATATTTAAAGTATGTGTATCAGGACTAAAACGATGTCACTGTATCAGGACTAATAATTGTATCACTTTGAGCGTTATAAGATAATACAAGTGGGTTTACTCAAGTTTAATTCAAATCAGCCAGGACTCCTACTGTTAGTGATGGTTAATGTTGATCACCAACCTGACTAATCTAGGATCACTTATGAGAGCAGCTTCTGGAAAATCTGTGTAAGATATTATCTAGGTGGGGCTGACTGCTAGGCATGCCTGTGAGAGATTAGCTTGTCAAGGTTAATTAAGGTGCGATGAACTCTAATTGTGGGTGACACCATTTCACTGTTGTGATTGAGTCATGGACTGCATAGAAAGAAGAAATCTAACGAAGAGGGCATCAATCCACCTCAGTTTTCTGACTGGAGATTCAATATGACCAGTTGCCTCAAGCACCAGACCCGTGACCTCCCTCCACCATAGACTGTACCCACAACTGTGAGTCAAATAAAATTCTTCCTTCCTCAAATTGCTTCTGTCTTGTTATCACAGCAGTGGAAAGGTCACTAATGTAGTATTAGTCTGTTTGTGTTACTGTTACAAAATACCTGACACTAGATGATACATAAACAATAAAAAACTATTTCTCAAAACATGGAGGGCTAAGGAGTCCATCTGCAGGTTGTGTATCTGAAGACTGCTTGCTGCATCCAAGATGGCATCCTGCCATGGTGTCCTCATACACTAGAGTAAGGACAAGAGAAAGATTGCTTCCATGCAAGTAAACCTTAACACACTACGCTATCGGTAAGAAAAGAGCCCTGGAAACTTCTTTATAGCTCAAAGGGCTACATTCCTAACATCAGCACCATGCAGATTGAGTTTGACAATGAACTTCGGGAAGATTATAGCCTTCAAACCTTAACACACAGAAAGCCACATTACTCAACCTTCCAATAACTCAAATAACCATAGCATTTATACCATTTACATAGAAGTCACCCGTTGGCCTCTGTCTTGTTTATTTTTCTCCTTAGCACAGCAGAAAGTGAGTATGTCTCAGAGGGGAGCAAAGGAAAACCTAAAGGGTTTCCCGCCAGAGTCCACACTTGGGACTAATGCTTTTTGTTTACCTTGCTAGACTCCTATCTCCTAAACCTAACATGCAAGTTCTGGCTTGTGTGTTCTGGCATCTCCTCCATGCTCTGCTTTTGGATTGTCCTCCCTTCTCTGACATTGCCACTTGCCTCTGCCCTGTCTCCTGTGAAGCCAACTTCCTTTCAGCCTCTCACAGCATCTGGACCCAGGCAAGCAGAACTCCTAAACGCAGAAGGACCAAGATCCCTGTCCTGCTTGCCTGACTCTTCCCATTCCTCTTAGATGCTTGTCCTCTTGGAAACCCTGAGTTCTGCCAGCTTTTCGATGTAAGCAGACAGACTGCAGGATAGTCAGTGAGGATCAAACGAGGGTGGAGACTGTGACTAGGACAGACCTTTGGAGAGAGGGTCGGTGGGACATTCTTTCCTTATTCCTTCTCTCTTCTTGCCTTGCCTCTGATCCCACCAGAACTTGGGCAGCTTCTCATCGTGACTGCACGGTTTCACCACCAAGCATCTTTGTTTCCTTTTGTTTAGAAGAAACTCAGGAAACGCTGTGCTTCCACAGTCCCCACTCAGGCAAGTGGGGACTAAAATCCCAGGATTTCGGTGTTCTAGCTTGGCACAAGATCAAGGAGTACCTGCAGGGATGGGCACATAGCTCAGTGGTAGAACATTTGCCTGGGATATGCAAAGCCCCAGTGCCTCACATTGGAAGTATATGTATGTATTGTCCCAGAGACAACTTGATATTCGGAAGCAGGGCCTTACTTTGTAGCCAGTGCTAGCATTGAATTCACAGCAGCCCTCCTTTCTCAGCTTTTTGAACTCTGCTGTTACATGTGTGCATCACCCTGGCTGACAGAAATTCTAAATACATCGAATAAACTGTGACGTATTCTTGTTGTACTACACTCAGTTACATAGAGCCATTTTCATGCAAGTTGTACAATGTAGCTTGAGCTTGCTCACCCCCATCCCTCACTACCCTTCCTCACCTTTGCCTTCTAATCTCTCTCAGAACCCTTTGGAGTTTTCTTAGGGTTGATATGTTGCAGGGCAACTTGTGGGTACCACCACAATGTAACTGCCACTTCTGAGCGAGCGTAGTCCTCCGCAGGGGATGCTCCTCACATTCACCTGCAGATCTTTAAGAAACAGTCTCAGATCCACCCCAAGTTTACTAAATGATAGTCTCAAAGGTTGGGGGAAAGGCACATACCAGAACTACTATAGGTGGTTCTGATTAATAACCCCCAAACAAAAAGCAGTTTTCTAATGGCTGTTAATGAGCAGAAGTCAGACAACTGCAGATGGGGTACTTATATCCAAGATATATCCCCACCGATTGCCATAATATGTTTCAGTGTAACCATTAAGCCCTTAGAACAACTCTCATATGAGTTACAAGGAAACCTAGCAATGTCTGTTCTACTTCCTCTATAATTTTTATTCAGCAGATGATAGACAAGAACCACCCACAGCCTCCAGAGCTCTGCAGCTCTGGCCAGGTGTAAACATGACCTTCCAAGGGACCTGGCTCTTACAGCAAGGACTTAGGAGACTTCTTGATCACGCATCTCAGGGACTCCTGTCCTACCCTCTGTTTCTGTTTGACCTCAACTCTTCAATTACAAGGAAGAAATGCCTCCAGTTACCTTAGGAAGCAAGGGTGTTTTAAGACACAGATGTGGAGTATAGAACTGAGTCTGTGATCAGGAGACATATGCCTAAGTCTTAAGTTTTATCTCAGTTTATAGTCAGAGCCAAGCCGTAAACATTTGGGTAGGCACCGAGTCACTTCATCTCCTTAATGTGCTGCCTGCAGCCCGGATCTCTATTGCTGACCCATTCTTTACTGCTTCCGCCCTCTCTCCTAAACCCAAAGTAGATTTCTTTTTCCTAAGCTTTCTGAGACATCCGAGATTGTTGGTGATGGCTGAGAGAATCACTCAAGGAAAATCAATCAGGTCAGCTTTTACTGCCTGTCTGCTTGTGCAAATGACTTTCTTTTTGTTGGGCTTGGGAATAGCTAAGAGAGCTCAAGTGGCTATGTCACTATAATACTCCTTTGTTCCCAAGCCGCATTGAGCCCTCATTTGTATTGTGCTGGTAAGCAAGCATTCTCCACATGACTTGAATTCCTAGAGCATCTCTCTTTACTGGGGTCACCGGGAGTTTTCTTAAGAAAGGCTGCGGTCCCTCGAGTGAGGTCTGTTCCCAGGTGTTGCAGTTGCTGTTCCTTTCTCTACCACGTGGTGGCACTGTTCTCCGGCCGCTTCTCGCATGCACCTGGATGTAGAAATGAATCTTCCATCTTCGACTTTAATCTCGTGATGAATCCACCCTATAGCATACTTCTAATGGTAGCCTTTTCTCTGATTATCTCCCTCTTCTAGGATTCTGTATCTGAATAAGACACTGTTTAAGAATTTTTAGACTCATCCACCTGCATTAAAAAGAGCCTCCTCCACAAGGATCATAAACCAGGACCAAGAACAAGGCCAGCTCTTTCCCTTGCTATAGTTCTTCGAAGACTCATTTCCTGGGGACAACCTTAGTCTGTGGTCATGCTCGCATCTCCTCCCTGCCCAGATAAATCACATGGAACCAGTGATGTCTCCATTCCAGCAGGTGTCCGTGTGGGTTTCAGCACCACCTTCCTAGGCAGAAGACCAGGCTGTGGGAAGAGACCTGCGGCTGAATTTGTATGCCATGCCTACTAGGTACAGATCAGTTTCTTTCAGCACGTTTCAGTGTTCTCAACTACAGAATGGGGATAACAATACTTAACTGTAAAGCTGACTGGGAGGTTTAGACAAAGCTTCTTACATCACACTTGATGCACAAAGCAAGGTCCAAAATTGCTAGCTCTTTCTGGAAGTGAGTCCTGAGAATTGGGATCTCTGCAGGAATGCCATCCTTGGGAGGCAAATAGCCTTCTCAGAGTTCTGGCAGTGGAAAAAAGACTGCTCTCCCAGGAAAAAGACAACTTTCCTCTTCTGATAATGGGCACACAGCAGATGCCACATATATATGTTTCCTGGGCCATGGGGGTGGTAAGTATGTATCTGTGTGTCCATGTTAGGGGGGGGGGGGCGTCGCTGTGTGTGTGTGTGTGTGTGTGTGTGTGTGTGTGTGTGTGTGTGTGTGTGTGGTGTGGTGTGTGTATGTCTCTGTGTGTGTCTGTCTGTGTATGTGGTATGTGTATGTCTCTGTGTGTATTTGTCTGTGTGTATGTCTGTGTGTGTGTGTGTGTGGTCTGTGTGTCTTTGTGTCTCTGTGTGTGGTGTGTGTATGTCTGTGTGTGGTGTGTGTATGTCTCTGTGTGTGTCTATGTGTCTGTGTGTGTGGTGTGTGTATGTCTGTGTGTGTGTCTATGTGTCTGTGTGTGTGGTGTGTGTATGTCTGTGTGTGTCTATGTGTCTGTGTGTGTGGTGTGTGTATGTCTGTGTGTGTGTCTATGTGTCTGTGTGTGTGTCTATGTGTCTGTGTGTGTGGTGTGTGTATGTCTGTGTGTGTGTCTGTGTGTATGTCTGTGTGTGTGTCTGTGTGTATGTCTGTGTGTGTGTCTGTGTGTATGTCTGTGTGTGTGTCTGTGTGTATGTCTGTGTGTGTGTCTGTGTGTATGTCTGTGTGTGTGTCTGTGTGTATGTCTGTGTGTGTGGTTTGTGTATGTCTGTGTGTGTGTCTGTGTGTATGTCTGTGTGTGTGTCTGTGTGTATGTCTGTGTGTGTGTCTGTGTGTATGTCTGTGTGTGTGTCTGTGTGTATGTCTCTCTGTGTGTCTGTGTGTATGTCTCTGTGTGTGTCTGTGTGTGTGGTGTGTGTATGTCTGTGTCTGTGTCTGTGTCTGTGTGTATGTCTGTGTGTGTGGTGTGTGTATGTCTGTGTGTGTGTCTATGTGTCTGTGTGTGTGGTGTGTGTATGTCTGTGTGTGTGTCTATGTGTCTGTGTGTGTGGTGTGTGTATGTCTGTGTGTGTGTGTCTATGTGTCTGTGTGTGTGGTTTGTGTATGTCTGTGTGTGTGTCTGTGTGTATGTCTGTGTGTGTGTCTGTGTGTATGTCTGTGTGTGTGTCTGTGTGTATGTCTGTGTGTGTGGTTTGTGTATGTCTGTGTGTGTGTCTGTGTGTATGTCTGTGTGTGTGTCTGTGTGTATGTCTCTGTGTGTGTCTGTGTGTATGTCTCTGTGTGTGTCTGTGTGTGTTGTATGTGTATGTCTCTGTGTGTGTCTGTGTGTATGTCTGTGTGTGTTATATGTGTATGTCTGTGTGTGTTGTATGTGTGTGGTATGTGTGTGGTATGTGTGTGGTATGTGTGTGGTATGTGTATGTCTGTGTGTGTGTCTGTGTGTATGTCTCTGTGTGTGTCTGTGTGTATGTCTCTGTGTGTGTCTGTGTGTGTTGTATGTGTATGTCTCTGTGTGTGTCTGTGTGTATGTCTGTGTGTGTTGTATGTGTGTGGTATGTGTGTGTCTGTGTGTGGTATGTGTGTGGTGTGTGTGCATGTGTGCTTCTGTGTATAGGTCTGTGTGTGTCTATGTGTGTGCATGTGTGTGTGGATGTGTGTGTGTGTTTCCTATAAATTGTAACACTGCTATAAATAAAACAGAGATTATTTTTTACTCCATGGTTTTGACCAAAACTAATTGTTTATTTTCCATTTACATATTTATTACATTTTTCCTTAAGGTGGGTAAGTGTTCAGACCCACAGCTAAGCCTTAAGTCTGAAGGCTCACATAACACTGTCTTATCTCTTGCCAACACCCTCAGTCCTTTGTTCTAAAACCTGTAATTACCAAGGCTCCAGGACCCTCTGTTGGATACACTTTCTTATATAACTATTTGCCTATTAAAACTGTGATTGCCAACATAATACATAGAAGGTAAGTTCTTTCCTGCAAGATAATAAGGGTGGAGGTAAAATCTATTGAATATTTTTAAATACAAATTTAAGTATCAAGACCTAGTGTCAGTGAGACTAATAGATTAAGTAAGGGAAGAATGTCTTATGTAGAGACCCAAGATCCTTCAAGGCTGTCATTCATCCATCCCTAGACTCTTCAAGTTAAGTTTATAGTCCAGTTGTCTCCCACTGTATTTGCCCTGAACATAGTTTCCTCATAGTAACTCAATAGCAGCCAGATCCAAAGATGCTAGGTAGTCAGGGAAGCTACTGGGTGTCCAGCTAGAAATATTACTTGTTTGAAGGAAAGGGAGGGCAGTGTTGTTGGGAAGTGACAGTTCTAGCCATGTCGCTAATCAGGTTTTCAGCCAACACAAATATCTAAGCTGATAATCCATGTAAACTGAAAACCACTGAAGCTGCAAATAGCAAGCCACTTTTTTCAAACAAATCCATAAATAAAATAAACATCAGCCCACATGCATATGTAAATCATAAAGAGCTTCCGCTAAATCAAGAGATTATAGCCATCTATGAAAACATTAAATTTTTTATTCAACAAAATCACCAGTTTTTAAAGCTGGTAGGAATCTTCAAGGTGATATGAGTTCCTGTTATTCCAAGAATTCCCTCTGCAGTCATCTTAAGTAAAACTATTGCATCTCTGCCCAGATGTATTGAAGTTATGGTGTCTGTGGCTTGAGGATCTGGAGCCGATGGGGGCTGTGGAACTTAAGAACAGTATCCAAGGTTCAGTGCCCGCCTTCCCGAAACAAGGCCATGAGCAAGTCCAAGGTTCAAAAGCCCCAGTTCCAGAGCATTCTAAAGTCAAGTTGTGGTCAAGGGGGTAGTGATGTCATTGATTCGGGCTTAGATGTACTTCTACTAAGAGGACATGTTCTTTCTGCAATGAATATTAGTTCAGCCAATATACTAGTGCATAGTATATTAGTATCAAAAGCCTCAGAACACGCAATGTCTCAGATACCTGAACCCGGAAAAGGTAGCTCCAGATAAGACTGATTGAAAGAACTCCTGTGACAGACATTTGGGTGACGTGAGTGAACATCCATCAGTGAATATCTAGAGAAGGTCAAAACTGTACATATTTAATCAGCTTCACAGAGTTGCATTTGAAATCGTGAGTTAGGAGAAATAACGATAAGAGAAGCTAGGAAAGAATCTTGGTTTTACAGATTAAAGACAGAACTGCCAGCAAGGGAGGCAATGAGGATCAGCTTTATAAATGACTAAATAAGGACCGAAAATGAGGAGGAAAGGGGGGAGCAGAATAGAAAGAGGTAAATAAAAGGAAATGCAAGTGTTTGGAATACAAGAGGTCCATGTGCATTACTGTATCAAAACACCTGAGACAATCAACTTTTTACATATATGATGAGCAGGTATATAAAAAGTGGTAGCTCCCTGCTTAGCGAGGACAACGATGCATGGTTCAATTACAGGTACTACAATAATTTAGAAGGTGAACTTTTACTTGGGGATTAACACGTTAGAGGCTCCATTCCATAGTCTCTTGGCCCTGTTGCTTTTGAGCTCTGGTGAGACAGTACACGACAGCAGTGGTGCCTAATAGAACAAGCTGTTCAGTTTGTAACAGCTAGGGGGCCAGAGAAAGTAATAGGGTCCTTTATTCCCTCCCCTCCAGGGCATGGCCACAATGACCCAAGACTTCTTTGTAGATCCTACCTCCTAAAGCTTCCACCACCTCTCAATAACACCACACTGGAGGTCAGAATTTTAACACATTGAGAACTTTCAAGAACCCTCAAGATCTAAAATCTACAGCAAAATCAGTGGAAACACGGTCACTTTAAACCTTCCGTTCGGTTGGAACCCAAGACAATATCACTGAAATCCTACAACTAGAACAGAGATGGCTCCCCTTCATTCTCTGTGTTCTAAGGATGTGGCCCTGGAATGTCTAATGCACTACCTACACATGAGCCCATTAAGCTAGATGGAAAACACATAAAAGTAGAGACAAAAGCTAATAAAGCCCAAAGTAGGAAATGAAACCAACATTGGTGAAAGTATGAATTCCCAAGGGAGCCCTCTTTGTGGGGCAAAGTTGTCCCTGAGGACTACCTGCAAGGTATTCTCTGAGAGCCAGGCTAGACTAAAGTCTGTATTTGACCCACAAGAGAAGTCACTGCGGTAATTACTGAAGAATGCTTTGAATTTGAGAGGAGCTGTTTAAGACAAGGAATGACACCCCCCCCCCAAGACAGTACAAGAATAAACAACAGTCATCAGCAGAAGACATCAGTACCCAAGAAAATAGGATGTCATCAAGGCTGCTGAAAGTGAAGATGATGCCTGCATGACTATAAAAGATGGCAATAGAGTATCAATAATAGAAGCAAGAAAAGACATGCTGAAAGATGACACCTCAGTGGCATGCTGTTTGAACAGCTAATGTGACTCACACAGCAACTAGAATAATATCTGTGCAACATTAAAGCATTCCCTGAAAATTCTTCCATTCCCCCAAAAGTTTGAGGAAGAAAACTCAGCAAAACTGGGGTTTCTATATAAAAGCCACCTGTGGCAGATATAAAAAGTTACTCTTCTGATCACACCAAGCAGGAGTTGAGATATACAAATAATACAGATGTGCAAATGGTGTCCCAAGATTTAGGCAAAATGGAAAGAGTGAAGACCTTGACCATGTCATTAGAAAGCATAGCTGCTTTCGTGGGTGACCTTTACGATTGGCACTGGAGAAATAACAGGGCAGAAACCACTTAAGGGAGTTAAGGGATGAGTTAACGTTAAAGAGGTGTTGGCAACAAGAGCTGGGCGTGCTCTCTAGGGAATCTCCATTAAGAGGCTAAGGAGCTAGCGTCGGTAGAATAAGTAAACTGAAGCGATTGCCATCAGCATAGAGAATGGGCATAGAGAATGGGCCAGGGGTTAGCAATGAGATGCAATCAATGATCCAATAGAGAAGGTTAGGCTCAGCCTCTTCAATCAGGTCCAAAATTTAGTCCTGACTCTGTCCCCTAGAAACTGTATCCCCAAGCCTCCAGATGTCTTATGATACATCTTATGACGAGAAGCACATGAGACTGCTTCTCGTAATAACAGAGATAAAGAGTTACAGGCGTGAAGGCAGGGGCATGGAAAAGGAGGTGATAGGAATAAAAATGAGAGATGCACAGCACACAGTAGGCTCTTTAACCTGGGTGTCAAGGGGGAAAGGGAGAAGACTGAAATCGGTGTATCCTACATAGGACACGGGACCTTAACAAAAGTACCTTCCCACTGCTTGGCACCATGTACACTGAGCAACAGAACAGATGGAGTTAGTATGTCCCTGGCTCTCTCTGCTGAGTGAGCAAGTCGACACAGAACTCTCCGAAAGTGTCCGCTGGCTGTTCTTCAGAGGTCCTAGTAATACAATATTAAATGTGAGGTGATTAAAGGTTGGGTAAAGATCAACAGATGAGTGGAAAAAAACAAATATATGGCATATCATTCAGCCTTGAAAAGGAGGTTAGCTTTGGTGTGTGTCACCACATTGGGGACCCTTAGAGATATGCTGGATAAGAAAGACCAAACACAAAAAGAAAAATTCCTCCTTATTTCACGCATATGAAGAACCTGTAACATAAATTTGTAGGTGCTTAAAGAGGATTTGAGTTTCTGGAAGCTGGAGGAAGATTAGGGACTTATATTTAATAGTTGTGGGTTACTGCTGAATAATGAAAATATTTTGGAAATAATGATGATAGCTCATAACACTGTAATTATAATCAGTTCTGCTAAAATATACACTTAAATGTCTTAATTTAAAGATTTTAATAATAGAAGCATAAAGTATTCTTGTCCTCTTATATTAAATCATGATAAAATTGTCTTTTTTCTTAATGGGTGGAACTGAAAAATATTCAACCAAATGAGGTAACTTGGGCTCTAAAAGACAATTGCCACATGTTCTCTCTGATATGAGGACTCTCACCTTGAGTTCTTAGATTTGCCTGTTTGATTTGGAATGCCTGTAGAGGCCAGAAATTGAGAACAGCACATGGGGATGCGGGAGAGGAAGAGGCTATAAGGAGTGTGAGGGGATAGTAAAACATACATGATGTGAAAGAAGATGTGATTACTGAGGGTGGAATGGTTAAAGCAGAGATTAGAGTAGACAGGTAGAAGAGAAGAAAGGGAGGGGAGAGGGTTAACCAAAGTTAAACACACACTTTAAAAGCCATGTGAAAACACACTTCTTTGTAAGCTAATTAAAGGCATATTTCAAATACATTACTTTAAGAGTCCCACACGAGTGTTGTATCTACATCAAGCGTACATCCCCTCTTTCCACAACTTCCCCTGTGTCCCCCAGCTCCCTCTCAAACTCAGGATCTCTTCTTTAGTTATCATTGTTACACATATAATGCCACTCCCAGGATTCATGAGGTATTAAATGAAAAATCTCAATATTAGGCATATGTATCTCCCTATGAATTGTTAGCCAGGTAGGCTCCAAGACCACAAAACAATACAGACTATTGCCAGTGCCCTCAGTTGCTCACCAGAACTAAATGATGACACCCTATTGCTGAAGTCACAGCACATTTTGATTGAAGGACATAAACAAATAAAGCTAGAATTGATCTATAAACTTGCTCCCTGCTGGCTAGTTTTCACGGTGCCAGGAGATGCTATGCACGCTACTGTGGAAGATAAGTCCTCAATGCTTGTAGGTAAGATATGCCAATTAATGTAATAGTGTCATGGATATCATGAGAATAACTACTTTCAAATTTGATCTGAGAACTCATCCATAAAAAATAATTCATGTATGATATTGAAACTCTAGACAAAAGCCCATAACTGGAGAGGCCATAGGCCCTGGGAAGAAACAACTGCTGTTGTTTTGCTAAATGAACCTGTGGTCAAAGTGCTGTCTAAATGTTTGAGTTTATTCCCATGTATAAGTGCTACAAAGAAGCTTCTTTTTTCAGTTTGTGTGTATTGTATATTATACATATGATTATATATTATATCATACATAACATATTTGATACATGTATAACACAGAGAACAAACAACATACAAACCTACATTCCAAAATCAAATAGGATGACACAAGATGAAAGTAAAAGCACCAGAGGTGACTGTAAAATGGAAGTGAGATCCTTTTATGCTGAGTTGAAACAATGTCGCAGAAGACAGATAATGATTAAGAAACATATTGAGTCTGAAATGAAGTAACCAGAGAGCCAGGTGTGGTGGGGCACACCTGTGGTCTCAGCACTCAGGAGGCTGAGGCAAGATGGGTTAGAATTAGAAAGTAGGGGGCTGGAGAGATGGCTCAGTGGTTAAGAGCACTGACTGCTCTTCCAGAGGTTTTGAGTTCAAGTCCCAGCAACCACATGGTGGCTCACAACCATCTGTAATGGGATCTGATGCCCTCTTCTGGTGTGTCTGAAGACAATGACAGTGTATTCACATGAAACAAATAAGTCTTAAAAAACAAGAATTAGAGAGTAGCCTGGGTTATATATCTCAAATAAAAATGGAAAAGGTGGGGGTGAGAGGAGAGGAGGAAGAAGAGAGGAAGTTACATGGTTTCCGTCATCAATTAAGTATCACTGTTCAGGTAAGAATTTAAGTTTCTTTATCTTGCAGGGGAAAAAGATGCTTCTTTTCTGTGTTGATTTTTAATAATGATTGGGCAATGGACAATACATATTCAATGTCTTAGAGCAACTCTGATAGCTGTGAACACCGAAGAGACAGGAAGACTCTACTTCAGCCAAGAGCACAGATCTCTAACACTGAGTGCAAGGCAAACCCTCATCGCAACATTACCACAGTAGTCTGGAGGCAAAGAAAGTGAAAGCACCAAGGTTTACAGCAAAGACTATCAGGAGACTGGCAAGCAGGTCTCTTCACTAAATCACAAAGAGAAAAATCTTCTGCAGGAGAGGGGAGTTTACAAAAAGCAGTGATTTTGCCTACAGTGGGTCAGGCATCCTATGTTGGGGGAATGAAATACTCAGTAGGCAGTTGAATGGGTATTATTAGGCAAAGACACCTTAATAAATCCAAGGTAAATGATGTCTCAGATGCTATGCTCATCCCCCAGTTGGTAACTTTTCCAAAACAAGGATGAGCATGGTTTGTTATGAATCACTTTTAGTGATGTGGAAGTCATGAAAACGGACGCAGCAGCAGGTGGTGACAATGGATGTCAATGAATGACCAACACTTCATTTTCTCAGTGTGTGTAAGCCATCTGCTTAACAATCTGTTTAATAATAACAAACTGCAGGCTCAATAGTATGTAATTCTTATGAAGCCTCTTTCAGCCTTTTGGAACACCAATGCAAGGCTGTGTATCTTTAACCATCTTCAATTTGTTATTTCCACTTTTCTCCAAAAGCTGACAGTCTGCTTTCCTGTTTACATTAGCCTTTCACAGTGCAGAGGTATCCTCCAGGGACTGAGATTTGAGCATTTTAAAAACAACTGGAACAACAACAAAACATAAACAGAGAGAGAGAGAGAGAGAGAGAGAGAGAGAGAGAGAGAGAGAGAGAACCTGATAAGGATCGCAATGTTGCTAGTTTCCAACTTCAAAATGATGGGGGGGGGGGGAATGCAAGCAGAACAGGACCGAAATGCTTTGCATTCTTTTTATTGTCCACAGTCAGCACTGTACCATCTGTTTTAAGAGACAGGCTGCAGGGAGGTCAAAAGCGGCCCTTGTGTTTTGTCTCAAACACATTCAATCAAAATCGAAGCTTGCTCTCTGACCCTTGGCATTTGGGAGAGTCTCGGGCATTCTTGCCTACTGCTTGGCCAGCATGTTACTTATTGATTTATACTGCTGTTCTATTCATCTGTGGCTGTTTGTCCCTCCCTCCATGTCTGTGAATATGTTGCCTGCAATCCTTCCTGTGAGTTTCTCTTTACACCCTTTTAGGAGTCAGCTGTTATTGCATGTCTCTCCCAGGTAGAGGGTTTTGTTTTGTTTTGTTTTGTTTTTTGTTTTTTGTTTTTTATGATTGCATTCACATCTATTTTCTCTTCCCAATCTTCAATCTGAGCTCCCCAACTCTAGTGAAGATTCCCCAACTCAATGGGCATTCTTGACTACCCCAAACTCTGCAATGACAGTGATTTTTCTTTAAACACCGCATCACTGTTACTTTCCTTTTTTGTCTCCTCTTAGTTCATCATCATGAACTCCAAAGTTGCAAGGTGTTGCATCTTCAGACTTCCACAAGGTGAAATTATTGCAAGACACAAGGTTTTAATTCTATTGTTGAACTAAACCCCTTAGTGGCTATGCAGGAATTTCTCACACCAAATCAATATGTTATTTCCATGCCTTCTTCAAAGTTTCCATTAAGAATTTATCAGTAAATATCCATTATCTGTTATCCTTACAAAATGTCACATAGTATTTACTCACTAATTTAACATATGTAGTAGATGCTTTGAGCAACAGTAATTTAAGACTGGCAAAAACACGAACACATGGTCTTTCTCAAGAGAGAGAGAGAGAGAGAGAGAGAGAGAGAGAGAGAGATTTTTTGAGAAAGACCATGTATGTGTGTGTTTGCCAGTCATCTGAAATGTAAATAAAATATTCAATAAAAAACCTTCACATATAAAAAATTACTGTTGCTTAAAGCACACACATATATACATATATATAGATAGATAGTTAGATAGATAAATAGATAGATAGATAGATAGATAGATAGATAGATAGATAGAGATAGGGAGAGAAATTTTTCTCTCTCAATGATAATAATAAGACAAAATTAACTTAAAATAATTTTTAACAGAAATTAACTTCCCTACAGTTCTGGAGACTGGAGATCTTTTATCAAAGATTTAGATTTGGTTTCTTCTGGGGGGGGGGGTGGTATGGGAAGTTCTGGTCCAGGCCTCGCTCCTTGACATTGATGACCATCTTTCCACATGTCTTCATGTGGCCTACTTCTGTATGTATCTGTGAATATGCTTTCTCTTTCTATTAGGATTCCAGACTGGATCAAACCCCCACCTGAATGGCCTAACTTTAATTTAACTGCCTATATAGAAAAATTCTATCCCCAGTTTGTCTCTGGTCAATTTCTGGGCTTAGAAAATTTGAGAAAAGACACAATTTAGACTAAAGGCTGCTAAGTGCATAGATGCTATAAATTAAGCACTGCTTTTGGCCCTGAAACTATCAGTGAATAAGATGAAGCTGTTGACCACACGGAGTTTACTTATACCCTGATGTACAGCATGGTCACAAGTCTAAAGGACTAAACAGTAAATATGTATCATGACACCAGTTGAAATCTCAGTAGAAAGAAGTCAAGGATAGGAAATATGGCATAGGGCTGTAGTTATACAAACTGTCACATCCACATCGAAACAGATGTAGGAACAAAGACAGGGAAAAGCCATTACTAAGGGGGCTTATGAGAGGTTATTGGTGAAAGTGAAGCCTAGTTACAGCAGAAGATCCCATCATATTGAAGATACCAGTACCATGGGATGACCACTGAGAACAGCAGAAATAGTAGAGTGGAGTCAGCCAGAGCCTAGAGTGCTGAGGGCAGAGCTGGAGAAATGACACAGGCCCCTTGGAGGATCCCAGAAGATCATGTGTTATCCCAGACATTGGAGCAAGGACCAGTGAAGTCAAAGTTGCTTTGGATACAGCAAGATGTTAGAGCTACCAGAGCCATGGGAAACATGGCAATGAAAGCTGCTAACAGGGATTAGAATGAGCCTAAGGGGGAAAAAATGGAGTTACAATCAACAAAACTGAAAGAAGCTGGACATCAGACATGGGAATGCAGAGTTTGGAGTTTCCCTAGCTGGTTTTTGGTCTTACTTTTTGGTCTGGTATTTCCTCACTATAACATTTTGAAATCGTAATCTATATTCCATGATATTGGAAATATGTGACCTGCTTTCTTATTTTTATTTTATAAAGGATCACAGTTAAGAGATTGCATTAATCTCCGAACAGACTTTGAACTTTGAACTTTTAAACATTATTGAGACTGGGATAGGCTATGTGGACTTTTAAAGTCAGGCTAAATGCATTTTGTGTTATGTTATGGCTACAAGAATATGGAGACTACAGGAATATAGTGTTTTCAATAGGTGTGGCCCCCATAGATTCATGTTTTAGTGCTTGGCCATAAGAAGTGGCACAAATAGGAGGTGTGGTGTGGCCTCATTAAAGTGGGTGTGGCCTTGTTGGAGAAAGTATGTCACTGTATATGTGGGCATTGAGGTCTTCTATGCTCAACCTCCACCCAGTGTAAAATCAGAGTCTTCTCCTGGCTGACTGCAGAAAACAGTTTCCTCCTCTCTGCCTTCAGATCAACATGTAGAATTCTCACCTCCTTTTTTAGCACCATGTCTGCCTGCAGGCTGTTATGCTTTCTGCCATAATAATAATGCACTGGACCTTTGACATTGTAAGCCAGCCCCAATTAAATGGTTTGATATATATATATATATATATATATATATATATATATATATATATATATATATATATATCTCCTTAGTTATGGTGTCTCTTCACAGTAATAAAACCCTAACTAAGAAACTCCCTAAGAAGATATTCTGATAAAGCTGAGAACATGAACAGACACACAAATTGTAACAGAGAAAAATATGAAAAAGAAACAGGGCAATATGATTCCTCCCAGAGATCATAACTTCTCAATTACTGAGCTCAAAGATAGCAGAATGAATACAATGCCAGATTCAGAATTCAAGAAGTTAGTTTATGAAAATGATCAATGATTCCAAATAAGACACAGAAAAGCAGATGAATGAAAGAGGAAAATTCACGTAAGACTTAGAACAGAAAACCAACAATGTACATCATGCTGCCAGAAAAGAATAAGCAAAGAATATGAAAATTTGGAAAATGTTGGAAATAAAAAACTCAATTAATCAAGTTTTAAAAACACAGCAGAAAGCATCAACAGTGAACCAGACTAAGCAGGTGAAGTCAAATCAGAGATGAAGAACAAGAGAATATTATATTAGTTATCAATAAAGAAAAGGGTTGAACTATCATGCCCACAAGTTCCAAGAACTGTGGGAAATGATCAAAGACTCAACCTAAGACACCATGGAACAAAAGGAGACGCTAAGAGTAAAGTCATAAAAAAACATATGGAATGCAATCATAGCAGGGAATTTCCCAAATCTAAGAAGAGAAACGGTCATCCAAGCACAGGTGACAGAATCTCAGGCAGACATGACAAGAGAAAAGTCTCTCCACAGTGTACCATGGTCAAAGGGCTAGAACATCAGCCGGGCATTATCAGATTAAAAACCTGCCTACAGTGTACCATGGTCAAAATGCTAGATCCCAGCCAGACATGATTAAAGATAAACATGTCCACAGTGTATCGTGGTCAGGATGCTAAAAACCTCAGCCAGACGTGATAAAGAAAAATACTTGTCCATGGTGTACCATGGTCAAAGAGCTAGACCAGCAGCTAGACATGATCAGAGAAAAACCTCCTCAAGGAATTATTTTCTTTAAGGTAAATGATATGAACATATTTCAAGTTTTAAATTATTAGTGCCACATTAAACAACTAGGAAATTAGAGTCTTGACTGAAAGGCAGCACATATACTAGAAATTGGAACTTGAGACTTAGAAATTAATGTCACAGATGTAGTGAACTCTCTTCTAAATGAATTGTATCATTTCTGCGTAAGGACTTAATTATGCAGCATGCTATATTATTGTCAGTCTTTGTTAATCTGTGCTAAATAGTCCTAATATGAGTTATACAATACACTGAGTCTCTGCTAGTAAATTATCAAGTAAAGAAAATTCCTTCACATCTTGACTGATTTTTAATTCAGTGACAGTAAATGTTTCACAAAGTCACCTTTGATACAGCCTATATTGTTAAGGTAACAATTTCATTTCTGTCCTCAGTGCTCAGTTAAAATTCTACAAATGAAGGCTGGAGAGACAGCTCACAGGCTAAGACCACTTGCAGCACATTAATGAAGGCCTGGATTTGGATCCTACTATTCACATAACAAGCTGGGAGTGGTCTTGTGCACACTTCTAACCCCAGGCCTTTAGGAGTCAAAGATAGGAAGGTGGCTGGGTATTGTTGGCTTCCCAGCCAGGCAAAGCCACAACTCCAGGCTCAACTTCTTCAAAGAAGTAAGGAAAAGAGTAATAGAGAAGGACATCAAAGCCATCCTCTGGCCTCCATGCTCACAGGCAAATGCACTCACTCTCACATGTGTATAACACACACACACACACACACACACACACACACACACACACACACTCTCTCTCTCTCTCTCTATAAATCACTGTTAGCAGTCCCTGAGAAGGATTTAGATTTTACATATACCATTCTTTCCAGAGTACAAACAAATGTGTGAAAGCTGTTACTATGGCTTCTAGTATCCATTGCGTCCACAAAGCAATGGACACTAGATACTCACAAAGGCCTCTGTGTGAACCCATGCCGTAACCTTATCCTGGCTAGGGCTGGAGTTAAGTTAGGTTAGAGGTAAATAAAAGGTCGTCTATATATGGAATGAACACAGAGCCAAACAAATACATGTGAGATAGCTTGCCAGTGGAATTCAAGCAGCCTCTCAATTCACAGATTTCAGATATCAGGAAAATTGAAAAGAACCATTTGAATTGAAAAAATAAAAATCCAACCTACAGTGCATGATCTCAGGAAAACAATTTCTACTTAATTTGGGCTGGATATAGGCACATGAAAGGTTAACTAAAAATATGAAGGAAAACGTCAAAATAATACCATCAGGTCTAGCCCTGCTTAAATGCTGAGGATTTGATACACACACACATACACACACACACACACACACACACACACATATATATTAGTAACTAATTACCCATTTTCACATTTGAAAGTAATTGCAAAGTAGAGATACTGAAAATAATTGCTTTCTTCATATCCTGTCAGTCACCTGTGATTGTCAGCTTCAACCGCCATGGTTCCATGCCAAATCGGGATGCCAGCTCATTTATGTGTGAACACTCATTTACTTCCCCTATGCTATGCTGTAGATAGCTTGGTGGTAGACTGGGTGAACTCAAATAGCTTTGATAAACACTACCAAACCCATTTTAAAAATCAATAGAATTCCAGCAGGCATTTGTACCGGACATTCAATTGAAAATTTACATGTAACCCAGGGGTTCTTGTTTTAGTCGTGCTTATTGTTTAAATGTTGTATTGATAGCTTGACTGGGGTTACCTGATTTCTGGCTCTAGCAGTTGTCAGGCAACCGACAGCCCCGAGTCTTCACATTGGAAAACTCTTTTAATTTACAAGGAACAACTGCACAGTATGTATGTACACAATTTAAGCATCAAATTTAAACAGCGAAAAACTACTGTACCAGTTTGGTATCCTTATGCATCTCTTAAATCAAACATAATATGAAAATAAGTGCATAATAATTTAATAATTCTTCCTAATGGGATACCGTCATTCTCAACCAACCAAAGACACACTAATGCCTCCCCAAAAGAAGAGGTAATGTCCATGCATGATACTTTTTATTCTTACATAATATATTATAAATGTTAAAAACTGATATAAAGTCATAACATCGTATGTTATATGAGAAGAATATAAGAAAAAACTATTGGTGACCGTTAAACTTCAGCACTAACTTGGTTCATTGTAAAGTCACCTGGAAACACATCTCTGAGTATAGCTATAAGGTTATCCACAGAGAGCTTTAAGTGACTAAGAAAAACCCACCGTGAGCAGAGGTGGCACCGTTTTATGGACCAAGGTCCCCAAAAGAGTAAAAGAGGGAGCAAGCTGAGTACCAGCAGTCCTCTCTTCTTGCTAACAGCACGAGCGAGGTGAGCAATCACCACATGCTCCTGCTGTCATGCTTCCCCACCAAGACAGACATATCCTCAAGCAAAACTAAAACAGACCTTTCTTCCCTTAAAATGGTTTTTGTAAGAGAAAAATAAATCCTACGGAAAGTGCAACAGCTGCATAAAATACATGAACCTTAACAAAATCAGGGAGAAAATATTCATGAAAGCTAATGGTCTTCATTTCTTTAACTTGGCATGTGGATGTGTCTACTATTATAGGTACTTTATCTTGATGTCTATTCTATATTCTCTCTGTTGTCAGCAAGGGGCTTGGATGATAATAATTCTTTCTTTGCCTGCTGTTATAATGCAAGCCTTCATTCATGAAGAGTCTGAACAGTTCTCTGTTGGAGCTGGATTGGATTGTTGTGTGTTTCCATGGATCTTGGTGACAAAGCAGAGTGACAGTTAGAGGTAAGGGATATGCTATACACCAGACGCCCTCATCATTACCTCCATTGTGAAGCAGCAGTCCAATTTCCCCTTGATAATCAGAAGCAATCACCCAGCTCAGGATGATAATGCTCTATTGACTTGGAAGCTTCAGGAGTTCAAGGTGTGTGACAGTCATAACTTCTAGTTAAGTGAGATCATTGCTGTTCTTCCTAGCTGGAATTAAGTTCTCTGGGCTTAGAGAGAAAAGCTACAGGAACAAGAAGTAAAGCATGTTGGCAGTAGATCAGCTGGGATAATGGCTAACTGTACCACTCTCCTTTCCAGCCCTTGATTTTTAGGCCCAAGTGAACTGGTTATCAGAGAAGTAATACTGTATATGAACTGCTAATTCAGAATATATATGGTTTTCATGAAAAATCCACCATATCCCTGCAATATATCACTACCTAGCTACTGCAACTACAACTGTGTTTCCAAAAGGCCATTCCCTCATTCTGTTATCCCACTTGCTCAAACATGGTAGAGAGCATAGTAAGGCCAGTGAGTTTCTTGTACATAGACCCATTGCCATACCTCATTGGCTATGACATCAGAAGCAGTACCAGGTAGAATATTATAATTGTTGGATATTATAATTCTATGACTTTAGAGATGACCTTTTTCTCAGAAGCATGGTGAACGAAGAAGGCAAATCCCTGTCTAAAGTATCGATTCTAGTAAGAACAAAATACTATCACTTCTCCCAATGAAAACAATAAACTCGTTGCCGTTGCCAGAAAGCTGGATGTTCACCCTTGGGAATGGTGCCATACCAGAGATTCCGTATTGATCACTGTTCCTGGCAGATGGAGCTCTCAGTGGGAGTCATAAACAGGCTGGCCTTGGCAAGCAGAAGTCCATGCCATTGAATCTGAGCATAGCCTCCATTCCTGATGATATCTTTGTTTTGAGCCTTGGCTCGTCAAACAGAATCAATGACTGGAGCAGGGAGGGAATAAAGCTGGCTTGGATCTATAGAACAGTGCATCTTACCCACTTGATTATATCAATTCTTTTTGACTGAGGCAGTCTTTGTGTGACTATTCACATGGTATGACAAATATCAACACGTTTTGCCCAATCAGAAAAGTCTTATTCATGTATCCAATCACAGGAAGAATGAAAAAAATAATTAATTAATTAAGATTTTAAAAGCTGACATGAAAGTAGAAAAAGGAATAATTGGGAAATTGAATATGAGAAAGTTGTGAGAACCAGAGCATGACTCAATGTTCACTTCAGGCCCCGCTTCAGAGTTTGATAGCCAAGAGGCAACACTACTCCATGTAGATTAGATTCTACATGTGATTAGATTCTTGTGATTAGATTCCAGCTGGAATAGCACCTGTTTTCTATACTTAAAAGTTTCAATTTCCCAAAGCTCCCCCAAGCCAACACTATTGATAGCATTCCTGCATGTCCAATTTAACCATTAGCACTACCCAGCCAAACAGTACCTCAGGATTGGGCCAGCCTCCCACCCAAACATCATAAAAGCTCCAGCCTACAAGACAAGGGTGCTCTCTTGTGAAATTATCCTCCCTCCTCCAGGGAGCTGCCTCCTCCTTTTTCTTTCCTTCTCTCAGAAGGTGGGTTAAGAAAGGATAATGAATAAAATATAATAAAAATACAATATGAATGTTGGCAAGATAACTCAATGAATAAAGATATTTGCCCATAATCCTGATCACCTGAGTTCAATACCAAGGACCCACATTGTGCAGGTGAGCACCAACTCCTACATACTCATATTTGACCTTCACATGAGTGACATGGCTTGTATATGCATGCATATAGAGACATGCACATGAAATAAATAAAGTATTTGAAACCACAAATTAGAATATGCCTGTATGGAACTGTAACAATGAGACTTATTTTACCCAAGTAATATTTGATTATTTTTAAGAAATCCTTCCCTTGCTAGTTCTGCCATCGCCAGACTATTATGTCACAATTCTTACCTAATGCCAATAAAACTGAAAATAGCTTCCTATATTCAAATAATTGCCTTAAACTGAAATCACATATTAAAGTTGTTGTCTTAAACCAGAATTACAATTCTGACTATAGTCTGCCGTTGCCTTTCCCTTTCACGAGAATTCCAATATTCTGTGTTGGTAGTGGACGGTGAACTACCTTTAATCTTTTGAAAACTTTGTGCTGGTGATGTTGAGTTCATCTGAGATGCGCACGCAAACATTCAGCTCTGCTGAGACCACAAAAGTTTCCAGAAGGATGTCCCAGATGATAATTTGGGTTTTCTCAAATGTTTATATCTCTCATTTTGTTTGACCTTCTTCTGGCTCTCTTTCTAGGGTAAACTTGAATCAAACCTCATCCATGAAGACTTTTCGGTGAAGTTTACCTGGTGATGGCCTGTCCTATCTGTAAACTCTGGAGGCATTTCAAGTTGAAGTCATCTTTACGGTGATTCATCCTTCTCCAAATGGACATGCTCCTGTGCCCTGGTGCACACTTTCCTTAAACTTTGAATCTCTTCCTCTTGTTTCTCTACTTGTAATTCTGGCTTGCCCTTCCAATTGAAGGCTTAATGTCATATCCTCTGCTCTTTGAAAATCTGATGAGTCTCTCTTTTTTCTCCAGTTTGGTATTCTCTTTCTCAGTCCCTAAAGCATCCTGTGGTCCAAAGCATTGCAGCAATTATCACACTGTCATATGACTGTCTAATTGTCTTTCTTTCTCAGGAGGCAGTGAATCTCTTGAGGGCTGAGGCTTGAATCTAAAACACCCACCACAGTAGCAGGTGTAGGATTAGCCTCAGAAGATGTTTTCAGTGTTAAAATAAAATGGGCATGAGTATACTTACCTCAACCTTGAAAACTAGCTCAGCCTTTACAGAAAAAGTCAATTTCACAAATCTGTATTCTTTCTAAAGAGCATAATTCATTAATATCCAATTGTGATTTCACTTATTCCAGCAAGACTGTTTTTACCATAAATTCATAGGTTGGTAAAAACAAAAAAAGTGCTCTAGTCAGATTCCCCATCTTTATCTTAGTGCATACATTGGTCCTGCATGCCACAAAGCTGTATTGCTACCAAGTGAGCTATCCTAGACTACTGGGAGCTGCACTGCTCTTCACTGTCCCAAAGAACTTCTCGAGTGTTGTGTGATGTACACATTGTCAATGGAGAGCAATAGAAGAGGCAGGCTAGGGGGCTATAGCCAAACTCTAGAAGCCGAGTCAGGAGGACCTCAAGTTTGAGGCCAGCATGGGAAAGAGGAAACACAGTGACAATGTAATGCAATAACTAATCAGGAACAGTCTCTCATATCAGTGTAACAGGACACAGACAAGCTTTGAAGGACCCATCCCTTCACTTACTGCACAATGTAGGATGCCTGAGAGAATCTTCAAGAAAAAACCAACTACAAACTGATGAACTCTTTGGAAATACATTGCATGGTCTGTCAAGAGCAGAACGGAGATGAAATCAGGTGTTTCCTTGAGTAATCGGTTTTTTGCAGTTGGGTAATTTTTTTAAAAAAAAAAAAAAAAAAAAGGAAACTGTACAGAAATTGTTAAAAAGTACTTGAGACATAGAACATTTCAGCTCCCTGAGGCCTATTTCTCAGACTGCTTTTCAGATTCTGAAATTCAGAAAGGAAATTACACTGGAATTAAAATGTTTTCTATGTAAATTCAGTCTCCTAGGTTGGAAAAGCTTAGCAATTGCATACAGCCTCTCCTGGAACAAGACCAAATAGTATCCGTCATCATCTCTCAATCTACTTTCACCATTACAGTAGCCAAACCAACTGGATCAATGATTTTAAAGGTCAATAGTGTCAAACTGCCTTCAAAATGTTTGTGTTTACACCCAGAGATCAGTGCTGCTCTCAGCCTTTCTCAGGGAAACCTGTGTTTGCTTTGCACAGGTCAGTGTTAGTGCAGACACAGTAAGTCAGAGCGCTAAGACTAAGTGCCCAACCCTAAATGACAGATCTGTGTCACTCCCTCCAGGATGCAGGGAATGTTGCAGAAAAGGGACATAGTCAAAGGATAAGGAGAGCTGTCAAATGATGTCTTCTGGAAATGACATAGCTGTTAAAGTCCAATTCTGTGTTGTCTTAGAAACAGAATGGCTGACCCTTGAATAGAATTTACTAATTGCTCAGCATTCAAACTGAAAATCATAATTTGACTAGATGGTAATTTGTGGCAGTTTACAGATCCTAATGTTATTAGAAATTCTAGGCAGGGTCTCCGATGACCAAAAATTAAGGAGACTTCACCAATACAAAAAAAATCAAGGTGTCATGCATTTCAAATTACTCAATTTTCGAGCTCCTGTGTCTTGTTCCCATATACACAATTGTTTTTAATAAAGTTGTGTGGTTTGTTGATTTTGAGAGGTAACCTACAAGACTGTATCATAATGTAGGAACCAATGTTAATAATTTTAAATGTATTTTAATCATCTATCACACACACACAATTCTCAAATTTTAAGCACATCTCTGTACTTTCTCCGTACTCTCTTTGAAAATGTATAAATGTTTTGTTAGAAAGGTTAATTCTGGGGTGCTATGCAAATAGCTCAGCTCCATGCAAAAGGTTATGATGGAGAATATTCAACTAAAGGAAACTGTTAATGAAGCTGTTGGGATCAAAATGAAATGTGAGGATGTTGTGATGTTGTAAGTGAACTTCAGAAGATGAAGGAGCAAGAAGAAAATAAAAAGAACTGAGAAATAACATTTTCTTCCCTAATGCCCAAGATTGAAGAATTATACCAAATAATTAAAAAAATGGAATAAGCAATGAATTAGCACATTGGCATACCATCATTTGTATTATTCTTCCAAGTAAGCCTCTCCCTGGACCAGCTTTTGTACCTCTTAAGGAGCATTATATTATTATACCTTTCTGTTTTATTTGTCCTGTGAATAGTTATACAAGCTGAAGACTATCTCTCACCTTACAAAAAAAAAAATCTGTCACTTGACAACTCTCAATTTTTCTACTGCCCTGTACAGCAATTCTTTTAAAAATAGCTTCCTAAACCCAGAGTTTCCACTTCTCACCCTACATTCAGTAAGTCACACCTTTGTGGCCTCTGTGACCAATAGGACTTTCAGCCTCTGAATTACATGTCAATAAATCCAAAGAATATATTCTAGGGTTCTGCCTGCCTGATCCAGGACTTTCCAAGCAGCTGTCTCCGTCCACTCACACAGCTACAGAAAAATACCTTAGACAAGGTGCTGTTGGTGTTAACGTCATTGCTGCCTTGTTTCTATTTTCCGTTTTGTCTTTGGGGATTGGCTTTCTGAGACAGGGTAGCATGTGGTCCAGGCTGGCCTTAGCATCCCTGTGTAGGTGACAATGACTGACAACTCCCCATCCTCTTGCCTCCACCTCTCAAGAGTTAGAATTGTTATGCCACCATGTCTGGTCATTGACTATATCATGAGTCAAACTTTCTTTCGCCTCCAAGTCATTAACAAATATGATGATATGTGACAAAATCTTGCCCTTGGCTTGTAAGATGATGTCTTCCATGTGCTACAGAATAGTTGAGTATAGAATCCTCCCATGGGGAAGGGATGAGGAAAGCTAGCTAGTTTTCTCAAGCCCTTCTATAAAGACACTGATCCCATCCATGATCATCTGCCCAACACTTCCAGAGAGATCCAACTCTTACTACCACTGGAACAAAGAACCAATTGATGAATTTTGGAAGACCACTGTACTGAATCTAGAGAAGATTTCTTAACATCTCACTACCCTACTTTTCTCCATTCTCATTCTCTCTCCCTCTCCCTCTCCCTCTCCCTCTCCCTCTCCCTCTCCCTCTCCCTCTCCCTCTCCCTCTCCCTCTCCCTCTCCCTCTCCCTCTCCCTCGCCCTCGCCCTCTCCCTCTCCCTCTCCCTCTCCCTCTCCCTCTCCCTCTCCCTCTCCCTCTCCCTCTCCCTCTCCCTCTCCCTCTCCCTCTCCCTCTCCCTCCCCAGTCTTGGACTTACATACTGTAGATAAGCCTGAAACTCATTAAAAGTCCAATAGATAAAATGATGAAAATGAAGGACTAATGTAGATAATAAAAGGACCACCAAAATATCCCTTGAATCTGTCTATTTCTGCAGTCATTCTCTCTGCTTCAGTTAAGCCTATCACCTCACAGAAGACCACTTCATGGGGTCTCCATCTTCAGCTGCTTTCATCCTCCATCATTTGTACAACATTTGTCAGTATCATCACTGAAAACTACAATGGTGCCCAATAGCCCTGGCAGAGACTTAAATTCTAATTTTAAATTAAAATGAAACCAAACAATAGAATTACCAAGATAGTCGATAAGGAAGCTCTATCCCAGATATTTGGACACTTCTCACTTTTGATGGAGCCATCATTTTTTTCCAATTTCCGGGTGACATTAATGTGCAACCAAAGTGGAAACAAATCTCTTGTCTGCCAAGTAAACATGAATCACTTAAAGATTATATTTAAATCCCTTTACACTCAGGCAACAAACTTCCTCCTGTCTCATATTTTGACTTTTACCAATACAAGACTACTTATTATAGCCATGTCTAAAAGTATTTCTTATCCTTGTTAGACCTGGAAGCCTATTAAAGGTAAAACTCAGCCATTCATCTCTGTACCCATAACTGTCAAGTGCAGTGCTTAAGAAATAGCAGATGCTGGAGGGATATTGGCTCAAAGGGAAGATAGATAACTGCATGGAGAGAGAAATGAGAGAACGGCCTGGAGGTCGAGCCTGTGGGTAGATTCTGAATCAATCTGAGTTCCTCATGGCTAAACCATCAGAGAAAAAAAAAAAAAAAAAAAAAAACAGCTCTTACATTAATATGTTGCAGAAAGTCCCTGCCTAGGAGGATATGAATGGCGCACATAGTCAACAAACTAAAGCTATTTCTGGATCTCAGTTAGGATCTCCCTGCTACCCCACTACACATGGAAAGTCCACTTACTTTCAATCAGATCTCCAACATTCATAACATCTGCCCCTAGTCTATCTTTCTGGTCACTATTAAAGAAATATGCTCTCTATTTCAGCAATAAACTCAGCTTTGCTTGGTTAACATGATAGTGAGTAGTCTTCAAAGAGTGTTAAGAATCAATACTTTAATCGCCTTATAACAGCAGTTCTCAGCCTGTGGGTCTCAACCCTCCTTCAGCGGGGTGTCAAACAACCCTTTCACAGGGGTCACATTCAGATATCCTGCATATTAGATATTTACATCACAGTTCAATTCATAACAGTAGCAAAATTACTGTTATAAAGTACCAACGAAGTGCTTTTATGGTTGGGGGGTCCCCACAACATGAGGAACTGTATTAAAGGGTAGCCGCATTAGGAAGGTTGAGAACCACGGCCTTATAGCGTAGCTTTGACACCAGTTATCTTGCCAAAGGTCTCGCAACATAAACCAAGTGTAGGGATATCTGTGTCACAAGTTTTCCTCGCAGTCTCTACAGCTCATTCTTTCCAAGGATCCCAGTGCGTTTTATTTCTGCCAAGAGCATGTACATTACATGATTAACAACACCACTTCTGGAACTGGCAGAAGAAAGGATTTCATCACTCCAAGCACTGCCGTCAAACTGAGCTCTACACACTCTGAGTTTATCACAGCGTTACACAAGAGCAGTGTTCTGGGAAGGCTCCGATGACAATTACGACCATTAAATGTGCTGCTAGTTTCCTAATTAAGAACTGAAAAATGTCTCCCAACTGCTGATTTCTTTATTTAACTTCATTAGAAAAATCACACATGGATGGATTCATAATTACTCTTAAATTAAAAGCACTTGTTTATTAATGTTACCAAACTGGGGAGCCATGCACGTCTATGGTATGTCAGTTTTGGAGACTGAGGGAAGTTCATCTCTGTTAATTACATAGAACCTTTCACATTTTGAATTCTAAATGATACTAATACTTTTATGAGTTTATAAGGTTCTATTCTGTCTTTCACAGGGAGAGAAAATACTGTCTATTGTTCCCTACTTAACAAGTGGAAAGATCAAAACCAGAAAGAGGAGCAGGACACATGCTAGCTCTTGCCTTGTCATCTCAGAACTCAGAGGGCTGAGGCAACAGGATAGCTGAGAGTTCAAGTCCAGCCTTGGCTATCCTGTCTCATAAATAAAAATCCAGAAATTATTTCATAATATTTTGAAAAACTATAAACCAAACTGTATTAGACTTTAATAAAATTGTGTTAGAAAACAGATCTACATTTGAATTTCTGTCCAAGAAAGAAATTCTGATATTGTTTTTAAAAGTGTTCCTTTGCCAGTTCATGTTGTCTGGATGTTCAAGATCTGTAGGAAAGGTACAGAGTTACATGGTTCTCTTTAGAGACTGCACTTCTGCATTTCTGAAACTACCCAGGCATATTGTGTAATTCACCAGGCAATTTTGGTTGTCATTTTAAGAGTTAGAAATCAAAATTTGGACATTATGGATCCATAGCTGGCCTTGAACTCCTTCCTTCTCTTGCTTTCACATTCCAAGTGCTGGGATAATAGATATCTGATTGCTTATACCAGGTGATAGTTTCTAAATGAGCAAAGCGTGGGGAGTGAGATGGCTTAGGGTAAAGGTACTTGCCGCCAAGACTGACAGCTCAGTTCAATCCCACACTCCCGCAGGCTGTACTCTGACCTCCACATCAACGTCCTGACACACACAAACAAATAACAATGTGAAATGATGTGAAAATAAATGTGAACGGGAGAGGAAAATGTGAGTCTTTCTGTGATCTCTTCATAACTGTTCATTGCTGTTAAGATTTCCTGATACCGAAGCATGGTAGCTCATACCTGTCGTCTCAGCACTAAGGAGGCAGAAACAGAAGGATGGGGAACTCAGGGAAAGCCTGGGCTACACAGCAAGATCACATCTAAAAACAGCACAGAACAAAAGCGAACAAAGGGATTTGCAATTACTGAAGCGCATCCTGTAAAAACAATTCTGAAACCAGAACTTTCTAATCTGTACCTGACTGAAATACCAGGAATAGATTTAAAAGTTTAGAGACTTGGAGAAAGCAGCTTTGTGATTATTAAGGCCATGAGGAGATGAATCAGGCAAGTACCTTCATTGTATGAAGAACAATGCACCTCAGCAGTGACCATAGGTATCCTAGCAACATAACAGTGTTTCACCAATGACAGAGAGCACATAGTAGTTAAAGGAAATAACTGTTCTCCCATTTTCTTTTTCTATTCTTGTCTTTGCTACTAATTTGTAGCCCTGATAAATCACTGTACACCTTCCTGTCTCCAGCTCTCTTTCCACAGCATTAAAGGGAATGTCGGATGTTAGCAAGAAGATCTAAGGGTCAGACTATGTTGGGAAATAGGAAATACACCCAATCCTTCGAAGAAAGGCCAATGTCAAAAGGGCTCTGACGGCCCTTAGTTACCAACACATCATGTCTCAAAACACTGCTTGTCTTTGGGCAGACTCCAGAGATCATTATAAAATGATCGTTATCAGACTTTGGTGGCTCATGCCCAATAAACCTAACACTCAGGAGGTAGAAGAATGGGAGTCAGGAACTCAGGGTTATCTTGGCCTAAAAAGTGAGTGGAAAGAAAAGAAGGGGAAGGGAGGGAGGGAGGGAGGGAGGGAGGGAGGGAGGGAGGGAGGGAAGGGAGGGGAGAAAAATTACCAAAGGCTAGCCTCACAAAGCAATAGTTATTTTTTTCTCCACTCATTAGCTTTGTTTTCCTTTACTTTCTTACACTTTTGCATTCATGGTGAGATAATTTCAGAAGAAAGTAAGGGGTAATGAAGAAGATTCGTGTGCCACGTCTTCTGCAAGCTCTCTCCTAGAAAAATGTCATTGAGCATGCGTCTTCTTCCCACACCCCTTAACTGACAGAAAGCAGAGCATTTAGAATCTGTTCGTGGGAACTCGCTGGAGTGTAGCTCATGAGGCCTGTCAGCAACAAGCAGAGTCAGAAACTGAATCTGTAAGTTGCATTATAAAGACAGCCAGTGATCTGAGAAAGCAGCAGACTGGCATTATTTTTTAAAGGCAAGATTGCCCAATGGGCAATGCAGTTGGTGTGCAACCTGAAGACCTGAGTTCAATCCCTGGAATTCATATAAAGGTAGAAGGGAAGAACAAACTGCATAAAATTGTCCCCTGACCTCCACATGCACACACACACACACACACTTATTTATTTGAGACAAGGTCTCACTATGTAGGCTTGGCTGACCTAGAACTCACTATGTAGACCATAAAACTCATAAAATCCTGCCTACCTCTCCATCCTGAGTCTTGAGATCAAAAGTGTGTTCCATCATGCCTGACATAAATCAGTTTTTAAAAAAGTACACTGCCTTCCTGCTCATCTCCAACCAGCAGGCTCTACAGGAGAGAAGAGTCGAATACAGTCAGTAAATCTAGAGTTCAGGCTTGCTTCTTTGATCAAGCGATCATCCACACTTTTCTCTGAGACTTGTGCTGTCTGTGTGTCCCTTATTGTCGTCCCTTGCACTCCACCCTCTGTCCCTGCATGTCTGGGCTCAGATACTTCTGCAAAGACTTGGTCTAGTCAGTATCTGCCACTATCACCCTTTTACTCCAGCAGGGCCATCTGGGATGAGGATGAGGTTAACTCCGAGTGAACAGGCTAATCTATTAACAACATGTGTGTTCGGATTTCTTTCTGCAACATGGATACTAATGTATAATTATAATACAGGGTAGGGGAACACCCCTAACTCTCTCTTCTGGCCTCTTTGCAAATGGCCTACCAGTAAACTTTAAGAGCAGAGACCTAAGGGAAAGAGAAGGTTGCAGAGGAAGCAAGCTGGGAGGAGTGGAGAAGGGGAAACTGTGGCAGGGATGTACTGTATGAGAGAAAAATCTATTTTCAATTTAAAATTTTTCAAAAAAAAAAAAAACCTAAACTTTCAGAAAATACTCAATGAATTTTTCAATACTTTTAAAGGACAATTTTTAAAAAGAAATAACTCTGTTCACATCCTAGGTGGGTTTTTTGTTTGTTTGTTTTGTTTTTTCACTACTGTTGAAGAACCTAAGCCCAGGGCTTCAGTCATAAAGCATCTGTCTAATATTCACAATGCCCTGAGTTTGATCCTCAGCACAAGGGAGGAAAATCCAAGTCCAAACATTGCAATGGGCCCGAGAACTCAGCTGTTGTGAGCTACTCTCACATCTGACCAAAGGTGTCTCAACAGTGGCTATTCTCAACACTCCTTTCAGCAAATGAGAACCTGTCCCTGGGAGAAGCAAAACATTCATTTACAAATTAGTCCCCTTGCAGTTAATACATTGTTGCTGGAATTTAATGTTCTCATTATCCTTCATTATTTACAGCCTATGTATTAATATCCCATGAAATGTTTCTTCCAAAATGATTTTAATCGTCTTATTTAGCTTGTTCTAAACTCAACCACTTTGCAGTAATGAAACCTGCTCCTCATAATTAACTGTTCGTGGGGAGCCCACACTACCCTACAAGGAAATTATAACTAATAGTAACTGTTCATGGGGAGCCCACACTACCCTACAAGGAAGTTATAACTAATAGGAAGTGTTTGGATGGTCCCAGTGGGGGGCCCGGATGCCAGCAGGCTTCATATTCACCATCTCATCAACTTCTTAAATGTAAGCTTGTATGCTGAGCAGTCATCCCTCCTAATGAGCACTTTAAAACCTGTCAAATAAAATGTTTACATGGTACAAACAGATCCCCTTCTGTAGTCTGGCTAGGACTACAGCAGTCAGCTCTAGAAATATGTTTATTAAATCAAACGGCTTTGATTGATAGGCCTCCGAAGAAGCCATCCATCACTAGCAAGGGCTGTGAAGATTAAAGAATATGTAAGCCTCAGTCGCAAGTTTCCAAATCTCACAGGCAAGCAGCAGAAACTCCACGGGAAAGTGATTTCTAACAAAAGATATCATTAAAAGTTCCATGCACACACACACACACACACACACACAAAAGACTATAAGCTACTACAAGATTAATTGCCGCATAAGTAGATTCGACAGTTCAGAACAGTAAGAGATCACTTTAGGCTAGACTGAGCTGAGCAGGCTTCCCAATTTTAAAGATACTTAAGTAAAATCTTGATGAAAGAGAGGAGATTGTGCGGTTACCGATACAAGAAGATGTCCTCAACAATTACAAGCCACCAAATACTGAGTAGCAATTATGGAAATACCAATCAATCCAGGCTGTTAGATCTGCTACCTTGTTTAACATCTAGTCTGTAACAGGTGGGTTTTATACCTCTGTCTTCCCAGGGGGAAAATGTATAAGTATAAATAGAGAAACCACAAAGCTACGAGGTGACAGAGCCATACTTCAGCTATTCTCTAACACCAAAGTCACTTACTGTTCTGCTTTTAATATGTCCAGTTGAGCATAAGATGCAGGTAAGTAAGTAAGAAAAGACTAGACACTTTCAGAAACTCAGTTCAACCACATGAAGGGCTTGAGGAATGGAACCAAGAGGCACAAGGATTCATGGATACTTTGGAGGTTCTGCACACTATGGTGCATGTAGTGACCAAGTGTGTTAGAGAATATACATTGGCTAGTGGGTCCAATTCACTAGAGAAGTATGTACATGTGATGGAGTTCTAATTCAGCCATGAAGAAGAGTGCAGTTATGTAGTTACAAGAAGATGGGTGCAACCAGAGATCATCATGGGAAGTACAATAAGCCAGATGCAGAAAAACAAACATCTCGTTTTCTCTCTTGTATCTAGAGTTGGAAACATCTCGAAGGGTTAGAGAGAAGGTGGAAGAAAGCAGCAGTGAGTAAGAATGATGTATAATGTTCTGTGTATTAGAAAATATCATGATGAAAACCATTTCAACAGCTTTTCCTGCTTTGAAAAACTTCACACATTTGTATAAAGTGCTTGAATTATGTCTTCCTCCCACTACGTCCTGCCAGCTCTCCCCAGTGTCCTCTCCCTGGCTCCCTCATAATTTTATTTTTTTTTTGGTTGTAAAACCCATTTGTTTATATGCAAACCAAAAAAAATTTTGAATAAGTGGATGCACAGAGAGAGAAAGAGAGAGAGAGAGAGAGAGAGAGAGAGAGAGAGAGAGAGAATAAAAGTACAAGCGACAATTTGGAGAGAGGAAGGTAAGGGGAAGAGTAATACTGGGAGAAAAGAGACTAGCATGCATGCTCTGTCATGTACAGATGATAGATCTGCCAGTACACATATACAGGAGACATGAAAGCAGAGGTTATACTAGAAATTGTCAGCAAGGACAAGAAAGGATAATGAAAGGGTCAGGATGGAGCAAAGAACAAAAATACACATGTGTGAACTTGTCACAACTGAACCCACTGTTCCACACAAACATAATAAAATCAGGGCTGGAGAAATGGCTTTATAGTTAAGAGATCAAACTGCACTTGCAAAGGATCCAAGTTTTATTCCTAGTACCCGCATCAGTTGGCTCACCACTGTCTATAACTCCAGTTCTAAGTGGATCTAACATCACTGGCCTCTGAGACCACCACAAATATACCTACACAGAGACACAGACATAGACATGTAATTACAGATAAAACCTAAAATATAATGATGATGATGTATTAGAGAAAGGATGCCTGAAACTAAGAAGTTACATTGAGACAAATAATTCAATACACAGTTCAGTGATCTGTACTTATTGGGACAGTAGCTTACACTAAGGCAGTAAAAAATGGCAAAATAAATTAACATAAGAAACAATACCAAAGAAAGCCATCAGTGGAATGAGGTAGATAGCTAATAATGGCCACCTTTTGTGCATTTACTCCTTCCTAGACCACCCAGCCACCCTTTCAGTTACACTGCTCAGGTAACAGAGTTGGAGCCAATGAAGACTAAGATTAAGCAAGAATCCTGACATCACTTCCAGATAAAACCAGAAATGTCCACCACCTCATCCACTTCGTATTCTTCCCCTCCATCCCATCCATTTCATATTTTATTTTATTATGTTCTGTCCCTCAGAATCTTTACCTATGCTTTGCAGAATCTACTTTATGTTCTTGGAGCTGAGGATTGTCTCAAGTCCTGAGCCTTCAAACAATACTTGATACAGTTATGAATACAAAGGAGAGAAAGATGGCTCTTGGACATTTCCTGACACATTGTTCATATTGTTATGAATGACTCCCCCCCCACTCCCCTCACCCCCCCCACCCCACCCCCACCCCCGTTGGCTCTCAAGACATACATTTTCTAGTCAGGGACAAAGGCTGTTTAGCTTGGAAACGTTTGCCATTGTTCCTGCTGCAACAAAGGAAAAAACTGGTATCGTTTTCTCCATCTTCACAAGGTTGGAGGCCCTAACAAATGAGACATAACAAAAGGAACATGTATCAGACTTATATAATTAAAATTTAATGTGACATGGAATGCTTCAAAAATTAAGACTTCAGAAACAAGGAAACTGAAATATTTATAGGCAGTGAGTAGCAAGGTGATTAGAGGCAAAGGCTGTAACCGAACGGTGATGATGGGCTGGGGACTCGGCAAGCTCTGCTTGTCAGTTATAATAAACCCTGTGTGGAAGTAAGGTTGGGACCCTCATGGAACAGGAGTGCTCCAGTTTCCTTTTGGGGAAGGTGAGCTTGTAACTTTGGGCTTTTTCACCCACACACCAGTTCCCCAGATAACAACTTAATTATCTATGAAGAGATGTCTAGACCATAAGCTTGGGCGTGTTCCTTAACTAGCTCGTAACTTAATTAACCCATTTATTCTACTCTATGAGTGCCACATGGCTGGTTACCTCTTCTCAGTTTCATGTGTCTGTCTCCTCAGAGACTGGAGTGAATCTCTTCCTGCACCTGACTCTATCCCAGAGTTCCTCTCTCCTTACCAGAACTCCTACCCTCTATTTCCTGACTCAGCTCATTGGCCAACAGCTTTTTATTGACAGGTGATGCTTCCATACACTACACAAGGGATTCTTTCTACACAAGTCAGGCAGTCTTTTGAAACTCATGCTGGGGAAGAAACACAGAAAGGTTGGATCGCCTTCCTTCCATACAGTGAGTGCTGGTGACAAGCCAGCACTCACTGTATGGTGATAAGCCAGCACTCACTGTATGGTGACAAGCTTGAAAGCTCAAACTCTGAGCAATCCTCTAAAGCCAGCTCTGTCAACACTGGCTTTTCTCTCCTTCACACCAACTTCTACATCACCCAGAAAGAAGCAAGATGTGAATGCAAGAAGGGTCCCTATGCTGCCCTCTTCAGCTCATGTGACCTTGAACCCAGAATTTGACCTTGATGTGCCTAAATTTCTGTTAGATAGCCAGTTCGTTCGGTCTCTAGTGTCCCTTCAGTATCTGTCAGCCCAGCACCCAAAATGCTCCCAGAACTTCTCTGCATAATGGGGGAGAGCATACAGAGTATTTTCCAAAGCATTTCTCCCAAGAACCCTCAGATAACACTTCAAAGCCCTCAGGGACAGGTATAGTGCACACACCTAGAACCTCAGCAGCCTTGAGGCTGAGAAAGGACTGAGAGTTCAAGACTAGCCCTGGCTACAGATAGGGGCCCTATCTCAAAAACAAACAAACAAAAAAACAAACCAAAAACATTGAGACTCCATCCTAATTATGGCAGATGTTTGTTTAGTATCTGTTGTGTGAAAGATATACACAAAAGCTGCCACTAGTTTAGGTAGCCATAGTGAGTACCTGCGTGCATGAGTGTGTGTGTGCGTGTGTACATACACGAATACTTGCATTATACAAATAATTGGGGATAGGGGTTCTGCATGTGCCTGCATACTTGCATTATACAAATAATTGGGGATAGGGGTTCTGCATGTGCAGAAGCCAGAAATCCACATGGAGCCTCTTCCTCCATTGCTCACCACCTCAGTTTTTGAAACAAAACCTCTCACTGAACCTGGAGCTCGGTGTTTCAGCTAGACTGACCACTGAGGCTCTATGACCTGCTTGTCTCCACTCCCCACCCTGCACTGTGGTTAAAGACATGCACATCACATTTTTACTTGGGTACCGGAGATCTGAACTCAGGTCCTCATTGCTTGTATGACACTTTACTCACTGAGACATCTCTTCAGACCCAAATTTAGCTACTTTTTTGACGGCAGGGCTTCCCTTCGCTATCAAAAGCAGCATCTTTACACAGATGAAAATAAAAAAGCTATTCTGTTCATTTTGACTGTGGACAGACTTAGCATGCCCTGCCTTCACATTAAGGTTATTTTAAAGATAGTCAGTCCCCAAACCAGGAACCACTGACCAGAAAGGTATTTAATTAACTGAGTAATTATTAGCCTCAGAAAGTTAATTCATCCAATAGTTTTCTCAGCTAATGGAAGGGAATATTAAGCAGTGGATCTGCTAAGGAAACCACCCAGTCTGACTTGATTGCCAATGGTGCCGTGCATTGATTGCAGCACAGACATCTTTAAATGGGTGTTCATTGTACAACTGTATTCTGATGAAGAACTTAGAAAGCAATTCCTTAAAGGGCAGAACTCGTGCTTTGTGTGTTTGCTGGTTTTGCTTTTGGAAAAGCCTCATTAAGCACGAAAAGCTGAACAGCAGTTTAAAAAGTAAGGGAAGGGGTCAAAAGCATCCTTCCCCAGGCCCAGAGTTCAAATGAGATTGCGCACAAACGGCCGAAGTCTTTCTACTCTCAGCCTAGCTACTATTATTCCAGCTTCTGTGTGACTTGCATGGCAAATAAAGGAACAAAACACCGAGACAAAGAGCCATGGCTGCTGAAGACAATAAAATCACTCTGTTGGTTTGCATGGGTAATCTAGTAGCTAGCTACAGCTTCACACATTTCCCTCACACTGTGCTGTCTGTCCATCACACGGGCAGCTCTTAGGAAATGTAAACCAACAAGAAAAAGAAGAAAAAAAATAGCAATGTGGGGCACCTTTGTGCAAGCAGATAGGAGAGGTTCTTGCTGCTGTTAGGCCTTTATCCAAAGACCAAGACTGAGAAATGTCAGCTTAAGAAGGGACCTCCAAGTTTTGGCCATGCATGCAAGTCTGCACCCTTCGAGTGTGATGTCAAATACTTGCATGGAATTGGAGGCTAATTAAAATACAGTCTCAGATGGGGAACCACTTTGAGAAAGACAGGTTACTCAACCCAAAGTTCCCCTCTCTGAGGTCTAATGAGGCATCTGTAGCCTTTGTAGATGGGGGTCATCCCATGAGGAGTAACAGGGTGCAGGAGGCTAAACCCTTGGCCTGATGGGATCTGATCTCATCAGAGAAAGCCATAATCATCTGTAAGAAACGACAATTAAGCTGGTGATTAAGGTTAACACTGGAAAATGAACATATCCCAAGGGGGAGACTGAGCTGCCGGGAACCATGCTGATGGAGCAGAAGGCCAGGCGGCTGTGGCTTTCCCTCAACTGTTGGCCTCTTTATGACTACGTCAAAAATGTTTTCTCTCACAAATCAGTAAGCGCCATCTTTCAGCAGTAGGTTCTCAGGGCCATGCAGTCCCTGGTGGATCACTGAGAGCAGAACTTATCTGCCTGAGAGATGGTACCTTAAATCTCTTAAACCCAGATCCTACAGCTCCCACACATGCTTCCCTTAGCTGATTTCCCAGGGTTCTCAACCTCCTCAGTGCGGTTTCTTCTCATAGGCACTGCAAATAAGAGCATCCGGAGATTCAAGGCACAGATCAGCAAGCCAGGATTAGAGACTTAGGCTTTGGTAATAAAGCCACAGATGGTACAAGTTAGGAAGCGGGTCTGATGCTATTGAAATGCATCAAATCCAAATGAAGGGTAAAAGAAACTAAAGAGTCTAGAAAAGGGTCAAAAATCCCAGAAGAGGAAGAGAGGCGAGAAAGGTACACGAAGGCTAGGACGAGGTTTGTGTAGACTTGAAGTCAACAGAGGCTAGAACTAGCAGGGCTGTTGAACTGAGGCTGGGTTCTGAGACATGGTCTAAATTCATCTCGAGGCATCTCTTGTGCTCCTGCAAGGGCAAGAACAAATTGCACATAGACCAGCTAGACTCGGTTGAGATGCATGAGACAGAAAATTGAAAAAGATCCCTGGCAAAGGCCAAGGCTGCTGTAGATGCTTTATGGTCTAACCCTAACCCTCTCTCTGCTTTTCGTTCTATTCTAGGTAGAAAGCCTTGACCCCATGATCTATCATGGCTGTGATACCTGCAGCCGTCACAACACACTCCAAAGAGCAAAAGAGAGAAATCAGGGTGCATGTTTCTCTATTTATGAAAATTGTCCCCATGTACCAATTAAGGCTTTCATGTGGCATCATTTCACAGAATCTATTGATATGGACAAAGCCAGCTGCCAGATTGACAGAACATGAAGCCTTTAGATTGCATTCAGTGCTGCTCTGTAGAAATTGCTGTTAATAACTAGAAGAGTAAGACAGGAATAACCAGAAATTTCTTTGGTCAATTTTTCTAATATTTGACTTCTTCAACCTGATTTCTTCTTGGAGTTCTTCTGAGAACATGTCACTCATGGTCACGCATATGGCTGCACAAAGACATTTGAATTGGATGATGAAATAGCTCTGTGGGAGAAGGCACTTGCTGACAAACCTGACAACCTGAGTTTGATCCCACAAACCCACATGATGGATGGAGAGAATTGCACCCCCCAAGCTGTCCTCTGACCTCCACACTCACTATGGCACACATCCACACACATCCACAGAATAGGTGAGTGTAATAATCTTTTGCAATCTTTCCGTGTGTGGAGATAAAGCACCTTCTCCCTGAGTTCTGCAAGGCAGTGCTAGCCTAGTGCATCCAATGGGAGGGAGGTAAGCAGTCTGAGGGTGTCTTACTCTTGCTGTTGTGACAAAATACCTGAAAAAGACAACTTAGGGTTTATTTTATATCACAGCTTAATGATTAGTTTAGTCCACAATGGCTAGAAAGTCATGCCCTGGGGACAGTAGACAGCTGGTCACAGTACATCGATAGTCAGGAAAAAGAAAGATGAACTCTGATGCTCACCTCATTTCTCCTTAGAATAGTCAAAAATTCCAGGCCGTGGGATGCTGCTGTCCACACATAGAGTGAATGGATCTTCCCACTTTGACCCATTTCAAAAGTTCCCACAGACACAGAGGTTTTTCTCCTAGTCAATTTATCAAGGTAACCATCAATAGAGAGATGTAAAGAGATCTCCAACATTTCAGATGAGGCTTTAAGAAGTACTGCCCTGATAATGCTTCATCACAACATGGGGTCGGGGTCTGGGTCACAGTGACTGGTGGTTGAATCAGTTGAGACTGACAGGACAGGATGGCCAAACTTGGCTTCTGGGGTTGCCGAGGAGGGTAAAGTCTTGGTCACTTTTCAAAGAGTGAAACCCATTTCTGGCTTTTTACTTTCTGCAACGGCCATTCTGCTGCCTAGAGATGCAAAGTCTGGGGAGCCTGTGCTTCCTCTGATGAGGGCCCCATGATATAAAAGTAACAATGTGAGAACTACAGATTAGAAGAATGTGTGATAGAGGAGTCACCCAAATCACCAGAGAAAGAGGTCTTCCTCCCAAGAAGAAGTCCTGCTAAGTTTGGAGAGACAGATAGAACTCAGGCTGGCTTCAGGCACAAGAAAAGTATCTCCTGCTTGGGGAATAACCCGGGCACAGATGTAAATATAACAACAACCAAAAAAATGCTCCAGGGGGGGACATTGGTAGTGCAGTTTGAATAGAATATGTGGTAACTTCTGTGTCTCAAGCTTGAAACTAATAACATGCAACATTTACATGATGACTACTATGTGCCAAATCATGTCCTAAATGTGTTAGGCACGTTAGCTTATTTAATCCGTGCTGTAACTCTGAGTAAAAATGACCTTTCCACAGACAAGGAAATTGAAGCCCAGAAAGTGAGGCCCCACAACTAGTCTACAACAGAGCCACCACTGAGCTTTTTGACCCATTGTGTGGAACTTCTCTCTCCTACAGGGTGGTGAAGGACAGTTGCAACTAGACATTGAATTTTACACCAAGGACCTAGGACACAACATTTCAATTAAAATCCAGAAGTAATCTAAGTGAGCTGACTGGCAAGTTAGAGTGTCTGAGCCCAAGGACCTTGAATTGGAGTTTCCCAAAGAATCAGAAGCAAGCTCAGACATGTTCTCCTGAAGAACATCAAGGGCATCAAGAAGGGTTTGAAGGGTTTTAAGCTGAATAATGATAAGAACACATTTGTCCTTACATCGTTTCTCTTGAGGTATGTGAATATAAAGACTGCTGGTCCCTGATAGCACACAGGCCTCTGGCTGGAGTCCCCACTAGGAGCAGATACTTGGGAAAGTCAATGTGACAAAGTCCAGCTACTCCCAATAGAGCTGCTGGGCAGCTGGAGCACTGCCAGGGAGCACAGAGAGTAAGCAGAGTGACAATTTGCATAGAGAGAATGTGGGAAATCAGAGCAGTGTCCAGTATTCTGCAGCAAACTCTAATCCCAGGATAACTATGAGATAAGTAAGAAGAGAGTATCGGGAAATTCCTGAAGGACTCGGGCCCTACAGGAAACAAAGGACTCAATCACCAAGACAGAAGGTATGACCCAGAGTGAAGGACAACCCAGTCCCCCAGCTAGACTAATCCAGCAGGATTAGACAATGCCTACCTCCACTGAAAGGGATGTTTTCCTCACTCTGTGAGCTGAATACTTGTCTCCTTTGGAAATACCCTTCCTAGCACAACCAGAAATAATGATTGTCAGATTTTAGGGTACCCAGTCAAGTTGATGCATCATACTGACATGCCAAGTAACCATTCTTTGTGCCTGCTCTGTCACAGGAAGCAGTTTCTTCTGGCTTTCCTGGTCAGGACCAGGAAGCCACTGTGAGACATGCCTTCCTCCATTCAACATGAACATAGAAATCCCTGACATCCAGCCTATAAGATGTCAAGCAGGGAAAGAAATCCAAAGTAGAATGTCCTAAAGAGATTATGACAGTTAGAAGGTATGACCCAAGCCTGTAAGAACAACATAGTCAAACCATCATGAGCAAACAGCATGGTGTCCTAATTACCAAGAGGACAATGACTGAGAGACTAGTGAGGGACAGATCTCACTCCTACTCAGAAAGACAAGCAATGAAAAGCTAAAGCCACTGACACAGCAGAAGGATCACGAGCTTTGGGCTTGTATTTTCATCAAGTATTTCTTAGCCTGCTTCTACTGTAACTGTACAATTGGGATTGCATCACCGAGCATGCAAGCCAACAAGCACAACCTGAAGATAAAAGAGTGGAAAGAGATTTATTACTTACAACAAGTAAGGTGCACTATAGTTCTTTACTGACTTCAAATTTTATTATCAAGACTGCGTATTCATAAAGAAAAGCACATGTCGGGGTAAGCATCGTCTTTCTGTGAGTCTGAAAGGTCTGCCCCTGAGCTCATATTTTTAACACTACTGCTGCAGCTAGAGACACTGCTTTGACATTCTGTGAAGCTTTAAAGAAGTAGAGCCAGGCTGGTAGAAGTAGATCACTAGGGGAGAGTCTTTGAAGGTTAATAGCCTAGCCCCCAGTTCGGTACACTGTCTACTTCCCAGTCCACCATGATGTGAACAAGGCTACCATGAACTCCACTATGCCTTCCCTGCTGTGAGAGAATGAGCCCCTCTGAAGCTGTGAGTAAATTCAGGCTCATGTCTGAAAAGAAAAATAACAGACAGGAGCACTTCTCTAAAGAGAATTTACTGTGATAATGAGCAAAGAGTGAATGGGTTTTCTCCAAATCCTGGCTGGTTCATCATGAAGTTTTTATTCCTGTCTTCCTTGTTTTCTTGTTTCCTTCTTTCTTTCCTTCCTTCTTTTCTTCCTTTCTTTCTTTTCCTTCCTTTGACGGTGTCTTTGGTCCAAGCTGAACTCCTTGTACAGTCAAGGATGCTCTTGAGCTTCTGATATTCCTAAGTCTACTTGCTGGATTGTGGGATTACCAATGTGTGCCCTCACACAAGGGTTATCGTTCCAGGGCTTCCTGCTTCTGAGGCAAGAAGCCTACCAACGGAGCCACATTCCCAACCCTTCACTGCAATATCCTCCAAGGAATCTTAACTAAAACAACAGAAACAAGGTATTAATAGGTACATGGCAATGTTTTAAATAGTTCCCTCAACAGACACATACAATTGTAGAATCCTGAAAGTTCCCACCTCCCTTAGCTATAACTAGGCAGCATTTAATTTTGTACATACTATGGATGATGTTATTTTATTGGCTTGAAATGGAAGGAAAATATCTTGACCCTCAATACTTAAAAGTGAGGGTGAAATGGCCTACAAGATATATAGGTCCTTAGGCTCACTTGAAAGCACCTTGGGAGCCAGAAATATTAAACACACAGGGTGTCTCTTCAAAGAAAAAAAATGTACAAGCTGTTTCCCACCTAGAAGGCTCGAAGCACACATGATTGATATCCTGGTGACCTTTGTACTACCTCAACTTATTTCATAACATGACTAGCCCTGAAATTATTTATCCTCAAAGCTACATACCAAGTCTGGCTTCAGTTGAGACCAGGCCACACAAGATCCTTTTCCCCAGACCCGTATCTTGATCTTGTTTGTCTTAGTCAATCTATGGCACTACCCTCCTCTCAGACTTGTAACTTGAGCATGTTCTCTCAGTTAATCTGCACAACTATCTTTATAGACAATGTCACTTGTACTTTACAAAGAGTTTCAATGTAGTCATGTCTAATGCTTTGTTATGTAAATGTGATTGAGTTAATTATCACCAGAAAACTTTTTTCCAAAGTGTGCTATACTAAAACATGCCTAAAATAAATCACTTGAGGTCAGACTCCTGACATTTGAACCAACACAGACTACTGAGTCCCATTGAACTGAACTGCCTTCTTGCCTCTCAGAGATGGACGCTGCTGGCCATGGTGTTTCCAGAAACCCTGGCAAAATAAAAGTAAAATGATATAATTCTTTGTTACTTAAGAGAGAAAGAGACAACAGTGAGGGGGGAGAGACATCTCTCCACACTGCTCCCATCAGCAGATTGAAAAGTTCTCCCAAGTCTTGAGGATCTCAACTCAAGCCAGACCTGGTTTTGTAGGTGTGAGGATGAAAATACTTTCAGGGCTAGTCAGGTTATGAAATAAGTTAAGGATTTTGTTAGAGATATTTTAATTCGGGGTTATACAGGAGGATTCAGCAAAAGAGGGGCTCTTGGAATAAAGTTTGACATACAAACTGGGGTTACATGCTTCCCAAGGGAGCATAGAGTGAAGTAAGCAACACCAAGTATGGGAATGGGCTTCTCAGGGAAGAGGAGGCCATTAGTTGTCTTAGCATTAGCTGTGTAGACCATGTTGGTGGTTCTCAAGTTACATTTCATATTGGTGTAAAGATATCCCCACCCTTCTCCCTTTGGTAAGAGTGATTGATACAAGAGGAAGCTCCAAAGGTGCTTCCAAAGGATATATAATCTGATGAAATCAGAAACAAATAAGGTTGCCCAAGAAGGTTACCACAGGTCCTTTCCCTGTAAGTAGATGGGTTTCTTGTGTGTTTACTAGGCTTTTTCAGCTGTGTGCCTAGGAAAGGTGAACAGTCTTAAGCTGGAATTCTTGCTCAGATCCTGGTGAAAGGCTTCAACCAAGTGCCTCCTTATATAAGGGGCTCCCCTCTCTCTTTTCTTATGCCTCCTAATTTTCCCTGAATCTTCATCTTGCCTCCAGACAGTCTCAGAATTCTAGACCATTGCACAGGAACAGCAGAAATGAAACAAAGCGTAGCAGTAGACAAGCCACCGGAAAGAAAGCGCCTGATTGTCTCATAATGACAAATCAGGACAGCTATGGAGGGACATCCTTGCATGCGCCATCAATATTACCTGCTTTCTTATTCCAAAGTCAAGATAACCACTCAGCACTTGCAAACTCTCATTTTAATATGCACCCCTACAACCTGGAAGCAGCCTGGCCCTGAAAGGTAAAGCTGCCTGTGTGCTTATTGCCTGGAATCTGTTGGCATAGAGCCAGGCTTAAATTATTGTATTCTTCCTTTTCCTCTTTCCTCCGGTGGCTGGGAGCCGTGGAGCATTTCCATTTGAACTTGCATTTAGAATAGATGTGTGAAGATCTCACTATAAATTGAGAAGGAATCTCATACAGCCTTTAAGCTATAAAATATGTCTTCTTATTCTTCTTATATCGACAGGCAAAACCCTTCCCCACTGTGGCATCTCCAGACCAGAAAATGCTCTGAAAGTCTAAATTGAAAATGATAATGAAACACATTACTTTATATGCTAATGTTAAAAATGAATGAAAAAGCAGGTTCCCAGGAAGTATAAGGCCAGCCTGGTCTAAAAGGCAATTCCAAGCCAGGCTACATAGTTAAACGAAGTCTTGAAAAAGAAAAAACACCCAATTATATATATATATATAGATATAGATAGATAGATAGATAGATAGATATAGATATATGTGTGTATGTGTGTGTGTGTATAATCAATTTTAAGTTTTTAAATTGATTTTTATTAGCACACAAAGAAATGGTTTTCATCGTGAGATTTTCACATATGTGTGTATATTTGTGTATGTGCATATGTTTGTGTACATGCATATTTTTCACCCCCATTGACCTCCTTCATCTTCCCCCTTCCTCTTGGCTGCTTATAAATGCCCTGTAGGTTGACTCATTCCGTCCCTCGTGGAAGGTTCACCATTCCATGGTTCACCAAACTTTGCTTTGTCTTTCATTCCCTATGTGGGTTGTATAGCTATTCAGATCTCTATCACCCCTGCCCCCCCCACACACACACACAAAGCCCATCACTCTTTTGTCAGTCTCCTTCCACCCCCAAATATTCCTCCCATTGTCTTCTTTCTCCCCACCTTTCTATTCTCTGAATCTGTTTCCTGGCAGTTTCATACGTGTACACAGTTCATTTGATTACTTGCATCCCCTCCTTAACCTCGCTCATCCCTCCTCCTCCTCCTCCTCCTCCTCCTCCTCCTCCTCCTCCTCCTCCTCCTCCTCCTCCTCCCTCCAAGTCTCTGACCAGCTCATGGTGTATTGTTTTGTTTTGTGAGCCACTGATTTTAACCAGGACTATCTGTGTGTCTGCAGGACTATTCCCTGAAGCCTAGCTGGCTCACCTTGGGTACACAACTGAAGACAATGACTATCCCTTCCCCAGAATCCACCAGTAGCTAGGAACTGGCAGAGACATCAGGTCACCGGGAACCTGTTCCTGTCCATGGCTGGCTGTTGATAAGAGTGGTGTTGTGCAGATCCGGTGCTTGCAGCCTCCTCTGCTGAGATAACACCTTTGCAATGGCATTCCTGTACCCTGAAGATAGCGTTTCCCAGCCCCTCCCCCCACCTTCCTGCCCCGAATGCTTTCTGTTTCTTCTTCCTCGATGTTCCCTGAACCTCAGAGAAAATGATATAAATGTCCTGTCAAAAAACTTAATTAAAATTTTTTAAACAAATTTAAACAAATGAAGCCTCACTGCTGTTGCTGTTGTTGTTTTAATTACACTTTTCAGAAGGGAGAATCTTTTAACTTGTGTTGGCCTGAAGTGTGCGGTATATAATTGCTTAGGATTCCCTAAACTGCATTTCGTGAACATCCACTGTAAGACGCCTGGTGCAGCTCATTTTTTTTTGAGGAGTTTCACATTTTGTTCCGGGGACAGGTAAGACAAATACAAACCTTCATGACATCTGTACCCTTACCCGGGCCCCTATTTCCTGACCTTGGTGTGCCTCCTTATAAAGACCGGATATGCAGGCCAAGCAGAGAGAAGACAGGGAGGTCTCCTTCAGCCTTCCTCGCACCCACTGCCCCATCATGACTTATCAAGATATGGTCTCACTGTGACTCTGACTCGGCTCTCGTAAAAAGTCCCCTGGTGCAGGAACTGGGCCTGAAACAATGACAGCTCCAGAGTAGAGGAGAAAGGAACAGGGCACACAGGCCACGCCAGAGACCAAAATGTTTTCCGTTCAGAAGGTCCTGTGGAAGAAGCGGGTGGAGGGACATTCCGTGCTTGCACTCGGCGGTGAACCCGGTTAAGGCTGCAGAGCATTGCAGATCCAAATCCGCAGCTGCTGGTGCTGCGGATCTAATGTCTTTTCAGGGGGGAAGCTCATCAACTCGAAAAACTTTATGAAAACCTGACGCGTGGAAAAAGAACAAAGGAAAGTCGAGAGGCTCATGTATATCAAAGGAAAGGGACGAAATACTAGGGGGAAAAAAGAAAAGAAAAAATTCATCCCTAAATGCTTCCGAATCCTAGATGCTGAAGCAGCCTCCGTCGATGCAGCTGTGACTTTGGATGTCTCCTTCTCTTTAACTGCTGCTTTGATACCACTGCCTTTTGAAGTCTCTTTTTATATATTTGTGATTTACTTGGGCGACGGGTAGAACTTGCTGTGGCTGCCGTTTACCATCACATTGGACTCTGCAGTTTGGGAAGGCAAAAGGCAGGTCCGCGGCCGCCCTCTCCTGGTGATTTCTCGGAACTTTGGAGAGGAGATCTGAGAAGATTAATTTTGTTTGGTTCAGCAGTATTTTTTATTAAAGTTTACCCCCTTAAATATACTCATCAAACTTTAACATTAGCCAGAGTCTCTTGGAGGACTCCTTAAAGCTAGAAGCCTGGGTTCCACCCACGGAGTTTCCACTGGGTCTTGGGTGGGGCCCAATAATTTGCATTTCTAGCGCGTTCCCAGGCTAGCTAGCAAAAGGTGCTACTCTCAGAACCGCTTCCTTGTACACAAGTGACTGGGCAGGATGAGAGAGCATTTTACTAAATCGATCGTCCTTACTCTATAGTAAAAGGACTCTGGGAGACGAGCAAAATGCAAAACGTTGCTCCTGCTGCTCCTCTAAAACAACAATATACTCTTAACCCCTGGATCATCTCTCCAGACCCTAAAACCAAGGTACTTTACTGTATTGGTGTGAAGAAGAGGGGACAATGGTGGAGATCAGGATGGGACAAGAGCTCTGACCTAAAGATAATAAAGTAGGGGAAACACTGTCCTGTTGAGACTCCTGTGTCTTCAGCTTCTTTGTTTCCAGTAAAGATTGACAATCTATCCCATAATCAGTCTAGGAGAAAAGCCAGAAAACTCTTTGTAAGTTCTAAGATCTTAATCAAAGGAGGTGAGAAAGAAAGAGGACATCCATGTCCTGGTATGCTGTCCCCAGCATTTTATCACATTCCCCGGTGCCCATATTTAGGGAGTGTGTTCTGAACTCCATCAGTGTCATGAACTCGGGTCTCTTACCCAGAAGCCAGTGCACCATCCATTAAAGCACAATGTATTGAGCTTTAACCCTGATAAGAGTTGGATTGTCAATCACTCCTGTCCTGCCGCCTAAGAAAACGCAAGTGTGCCTCCAAACATTGCTAAGATGGCTGATTCAGCAAGCAGCGACCCCACCCCCACCCCTTTGCTGCCTTCTGATCTCATCCTCTCAGCAACACCCAACTCCCCCCATATGAACAACTGCACACAACTGCCCAGTGATCAAAACATGGCCTATGAGACTTCAGTCGTTGGAAGGACTGTGCAGTGGGCAGGGGCGACTGCAAGAAAGCTAAGCTTTAAACCATCTGCTGGCTTCTCATTGCCCTGGGGAAGGCTCTTTGGGCTTGGCACTGCAGCCACACCCCTTAACTTCCTCTTTCTTCTCATTTTATGCTCTGCCTGATCTAATTATAACTTCCCTCTCTCCCTTTGACCCTTTGCACCTGCGTGTCATCTACCTGAGCCTCTGATACTTCTCACCAATGCACTTATTTGAACAACTTGGTCTCGTCTGTCGGGATTCAGCTTAGATTTTTGGGAAAAGACTTCCTTTTCTTCACTATCGTGAATTTCATGACTAAGAACCCTACATCAAAAGATAGACTAATTAGAGAAATGAGTACATAGTTATTTTAAGTTTGATGTGGCTCAGGAGCTTTCAGAAACTAAGTCTCCAATAGGGCATTAAATACCCACTACTTGGGAAACAGAGGCAGGGGGATTAGGAGTTCATGGTCTTCCAGGTCATCCACATCTACATAGAGGATTCAAGGCCAGCCTAGGCTATATGTGACCTGGGAGAGAGATGTGGGAGAGAAATAGTGGAAGGAGCGAGGGAGAAAGGGAAGAAGGAAGAGAGGAAGAAGAAATGGAGGGAGAGAAAAGGAGAAAAATTAAGACTCAGAGGGCTTTCTCCCTCTCTCCTCCTTCCTCAACCCCTCTCCCTATGCCCTAAATAAACTCTATTACTCTATTCTATACTAAAAAAAAAAAAAAAAAAAAAAAAAAAAAAAAAGACTCAGAGGAAAACCTGTGTGTTCTTATGAACAATTGTGCAGAAGTATGATTGGGGATGGGGGGAGGGGCGGGGTATGAGCTGATAGTAAACTGCAGGGAGCCTAGCCAGGCCTGTTTGCTCAGACTTTCTGAGTTTTTGTGTTTCTGAAAATAACACTATTACATCCCTCTGGCATGAGGGTTTTATGAACTATCTTAAGGCCAAGCCAGTTAGACTTTATAGAGTACTCGGGAGCTGGGGGCAAAAAAGAGAATTCCTTCTTAAGTGTATGACCTGTTTTTTCTGAAATGCTCAGATATTGTATTCCAGAGTGGTATGCCCAGGCTCAACCAACTTTCAAAACTATTGAGTTTATGGCAACTCATTATAGCACTGCCTAGTTCATGGTGGTGCTTCCTCCAGACTCCCCAGTCCTCTAGATGCTTGACCCCAGGGATCTGTGACGTTTTTCACCTTTGTCCTTTTGCTTTCAGTACACCATTCATGAGTTAATAGACCCTCAACATGAAGTGAGTTGGGAAAAAAAACTTGAAAATCTTCCAAATATCTCCACAGTCTGTCCTCTAGCAAGTCACACACAGTGCTAACGACACAAGATATTAGATGTGCTCCTTGTTTTTCCCCAACATCAACCTCACAAGCTAAAGTTCTTTTAAGATTCTCATGATAGCCCAGAAGTGGTAGCTTATGTCTGTAGTCGAAAGATTTGGGACATGGAATTAGGAGGATTGCTGTGAGTTCAAAGCCAGCCTGGGCTACACAGTGAATTTCATATTAAACCAAGCTACAAAGATTCTGTCCGAAAAAACAACCAAACAACTATACATACCACAACTACACATATATCATACAAAACAATTCTCAGGAGAGGAGGGAAAATAGCTCATCTCAGTCGAGAACAGAGTAGTTCACGTCACTCAAAAGGGCTCTTTGGTATTAACCAAGGAATCCACCACTCAAACCCACCATATATTATATGTTCCTGATGGCCCAAATCCACCTTACAGTATTAGAATCCAACTTGTTTCAGACTTAATTTGGATATTCTTGAGGCAGAGTCTGTCCCTGGAAACCACTATGAAGCCCAAGAATACCGTCTACCACCTGACAATCATCCTGCCTCAACCTCACATGTGCTGGGAGATTATAGTCATGGGCCGCCATGCCTACTTGAAATCCAATTTGTTGAACCAACCCAGACAGCAGAGGGATATCTGTCTCCTATGGCTTTCAAAACATCTCAAATAGGGAAACCCAAGTCCTCATTTATTTTGAGTGAGGATTCCTCTATGAGGTCCAGATTGCCTCTGTTTCCTTCCTTATAGGGTTTTAGACTTGTCCCATCATGCACAAGTGTTGCTCCATCTGGCTCTGTAAGCAAAAGGTTTTAGTCTGAGCAGACCAAGGGGCATATATTGAAGTAGGCAGTAACTCTGATTTAGCCTCCTGTCAGAGACAGCTTAGAGTGAGGTCCATTTTTTATGCCCCTAGGCTTCTATAGAACTCTGGGACTCCAGGGACAGCTAACAGAGCATGGAGTTCATAGGCCATCTTTAATCAGAGCCATGTGCAGTCTTCCCAATGGAGGAGAAACTATATTTAAAAACAAGTTTCAAGATCCTGAGTGAATAGAAAAGGTCGTTTCATTATTTAGTGAGTAATGGCCGTTCGGCTGTGCTGCCTGCAGCAAATGCAGGTTGCACAGGAGAGCTATGAGTAGGTGTCTGATCTCATCCGGGACACATTATCAAGAGACATGTGCCTAACGGGGCAGAAACTATGGAACATTTCCCAGCTTGAGAAATGAATCAAATTGACTTTCCAAAGTCCTCCAGGAACACACATGGAAACATGGGCAGGGAGATACTCCTCTCTGGGCAGCTATGATCCACTCCCAAAGTATTTCCTGGGAAGTCCCAGCCAGCCAGGACACTCTCTGACCTTGAAATTATGCATGTCATACAATTAAGTCAAAAACAGACACTCATTTCCAGGAAATGTACTAAGCTTGAATCACAGTCATGATAATAAGTTTAAAAGAGAAGGGCGTGAGACTCTAGAGATAAGATGTATTTTGCCTGGTTCTGGAGATCATTGCCAGGCATCAACCTGGAAGAGTTGTCTCCCTTTCTTTATAAGTTGACAAAAGAGGCCAGCAGTTTGCTGTTGACACCACTACCATTGGGAATGAACTGAATCATGTGTTGTTCCAATGGTAATTGATAGCATTGAGCTGGAATTCCAGACTGATCGATTTAATGCATGGGCATGTCTGGAAAAACTAACGTTTTATTCTTTTTTTTTTTCTTATTTATCATTTTGTCATTTGGTTGGGGGTGGCACTCATGGAGGTCTGAGAACAACTTTGGGGATTCAGTTCTCTCCTCCCGTTGAGACAGATTCTCTCTTCAGTTCAATCCCCCCACCTTGTTGAAACAGGCTCTCTTGTTTCTGCTGATCTGTGCTCTCCAGGCTGGCTGCCCCTCAAGGCAATTCTCCCATCTTGCTGTAGGAGTGTTGAGAATACCGACACATGTGTTCTACCATATCTAGTTTTCCATGTGGGTTCTGAAGACAGAGCTGAGGTTATCAGGTTTAGACAGCCTACTCTTAGACCTGCTGAGCCGTCTCATCAGCTCTGTTTAATATGTTAGAGACTTAGTTTTCTCGTCGTAAATGAAGACAGTGTCATCTACCTCCCTGACAGTTACTAAGATTAATCTGTTCAGAATCTCTTCTACTACCCATAAGATTTTTGGATGGGTTAGTCAGCTTCTTCCCTATACCAAATTTCCCCCATAATAATTACCTCTAGAGACTAGAGGTGTAGCTCAGTGATTGGAGTACTTCCTGGAATGCAGGAAGCCCTGGGCTCCATCCACCACTCCACATTAACTACACATGGGCCTGTATTCCAGAACTCAGGAGATTGAGACAGGAGGATCAGAAGTGCAAAGTCAGAGATGGGAAGATAGCTCAGTGAATGGGGAGCTTGCTACACAAGTTTTAGAATTGGGTTTTGGATCCCACCAGCTACTGGGGCAGTCTCTTGGGATCCCAATCCTCAGGAGGCAGAGACAGACCCCCAAAGAAAACTGACTATCTAGGCTAGCCAGAATTGTCAAGTCCGAGGGTTCAGTAAGAGATCCTGCCTCAATAAATAAGGTGGAGAGCTATCAAGGAATGTACACACATACATCCATACACATGAGAACATATGCACATACATGCACAGTACAAACATACATACATGAAAACAAAAAAGGCCTTTGAGATCATTTTTAGCTACAGAAAGAGTCTGAGGCTAGCCTGTGCTATATGAACTCGTGTCTCTAAAACAAAACCAAGTAATCCATCTACCTACAGTGTCCCTCATGAAAATGAAATCAGTGAACATGTACAGAATACAGGCCTAGAATATACATGTATTTTAAAAACAAGTCGCAAGTATGTATATTAAAAGCTCCAAGTGTTGATTTTTACTGTTATGTTTAGAACTATGCAAATTTAACAGTCTAGACATGTCCTAAGCTGGATACACACACCCTCTCTCTTTTTTTTTTCTCCACTATTCTTTTGGCAGACTCCGGGAAAATGTTAGACAATAATATTATTTAGTACCTCTTATTTGCCAGTCTCCCTCATAAATCAGGATTACTACAAAAGATCTTTCTGTTATCTCCATAGATACTGACACACTTGTGTTTGATTTCCCAGTGGAATTGTTTCAGATGGACTGACCCTAAACCTAATAGAAGTAATTTCTAAAGCCTTCCTGACAAAATATATACACAGTCTTCTAACTAATGCTCCCCAACTGAGAACTACAGCCTACTCCCCAGCACCCCCCCCCCACCAGTGGACTATCAGATCTTTTCAATACTCGTTTCGGAATCTGGAAAGCAGTCTATCTCAACCTAGCATATATGAAGCCATAAGAGACTGGAAAGAAAAACGTGAGGTCCTGGATTTTGCTTCTAGGACCTAATATAACAAATGAGGATGAGAAGGAAAGAAAGCAGTGATGGGCACCAGGAGAGACCAAGTGCACATGCTGAAATACAGTCCACTGGGCAGGGCAGGATAGAGTAGGGGAGAGAAAGAAATTTGGACCTCAACTCAATTGATGAGTAGAAGTTCAGAAGGTAGGAATGTGGAAGGGGAATTCTAGAAGGAAGGATATGTGGGAGCAAAGAGTTAGCTGCTAGAAAGCACCAAGCATATGCCAGGAAATGTGACATCATCCCAAGCAGAAGCTTAGGACAAACAAAAGTGAGTACAGAGGCTGGGGGTGTGGTTAGTGCAGCTGTTGAGCTCCTGTGAGACACATATAAAGCTCTGAATGTCACACACACACACACACACACACACACACACACACACAGAGACACACACACACATAATATACCACACCACACACACACACACACACACACACACACACACACACACGTGGGTTGGGGAAGGAAGTGAAAGGAGTGGATGAGGGTGAGAGAGGGGAGGTGAAGAGTTGAAGAGAGCTGGGAGAGGAACAGAATAAATAAAGGGGAAAAACAGTAAAAATTAGTGAAAAGTGAGAAGATGGCATAAGTGATGCTTTTCTTGGCTAGGAAACCTGACAGTATGTGGAGGCTAAGGTTGAAACAAAGGAGCTAGAAGGGTTTCCTAATAGGGTAGATGAGAAACTGGGCTTCTTATATGGATAGACTAGGAAAGTAAGACATTGGGTGTAGACTCTACAGGTCTTGACCAGTGAGCGAATGGATATGAAGGTGAAAGGAAAGAAATCAAGAGCCTGCGACCTTGTGCCAAGCTGCTTGCAAAGTTCTTGACTCTGCAAAGAAATTATCAAAACTGGATGTGATGATACAATCCTGTAATCCCAGCTCTTTGGCGTGGATGAAGGAGGACCAAATAATCGTTCTTTGCTACATAAGGAGTTCAAGACCAGCCTGGGCTACATGAGACCCTGTCTTAGAGGTTGAGGGAAGAAAGGAGAAGAGGAGAGAGGAAAAAGAGAAAGAAAACGATGTCTTAGGTGTATCCTCCTGAACAAGCTATAATTGTTTGTCATTTCTAAGGACATGTTTAAGATTGCAAAAGGTAGGAGTCACGTGCTTTCTTCTTCTCATGCAGTATCTCTATCTAGATAAATTACGGGCTTTGGACAGTTGAGGAAAGAGGAAATGGTGGTCAGTGGGGGCATAGGAGGGCATACATTTCTGCCTTCCTCAGGTTTGTCTGACAGTCTGTCTTTTGTTCATAAAGGAGTCAGAAATGGATTCAGGAGGCACTTCCCACCTACAGTACGTGATCCAGGGCAACAGGGATGCTTTTATTATTAGTTTTCACTGACATATCTCTAGAATCAAAAGGAGTCCCTGACAATGCATCCAATAAATGTTCGTTGGATGAACAGATAATAATTGTCTCTCCCTAAATGAGGCAAAAGGCATAGAGGCTCCTGACAGTTAGCTCAGGTCCACATGCGTTCCTACTCCAGTCATCTAGATCATTCATTCTTCCAGTCCCTCCCAGCTTTGCCCCAAAACACTTGGAAATAACCCTCAAAGAGTTCACTGTGTTTTGCCACACTCATGCAAAGCTGTTGGGGTGGTGAATTCCAGAAGAACTGACTAAAGAGATAGCAGCTATCTAGAACAACTTATTTATGATGCCAAACAAATTGGTCACACCCTGGGAAGAGAGGCTAAGTTAAGTTACATGTGTAACTATTTGGCTTCTTTTCTCCATCCTGTTTTGTATTTATAGACTCACAGGATTATAGACACCCCTCAGTGTTCATAAAGGAGTGCATCAGAACTCACTGTGGGTATCAAAATGTGTGGATGCTCAAATCCCTTTTATGAAAATGACCATATTTGCATATAACCTACATACTTGTTTCCTGTAGCTTAAATTACCTCTATGTTGCTGATAATATTTAATCCTATACAAATACCATCTAATTATTACACCATAGTGTTCAGGGAGTGATGACAGGTATTTTTCTGACTTATTTTCAACTCATAGCTACTTTAATGCATAAACACAAAACCCCTGGATACAGTAAGCCAAACATGTATTCATCTACAACTTTAAAATATGAATAATGCCTTAGAGAGTGACTGTCTGTAAAGTACTTGCCACTCAAGTATCAGAAGCTGAGTTTGATCCTTAGAATCCATGTAAAATGTCTAGACATGGTTACATGAGTTTATAATCTGGGAGCACAACTGGTAAGTCAGTAGCCAGTCAGTCTAACTCACTTGACAAGTTCTAGTTCATGTGAAAGACCCTGTCTCAAAAACATAAGGTGGGGGTAGCATTTGAAAAACAACATCCATAGTTAATCTCTGGCTTGCCTACTCATATTCACACACATGCAACACACACACAAATTCATACACACAAAAAATCATAAAATATTAATGGTATAAAACTGCCCCTTAGAGATTAAAACATCTTTCAGAATCATATACATCTATTTAAGTAATGTAAAAGGCCACTGCACAACCATTTTTGAAGAATCTGAGGAATACATTCTTCTAGAAACCCTTTTTAAAAATCGCAATGTCTAGGAGTTTGGGTGGACAGAGGACATCAAGGTAGATTATTTGGACAAACACTAGGCAATAATAGGATATATTCCATGCATAGTTTATGAGTCAGGTTGGTGTTGACATTAGAAGCCTTTAACATCAGGACCACCCATCCGGACTCTTCAAATGAAATTGTGTTTTATCTTCCTTTTCTGTTTCCTGAGACTTAATCATGGCTTCCTCAGGCTGCTATCATCAGTTTGCCTAAAACTTTGTATGATAAAAAGGCTGTTTCCTTTTCTGAAGTCTCCTCCTAAAGGACGAATGTGACTTCCAAGTCTATAGTTTCAAACTAGATAATATTTGACAGGGATACCTCATCCAACTCTATTTGGTACTGTGTGCTAAGGTCAACCATTATGTGCCTACTGCATGCATAAAGGAAATAAGGCTACAGGGTAACTAAAGCTGCCTATTTCTTCCCAGAGTAAAAGCACTATTTGTATGTATAAAAAGAGACACAGGCAGCTATTCTGTAAAGGCCAAGGCAGACTGGGCAGCTGCAGGTTTGTGAACAGGTTAGTGTTCATTCAAACTAGGCATTTGTGGATGCTTCACAGCATCTCTATCATGGTTAACCCCATCCCATCTAAGGAAAGGCAAGAGAGAGACAGATTGACATGTTCATTAAACATGTTTTTACTGTTGAATCCAGGCCAGACAATAGTTAGTTCCCCATTTTGGGGTAAATCCTGGAGAAGGCTCTGCATACTGAAGAGCAGAGTGGTAGAGCTGGAGATGAAGCTTGGAAATGACCACAGTCAAGTTCCAGTGGGAACAAAATATCAGTGAGGAGCCAGGAAGACATGAGAATCAGGAAGGCATGTGGCAGATAGTACCTAGACCATCTAATTCTAAAAATCAAGACACTTCCAAATGTGTGTGTACCAGAGATGGTGCATATGGTATTGAATGCACTAAGAAGTAGTCAGATGCAAATTCAATCCTTATTCTTATGGATTACATGTTCTCTTTGGAAATCCAGTGTGGGCTACTCTTCCCTGCACAGATGTTTTGTGTCTTTCAAATCTCACGGGTGGCTACCCACGGGACCTCACGGCTGTGTGAACATCTACCTCTGTTCTGACTGTAGATAAATTCCTGGGGGTAGCCTAAGAGGCTTGGAAAATAGCAAGAAGTTAGAACTCCATGTGCTTTGTCTTTCTAGTCCCAAATACTCAGGAGGCTAAAACTAAGGTATCTCTTTGGCCTAGCAGTTTGATGCCATCCTGGGTATTATAATAAGAACCATTTATCTTAAAACTAATTGTGATTGTAATTATCTCAAAACTCATTTATCTCAAGGCTAATTGTGGTGACACATGCCTGAAACCCAAGTATTTGGAGCACATAGGCAGACGAATCTTTGTGAGTTTAAGGCCAGCTTGGTAACTTACTTAGTAAGTTCAGGTCAGCCAGAGCTACGAAATGAGACACTATCTCAAAGTAATTCTTTTGAGTTAATTCTGATTCCTCTCTTTCATTTAAACTCTACATATGATATGGCAGGTACTATAGATTCTACCAGAAGGCAAGTCAAGAAATCCATGGCTTCTCAAAGTCTTCTCTAGTATGGCGATATCCAAGCCTGGGCTGACAACACAAGGTTCCTGGCTGATCTCCATAAGCTTCTTAGCTTCTTCTACTCATGCCACCAGTGTAGCCACAACAGAACCGCCAGTATCATCCTTTTAAACACTAGTCAGATTGTGTCATCTCATCTGTCTGCTCCAAAATCTCTAGAAAATTTCCATATCTCTCAGGAAAAATAACGAAGTCCTTACAGTGCACATAAGACCTTAGATGACATGTCTTTCTACTTCTTATTTTACCACTCTGTTGGTGTCAGATATACTTGGCCTCTTGGAAATTTCTGGAACAGAGGATACCCTGTATCAAATAGATAGATAGAGAAGAGGTAGATAATAGACAGATAGGTAGATGATAGATAGATAGATAGATAGATAGATAGATAGATAGATAGATAGATGATAACCAGATAGATTGGAAAATACATGTATAAAATAATCTCCCCAGCATTCTTCACCACATCTTGTCCATGAGGTATTTTATAACATGTCAGAGTTAACTTATTTACTCTCTAAGTAAGAGAGAGAGAGAGAGAGAGAGAGAGAGAGAGAGAGAGAGACTATTCCAAAGGAGGTGTGAACAAATACTCAAATACTTATCAAACCCAGAGAGGGAACTAAGGACATCAACGAAGTCTAACTTGGCAAACCAATGACTTTATTGAGGTTCTTTACAGGAACATGGACAACTCAAAGGAGGCTATATCACTTAAAGCCCACCCCAGGAAGGATGATAACTCATGAAAGCTGGAACCCTGGAGCTCTCTGCGAAAATATAGGAAGTAGACGTGTCAGGGAATCTCCTCTTCTCAGCAGTCTTTACTTTTTATATAACTTTAAGGAAGGGTGGGACCTTGTAAATCTAGTAAGTGTCATGGGCTTCCTGAGACTTCTGAGTTGTTTCATCTTGAGGCTACCTTTAGAACTTTCTAAGTCGCCAGGCGGTGGTGGCGCACGCCTTTAATCCCAGCACTTGGGAGGCAGAGGCAGGCGGATTTCTGAGTTCGAGGCCAGCCTGGTCTACAGAGTGAGTTCCAGGACAGCCAGGACTACACAGAGAAACCCTGTCTCAAAAAAAAAAAAAGAACTTTCTAAGTCTTCAGGTTATTTGCTTCAGCATGTTACCACTCATTTCAAATAAAATTATACACACACACACATATATAGTGTGTATGTGTGTGTGTATGTATGTGTGTGTATATGTGCATGTGTGTATGTATGTGTTTGTATGTGTGTATGTGTGTGTGTATGTATTTGTTGCTCTGTGTGTTTGTTTTATTTTTGTCTCCCCTGATAGAATGAAAGCTACGCTGGAAAACCCACACCAATCTCTTCAACTTGTAGAAGCTCAGTAAATATTTGTTGGTAGACTGTCAGAAAACGGAAGCAGTGAGTATCCTGAACTGACGAATTTGAAGTAGATAAATATTGTGAAAATTCATCTGCAAAGTAAGGTTTGTGGTTATGGGTTGAAAAAGACCTGATTACAGTCTCTCATCTAACCATGAATCTGTTCTGATGGTTGTACCCACACATAGTGCTTTCTTAATACTTGCCACGAATAGATGAAAATCTGGGCATCAGTCCTTCAGCGTAATAGACAGATTACTGTGGGGCAGCTGAAGAAAAGTGCAGTTGTTATCTCAAGAAATTTACATGAGGTATGCATTATTTACTCCACTGTACTCAAGTGAAAGAAATGTCATATTGCTGCTTTTCTTTGTTTTGGGTTTTGCTCTATGATTCTGTTGTTTGGTTGTTTGGCTCCTGTCTCTCAACCAAGTTCAATCTATTTTTACCCACTCTGGAACTAAGCAGGAACTGAGGTTTTCTGAGCTGAGTCTCAAGGTCAAAATTCATAGTATATCTCCACTCTGACCCCATTTGGCTATCCTATCAATCCTTGAGTATTAGGGGGAAATGTGACACAAGTGCATGACACCTAGACATGTCTACCACATTTAGATGCACTGACACATGACTGCCACCCCAACACTCAGGAGACTTCAAATAATCAGAGGGACTCAAGGCCAGCCTGGGTTTCATAATTTTTCCTACAACCAATTAATCCTGTTCTGTGTATGGAAATCTCGGGCTCTATGGGGTCACTCTTTTTTCAAACAAAGACAACCTATAATTCCACCTTCTCAGTGCTTCTGAACCCTGAAAAATTGTAAATTCAGTGTGACTGGGGTGTGTGTATGTGTAAGGGAGGGGGGAGAGAGAGCATGTTCTGTATGACAGTAAATATCTAATAGATTCTATTTTTTATATGAAACAAAATATGTAAGGTAAAAATATAGCTTCAAGAATGATTATAATATTGCTGGGCACGACAGTGCATATCTTTAATCTCAGCATGTGGAAGGCCTCAGGGGCAGGTCAATCTCTAAGAGTTCAAGGCAGAGCTATACAGAGCTACCCTGTCTAATAAACAAATAAATATTATAATAAAAAGAAAATCAATTGGTGCATAATGGCTTATACCTGTGATCCCAGCACAAGGGAAGAAGGGGCAAGAAGATCACGAGTTCGAGGCCAGCCTGGCCTTTATAGCAATACCTTGTCTCAAAAAAAAATGTATAATAAAATTTCTAAACTTAATGTACAAATTAAAAGACAATGAAAATTCAGAACTGCTTCAACAGGGTGGAATTTTTCAGAGAAGAGTTCCTTGAAGAAGGAGATTTTGGGCCATGCCTACATCCACTGGGGAAAGATTAAAAACGTTGCAATAAAGAAGGACCAACTTCCTCTGTGGTATATCACAGGGAAAATAAACAGGGCAGAAAATCAGGAAGCAGTGAGTCATATATTGGGAAGAGGAGCTGGATGGTCATGATGTGGGAAGGTCATGATGTGGGATACCACAGTCAGGGTGCTCTTCAGCATGGCAGAAAGACAAATCTATGGTGTGGGATTCTTCTGGAAACCAGAGCACATCACAAATGAGTCAAGACCAGCTTAGATTCTGGGAAAAGAAATCAGGAATTAAAATGCTGTCATGAAGTATCTGTAAATGATCCCCCAAGGGAAATGAAGACCAAAGACCACAATGAGCCATTCTAAATGCTGTCACTTGGTTCTCCATTCCGATTGAAACAGAAGATTTCCAGCCCATCACTCACCCAGAGCTACTTCAATCACTGCATTTGCCAAATCCAGTTTCTCCTTCAGCTGAGCTGTAGATATGTACACAGAGAGTCAGTGACAAAAAAACAAAAACAACAAATGAACAAACAAGCCATCAATCCCAGTTTTCTGCTAAGATACTAGATTTGGTAATACTTCTTTACCTGGGGGGTTAAAACCCTTAAGATGAATAAGATTGCCCACTGGTTAGAGCACTGGCCGTGCTTCCAGAGAACAGAGTTTGATTCCCAGTATCCACATGACTGCTCACAACCACGTCACTCCGATCCAGGGATTGCACAGACGCTGCAGACACGTGGTGCACAGACAATCATGCAGGCAAAACACCTATACACATAAAATAATTTAAAGCACAAAATAAATACACAGCATTAATGTCACCAGTGGTGAACCTCACTGAAGGATCTGGTGCTTAGTTCCAGTTGCTAGGACCCAGATATGCATCTTCTTATTCCTGAGATACACTGAAGCTTTACCTCTGAGGTAGATGATTACAGTTGCAAACTCTTCAGCTGTAGCCCATTTGATTAAGAGATGTTCTCAAACTGAGTATCATGCCCTTTATTATAATAAGCTAAATTCATTCATTTTTCCCAGGGCACCTCTTCACAAAAGGCTATTGATCTCTGATTCTTTGTTAGGTGTTCAGATGGAATGGATCTTTCCACACTCCCTCCTGACCTGTGAGCGAGACATTCGCTTAAGCAAACATGTTTAATGCCAGCCAAACAAAACACCATGACATATGAGGAGAGAGAAAGCCAAGATTGTGATTTTAGAAAAGACCTTACAGGATATCATTTTAGCCAGCAATTTAAGGTCCATTGAATTTTAAGAGGCAATGAAAGGCATAACGAGAATGTTCCGAATTAAGTCAGACTAAAAAAGAACTGAAATGTGAACGTGCATGGTTAAATTGAAGAACTAGCTCATCGTTCTGTGGTTGGAGCAGTGGGCACTGGAAAGATGGTGGTGGAAGATGAAACCAGACTACGGAGCAGCATGAATCTAAGACTCAGAATGGTGGCCAACCCAGAAGAGCATTCCTGACCAATGACAGCCTCATTGGAATAAGTAGGTGACTTTCTGAGACAACTAGGTTGAAGGATAGCATCCGCTGGGATGCTCAAGTTCCTGGACTACTTAAAACCAAATCAGTTCGAATTCCTTGATAATCACAGTTGATAATCATTGTATCACTGTTGAGAAAAACTCAGTGGCAATTAGGCAAGAAATCAGGCTTCAGACTGCAAAATGAGTTATCAGCATACCAGCAGGGGAGGAGGTTCAGTGATGTTGGGCAGTCAGTCAAATGGCATTGCTAATTAGAAAGATAAACACTTTCAAGAAAGCACACTGTGAAACTCTGTTTTTGGCTTATGTGGTTGAAACCTTCTCCTGAAGGCTTCAAAAGAATGTGGGCCAGGGTGGCAGTGTGTGGTCTGAGTGCAGGAAGAGCCCAATACAATGAAGAGTGTGGCTACAAGGCAGAGAAATCAAAACGGAAGGCCCCGTTCACTCTCCAGCACTGACCTAGGTTTGAAACTACGGCAGTCTTATAGGAGATTGTAACCGCTCAGCCTATGGGTGTTCAGCCTGCAGGCTGAGGATTCAGAATTGAAAATCTGAGGGGCATCTGCTGATAGCCCAATATAATCCTGTCTCCTGGATTAGCCTCCTAACAGTGACATTTAAATTTAGGGTACACCAGAATGATGGGGCAGGTTTATCAAACCTGATTGCCTGGCTCCACATACAATGTCTCTGATTCAGTGGGTTTGCAATGTGGAAAGAAATTGGTTTGTTTCCTTCTCCTCCTCTTCCTCTTCTTCCTCCTCCTCTTCCTCCTCCTCTTCCTCCTCCTCTTCCTCATCTTCTTCCTCTTCCTCTTCCTCCTTCTCTCCTCCCCTTCTCCCCCACCTCCTCCTCCTTCTCTTCCTCCTCCACCTTCCCTCCCCTCCCCCTCCCTTCTCTCTCCCCCCACCCCTCTCCCTCCTCCTTCTTTCTCCGTGTCCTCTTCTCCTTCTCCCCACCTCTCATTTCTTGTTTCAGTTTGGTTTGGTTTGGGGGTGGGGTTTTGAGGGGTGTGTGTGTGTGTGTGTGTGTGTGTGTGTTTTGTTTGAGAATCTCACACAGACCAGGCTGGCTTTGAACTTTCTCTGTACCTAAGGAAGACCTTAAACTTCTGATTCTTGGGTCACCATCTCCCAAGTAACAGGATTGGGGGCATGAACACAGGGGTGACACTGATACTCCTGAGTCAAGGTATCTGAGGCTCGTGGATCACAGGGCTCCATCACCATCTGCAGAGCTCTGAAGCACACAAAGATGAAAATCGTAGGAACTGATAAACTCCATATGACCAGAAGGCGCTGATGTTTCTAAAAGAGGGCTGATAAACATCAAAACAAGCACCAACCCAGACCCTAAAACAAGGGAGGAAAGGTCAGACAGCCAGAAGGAAGGAGGCCAAGAAGCAGTCCTTCCTCAAGTATGGAGGTGAAAGCCTATGATAACAGCACTCTGGAAACAGCCACCCTTTGGAGGAGGAAAGAATGACATTAACCCTTCACCCAGAATCCACAGCTCCGTTGTCACCTGGTTCCTGCTGAAGTCTTCCAGAAAGCTAACTAAAAATCCCAGAAGTAGAGTCCCACCCACAGCATAAGTCAGAATCTCTGCAGCTGAGCCCTGACATTGGGGATTCTCTTTTTTAAGGATCTTCTGTGATTTGCATGCTCAATAAGAGCTGAAATTTACAGGTCTTAAGAAAGCCTGTTTGTTAGAAAGAAAAATGCCGTAAAAGGCAATCTGTTGGAGGAGGGGCCCTTCCATCTTATAATTTAATAAACGACTGCTCCTCACCTCCTTGCTGTCCATCAAGTGTATTTGTTGCTGTAGACCTATCAATTCAGAGTTGAGCATGCACACTCCCTTGCTGTCCTCTTGTGTGATTTGCTAACTGTGGACCATGATTATGGGCTTCTGTCAATCTGAGCTCAGCAAGACTTCCCCACTAGAGAACCAGACCAGCTTCTTCTGGGGTCGTCTCCCTTTGTCTTTCAGAGGTCTCATGCTAAGAGGAAGCCCAAAGGGCCTTTGTTTCTGCATAGCTGCCAAATCTGTGTGTCGCTTATTTTGTGTGATATCAAAATGTGGGTTTAGATCCAGGTATGGCCTGCACTTCGTGCCTATAATCTCAGCAGGCAAAGACAAGAAAAGCAGCAAGCCACAGTTTCAGGTCAGCCTGGACTATAGAATGAGAACCAACAAAGAGAATATTGAAGGGGAGGAGGAAGAGGAGGCGAAGAAAAGGAAGAGGAGAATAATGGCATTGGCATAAAAACACATAATGGTGATCCAGGGGGATTTGAACCTATGAAAGAGAAGATAGACATAGTCATAACACAGTGAACACATGTATAAAACTCTCAACGAATGATTTTGGAAATCTCCTGAACAGCACTCATGATATGGAAGCAAGAGGATAAGAAGTTCTCAGCCATTTATTACTACATGGGCAGTTTAAGACTACCCTGGTTGTATAAAAAATATCAAAAATATGCTGGAGAGATGGCTCAGCACTGTAGAGCACTGGCTGCTCTTCTGGAAAGCCCAGGTTCAGTTCCCAGCATCCACACGGCAGCTCACAACGATCTGTAACTCCACTGCCAGAGGGCCTGGAACTCTCACGCTGACATGCATGCAGACAAGACACCACTGCACATAGGAAGAAATGAATCTTTAGAAAATCTAAGATAAATGAATAAACAAACAAAACCACAAATACAACGAAATGCCCTTGCATAGAGATTTGTAGCTCATCTAACCAAATAATACATACGTATTTCTTGACCTGGCAGAGTAAAGTGTAAGTAAACATTTACATGAACCTCCAGAATACAAACAGGTAAAGAAAGGCATGGGAGCACCGCACACGTATGCTACCTTTTCTGTTCATACAGGGATCAGTACAATACAAAAAAAAATCTCCAGATAGTCTTACCTTTACCCCTAACCCATAAATCTCACACCCAGGCAAACATCCTTTGCAATTTCCAATTCCACAAAATTTCTTAGGGTAACCCCCATCAACAAAAATTTTAGTGGAAAAATATCAATCCTGCTTGCCTTTTTTTTTTCTACATTACATAGTCCAGCCTAGGGTTTTTTGTTTTGTGGATCACCAAAGCCCACTCCAGCGTGGGTGACAGCTCACAAAAGCTGGAAGCATGGAATACACTGCACAGCCAGTAGGCAGCTCAAGGTGGAGTATGTCTCTTTTGGTCAACTGAGTAGTCTAAGCCACCTCCAGGTAGCTTGGCTGGTATAAACTTCTTTTTTTTTTATTGGATATTTTATTTACATTTCAGATGTTATCTCCTTACCCCATTTCCCCCCTGCCCAGGAACTCCCTATCCTATCCCCGCTCATCCTGCTTCTATGAGGATGTGCACCCACCCACTCTCCCACTCCCACCTTGCCACCCTCAAATTCCCCCACACTCGTCGTCCAGCCTTCATAGGACCAAAGATCTCCTCTCCCACCTATGCCCGACAAGGCCATCCTCCCTTACATATACATATGTATACATATGGAGCCATAGTCCCTCCCTATGTGCTCCCACCAGCCTAGATGTGGTTCTTCCACATCTGTCTACTGAGTGCATATTTCACATATGACCCCAACCTGCAGATTTAACAACCATAAATGAGGTCACTAAACCTACAAAATCTTCCGTGAGTTTTCCCTACTTCTTGATCCCTCAAACATTTCATCTCTCCTACATAGCACCTCAGACCCTAGCTGAATTTCTGCAGCCATGCCCAATGAGACACTACAACTAAAGGCTCCCATTGGTGGCACAGAAAACCCACTAATTAAACAAGCCCAAGGCTGACACTCATAGTAAGGCGGGAGTAATAAAACAATATCAATCCCCACTCTTTGTAAAAGACAGGGTTACTAACAAGCTCACTATACAAAGGCTTCTGTAGCTTATTCATCTAAATTGTTTTCAGCATGAGTCAGGAGACAATGAAAGCTCCCATGGGTAGAGGTAACTCGCAATTCCGTCTTCATGCTGGCACAGGCCTGGTGGCCACTAGGTGGCAATAGTGACCTAAAAACAAACCCAATGCTTCTAGAGCCCGAACTGATGGCGAGAACTACCATATAACTGTCCAGCCTGGCTCACAGCCAAAGCACAGGCTCCAGTTAATTCCCTTTTTTGATTGGCTATATCCTCACTGCAATAGTAGTGAATTGAGGGAGGGGTGCTATGCTATGCTTTGATTGCGGGTAGGGTTCATAATGTACAGCCCAGGCTGTCAAGAAAATTATCAAATAGCCCAAGGTGACCTCAAATTCAACATAACCTTCCCTACATCAGTCTACCAAGTACTGGGATTACATGAGTAATCATATTTTAAAGACTACTACATATTTGCCTGGCTCACGAAGGCACTGAAAGCTAGGAATCCATTTCTTAAATGTACACACACAGTCCATATACTTCTGTAAATAATATCCTAACACTTTCTCATGTCATTTCCTTTTCCTGTCCATTCTTTATTCCTGAAGGCCTGAAAGCAAGAAGAGCAATGTCGCCTTATTCCTTCGTTACACCAAGCAACAATGCTGTTCTGTCCAGTGACCACTCACAGTACAAACAGCCCCCACCACATTCTTGCTTCTTCTCTTCCTATTCCGTGTCAGAGCTACTTTCTTATGCACTGGCTTCTTTTAAGTTCTGTCGAGGAAAGCAAGGAGGCTCCCTACTTGCTTGAGTGTACACAGAGGTACCTAATACAGTGTCTTCTTCATGCTTTTATTTCTTCCAACTCAAAAAAACTATACCATTGCCATTTCAATGTGAGCAAATGATGGTTTGGAGGGGCAAACATCTTACAGGCAATTACTAAAAGAACATAATTTATTAGTATAAATATGAAAAGATGTAGAAGTTAGCTAACAATACCATTGTCTCATAGAAATGCCAGGGGGTAGATTACTTAGTCTTATATAAGCTTCACAGTCTGACAGCATTAAGAACGTATTTCCCCATCCTTGACAAGCTGGGTTGTCCTAAGTGTTAGGTTCAAAACAAGCCCCAAAATGATAGTGTACTGACAGTGTCCTAAAAAAACAGTGGCTCAAGCCCAACTTGGGCCAGCTTGTTATCGGGTAAACAGAAACTTAAACTCAGCATTCCTTGGAAACCTCATAATGTGGGTTTCTGAGCAGCAGGACAGTCACCACTTTCTCTCTTCATTCGGGCAACTGCGGTGGGCAAACTGCCAGTTAACCCAAACACCCAACCATCACGAACATCTCTGATCCCTACATCAGCTCAAAGACCCCCGCCCTTCTGACTAGCATATACAATTTGCTCGTTTCCCCACCAGGCTGCTGCTCCCTCCTCTCAGAGCTTCTTGGCAGTTTGCTCCCAACAAACTGGTTTTTTTGTTTTGTTTTGTTTTGTTTTGTTTTGTTTAATTCAGAGAGTGGTCTCCATCCGTGATTTTGCAGTGCTCACTTACACTGAACTTGTCAATTCACTTTAAAAATAAGCAAATATTAATAATGTCACCTAACTCGGGGAGATTTGCATTTGCCTTTTTAATTGTAAAAGAATAGACTATAATATCTGTTCCCTTGCAAACATTCTAAATTCAGTGTTGGGACTCAGAACACGATACCCCAAAGCATGGTGCTTTGACATGCTGAGGGCTTTCAACTGAAGGATGCTGAAAGTGCCCCAAAAGCAAGGTTTCCCTGACTTTCTCCTGTCTCCTGGTCTTTGCCGGACTTTCTTCTTCCTAAGCAATTTGTGGACATCAGAAGTAAGGGGCTGGGGATCTAGTTCACATGGTAGAGTGTTTGTCCAGAATGCATGAAGCCTGTCACTTGAGTACAAGTGAGGTAGAGACAGGGATTCAACATTATAAGCAACTACGTAGTTCCAAGGACAGCCAAGCTTGGGAGGGGGAGAAAGAGACAGAGACACAGAGAGATAGATGACAGAAACAGACAGACAGACAGACAGACAGACAGACACAGAGAAACAGAGAGAGATGGAGTGACAGGGAAGAGAGAGAGAGAGGAAACACAGAGGGAAACACAGAGAGGAGAGAGAGGGAGGGAGAGAAAGAGAGAGAGAGAGAGAGAGAGAGAGAGAGAGAGAGAGAGAGAGAAACACAGACAGAGAGACAGGGAGATAGAAACAGTGTAAAACCCAGAAACCCATATTTCTTGAACTATGTCATTCTAGAGAGCCTTGCCCCATAGTAGAAAGAAGGGAACCTGACCAACTGAGCTTCACCCCTTAGTCTTTTATCATAAAATTACATTTTTATTAAGTCAAATTTGTACATAGCTCTCCATTCTTTGTCAAATCTGAGCACACACATACTTTCCCATGGGTCTTCATCTCGGAAGGCCCCCATGTCATGTAAAATGTGGATTAAATTGTTGTTTCTCCTGTTAACCTATCTTTTGTTATCAGGGTATCCATTGTCACCTTGATAATGAGTGAGGAACAGTGCACTACCTTTCTGCTCTTACAATAATAATTTGTTAGCTACAGCATCCCTCTTTTCCCAGTAATATCATTTATGAAGGAGTTACTCATAGTTGACAATAAATAGAAAAATCTAGAAATAGAAAATGAATGTTTCAAATTGTACACCAATCTGAGTAACATAGTAAAATCTTGTGCCATCTCCATTCAAGCTTATCATGATAAGGATCACCTCTCTGACCAGCAAACCCACACTGTATATCTTATCTACCCATTAGCAGCTCAGTGGCCACCTTGATTTTCAGACTGGCCATCTGGTATACCAAATTTACTCTTTTTCTCTTTGGCAATAAGAAACATCTAGTAGGAAGACACTCGGAGACAAATACAAATTCCCTGCTCCCTGGTTAGGAATGAGTAGATGTAAACTATTTAAAGATGTTCCTAAGAGGTCTGCTGAATTAGTTGGCTAAGACTGCCCTAACAATTGGTGACAATGCGGGTGGCTTAAACAATAGCAATTTATTTCTCCATGGTCTGAGGTCATAGTGGGAATGGTTTGGTTTTTCTCTTTGGAGTGCAGATCTTTTCTCTACTTCCCCACACGGTCTTTCCTCAGCATATCTAATTTCCTTCTTCTACAGTCAGGCAGCCTGGGTGAGGACCCACCCTGGAGGCTTCATTTAAAGTATGTCTTTCAACGCTGCTATCTTCAAACACAGTCACAATACTGGTGGCAGGCGGGGTGAAAGCTTTGATTTACAGATTTGAGGAGCGAGACACAATTGACTTCTTTTCATTTATTTTGAAGAGCTACTATGAGATGACTGTACATATAAGAGGCCTCTTACAACTAGCAAGCACTAAGCAAATTCATTGCTCCTCTTGATAACCACCCACATGCTCTCTGCACAAATGGCTTAAGCATTCCCTTACAATACTGTTAGCATTGTTAATTTGACTCCCAATTCATGGCTGTCACTGATCAAGGTCAACCTCCCCTTAGCCTGCCTGTGTTATCACACATCGTCAGTGACTGGCACCCACAGAGTTTTGCTTGGGGTTCTTTAGCCTTTCTGAGAGGCACAGGGGTCTTGAGCCTGTCTTCTGGTTATAACAAACTACCTTGAACCAGGCCCAAGGCTTTTCCTTACCTCAGAGAGAAAGGCTGCCAGTGAATCTGACACTGATTTCTCCATCAACCAGATGCATAGCCTTGGGCTAGGCCCCACTGAGAAGCACAGCTGAGAAATGCGGATAACAGTCCTCCCACATAGGCCATGGATTAATGAGATAGTCTTTATAGAGAATTTGGATAACATAAAATGTGCAAATTCCTATTCATTTCTTCCTAGAACTCACCCACAGATGAAGCACCTGCTAGGAAACTGGGACCTGCTTATATAATTTTTTACTTGCAAGTGGCAATGTGAAGGTTTAATACATCTTAGCTTCCTAGAGGTGGTTAAAGGACACACACGTTGCTATGTCTGATGAAGCATAAAACCAAAAGAATTCTTCCCACTGAAATTTGTTACTTTGGGGTTTTGTTTTTGGTTTTTGTTGTTTGTTTGTTTGTTTTGTTTTGTACCAGAGTCTTACAGAGGCCAGAGAGAAGCTGAAGCCGTGGCATGCACTAAGTCCCTCCTCACCAATAGCTGCCTTTCTTCTCTCTCTTTCTCTCTCTCTCTCTCTCTCTCTCTCTCTCTCTCTCTCTCTCTCTCTCTCTCTCACACACACACACACACACACACACACACATCTATCTTTATTTATTTATTCCTTTCTTTCTCTCTTTCACAGGGTTTCATACTTTCATATGTCACAATATATCCCAGGTTAACCTCAAACTCACATTAATCCTCCTGTGTCAGCCTCCTATACTCTGAGGTTACGGTTCTAAGCCACTAGGCAAGACTCTTGAGTATTTCTCTTTTGCTTGTTCGTTTGAGACAGAGTCTCACTATGTAGACCAGGATGACTTTGAACTCACAGAGATCAGCCTGCCACATGGTGGGATTAAAAGTCTGTACCACTGTACCCCATTTCAATGTTTCTTAAGATTCCAGCATTCTGGTTGTCCGCAGCCTTCACATTCCAAGGGGAGAATAAATAATGTTTATTCAGCAAGTCCACCATTATTTCCCCAGACTAACAATAAACCATTTTTTATTTGCCTCAGTGGGAGAGGATATACCTAATCCTGCAGACATTTGATGCACCAAGGTGTGGGATACGGGGGGGGGGGGTGTTCATGTGAAGGGCTCTGTGAGAGGGGGACCAATAGGAGGCATCATTTGGGATGTAAAAACAAACAAACAAATAAATAAACAGAAAACAAGAATAGTACTTTTGAGTTTGAAGCCAGCCTGGTCTGCACAGTGGGTTCCAAGCCAGTCAAAGCTACATAGTAAGATATCATTTCAGGGGGAAAAAATGGGTTTTAGCTAGGCATGGAGGTATAAACCTACAATCATAATCTTTAGTAGGCTGAGGCGGGGGGATTTCCAGGTTGAGCTGAGCATGTGTTGCATATCAAGACGCTGTCTCACAAAAAGAAAAAAAAAGTTATTTTATTTTAAAGCCTGTGGTGGTTAGCTTCAATTATCAACCAGACACAACCTAGAATCACTTAAGAAAGGAGTCTCAATATAAGACTATTTACATTATGTTGGCTCCTGGGCATGTCTATGCAATATTGTCTTAATTAAATTAATTAATTTGAGGCTGGAGAGATGGTTCAGTGGTTAAGAGCACTGGCTTTTCTTCCAGAGGGACCCAGGTTCAATTCCCAGGCCTCGCATTGCAGTTACTATCTGTAATTCCAGTTCTTGGGGATCCAGCACCCTCACACAGACATGTGTGCAAGCAAAACATCAATGAAGATAAAATAAAAATAAATAATTAAAAATGTTCTAAATGAATTAATTGGAGAAGACTAGGCCCAGTGTGGATGGAACCCATTCCTAGGCTGGGTATCTTGGACTGTGCAAGAGTGGATAAGTGGAACTGACCACAGGCAAGCAAGTGAACATGCTCGCATTCTTTTCTCTCTGCTCTTGACTGTGGCTGTGATGTGAATAACTGTTCGAAGTTAACTTAGTCACAATGATGGATGACAACTCGGAATCCAGAGCTGAAATAGACCCCTTTCTGCCCTAAATTGCTTTCTGCCTGGGTGTTTTTATCACAATAACAGAGATAAAACAAGGACAAAGCCTTTCAGAGTAACAAGTACTTAGCAACTACAAAGAGAAGCCCTTCTCCAAGGACTGCTTCCAAAACTTTCTAAGACGTTTCTCAGCACACACTGTCAGTTTATGATGATGTATGACCTTTTTGCTGTATGTTAGCCACTCTGTGAGTGCTGGTAAGCTGCTCTGTGGGAAGCTTATCCCCACAACCCTTTCCTTACTTGTCAGTCGTGGCAACCCTCTAGATGATCCTCTCTCTGTGTCTCTCTGTCTCTCTGTCTCTCTGTCTCTCTGTCTCTCTGTCTCTCTGTCTCTCTGTCTCTCTGTCTCTCTCTCTCTCTCTCTCTCTCTCTCTCTCTCTCTCTCTCTCCTCTCTCTCTGCATCTCCTCCTTACTTCCCATACCTGTTCCTCCCCAGTCTTTGCTAGTTATTTTTAATCAGCTTGACACAAGCTAAAGTTATCCGGGAAGAAGGCATTGTAAATTGAGGAATTACAACTTGACTGTAAGTAAGTCTGTGGAGCATTTTCATGATTGGTTGATGTGGGAGGGTCCAGCCCACTGTGAGTGGTGCCACCCCTGGGTGAAATTGTCCTGTGCTGTATATGGAAGCAGGCTAAGCAAGCCAATGGGAAGCAAGCCAATCAGGACCATACCTCCATGGTTTCTGCTTCAGTACCTGAATCTAGGCTCTTGCTTTGAATTTCTTCCCAGACTTCCCTCTATGACCACAAGCTATAAGGTGAAATAAAACCTTTCCTCCCCAAGGTGTTTTTGGTCGTGGTATTTTAGCACAGCAATAGAAAGCAAACTGGAGCGTAATCAAACCATAATTTTGCAATAAAATCTTTCAAATTCTACCATGATTCCAAAATCCTTTTGGATGTTACTTGTTTAAAAGATCAGTCGGTATCAGCTAGGAAGTGTGTGTGTGTGTGTGTGTGTGTGTGTGTGTGTGTGCATGTGCACAAGAGCAAAGAGTTTGGTGACTATCAGGACACTATCACAGCATCAAAGTGTCCTCTTCAGATAGCCTAGTCTCTTTGTGGAACTGCATATTACCTAGTGAGCCTCAAGACAAAGATGTATGGGAGAGAGAAATAAGTAACCCTGTGCAAATGCCCTGAGCCCTGTGAAGATGTTTATCTCACAGACTGTGGCAGTCATTGAAGATTTTAACTACGGAAGTAGCACAAACATGTGAGCATATAAGAAAGAGTTCTCAAACAGAAAGATGGAGCATGAATTGAAAAAAAGATTATGAACGAAGAAGCCATCTGAGAAGCTCTCTGAATAATCCACAATTGAAGGAGCCCAAAGATGAGGAAACAAGGCATTAACACAAGCAGCATTAGCCGAGGTATTATTCTTGGAGCAGGGGCAATTTTTATAACCGTGTCAACCCTCCACTGGTCTTTAGCAACCCCTTTAAGATAGGCAACCTGTGCTAGAATTAAAAATAAAAAAAATAAAAAAATTAAAAAAAAAAAAACCTAAGGCACTTACTTTATCAAAAACTCTTGCTTTATGGGAAAGACAATGTATTATCTTGCAAGGAGTGCTGGTATATACTACAATCCCAGCACACAGAAAGTTGAGGATAATCATACAACCCACAGACCATATGGAGCTTAGAAGGAAAGAAGACCAGGGTGTGGATGCTTCAGTTCTACATTAAGTGGGAAATAGGATGGTTGTGGGAGATGGAAGAAGGGGGACCTGGAATGGAGAAAGGATGGGGAGAAAATAGGGAGGGCAATATCGGGTACTGGAAGGGATGGGAGAGAGGAACAGAGGGTCAAGAAATTGAATAAAAATATGTAGGGAGTGGGAGGGGTGGGGGAATGAAGAACTGGGGATAGCCTCTGAAAGGTCCCAGACACCAGGGAAACAGGGGTTCTCAGGACTCAGCAGGGATGACTTTAGCTGAAATGCTCAGAGAAGGGGGAGATAGAACCTGTGGAGACTATCTCCAGTAGACAGGCAAAGCCCTCAGTTGGGGGAAGGGGCTACCCACCCATCTCAAAGTTTTTAACTCAGAAATATTTATGTCCAAAGGAAGAACAGGGACAAAAAATAATGGAGCAGAGACTGAAAGAAAGGCCAACCTGGGACTGCCCCACTTGGGGATCCATTCTGTCTGCAGACACCAACCCCCACTCCCACCCCCACCAACACACACACTATTGCTGCTGCCAAGAGGTGCTTGCTGACAGGAACCTGGTGTGGCTGCTCCTGAAGAGGTCCAGCCAGCAACTGACCATTGCAGATGGGGATGCTTGGAGCCAACCATCAGACTGAGAGCTCAGGGACCCTGGTGGGGAGCTGGCAGAAGAGCTGGAGGAGCAGAGGGGGATTGCAATCCCACAGGAAGAACAACATCGGCTGGCTGGACCACCCAGTTCTCCCAGAGACTAGACCACCGACCAAAAAGTGTACAGGAAGGACTCCATGGCTCCAGAGACATATGTAACAGAGGATGGCTTTGTCTGACATCAATGGGAGAGAAGACCCTTGGTCCTGTGGAGATTTGATGCCCCAGCATAGGGGGATGCTGGAGGGGTGGGGTGGGAGAGGGTGGGGGAGCACCTTCATAGAGGCAAAGGGGAGAGAGGAGAGGGAGGTTGTGAGATGGGAGCCGTATGGAGGGGTAACTGAGAAGTGGAATATCATTTGAGATGTAAACAAATGGAATGATTAAAAAAAGAAAAAAGGAAAAAAGGAAAGAGAAAAGAAAATTGAGGAGACTACAAGTTCAAGACCAGCATAAACTATACAAAAAGACTCTATCTCAAATAAATAAATGAATATCCAAACTATGAGTTAGGGGGTGAGTTTATGATGGTTATGTGAGTTCCCTAAGTTTCATTTCTCAATTCATAAAACAGGGAAATATCTGCTTCATAGGGATGCAGTCTATATAACCAAGTACATGACAGGTATCTGCTAAGTGTTCTCAAGAAAAACTGGGCATGGTGATGAACACCTGTAATTCCAGCACTCCTGAGGTTCAGGTGGGAGGATCAGAAATTTGAGGCTAGCCTGGGCTATATGGGAAGATACTGTCATTAAAAGACTTTTTAAAGTTCCTATGATGTACTGCATGGAAAGAAAACCATAAAACTATGGTGAATGTCATATAAAAAGTAAGTGAAAAGGTTAATAAAATGTACTAGATAGTGCCAGGTGTGGTGGCACACACCCTTAACCCCAGCACTTGGGAGGCAGAGAGGCAGGGGGAATCTCTGAGTTCAAGGCCAGCCTGTTTTACAAAGTGAGTTCCAGGACAGCCAGGGCTACACAGAGAAACTCCGTCTTGAAATCCCTCCACACCACCACCAAATGTACTAGATAGAAGAGTGGGAAGAGACAGAACTAGAACTGCTCATCATTAGCTTTTTCTGGAACAACTGTAAATATAGAGTAAAAGAATCATTGTTCTAATTTCATTCTGTCACTGAGACAGACAAACGCCATCACCCAAAACAACTTTGTGGAGGAGAGGATTTAATGTCAAACTCGTACTCTGGGGTAACAGTTCATCACCAAAGAAGTCAAAGCAGAAACTTGAAGCAGAAAACATGGAGTCAGGCTGCCTTCCTGGCTCACTTGCTGTCTTTCTCAGCTAGCTTTCTTATACAGTCCAGGCCCACCTGCCTAGGGGATGGCACCACTCAGAGTGGGCTAAGCCCTCCTATATGCATCATCAAACAAAATAGTGCCTCATAAACATGGCTACAGAACAAGCTGAGCTGAGCAATTCCTGAGTTGAAGCTCCCTCTTTCCAGTTGACTTTGGGTTGTGTCACAACCACCCAGCTAAAAGTTGTCTCCAGCAGGCTTCTAGGCTTCACTTCTGACCCCATCTTCCTTTTCCACATCCATCCTATTTCCAGCTTTAAGCCCCATTTTCTGAGCCCAAGACTTTGAGTCATCTTAATTAAGGCTCTGTCTTAGTTACTTCTCTACAGCTGTGACCAAACACCATGTCCAAGGCAACATATAAAAGAAAGCATTTCATTTAGGGAATTGTGGTTCAGAGGCTTGGAGTCTATGAAGATCATGGCAGAAAACATGGCAACCGGAAGCAGGCAGGGCACAGGAGCAGTAGCTGAGAGCTTTCATCTTCTCCACAAGCATGCGACAGGCAGGGGAGAGGGAGAAAGGCATAGAGAAAGCTAATTGGGCTGACACAGAGATTCTGAAACCTCAAAAAAAACGCACACCCACCAAGATACCCCCTCCAACAAGGCCACACCTCCTAATTCTTTCAAAGAGCTCCACCAACTGTGGAGTGACCACTGAAAAGAACAAGCCTATGAGGGCCCAGGGGGTCATTCGCATTCAAATCAACCCAAGCTCCACCCACAACCTTGGGCCTCCGCGGGCCCTGCTCAAGAGCTGTTGTCCTAACTGATACTACACAGACCTGTTCACTTACGTAAGCGTGTGGGAGATGCAATTCTCCGGGTCCCTCTGTTTGATCATCTTCTGACTGTTCTACTCATTCCGTACCACAGATTCCTAAACTCTCAACCCCACAACTACAGCCCTGGCACTTTCAGAGTGTATCTGCTGCCGGATTGACTTATACTTTCTTAGCAGCCCGTTGCCTCCTTGTCTGGATCGCTACACAGCTTTCCTGTTGAATCCTGGAGAAGCTCATCCCTGTTGAGCACTACGCTTGCCAGTCGGGGTAAAACTTAAGGGTGAGGCATAGCTCAGTGGTAGAGAACATATTTCCCTTGCATAAGGCCCCAAGTTTAATTCTCACAGCACTACTGGCTTAAAAAGGCAAACTGTCATTAAACCTGGTAAGTCCAAGGGACCCTATCCCCCAGAATGTGACTTATTCCAAGTATGAAAATCAACTTCTATAACCAAGCACTTTGCTCCATATACCTGGGGCAAGAAAACAACACAAGCAACACATTTTGTCTTTTATACGACAGAATAAATTTACTGGTTTTTAAAAACATTATCTTATTTGAACTCCACACCAAATATACCATATAAAAATAACCAGTTTCTCTATTTTTTTATATATAAGTATGCAAGCTTGGCACAATGGCACATACCTATAATCCTAGCACTTGGAGGGTAGAGACATGGGGATCACAGGTTTAGATCAGCCTGAGATTCATGAGACTACTTCAGAACAAATCAAAGTAAAATCAAAAGTATGAGGGGGACAGAGCTGTGAGGTCCCACCCCCACCCTGAGGGTCTATAGGATGTTAATAGTTGCTGAAAGATGGAGAGACATTTTCTTCCATGGTGTAAGTGTGGAAAAGGTGGCCTGGCTTCTGTAAGTAACCTCTCACCCTTGCACCTGTAAGCAGTATCTTATTTTGTGTTTTTGAAAACAACCTTAATAAAACTCACAGAGACACCAAAAAGACACTAACAACAAAGAAGAAGAAGAAGAGGAAGAGGAAGAGGAAGAGGAAGGAGGAGGAGGAGGAGGATGATGAAGGGAAGAAGGAAGAAAGAAAGGAAGAAAGGAAGATAAAAAGAAAGGAAAGCAGAAGAAAGCAGAAGAGTAACTAGCTGGAGAGAGGAGGAGGGAGTCATCAGGAGTGAAATTGGGACATGAAAGGGTAATGAGATATGCATATCATCAAAGTGCATTAGACACATGCATAAAACGCCATAACAAGTCCATTGTCATGTATAATTCATATATGCTAATAAAAACCCTAAGTAAATGACTTGGAGAGGATGATAAAATAACCCCATTTTCCCAGGTTCGAGGGGTTTCCCAGATCATTGGTCTTCCTGGTTTGAAACAAGTCTTACACAAACTGGGATGGTGACATACGCTACATCACACAGCTCGTAAACAACGGTCTAGGATTTGGATCCAGGGCACCTAGGTGATACTGCCGTGACTGAAACAAATAGATACTTGTTAAATGAATACTTGGTCCCTTCTTTCCAAATCTCTTGTGCTCTCCAGACTAAAGAATCAAGGTGCTGTTTGTCATTTTCATGAGATTCCAATTGGACGCAGAGCATGAGGAATGGCTGCTTTTTATACAGGGAAAGCATTCTTGCAGTAATATGAAGGTCAGAATAAACACTCATGGGAATGATGTCAATAAAAGGATTAATTGAGCAGAGTTCATGATTATCTTAACGAGACTTGAAATCAAAAGTGATTGTGCATGAGCTGCTAACCCAATCAACAATCAAACTGCCCCTACTCTTGGGTGAGCAAACACTGATTGCAGAGATGAATATTCAGTACATGAGAATTTTTCAGGCCCTTTTATCAGATAACAATCAAGAGTCGTAAGAGACATAAACAGACCAATAAATCTCACATTCAATGGTAGCTTTGCTGAAGCCATCTCACTAAAGACTCATTTAAAACTGTTAAATAAGAAGAGGCCAAGAGCTTCCTAAGTGACAATTTTAACATCCAGTCATCAAGGAAGAATGACAGAGAAGGGAATTTGTAGGAGAAAACTATCGAGCTTGAGATGGAAATGGTTCTTTTCTCTTTACCCACCACATAGCTGCCATCACTTAATTGTGTGTGTGTGATGGGGGGAGTGTCAAGGGGGCAGGGGTGTATCATTATCTAGTGATGTCATCTTTTCCTTTTGTGACAGATACGTGGACAATATAAGAGTCTTTAAATTCAGCATTACATGTATCAAAATGTAGCCCCCTTATGACCAAAGCCAGCCAGGGACTTCTGTCTAAATCATAAAACTAGAGGTGCTCTGAGGGGCCAGGCAGGGCACCTCATCTTCAGGGCTGGCACAGTTCCCCTAACTTCTAGGCTATCAGAGAAGGGCTAAGGTCAGGGACCACTCACTTCCCCTTGGCAGGCTTTCTGGGGCACCACCCCTCTGTCACCAGAATGCCACCGTTCTTCCTAAGTACACCCAGCCTTCCTTTGGACATTAGTTTACATCATCTTGGGGGATGATCCATTCCAAATGCTTAAATTCTATTATAAAATATCCTTGGTATGTCTTCAATTTTAGGGTTTTTTTTTTTTTTTTTTTCAGTGCTTACTGTTTCTAACAGTATCGGGAAGATACTGAATATTCACCTTTCACTCAGTCTGTAACTGTCTGACAATACACTGGGTGCCAAGATCAGAGGAGGAACAGCGATAAGGGTGAAAGACCTCCTTAGCAACGAAGAGAACAGACATAGCGAAGCTATTCCAGGAAGAGGGGGGCCAGCATTCATCCGTATGCAGATGATACATGCAAAAGACTACAAATTAGTTCAACAAGGTCGCAGGCAGGAAGCCTAGGAGTTGGCAGACCTGCAGCTGGGTAATTCGGTACTTTTCCAGGAAGTTTTCTCTGGCTGAGTCCTGTAGTAGCAACAGCTTCTGCCCACTTCCTAAGAATAATCAGAAAGCCATTAGAGCTCCTGATGTCCTTCCTGCCCTTTAGTTTCCCATCTCCAGTGTCTTCTCACAGGCGACATATTTTAAACCCTAATTTGCATTTGTTTTTCCATCTTTCTTCAGCATCCACCTAACAGTCTGGTCCACATCAGTGTTCTCTGCCAGTAACCACTATCAAGGGTGGAGTTTCCTGTGACCCAGGAAGAAGAGAAAACACAGCCTTGCCAGCTCAAAAGTTACAGCGAAGCCGCTGCATGCTATGTCAGAAGTCTGGCTAATCTGTCGGAGGACAGCATCTCACACCTGTCTCTGCCAAACATGTCCCGTTAACTGAATGGACACAACCCCTGAGTCTCCCAATGGTGCCTATCAGTGGCTTAAGTGGAGTTGTGGTAGTCAGTTTTCATCACTGTGTCAAAAATGCTGGAGAAAAAGATTCTGACAGAACAGGTTTATTTTAGTTTACAGTCAAGGCACATGGTCGGTCACTTGTTCTGTTATTCCTGAACCTGGATCACCGTGAGGTGACTCAGAACTCTACAGCGCAACTCTTAAAGTTAAAGTCATCATAATCCAATTACCCTTCAACAATCCCAGCAGCTGGCAACAAGCCATCTTAACACCTGAGCTTTGGGAATATTGTTCCTAGTCAAACCAACCCCAGCAGGCACTAAGGAGCTTGGTTACCTCAGACGCTACTAAAACTGCTACAGGGCAGGTAAGATGGCTCAGTGGGTGATGGCACTAGCTTGGCAAGCCTGAGGAATTCAGTTTCACTTCTGAGACACATGTGGTGAAAAGAAAGAATGTTTATCTTGACTCCCACAAGAAGGGTGTAGTACAACACCCCCAACACACACACACACACACACACACACACACACACACACACACACACACACACACACGTAGGAAGGAGTGAGAAGAACTGGGCAAAAGGCAATGGAAAGTAAGGGAGAAATAGAAAGCAGGCTGCGCATGCGTACAGACATCATAAGGATGGGCACAACAAGTTTTGCTTGAACCTCTGGCCCCAGAGTCTGAGCTGACTGGGACAGTGATAAGCTGTGACCAAAGGACTGTCACGTCACAGGCTGGTCGACGATCGTTGAGGAAGCTTGGGAGTGAGGATGGTCACGGTTGCAGCTCAGATGGGTTAAGGGTTTTCAGTGCACGCAATGCTTTTTCCTCTTAGCTCACATTACGGCACTGACCTTTCCTTTACAGATGAGGGCCAAGTTAAGATGGTTCACAGCCTCCCAAGATCAAAGTTGGGTGGAACCCTGGTGATTGTGAGTCCAGACTCAACTCTGTCATCCAAATTCAGCATTACCTTTTATTTATCGGTTGGTTGTTCACTCATTTATTATGCTTCTGAGTCTCTTGCTACTAAAGTACTGTGAATACTTCTTGGTCTTTTGGCTAAGACCTATAAATCCAGAGCTACACAAAATGCTGAAGATACAGAAGACTTTGAGTCTGAAAAGGTCTGATGAGACTCCCTTTGAGCCTCTATGTCATAGAACACAATCAAGTGACAAGCAATCAACAAAGGTAAGGACGGGCTGTGTTACATTCTATGTATGGGTTATGGCAGAGATGAGTAGAAGACACCTACTTGTGTGGTCAGGGGAAGGCCTCGGGGAAAGGGATGGGAGATCTAAAGGATGTTATAGAGTCAGCCATCGGGCAACTGCCAGACCTGTAAAGAAATAACCAATGCAAAAGCAAGACTGTCAGGGTGACTGGGTAAGTGTAGAGAATTTAGGAGGAGCCAGGCCATAAAAGGTCTTCAAAGACATCAGAGGACTTAGGATTGTCTTAATGCAATGGCAAGCCCTTAGAAGACAATAGGCAATGGAGTGATGACAGTTTTACTTTTTATTCAGAGAAAAGGGCATAGGCTCTGGAGCCAGAACGCCTGGATTTAAATCTTGGTTTGCTATTCATGAGCAGGACAGCCACAGGCAACTTCTTTTATGCTTCTTTTTATCTTTCAAGTGCAGAATCTAGACCAGAAAATGGTGGTGCATGGGCACAATCCCAGCACTGGGAAGGGTCAGTAGGATGATGACAGGCAGCCTGAACTGCATAGGAAAGCCTATCTCAGAACAACACAGAGCTCATCAAATGCAGACTCTACTAACAGGTCCCTCAGGGGCAGTTAGAAAAGTCAGATTTGTTATCATTTGAATATTCTTATAATAACATTTAGCTTATAAAACACATAAGTAGATGGGTTAATAAATAAGCAAATAGATGCTTTCACACATACAGCCATCCAAATATACTTCTGCATCAACTCAGAAAGGTTATTTCGAGGCATCCTTTTCTTTCCGTGCAGTATGTGTGATTTCTTCTTCCCCTTGGCTCACATTAGCAATTGTTCTGCCCTATAGGAATGACTCATCAAGAACTCGATGTTTCTTACCACATAATGCTAAATAGGCATGCATAAAAATGGGTGTGAGCATATGTATTATAGCATGATACTATCATTGTTTTGCAGAAAATAAGTCATACACATTGTTCAATAAATACTAACACGTGGAAACCCTTTCTAAACAATGGGTGTGAGTCTATTTCATCATTTTAAGATGGGCATGTCTTGACCTCTGTGGACTGATCTGCTATAATTTATGCAGAACCTCCTCTCTTGGCTCCACATTTGTCCCCAGTTCTTTTGACAGTTCTATAAGTGTCAATACTTAAACATCCATACATCCATGCACTCTGTGTCTCAACAGGTATCAAGGAGAGGGATTATTAGACTTCAGGATACCAGTGGCATTCATTTCCTTTCTCTCTCTCTCTCTCTCTCTCTCTCTCTCTCTCTCTCTCTCTCTCTCTCTCTCTCTCGGGATAGATATTGTTTGTTTTGTTTTCTTTCTGGTAGGTTCTCAACATAATAAAGGAGTCTAACCTTGAACTTGCTAAGCAGCCAAGGCTGGCCTTGAACTACTGATGCCTCCACTTCCCAAGTGAAGTATTAGGATTACAAGTGACTTTATTTTCCTTTTTTGTTATTGTTTGTTTGTTTGTTTGTTGAAAGACTCTCACATAGCCCAGAATGGCCTTGAATTCATTCTGTAGCAAAGATGGCCTTGAACTCCTGATTCTACTGCCTCTATTGTCCAAATTTTATGGTTACAGGCACGTGCTCCCACACCTAGCTGAAATATCATGAATTTCCATAGTGACTTTACAATATAATCAGAACCATAATCAAGAAAGAAAATATTCATCATCCTCAGAATATTTCACTCACAATTACTTTTTTGATCTCTATCATCATGTATTAGTTCTGTATGCAACTAAATAACATATAAATAAAACTACATAGTATATATTTTAGTATCTGGATTATTTAACTCAACATCTTTTTTATTGTTGCTATTGGCCTTATTATTATTATTTGAGAAATGATCTTACTACATTACCTCAGGCTAGCCTGTAACTCACCAAGTAGCCCAGGCTGACCTTGAACTTCAGTAATTAATACAGTAATTTAGCATCCAATATTTTGTTACTAAGTTTAATGTTACATGCTTTTCACCTATACTCTTTTTAAATTAAGCAAGTTGCTTTTTATTCTAATTCTTTAGTAGGATTTTTTTTAAAGAAATAAGGCTTGCATTCCTAGAATAAATTTTGCTTGGTAATAATATATTTGACATCCTATTCATATTAGAATTAAATTTGCTAATATCTCATCTTTGATAGACTCTGACCATAACTTTTATATTTCTTTGACAAATGTTTATATCAGAACATAATTCTGGCTTCATGGAAATAACTGGAAGACATTGTCTTCTCCTATGTTTCTCAAGAGTCTGCATTGTGTACAAATATACACACATGCATAAAATATTTTTAAAAAGAGTTTCTTTTAAATTTCTATTACTTTTCCCTCAAATATCTGGTGAAATTCATCACTGAAATTACATAAGCTTATGAAATCAACTACAGAGGATGACTATATGGGGGAAAACTGCTCATTTTCATAAACTATCTCCTGGTGTCAGATACTGTATTTTATGAAATTCTATGCCTACATATCAGTTATTCTTCTCAATTGCTTTGAGAAAACAGGTAGGGGGTGGGGTGAGATTTGGCTTACACTTCTCCATCATTGAAAGAAGCCAAGTCAGGAACTCAAAGTAGGAATTTGGAGACAGGAGCCAAGACAGAAGACATGGAGGAACACTACTTACTGACTTGCTCGCTGTGGCTTCCTCTTCTTCTGCAACCCAGGACCACATGTCCTGGAATTGTACCACCCACATGGGCTGGGCCTTACCACATCAATCAAGTTGACAAAAACTGTTCAGAACAACAATGGGGATAGGTGAGTCCATTCATTCCAGAAGTATTCTCTACACCTGTGAGAATGGAAGGCTAGTTCTTAGAGGGCAGAAGGGCTCTGAGGTAGCAGACATTGTTTCCCTTTGAGATAAGACTGTATGCTTCAAGGCTGATCTTTTAGCATGGTCTTTGTGCCTCTACTACACTGGGTCTTGGATTACCCATCTGGCCTAAGGTAGTAGACATCTCATTATGTTGCTCATTGTTCCTGAAAAAGAGTGTCCTGATGCAATATCAGAAATGTCTGCTACTGATCCCTCCCCCGCCCCCTCTCTCTTCTGGCAGGATTTTTCTATGTAGTTTGGATTGGCATTGAACTTGTACTCTCCCTGCCTCTGCTTCCTTAGTGTTGACATTAAACACATGCTTCACCATGCACAGCCTATGCTATGAAATAGTCGAAAGAAGCAACAGCTATAATGTGCCTAACAAGGAGAAACCCAAGTTGTTGATTTACAGGTACATTTACACTCTGCCCCTACAGTACCCATGCCAATTGTGGGTGGCTGGTGACAAAACTAGCTAGCATCAATAGCCAATACATTTCAATAATACTTAGTGCATTTTCTTGCTAATGGGTATTACGTATGAAACGAAATGCATTCAGAATGGTGCATAGGGACACACAGCTGCTGTAATCTCAGCACTGGACAGAGGCAGGAGGACCATGAGTCCAAGGGCATTCTATACTAGAGAGTAAGAACCTGTCTTCAAAACCACCGAGACAAGATGATGAAACCCAAACAACTTTTACAACTCCTGCCTCTGTCTACACTTCTGCCTATACATTTCTGCTAGAGACTTTTTTGTCTTGTTTTTTTTGTTTTTGTTGTTTTGTTCGTTTCATTTTGTTCTTTTCCTTCCAATCCCGTAGCCAGATGTTCAGGTCATCTGTCATTGATTGACCAGGAATTTCATGTTTTCTTATTTGAGGCAATTTCTGCTCCAAGTGGGAGACTTGATGCATTCCTTGGGAACATCTTTCACCTCCATTTCCAAGACCAGCACCGCTTGCTCTAACGCTATTGTTTATTTCTGACTTGCATGCACATCTGAGTGCATGTCAAACTTAGATTTTCCCCTTCCTCAGCATGCACTATGAGACCTCTTATGAACTATGAGACATCTTGTGTGAGCACAGTGTGAGCTTACAGAAAGGCATGTGAACAGCTATGGGGAACGGGTATGCAGCATATGCATGCTTCTGTCTGAGATCATCGTCTTGGGGTTGTCTCAACTTTCCCAGTATAGACATCTTCAAGAAATTATACCAGCTATTTGATCCAAAGGAGAAGAGAACTTATACCACAGCCTTGAATTAATGCAGACTTTTTTACCTGCTCTTGCTCACTCAAACGTAAGACTACTCTTGAGAGAGGGATATAAATATAGTCCCGATATGTGAAATTCTCAAAAATATAAAAATGTTAGATATTTTAAATGCAATAGTATTCTTAGATATATATTACCTCTAGAACCTAAAGATGCCTTCCAAGAATTGTACTTCCTTATTTGTAATAGGGGGTATAACAGGGGTCTTCATTTTAAAAGGATAGCTCAAGAATCAGTGAAATAGCTCTGTTGGTAAAAGACCTGGCTGCCAAGCCTGTTGACCTGAGTCCTCAAGACCCACCTCTGCATCTTCTGGGTCCGTAACAGGAGCATTAGTCCCTCCTTTTCCACATTTATAGGATGAGCTTTGGGGGTACCACTTGGCCTTCTCCATTGTAGCATGCCATTCCCCACAAGTCAGCAATGCCATGTGAGAGATTCTCCGCGTGTTAATGATAGACATTTAATGACTTGAGAAATAATCATGTGTTTATTTAGATGTGTTTATTTAGGTATTTTTTTAGGGAGGGAGTGAACCCCCACTGAGCTTGAATTTATTCAAATATGTATTTGTTTCCTAGGTCACACAAATCTCCAGTCTAACAGAGGGTCACATGTTACTGGGTCTCTGGGGATCAACTCAAACCACATGTTCCTTAAACTGTCAAGGTATTTCCTGCCCTCAGGGTCAGAGCTTACAATTAAAATGATCCCCTTGTTGCCATCTCAAGCTGAGACAGAAAAAAATGGAGTCTATAGGTCCCATTTGGCTAGTCATTGAATGTAAGCATCCCTGAAGGGACTATCTGAGTATACTAACCAAGGATCCTGGAAGCCATGATAATTAGTTCTTTGTTTCTGAAGTGGTATATGGATGTTGCCTTCTTTGCTGAGCACTGTAATGTCCCTGGGGGAAATATCTAGAAGGAATAGGGTAGCAAGACTGGGCAGAGGGAAAAGATGGATTATGGTGTGGGTGTCACAGAGATGCTGGCCAGTCTTACATGGGTCTTTGGCACTGGCATAGCCGGCTTCTCAGAATTGTCCTGGACTATCAAATCCTGAGTTTTCTTTCTACCAGCATTAGATGCAGGCTGTTCTTGGTGAAGAAATGTGATGTGGGATGAGACAGTATCTAGGAGGAGGTACAGTCAACTAGGCTTGATGGCTGGGGTGGAAGCATTGCAGGTTTGAGGTTGACCTGGGCTACATAGTGATGACCTGTTTCTCAGAAAATAGGGAGCTGGGGGATGTCACTCAGTGGCAGAGTACTTGCCTAGCATGTGGGAGGTCCTGGGTTCCGTCCTCAGTACTAAACAAAACAAAAACAAACAAACAAAAACAAGAAACACACAAAACGGGAAAAGAGGAGAAAAGAAATAAAGTGGGAGAGGGAGATAGAGACAAGAAGGGAAAGAAGAGGAGAAAGAGAGAAGTGGGAAGGAGAGGAAGAAAAAAGCAAGACAAAAAGGGAAAAAAGGAATTGTCGCTGTAAGCTGCTAAAGATGAACGCCTCCAAAAGTTGGGGGATGCACGTTTTGGCACTGAAAAAAACATCTGGGTGTTATGCTTGTTCTCCATCCGGAGCCGTCAGCATGTAGACGGTAATTCAAAGCCTGGATATGAATGTGATTACTAAGGAGAAAAGGCAGACAGTAGAGAGAGAAGAGGAAGTAGGGTACCAGGGGCTCATGCTTGTAGTCTGGATTAGTTGAGAACCCGAGGCTCTCACATGAGCCCTTGAGTAACAAAACAAGATCCCTTCAGAAGAGTGATTCCTAGTAGTTAAGTAAGTGGCTGCTTGTAGCATTGCAGATGTTTCCACGCCAAGCCATCAAGGTACCAACCCCGTTCTCATCTTGTACACAGGAAGAGGCAAGGCGGGGCTCTGCCAAACTGACAACCACTGCTTGGCACAGTGGCTGTGGCTCTTCGCTGTCTTTTTCTACCATTTACAGTCACGTGTGCCAGCCTTCAAACTGGTAAACAGGGGATGGGGCGAAAGGTCAAAGGGGGTCAGATCGCAATCTGAACACGCTGGCGTAATCAGCTGTGTTTCCTCATTATAATCAGGAAATCCTGTCTCCCTCCAGTGAAGGCACATCTGGAGAGTCAGCAAGGGTGGGGAAGGGCAGAGGGGGGAAAGAGGAAAAGGGGAAGAGGGTGGAGTCAGGTAGCAAGGAAGGGAGAGGCTGATCTCTCCTTTCTGGGCTTAAAATAAGCCTTCATTTCTTTAGTTCTTATACAACGTACATCGCTCTGCCACACTTCTTTCCCCATTAGCCTCTGTTGTCTTCATAATTTTATTACTAGCTAAGGGGAATTTCACTGCATTTAAAGAGAAGGTAAGTGTGAGTTATATAGTACGTGCTGAGCTATGAGAGACTCTGTCTCAAAAAAAAAAGTTAAAAATTTAAAGTAGTATTTTAAGGTGTGAATATGTTTGCATGCATGTATGTATAATGTACGTGCGTAATCAGATGTCGTGGTACACACTTAAAATCCTAGCAATTGAGAGGTCAAAGTAGGGAGATCATGAGTTACAGACCAGCTTAGGCAACATGGGAAGAGCCTGTCTCAAAAAAGGGCTGTGGCTCAGTTGTTGGAGTACTTCCCTAACCTGTATGATACGTAGGTTCAAGTCCCAATAGTTCATAAACCAGCATGGTGAAAGTAGGAAGATCAGAACAAGGCCATCCTCAACTACATAGGGTATTTGAGGTTAGCCTAGAATAAAAGAAACTGCCTTGAGAGAAACAAACATAGAGTAATAACAATAACCCTAACTTTTAAATGGCCCATTTTTGGTAAAGCGTTTATTGCATGCCACCTACAATATGGATTCTGGTATTAAAAATAAAAGTTAAATTATTAATTTTAAATTGTAGCACTAATCCAATTTTTATTTTTATTGTCTCTACCTCCAGAGTGCTGAGAATTAAGCATTTGACAACAAAGCTTATGTGGAAGTAAGGACTGCATCCAGAGTTTTGTAGCTACCAGGCAAGCCGTCTAATAGCTGAGCTACATCCCTGCTTGTTTCTATGCTTCTTTGAGACAGGTGCTGTGTAGATCAGGCTGGCCTGAAACATGCCTGGATCCTCCTGTCTCTAGCTCCTGAGCACAGGGATTACAGGTGTATGCCACCACACGTAGCTGCTGCTTGCTCTAGATGCCTTATTCTTCAAACCTTTATTTATTACTCTGATGTATACGCAAGTTCATGCAACAGTGCACATGTGGAGGTCTGAGGACAACCTGTAGGATTCAATTCTCTCTCCATCTACCCATCCATGGGTCCCAGGGGTCCCAGATCATCAGGTTTGTGTGCTAAGTGCCTTCACCCACTTAGCAAGCTTTCTGACTCTACATACCCCATTTTATGAACAAAAATAGTAAAGTTTATTTTAGAATCAAGACCAGGTTCCTGATAAGGTCTTCAATGCAGAGAAATCAATTGTTATGGTCAAGGGTGGCCAGTCCATTCATTGACTGTAATCTTTGAAGGAAATGAGAAGATTAAGATGCCACCATGCCAAGAGTTTCTAACTTCAGTGCAGAGAAATCACGGGAACTGGATCAGGTTTTTCTTGATTTCTACCTTGATTTCTCTGCATTGAAGTTAGAAACTCTCAGCATAATGGCATCTTAACCTTCTAGTTTCCTTCGAAGACTACAGTCAATGAAAGAGACTGGCACCCACCCTTGATGCTAACAATTGAGAAGATCTAGTCCCTGCCATAACAAAAGGCAAGAAGACCACTGAACACTTTACTGATACCTCAAAGCTTCTGCCCATGGTGCTAGATAGCTTTCCTGGCACTGTGACATTCTGCCACAGTTTCCAAGGGAATATTCTCCTAATGTAATGGGGCTCATTATTTACCAGGAAAAAAGTCTTAATAATTCTGAACTTGCTTCACCAAATTTCATCTATTTTTTTCCTAAGAAGTCACTCTCTTAATGTTTAAGCTTTGAATGGGGCTCTATCCCATCCCCAATTTGAATTTTAAACAAACAAAAATGGAGAAGGCTGGTGAGTTAAGAGGCTGGGCCTTCCTCATGAGGAAAAAAGTGAGTTTGTGCCCCATTTTCCAAGTGGGCTGGCAACCACTTCTTTGACTACAAAGATCAACATAGTGATTGCTTGCTTGAATTTACTTTTTCTTTTTGAACCCCTGGGTCATTCTGACATAACTCCCAAAGAAGGCAAAATGGAATAGTTAGAGAAGCTACTGGAAGTAGGTATGTCTTGACATAAAACTTTTCTGCTCAATTTATTTATTTTTACTTTAAGCGTATGGGTATTTTGGCCTGCATGAATGTCTGTGCACCACATATGTGTAATGCCTGTAGAGGCCAAAAGAGGATGTCAGATCTCTGGAATCAGCATCAAGGATGATTGTGAGCTACCATGTCAGTGCTAGAAACTGAACCTCAGTCCTCTGAAAGAGCAAAAACTTCTCTTAACTGCTGAATCATCTCTCTAGCCCACAGCTTAGAAGACTTTAAGAGCTGTCAGCAAAAATCTAATACCTGAGGATGACTTGACAACTACTCCAAATGCTTCAGGATCATTGTCCATAATGCACTTAAGGGACCATAAGGCAAATTAGTTATTAGAATTTAACATCTTAATTTATATTGGCTATGGAAACCGACAAGCCCCAAAAGGATGTAAGTGCCTGTAATTTCAGTTCCTGGTAGGTAAAACCACAAGGATCAGTGTAAGTTCATCCTTGTCACAAGTGGAGTTCAAGGCCAAATGACCTAAGACCCTGTCTTAGAAAAGAATAAAATAGAAACTGTTGTTACTGTCACACAAAGATTAAAATGAATTAGAAGGGGCTGTATCTTCAAAGAGTCTGCCATACCTTTAGTGACACTTGCTGAATGTCACAGAAACTGAGGGGGCAGGGGAAGAAAGAAAGAAAAGCAAGATCTAAAAATAACAGAAAATTTTAAGGAACTAGCCCCAGCCTCTTCCAAACAGAAGGATCTACCTTCCTTCCCGTGAAAAGGGAACTGGATCAGGTTTTCCTTTGTTATGAGACTGGAAGCCCTAAAAGAATCTTCCCTGCTCTTTCTTAAAGACAAACCAGTCCAGGAAACCAGTGCTGGGTGTGTCGGGTGAGATGAAAGAGTGGGAATGTAGTTTAATTTGCTCCATTGAACTCCCCTCTTATTCTTCCCCATTAGCCTGTAACCACTGTGAATCATCATTTCAACCTAATAGAAAAGTCTGCTTATATTCAAGAGTATGTGGAGAAGTGGCTCGTCATAAATAACTATGCATTCTTTTTTAGAAAGTGTTTGTTTAATTGGCACACAGTGATACTTCTGATTTGTGGGGTGATGTCTGGCAGGCAGGCGTGGCAGCAGGAGCTTGAAAGGTCACATCTTCAACAGCAAATGTGAACCAGAGAGTGACTGAACTGAAAACAGGGTGAAGCTAGGAATGCCCACCCCCCTCCCCCACACACACCCCAATGATGTACTTCTCTACAGGAAGGCACCATAGCCTTTCTAAGCAGCGTCAAACTGGGATCAAGTTTCCCAGTATCCAATGGGATACATTTCTCATTCAAACCCCCACATGAAGTATTATTTCAATACATGCATACAATGTGCTATGGCCAGATCAGGACAAGTAGCTGATCTATTCATCTTTAACTTGGATCATTTCTTTGAGTTGGGAATATTCAAATCCTTTCTATTACCTATCTTGTAATAGTCAGTTAATTGTTGTCAACATAACCCTACATTAAAAAAAAAAAAAATTGTCTCTTTACTGATTTCCAAACATATGCACAGACATAACCATACATGTAGATATATGCCCACACACTCCAACTGAGAGGCTAAAGCACAATCCAGTTTTTCCTTTAACCCACTGATGAACTTTAAGCGAAACCTCACAGAATAAAAATAACAACCATAGCAACAACAAAAGCGGGGTGTGGTGTCCTGCCTAGGATCCCAGTATTCAGTAGAGACAAATGCCATAATCAGCTCACACTCAACAAGTGATCAAGGGATTTGTGTTAATACCCTCAGACTTTATATGGGTTCACTTTCAACTTTTCCTAACATGATACATTTCATACTTGCAGGCAACCTTGGTACTATAACTCTATTGGATGGTTTTGTGTGTCAACTTGACACAAACTGGAGTTATCACAGAGAAAGGAGCTTCAGTTGAGAAAATGCCCCCAAGAGATTCAGCTATAAGGCATTTTCCCAATTAGTGATCGTGGGTGGGAGGGCCCATTGTGGGTGGTGCCATCCCTGGGCTGGTAGTCTTGGGTTCTATTAGAAAGCAAGCTGAGCAAGCCAGGGGAAGCAAGCCAGTAAGTAGCATCCCTCCATGGCCTCTGTATCAGCTCCTGCTTCCTGACATGCTTGAGTTCCAGTCCTGACTTTCCTCGGTGATGAACAGCAATGTAGAAGTGTAAGCTGAATAAACCCTTTCCTCTCCCACCTTGCTTCTTGGTCATGATGTTTGTGCAGCAATAGAAACCCTGACTAAGACAATAACAAAACATGGGGATGTTGTATGATGACAAATCCCTCTAAATGTCCTCCCATCTCATTTGAATACTACTCCATCTTAGAGTGCTTATTGATTGACTCTTCCTGATCCTTTTTTTTTCCAGGAAAGTTCTAAACTTACTACAGGACTCATGATTTAGGAATTTAGCGTATTTCTGTATTTCATGTCATTACCAAGGTTTGAGAGTTCAAGTTACAAAACTTGTACAGGTTTTGAGTGATTCATCCTCTAATTTAATTTCTGCATTAACAGTTATTCTTAGTGCAGAAAGGCATGAATTATCCCATACGTTTACTTTACTGTTAACTCAGAATGCGCTTGACTAGCCAAGCGACCCAACTGTGTAATATTATCATGAATTCACTACACATCAGAAGTTGCCTGAAGCCAGCTAAGACAGCACAGCAAGAGGTATCTTTTTTTTTTTTTAAAGTACTCATCCCAATATCATATACACACAAGCTAAGCACACTGTGTTATTATATTTAGGAATATATATGCATATATGTATACATACAGGAATGTAACATATATATTTGTCTACAATTTAAAAAAAAAAAAAAAAGAGCCAGAGGCCATGAATCTGAGGGGGGTGGGAGCAGCACATGGAAGAGGTTGGCGGGAGAAAAGCAAAAGGGGAAAATAATGTAACTGTACTTTAATTTCAAAAATTAAAAATTAAACGAAAAAACTATAAAACTTGATGTCATATATATAAATGATTGGTGCAAGAAATAAAATAAGTTGACTATGAAAAAGAGAAGAAAAACAGAAGTGTAACCTTTAAATAAAGGAAACAATAGCCCAAAGGAATGGGGAAAATCAGCTGCAAGAAACAAAGCTGAGGGGCAGAAGAGGAAGTGTTAAGTTAGCACAGGAAAATAGCTGGAACCAAAATACGACGAAGACCTCTGCTGCTAGCTTTTTTGGTTTTCTGTTTTTTTGTTTTTTGGTTTTTTTTTTTTAAGCGGCTGGCTGAGATGTGGAGTCTTCCCGTTTCCTGCCGTGCAATGCCCTTTTTACCAACACTGAGATCACAAAGGCTGTCAGCAGACCATGAGTCAGCGCTTCAAAGAGAGAAGGCATCAAAGACTGACCCTCCAACCCAGTTCCTCCAGACACAGTGAATTAAAAAGCAAAAACAAGTCATGCTTTCCAAACCAGTCGGAAATGTTTAAGTTTCAAGTTTAGAGTTATTTCAACATAACTCAACTCACCTGAAATCTTCCTTCAAAGTTCTCCAGGATTGTTCGTGACCATGTCTTGGAAGTCAGCAAAGCCAGAATTTTAGTCCCGGCTATGGCAATGACTAGTTTGGTAGCTTCAAACACTTTAAACTTCTTAATCCTCACTTTCTTCTCCCATTTAGTAGAGTCCAAGGATAAAGAACTTTTTCAGCTCTAGTCTGTAAGTGATGCTTACACAGCAGTGAAGACCATGTAAAGGATTGAACACCGACAGATACGCAGAATGACAGAGTGGAACTTCTTGGGAAAATGAGCCAGAGGAAGCTAGGTAGGTGGCACATGACTGTAATCCTAGCATTTAGGACACGGAGATAAAAGAAAGGGTTTAAGGTCATTCTCAACTACACAGTGAGCTCGAGGTCAACCTGGGCTATGAGATTCTTTCTCAAGCGACCAAACAATAAGAGTGTTAGAAGAACAAAGTGAAAGGGATTCAGCAGGTATATTCATCTGTGTATATAAATACACCTGTGTGTGTGTGTGTGTGTGTGTGTGTGTGTGTGTTACTATAGGGGTTTTCAGAAGAAAACATTAAAACTTAGTTTAATTTTGTTTGTTGATAGAGCCTCACTCAGGTTAGGTTGGCCTTGCACTCTCAGTAGATGACCTTTGAACTCTGACCTTCTTGCCTTTACCTCTTCAGTGGTTGGCAGTTTACAACAGGTTATTGATTAAAAACAAAACTTCATACATAATAGGCACATGCTTTTCAAAATCTTAAGTGGAGAGCTTGAAAGAGAACTCGGTGGTTAAAAGCACTTGATGCTCTTCGAGAAGACCCAAGTTTGGTCCCTAGCACACATGTAAGACAGCTTAAGTTCCTCTGACTCTCTCTAGCTTCAGGGAATCTGATGCCCCAACTCTCTGCAGATACCTGTACAACAAGAGGTTGTTGGGTATTTTAAAGTTACTTTCCCTTCCAAGGCTGGCATGGGAGTCCAGTGAGAACAAAAGGGTCACTAGCATCACTTTGCCCAGGTAATTTCTTCTGTGTAATGGAAACTTCACTGTTAGGTCAAGTAAAATTCAACAATCCTAGTTTTCCAAAGGTCTGACATCTTGATTTTCTTCTTCATGGAACTTTAGCATACATGACTCCTTGTTTGTTTGTTTGTTTGTTGTTGCTATTATTGCTTTGAGAAAGGGTTTCTTTGTGTAGCCTCGGCTGTCTTGGAACTTGCACTGTAGTTCAGGCTGGCCTCAAACTCAAAGATCAACCTGCCTCTGCCTCCCAAGTGCTGGTAAAGGCATACATCATCACAGTGAGTTCCCACTTTGATTTTTAATGTGAACCAAAGCTCAAAAATAAAAAGTTATACTTATATACATACAAGGCTGTTTTGAACTTCTCCATAGAGCAGAATGCTGAAGATCCAGAATCAAATTATCTTAGGCTCCCTTTAGTCCCCTTAAGAACCATGTATTGCCCACTTCTGACCTAACATCCTCATGATTGGGTAGATGCTTTTTGGAATGTATTGTAGACCACTAGCTTCACCAAACCAATAAGCAAAGGGATGACTTAAAATGGTGCTCTCCATCACCATTCTGCATCACTGCTCAAGCAATAGAAGTTCCAGGACCACCAATATCTGCATAGAGTCAGATCATATAAAGCTGTGCAACAGTGGGTTTCTAGAAGCCCTCAACCACAGTTTTATAGCAGGGGTAAACAGTTAAATTTTAATATATGTTATTTCTTTTGCTTTTGGGGTAGGATTCTTTGCTGTAGTCTACCTTAGGCCATGATTTGCCCAGAAGAAAACTTGAATTAACTCCAGAAGAACAGGAGACAGAGCAATGTCCTATTTCCAACTTCCCAAAAGCCAAGTTTCACACCCATTTGGTGAAGGGATTTCATGAGCATTTCTGTGAAACATTTGTCTTAGAGACTTCAGATCACAGGGTTTTACTACAGGAAAGGGGGGAGGGGCAAGGAAGGAAGGACACTTGTCACTAAAATTTAGTCAGGTGAAAGCTGTATGAAGACATGATGCAAAAGTTTGCCCTTTGTGGGATGGTTAGTAGTTTGAGGCTAGTCTGGACTATGTAGTAAGATCATGTATCAAAAATAATCAAGCAAAGCACACGCGTGCACGCGCGCACAAAAGAAAAGGAAGAAAAGGGGGAAGAAGGGGAGGAGAAAAGAGGGGAGAGAAGAAAAGAGGAAAGAAAGATTTGCCTTTGTTAATCTGAAGAATTGTGAAGTGAGTGTGTGTGTGTGTCTGTGTGTGTGTGTGTCTGTGTGTGTGTGTGTGTAGCTGCTGTGAGACACTAACAGTGAAGGTTGTCTAATAGCTCCCCTCCATAGCTGTTCTGAGGTTGTCCCAGGAAAGGAAAACTTTCCTCTGAAGGCCCAACAGCTGTCACTATTGAAAATCTCCCTACAGACATGGAACAGGAGTAGCCCAGTGTGCAATAAGCTCCCTTTCAAACCCAAAGATGGAGAAACTCCTTTGAGTTTCCTCCTGGCAATAGGGAACTGTCTCTTTACCATGCAATAAACTGCTGCTTGCTTTCTTGCCCCTAACACTAAAACAAAGCATCAGACTATGCAAAAAAAGAAATCCTCAAAGGCACTAATTATCAAAGGCAGAGGTGACTGGACTGCAGCAGACACCAGCCCAGAGGAGACAGAAAGAAGACCATGTCAGTCAGGGACCAAGTGCTGGATTTTGACCAAACCCAACTAGAGAGCCCCAAATCACACCCACACAACAGAAAACCACAAACACCTACAGGGCAAGTAGCAACAAGTAGACAGGGGCTGGCAGCAGGGGCAGGCAGGCAACAGCTTAAGGACTTCAATTTCTCCTTTCTACCAGGGCCTTACATAAACCACAATCCCTCCCCCATTCTCTAGGCTCTTAGAGGAAGACAGTGGCAGATGAACATTTTGTCTGAAGGATTACATCAGCAGATCCTGGATGGAATAGCCGTATTTTTTTTTATTGTGTGCTGAGGAATAAACTCAGGGCCTTATGCATGCTAATATGGCTTCAGTCACTGACCTACACCCGTCAGCTGGATGGTTGGGATTCTGTTGTTTATTTTTTCGGAACATTTTTATATGTAACCTAAGCTAACCCAGAACCCACAATTCCTCCTGTCTTAGCTTCCAGGGCTCTGGGATTACAGGCCTGCACCCTCACAAAGGATGGGCTCATCTCCGCTGTTTACATCAGAGACTTTCTCTCCGCCTCTACACGGGAAGGAAGGGCTTGGGAGGGAATCCAGGATACTTTAGACTAAATAACATGCATATTTTTGCACCTCCAAATTGTAACATAGATAAAAGCTACAGTCCTGGCACTCATTCACTCTTGGGTTTCATGAAGAAAAAAAAAAAAGACAGTCTAAGTACAAAACGTCATTGTTGACTGGAACAACTTCCAAAGGAATGAGTTCTTTGAAAGACCAGAATAGTCTTCCTATGTGGTCTGGCTTTAGTAGAGCTCATCTGGGGAAAGGAGAGGAGGAGACAAGGAAATGGCTGTGGCAAGGGTTTAGTCTGTTTTCTTCATGACTGTGTGCAGAATAGTAAATAACCGATAAACCCATGCTAAAAGACAATGAGCATTTGAGAATCTGCCTGTACCAGCCATTGAAAAGCATGATCCTGTCTAATTTGCTACCCAGCCTATGAAGTTGGAACTCTTATCACTAGTTTATTGCCAAAGATGTGGATTCAGATAGGGGAATGTAGTTCAATTGTTAGAGTGCTTGCCTAGCATGCAGGAAATCCTGGGTTTCATCTCCAGAGCCACATATGGTGGTTCATGCCTGTAATCCCAATACTTAGGAGGTAGAAGCAGGAGGATCAGAAGTTCAAAGTCATACATAGCTACTCAGAGAGTTCAAAGTCAGCTTGAGCTACATTAAGACTCTGTCTCCAAAGAGGGGCGTTGGGGTGGGCAGTGAGATGGTCCGATGGGTAAGTTTACTTGCATCCAAGCTGGATGACTAGAGGTTGATCCCCAGGACCCACACTGTGAAGAGAACCAACTCCTGCAGCTTGTCTCCTGCTTTCCACGGGTGCACCATGGAGCATGTGCCAATCCCACCCACACCCCACACACACATGTGCACACACTTATACACAAATAAATATGAACAAAAATATTGAGAAAGAAAGGAAAGCAGGAAGAAAGAGAGAGGCTGGAGAGATGGGCTAATGTTAAGAGTGCTTGCTGCTCTTGCAGAGGACCAGAGTTCCAATTACAACCCAATGGTGCACAGATCACATGCCCTGTGATCCGAGCTCCACCGGATCAAGCACCACCCTCTGGCCTCTGAAGGCAACTGCACTGATGTGCATGCACCACCCACACAGACAGACACACATATACATAATCACAAACATTAAAATATATCTTAAGAAAGGAAGTAAGAAATTAATTTGGGCTTAATATTTTTTCCTGGGCCACACTTAGTAAACATATATGCTAGGAACAGGATTCAAATATAGGTCAAACTGTCCACTGAAGGTTTTTTATTCCTGTTTTTATGCATTTTTTCTTTTAAGTAGATAAAATATTCATATGGAAGAAACTTTAACGATATTTTTGTCTTTTACTTTATTTTACAGGAAAGATTTTGATGTTTTCTGTGGTAACCAGATTCCTAATACATACATATACATACACACATATACATGCATATGTGTTTGTGTCTGTATTTATATGTATGTATTTTAAAAGTCTATATATTTTATTTGGTTTAAGCAAAAACCAAAACACAATACTTTTCCCTGCCAGGTGTGGTCGAACTGAAGCATTTGCAAAGCTGAGCTAGAACTGCTGTAAGCCTCAGGAAAGCTTGAACTACCTAGCTTAGTTGAAGGTCTGTCTCAAACAATAAAGAAGAAGAGAGATGCTTCCTGCTGCTTTGACTGCACTGGGAGTGCAACACTGATGCTGTACCTAGCACATACCTAGGTTCAAATGCTACTAATTGCCTGGATAGACAGAAGTCACAGGAGCAGTAGAAAAAACTGGACTGAGAATTGAAATGGAATTCCACAGAGGGGAGGGGGACTCTGGAAAAGGGAAGTCAGAACTCTAATCAGTACTTTAACTGAAATAAGCACTTTTTAAGGTCAAAAGAACCCTTGAGCTTTGTGCAATCAAGGCTTAAGAAAACAAAATGGGCCAAATTGCATAAAAATAAGTCCTTTCTTGGATTTCCAGTGACGTTAGAAACCACAAAAGACTTCACCATCTATTCAAATTACAGCCTTCTCTTTCAGCCTCTGGTAAGATGCTTGGTCAAAAACCATCATCTGTTCATCTACATTAGCATTCACCACACCCTTTGGCTTTGATCTCCTGCTTTCTCTAAATTCAGTCACCCAGTAGCCAGAGAGCAGAATCATTGTTAGTCCCAAGATTTGCATTCCAAGGTTCTAAAAAAAAATCTGGCTAGATCTGAACAAACTTGGGCCAGGGGCTTGAAAATGGAAGTGTCACCTACAACCACTGCTTTTGTTAATTGGACTGTGGTTGCAAAATGGCTTGGGGAAAGAGGAAGAAGCAAGTTATTGTAAGCCACCTATCTGTACGATAAGACGATAAGAAGATTATATAGATCTCTGAGGTTCCTTCTAACTTGAGCATTCTGTGAGTCCAAGACTAAGGAAAATTTCTCAACTTCCCCAAGGAAGAAAAAGTCAAAACCCTCAGCTTCTCTGCTTAACTTGGTCTTGTGTCTAAGAGGAAGTTATTTTAACTCATTAGTCCCTGATTTTGCATGCCCAGGAGCCAGAGAGTAACATACACTTCACAGAAGCCCCGTATATAGCTAGTTGGAATGCAAAAATCAGGCCTGGTAACATACTTGCTTTAAATATTGTTTTAGAACTGTTTACATGGGCTGGAGAGATGGCTTAGCGGTTAAGAGCACCGACTGCTCTGCCAGAGGTCCAGAGTTCAATTCCCGGCAACCACAAGGTGGCTCACAACCATCTGACCATCTGTAATGGGATCTGATGCCCTCTTCTTGTGTGTGTCTGAAGACAGCTGCAGTGTACTCATATAAATAAAAAAATAAATAAATCTTTAAAACTGTTTACATGCATATGGTGTGTTTTGATCATATTCACTCTTTAACTATCTCTCATTTTTCTCCCACTCATGCTGAACCCTTCTTCCAAACAAGTTTTTCTACTACTTCCAAGTCTTATGGAGGGGAGGTGCTTGGTGAGCTTAATTAGGGCAGTGTTGATCTGCATTGATTGGGGGCGGGGTCTTTACTGGAGCACAAGCAAATTGCCCGTGGCTATTCTTCTGAAGACAATGACTCCTTTCCCCCAGTAGCCATTAATTGTCAATAGTTCTTCCTGGAGAAGTGGGAGAGGGTCTCCAAAGCCTATTGATCTTGTACAGGTCTTGTGTATGTTAATCACAGCCATTGTGAGTTCTTATGTGTCATGGTTATGTCATATCCAGAAGACAGCATTAGCACTCTGCCCTGTCACCCCTCCAGCACTGCTTCAAGCCCTCTTTCCATGATGCTCACTGATCATTGTGGAGAGGGAACTAAGGTTGATATTGAAGTCCCATCTAGAGGTGAGCACTCTGTGGTCACTGACTGACAGCGCTTTGACCAGTTTTGGGTCTTGTCATAAACCACTGCCAACGGCAAATCAGAGCTTCTCTAAGCAAGTCTGTGAGCTGCACTGATCAATAGGTATAAACATATTTAGACAACCAAACTGTTCATGAAGCAAAACTGCTGCCATGGCCACAAATATGAAATTTTGAGCAAATTTACAGTACAAGGCATGGTCTCCCTGCTATAGAGTAGGTTTCAGATCCAATCAGAAAGTGTTTGGTTACTCTCAAAACAGTCATGTCTATAAAGTCAATATTGTAACCCACAGGGTCCACATTTCAGTCAAGATCACAGACGATCTTTCTTCTCCAGCAGCCTATGTAGTACCTCAGACACCATGAAAGCTTTGCCAACCTAGTTTTTATGCTTTTAAATTTTAAAGAAATTTTGGAAAGGAATATGGGAGGAGTTTGCGCACTTGAACAGTGTTTCACATGCATCATGCCTTTACCTGTGTTATTTTCCCATCATGCTAATACATTAGGACAGCATCGTTTAGAGAGTTTGAGGGACTGCTTCTTTGGCCACCATCACTACTCAGTGGAAATCTAGGAGTTGGAGCCCCCCATGTGAGGATATGCAGTAGCTTCCAATGATCATATATACTTGCCAAGAAGAATCGTCATCCACAGAGTCCGAGAACTTGAGCCACTCTAGTCTCCCAAGCTACCATGTTTGTCACGACCTAAGGGGAAAAAAAAAAACCCTCCTCCAATGTGGGACTGCGTTGGTACCCAGAGTAGAATCCTGGGTAGATAACTCAGGTCTGAGAGCTCTCTCTGTAGCACTAATTTATATTGATGGTCACATAGGATCTCTGAGATCCTTCTGGCTACTGTTAATGCCACTTTATTCAGAAGGATCAAAAGTTCAAGGTCATCCTGTGCTAGATATTGAAAATGAAAACCAGACTATTCTATATGAGACCCTATCTCAAAAACCCAAGCACATAAACAAAATACAAAATGAACAAAAATCTGAATATAACACATCAAACCCCAGCTCCCTTTGACGTGCCTAGCAATACTGACTGGGCTTACATTCTCAAGTGATCACAAAAGCCTGTACCGAGGTGGTACGGTAGGGCATGGGGAGGTATAACAGATTTCTCCATTGGGCTAGGAGGCATTTATTCTCAAATTCATTACCACCTGTACCTGTATCATTCCAATGAATTCTCTGCCTGGTTCTGAGAGGTAGGCATGGTTCAGAATTGGTAGGTCCTAATGAAACTCCAAATCCATAGTTCTTAATCTTCTTAATGCTGTGACCCTTTAATACAGTTCCTCATGTGTGGTGACCCACAACTATAAAGTAATTTTCATTGCTATTTCATAACTGTAACTTTGCTACTATTATAAACCGGAATGTACATATTTGATATATAGGGTATCTTATATTTGACCCCCGTGAAAGGGTCCTATAATTCCCAAAGGAGTTGTGACCCACAGGTTGAGAACTGCTGCTTCAAACTCTCAAATTCCTTAAGACTGTCAACGTATACAAAAGGAATGTCCTGAAGGTTCTTCAACTAGTTACGAGGCCTGCAGGTTTATTCAGGAAGCTGATCTCACTGTCTGTTCTGCCTTTAGGGACCTTGAGACAAAACAATGGTCTCACACTGTCTGGAAAGCTACTGCATTCCTCAAGGAATCAGGGTATCAGGGCAAGCCAGAGGCCTTGTTTCAGTTCCGCCACTGCTTTTTAACCCCCTGTATTGTGTGTTCTATAAACGCCACTTTCTAGGTTGTGCTAATTAACCAACAAATCCCTAGAACCATGTTCACAGTCTGAGGGACTATGTCAGCCTACTTACAGCAGAATTTAGACAACCTTGGTGAGAGTAAATGCTTCTACTTCAATTTTCTTCGATAACAGCTGTCTGCCCTCTCCCCCTCTCTTAACCCCACTCCTCCCTTTTCTTTCTCTCTCTCTCTACCAGTTATGAGGGAAGAAGGCAATTCCTGGAATTCTCCTGATTCTGCCCTGGGACTCAGCGGTTAAGAGCACTTGCTGATCTCAGAGAACCCAGGGACATTTTCCAGCAGCCACATCAGACTGCTCATATCTGCCTCTAAGTCCAGCTCCAACGGCTCAGACCCCCTCTTTTGGCCTTCAAGGGCATCTACATAGATGTGCAAATACACACACACACACACACACACACACACGTACACACCATGAATTTAAAAAACTGTACCTTCAGAAACCTTCAGAACTATGACTCAAAAGACATTTGCTCATTATATTTATTAATTTTAATAATATAAGAAATATAATCATAGAAATGTCTATCTTAACAAAGCTAATCAGAATAGATTATTTTCTCTAAAGTTCATAACTTGACTCCTTTGAGAATTCCTATTGTTTCTCTGTATTGCTGATCTGTGGTATACATTAGTTGTCAGCCTGCATTGGGGTCTTCTTGTGGGAAAGAGTTTATGTACTTACACATCCATATGCGTTCATCCCATAAAGGGGCTTATGCTTTGTTTCCTTTTCTACCTTGATGGGGCCTCCTCACTCTCTCACAAGTGAAAAGCAAAACTCTGCCTGCCTGTGGGCTGTTGATGCCTACTGAGAGCATGGAATGTGAATGACACTGATCCTGAGAGATTACTACAGGGGCAGCCACAAGTCCTCTGGACATCCTGCTGGCTCCAAAATATGGGAACCAGCGATGCACCCTCAAAATCTGTGCTTTACCAAAAAAGGAATTGGGAAAGGAGAAATGGTGCTTACCAAGTTTGTCTTTTTTTTTTTTTTTTTAAAGGATAATGTAACCTCTGCAATAAGACTAAATGCCATGGATTCCGTCCAAATTCCAGAAGAATCCATACAGTCAGATGTAAAGAATGTGAATGGCTTAGAACACAGAGAAACTGTAGTGACCTCTGATATATTAAACTTCCTTTGTATAAAAAAGTCCTCTTGCTTCCGAAGGTAGATTTGAATGAAAGCCAACTTGAAGGAGAGAACTAAAATGTTATTATGACTAACTTCGCTCCAAATGTGAGTTCCCCACCAGTGTTTTTAATTGATAGTGAAACGCAAAGTCTAATGTAAACTTACTGCGGTAACAACATGCACAGTTCTGAGTCAGACTTCCACCAAGCTCAAGGTATTCAAGCGGTGGTGCCAGGATTCAGTCCCATGTGACCAGAAGCATTTGTGGTAGCTTCCCGGGCACCAGTTGTTCTGGGCTTCTCAGACACCACCACACATGTGCGCACACATATATTCAAACATAGTTCTCATGCATGTAAAATAAATAAGAATAAATCTAAAAACTTTAATGTTCTCTTCTTTACTTCTTTTAATTCTTTAATGAACTTTTTTAGGGTTTATTTATTTATTTGTGGGGTTCGCACACATGCATGCCACAGCCGATATGTGCAAGTCAGAGGATGCCCTGGGGCTTGAACTCTTGTGATTCTTGGCTACCTGCCACTGAGGCCCTGGCCACTGAGCTATCTTATAAGCCTTTTTACTTTTTATTTTCAAGTCGGATTCTCACTGAGTTGTTTTAGGCTGGTTTGGATTTTGCTCTGTAGCCCAAGAGGGCCTTGGACAGTTGGTTTTGAGACAAGTTTTTGTGTAGCTCTGGTTGGGATGTCACTGTTTGAGGTTGAGGATGATCTAGAACGTCCAACGCACAGTTGTGTATGCAGCCTACTAACATGCAGTGACAGGATCTGAACCCCAGGCCTGCTGTAAGCTGCACTCTTCTAACTGAACTATGTCTCTGGCAGGACTTGAATGTTTGGTCTTTCTGCTATAGCCTCTTGGAATGGGAGTTATAATCCTATGCCATCAAGCCTCACTCAGTTATTTTTCTTGTATGTGTGCAGGTGTGTGTGTATGTGTGTGTGTGTACGTCCGCGCACATGTGCGTGTGTCTCAGAAAACTGTGTCCGACCCCACTGAACCAGAGTTACAGGAAATTTTGACCACTTGAAACCAAGCTCAAGACTAAACATCCTGGGGGTTTTTTGTTGTTTTGTTTTTTGTCTTTGTTTGTTTGTTTTCGTTTTTTCCCCTAAACAGGGTTTCTCTGTCTCTGTGTAGCCCTGGTGGGGAACTCACTTGTCAAGCAGATTGGCCTCAAACTCAGAGATCTGCCAACCTTTGCCTCTCAAGTGCTGGGATTAAAGCCATGCATCACCACTGCCTAGCAAGACCACGCATTCGTAACTGTTGAGCTATCCCAGATAAATTCTTTACCATTGCTCCTACCACAGTATGAAAACTCTGCTAAGGAGAGGACTGTAAAGTGCCTGTCACACAATCATAAGCCAGTAGTTCCGCTTCCCTGTGTACACCCAGGAGCTGAACACAGCGGTGCATTCCTGTAACTATAGCGCTGTAGGGGCTGGAGGAAGGCTACAGCTCAGTCACTAAACTCCAAGTTCAGAGACAGATCCTGTCCAAAAAGATAAGGTTGAACGCAATCGAGGAAGATACCTGACCTTGACCTCTGGCCTTCAGATGCACAGGCAGACATGTGTGAGTACACACATATGTATGTGTACTGAATAAACTTGAATGTACACCTCTCTCCCCCTCCCCCACTTCCCCAGCTAGAGAAGGAAATGACATAAAATATCCAGTTAACAGTTGCATACTATTTACACTTAAAAAAAAAATTAGTGGTAGAAGTAGTGTCAGTGAGTGTGTGTGCATGTGTGTGTTTGGGTGTACTTGTACTACAAATGACACGTGGAGGTTAGAGGACAACTTTTGAGAATCAGTTCTCTACTAATCTGTTGAGGCAGGGTCTCTCTTGTTTCCCTTACCTTGTGTTCTCCTGAAGAGCAGTCCCACAAGCCTGGGGCTACTTTTCCTGTTTCTGCTTCTCATCTAGAGTACACGTATTGGAATTACGGATTAATTATGGAGTCCAGTTTGTGTGTGTGTGTGTGTGTGTGTGTGTGTGTGTGTGTGGTTTACATGGCCAACACTTTCACCCTCCAGATCATCTTGTTGCTTCTCAAACAAAGTATTTTCTAGATTAAGCAACCTAGGGAATTCTCTGATACCCTAGCCCTCTTCCACACAAGAAAGAAGTATGAAAATCTGTGTTTTTCTCAAAGCGCCCTTGACTGACATCTAGACAAGGAAGAGAAACCAAGGGCTCTCTGTGCAGGTGGCCACATGCAGAGATCGCTGAGGCAGAACAGCGTGTGAGCTAACCAACCTCTATTTCTGGTATGGCAGAAGCTGGGTGAGCACAGTCTCTGGGCGTCTGATAGCTCATGTTTTGACAAGAGATTTCTCACAAATATTTTCTTATTTTAGAACATAGCTTTACTGGTGATCTAAATCTGTTTTTTTTTTTTTTCCTGAGGTTGTCTAGACAGGAGCAAGAGAAACTCTGAAATTAGAAATAAATATTTTCCCTTTTGTACAAAGTAGTGAAGACACTTCACTTCAAGGCGATGGTGTACTTTAAGGAGACGCAAACATCTGACTGGTTAGCATTCTTAAAAATCCTCGTCATGAAAATAGAAAATGGGGCTGGGGTGGAGCTCAATCCTGAGTGCTCACTTAGCACACAAGAAGCCTGGGGTTCAGTGCCTAGCACCACATAAACCAGAATCGGTGATGCTCACCCGTGACGCTAACACTTGGGAGTTGTCAGTGGCGATTAGAAGTTCACATAAGACTGTTAAAATAATAAGAAATACATAATAGATAAAAGCAGCAAATTAAATCGGTCATGGTAATGCATTCTGTAATGCCAGCACTTGGGAGGGTGAGCCACAGTGTCCTTTCAGCCATCAACACGAAGTAGGGCCTTACCTGCAAAAAAAAAAAAAAAAAAAAAAAAACAACCAAACACAAAGGCTAACCAGTGTAACTAGGTCAGCTCACATTCATTAGGGTTAGAGTGTGTGACTGGGGTTCACGGCTCCTGGGTTGCCGGTGGAGTTGAGCAGGAAAGGTACAAGAGAGTTACCGAGGCAGCTCTCTGAGATTCTTAGATGATTGCAGGGTTTCCTATTCCACGAGTCTGTGCCATTACAATTCCGATCATTAGAAGCACATGTCATGCTTCCTCTCCCAAAAAGTTATGCATTTAAGGGACTGGAGAGACAGATGGCTCAGTGTTTAAGTGTTTGTTGCTCTTCGAGAGAATGAGAGTTCACGTCTTAGCTCACAACACTTATAACTCCAGCTTTAGGAAATTTAATGCCCTCTCTTGCTCTCACATGCACGCATGCATGCAAACACACACACACACACACACACACACACACACACACACACACGGCACATGATCGCACGTGTGAATAAAATAAGTAATTTTTTTAGTCACACATTTTGTCTCCAATATTTTTTATACAAATTGAGTAAGGATCCCACCTATGATTATTCAAATGATTTATGCAGATCTGATTTACCCATTATACCCCGCATGGTTCTAGTTCACAGCAGCATTGCAGAAAGAAAATCACACACTCAGGTGAGACAGAAACTGGCAACAATGTAAAATGTTTCCACCCACCGGAAACTGGATGCTTTTCATCAGGGGAAGACCATAAACAACCCTGATAATCTCTACCCTGATTTTCGCAGAGTGTCTAGTAACTCTCTCTTCCAGAGGAAATAACCCACGGCATTTCATGTAAGTGGTTTAGAGAAGCCAAGTTAAGTCACGGAGGAAAGCTGTCAGCACCAAGCATGCTTTGTCTGGCTTGCATTCTGTTGTCACTGTTGTTGTTGTTGTTTTTTTTTTTTTTTTTTTTTTTTTTTTTTGGTTTTTCGAGACAGGGTTTCTCTGTGTAGCCCTGGCTGTCCTGGAGCTCACTCTGTAGACCAGGCTGGCCGCGAACTCAGAAATCCGCCTGCCTCTGCCTCCCAAGTGCTGGGATTAAAGGCGTGCGCCACCACGCCCGGCCGTCACTGTTGTTTATTAGTGTGTTTTCTTTGTGGGCACTCCTGCCATGGAGGTCAGATGCTGTGGAGTAGAAAGTGGAGAGAACTTTCTACTTTGATACAGGAGCTGAGACTCCAACCCAGACCCCCAGGTTCACTTAGCAAGAATCTCTACCTGCTGAGTTGTAGATACAGGCAGCCTTTCATTTTTTTTTTTTTAAAGACAGGTTCTCACTCAATAGCCCAGGCTGGTCTGGAGGATTCAGTGTAGCTCAAGCGGCTTTCTGTCCTGGTTTCTCTAAGTGCTGGGATTATAGCATGAGTCACCTTACCTGGCCTAATCATGACTTAATTGGACGTAATTTGCCTGTCCAGTATAAGTGTCTAAGTGAGTACTGAAGAAAAGCTAAAATCACTGGAGGAAGTATAGGACACTGAATACATTCCTGAAAGAAAAAAAAAAAAAAAAAAAAGAAGCATTTCTTGCCATCTCATCATCTCTTAACCTCAAAGGGAAGAGGCCACTAAGGCACCAGAACAGGAAAAAAAAATAGACCTTGTACATTCTAGAAAGGCAGGAACCCTACTTGACATTTTCCCATAGCACAACATACAACCCAGAGCAGGCATTCCAGCTAAACGGGCGGGAGAGTGGACAGTGAGGAGTTGTGAAGACGTGGGGCCAGGAAGGTCAGCCACATCATGGCTTTGATTCCTCTACAGGAAACAGATAAGCAAAGCAGCTCACCAGCCTTCCCCATCTCCTTGTAGGCCGGGCAGCATTTCTCCCACTTTCCTGTTTCTAGTTCTGATTAATATCTAATCAGCCTGTTGTCACAGGACCTGTGGAACACCAGGAGCATGTCACCTCTGGTCTACTACACCTAGAGCTGGCTGAAGGTCTCAGACAGAGCTGTGCATAAGCAGACAACATATCTGGTCTCAGCGTTGTCTTCCTCTACCCTGTAAGTCTTCGACCGTTACTTCTACCTATGCAGAGCTTATGCCCAGGAAGTTGCCCTAACCTGACTGACAGTTTTGTATAGGTTTGTTCATGTGGCCATGGTTGTGTGTTTCCAATACTAATATACTTCAGCATCCTAACCAGTCCAAGCCTTACTGGCTTTTACATTTACAGAAATTGTTTAAATTGTGTCCTTCTTAAGAATGCTTACAACCCTTCATGAGTTCATAAGAGTGGGCTCTGAATGCCAATGAATTTTTATTGTGAAAGTCTCATTGTACCCTTAGGCTCTTTCCACACACGGATTCTCCAGGGATAACACGCAGAGAAGCTAAGGCATTTTCTCACCCTATAGAAGCAAATGAGTTCCATTGGGTCACGATTATTTAGTATTTTAATGGTTTGTTTCTGGAGCATGAGATAAATACAAAGAAATCACATGCTCTTCTGTGGGATACTCTGGGCCGTCTGCCACATTCTCTCGGACTCTGTGGAATCTTCCCAGAATTTCCAAAAGAGGACCCTTTACTGCCATTGTACTTGCAAGCAGAAGCCTGATGTCTTGGATTTTTAAAACTTTCATTTGTCTTTAGAATATAGTTGGATAAATTTAGGCACATATATTCATCTGAATAATCAATGCTCTTTAAAGAAAAAGATATACTATAGAACATTGGTAACAACCTGAAAATATTTCCTCTCCCTCTGCTTTGGTCTGTGTTCTTTTGATCTCTATAAATTGGTTTTCCTTTCCTTTTTTTTTTTTATTAAGAGATACATTTTATAATCTTTAATAATATGAACGCATATATGTGCATAGGAGTGTAAGTTCAACAGAGGCCAGAAGTGTTGGACCCCCTGAAACTGGAACTACAGAGGGTTGTAGAAAACCTTATGTGGGTGCTGAGAACCCAACTCAGATTGTCTGCAAGAACAGGGAACACTTTTAAACTGTGATCCATCTCTCTAGTCCCAGTTCTGCTTTCTTCCAAATTTCACTTTAGGGGCTTATGTAGTATAAGATGGGCTTGTTGTTTATATTTTGGTTTTTCTCACCATAGTGGCTTTGAGACTCACACAAATTGTTTAAAGAACTAGTAGTAACTGGGCAGTATTCCTTGTGTGCTGGCTGTCATCAACAAGGAAGCTGCTGGCTAAGCATATGGAGGAGCCACAATAAAACACAACACAGCCATTTCTAAACCTCAGATCCACACCCACATCAAGCTGTTGCTTCTGTCTACACGCAGAGCTAAATCTGAGTGATAATCTTGGAGAGGTCAATGGAATGAAAAAGGAGAACTAGGAACCATGGCAATCTACAGTCAAGAAGCGAGCACAGGAATCGAGGATAGGGTGTATTCAGAGATGTGTTTCCCTCATGGACCAGCACTGCTCTCAGTCCTAGCTCTCATCAAGGACTGTGAAGAAGACCAGCCTGAACCAACTGAATGAACCATAGTTCCAACACAGTGATCTCCATCTTCTCTTCCCAGGTCTTTTGACTTTCTCCTCTTTTTGATTTTGTTTTGAAGTCTTTTTAAAAGTGTGCACTATGTCCAGGAAAAGGTGTGTGTGTGTGTGTGTGTGTGTGTGTGTGTGTGTGTGCTCATGAACACGAATGCATAGACAAATCTGAATGCTTTTTCCTGCCCATGTCTTGTTTCCTGGAATGCTCTCAAAGATGATTCTAGATTCAGCTACCACAGAATTAAAAGCAAAGCTGTGTGCAGATGGCTCTATAGAGTCCTTTTCCTTGTATGATGTGAAGCACATCAAAATGGGTAGGGAGGATGCATGGGGGAGATGATGCAACTTGTTATGTTTTCTCATCTTCAAGAACTTACTGTGCTGGGCAGGGCAATTCACTCCTGTCGCCTGTTTCTCAGGAAGCTGAGACAAGGGCATTACAGTAAATTCAAGGACAGCCTGGACTGCTGAATGAGACCCTATCTTAAAACACACACACATACACACTCACACACACACACACACACACACACACACACACACACACACACGCACGAGCCCCACCAACACTACTTACCATTCGAAAGGATATTTCGAATCTGTGAAGCTTTCTTTTAGTTTTGGTTCATTGTAATTCCTCCCTCAATGTGTTTAGAAACTATTCAGGGAAAAATGCAAACAACTCAGCTCTAAAAATAAATGCAATCAAATTTAGTTTGATAAAATTAGTTAGGTGCCCTTGGAAAACACCACAGATCAGAAGAATGGAATGTGTCATCTGAAAAAGAAAAAAGAATACAGCTCAGTTGATAGAGTGCCTGTCCATCTATGTCCCTCTAGCACACAGGAAGTCCTGGGTTCTGCATCCAGCACTTCGTAAACTGGATGTGGTAGCACTCACCTGTAATCTTGGAACTTGATCAGTCAAGGCAAAGTCATAATATGTTCGTGCTCGTCTTCAAGTAATTTGAGGCCAGCCTGGACTATATGATACCCTGCCCCCAAAACAGAATTTTAGAGCCAGGTATGATGATGCATGCCTCAAATTCAGAATAAGTTTGCCAGCTTTGGCGCTAAAATATTCTGTCTCAAAAAAATAGAAGTAATTAATTAGTTATATAAAAACAATAACGTTACATACAAACTACAAAAACTCATTGCAAATTCTTATCATGTTTATTATAACACTTTCTAGCTAGAGAATAGTTTTTGAACTAATGACTTTTTGTTTTTGAGTTGGGGTGGTGGTGGGAGAAGTTTGTTTGTTTGTTTGGTTGCTTGTATTTTTAAAAAAATGAGAACAGGAACTCCCAGCAATCCCCCTGTTTAAGCTTTCAGAGTACTAGGAGTGTAGATGTGCCCCAGCTACAAAGCCAGTGACTATTGAGAAGGTCTTTAGAAATTGTATTCATAGAATGCTTTAAAACGAGTCTTTGTGGTACTACACCCTACTTTCCATTAAATGTGGAATTGTTACCACTGAGAGTTACTGTATCAGCAAGTCCTCATTTTACAGCATTCCCCAGGAACATCCATTGCTTGTTGGAAGTTTTCCTTTCTGAGTAGCAGCTCCAAACAGATGCTTAGAAGTGAACAATCTTAGTGATATAAAAAACGTAGGTACAAAGGGTCCAAAGCCTAAGAAAGGGCAGTCCTAGAAGTACTATGATGTGCATCGGACAGCTTTCTTTGTTTGGTTGACTTTGAACTGTTGGTTTGTTTGTTTGTTTGTTTGTTTGTTTGTTTTTGAGACGGAGTTTTTCTTTGTAGCTGTGGCTGTCCTGGAACTCCTTCTGGAGACCTGGCTAGCATCAAACTCAAAAGAGATCCACTTTTCTCTGCCATCCGAGAATGCTGAGCTTGAAGGTGTGTGCCACCACCACCTGGCTTTGGACAGTTTATTAAAACAGGCACTGTCCTGAGAAGTCAGCATAATTTCAAATGGACTAAAATGATGACTTTTATAAGCAAACTTTTTACATTGGAGGAAAAAATAGGGATTCTTGACATTACAGGTGAAGTGTCGATATTACTCAATAGAATATAATATCTAATGAGCATGGATGGTTGGATTCATAACTTGCACTAAAGCTTCTAAATTCCCATTAATATTGCAAGAACTGGTAGTAGTAGTAGCTCTAGTGTTTTAAGACAGTCTCATAACCTAGATTGGCCTCCAATTTGTCACTTGGCCAAAGCTGGTCTTAAATTCTTTATCCTCCTGCCTCAGCTTCTCACTTACTGGTATTATAAGCTTGAACCACCACTCTCTGTTCCAATTTCTATTATTAAAGGGCTTCTGGGGACAGAACTGAAGCCTCTGGGTCTGTGTGGCAAGCACCTTTACCTGCTAAGCCATTTCAACAGCCTGGATCGTGTTCTGTGATATTAATACAATACTGAATGTTGGGGATCAAATACTATGTAATGTCATTTTGTAGCTTTCCTGATATTTAGAACTAATTGAATTTTTACACAAATACATTAAGTAGTTTTATATGCCTCACTTCTGAATAAGACTACTTCAGGTTTTGTCTTGTTTTGTTTTCTTTGTTTGTTTGCTTTGTTTTGTTTTACAGACATGGTCTCCTATATCCTAGGATGGCTTCAAACTCAATATTTAACTGAACAGCTTCCTGCTTCACCTTCCTGGGATTACTGCCACACCCATATCAGGTTTATGTGTTACTGAGGATGAAACCCACAGCAGGCAAGAAAAGCTCTCTGCCAACTGAGGTATCTCTTCATGCACATGTGTGGCAATAGGATGGGTGTACATGTGTGTGTGTCTGTGTGTGTGTGTTCAATCACTGAGTGATTTTCTCATCCTCACTACTTAGGGTATACTCAATTAAAATATACATCTATAGTAACATATACATAGTGGGATAGAACCAAAGATTCCTTCACCTTTGCCTTTGTGTCTTAACCAGAATTGGGGCTTCCACACATCTACAACTGCCCTGCTTTGCTCCAAACAACATCCACTGTCTGGTGGTGCTGTGAAGAAAGCACGTCCACAGGATGCTGTACTCAGAGGTGGGCAAGAAGATTGACCTCCTGTCACCAATGAGCCACCATATGCTCCGATGTCGTGAGTCACCCTGTGCTTGGAGATAAGTCCAAAAGCAGAGCTTTTTCATCCACTGAAGCAAAATGGACACACGTTTCCATTCTGCCTGGCTCTATAACGAAAGCCTGAGGAAGTGAGTGGAACATGAAGTCACCCCTTCCGCCCCAGCAGACAGATGGACAGAGACATTCGCATTTGTTCCCAGCCCTTTGTCTTCTGAGCACTTTTGGCATTTCCTTCAGGAAGCCGGAGGTTATGACCTAAGGTTTCCTTAGCGAACACACTCTGTTTCCCACAGTTAACTTTACCCAGAAATGACATCTACTCTAGTAGGTGAGGTTTATCTTCATGTCCCAACTGTGTCCTGTCCCGTGCAAATTCAATGACACTTGAAAACACAAACTCTGAAAAGTAGCAATAGGCTGATTTAATCTACAGTGAAGATGGCGGTAACTCCGAGTTAACTGTTCGAATGTTATGCTATATGCCTTTGTTTCACAGTTGTTTTCGTTTTAGTAGGGCCAGTTAAATGGACAAGAACCGAGGAAGTTTAAAAGCTGCATTTGGGGGGAGGGGATGAGTACCCACCCTATACTCTACTTGTTACTTGTTATAATTGATACCTCATAGTCCCGTAGTGTTCTCATGAGAACCCAAGGCGAATGTCCTAGAAAATGGGAGGACTTAAAGGCTGGAGATGGAACTCAGTGGATAAAGTGCTTGCCTAGCATGTGTAAGGACCTGGATTCATTCCCTACCCTCTCATAAACCTGGGCCCAACATTGAAGAAGAGGGAGCAGGAGGATCAAAAGTTCACATTCCTCTTCTGAGCAAGCATGAGGCAAGCCTAGGATACGAGACCTTATCTTAAGAATAGGCAAACCAAGAAATTACAAAGCACTGGCCATTTAAGATCATCTCCCATTAACCACGTTTTCTCTTTCCCCATATGTTGATAAAAGGCCAAGTATGTATGCCTTTGCTGCGGCATTTGAACCAATCATTTTAGTCCTAATTTAAAATAGATTTAAGAATACATTGCTGAATTTCAGAAGGCTGAAGTTTTATTTCAGGGTAGAATTATCAGAGTTGGTTTTGTTTGGCCTCGCTGCACTTTAAAATGGAAACAGTCGCATTTATTTGCTGTGGCCTTTGGAAGGTTGATGGTTTTTCTCTTGTTCTCCACATGTCTCTGATGCTAATTTATTGAAGTTTCTCTTCCTGAAAAACCTAGAGTGGTTTCTAAACAAACCACATTTTTTTCATACCTTAGTTTATCGAGGCTAAAGCTTTTAACTTCTTTCAACTTTTTAAAATTGAGCCTCACCTTTAATTCCAAAGAGTCACATAATCCAGAAGTATCGAATCTCAGTGAATGAGGTTTTTTTTTTTTAAAAAAAGTTCTCTTCACAAAAGAATCTTTAAAAAAAAATCAGTTTATTAATGTTTAAAAGTTGATAAAGCTATGTGCAAAATGATCCACAAAAGTCAGGAACCTATTAAATACTATTTTTTTTTTTTTAAAAAAAAGACATTTCTTGGTTTAATTGCACTGAAAACCATACTAAAGAGACAGTAATATATTTTTATTCTCTGTAACATTTACACCCACCATCAATACCTAATGACAGCTGAAATAAATTCCTGATGTTCCTTGTCAGTTAAAGTAATGCTTTTGGGGCACAAAAGGATAGCACTTTCTTAGGAACTACACATTCAATGGTGTTAACATGGGTTAGGAAGAAATTCAATAAGATGACCTCAAAGAGACAAATACATTCGAAAACCAGAAACTGTTCTTTAAACAAAATACAGCCATCCCCCAGTGGGTTGAAATGGATCACACAACACTCTGAAATCATCAAGAAAAGTGCCAAAGATGCTGTATGGGTTAGAGAACGACATCAAAAAACAGCTCTTGGTTTGCATAACTTATCTCTCACATTTCACTTCATTCTGGTGGGGTTTTGTTTTTTTGTTTGTTTGTTTTGTTTTGTTTTTCCCATATCACCTAAGATCCTGGCCAATATAGTTCAAATAAAGTAGACTTCATTATTCGCATTACAAACTCATACTAGCTGTGGTTGTAGTGGGAATAAGGAATCTGTGAGGAATGAACAACAACACCTTTTCGTCTTAAAGACGGCTTACCCAATCCCAAATTCCAGCTTACATGGAAACTTTGGCCTTAGCAAATAGCCTTCCAGTCAACAGTCTGCTGGCTACAGACAATCAAGAAATAGCCTCTCCATAACCTCCTTCTGATGAACAAAGGTCAGGCAGTTAAGATATAAAGTAAAAGAATATGAAGAAGGTGTGGTAAGGGGAGACAGGGTGAGAAGAAACGGAGGGTGGGGACATGCACACCACCCAACCAAGCTAAAGGACACATACTCACTTTGTCATTACAGTGAGAGATCACGACACTTTCTCTTGAGACCTTAGTCTTTGAGGAGGGACGGTCAGATGAGCCCTTTGGGAGCTTGACAATGCTAGACCTTTGGCTCAGTGCAAAATCAAAGCTCCAGGGTATTGGGGGGTGGGGGCAGGAAACCCACTGCAGGCCAGACCTGATCTCCACCCTTCCCAGTGCATTGTTCACAATTACTACCTACCTACATCATGGTATCACCGGGCCGCACATTCTCCCTTCCCTCCCTCTCTCAGGCTCCCAGTTGCTCCTTCTTTGTAGCAGTGGAGAACGAGGGACATTTTTGAAATGCTGGGGTAGTGGGTGACCAAGTCAGAATGCTTCCCCTAGTACCACCAGCTTCCGGTTTTAAGAAGAAGAATTGACATTTCCAGAAGACATAATGGTCTCTGGGTTGTCCCCATCGTCCTTTTGCGGGTGGGAGGAGTTGTCTGATTTGCTGCGGCTAAATTCCATGCCTGGGATGATGGGCCTCTTGAATTTGCCAGCGGAGTCTCCGTTGGGGCATTTGCAACAAGATACGATCCGGATGAAGGCCCGGCGCATCTCCTTGTTGGTCAGAGTGTAGATGATGGGGTTGGTACCTGAGTTCAGCACTGCCAGAACTAGGAAGTACTCTGCTTTGTACAGGATGTCACAGGTCTTCGCCTTGCAGCCCACATCTAACAGTAGTAGGATGAAGAGAGGGGCCCAGCAGGCAATGAAGACACTCAGGACAATGATCACCGTCTTCAGCAAGGCCAGAGACTTCTCAGAACTGCGGCTGGCCTTGGAGATGTTCTTGCGGAAGGTCAGGCGGCGGCTTCGAGTCCTGACCAAGGAGTAGATCCTGCAGTAGAGGATGACGATGGAAAGCAGGAGCAGAGTGAAGACGGTGGTGCAGAAGAGAATATAGTGCTTGTGGTACAGCGGTAGCACGGTGGAGCAGCTGGACAGTGAGCTGATGCAGTTCCAGCCCATGATGGGCAGGCCACCCAGAATGAGGGAGATGACCCAGCAGGCGCTGATCAGCAGAAAGGACCGCGAGCTGTTGCTCCCATTGTGTAGTTTCATCTTCAGCATGGTGATGTAGCGCTCAATAGCGATGGCAAGGAGGCTGAAGACTGAGGCAGACAGAGCCACAAACATACTCCCTTCCCGCAGAAACCACTGGGCAGGCGTGAGCTTGTAGGTGGTGGCCCCAGACAACAGCAAGTTAGCTGTGTAAGCCACTCCTGCTAATAGGTCCGAGAGGGCTAGGTTGCCTATGAAATAGTACATGGGCCGGTGGAACTTCTTGGTTTTCCAAATAGTTAGCAAGACAAATATATTCTCTAAGATGATGAAGCAGCAGATGAGAATGAACACCACTGAAGTCAGTTTAATGCCATGGTCCTTCTCCGCTCCGATGTTCAACTTGCCTGTGTAGTTGTAATGCCGGACTATGATATCATAGTTGCCATAGTCGGAGACTGGGCTGCGGAGAGCCTTAACCACCGGGACGCTGGTGGACACCATAGCCGCGGCACTGTGTCCCCAGGAACCCGGCGTGGTACTTCTCCAGACAAACGCTAGAGGGCGAGGTTGAGCGGGCCTTCAGTTACAGCAAGGCCAGGTCAGCGAGCAATCCAATGCTTTTCTATGTAGCTTTTCCTGGCTGGAGAGGCCTCCGAGAAACAGCAGCCTTAAAGAAGTTACAAAGAAAAGAGTCAGGGAAAATGCCCAGCACACTAGCATAATTCATTCTAGCCAAGGCATTGCTCCGACTTTATTGTTGATTTGTTTTAAGGGAACTTGGCCAGAGCACAGGCAGGATTTTTTTTTTTAACTCAAATTATCATCTCTAGTAACAAAACAAAAATAAATAAACTAAAGAGAAATGACGTTAGAAAGGTAGAAAGAAAACAAACAAACAAACAAACAAATTTAACCAGACTCTGAGTAGACAAAACCTTCCCTTGGGTCACTAAATCAACCAAGATGGGAATGGCAAAGAGCCACCCATTCTGGTTTTCGACTCCACGCCATTTCCACTGGCGTTGCCACGTTCAGTGTCCAGCCCTGAGATTCCTTCAAGAGATCACCAGGTCATCTGCTTGCTCACCACCAGCCCAAGGGCCTCTTTTCACAAAAGGCACCAACTGCAAATTCTGGGTGCAGTGCAGACACGCGTACGCCCGCCACACACACACACACACACACACACACACACACACACACACACACACACCCCACAGCTCTCATTACCATGCAAGAAAGTAGCTTTGTAGGAGGGTTATTTGACAAGTAAGTCGTTTTCTGGGCTCTATTAATAACTCCCTGGGAGCAGGTGTGTTGAGGGTCGGGTCGGAGGGTAAAGCGAGGTGTGGGCCGCCAGGCCTTGAAGTAAACAGGAAAGCTTGGCGCCTCCGTGAAGCAACTGCCTATTTTTAATTTTTTTTCTTTACTCCTCCACCCTACCCAACCTCCCCACAAGTCAATTTATTATGTTTAAAGGTAAGTATAATTTATTATGTTTCATTGAGAGCCCCTCCTAAGAGACTGCAGCAAATGCTAGAACTTTCTACATGAACTGATTGCTTAAGAAGGGTTTAACTTTGGCCAGCACTCGCATGCACACAAAAGGCAATCTGCTAGCCATAACGAAACATGCATGTCACTTTGTTCTAACTTCAGGTACATTAATTTCCAGAAACACGGACTGCTAAATTTGCATGGGCAGTTTTAACCTCATCGGCTCCCCATACCCCAACATTGCCTCCTCTCACAGAACTAGCAACTCTTAAAGATGGACACACAGCACTAAATGAGTTGCGCACACAGCACTAATTAAGTATTTTAAAGTCCGCATGGTAATTGATCAACGCGATAACAAATGAAGGGGAGAAACTCCCTAGAGATATTGCAGTCATTTCTATGACAAAAGCTTACAAACTCCGTATTTCCCAACTCCAAAGCTACAGTCCACTCTCAGGCCATGGAAACCATTGACGTGATGCCTGGTAATTTTGACTATAGGATTTCCAAAAATAAGCGTCACCCCTTTTCTCCGTTCTAATGAACCATAACTTCTCCAGCACTCCCTCCCCCAGTCGTTTCTATAATTTGGAAATTAATCTTTCTCTAACTTCATTAACTCCGTGCCCCAAGAAGAAGCCAGTCAAGATGGGCTCCATGGTATCCTGGTGATGCCCGGGTTTGTTTTGTTTTGTTTTTTTCCCAAAGTTTTTGTTTGTTTCGTTCGGGTTTACAGGATCGTTCTTGACACCTGGATGCCCTACAGCCGGCGCCAAAGCCTGAGAGGCTCACAACCTCCTACCTCTCTCAAGCCGGACGAAGCTGCGTCCGCAGAGCTCTGGGTCTACACCGCGCGATCCGCATCTTGCTGCTGTCGGCAACTGACCGCGATCAGCTCACTCGCAAAGTTCCCTGAGCCGGGGTCCCCTCCCTCCTCAGCGGTGCACTCCAATGGCCAGCTCTGCCTGCGCTGCCCGCACCACTTTTGCAAGGCGAAGTCTCTGAGCGCCCGGCCGCCGAGGCTGGGTGGCTCCTCTAGGAAGGGACTGGGAGGGGTTAATGCCTTTAACTCCTCCGCCCTCTGCCAGCGGCAGGGGGCCCCTCCGGGTCCAGGCTGCTAAGTAGCAGCCTCCCAGAAAGATCTGGGGCAGAGTGACTAAAATAAAACGAAATGAATAGGAGCCCCTCCGCCCCAACCAGCAGAGAGAGGAGAAGAGAAGGGGCGGAGCCTGGCAGCCCCTAAATTCTAATTCACAAATCACGTCTCAAGCCAGCTACCCGCAGTCCCCAGCGCGGGACAGGACTCCGAAACTAGGCATGGGATCCCTGGGAAAACTTTTCTTCGTTGAAAATCTTAGAGGACTGAGAACAAGCCTGCGTCAAGTAGAGGATCTCTCTGGTCCCCGATCCCACAGCCCTGAGGATCCGTGTAGCCCGAGTGGCCCCGGTGCCCTGAGGGCCACTTCCACGCGGTCAGGGGAAACCCGAGCTACTGCCCAGAGAGTCACCGCCACGCCACAGGGAGGAGATCCTGAGAAGGGACTGCTAGAGGGGTCGGAGGAGAGCAGCCCCGGGGCACTGAAAAGCTTCTGTTCTCCTCCTCCTCCCCCTCCACTCCGATCCTGGTGAAGCCTTGAAACTTGCGGTCTGGTGGGCAGAAAGCGGCTTTCCCCGGGTGCACGGAGAAGTGGGCCAGTGCTGTGCTTGGTGTTGGGCGGGGGTTCCCCTCACTCAGCTGAGCGCAAAGCCAGGCGGTGTGCCCCAGATTCTGGGAAGTGCAGAGGCCTTTGAGGAGGTGGGCTGTTGCCCTGGCCTCAGAGATTTAAATAATCCAGCAGTTCAGGAATTTCCACAGGGGAAAGGGCTGCCTGGCTTTTCACAGGCCAGCTCCTACAGCCCCCGGGCAAAAGCTGGATGCCTCTTCTCTCCCTGTCTACTTGAAAGATAACTAAGAGACCCCCAAATCTCAGGAGTCGCGCCTCGCCTCGCCCACATTTTTCTATTGCTAGATAATGCTAGACTGAGACTGAAGAGGCCTTGGTCAGATTTGTCTGAGTAGCAGACTCAGGGCCTTTGTGCCTTGTCTGTCCTACAGTTAAAAAGAGGTTCCACCCAAGTCCTCTGTTCGCACTGCCTTCCCACCCTGAGCAGATGTGATCACAAAACTTCCTCTGCTGTGCAGTTTCAATTAACAGACACACCCTGTACCTGAATGACTCAAGAGAGACTGAAGGAACAAACAACAGACCCCTACCTTCTGGGATTTTATGAGCTTGCAAAAAAAAAAAAAAAAAAAAAAAAAAAAAAAAAAAAAAAAAAGTAACTGTTAATTCACATTTGCCTAGAAGCGCTCAACAGCCTCCTACCTTACTTACCCACAAACTACAGACTTTGCAAAAACAATATGGAGACCAAGATAACAGCCATCCAGTCTCCCCCGGAAAAGACAGAGTTTGAGACTTGTTTCATTTGAAAGAGGAGATAAGTCTATGACAGTGCTGCAGAGGCAAGGAATTAGCTTCCCCTCCTCCCACTAACAATTTGTGAGGTCTTTAAGGGGGAACTGTGCACCTTGCTGTCCCAAGACACTGTTCCATGAAGCAATGGGGCAGCATGGGCCAGTCTATCCATGGTAGAAACCCTCAGCCTGAAAGGCCTGTAGGTTCCCCCGTAGTTCATGGCAGAGCTGGGTCACCAAATCTAAGGTGCTTTGCCTGCATGCTCAAATGCCATCAATCGATTTAAAACGTCAAATTACTTTCCTGAACAGAGGAGACGTCTGGACTTGGACTCCTTACATTTGTACTTCTGATTGTACTTGTCTTTACATATGCGTAAAACTAATGTATACAGTGTGCTTGTATGTGGGAGGAGTGAGCTTCTCAAGCTTGGGTTATCGGACTCAGCCATATATATAAGCATATCATTGATATACACAAATAGCCAGGAACAGTGCTGCATGTCTGTAATCTCAGAATTTGTAGAGGCAGGAGGATCAGGAGTTCAAGGCTATCCTCAGCCATATACTGAGCTGGAGGCCACCTTGGGATACTTGAAACTGTATCACACACACACACACACACACACATACACCAACAACTTGGGTATATTACAGAGGTAGACTGTCTACTTAGTAAGTGCAACACCCTGGATTCAGTTTCCAGTACTGTGAAAAGAAAACATAGGCTCCACATGGTGACAATTGCCTTTAATCCCAGCATTCCAGAGGCAGGCGCAGGGCAGATTTTTTTTTGTAAGTCTGAAGCCAGACTAGTCTATATAGTTACATCCAGGCTAGTCGGGGCTATATAGTGAGACCTTGTCTCAAACAAAAAGAATAAAGGGGGGGGGAACCCTGAAAGATAAGCATATTGAATATTCAGAATTCTATGAAGGAACAGAACTGACTGGCTAGTCCAACAATGGCTATGTCATGACAGAAAGACCAAGCATCTAGTAACCACTTGTTCATGAGACTGAATGCTTCATCAATCCCAGTCTGGTTCCAGAGTTCTAGGGGAGTCCTAGAGAACTGCTGCATTAGCCTCCATTGGAGTCCTGGAGAAGTAGGTCCTAGTAGTGGTGAAGGGATGCCTCAGCAGCAGAACAGATGAACTTGTCATCTAGAGTGAGGTTGAGCAGGCAAGAAGCCTACTTCCGTGTCCTTCTTCCTTCTTCCATGTCCTTTTAGGAGGGCTGCCACCAAAGGGTGTGCCCTAAATTTGGGGTGGGTTTTCTCACTTCAAATAATCCTGTCGAGAAAATCTCTCACAGGCATGCCCAGCTGCTTGGGTTTTAGCTGATTCAAGATGTCAGTTTGACAACCAAGAGTCCATATTACCCATATGTAGATATAGGTCTATATTACTATAGGTATTAGAATCTTATTGTAGCCCAGGATAACCACAACAGCCATTTGTATTCACCATAGACAATCTCAGATTCTGATGCTCCTAATTCCACGTCTAGTGTTGGTATTATAAGCATGCACCACCACACCTGGCTTTATGTTTAAACAGTACAGGGGATGGAACCCAGGGCTTTATGCAAACTAGGCAAGTACTCTACCAACTTAGTTACCTCCTAATGAATGTTATCTGACACTTCTCAGTGCCCACCTTCCAGACCTAAAGAAAACTTGTACTTTCAATAATTATAATCAGATTCTAAATCATATATGTGTGTGCATATACATATGTGCATATATATGCATATATGTATATATATTCATTTAATCCTTACAGTTTAATGTCTACAAGTTAGGTACTATTATTATTCTAATTTTATAAACAAGAAAAAATGTGCTCCAGGTATATTAAGCATGTAGGTTAATGTGAGACGTGACCATAGCAGACTGTAGCATCATAACCACTACCAAACCACTAAGATGAACCTTAAGTATACCAAAGAATTACTTGGGGGAAACCTTTTCTGTTGTACATATACCAGTGCTGAGGACAACATGCAGGCCTGGCCGAGTACTGTAAAGAACACAGATGTCTTGCAGATGATCATTTGGTAATATTCACCATTATCACACATCTCTGGGATATAAAATGTGTAAGACTGGCAATTTGGGCAAATGCTAAAATCCAGCAAGGCTGTTCCTAGACACAGCTTTCTCGTAAATTCCAGGTTTCTAGCCCCACACCCTTTTAGACCCAGACCTTGAAGACAGTGCTAAGAACTATGCCCTCCAGCTAATTCCTCACCAGAAGTCTGGCCCTTTTTCTGCCTGGAAGCCACTCCCTACGTTATCACCTTTCTAAGGACACACTTAAGGACATCTGCTGTGTCCAGTTCCGGTTAAGGTGGCTCTACTTCAGGGTTCTAATTTCAAAGTGGCTTCCCTACCCTTCAGTATCTTTTCTTAAGAGTTGTCAGATGAAATAGCACATGACTGTTGGGAGCCGACTTTAGTAGAAAGCGGCTAGATCAACTTTGCAGCCATCTGGAACCATATACCCTGATGAAAGACTTGGTTTTCAAAAGCCTATAACAGCTGAAGCACACTCTGATAAGTATATTGTTTATCCCACAGAGCTTGTTTTGCTGTTTAGTGACCTCAGCTGTATGGTGCACGTGGTAAATGTTTTCACCTGTGTTCTCCTGCTTGTGTTTATAAATACCCCAGATTTCCTTTCAATAAAGTGAGATGAGAGAGAGAGAGAGAGAGAGAGAGACAGACAGACACAGACACGGGAGGAGACGAGAATTAAGACCTGACCGCACACCCTGTCTTGTCTCCATTCTTCGAGTCGCTTGCCCCTTTATCCCCACTCACTCTCTCTTGACCAGAGCACTTAGCCCCAAAGCGTTGAGGCAGAGTGCAGGCCTCAACACATGACCCTTAAGCTACATAGTATAAATATGTAAGTAAATACTGGGAACCAAATGTTCGGGGTAAACTCTGCAGTCTCTTTGCTGATTTCTGACTGCTCTCATTTCTGTTTATTCCGATTGATTTTCAACTCATTCTGCCTCTAAAGACTCAGGGAAGAGCAACATTTTTCTTTCTCATTTATCCGTACGAAAACAACCAGTCTCCCACTTCTCACAGAGAAAGCTGTATGATCACCTCACTTCCTGACTCTCTGAGTTCCTGCTCTATAACAGAGCTGCCCCCAGCAGGTCTTTTCCACCTGCTTGAGAAGTGAGACTCACTTTACTCTTTAAAAGCAAATTCTTTCCATATCAATCACCTCACTGGCTCCCTCAGGCTTTCTATGACCCAGCTCCATTGCTCCCTCCCTCTTGTAAACAGTTTTTAGTTATTTCTTTTCCCAAAGATTTATTTTTGGTTTTATTTATGTGTGTGTAGGGGTTCACATGGAGGCCAGAGAAAAGCATCAGATATCCTGGGGCTGGAGGTACAGGATGTCCTGAGCTGCCCCACGTGGGTGCTGGGACCAGAACTTGTGTCCTCTGGAAGAGCAGTAAGTGCTCTTAACCGATGAGCTGGCTCCCCAGACCTCTGACACAGCTTGGTTTCTGATATTTTTAGTTTCTTTGTCTTTGTCTCTACCTATCTCCCTGTCTGTGTCTCTGTCTTTGTCTCTGTCTCTCTCTGTGTCTCTGCCTCCCTCTCTTTCTCTGTGTGTGTGTGTGTTCTTTTCTTCTGACACAGAATCTTATACCTCCAGCGCCTCCTGCCTCCATCCTGAGTGCTGGGGTTACAGGAATGTGCCAACATGTCTAGATTGGTTTCTGATGACTTATAGCCTTCAAGTTATATCAACATCTATGTGTTTCTTAAACCAAAACCTCAATATCTTCTGCTTATCCAAGGGTCCACTATATATCTTCTTGCTTGCCAACAGTCTAAACTACATAGATAAATACAGTGGAACCCTGGAGACAGAGTTGGGTCCAGCCTTCCTATTGCCAATTTTGAGCTCTATGTCTATGTCTTTGGACAGTTTCCTTTAACTTACTGTATCATCAATTGGTGGTAAGCAAAACTGTGCTGTGCTCACACTCAGGGCTTTCTCTGATGTTAAATAAGCTCTCTGCCATCGAGCCACACCATAGCACCTCCATTAACTTCCCTGAGGATGTTCCCTCATCTGTAGAAGCAGAGGGTGATAATAGTTCTTCAATTTAAGCCATTTTTAAAAGATTTATTTATTTTATACACAGTGTCCTGCATATATAACTGCGTGTCAGAAAAGGACACCAGATCTCATTATAGATGGTTGTGAGCACCATGTGGTTGCTGGGAATTGAACTCAGGGCCTCTGGAAGAGCAGTCAAATGCTCAACCTCTAAGCCATCTCTCCAGCCCTCTTTAAGTCATTTTAAGACTTAGGGCTTTCCATGGCAGGCAGCCTCAACTACAGAAAGCATCTTCTCATCTCATGTTGCTGCCATGGTCTCATTTCCAACTGCTCATTCATTTCTTTCTGATTTTAGAACAGTCATTCTACAGGGCGGTGGTGGCACACGCCTTTAATCCCAGCACTTGGGAGGCAGAGGCAGGTGAATTTCTCAGTTCGAGGCCAGCCTAGTCTACAGAGTGACTTCCAGGACAGCCAGGGCTACACAGAGAAGCCCTGTCTTGAAAAACTAAAAAACAAACAAACAAACAAAAACAGTCATTCTATTAAATTTCTTATATGTGCATGTTATTGGGGAAGATACTAATGCCACAGCATGTGTATGGATGTCAGCGGTCAGCTTGAGGAAGTCAGTTGCCTCCTTGCAACCAAGTAATTCCTGGGGATCAAACTCATTAGTCAGACTTAGAAGGAAGTACTTTTATCCACTGAGTTTTGTCTCTGATCTTGACAAAATCATTTTCCATTTAGCCAATGTGTGAATATCATTTAGAAAACATCAAAGAGTACTTATCTTCTGAAAAAGAGTGTCTCTTCTTGGGTGCTCTCTGGTCCTCAGTTCTCCATGTCCCACGGGCAGAAACCTATTAATGTTTCTGATGGCTATTGGAAAATCCATTAATCCTATATTTATATGTCTATAATGTTACTATTAGTATTTAATGTTATTTATAGATTTTTTTGCTATGCTGAAGTTTCTTAAAAATGTTTCATGATGAAATGTTGACTAATTTACTCTTAAAGACAATGCTTGTGTTGTAAATGTTCCAAATTCTACATGTCCGATATATACATACATATATACATATATAATATATATGTCAGGCCTGATACTTACTTTAGAGCTCAGGCCAGCATTTAAGCTTACAATAATTCTCCTGCCTCAGACTCCCAAAGGCTGTAAACATAGATGTGTACCACCATGTATATGTACAAAATATACTTTTTGTATATTCTTTTTCCTTTAAAAATTATATTTTGTTAGTTTTGTGTGTGTGTGTGCACATGTGCATGCATGTGTCATGAGAAGAATATGTGGAGGTCAGATAATAAATGGGAAAGTTGGCTCCGTCCATCTACCACTTGGGTTCCAGGTGGTTAGGCATGGCAGCAAGTGCCTTAATCCACTGAGTCATTTTACTGACCCTGCATATTCTTTTATTTGCTCAATTTCCTATATACTTGCCATCAATCAATACACACTTATAGAGTATTCCTTCAAATACATGAGAAAATATACCAAATTCATGCAGAACTCTCTGGAGTTCTTGTCTTCTGCAGTCCTGGCTGCTGCCTGGCTGTCATCCCGAGGTTCCCCTCACTTCTCTCCTCCTTGGAGCTTCCTGTCCTGACTCCTTATCATCGTATTTGTGCTACACTACTGGTGGAACAGTCTAGAAGTTTTCTAGCTAAGGCCATATGGAAAAATAAGTTACTTGAGAAGTTGCTTGTACACAAGTGACTTTAGCCAGTGTTCACACTTTATCATTCAGCAAAGTGTAGAGTTCTAGAAGGAAGTTATTTTCCTTCAGAATCTACAAGGCATCGCTTCCTTGTCTTCTGGCATTCAGTTACTGATAAGAACCGTGCCGTTCTGATTCCCAAACCTTTGTGCAGAACCTGCGATTGTGTGATTCCCTTTCTCCCCACATCCCCTTCTTACATACAAATGTTATACTTGCCCACCAGACTCTGTGGAGCCTCTACCTGAACCCAGACCTTTTTAACCAGCAGGAGGTAAAAATTCTACTAATGATTTCCAGGGTAGGTCATGAAAAATAACCTGTCTCTCTCTCTGCCCACCCTTTCTTTCTTACTTCATTAGAGTTGACATTAGAATTGTGTTGTTAGTCTATTCTTGATGTAACAAAATACATTAGACTGAGTAATTTACAAATAACACAAATGTATACCAGTTCTGTACACTGTGATGTCCAATATCAAGAGACAGTCAGATTTAGCTGGACATGATAGTGTATGCTTTTAACCCCAGCACTCAGGAGGAAGAGGCAGAAGGATCTCTGTTGAGTTTGAGGCTTGCCTGGACTACATTGCAAGTTCTAGGCCAACTGAAGCTAAATAATTAAATCATGTTTCTAAATAGATAGAAGATGGATGGATAGATGGATGGATGGATGGATGGATGGATGGATGGAAAGAAAGAAAGAGAGACAGAGGGGGACAAGCAAGTAAACAAGCAAGCAAATGTAGTATGAGGGGCATGGGGGTGGGGTAGGATCTCTGTTTCCAAGATGGTTCCTGTTGTTAAGTCTTCAGATAGTTAAAGGGGCAAACTATATGTTCACATGGCAGAATATGAAAGAATCAGTTTGCTTCTTTGTGTTTGTTTTGAGACAGGGTCTTTTGTAGCCTGTGCTAGCTAATAATTGCCCCTGTAGCCAAGGGTGACCTTGAACTTTACTCCTCTTGCTCGACCTCTTCCAAATGTTAGGGTTATAGGCTTCCACTTCTGCAATGCCCTCCCCAACCACTAAAATAAAAAAATAAAAAAATAAAAATAAAACAGGTATCTTTTTGATGGAGTTTTTGTATTGTTTTTTGCTTTAAAATATTTCTCTTTAAAATATTTATTCTTTGAAAAGTTATATAAGTATACAACATGTCTGAATCAAATCCATTCCCAAAGCCCCTAAGCTCTCCCTAAGCTTCCTTAGCACATCCCCCCGCCCCCCCATCCCCCCACCCCTCACCCCCCCACCCCCTGGCAGCCTTCAACTGCAGGAGCTTCCCAGCTAAGGGTGAGACCTCAGTAGCATTTCCCCTGTCTATAATGGTATTAGACCTGGTTTGATCAAATGCATGTCTACTACTCTGAGTTCATGCATACAGCAACCATGTTCTGCCCAAAGGACAACATTGCGTGCATACCATTCCTCCTTATCCCTCAAGTCTTTCTACCCTGACCCACTTCTGTGATGTCTCCTGAGCCATAGGACTGGGGGGCAGTCAATGCACATGCCCCATCTATAGTTGAGCACCCAATAGTCACTCATTCTTAGCATTTTGATCAGTTATGGGTCTCTCCATTACCCACCAGTCCTAGCCGCACCCCCACATAAACACTTTTTGTCTTGTTTTGAGACAGATTCTCACTATGTAGCCCTGGCTGTTCTGCAACTCACTATACAGACCAGGCTAATCTCACAATCATAGAGACCTACCTGCTTTCTGCCGTGGGATTGGAGTAATGTAATCCATACCCACTTAAACCTGGGGGTCCAGGATTTCCACTGATTTATCATATCATTTGTGTTGCACTGCCTCTGCTTCCTATGTTTTTTACTTAGGTTATAAGGCCATAGGTTTGCATACACTTTTCTCATACATCTCAGGCTTTGTAGTGGTTGAGCCTTCCCCAGCCCCTCATTTTTTTTCCTCTAACTTCACTCCTTGCTTGAACTTTTCTACTCCCCAAATCCCCCCTTCTCTACCTTTTTCAATAAAAACCCTATATTCTACTATCTCCCTCATTATTGCACACCCCCCACGGCCTTGTAATAGTTTCTTGCTTTCACATGGACTCTAAGCTGAAGACAGAAAGGACCAGAAAGTCAGGACCCACATGAGAACACCCGGGTATTTATTGATCTTTCTTTATTGCTTCAGTGACTCCAACAATGTATTCTTTAATTTCCATGAGTTTGCATATTTTTGTACTATTAACATCATGTTAATATCTGTTGCACCAGGGTCCCCTTTTGCCGGGAGTTTACGCCAAGCCTTCATGGTTGCATTTTGAATTTGAGCGGATAAGCCTGGGTCATATTGCATCTGGTTATCACTAGAAGCAAATTGCCCTTCTCCTACTAAGGCATCAAAGGACCAACCATTGCCTGCCTGAACATTTCTCCTAGCTGTTTCTTTACAATTCTCATGATACTCTGATTTCCAAATAAGATAGTTATCACTGCTAAGAACTACTCTCACTAACGTATTCCAATAGCCAGGAGCCAGCCACTCCTCTGCAGCAGACTCTAAAATTGCAAGAGTAAAGGGAGCAGTGGAACCGTATTGTGATACTGCATTTTTTAATTCCTTAATAATTTGAAAATAAAACCCTGTGTGATGTCTCCGAGCAACCCCTTGATTGTCTCCGGTCTCGGATACAGGAAAAGCCTCAGTGTCTCCCTTCTCTGGATGATCTGTGGCTAATCTTAAGCTAGGGGACAGGGACTGCCTTTGGACTCCTGGTTGAGGAACGCAAGGATCCGGGGGATTTTCACAGTTTACCTCTCGAGACATCGTCCCTGTCTTTAATTTTTGTAGCTGATTAATTAAGTCCTGATACTCTTTTTCTAACTCTATTTGTTGTTTAAGAACAGATATTTTTCCTGTAACTCCCTTATGGGATCTATAACCACCATCTCCATTGAGGGAGCACTTGGAGGTGGAGGTGTGTAGGGAGGGGGTCTTCTGGAAGAGGGCCATTCAGGGTCGTAATGTTCGACTATCTCTTCCTCTAGGTCAGCACAATCTGGCTCTGACAAATCATCATCAACCTTTGGTTGTATTTTAGATTCTAATTTCAGATAAATACGTTTCTTTTTATTTTGAACATGAAAGACAGCATTCAAACAACGAAACAAAAGCAGACAATTAACACGTGTGAGCAGCAAACAACAAAACGAAAATAGAGAGTTAAGTTCGGGCTGATTTATTTCTTGCCCCGTTTTCATTAACATGGCTTACCTTTCTCAACGTGGCTTCCCACGGTATCATCTTCGTTTCACTTCTGAATTTTCCCAGATCCTTCTTCCAGTAATGTCCTTCACTGGGTCTCTCTTTCTTGTTGCCCTACATTGGGCACCAAAAATGTTGTGGCCCAAGCTGCCCCACCTTTGGGGGCCAAAAATGTCGGGGACTGCTCTATCAATGTTGAAACCCACACTGCCAAAAGCCTTGGGGGCTAAACTGTTAAAGCCTACACTGCCCCAAGCTGCTCCAGTCTGCGGTCCGGGTTCAGCAAGAGAGAGTGAGGACAGACATGATGAATGGAGACCAGACAGAGTGTGATTCAATTCCGTTTATTCTTCAGTCTCTCTTCTTCTCTCCAAGTCCCTAGTTCCAAGTCCCTAGCTCCTAGCACCTAATCCTAGTTCCAGTTGCTAGTCTCTTTCCCAGTTCCAAGTTCTTTCTCCAAGTGCTAAGTTCCTAATGTCTAAATGCCTGTCTCATGTGCCTACTACCTCATTCTCTTTCCAAGTCTAATGTCTAATGCCTAATAATTTCTTCTGTCTACCTCTCGCCTTTTATATGTCTCACTTCTAAGCCACGCCATTAAGTCACGCCCTTAAGTCACACCTTTAAGTCTTGTCTCTAAATCTGATCTCTAAGTCACACCCTTAAGTCACACATCTTTAAGTCTCACACACCCAAGGGAAAATCCTGGGTATCTAAAACAAGATGTTATCAGAGTGTGCTCAGCTGTTGTAAGCTATTGTAAGCAAGTCTCTTGTCAGGGTATATGGCTCAAGATGGCTGCAAGGATGATAGCCGCCTTCTGTCGGCTCCCCACACATATCTAGCTTTATTCCATGGTACCCAGATAGAATACAAGGTGTTATTTCAATTTTTCTGTATTTGTTGATACATGATTCATGTCCTAATATGTGATCAGTTTTTGAGAAAGCCCCATAGTCTGCTGAGAAGAATGCATTGTTTGTTTGCTTGCTTGTTTGTTTTAGTCTTTTGTTTATTTATAACATCTCTGGCTGTCCTGGAACTTGCTTTGTAGACCAGGTTGGCCTCAAATTCAGAGATCTGTCTGCCTCTGCCTCCCAAGTACTAGGATTAAAGGTGCTACCGCCTGGTTAGAATGTATATTTAGTGTTTGAGTGGAATGTTCTACAGATGCCTATTAATTCTATTTTATTTATGATGTTACCTAGAATCCTATGTCTTTCTGTTTAATTTTTGTCTAGATGAATCTGATTGTTGATGACCGTGGACTCTGAAGTCACCTACTACCTCTGTTTTGGAGTCAATCTGGGATTGGACAGCTAATAGTATTTCTTTTGTAGAAATGAGCACATGTGTGTTTGGTGCATTCATGTTACATTTGTAGTATCTTCTTGATGGATTGTTCCTTTAATGATGAAATGACTTCCTTATGTCTTCTGATAAGTTTTGGAATAATATCTATTTTGTCAGATGTTATGAAAGTTACAAACTGCTTGTTTTCTATCCCAATTTTCTTGGATGACCATTTATCATTCTTTTATACTAAGGGATTTTTAAAATTTTTGATGATACAAGATGTTTTATCCCCCCCCCCGGAGGCAACAAAAAGATGAACTTTATCCAGTCTGTTTGTCTGTGTCTTTTTATTGGGGAATTGCAACCATTAGTATTCAGAGTTATTATTGGAAAATTCAGTTTCATTTCTGCCATTTTGTTGATTTTGTGGCCCCTTGTAGACATCTTTTGACAAATTGCTCTCTGGTATTTTTTATTTGCCCCCCCCCCCCATGACCTCCTATGCCGTTTATGCTTCTCTTCAGTCCAAAGTATTCCTTTGAGTATCCTCTGTAGATCTGGCATAGGGATTATAAATTCCTTTAATATGTTTTCATCACAAAAGTTTTAATTTCTCCTTCAATTTCAGTAGATAGTTTTGCTGAGTATAATGATTTAGATTGGAAGTTGTGGCCTTTGAGAACTTGGAACACATCTTTCCAGGTTCTTCTGGACTCTAAAAGTTTCTATCTAATGATTAGCTGATATTCTTATGGGTTTTTCTTTATAAATGACTTAATCTTTTCTCTTTTTCACCTTTTAATATCCTTTTTATGTTATGTGTTTCTAATGTTTAGACTACAATATGTCATAGGGGTTTTTCTTTCAAGTCCTGTTTATTTGGCATTCTATAGATGCTTGTACCTGAGTGAGCAGCTCTTCTCTAGACTTGGAATTTTATCTTGTATAATCTTAATGAAAATACTTTCGATGTGTTTCTTTAGGCATTATTTCTTTTTCCTAAGCTCATAGTTCAAAGGCTAGATGTTTTCACAGTCCTCTCAAACTTCCCAATGTTCTATTTGTGCATTTTAAAGAAGGTTGTCATTGACCTGTACTGAGTGACTCAATTCTTTCCCCTTGTCTTTCAGTCCCAATTCTGTTTTACACACTCCATGTTCTCCTAAGCCTTTCCATTGAGGTTTTTGGTTGGCTGGTTGTGCTTTTCATCTCCAGCATATTTCTGTTTCACTGTTCTTCAGCACTTCTTTCTTCTCTATTGAATTCCATTTTCTTTCTTTATTTTTTGTCATTTTTCTCCTTTTTTATTGGATATTTTATTCATTTACATTTCAGATGTTATCCCCTTTCCCCATTCTCCCCTCCCCATGAACCCCCTATCCCATCCCTCCTCCTCCTTTTTGCTTTTATACCATTTTAATTACTTGCAAGTATTAATGTCAGTTCTAGGTTGAGGAACTAGCAACACAATAAATGCAAATAGTCAAGGAACAAGCAAGACAATAAACACAAAGAACAAGTACAAGCAAGGCAATAAACAAAGTTCCATGATCACTCCCATGATCACTATTTCTAAGGGCTTATCAGGATGACCAAAATATCTGATCCTACTTTCCTGTCCTAGCCCAAAGTCATTTTCATGCCTGAAGCCTACTTCTTTGTTCTAGCCTAAGATTTATATTCCTGCCTGAAATTACTTCTTTGTTCTAGCCCAATGTCAGATTCCTGCCAAACAGCCCATTTCCTTGTCCTTGGCCAACATCAGATTCCTGCCAAGCAGCCCCCAAAGCTCTCCATCTCTCCCCCTTTTTAATTTCATAAACAAGAACGAGCCTGTCTTAGGTCATTCTGACAAGAATGCCTTCCTTACCCATTGTGGAATATGCATTATCAAAAGCAATACACTTCTGTCATAGGTTAGTAAGGCTCTGTGCAGAATCTTACTCATCTTTGGCTTACCAGCCTGTTAAATTATTAACTCTATCTGGGGTTCCATTTTCAGTTTCAAGTCATGTACTTTGGCTGCCAACATGTTGATGTTGTTAAAGACAAGCTTTAATGCAATAGGCGGGAATAAAAGTATTCCCAGGACAAAAAAGGGCTAGCATGATCAAGCTACATATGCCATTTTTAACACTTGGAATTCCATTTTCATATCATGTATTGACTTCCCCAATTCATTCTGTCCTTTGCTTTAATTCTCTTGGAGTACAATTGCATTTTCTAAGAGTCAGTTGACAATAGTTATGATCATTTTCTTGAGTTCTTTGTCAGAAAGTCCTTCTAGGCCATTGGTTCTGGGGACCATTACTATGGGTTAGTAATTTTTCAAGGAGACATGTCTTGGTTTTATGTGTTGGTTTTGTTTTTGTGCCGTGGACTGTGTATCTGGAGTTAGTTAAGTCAGTCTCTCTCTCTCTCTCTCTCTCTCTCTCTCTCTCTCTCTTCAAGTTATTTTTCTTCTTTCAGTGGAGGCATTTACAATGTTCAGGAAGGCATTGTATTCCTGACAGGACTAAGTCATAATAGGTTTGAGCTGTCCTTTTCTTCTGTGAGAGCTGCTATTGAGTTCCACAGTATCTACTCAAAATTTGTCTCTGAGTGTCAGCTATGTCTGGTTAGTGGCTATGGCTTCAAGGATCAAGAGCTGAAATGGAGTTTCTAAGGCCACTTACACAGTTCTACATGGAGGAAGATGCCTCCTGACTCAGTATCATTCCAAAGACCTCAACTTCTTAAAAACTTGTTTGTCCCTGGTGTCCTCTCTTGAGTTCCCCCTACCTCTTTACCATCCCCTCGGGGCTTAAATTACAACACAAGCAATTTAAACAGCCATAGTAGTAATATGGGCAAAGGATGAAGATAGCCAAGGGGCTGCCATGATTTCTGCCATAGCTGTTCTAGTTTTCCAATACACTAAAAGAAAACTTTGAAATGTCCCCTATTTAACTGAAACCTTAGTGAGAGACACTGTGTCAGAACTGTGCATGCTTTGGGCCATTTCTAGATTCCTCTCTCTTGGGATTGGCAGGAGACAAGTATGGTAGTGTATGCTTCTGAATTTAGGGTCAGTTGCTGTTAGCCAGCCAAAATAAGCCAGAACATCACTTATCATCCTATCCTTACCCCCTCCCGAGCCCACTACTGCCAGAGCTTTTAAGATGCTGTCTTCATCTTGAATCTTCTGAAAGTTCACAAAGATCTATCATGGTCAAACTCTCTTTTCCTTCTTACATTGTCCCAAGGAAATCCCAAAGTTTAGTGGACACTTCAGTTTAGAAATTTAATTCTCTCAGTTTAGAATTAGTTCTTTGGCCTGGGGGGTGTGGCTCTGCATATGAGTTGTCTCACTTCTGCAAGTCTGGGTTAATCCCTGATACCATGAACAAAACCTCAATTATCAACTGACTCAGGAGTTCCCCCATCCAAATGGCACAGCTTTCTAGTAAAAGACTCACACAGGCACAAGTCAACAGACAGTTGAGTACCACAGTGAGTCCACAGCTTTGCCTCACCGCCTTGATCCACACATTCAGCAAATGTTTACTTAAAACCTGTTTAAATATGTTAAGAAAAAACAGGCACTTTCAGAGTTTTGTTTATTTTTTGAGACTGAGTCTCATTAAGTCACTCTGACTGGCCTTGAACTCACAGAAATCCCCTTCCCTCTGCTTCCTGAGTTTTAGGATTAAAAAGGCAGAAAAAAAAATTCTTCCCCCCCCCCTTTTAAGTTTTCTTTATCCAATCTTGTCTTGTATTCCTTCAAGGTTTATGTTTCTTTTAGATTCTTTCACAGAAGCTGAGTTCACCGGTTGCACTTGTCTGTCTGTAGTCTGTTCAGATTTGAGTCACACGCTAAAAAGGCAAGACAGCTGTGGGTCTGAACAGGAGTGAGTCCAAAACAGTGAACACTGGAAGGTGATCTGACTGAGCCTTTTAGTCAGAGACTCCTAACTACAATTATCTTTAGGCTATTTCTTAGGTGGTCCTAGAAAACCCTTCTATCCTTTCTGGAGACCATCAAGCTAATGTGGAAACTGTGAGGCCCGGAATTACCTTCCCATTCAACTGACAGACTTCCACTGAAGCCATCACCTTCACCTTGGCCTTCTTTTCTCAGTCATTAGCTCCGTGCCTCTACCACAACCTTCTGCAGTTCACTAGACACAATCCACCTCCCCACAGGGCTGGGCGGAGATTGTATTTGGCAGAAGAAAGGACCTAGGGTTCTACTCTTGTTGTTGAAGCAAGATTCACTGGCCTTAAACTTTTGATACTCTGCTTGATTTTCTTTTTGAGATAGAATTTCACTCTTTGGCTAATCTGGAACTCAGAATGCAGCCCAGGCTAATCTGGATCTCATGACACTCCTCCAATGTTAGCATCCCGAAAAAGTTAGAATCCAGGCCTGTGCCACACCTCTGGCCCCACCTTAACTCTCCAAGCCTATTTACAAAGGTACCTGGATCACAGTTTGGGCCTCTACACTGTCCTATTGAGCAAGTTAGCGCTTCTGTGACCTTTTCCTTGTAGCTCCACTGTGGCCTCCTTAGTTGCCCTGATCAGCATTCATCTTTCTGCTTTTCAGCTTCCAGAATTTTGTAGCTGTCGTTTCTTCTTATCTGCTTCTCTTCTTTGTTTACAAAGAAAGAAATCCCGTTGCTATGACACCACCGAAAGTGTCAGTGTGGAGGGAAGTGAAAGTGTTCACCATCTTTGAACAGAGGTCATTTCTATTCTTACTTCAACCTATGCCTTGCCCTCTCTGACGTCACAAGGTCTCCTTAGCAAATTCAACACCAGAAATACTTGTTCTGGCACAGCTTGGGAGCCTGGGCATGGCCGACCACCCTCATTCAAAGCATCCATATTGCCCTTCTGCAGCTGTACTCTCTCTCTCTCTCCTTTATTCTAGCCCTTATCACTCTTTCTCAGTGCTTTGAGCAGGACCCTTCTGTGCTACGTATGCTATCCTATCTCCAGTCATGCACAGCAATGGCACAGCCTGAGTTATGTGTTAAACAGTGTCTAAATAAGAAATGTACAGGTAAAAATTCACCCTCTGAAAAACTCAGTGACTGAGGGTGTATTAAGTAACACAGTTTACAACTGTAGAAGCCAGGCACCAAGAGCTTAAGTAACTGAAGTGGCTTTTTAAGTACTGGGTATATTGCCTCTGCAAATGTGTGCAGGCGTGGTTTCCCTTCATACCCACTCATACATTCCTAGACTTTCTCATCTACCCAGAGTCTGCCTACCTACCACATACTGCTTTGCTTTTTTAAAATTTGGTGTGTGTATATGTGTGTAGAGCTTGTGGAAGTCACTTCTTTCCTCTTACCATGTAAGTTCTAGGTAACAAACTTACTTGAGAGCAATCAAGATGTGAAGATTCACCCTAAATGTCAGTGGCACCATTCCTCCAGCTGGGGTCCTAGCCTGAATAAAAAAGATACAGGGAGTTGAGCACCAATGTCGATCACTCTCTGCTTCCTGTCTGTGGATGCACTGTGGTCGGATGCCTTAGCTCCTGCCATTAGGCCTCCCCACCATGATGGACTGTACCCTCAGATTCTGAACCAAAATAAAATTTTCTTTTTGTAATTCCTTCCCTGCCCCCAAGTATTTTGTTACAGCAAAGAAAATAGTAATTACTATAGCCTTGGTGAGAAAAACCACACTGAATGTTCCTGCTGTTGAGTGTAGCCGCACCTACCACATGTCACTTCAACCATAACAACCGGAAATCTCTCTGCAACTGTAAGCCAAACTAAGTTTTTGTTTGTATGTGTTGAGATAGGGTGTCACTGGATAGCACAGGCTTACTGCAGCCTCACTGTGCAGCCAGCCTAGGCTGAACTTGAATTCTTGATTCTCCTTCCTCAGCCACCCAGGTGCTGTTATTTCAACTGTGCCAACACACTCAGCTTCAAGATTTTTAGTGTGTGTGTGTGTGTGTGTGTGTGTGTGTGTGTGTGTGTGTGTATGTGTGTGTGTTGTGAATAAGGTGTACGTGCATATTGGGTCAAAAGATGGCTCAGGAGTTACACTCTGGCAGAGGATGCAGGTTAGGTTCCTGCACCCACACGATGACTCACAACTGCCTGTGATACAGTTGCTACAATGAACACGATAATGCACATGCATCTTCCATGAACCATCTTCATTTCCTTGTGACATAAACCGAGCAAGGAGAGCACTGACTGGCTCTAAGGGAAATTTTCCTTTCAGCTTATTGAGGAACCCCCATGCTGTCTTCCAATTGTTTCTCTTAAATTGTATTCTTGCCAGAAATCCAGAAGAACTATTTGTCCTCACATCCTTTTCTCAGCACGTGCTACCTACTGAGTCATAGTAGCCAGTCTCGCTATGCTTTGTGCTTTCATTTTTCTGGTGTTGAGTGACACTGAGCGTCGTCTCGTCCACCTCATGGATGTTTCCATGCCTTTTGTGAAATGGTTATTTGGGTTTGTTTCTCGATCTCTGTTTTTCCTTACTCTTACAGGTCCTTTGTAGTAACCTGGTTTCAGATGTACAGTTTTCAAATATATTCTCCCATTCTCTAGGCCATCATTTCTTTGCCCCATTGATGATTCCCTTTAAGAAAGCTCTTTTCTTTAAAATAAAAAAAAGTGTGTGTGTGTGTGTGTATCTGTATATCTTCATATGTGTTTATGTGCATACATGGAGAGGTCAGAAGTTGATGTCAGGAATTTTCCTCAATCATGCTGCCCTTATTTATTGAAACAGTTACTCACTCAATCTGAAGCTCACAGACTGAGCTCGGCTGGCTGGCCAGTAAACTCCAGAGATCTGTCTTTGCCACTTCAAGACTGGCATGTGTGTTACCTGGCTATTTACATGGATGTTAGAGACCCAAACTCAGTCCTCATGGTTGCCTGTAATCTGTTCTAATGATTTTGTTGTTGCTGCTGCTGCTGCTGCTGCTGCTGTTTGATTCATTTATTGAGAGAAGGTATTATGGAGCAGGCTCAAACTCCATGTGTCGCCTACAATGATTTTCAACTTCTGGTCTTCCTGCCTCTACCTTCCAAGTGCTATAAGTATAGGTGTGCACCCTGTGCTGGTTGTGCTTTGTTTGTTTGTTTTATTTGTTGTTGTTGTTTTCTTTTTGTCAACTTGATACAAACTAGAGTTATCTGGGAAGAGGAACCTCAACTGAGAAAATACGTCCATCAGATTGCCTGTAGACCATGTCAGTAGGGAATTTTCTTGAATGATATGGGAGGCCTAAGCCTATTGGGGGCAGTTATACTCCAAGACAGGTGGTCCTAAGTTTGTATAAGAAAGAAGGCTGAACAAGGCATGGAGAGCAAGTAACTAAACAGTGTGTCTCCATGGTCCCTGTCTCCGTATTCCTGACTTGAGTTTCTGCTATGTGTTTCCTTCCCAATTAACTACAACTCTTAAGTTGAAATAAATTTTCTCCTCTCCAAATTTGTTTTTGGTCATGGTCCTTATCACAGCAATAGAAGGCAAATTAACACACACTCCCATGTCTGGTTTATGCAGTGTCAAGAACTGATGGCAGGACTTCATGTCTGCCAGTAAGGACTCTACCACCTGAGCTACATTCCCAGGCTTGTTTTGGGTTTTTGAGGAAGGCTTCATTATGTAGCCTCAAGACTATGAGTGCTGGGATTGTGGGTGTAAGCCCACCCCCAATTTCCTGTTCTTGTGTTTCCACTGATTACAAGTTTTTATCTTTAGGAAGGAGATAGCTGGTAGTGGAGCAGAGGAGAGAAGAAAACAGCACTATTTGAATCTGTTCCTATACCTCCACTAAGGATTAGCATGAAATGTGAACTGCTGGAAAAAATCAGAAAAAAATGAGTTGGTCTTGGTAGCACAGCACTTGGGAGATTGTCACAGAAGATGGCAAGTTTTAATTTAACTTGGATAGCATAGTAAGTTCAATTCTAACTTGGGCAACATAGAGAAAATGTGTCTCAAAAAACAGAAACAGAACAAAGCAAAACAGAACACATGGCCAGCACAAAGACGACAGTGGGAATAGCCTGCAGTAATAGCATTTGGGAAGCTGAAATAGGAGGGCCAGCTGGGGCTAAAAGGAAAGAAAGAAAGAAACAAAGAAAAAAAAAAAAAAAAAAAAAACCTGCCAGTAAAGTCCAGGAAGAATTTCTATACTGCTGAAGTAAGTAAGGTCTAGAGAGCTGTCACAAGAAGGTTTATGGACATCTTCAAAATCTATCCAGTGTCAACACTTCAACGGTCTATCACCCCCAGAAGAACTGATTCCACTAAACTGTATCTGAATTTCTAAAATCACACAGGTCAGTTTGAGACATCAGTCAGTAGGGATCTTTGCCTTGAAGGAAACAGTGAGTTGCCTGGTTACTTTTCATTACAGATATGATCTCAGGTAAGACCAGGGATCTCTCACAGGAAAACCAACTTGGCCACCTCGCTTTCTTCTCTGACTTTGTTGTTCCCCTTGTATCTTCTTTCTCTGCACATTAGCACCGAGCTATGAATGTGATGACATTAAGGGAGATTTTAAACTCTAGGGCACTCCAGTATTAGATGCTAGTCCTTAACCTACCCACAGCATCTCAGAAATAACTGAGGAATGCACAGATCATTGCCAGACCCTGTGCCACAACTGTCAATCAAATGAATGAAGTATCTTTGCCAAAAAGAATGTCTGTGTCCCTAGCCAGGGCAGTCTGATTTTCCTGGGCTGTAAATCTTAAACAGGGTAACTCAAGGTCAAAAATTATTTGTACCCAGGACTCTCTGGTGGCAGAGGCCTAAATAAATTGTCTATTAGTTCCATCCACTAAACCATTAAGTGTAATTATGCCAGAAAATTTCCTTTTATTGAGCCTGGTATGGTAGTACACACCTTTAATCCCAGAACTTGTGAGGCAGAGGCAGGTGAGTCTCAATGAGTTTGAGGTCAGCCTCATCTACAAAGCAAGTTCCAGAACAGCCAGGGCTGTTACACAGAGAAACCCTGCCTTGAAGGAAAAAAAATCATTTTATTTAAATACATCTGAAATATTTACTATTGCTTGCAAGGAAAGAATCCTAATAGATCTACCCATGTAAGTTGGTGGAAATATGCAATTAATTCTCTGTCTTTGCCTTCTTCCCCTTCTCCTCTTCCTCCTCCCTGGCCTCCTCCTTCTTCTAACTCTTGATGCTCAGATTACAAGTATGTGTTTTCATATCCAACTTCAGGCTTTTAAATGTATGCATATGTCTGGGGATGTGGTTCAGCTGGAAAAGTGTTTGAATTACATTCAGCAGCTTTGAGTTTGATTCCTATCATCAAATATACTGGTCATGGTGTGGTTGTTCAAATGAATTCCCTCTCCTCCCCCCATAGTCTCATATATTTAATCTCCATTTGGACAAATTGATTGAAAGGATTAGGAGACATATCCTTGTTAGAGAAGGTGCTTCATTGTTGGCAGAGATGCTTCACCAAGAGTGAGCTTTGGGGTTCCAACAGCTGCTGGTACCATTCCCAGTTAGCTCTCTCTGCCTGGTAGCTGTGTCTCAAGATGTAAACTCTCGGATACTGCTCCATACTATGCCTACTCGCCTGCTGCCAAGCACCCCCATGATAGTCATGGACTTAAACCATCTGGAACCATGAGCCCCAACTTATTTTATAAGTTGTCTTCATTGTGGTGTCCTAGTATATAGCAATAGAAAATTCACCAAGACACATGATGACATACCTCTATAATCCCAGCACTTAGGAAGTAAAAGAAGAGAATCACAAACTTAAAGTCATTCTTGACTAACAGCAAAGTTAAGCCATGCTGCGGCTACATGAGACCTTGCCTAGACAAATAAAGTATTGAAAATAGCAATAATTACTTTTATTTCTTACCTAAGAAAGAGTACAGAGTTTGCTTCTTAGAGTAAAAATACTTAAGTATAAGGACAGAGTCTTGACATGCAACATAGGCTGGCCTTGAACTACAGACCCTCCTACTTTACTCTCCCAAGTACTGGGATCACAAAAGTATAGTTTGCATTCATATGTTACAATAACATCTTTTCTTAGTGTGCAGAGAAAAAAAGTCTTCATAAATGCCATTATCTTAAGGAGAAATTATATACAGACTAAGACTTTCATTCTGAAAAAAAATATAAATGTTCAATAACTGTAGAGTCAAAATAAATCCTACTTTTTACTTTCACAATGAGACGCTGAAAACAAAAATAAAGCGAGTCCCTGTACCAGCTGTGCACTAAGCAGCCACTACCATGGTCTTTTTATAGAAAGGGTCCTCTGTGGGAATGCACCTGAAGATGGGTCTGCACACCTACTCAGATCTGAGCAAACCCAGTTCCTACTTAGTCTATACTTATCACCAGTTTCTCGAGGGTGAAGAGTTGAAGTGTGAATAGAAACCCGTCTGTCCAACAATTGTCCTGTTTTCTGACCTTTCTCTAATCAATCAAGAGGGGCCAGGTCAGATACAGGTTAAATATTCAACATAAGTTTCATCACTGGCCTCTCATTTTGGTTTTGGTTTTTTACTTGGGTCATGTCAATATTAAGATGCAACCAGGAGAGTTATATATCACTGACTGTAGTTTCGATAGTGAGCAAAAATAATAGATGACACTAATTTGATGACCTGTGTTTTTTACACGGAAATGCCCTGTAGTTTTGAAACAGTTTTGTACACCTTATCAGCCAGGTTCTGAGAAAGAAATACAACTTGCTGGTGGGTGGGGGCTGTCAATGATAGGATTAATAGAGGGGCTACTTACAAGGGTGGTGAGTGGGTTAAAGAGCAAACAAAGGATGCTGAGGCACCCAAGAGACAAGGGGTGAAAGCAGTGCTCCCCAGAGTCCGTGAAAAGTTAGTGTCAAGGGAAAGGGGCCAGGCCAGCCAGCTGCTTCCCAGCACTTGGTACAGAAGAGGTAAGGAGTGGGGGCAGAACTATCTATCCTCCCTCTTTTCCTACCCTGTTGTGTGATGCTAAATCAGCTAGAAGCCAGATGGCTAAAGCATTCTGGTGCTGCAGTGATAAAGACGTAGAGCCTTAGGACACTTGGAGCATGTGTGCACACGTGTGTGTATATGAGTGTGAGCTTGTGTGTGTGTGTGTGTGTGTGTGTGTGTGTGTGTGTGTGTGATAAAACATGGGTACTAACCAGCCACACACACTAACCCAAAATACTGGAGGTTGAGAATGAATTAAATACTTGATTCCATTTACAAAGCTCATGATCTGGGAGCTGGGATTTCAGTCCAAGTGACTGGGCCCTCCAAAGCCAGGCTTTTCCCTCTACCATTCTGCTTACTGTGCTTTAGTTAAGGGCTTAGTTATCAGTGACAGAATAGTGTATCGTGTTGTGTGAGTAAAAATAATTTGGTTTTACACTGAGCATTCTATTAAAAATCCCCAAAGAGAGTGTTTGCTTCATGTCTGCCATGGGAATGAAGCCCCTTAGATATACTGTCCAATAAACCAGGTAAGTTCATTGGAGATGTCTGTCCTGCCTCCCACAGTCACTCTAGCCAGGGCTCTGTGCTGCCATGGGAGCACAGTGTGGACAAGTGCGTGACAGGAGTCAGCAAGGTGGTGCCTGAACACTTTTTTTTCCCTGGCACATAGATTAGCCAATCTGAATCTCACTTTATTTATTGTTGGATGTAAAAGAGATAAAAATCATTTTCGTGATGAGGTTTAGTGTGCAGCTTAGCTTAAACTTCCAGTTAAGAGTAACAGCTTCCATTTACTGACCCCACCACTGCACACCCCTGCTTTCCATAAAATAGGACTTAAGGGAGGCTCTGCCTCACTCTTGCTACAAATATGGAAGCTGAGGGTTAGAGAATGATTTGCCTATGATCACGAAATCAATGCCAATTTTAATATTTCCACTTAAAGGAGCATGCCTAGGAACAGGAGAAATGGCTCAGTGGGTAAAGCATTTGCTTTGTCAGCATGAGGACCTGAGTTTGAATCCTCGCCACTGATGTAAAGAGCCTGACATAGGAGTCCCCACTTATAATCCAATGCCGGGAAGCAGAAACAGGCAAGTCCCTGGGGCTTGCTGACCAGCTGATCTTACTAATTGGTGACCTTTAGGTTCCTTAAGAGACTCTCCAAAAATAAGTCAGAGAGTAATAAATAAAACAAGACACCCGATGTTGACTACTGACCACACACACACATACATGCTCACATGAAGGCACGCACATGTGAACACGCACATGCACACTAACACAAATAAGAAAAAAAGACAACAGAGGTAGGAGAATGTCTGTGAGTTTGAGGGCAGCCTGGTCTACATAGCAATTCCAGGTCAGCCATAGTTATATAGTGAGACCCAGAAAAGAAAAGAAGGGAAGGAGAGAGGAAGGGAGGGAGGAAAGAAGGAAAGGAGGGAGGGAGGGAGGGAGGAGGGAAGGAGGAAGGAAGGAAGGAAGGAAGGAAGGAAGGAAGGAAGGAAGGAAGGAAGACAAGCAGACATGCCCACACTTCAGTCCCATTTTTCACTATCAGGTAAGACAATGTTTCAGTTCTGTGAGTGGGAGCTCAAACCAAATACTTAAAATTAAAACACCTAAATGCATATTTTCTTGAGCTTTCCCAAGCTGGAGTAATATGGGAAGCATGAGCTCTACTCCTTTGTTTTCCTGTCTATTCCTCTTGTTCTTTTGTTATGATCATTGTGGATATTTCAGGGCTAGCATCAGCAATACTACTGTTTTGTTTGTTTGTTTTAGTTTAGTTTTTTTTTTTTTTTTTTTTTTTTTTTTTTTTTTTTTTTTTTTTTTTTTTTAATAAAGCCCAGGGTGCCCTTGAAGAATACGCCTTTCACCACGGGATAATTGGTTCAGGATCCTGATGCCTTTATTTATCATCACATGGAGGTGATTTGCAAGGAATCTGGCTTTGATGCTTGAAGGTTGGCTTGGCGCCAAGCAGTCATTGTTGGCGATTCTGGCCGTTTGATGTTCAGATGCAATCTGCTTCGTACTGACTAGCCCTATTAATAGGAGTTCAAACACAACTTCACAAGCATCCCTGGGAGGTCCTGGGAGGACAGGCCTGAGTAACTGTTCAGACAGAGTCAGGAAGTGTCATTGGGCAGGACAGTGTGCCCTTGACACTGTGTTAGGGACTTAGAAAGGCATCTAAAGCATGCCAGGAGTACCCCTTCACACCCACCCTCACTTGAGCCCACTATTTTGGGAACATGATATGCCCCAATTAGGTGCCTGTGTTTCCCACAGCTCTTTAGAGCAGGGATTATGTCATTAATTCAAAAAAAGCATTCATTGCGTGCTTCTTGCCACTGCCAGACATTGTACAAGGAGCCAGAATACTCATTCATTCTTGTATGCACCTAGTAAAGAGGCTAGCACATGGCAGGCATTCAATACGTATTATGAGTAAAACATCACTGAAGAGGAGAAATACATGCCCTGAATTGGCTTGAACAATGGAGATTTTTCAGATGCAATGTTTTCTCGAGATTGGCAACATGTAAATCATTAAAAAATGACACTTTACTTGGGAGAAATATGATAGACATTTAAATGTGTTTCTATTTATTTTGTGGTTAATAACTAGAGCATTCCAATCCATCAAATATTTTGGTTGTTTGAGGGTTAAACCCACACTTGGTACTATCAATTAAAACAATAAAATGCTACCCAAACAAAACATAAATCACTCCTTGATGATCAAAAGACAATGTGAGTCTCTCACAACTGCCATTAGGGAACCATTTGTCATTGGCTGGGCTCTAGCTGTACATGGGGTTAAGAGTCTAGGATTAATAAATGCTTGCTCTGTTGCTGTGATTTATTTTTTATGCACAGTTAATGATACATAATTATGAGACCCCCAGGCTACAGTCAATCATTTAAAAAATAATTTGAAGCAATGGAAAGTGGTACCACTGAAGGCTGCTCCTGAAAGCAACAAAAAACCAAATTCATTTGAAAGATAATAGGTAGGTAGATAGATCTCAGAAGAGAAGGCTGGAAGCCCAGGCTCAGAACAAAACAGCAGGGATGAAGGGAGGCCAGGCAGCAGGAAACCAAGCTAAGATGCTCTGTGGGTTTAAGGCCTCAGACCTTCTGTGCCACCTTGCCAAATCCAGCAAAAGGGTCTCAGTGACAAGGAGGTGGAGTCCACACAGTCTGAGCTAAGATAGTGGGAGTATGAGGCACCTTGTTGGGGCAGAAGATGCGCAATTTGGACCCTTGAATGTATTGAGAATCTGAGCCTTTTTTTCAGCAGACTCAGAAGAAAGCAATGGTTGCTCCATAAGTCATGATTGTAAAACAAATCCAAACTATATTCCCTGTTATGACAACTAATGGCAAGAACAAATATAATACACGTCTATTATAATGTTTTAAACTCAATAATAGGGGCTAGGGAGAGGGCTTGGTTGGTAAGAGGCTTGCTGTACAAATATGAAGACCAGCATTTTATCCACAGAATCCATGTTAAAAAAAAAAAAAAAAAAAAAGCCAAGTATGTCCATGATTGTATCGTGGTGACAGAGAGGTAGAGGGGATCCCTGGGCCTCAATGGCTAGCTATCCTGGTTTAATCAGCAAGCACCAGATAAAATGGAGAGACTGTCTCAAACAACGAATTGGTGAGTTATTAAAGAAAACACCCAAGGTTGACCTCGGATCTCTGAATGCATACATAACATGTGCTTGTGTACACACATGTACCTTACATATACCTGAATACATATACATCTGTGCATACACAAAATAAAAACATAAATGTAAAATAAAATAAAATTCAATAAGGGCATTCAATAATGCCACCTGCTCCGTGTCAAAAGATCCTACACTCGAGTCACACACATGGAAGAGATAAGGGATACTGGCAGAAGCAGGTGGCTTTAGATAAGTAGACTCCTCACATAGGTCCAGACTAAGAACAGGATGAAGGACTGCCATCCAGGTCTTCAGTCTGTGTCTATCTCCTTTGCCTGGGCTAAAATCACAGAGGCATGTCACTGTCATTGTCCTCAACCTTACTTTTTAAGTTGCTTTGGATTTGGCAAGACAGAGGCCCTTCCTCCTACCTCATGGGTGAGTTCACTCCGGAGCAGAGGTACTCATTCCTGAGAACTACTTTGTCCCCTCAAGCAATAAGGACTTCTCTGGTCCATTCTCCTGGACCAGAGCTAAGACAATGAAGGAGGAAGGCATGTTCTAAACCAGGACTACTTAATTACACATGCTTTTTGCTTTTTGGCGGGATCTTTCTCTATTTAAGTCTGCAGTTCATGTTAGTTCCCCAAATAGATGTGAAGGCCACTGGACCTCCTCACTTCTTCCTCTTTCCATGGAATAAAACCCCTGCGTTTTAACATTACTTGTTTCTTTAACTGGTATTAAGAATGAATGGCCATGCCTCATTTGTTAGGGCTGCCAGAGCCTCAGGTTTTACCCTTAAACCTCCACTTACATAAGAACCTAAACTAGACATGATAGTCTATGCCTGTAATCCTGACACTCAGGAAGGAGGGGCAAGAGGATAGCTGCAAGTTCAAGGCCAGCTCCCGGGACATAAGGCTGCAGGCCAATGGGAGTGCCACATAACAAGACCCTGTCTAAAACCAAACAAAACAACAATACAAACAAAAATAGGCCAAGATTACTTGTATCTATTCCCAAATACAACAGGAAGGCAAAAGATACTGTCAAATTATGCACCCTGCTGAGTCTTCACCTGTCTTTGGTGACCCTGATGTCTTTGAACTTCTTCACAGTGGTTCATCCTGGAGAAAGTAACTGTTCAAGTGTGTACAGAAACAAGCTAAAAGTTAATACATAAATTTCATATGTATTTTAAAGGCTTGTTGATTATTATTTTTTTATGTGTGGGTACCTGTGTTTGGCTGTATGAGCTTATGTGTACCATGTATGTGCTTGATGCCCACGGAGACCTGGGAGCATCAGATCTAGAACTGCAGTTATAGGAGGTTATGGGTGCTATGAGGCAAAGTTAAGTGCAGTAAGTGCTCTTAACTGCTGAGCCATTTCTCCAGCATGAGAGACAAAGTTATGTGTTAAGTTTTAATTACTGTGCCTAAGAGATCCATAAAACAAAAGAATTCCTCTAACCTGGAAGCCCCTTGTCCAAGTACAGATACTTCCTGTAATGCTGCAGGCTGATGTTTATATAAGATAACAAGCCACATATTTTCTCTCCCCTAAACAAGTTTGTTTGACCCAACTGCATCAGATGTGCTTGATCACATGCAGGTGGGCGGTGCACGTAGGGCAGGAAGTACATCAGGATATATGCTTGTCCCTGATTGGACTTGATGGAAAACACAGTAGCCTTGCGGATTTGCCTTTGCAAAATGTGACTCCTTGCCGTTTTCTGGGAACATCAGAATGCTCCTGGCTAGCGTTCATCACCCTGGCCAATATTTCATTAACCTTGATTTAAACTTGACTCAAAACTTGTGGTAGTGATTTTATTTTTGACTGATGGGTTTAACACCCACCCCTGAACCTCCTTCCCTATTCTTTTTGAAACATATTCTCACATGTAAACAAGGCTGACCTGAAACTCACAGAAATCCATCTGCCTCTGTTTCCCAGGTACCAGGGTTAAAATCAAATGCCACTCTGCCCAGCTGTCATATATTCTGAAATAATTCAATAAGAATAATTCTCCCTTTAATGAGATAAATGTAACTCTTCTGCCCCTCCTGAAGTCACATACAGGACCATAGCTGTGCATTTTTGTGAATTACTCAGAAAAGTAGAACTTTTCCTTTTCTTCTTCCTATGCCTTTCCTAAGCAAGTTCATGAACACGGTATCTTCCCTCAAAGGACATGACTTTCTCTTTCTTTTTTTTTTCTATCCTTTTTCTCTTGAAGGCTGCTGAGATTTACATTTTTCCTGGTTGGGGATTTTGCTTTAAATTCTAATAAGAATTTTCCTTGAGCTTTTTTCCGAGTCCATTCTTAAATTTTTTTATTAATGAGACTAAGAACCCTGAGAGAGGATCCCATTCTCCCCAGGAGTGTATGGTATCCCAGATGGTACTTCTCAAACTTTCCAGTCACACTAACAATGAAACTGACTCTTGAGAGACACTTAAACATCCGTCACAATGTTTTTAAATATATACATACTGCAAAAAAAGTTCTATTTAGTAAGCTGGTTTGAAATGCTTCTACAGTGAATGTCTTCCATTATCTCTCTTCACAATCATCATTTCCACCAACGGGGTTTCAGTCTTTTTAAGATGTTTTTCTTCTGTACTCCTACCCAATTCTCCTCTCAAAAGAACCTGCAATACTGATGTTTTCCATCAGATGTAAAAACCAGTTGGGTCACTGAACATAAAACATATCTCTGGGACCAACAAGATGATTCAGTGGGCAAAGGAGCTTTCTGAGCAAGCCTGATTCTGACATGAATTTGAGCCCTACGATGCCCATAAAGGTGGAAGGAGACAACGCCACAAAGTTGTCCTCTGACCTTCACATGTGTGCAATGGTATGCATGTGCTTGCTTTCACAGACACACAACACATACACAATATGCCATATATATGCTAATAACAATAAATAAAAATAAATTTTAAAAATCATATCTCTGCATAACTATTTTCTTTCCTCATCTGTTCACATACCATCGTTAGACAAAAAGAATTTTAGTTTTTGAGACAGAGTCTCTCATAGGGCAAGACTGCCTTAAACTTGCTATATCACTAAGGATGACCTTGACCTTTCTGGGCCTCCTGCCTCCACCTCCAGTATGCTGGGATTATAGACATATAGTAAAAAGGCCAGTTTTGTGTAGTACTGGGAATTAAACTCAGTGCTTCATTCATACATTTATGCTAGGCAATGACTCTACCAACTGAGCTACATTCCCAGGCCCCATTATGCTTTTTCTACCTATAGCTGCTAAGCTAAGAATAACCCCTTTGGCTGGTATGGCTCAGAGGAAGAGCATAAAATCATTGTGCATGACACCCTGGGTTCTGTCTCAGGTCCTAAACATTAAAATAAAATGTGATTCATATATACACATACGTACAGGCATGCAGACAGACAGAAAGAGAAAAAGAGAGAAAGAAAGAAAGAAAGAGAAAGAAAGAAGGAAAGAAAGAAGAAAAAAGGTACAACCTTTTTTAATTCTAAAAATTAAACTGATAAAATATAATATTCTATATAGCAAAAATACAGATGAAAAAAGCATTTAACAATACATGGATCACATGAAGGAGAGGTGTTTAGTTTTCTGAAAGAAAGAAAGTGGGTAAAGTATGGCCCTTATAATAACAAAACAGATTTTATGTAAAGCTCAGACTAAGATGGGTAGGTTTTTATGTTTCCATTCATTGAGTATAACTATTTCATTTGTGTGTGTGTGTGTGTGTGTGTGTGTGTGTGTGTGTGTGTAATTTAAAGCCTGTCTCTCCCTGGTACCTCTTCCTTTCCTCCCTCCTTCTCCCCTACCTACCTTCTACTTCTAGAACCCTTTGATGCATCTTTTCTCTACTCCTCCAGGATCTTGTTATATACCTCAGGCTCTACCAGAGCTTTGTAGCCCAGGATGGCTTGAAACTTGTGAACTTGCTACTCTTACGCCTCAGCCAGCCTCCTGGGTACTATAGGCTTTGTTACCATGGTCTACACCCAAAACCTATTTAAGTTTTATCTGATTCAGTGAACCGAATAAAATGTATAGAACTGCATAGTTATTTTGACTGTGTCTTGGTTTAAGAGAGATTTCCATTTTATAGCTCAGACTGCCCTGAAACTTGAGGTGCTCTGATCTATAATTCCCAAGTGCTAGGATTACAGGTATGAGCCAACACATTCAATCTACACAAGGATTTTAGAGTCAAAGCCCTGATAACACATGCCTGTAACTTCAGCAAAAGGATGAGGAGTACGAGGTCAAAGTTCAAGGTCAGCCTGAACTATAAGCATGAGTGAAAAAAGGGGGTGGAGCTTAGTTCTGCTTTTTTCTTCAAATGAATCTTTTGGAATGCATCCAGTCACATAAGTAATAAAGATATTGTTCAAAGAATAAGGCAATTATCTACCTTTCTTTGGACAAAACTTTGCTCAAATATTGTTTTAAGGTTTAGCACATCTTGAAAGTGGTATTTTAAAGTAGCTTGTGTGTGTGCTTACAATCCTTGTCCTTGGGAAACAATGGTAGGAGTGTGGCAACCTGAAGGCATTCTGGGCTTCACAGCTAGTTCTAAACCAGTCCAACATACAACGCAAGACAAAGCCAAAGAAGCAGCTGTGGTGGTGAACACCTTTAATCTCAACACTCAGGAGAGAGAGACAGGAGCCTGGTCTATACAGCAAGTTCCAGGCAGCCAGAACCCCTCAGTGAGATCTTGTCTCAAAAAACGAACTAACTAACCAAAGATAAACAAAAGAGGATTGGTGGGACGCTCAGTGGATAAAGGAGCTGCTAACTACTGAGCCTAATGACCTTGGCAAGGACCCACATGGCAGAAAGCACCAGTTCCTAAAAGTCAGTATACACACACACACACACACACACACACACACACACACCTACACACTCAAACACACACAATTAAATTAAATAAATAAGCACTTAAAATGTTTACATGAGAGTATACAATAGTTTAGACTTCATGAATTATTGCACATTAATACACAACAAGCTTTCTGTATCTATGGGTTCTATATCTATGGAGACAAACAAAAAATTCTCCAAGATGAAAAATATTCAAGAAGAAAATCACATATGTGCTGAACACACACAGACTTTTCTGTTACACAGAAAAATATAATGACTACAAAGCCCCTTCAGTTGAATTGAGTATTAGAAGAAAAGTAGAGATGGTTCAAAGTGTATGGGAAAATGTGGACAGGTTACTGGGAAATCCCATGCTTTTTTGACGTAAGACACTTGTTCATCCATGGCTTCGAGTATGCAATAAGAGTCCTGGAAGCATCCCTCTGTGGTAAGCAAAGCCCACCATATCTTAGCCCACCATAAATACTTCCTATGGTAGTTCACTAGCTACTCTTCTTGTTGCTGTGACAATATTCCTAACAAAATTAAATAACTAAGGAAGAGCCTTGTTTGCTGTTTTCTGTTACTATGTGTGTGAGTGTGTGATGTGTGTGATGGTAGGGTATATGTATGACAGAAGCATGGACATCAGAGAACAAGTTTGTAGGGTTACGTTTTTTTTTTTCCTTCTGTCTATGTGTTGGTTCTGGAGACCAGGCTGAGATCACCAGCCTTGCAGAGGCTTTACTTGGATGAGCCATCTCACTGGCCCAAGAAGGGTTTTCTTTGATTCTCAAAGCAGAGAAGATACAATGTCAGGAGGTAGTCACACTGCATGTGCAGTCAAGAAGCAACGAGAGAGAAATTTGAGCTCTTTGCTCTTTCTTCAATCTGGGGCCTAGCCCATAAAACAGTACCACATATGTTCAGGACAGATCTTCCCTTCTCGGTTGACCCTTTCTGAAATGCATGCTCCCAGGCACTCAAAGAAGTGATTCTTGGTGGCTCTACATTTAGTCAAGTTGACAGTGAAGAGTGAGCCCTACACTTTAAGAGAAGTTAGCATATCACATTTCCACATGATTTAACAGATTTGAATTTTGTAGAACTAAGTGTTACCTCTGACAATCCTGATTTGTGATTCCTAGAACGGAGATTTATTCTTGCTCCAGACTCAATGGTATCTGACACCAGTTTGGCTACTGAAACTAGTATTTTAAAATAGTCATTGAAAGTAGAATCTTTCTGGCACTTCTTTAAAAAGATCTGTTAGGGTAAATAATCAGTATTAATGTGCCTACCGTAATTTATATTACTCTACACTTCTGAACAGGCAGTGTTAAGCTTATATTTACTTTCTTATTTTTTATTTAGAAATAGGGACTTTTTCTTTTACAAAGTATATAGGTTAACTTGTTCTTGGAGCAGTCAGTTTGGCAATATGAAGTCTTGCCACGAAGACTTGGCCAATCAGCCTTGAAAACAGTTGTTTATTCAATTCTTGGATCAGTCATTAATCACCATCTTTCTCTTTTAAGAACACAGCAGTTTTTGGGTTAACTTTATCAACAGGAGCTCTTCATTGATCCAATCAGCAAACAGATGCAACGAGCAAGCCAATTGGTAGGTCTAGGGAATATTTAAGGAGATACCAAACTATTGTCTGCAAATTGCTTAGGCTGCCCTGGAGGAACCAAAGGAGATGTCAGCCATGACAGTGATTTCGGTTCTTATAGCTAATACCTAAATTAATCCCCAGATAATGCACAACCTACTTCTTCTCACCGCAGGCCTACCACAAACTCAATTTTTAAAAAAGACACAAATTTCACATTTATTAGGAGGAAGGCGAGAGTTGTTATTTTAAGTTCATTAATGAAAGACAACAATATAACACACTCTTTAAAATGAATTAGCTACTAGAGGTATTGAAAATACAAAAGTCTCAAGTGAAGGGGTCTGAGAAAGGAAGGGGTTGCAGGGAGGGATGAGGCAAGGGTCTCTGCTTTTCATTAGCAACCCTTCTATTCTAACTTTAATAAACAACTCTCAGCTATTGGAATGAGGGGCAGCCCGACTCTACAGCTCCCTCATCAACTGAACACATTCACTTTACACGGCATTTCTGATTTCTGTGGGTAACGGGAAAGGGAGATGCCATCCTTGTCCTTAGGGAAGAATGGACATAATCCATTAAAAATGTAATGTGACTACGATTGACAGGAAATTAGCAAGCAGAGATCGCTGGCTTGAAGATGGCTTATTTTGAAGATAGTGGAAGGTTACAAAAACTGGTGTGAGACTGAGAAAGTCCGTTGGAAAAGCAAGAGGAGAGCCAGGGTCATACCTTTAAAAGACCCCAGAGCAAAAATGCATGCTTGTAATCTCAGCATTTGGGAGTCTGAGGTAGAAAGATTGATATTAGTTTGGGAACAGACAGGGTTACATAGTAGGTACTAGGCCAGCTAGGGCCTGTCTCAAATCAATAAGCAGACAGACAGACAGATTTGTATATATAGATATTTATTTATCTCTAGATATCTATAACTGTTTATATCTCTGTATCTTTGTATCTCTTTCTACATATAAATTCCTATATATTATAGATAGATAGAATACATATTTCTATCTATCTATCTATCTATCTATCTATCTATCTACTCACTCTATATAAAGAAAGAAATGATAGGTAAGTAGATAGATAAATAGATAGATAGATAGATAGATAGATAGACAAATAACCTGATAGAGAGGAGATTATTTTTTTTTAAAGACCACAATAAGCAAAATAGCAGTTAAGAAAAACAGGGACTGAAGGTTGATGATCAATTATGTCACTAAAAATATAACTTTTTAAAAAGGAAGTTTTCTTAATTTATTTTAAAAATAAGTCATTTTAATAAAAGTGTTTGTGTATAGTTTGGCGAGTATTAGAAAAGCAGACATCTATGTAGCCTCCGTATTAAACAAGACAGTGACCAGCAAGTTTTTCACACAGTATTTAGACGGACTTTCTGCCCTTCCCAGGTAGCTGCAGGACAGCGGTAGTTGGGCAGAAATAGGGAAGCTGCTCATAGGTTGAAGCATGTAGAAAGGGCCTTGTTCCCTGAGGTCAGATGAAGTAAAACATCAGATACTGAATTCAGGGTCACTAGGGGTCAAAGGACAGTATTTTGTAAGTGAGTCTGGATTTGAGGTTGTGCAATCCTGTGTGGTTTGCAAGTAAAAGCAGGTGCCTGGCCAACAAGGGGTTGACATCAAAGTCAGCTTTCATTCTGTAGAAAGCTAAGGGCTGTAGGTATATGGGGGATGTTGCCTGACATCTGGACAAGACTTCTGGAAGCTTCTGTAAAGAGTTTGCTCAATGATCGACTCTTGATAAAAGTGACATATGTAACATAGTAATATTGTATTGTTGTACAATATTTATAATATTTCATTATTATAAAGCAAACCTCAAATTCTTGCCTAGGTGACAAGCCCAGAAAGGTCTGCTTTTCACATGGATTCACCTTAAATGTCTCTATTCTTTGCACTGGATTTTCTTCATTTTTCCCTTGCCAATATTTCCTAGACAGGCCAAGCCATTCCTGGTCCTTTGTGCTCACTAGTTATGTTCCCAGGAATGCTCTATAGCAAAAGTCCTTTACAATAAACATTCCTCTTCTGATTCACCCATGGATACAGAAAGGAATCTGCCCAAATTACCCTATTTCCTCCCCCAATGACCCACAGTATTTTTTTTGTAATAGCCTTTATCAGCCCAAAATTCACTATGAATTAAATCGTTTCCTTGTTTATGATCTGTTTCCATCGATATGATAACTGCTTTTATAGACTGGCTCATCATCATATCCTCGTAACTAAAACACTAACTGAACATTATGGGAACTCCATGTGTGTTGCAGAAATGAAGGAATGAGCTAATTTGCATACCATCCCATAGTCTTTACCCATCATTTGGATCAATACCATCATTTCATAGGGGAATGAGCATCTTCTTAGGGATGACAACCTCTACACCTGTTTGAGGCTGACTAGTATTCCATTCTCTTTCACTGTAATGAGACAGTATCAGTGAGGGAGACTGTCTAGATCAGTGGTTCTTAACCTTCCTAATGTTTTGACCCTTTAATACAGCTGTTCATGTTATGGCAACCCCCCTATCTAACCATAAAACTATTTTAATTGCTACTTCATTTCTGTAATTTTGCTACTGTTATTAACTTTAATGCAAATATCTGATATGCAGGATATCTGATATATAACCCCTGTGAAAGGGTCATTCAATCCCCAAAGAGGTTAAGACCCACAGATTGAGAACCACTGGTCTAGGTCAAAATGGCCTATGGGCATGTCTATGGAAGATTGTCTTGACTGTCTTAACTGGTATGGGAAGGACCACTGTAAAAGCCAGAGGCACCAGCACCTGGTTTTAAGCCTTGGATATATAAGAGTTAAAAAAAAAAAAAAAAAAAAGGAGCTGACTGAATGCTAGCAGGCACACGTTCATCCATTGTCTGCTCTTTGATGTCATATGACTAAGTATTTTGAGTTCTTGTCTTGGTTTCCCCACAGTGATGGCTATGTGGTGGTTTGGATGAGAAACATAGAACGCTTGGCCCTGGGTTGGTGGCAATGTTTGGGGAGGCTTAGGTTCTATGACCTTGCTGGAGGAAGAATGTCAGAAGTGGAGGTCTTTGAGAATAAAGAGCATTGGCTATTTAGAGTCTGCTCTTCTTGCCCTGTACCTGTGGTTCTTGCAAGCTCTCAGCTTCCCCCTCTCCCCACCACCACCATGACTGTCACTTGCTGCCATACATTATCAACTCTAACTCTGTGGTTCCAGAGAGAGACCATAGGCCAAAATAAACCCTCTTCCTTAAGTTGCCTTTTGTCAGAGCAGTTAATCACAACAGAGAAGTAGCTAATAGAGAGTATAATGTGAAATTGTAAGTCAGCACAAACCCTTTCTGGCTTGAGGTTTTTTTTTTTTTTTTTTTTTTTTTTTTTTTTTTTTTTTGAATATTTTATCAAAGCAATTCTGTCATTACCATCCCACTGGATTCCAGCTTGATTGGTAATATGTCAATATGAAATCTAGTATCTAAAGGCATTTTGTTTTAAAGTATCTTCTCTTTAATCTTCTTCCTTTTGGAGTCATCTTTTCTTCCTCTTCCCTTTCTGTCATTTCTGGGGTTCGTGTGTGTTTGTTTGTTTAGCATGCGAGTGTGCGTGTGTGTTGCTGTTGGTGTATATGCTCCATGGCATGTGTGTGGTAGTCAGAAATTAGCTCTCAGCAGCTGGTTCTCTCCTTCTACCATATGGGTCCTGGGAACTGAACTCTGAGCATCAGTGTTGGCAGCAATCACCTTTATACACCGAGCCATTTGTAGGCCCCAGGGTTCTGCTCTTTGCCCACCTTCTCCACTGCTCCCCAACAGTCTTCAGTTACCAGTACCCTAGCTTCAGTCTACATACTTATAGAACTGTACCACCAGACCATATTCCTCTACTCACCCCAACACATGCTTACAAATACCTCCATTCTGATGTATCTGAGCAACACATACTTTACATTCTCAAGCTAGAGTCCACTGTCCATCAGAATGTCTCTTCCTTCAGTGTCTCTCTGAATGGTAACTGGTTATTCAAGAGGAAGCCTCTTTGCTCTGTTTCTTTCCAGCAGTCTCAATGAGTTGAGTCTACTTCCCAGATAATAATCACCTGTTTCTCTCACTTCCATGACTCCTTCTTTAGTTATATACCCATACCATCTCCTACATGGATCATTGTAACACTCTCTTAATGCATATTGTTCCAAGTGTGGATATGACATCTTTAATGAGATGCCAGATTAGTATACCTCATAAGAAGCTCTTCAAAGCAACTTACAAGCACAGCCCGTTGTTAGTAGTAACAGAGGCATTTCTTTTTCTTTTTTCTTTTTCCTTTTGACAGCTTTCCTTTTTGCTGAAGATTAAAGGACTTGGAATGTTTTCAACAACTCAAAGGAATATCTACCTCCAAGTGGAGAAATTCACCTGTGAACAACACTTTGGTAAAATATAATCTCTAATGAAATGCACTTCCTGTTCTGTCCCTGTAACTTTAAATTTGTTAAATTCTATTTTTAATGATGGTTCATAAATGTTTTAACCTTCCTTGTAACCCACCACCCACCAGAGGTAGTGAAAAGAAAGGATGAGGGGGGGATGTCGGGGGCGGGGAGGGTGAACCTTGTTTAGAAAGGTTCTTTGGAGCAACTCTCCTCTGTGTTGTCTGGAAATCAGCAGTTGAGTTCACAGGTTAGCAGGCAGTGGCAGCTTGATCCACTCACAAACACTTCACAGATACACCAGCAGTCCAGTTTGGTAGAGTAGAGTTAGCAATAGAGGTGACGTGACCTAGCACAGACAGCCAGGCCTTAGCCTCGGCCTGATTCAGCAGGAGGAACCGGGAGAAACACCAGGAGAAGTTCTCTACTGTGCCTGTCTCAGGGAAGTGAAGATCAGTGAAGATGCAAGACCCACAAGTGTTGCACAGCTAGCTGTAACAGCAAGCCAAGCTCTGTCTCCGTCACTCCATGGAGTCCTGTTTATACCCTCCAAATATCACGTATCCTCCATGTGTCTTGCCTCACCAAGTACATCCAATTGGCCCAAGTCCTTAGAAGAGGCAACAAACTGCAGCACACCACCAGAAGTGTTTTGGTGTGTTTATCTTTACGGTGTCAGCAAATACAACTCAACTACACAATGTAAAGATAATACATGTGTGTTGTCAGCAAAGAATATTTCATCACGAGTCTTTTCAGGTGCTTGTTTTAGCAGAACATTCTCCTGTGTCTGTTTCAGTAAACTGTTCCTTCACGCGTATGCCTTAACCTTTTATACTTGTGTTCACTTTAAGGAAAGGTTCCTTCACATGTTGGCCTCGGCAAAACACTATCTAACCAACTTTCCAAAGAATCCTTAAGTTTCCACTTCGTATCGCAGTGACATTTATATATGCACTGTAATTGTGAAAAGACATTAGGGTCAGCAAGGCAGCTCAGTAGGTAAAGGCACTTGCTGCTAGGTCTAAGGACCCATGCTCAATACTTGGGACCCGCATATTGAAGAGAACTGCTACAAGTTGTGCTCTGACACCCCTACACACACCATTGCAAACACACACACACACACACAATGTAAATGCCCCATGTACCCCAACACCCATCCAGACCCATCTCTAAGATAGCCATGATCAGAATTTCAACATGAAGTAAAATGGATGGCAGGTAAGATGTCCCAGCCACAGCGTATGAAGGGAACTCTTTGTACAGTTTATGCATTCAGGCTTTACAGTACTCTGCCTTCAGTTTGCCCAGCCCCATCCCATTCATATCTGATATTTGTTTTTAAATATTTGTATGGGAAGGTATATGCTCATGCAAATGGGGGGTGCTCCCAAAATACAGAAAAAGGCATTGGGCCACCTGGAACTGAAGTTACAAGGGTAAGTGGCCCAACAAGTGTGCTGGGAACCAAACTACACTCAGATGACCACCACCACCCCACTACCCTCTCTTGATCTTGCTCTCTCTGCTTTTGTGTTTGTTTGTTTTTTATACTTTTATTTTGAATCTGTCTCTCACTGTCACACTAGCTGGTCTGGAACTCTCTGTGTAGGCCAGGTTGGCCTGGAATTCTCAGAGTTCTAGAGTCAGGATCTCCTTATGTAGCCCAGGCCGGCTTGTAAAATGTGCTATGTAGCTCAGGCTGTTCTTGCCACTGAGATTATGGGTATTAATACAATTGACTTGGACTTGGTGTTTATCAGTGTAAGAAAGGGGACTGGAGCGATAATTTAGCCATTATGAGATAATACCTTTCAGGGCATTGTAATGGTCCACAGCTTTAATCCCAGAACTAGGGAGGCAGAGGGTGTGTGTGTGTGTGTGTGTGTGTGTGTGAGAGAGAGAGAGAGAGAGAGAGAGAGAGAGAGAGAGAGAGAGAGTTGGAGCATAAAGGGGGAATTGTCTCTGTGAGTTTCAGGCCAGCCTGGGCTACATAGAGAGTTCCAGGATAGCCAGGACTAACCAGTGAGACCTTGTCTCAAAATAAATAAATAAATAAATAAATAAATAAATAAATAAAATTTTAAAAGTTAAATCATGTATCTGTAATCTTTCCAGAAACCTAAGGTACTTATTCACTTTATTTCTGTTTAGAAAACAAAGTCAAAGCAAGGGTTTTAGTTCAATGTTCTCCCATTTCTTCATGTTGAATATGATTTTTTTTTTACTTTTGACTAATTCCTTATGAATTTCACATCATACACTCCAATCCCACTCATCTCTAAATTTCTCCATATCTGTCCTAAACCTCCCCCTACGCCAAAAGAAAACAAAATATAACAAACAAAGCAAAAACCAAAACAACAACAAATCTTGTCTTGGAAGCTGCAGTATGTCACACAGTATACCCTGTTATTTTTAAAAACAAAACTCCCAGCCTTTGGGTTGTACCAATGAAGACTCAGGAGTCAGATGCTGGGATGAGAGCCTGCTAGTTCAAAGAGGCAGAGAAGTCACCCAGCTGACCTTCTTACTCCATGGAAGTCCCCAGAGGAAACTGCTTTTTCTCCTTCTCCATACTGTCTTAAATACCCTGCAACTCAAAGACACTCCGTTCTGTTTACTGAACGTTCACTCCCTGTTAGCCTGGTTACTTGCTCTGCCTCTTGATCTAAGGTTGACTTTATGTAGCTCTTGTATTAAATGTGTGTGCTAGGTCAGGGCCACACCACAACTACTTGTTTACAGTAAACAAAGTAAAGCTCTAGGATCAAAGGTTGAGCCTCAGTTAGAAACAGACGCTTACAGTTCACAGTCTCTGGGTTCACAATGCAATGGAATATCCTGCAACAATACCCTTGTGTCCACACTTCTTGCAAATATTCACTACAACGACTCACTGGTCTGGTTCAAGGTCATTGACTGTGCTACTCCATCAATGCTGAATCCTCACCAGGATTCCTCTGGGACATCCTGTTGTTGAGCTTTGGTTTTGCAGAGCCATGACCCCTTAGCAAGATCCAGCAACAGTTTATAGACTGAGTAGATGTTGTGGTGGGACAACTCAAAGCCTTGGATCTGGGCCGGGGTGGTAGCTGAGTTGGTCAGTCCACCTTGTACACACACCACCAGGGCCATCTCTCCTGTTTTGCCCAGGTGAGGGGTGGGCCAACTTTCCTATCTGCAGCAGGGTTCAAGGGGGAGAGGCCATTCCTCCACCAAGTGCTGCATCTGGCAAGGGATGGGGGCCCATTTTCCCATGCCCACGCCAACAGGGCCAGCTCTCCCTTGCTGCCCAGGCAAAGTGTGGAGCCAGAGTGTTGGAATACATATAAAGTTTGTAGTTTGTCAGCCCATGACCTGTAGTTTGTCAAACATTCCCATAAGTCAGTCAAGAGAACATCAAGCATCCATTAACAGTACGAATTCAGGGACCAGAGGGGAAAGAGAGAAGAGAAATGGGCTCTGTTCTCAAGAAATGGACCTGTAACTTAGAAAACACTGGTGCCTACAGACCAGGAGCAGATCTATCAAATGGCGCTTGAATGTTAAGCATGGCTAGCTTAACATGGCTCAGATCTTACTCTATTATAAACCTAAATTATACTTAATGAAAAAACTCAATTTGTTTTTTATTCAGTGCACAAAGGCTCTGGTTTAATGTTCTAATTTATCAATGAGAAATCTATATTTATATGAATAGATATAAGTTGTTTAATATTCATCAGAGATGCTCCAGTTCAGGGACGGTGATAATGAAATGACATACCTTCTGTTTTTCTTTTTAAAAATAACCCACATATGCTCATTTTTTTTTTTTTTTTTACTGAATTATCAATTTCTTTGAAAATCAAATTGGACTGCTTTGCAGCTAGGAACCAGAAATAGTTATACATAGCGGATGTCGATTCAGAATAAAAATATATTTTAAAAATATGATCTGCTTGTGACCCCCTAACAATGATAAAATCAAGTCCCTTGGCACCCAGTGTAAATGTTACATATGCATAAGCACTAGGGAGAGGAATTTAATGGTAGCCATTTTTTCTCAATCTAATTTTTATAAAAGAGACAGAAGCTGCAACTTAAAATAATCACAGGTACAACTGTGTTTATATCACAAGTTAATAAAGTCTGGTTGAAGGTCTCAGTTGTTTTTAGAGGGAAGGAGAGATTGAGACAGGGTTTCCCTATTTAGTCCTTGCTCTCCTGGAACTTTCCGTATAGACCAGGCTGGCCTCGAACTCACAGAGATTCATCCATGTCCGCTCCTCCATTCTCTGTCCTGAGATTAAAGGTATTGGCCACCACACCAGGCTGGTTGAAGTGCTTCTAACCATTATGCTCATTCTAATGCCAAAGAAGCCAAACTAGAATCTTCCTGCCTTTCTAGTGCTGATATCGAAAAATGTGCCTGGCTGCATTTTTATTTTTAATTTTATCTTTTTTTTTTCATGAAGTTTTTTTTTCTGTAAATGTTTAAAAATAAATGTCACTAATTGTGGAAAGAAACCCAAACGAGTAGGGAAGGACATTTTTTCAAAAACTTTCTTTAAAAGGCTCACAGGAAGCCTCGTCATCAGAACGAGCCTCGCCCTTCCAGGTTTTGTTTATCTTTCTGCTTTCCCTGTTGACTGTGTTACATTGACTTTCCACCGCTCCACTGAGCACTGTGTCCTAAGCAATGCTAGGAAATACAGTTTGTACGCAAAATAGAGTGTTCTCAGTTTTTCTGTCAGGAATTGTTCAAGATGCCTAAAAGCATGCATGGAGGTGGGAAAGAAAAGCATACCGTGGGAGCTCTAAGGCTCAGACTCCAGTGGTGAGAGATCGCAGAGCAATGTAGGGTGTAGGTCATCTGTGGTCACTGGCATTTTCTCCTAGGACCTTTGTGATAACTGGTGTGACAGAGATAGGCAGGATATCTCTTTGAAGTACTAAAAAGGAAAAAAAAACAACAACAAAAAACAAAACCAACTGATACTAACTATAACAGTATCTTGACCTAACTGGTATTTAAACGCGATGCTCAGCTGTTGTCACTCCATGGTACTAAGCTCTTTCGTTCCTTAACCTGTGAGGGAATCCTGTGAGGAAAGCTCAGGAAGAATTCATTTCTCAATTTTCTTTCTTTTAATCTCTTTATTTGTAAATAACATTAATATGAAAGTTTCGGGGGGGGGGGGAATCAGTATTACTCACACACTATTTTATAAGCCAAGGACAGGTAAAGATACTGATCTGCAAACTAAATTTATTTCACTATAGCTGTTTTTCACATTAAAGTCTTGAAGGAGCCCAGCACATTTCCCCAGGAGATGAGAAGCTTTGCATGCTGATACACAAATTCAGGGGTCCACCAAAGATTGTGTTGAGGCTTACATTATTTTTAATTCTCTGGGAAGAAATTTATTAGTTATAAGATAATACACATAGAAAGAAACCTTAAGCACTGTTCTAGGTGTAAAAACCAGACAAAACATTGACAAAAGAAAGAAAACTTGAGATATAACCCCACAGAACTCCCAGCTGCCATAAGATTCCTGGCCAGTCCGAGACACACTAACTGCGAAATAGCTGTGGTTTTTTCATCTACTGTGAGTTAGCCATCGGATACATTGTACTATATCCTATGGGATCAAGACATTAAAATGCCCATTTCCCCTGTGCCCCCTGCCTCCAACAGTAATCATTAATAGTGCTGACAAGTTTGTCAAAAGTTAAATGGTATAAGAAACAAAGCACCACCAACAACAACAACAAAAATCCCACCTAATCCTTTCTCTAAAAGAATATGAAACGTTGGATATTGTGTCAAATAAAATAAAAACATGTAACATATGTATTAAAAATGTAGTAATAAACCTCACAGAAACTGCTATCAGTCTAACAGTATGTTGCCTTAGAAATGGTAGTATTGTGTTTCAAGAAAAGAGTCTCCGTATCTAGGCAAATGCTGTCAAAAGCAGAAAGTTCAGTCTCAGTTCACTTTAGAGATGTACTGATCACCTCTCACCTATTTCTCCAGGTCTTTATGCAAGTTTTAGAGGGATATAAGACGGCATGGGGCCAGAGACATGATGCAGCAGGTAAGATGGCTCTTGCAGAGCACATGGGTTCAACTCCCAATACCTTTAAGGTTGCTCTCAACCATTTGTAATGCCAATTCTAGGACATCTGACACTGTCTTTGGCCTTTGCAGGCAGGCAGGCATACATACATACATACATACATACATACATACATACATACGTTTATATATGTAATAAATATGTATATATAAGATATTTGCTTCTTTCTTTCTATCCCTTTTTTCTCCTTCCTTTTCTTCTCTTTCTCTCTTTACAGTATTAGAGATCATATCCAAGGTATTGATCACGCATGTTTGCAGGACAAACACTCTGCAACTGACTTGTATTCACAGCCTCCAGGTTTGCATATTCACAGGCATGACTGAATAGTGACATTATTGAAACCGTCTTTGGTTTCCATCCTTTCTAGACATAAAATGGTAATGTGAAGGCAATTGCTGTTAATAAAATTGGCCAAAAGTAATTTAGGAAAGGGGGGGAAGTAGTGTGTGTGTATGTGTGTGTGTGTGTGAGAGAGAGAGAGAGAGAGAGAGACAGAGACAGAGACAGAGACAGAGACAGAGAGACAGAGAGAAACACACAGAGACAGAGAGAGAATATGTGAGGCATCACATGTGTGTGATAAAAGTCAGCATCCATCCATGTTCTCTGGTTATTTCAGATCACTAAGATTATTACCTCTTGTCAGGCAGTGGTGGCACACGCCTTTAATCCCAGCACTTGGGAGGCAGAGGCAGGCAGATTTCTGAGTTCGAGGCCAACCTGGTCTACAGAGTGAGTTCCAGGACAGCCAGGGCTATACAGAGAAACCCTGTCTCAAAAAACAAAAAACCAAAAAAGATTATTACCTCTTGTTCTCTACCATCTATTCTTTCTTTTTTAACCTTTTACAATTAAATTGTTTGAGAAAGAATTCTGCTATGTTCCTCAGGTCAGTCTTAACCTCACAACCCTCCTGCCTTAGCCTTGCTAGTACTGGGCTCACACGTGTGTGTTACCACCTATAGCTCTGGCTTTTGTACTATTTAGCCACTCTTGGCATCTACTTTTCTTTCTAGGTTATTTAGGCACAGATTTTGGTGAGAGGAGAGTCTCCTATCAAACATTTTGTGTTCCCTTAAAAATAGGGCTCGTCAGGGAGTGTTACAGATCACTTGTCAGTGGTTTATAATTATAAAAGAAAGTTTCTTTGGTTACAAAAGTAAAGTTTTATTGAGTCTGAGACACAATGAATATATAGCCTTGAAAAGTCGATGACTTAGTTTAGGTTTTACTGTTATGAACAGACACCATGACCAAGGCAACTCTTATAAAGATAACATTTGATTGGTGCTGGTTTACAGTCCCCAACAATAATGGATGATAATGGCTATTTAGTTCATTATCATCAAGGCAGGAGCTTGGCAGCATCCACGCAGACGTAAGGCTGGAGGAGCTGAGAGTTCTACATCATCATCTAAAGGCAGATAGAATACTGGCTTCCAAGCAGCTAGGAGGAGGGTCTTAAAGCCCACGCCCACAGTGACACACTTACTCCAACAAGGCCACACTTCCTAATAGTTTCACTCCCAGGGCCAAGCATATTCAAACCATCACAGTTGAAGAGTAGGGACTGGAAAGGTGGTCAAATACTCATTCTGCTTTTGCAGAGGACCTAGTTCCTAGCACCCATGGGGCAGCCCTATTTGTCACTCCAGTTTCAACAGATACAACCCCTCTTTCCGGCTTCTCTAGGCCCCTGCATGCACATGATACGTGCGAGCTAACACAGGTGCATGCATATACACACAAATAAATAAGCCATGTTTGAAAGTAGAGAAACTTCTTTCACCATTTGCATTAGTAACATATAACATGTAATACAAGCAAGATTTCTCATGAGTCATGTTTGATAACATATAAATATTACACAACAAAACACTTGACATCTAGTTTTTAAAGTATTACTCGGGAGGGAAGACCTTGATGTAGAATAGCTCACAGTGCATGCTTACGTTCTTCTAAAATTCTAGGCAGCGTAAAGCCATCTGGAGAGACGCAAAGAGGATGAAGCATTTGCTACGGGAGAGAAAAGGGAAGCAAGAGACAAAGGTGTGACAAGGGGGACACAGAAAATCCTGTGGGGTGCTGGAAGGATGTGTCATCTTGACTCTTGCTGATGGTCTCAGTGATGCATACACACATTAAAACGTATCAACCTTGTACATTTTGAATATGTACAGGTTGTAAGATGATGGTTATACTTAATAAACCCTTATAGAGCTCTAGTCTTGATGGGTTACATTATTCTCCTTCAGACGCACTGCGCTAGTATAATGACTACACCCACATCTATCTTGGGCTTAAGGTGACACATCAAAATAAGAAACAGAACAGCATCTGGGGGGAGGGCGGGTCCTTCTTTTGATGTGTAGAGGTCAAGAGCCCCGTGCCTTATCTTAATCTATTCCACTAGCACTCATCAGTTTGCTTTTTATCTTCACAGAAGTCACTTTCACAACTCTCACTCCAGGGATATCTTGAAAAGCTTGTGCTACATAATTCTAGAACATTATCTCATAGGAGTGTAGCTTTGTAAGGCACGGTGTGGGTTCAGCAGCTTCGGATGGTCAGGAGGAAGGGATGAAAAGCAATGATCCAAAGACATGAAAAGTTGGGCATCTTAATTTTTATCATTAGTATCTAGAAGAAGAGAATCACTTATTAGTACATATTAATTGTATAAAATGGGTTTGCTGTAATGTTTTCATACAGGCATATGCACTACAATTACCCTGAAAAAAAAAATGCATTTGGAAAAGTTTCGGGCTTAGACCTCATGGCACTGTTCTATCCACACTACAGCCACACATGGGGGGCTTCCCTTTGGTCAATGCTTTACTATAGATCTGTATCCATCCCTGAGGTCTGCCCCTGCTTCTCCACTTGGCCCCTGTGTCTACCTCAGCTACTCAGTGCCTTTCACAATCTGACTCATCAAGGCTTTTCATGCAGTAAATCACTTTGGGTTCTCCAGGAAGCAGATTCAGGCAGAGTTTAGCATTCCGGATGTTTACCAGGGAGTGGTGCTAGGGTCAACACCCATGCAAAGGAGGGGGCCTACTCAGGACTGGGAAGAGGGAGCAATCCAACTGAGATGCTTGCCAGAGACAGCGCCAGCCAACAGTACTGAGGGCTCTGAAACTTGAAACAACACACAACCGTGGCCTGCCTGTCAGGGTTGGGAGGTTGGGGGTATGAGACGGGTGTGACCTTGGCTTGCTTGTGGGAGGAAGGGTGTGACCTTGATCTGGAAGTGGGGGAGAAAGGTGTAACCAGAGTGAGGCTTCTGAGCAGCTGAGGCAATGTCTGAGAGTGCTGGCGGGTACTGGTAGCAGCAAGTTCTGAGATATTTAAACTTAGCAGGCGTCTGTCCCAGGTCAAGCTCCCCATATTCCATCATTCACTCTTCATAGTGATTTGCTGCTTAAGTATATTTTCTTATAAAAATAGCTCCATGAGGTCGTAATGCCTGCTGCAGCATTCACCCGGTTTCTCCAATGCCTCTGCTGACATCAGACACAACCTGATTCTGATTGATGACTGAAAGATGGGGAATCCAAGTTTAGAGTCCACCGTGAGGAGCACAGGTTCTTAGCCATAAGTTCACTTTGGTGTGTGCCAGAGTTTGTGATGCTGGAATGGTAAGGCAGACTTCAGGGTCTATAATTACACAGCCTAGTAGGTCAGTCTCAGCTAGCTCCGTTATACCTCAAAGCAGGACTCTTGAGACTCTGCCCCACCTCCTGAGTTATAGGCGGTGAGTGGCTTGTAAGTGAGAGAGACATTTTCTTCAGTGGTTTAGCCACTGGTAAGATGTCTGTGCTTCTTAAGTGTCCCAGATGAAACTCATTTGTGTTCTTTCCCCTGCCCCCTCCCCCCAGACACACCTGCAAACAAAAAAAGACATGAAAATAGAAGCAGACACTAGGTGGGAAGAAGGGGATCATAAAGGGTTAATAGAGTCAAAATACATTCTATGCAAAGACGCCATAATGAAACCCATTATTATATATAATTAGCATATGCTAATTGGTTTGAATGTGAATGCCCTCCCCCCCCATATGCTCATATATTTGTGTGGTTGGTTCCCAGTTTGTGAAACTGTTGGGAAGAATGGGTGTGGCCTTTTTGAACACCTTGCAGACAGTGAGGTTCAAAAGTCCACACCATTCCTAGTAATATTTCTCTCTCTCTCTCTCTCTCTCTCTCTCTCTCTCTCTCTCTCTCTCTCTCACACACACACACACACACACACACACACACACACACCTCATGCTGTGATTAGATGTAAGCTCTCAGCTACGGTTTCAGCACCATGCCTGTCTGCCTGCTGCCATGTTTACCATGATGGTCATGGACTCACTCTTGGGAACTGTAAGCCACAATAAACTCTTGTATAAGTTGCTTTGGTTATGGTGATTCGTCGCAGCAGTAGTCACAGTGGTAGAAAAGTCACCAAAGCACTAAGGAATGCTTTTCTAAGTGCCTCAAACTAGTCATCTCAATTTAAAAAAAAAAAAAAAAATCAGAACCTTGTTTGATTTTCTATACTTTCTAGTTTAATATTGGTTTTAGTTTGCAGTTTATTTATTTTACAGTTTTATAGATAGGAGATGAGGACAGACAGTGCTGCCCTCTCCCTGTTTAAGGTCTTCCAAGGGTTTAAATGAGTCCATTCCTACACTCTCCACTACATGATCCATGAGTTTACAATTCAGCCCTACTAATTCATTGTACCTTACAAGCGCCTGCAGTGGAGGAGTGTAGACACATGCCTGTGGCTGAAATGTGTGCACACATTAGGAAACTCCTACTTGAGTATGAATTGGCTCACTGCCTGAGAACTTTCCTCCTGAACAAAGCCTTTCTTTAATTTTTTTTCCTTGCTTCTGCTGACTTTCCAATTTCACCACAAGCCGTGCCCATTTTTATCTTGTTGCTCTAAACCCAAAACTATGTCTCTCAGTAAGACCATAAGCTTTGAGAGAAGACCTCATTCATCTCTTCTATGTTGCAAGTCCAGATCCCCCAGTAAAGGTTTTGATTTTAATTAGAAGAAAAGACAGCAGCTCTCTTTACAAAGACAACACCGAAAGACTTTAGATCATCTGTGGTGTGCTAAAACCAGTAAATAAATGAATAAATAATTAAATAAATGCTGCACATGGCTTAGCAAGCTGGAAGTCAAGTGGTCTTGATTCTCCTGTTATTTTAGATTGAAACGTGATGGCCATATGAAAAGTACCTCCAAATATCAGTGTCCTACTCAATGAACATCACAGAATGAACACTTAAAACCATCTGGGCTATTAGTTAGAGCAGCATCCTGAGAGGCACCTAGCTTTGCGTTTTCCTGTATACCAGAAAATGTCTCTGAACCCTCAGTGGCTTTTCCTCTTAGAAATGGGCAACTGTCACTCCTGGTTTCTTTATAGGTTGCCATGGCAGTAGCCTGCCAGTCACATCCACCCTTTCAGTAGCGTCTGCTTTGAAACCCAGTCACTTTTTAAAGACCCTCCCCGCTCCTTTATCACTTACTTTAGTGGGGCCCCACTTCTTCCTTTGTCTCTCTTTACTGTGTTATTTCTGTCCCATATTCTTCCTACTTGAGACAGTTTGCCCACTTCCTGTCAATTGTCTGACCTCTCTTCTTATTTTAACCCCTTAGCTATGTATACATACATACATATATACATATATACACATATATATATAAACACACACACACACACACACACATACACACACACACACACAAATAAAATTCCAAAAGGAACTGAAGCCTTGATAAGTACTTTAAGTAAGACCCACATGTGAATTCTTTATTCAGTCCAGACGTCAGAGATTCAAGTCTGTCTATGAGGCTGACTACAGATGATACATTTAGAGAAAATGGTTTAGTTTTCTGAATGACAGTTATAAGACTGCAAAGAAACTGAAACTGCCTGAGGACCTCAAAGGGTTAATAATAAGAGTTGTACCCAGGAGACGCGTGTCACAGCACTACAAACAGAGCTGCGACAGAAACTTTAGAAAAACCGATTAACTGAAAACGCCGCTCATTAGTCAGTCTAGAAGGAAGAGAATTAATAATCGCAGAACTAACTGCTCCTCTGGAAATGTCTCAGCTCTGCACAAATCCCCGTGAGTTACCCTTTTCAAATTTTTTTTTCCTTTTATGTTTTGATGTCTTTCCATTTCTTGTCAATCTCTTGTCATTTGAAGAGTCCGTGTCTGTTGAGATTCTTGATTAAAAGCCATTTCATGCAAAGCACAGTAATTTTCTCTTAACTCCGAATGAGACACTCCTAATTCTATTCTAAACTCAGCCATTTACTGATGGGTAGATTTGAACTGGGCTGTGTGAGGGTTGAATGACTGACATTGAGGTGTAAGTGTTAAGCATCATGGTGAAGATAGTTAATGAGAATGAAGACAGGAGTCCACACCCACAGGGGTGGGCAGGAGGAGGATGAACTAGAAGCCAACCTGGGATCTAAAGCAACAAGTGAGATTTCAGCTTAATATAGGGACTGGAGAGATGGTTGAACAATTGCTGCTCTTCCAGAGGACCAGGTTTGGCTCACAATCCCCCATATACTGTTCATCACCACCTGTAAGTTCAGCTACGGGAGATCTGATACCGTCTTCTGACCTCTATGGGCACCACAAACAGATGTACATACCCACACAGCGACAAACACACACACACACACACACACACACACACATTAAAAAAAAACTTTAAAAAAGACAAAAATGGAGATACTAGGATATGACAACACTCACGTAGTCTATTAGCAACTCATTTAAGTGGTCACTGTAAAATATTTTTGCCATTTGGAAAAGATGTCAAAGGCAATGCTGATACCAAACCCCACTAGAATATTGCTCAATTACCAAATACTGAGAACTCTTATTGTTTGTTTTAATGAACAAATTCGTTCAATGAACAATAACAACACTACCAGGCTGTATTATTATTATTGAGTCTCCTTTTGAAATTGAGGAAACTAAGGCCCAGATACATGCAGTGCCCTCTTTCATAGGGAAAGTTTCAAATCATAAAGATTTCATACACAAATAGCCAGCAGGCTACTTAAGGCTCAAGCCATAAGAAAGGCCATAAGGCTTCAATAGAGTAGTGATACAGAGAGCAACATCAAGGTTATAAGCATAAATGTGAAAGAATACCCCTTTGTCAAGTATTAACCTACTATCAATCCAAAACCAGGGTTCTTGTGGCTGGTGTCTGTACCTCAGTGTCTGTCTAGCATACACGAGACCCTGGGTTCTAACGCCAGCACTGCAACCAATAATCAAGTAATCAGTCATTCAAATTCAGGGTACAAGCTTTATGAAAGAAAGAGAACTGCAGCATACATTTCTTGTTACCATACGTGAACACAGCCATGGCAACAGATATGACTCCTCAGGAGGGGTACACCTGAGGGTCTGGAAGCTGGGAAGAGAGGGGTAGAATGATTTAATTATAATCTCAAAAATAGATTTTTAAAAACATATGACTCACAATTCGAGTAGGTGATAGATGATAAAACGTAAGCTATACAGTATAGTTGTTAAATGCAATGCAGAACCACAAATAAGATAAATGTTCAATTCATTCATTTAAAAAAAATTAAGCTTTTTTTTTCCTCAAAAATTTCAGAATCCTATCCCATGGGGGAAATTTTATAAGATAAAATTGTGACTTCTCTAAAAATCCCTTTCTAGGATTTAGAGTTAAGTTTAAGAAAGAGAAAGCAAGCCTGGCGCAGAATCTTCTAGACCGAATTTTTAACTAACAAGGGGCGCAAGGGGCGCAGTGACGTATAAGCAGGCTACCTTTCACGGCCTGGCTGAAGTAGACTGGCTTAGGAAAACTGCCTCAGGAAGTCAGGAGACAATATGAGCCACTAAGACTTTCCGTACCTTGCTAGTCACAGGAAATCTTAAAATACCAGTCCATTCAGCCCGTGTCTCCATGGCTTGTGAGGAGGCATTTACAATATTGTACCAGGCAGAGATCATATGCTTTATCCAACTAAAGTAGCCTTTTATGTGTTACTCTTACTTATACATTCATGTCAGAAAAAGAGTGTACGATAAAAGACAATCTTAGCGGCGCTGAATGAAAGAAGGGAGTATCAGACGAAACGCAATGAAGGAGGACCGAGTTAAAAGCCAACAGGATCTTTTCTGGGAGCTGGGTGGTAAAGGGTTTCATGCTTCTTGAAATGGTATCTGTAAAACCAGGATAGCACCCAGAAATGAACTAGCAGACGTATCACTGCATGCCTACACAGCTTTCAGCTCTTTGGGAAGAAAACCGAGATAAAGCTCTTGAGCAGCCCCCAGCTGGTCTAACTCTCCCAGCCCAGGAGCTGACACTTGAGCCCAGCTTTCAGATGGCCCTGTGCACAGCTGCTATCTTTGTGCAGACCTTCAAAGCACCCCACTCTGTCAACTCCCTGAAAGATTAACTCACCAAATAAATAAATAAATAAATAAATAAACAAATAAATAAATACACAAAGCATTTACTTTTCTGTTGGTTTTGGGGGACAGGTTTTCATGGAATTCAGGCTGGCCTCTGGACTAGAGCTCTCTACGCAGCTGACAAAGACTTTAATCCTTGCTCCTCCTGGCTCCACCTCTCGAATGCTTGGATTAAAGGTGTGTACCACCATCACAATATCCACAGTGCTGGGGTTTGAACCCAGGGCTCGAAGGGTTCAAGTCGTGTTTTCAACCAACCCAGTTCTAGGATGTCTGTTGGAACTTCCTAAACTTGGAAATTCTGTATTATGCACAACAATTCATGAAATAAATGATGAGAAATGAAATCTAAAGATCTAATGGATATTTCTTAATTTGGTCATAATACGATACAATTTAACACTACTATATTGTTCCAGAAATGTAGCTAAGTTCATATACATATGAACACACACATGTATGTTTAAGTTAAATATGTTATTGAACATATTGTATTAATATACTATGCACAAAGATACATTGCTAGACTTTCTTGAAACTTGTAAGGGCCATTGGACAACAGAATAAAAACAATCCATGAGTTTATACTAATGGAATGTGAGCATGAATCTAATAGACTTTCTAGAGCATCTTGAATAAGAATGATAGTCACTCAGCAGCTTTAACTTCACAGCAAACTGGAGTGTTGGTGCTCCTCTGCCCTCATCCCTGCACATGCACACCTTCTCTACTGTCTACATCCCATACGTTTGAAACAACTGGTGAACCTATACTGAGAAACCATCACTACCCAACGTCCATAGTTCCCATGAGGGCTGATGCTCATTAGTGAACGTTCTTATGATTTGATCATAAACTGCTCCCCTGGGGTCATGTGTGTGAACACTTGTTACCCAATTGATGTCATTGGGGAGGTTGTTGATCTTTCAGAAAGTGGAGCCTAGCTAGAAGAAGTGATGTGTAGTGAAGCATGGGACATTGAGGATTATAGCCTGACCCTGCTTCTGGCTCTTTTCGTCCGTCTCTGCTTCCTATTCCATGGAGATGTATGGAGTGGGGAGTCCTAGCTAGGCAATCCCGCTGACATGGGGCCTTCTGCCACTGTGCCTTTCCCTAAGCATGTGTCTCTTCAGCCATGAGCCAAGATTAATCCACTCTATAAGATGTCTCATGTCAGGTGTTTAGTCCCTGTGATGAGAAAAGTAAGCACATACTCTGTAAGTCTTCAAGAGTAAGCGTGACTGCTCTACTGAATCACACCGAGTCATTATGTTGTCAGAAAAATACCCTCCTCCCACTCAGTCTTCACAACCACTGTTTACTCCTCCCCCCCCCACCATAGTCTTGCTTTTCCAGATGGTCATGGAATTGAAATTACATCATACACAGTCTTTCCAGACAGGCTTCTTATGGTTACCAATAGGCATGTTGAACCATGTTGTACCAAACGGTGATTATCCATTCTTTTTGGAAGATGACTCTGTCACATTTTTTTCATTTTTCCTTTGTTTCTTACCCCGTTCATTTTATTTTCAACCTCACTCCTCCAGGGAAATCTATGTTCATTTTTTGATTTGTTAATTGACATAGATCTTGGTATATAGTCCACTGGCCTTGAATTACAGGTATGTGCCACCATGCCTGGCCTCAAATACTCTGTTCTTAAAGGTCACAAAAGGCTTTCTCCACACAAAATCTACAGGTTTTAAAAAAAAATCTACCTACCTATATTTCCTTACACACATAGCTGTGACTAAGAACCAAGGATAAGTCGTCAGTCAGCATAGATGTAGGTAGAAAAACCCCAAGTACAAAAAACCCCAAGTACAAGCTGTAAGCACGTGTATTTTGAATTATTGATACTTCCTTAATTATGTATTTTTTCATTTCTTTATTAATGATTTTTGTGGTGCTCAAATATATAATAACTATATTATTGCACATGAGCTTGAAGCTCACATTAACTTTTGAGGATATCTTAAGAAATTAAATATTGCCTTGTAAAACATTCTTTCACGGTGTGAGCAATTACTAGTTAGACCCTTTAAAATAAAATATTCATGGCTAAAATTGAATAGGGTAAGAATCATTTTATCAAAGTTATGCATGTTGGGACAGAGATTAGAATTACACTAGATCACAAACATTATTCTGTCTTGTATTTATTTATTTGTGTGTGTGGGAGGGATGTGCATCCTGCTCTGTCACCCATCTGTATATACATCACCATGCTCTACCATTTACATGGGTGTTGGGACTTGAACTTAGGTCTTACCTCCTGAGCCAATACTCCTGACCCGGTATGTATTTTTATTTTAAAAAGTTAAAAAATAAATAAATAAAAGGCAAATTAGGAAAGATATATTATTCTTATTCTTTCTGGGTTTAAAGAAATTATTATTTTTGTCTGCTGTCATTTATTTACCTGTTTTATTCACTTACATGTTATTAACACATTCTCCTAATAGTTAATAAGTGTTAACTATTAGGAGAATGAAGAGTCAGAATTAACAAGCATCTTAAAGACTAGAACATAAATATTTCGTCAGGTTAAAAAGTCAGTCATAAAAGCAAGGATAATATGTTTCCTGGCACTTGGATTAATAAATCATTATTAATTACTCTAGCACTTATACTATTAAAGTAACAGATACACATTTGTGCATTGTACTTTAGTTTTTGTGCCATGTTGCATATTGCTGCCTGCTGCCTGCTGCCTGCTGCCTGCTGCCTGCTGCCTGCTGCCTGCTGCCTGCTGCCTGCTGCCTGCTGCCTGCTGCCTGCTGCCTGCTGCCTGCTGCCTGCTGCCTGCTGCCTGCTGCCTGCTGCCTGCTGCCTGCTGCCTGCTGCCTGCTGCCTGCTGCCTGCTCCTTCCTGTCTCCTGAAACACTTGCCTTGAGCTTTGCAAAACTTTGCTTCTGTCTCTTGTTTACCACGCACTGTGGACTAATCCCATGCCAGACACTCAGTCATCAAGAATAAGTCCTTTCTAAAACTCTGCCTAATCTTCCCTCCCCCACTGCTCAGCATCTTTCTGTTGTCATCTACCTGGAGCATCTAAGAGTAATCTTAGATCATGTCTCTTGCTTCTTTTGTATTATTATTATTATTGAAATTTCTAGGGTCCTAAGATGGCTCAGTGGGTTAAAGGCACTTGTTGCTTAAGCTTACTGACCCAAGTTCACCCTCCAGAACCAGTCTAAAGGTGAAAAAGGGAAACTGGCTCTAAAACGTTGTCGTCAGTTGTCACATATATGCTGTGGCACTCCCTCCACCCACCATGTCCGCACACACAGAAATAAAACATTGAATTTAACATTCCCTTAATTGTTTTTCTGATAGGATACACTAGAATGATATTTTTATCCTTATGCTTCCTCCTGGCTCATCCTCCCTGTCTGCCCTTCTCCACCTCTTGTCCATTCACTGATTCCCTTCCTCTCCAAAGTCCCTCTGTTTGCAACATGTTGTTCATGTTCTGCTTTGCTTGCTTCTTACAGTGGACTAGTTACCAAAGCTGGCCAATCTTCCTTCCTATTGTGGCTTGCCCAAGTCTCTTTTCCACTGCTTTTTCTTAGCTAATGACCTCATAAACTCTTGTTTAGACAACCGCCATTTTGTCCTGGCCAATTCTTTGCCTGATGCCTACTGTTTTTCTCCTTTAGTATATTCATTTCCAACAGATTAGTTTTCTTGGGTTACCTGGATGATTAATACCTACTTTAATGTCAGTCACATCTATTATTTTAGCAGCATAAATGTTAGAATAATTTATGATGTTTGATGATTAATCTAAGAGCTGGGAAATGAGCTATAATCTTTTTTAATTTGTCCAAATATTTATGTTTTGATTTTTAAAAGAGGTTCATTAATTCTAACTCTTCTCTCTTATAATAGTTACACTTGGTTATTAATAACTCAGAAGTAGATAAATACTGAAATAAATGACAGCCAGGCCAGTCAACAGATAAGCTGAAGGTGCTCTATGGAACTGAAGTAGCTGTTAAGGAACTGAAGTAGCTGTTAAGTAACTGTCAAGCTTTAACAGGAGGCAAAGGGATACAGTGTATCACAGCCTGGACGTTTTGTTTTGTCCAGAGTCCCATGCTTGAATACTCAGATGGGAGAACACTTGAGTAAACCCTGTTCCTCCTCTGGCTACTGACCTTCAAAAACTGCACTTCTCTTTTAAACAATAACCTAATAGTTGTCTCTGATACCTTCAGAAACAATGAAATTTAACTGCTAGACCTGGGTCAGAGAGGGGAGAGGAATCCTGAAAACAAGTGTGTGTTGTGGTTATTTTGTCAGATGTGTAAGCTCATGTGAGGAAACAAAACGAAACTATTATGATAGACTGGAATAACAGAGTATAGTCCAGCCTAGAGGAGGCACTTGAGGGCTGCCTGTGCAGAGCCCTCTGACATAGGACTTCCTCTGGATCAGTGTCCCCCACCCACCTCTCCTTCCTAAAACAGGATTCCCAATGACCTCACTTGCTTCTGAAACAGCCTTTCTTTAAAAAACAAAACTGTTTCTCATACAAAGAATTTTTTCCTAGTTAGCTATACAGTTAAAACTTAAACTTCAACACATTCAAAATACACAATGAACTGCAGGTAAAAAAAAAATTCCAAAAAAAAAAAAAAATAATAATAATACATGTAGGTTACTTGGGGCCACAGAGACAAAGCAGTAATTAATTGAATTATCTTCCCCCCCCCCCCCCCGATTGTTTTTGGTCATGGAACGGCATAAACTTGGCTAGAAACCAATTCTTAAGTGTTGCTACTTAAGTCTACTGGTGGCCCCACGGCTGTGTAGTATGGCAGAGAGAGAGAGAGAGAGAGAGAGAGAGAGAGAGAGAGAGAGAGAGAGAGAGAGAGAGAGAGAGCACTTTCCTTCCTACAGATTCTAGAAGGTTTTTAGGTTCCATAAGAGCATTAGCTAGTCTCTGGCTTGGCGGGGGGTGGGGGATGGGGGTGGGGGGTGGGGGGGTGGGGCTCTGGTCCTGTGGAGAGCCTCCCCTGGGCTGCCTTATCATCTTGGCAGTCAGGAAGTGGGATGAGAACAAGAAAACTACTAAATATTGTCTCTTGGTTCTCAGGTTGGAATTTCAGCAGCAATAGTGGGAGTCTGGATCAGAAGACTTGTATAGGTTGTATCTTCAATTGAGTCATGGGCTGAGAGTGCACAAAAATAACGTTTGAGAACTACTTAAGATTTGGTGTTGTAACTTGTTGCTTAGACCCAGACAGATGATTCCAGGTTTTCAGAAATTATCTTTCCGGAATCCTCTCTTTTGGGAAAGATAATTTTAATAAAATAGTGATTACTAGATTTTGAAATTGGCCATGTTTCAAATATAAACGGCTCCAAATAAAAATCAGAAAGTTAAAAAGGATCACAGAACCTACGTTTAAAAAATTACTTAATTGGGCTGTGGAAATGGTACAGTGCATAAAACCGTCTGCTGCCAAGACTGAAGATCTGAGTTCAAGCCCAGGTTCCACCGGGAGGACAGAGAGAATCGGTTCTCTCAGGTTGTTCTAAACCTCCCCACAGCCTCTCTCCATAATAACCACAATTTTAAAAAATATTAACAAACTGCTTAGTTTTTAAAGTTTTAAACTTTATTTAAAAATAATTTAAAATCTAGATAAAATGTATTTTATTTTTGTAAATGCCTTGCAAAGAAATAAATCAATTGATCACATACCTAAATTAGCCAGACCAAAAGTCTATACAACTTTAATGAACTTATTATACATTTACAATTGGCATAAAACCTTTCTGGTTAAAATCCTTATAAAAGATTAGAAACATTAGAAGGTGAGAATCGTGTTCCTTAGTGATGACCTTTCTCCTCATAAGTACGGAATTCAGCTCAAAGGCAAACATTTTGTTTTGGCTATTGTTCATTTTTTATTTAAAAATAAATCTTATTCACAATAGTTGAAACAAAACAAAACCCACTTTGTACAGAGAGTGCCAGAACTTCTATTAAGAAATTCACAGAGACATTAGAAATAATATTGTGATAACATTTTACTAAAAAAAGGAATTCTCAGAATCTGTAAATCTGGAGGAAGCATGCAACTGGAAAATGGGCTGACCTGGAGCTTAACAGAAACATGAGCTATACAGTACAAAGATGGGGGATTGTAGTAGTACAGACTTGTAACGCCGGCACTTGCTCGGGAGATAATGCAGGAAAATCCTGAATTCAAGCTCATCCTCTGATAGTTAGGTGAGCTTGAGGCTGGCTTCTTAGGAGAAATGAATAAGGGAAAAAAAGAGTTGATCATGTGTGTATTATACTTGAATGTGTGCTTCTTTATGCTTATGAAGAGTAAATATCACCCTGAAGTATGCCTGAGAACTAGATGAAAAGCCGCCTCCACCGTGCTCATCACCGCTGTTTCATCTGGGACATTTACCTCACAGTTTTTTCACTTCTTAAGAAGAAGAACAACAGAAAAACCCCGCCACGTTTATGTGGGCTTCTTTCCCTCTCATCCCATTCCCAGGCCCAGCTAAGCTTTCGTTTAGCCTTTATCTTCCGTGAGTACAGTGTTTCCACTCCTAAGCATACTGATACGAAGGCAAAAGGGATAAAACTAGAAAGAGACTACCTGTGCTTAGAAAGGCCTGGTGAAGTATCACAAGAACATGAGACCAACAGCCAGCCTTCCGGGCATCATTTGCTAAGGAAATGGAGCGTTGTTCTTCAATCAACAAAACAGGGCAAGTGATTGTGGCCACTGAGGTTGGAGAACAAACAATCCTATGTAAAATAAATTAAGGATGCTCCAAAGGAAATAAAACTTAGCACGTACAAATCCAGATGTTTCGTATGTCCAAACCAAGCCAATGAAAAGGACTCCCTAAACCTACTTAAAGTAATACTAAATAACGTAAAACGCCACTTTGTCAGTCAACAGTATTCTTCTCTAAAAAAGAAATAAAACGCTAGATGATATGCCCGCAGCGGCGAAGACAATTGTTGGTGAGTTGGGGGGTGGGAGTTGTAGTGAAATAATTACATCAGCATGCGGACGCTGGAAAATTTCTTCTCCCATAATCAGATCAGATGGCGTTTCCTGTTTCACATTTCTAGTACACGTTGTCTTGTACACAATAGTAGTGGGAAACAATAGTTTGGCACAAGTTCAAGGCGTACTAAGAAACGCTCTGGCCCTTGAAAGGCTCAGATGAGTCAGCCACAAACGACAAAGATTTCAATGACGACAGGCAAGCCTGAGATGGTGGCTGGGCAGTGGTGGCCCAGAGAATGCGCTGCAGGAAGTAGATACAGCCTGATGTCCATCTTCCCCAGCCTCTTAAGTCCTTGGGCACTGATGAGCGTGTGTGTCTAACATTTACGTCTACACTGAAGTGTATGCTTGTGTCTGACTAACCTGGTGTGATTGTTTATGGGGATTAGTTTGTTTGCAGAGCAAAACTGCAATAGGGAAAAATACCATGCCCACAGTTCCACTTCAGTTGCTTCTATTGTCTTCCATCCTTCCGCAGCTCCAGTCTAAACAGACAAGAACGCGATCTGATGCGTCTCACGGTAAATCCTACCCCTACTCACAACCTTACAGCTCCTTGCAATGTTCAGGAGATAGAGCTATTGAGCCTTGACTCCGTCTCCTATCCTCTCCGGTACCTTAGTGGGACTTCCAGTACGTGCTGGCATCAAGCCACGCTGGGCCTGGGTAGGAATGTTCATCCCAGTCATCGGCAATGGCCTCTCTGCAGTAGTCTGCTACTCGGTTCAAGAATACATATAAAAAGAACATTCTGAAGTGGGCTAAATGCGGGGTCCTTCCGCTTTCCTCCACAGCACTATGGCAGAGGTGCCTAAGAATCCAGGGAACATTCCAGAGAGCATAAGGACAATATTAGGAGGGTTAGAATCTGGGATGAGAAGCTGAAACACAGAAAACAACAAAGAGCAAGAATGGCTGTGAGAGGGAATGGCCTGGAAGATGTAGGACTGACAACGGGGGTGGGGGGAGATGGGGTGTCTTCTATCCCAGCATCTTTTCCCTTTCCATGAAAAAAGCTGGTCACTAAGCCCACCCCTTTGTTAGAGGTAATAAAGTTTTATTCACTTGAAAAATTATAAACCCACACCTGAATTTTTATGAGGGTTCTGGGCATTGAACTCAGACCTTCATGTTTGCACAGTTATGCCCCTTACAGACTGGCATATCTTTCAGCCCTATTTATTAATTTTATATTTTTGCTGGAACAGATTTCTTTTAATTTTATGAAGTCAACACTATCAATGGTTTAAATCTGCCAGATTTAATCTCAAAATATTTCTGCTATCAGTAATTTGAATCGGATTTGTGATGATTTTTCATCCAAATACTTAAAATAGTCTGGCTCCGTCTTTCTCCCAGAGTTCAGCCTCTGCCTCTTGATATCTATACTCTATGAAGTGATCCAAATGCTCTTTGTACAGTGAAAATATTCCTCTGCCTAAGACCATTAAGGGATAGAACCCTTCTGTATAGAACCCTGGTTATGTACTCAGATAGTCATACACTCAGATGGTTATACACTGTAACTTTTCCTACAAAATAAAATCAAACAATGTAACATAGATATTTAGTCAGGGATCCCTGGAAGAGCAGAACCAGTAGAGTGAATACATGTTGCAAAGGGGATTTACTAGATTGGTTTACATGCTGGAGAAGCTGGGAACTCAGTAGCATCTCAGGGCATGAGGCTGGATGCCTCACAGTCTTGATCTGGCACTGATGGCCTGAAGGATTCCTGGACAGCTGCTGGTGTTCAGTCTATATTTGGGAGGCCAAAGAGGCTGGTTTCTGGCAGCATTGAAGGACTGCTGCTTGAACTAGCAAAACGTGGAGGTGGGCAAGCAGAGTTACTTTGCCTTCCTTACTCTTTATATCTGGGCCACCCAGTAAACTGCTGTCCACCCAGGGGGAGGTTCTTTCCTCCTCAGTGAATCCTGCCTGGAAATACTTTTCCACATCTACCCAGGGTATGTCTCTTAGTTGCTCTCAGATCTACTCCTGTTAGAAATCGAGATCAACCATCACAAAAGCTATTGTTCCTAGAATGCATTTTTGAGGAGTCCTGAAGACTGTTACAACATTGCACTACTACAGCACTGGTGTGAAATTTTTCATGACTTTAAAAATAAACTAGGAAGCATTGTGGTAGTGTTGATTGTTAACTTGACAGGATCTGGACTCACCTAGGAATCACACCTTGAAGTACACCTCTGAGGGCTGATTTAATCTGAGTGTAGCTGTGAGGAATTAAGTTAATTGAGTTAAAAAGATCCAGCCTATCAGTGGGCGGCATCATTCCCTAGGCTTAGGGAAAAATAGAGAACAATAACTCAACATTAGAACTCATCAATACCTGTTTTCTAATTGGGAATGTGATGTGACCAGCTACCTTAAGCTCATGCTGCCTTGACTTCCCCACCATGGAAGACTGTACCATCAAGCCCTGAGCCAAACAAATCCTTCCTTCCTTTCATAAGTTGTTTTTATCAGAGTCCCACAGTAACAGGAAAAGAAAACAAGCATTAAAGGAATATCTTCACTTAAGTGTTTAAAGGGCAATGAATATGGACGATCCAGATTTAGGCTTCAATGTAAGACACGAAATTTCTAGCATAACTTCTCCAGCCCTCACAACTTTGCTTGGTCCCATCTTCCATCAGCCTTGAGTTCCACTGAGCTGAATTGCTTATATATTGTGAAGTACAGTCAGTCTACTGTCTTACACAGGCTACACATGCACAGGTTAAATCAACTATGAATCAAAAGTGTTCAGAAAAAATGTATGTCTACTGACCATGTATAGATAGATATACTTATAATCATTATTTATTAAGCAGTATAGGATAGAAATTTAGGTGACATTTATACTATATTAGGTATGATAAATAACTAGAGTCAATCTTTAAAGTATAAGAGAGACGTACATAGATTTTATGAACACCCTAAAATACTATGTCATTTACATAAGGAATTTGAGCATCTGTAGATTTCACTGTCTGTAGGATAGAACCAGGTGTCCTCAAGACCAAGGGGCAGTTGTGCTCCTTGACATGTTTTTTTCCTATTGGCCAAGAAGCTCTTTGATGGCCAAATGATCTTGATTAGCTTTGTAGTATTCCCACCTATATGTAATAGATTTTATAAATATGAAGTCTTGAGCCAAGAAAGAAGGCAATCTTTTAACAACGAATATTTATTCTTAGGGCTAAACAATATAATTACACAATACAAAATAAATCTTATACCTGCAGAAAAAATATTGAAATTAATGCATAAGGATTCAAGCCATGCACTGTAGCAGTCTGAGAACCCAAACATAGAAACACTCTTCCTATTGACTCTCCATGTTCCTTTAGCTTCACCTCCTTCCCACTCCATTTGCACACACACACACACACACACACACACACACACACACACACACACACACACTTGCTCCTTTCCTGGGGGAATAGTTGACTTAATTGACAGTAGCAGAATAACTTTGACAGAATAAAAAGGAATTAAGATCCTAAGTTCAGATCCTAACGTTGGCCAATAATCCCCCCATGAGGTGCTTGTGCTCAGCAGTGGGATTTACTTCCCCCATTTCCCAAGATGATTAAGAGTTGATATGTAATTGACAATGATGTACACTGGAGCATGTTATCAACCCAAGAAAGAGGCTGTGCCTGCATGATTCTCATTAGCATGAATAGTGGTTAAGCTGCATACACAGAGCATAATGTCCTCTGTGCTCTATGAAGAGGAAGCCTTCATTGCCTAGATTATGAAATATTGATTAATTCATGTGTGCTCAGACATCCATCTAAAACTTGAATCATTCAATCTGTCATCTTTTTTTGCATCCACCTAAAAGAGAAATGCGATGGCAATCCCAAGGAGACAAAAGGAGCGATGAGGGACTGAAAATGAGAAAGGAGGGTAAACACAGAGGAAAAAAAAGAGGCTGCAAATGAAACCTGACCAACTTACCCTGTAGACAGACACAGCACCCAACCACAATCACACATACACCAGCCTCTCTCCTAATTAATGTAGGTTTGCTTTCATGCCAGATATTAGGGAAACATTAATGAGAGAGAAATCTTGTTAATCCATTTCCCACTTCATTAATTATGCATCAATGCCAAGTTTGTGTTGGCCTGCCATAAGACAAGCTGCTCCAACAAGGACCAATGCTACACGTTATACAACAGTTTCTGGACTTTTCTGATTCTCTGTGACTGCTTTGAGGTTCTGCTAAATGCTTCTTCTATGTGTATTTGTGTTCTATAGTTAAGTACTCTGTGATTGGATTGTGAAATGTCCTTTACACTGACTGCAATTGTTTCTTAGTGAATTCTTCATCTCTGTCCCAGACACATTAAAGATTCTCTTCAGTTAAATAAAAAGGCAACGAAACATTGTGAAGGTACTGAGTGTCATTGAATTATGCACATAAAAGATGATGAAATGGTATATTTTATATGATATATGTTTATCACAACAAAAAGGGAAAAGGCTTTTAAAAGTAAATCAATCTTTCTACAGACTTTAAAAGGTTAATTATACTAGAATTAAAAAGTGGGGAAGGTGTTTGAAAGTTCATAGTCTCAAAATATCTTGAGGTAAGGCTAGGAGGCTGGTTCAGAAAGTAGGAGGAGCACTTGCTGCATAAGCCAGGGCCTAAGTTGAATCCTCAGAACCACTAATGGAAGGACAGAACTGACTCCCAAAAGTTTGATCTGTGACTTCCTCAGAAGTGCCTCGGCATATGTGTACCCATCGTACACATTAAGGAGAAGGAGGAAAAGGTAAATCAGGAGGAGGGAGGAGGGAGGAGAAGGAAGAAGAGGAGGAGGAGGAAAAAGAGGAAGAAGGCGGAGGAAGAGGAGGAGAAAGAAGAGGAAGAGGAAGAGGAAGAGGAAGAGGAAGAGGAAGAAGAAAAGAAGAAAGATTTCTTTTATTTTTTTTCAGGAATAACGGAACATCACCTTTTCTGTTTATTTTTTTTCTGTCATTACCACATACTGACCTCATAAACACTCTGCATGGTATTTAATTAATTTAATCACTGACTTCACAAAACCCACTCTGTCGGGGACAATATCAATTCTCTGAAATCTCAGGCAAAGCATGTAAGGAAGAAAGATTTCAAGATGTGTTTTGTTTATATGTACAGAGAAAAATATGAGATAAATTTCAGAGCCAGTAATCTCCATGGTGCTGTCTGGATAAACCAAGGGTACTTGAATGGTTTTGCCAATGCTTATTAACTGAGCATCTTAAAAAGTTTGCCACTGTATTAGTTCATTGCTTTATTGCTGACTGACCACTGGCTCTCCCTCTAGCCCAAGGGCAAGGCTAAGAGATTCACCCAAGTTTCACTAGTAAACATAGACAAATTATGGCTCCCTTTTCCTGCTAAATAGGATCACTTGTCTACTCTGAATGAGTTCCACTTTAGAGGAGTCCTTCAGAGCCACAAAGCACCTCACACGGCACAGTCTCAGAGGATACACAGGAAATGTCAACCAATCCAGTAACCTTTTCTCAGCTTTTGTATGAAGACACTGGGTATTAAAATGTCACTTTAAGATATAAACATAATTAACTTCAAGGTACAAATTGATTTACCATATTTTTAATAAGAAATTTTCAGTCCTTATAAATAAATTACCATTGTAAATAAAATTACTTTATTAGTGGTATAGCATTGATTAGACACAAAATTTTGATGTGTCAATCAAAATAAAATTTAAAATTAAAAAAAATACAGTAAAGTCTTCAAGAAATATTTTGTTCCCTGTCAAAATTTTCCCCATGGATGAATTGCTACTTTTAACTAAAATTAAACCATCAATTCCTCAATCAGAGCTGCATACTTCTTATTAAACTCTTATAATCATTTCTCTTAAACCTCCTCATTTAAAATCTTTAATTTTCTCTAGACTTATTCATTTAACAGGGTGAGTTTTCTGATTTCTTTCCTGCATTTTCCATCGCAATCACACTTAGCCAATTCCCCTTCTGCAACAATGTTTTGTCCAGGATCAGTCTGGCAGTGGGAACACCGAGGGGAGGGGAAGGTAGGAGTGTCTGCCACTTAACTCTTCAAAATATGTGGACAAGGGCAAAGGTTCCCAAGGGCTTCTAAAGGTGGCACTGCCGAGGGAAGAGTCTTTCAGAGTCCAAGTGCTTCTCAGAACAAGGAGGACTCAAATCAGCAGGGAGGACTCTTGCCAATGAGGTCCTTTCCAGAGAACAAGCACAGAGGTCCAGGTGAGTGGGCTGTGCTTCTACATGCTCTCTCACACCGTATCGTGTGCAGACTATCCATCTTATGACACGATCATATTTTGGGAAAGGTCATGTCAAATTCCCCTGAGAACAGGTTATATTTCTATAAACATTACTCAAGATCTATAATATCTCAACAGAACGTTCAATTAGCAATGTGTATGTCGGGGCTGGAGGTACGTATTAGTATTATAGAGATTTTTAATTTTTTTTTTACCTTATATATGTGCTTGTGTGACTTACACTTGTTGAGAGAGGATCAGTGGACTACACTGGATGCTGGTCTTGCCTTCCACTTTATTTGAGACAGAATCTCTTTGTTGCTTTTCTGCTGTGGATGCCAGGTCAGCTGGCTCATAAACTTCCTGGTGTTTTGCTTGTTAGTTTGTTGTTTTTGTGTTGTGTGGTGTTGTTTGTCCTTGCCTTCCATCTCCCATAGAAACCCTGGGGTTACAGACACTCATTCTGCAGCATCTGGCTTTTACATGGGTTCTGAGGATTCAAATTCAGATCCTCACACTTGATGCAAGCACCTTTATCCACCAAACAGTCTCCACAACCCATTATCCATATTGAACAAATGTTAGGACAGGACCGTGGCATCATCAGAGAAAACATCTAGGGCTTGGTGTCCCTGCATCTCAAGCAGTGGTAACTCAGAGGGAGTGGTGACTCCATCCTGGAGCAGAGGCACCTACCTCTCCAGTCAGAAAAATCACTCTCTAGATAACTGCCTGTAGTCTGCCTACTGACTAGGTATCAGCAAAGCCATGTTGACACGGAGAGACTGTACTTCAGCTGAGAAGGGGCTGGGATGTGCCAGGGCTTGGTGAAACACTGCGACCTCAGCTTCTCACGGAGAAGTTCCCAGCAGAAGGACTGTGGGAGGAGGAAGAGCAAAGTGTCTCTCCCTCCTCACCGAGTCAGTCACTGACAGTTCAAAGTAGATCTTTTGAAGAAAGATCACTGAGTGGTTCTGTGTATGTGACACAATACAATTTAAATTTTTGAAGCAATTTAAATAATTTAAGAAAAATTTTATTTAAAATCTAGAAAACTGTGGTAGGGCATTTGCCTAGCATGTGCAATCCCCTGAGTTTAGCAACACACACACACATGCAGACGCACACACATATATGCACACACATACACAAGCACACATACATGCACTCAGACATACACACGCACACACAGACATACACACACATGCACACACACATGCACACACACACACATACATGCACACAGACGCATGAGCACACACACAAACACACCATTTCACTTCCCAGTACAATCTCCTTATGCACATGAATAAGACGTTTCAGGATCTGCATCAATAACAATAAAAGCTAGAGCTTAGTAGGCTGGAATAGACCTTGCCAGGTAACTGTGGGGTGGAGCCTAGAAGAAATGTTAACACCTCTAATCCTAGCATTTGAGAGGCTGAGGGAGGGGGTTTATAAATCGGAGACCACCAGGACTATATAGAAAGACTCTTTCAAAATTAAATGGAAAACGGTAAAGTTGTTGACTTTATGGATGGTGAACCTGCCCCCTTCCTGCAGTGAGCAATAAATATTCATAAATAGACAGTAGAAATGCAAAAATATAAGTCAAAACAAAAGGGGACACCAAAAAGCCCAATTCATCACACATTTTCTACATCAAGACTTTCATATGTTTTTATAGAAAAATATATTTCACCATTTGCCCTGAGAGTTGTTAAGCATACAGATTTTGTATCTTGTTTGTGTGTTTTGGGTAACCTTTATATTAACAATAATGGCAGTAGTAACTGATACCAAAAGAAGTTTGGGTATCATGATTACAGAAAATTCTTACGATTTGAAGTATTAATTTACGTAAATATTTTTGTGGAAGGGAAGCATGATGGGACTATCACACTGTTCAAAGATAAGTGCAGAATAAAATTTCATGGGAAAGAGATGAAAACAAGGGAAGAAATGTAGATGTCTATTCAACAGAGCGTAGCATTTGCCTTTTAAATTAAACTTAATTTTCTAACTTTGAAATGGCTGTAGGGAGTATCGTATTGCTGTGGTATTCAGACTGTATGTCAGCACAGAAAAAGTGACATAGCCAGTGAATAGTTATAATATGAAGGAAATTGTATCTATTACCAAATTTATGATTAAAATATTTGACAATTGTAAAGGGTATCATTAAAACTTTCAAGTCTCTAAGGACTCAATGAGAGTGGGAATGTTTAAAGATTGCTATGCAGGCTAAAGAGGGATGGCTCAATAGTGAGAGTGTGTTCCCAGCACCCACACGGGCATGCTCCGCACCTCCTGTAGCTTCAACCCCAGGAGATCTAACTCCCTCTTCTGACCTCCAGCACCTCACTCCTGTGCAAGTGCACACACAAAATTAAAAATGAAAATAAAACCTTTAAAGATCGCTGATCAGTATGTTATAGAAACACCTACCTCACTATCTTTATTATTTGTGCAAGAAATGCAGATATTTGGGGGCCAGGAAATGGCTATGTTCAGTGGAAGAGTGCTTATACAGAATTCCCAAGGTCCTGAGAGGCAGAGCAGTGGAAGGAAGAGAGAGCAGTAAAATGTTCTCTAAAACTTACACACAGCATCAGAAAACAAGTCATGAGAGACGAAATCATGACAAATGATCAGTAAAGCAAGTAAAATGGCCTGGAATATTCATTCCTCGCACAAGATTTCTACAGTCCTAATTTCCTTCTCTAGGTCCCTTGTATATAGCCTGTCTGTCAGTGCCTATGCACATGGGGCACAAATGTGAGAATCTGAAGTGACCTTGACCTGAATCCTTGACCCCAAATATAACTCACCTAGCTGCTGTGCCATTGACATCACAGTGTTCCAGGAATTGTTATTAAAGACTAATTAGGAAGTCAGTTACCCTGATGGAATCACATAGACCTCAATAACAAAACAAAACAAAACCGAAAACTTAAAAACAACCTGACATCATACAGAGGAATACCACCACACCAAACAGGATGTTTCCATTTATCTGTGGGGCAATAGACAAGAGCCCATCAGGCCAAAAATGGGATTCAATTAAAATGAACACTTAGAGGGGTAAGTATTAACAATAACTTTGCGCAAACTGTGAGAACGTGGCGTTCTCTTACTGAAAGGGTGTGGAAGCAAGGATAAAGTCTACACATATTGTGACTCCCTGGTGTAAAACACCAGGCTGGATTATGGGAAAAGCCCACGCCCTGTGAGTCCCAATCACCCTGCTTTAGAATGAAAAGAAGGAAATGTTGTTTTGAGCATCTTGCCAAGGCTTGGGACAGTAGAGCAGCTGCTGAAAGCAAGGTTGTTGTGATTGATCTGGACAAAGGGGTGTATTCTAAATTACTTTCGCCACTTAAAAATTGGTGAAACTGGTTGTTGTCCTCAAGCTGAGCGTAAATAGCACCAAACTAGAGAAAGAACTGTGAGGAGGAGAAGGGCTGAGTGAAAGGACTTAACGGGCAAATTTAAGGAATGTATCTTGATTTTTAGATTCTTTCCAGGCAGTTTGCTTTATCGAATGCTTTCCCACAACCATGGGCCGGGTTCCTAACGCAAGAAATGTTAAGCCTAAGACTGCTTGTGATTTTTTAAAAACATTAGTGCTGAGACTCAAACCCCGGACTACATACATGCTAAGTGCATGCTCTAGTAAGTTACATTCTTAGCTCTTCACGCTTTAACATAAAACAGTGGTTCATAAATGCTGTGAGTAAAAACTTTGAGCTTAGCAGGGAAATTGTCATGAAATATATGGTTAGAGCGGACTGTAATGTACCTCCCATGTCCTCCACCCAGCTTTAATACTTATCAGCTCACACGCCATCTCATTTCATCTGTGATTTACCTACCCACCTCACCCATATTAATGCAAAGCAAATTCAAGATATGAGACGAGTTATTTTAGCTCTTCATATAAAATATTTGGGGCCTCTTTCTTGTCACAACATAAGCGTTTCCGTCTCTAATACAATCTGATAGGGAAAATCCATGTGGCCATATGACTGTGATCCTCACCGATATCCCTTGATATGACCCTGTGTCACACTCCATTACCAACCTCATGGCACAACAAAATCTCTCCCGATACCACTTAGAGATATGCTGGTTTATTAGCCTGTTTGTATGAGTCACACATAAACACATTGCTGCTTCTGCTAGATATCTCTTGGGAAGACATTTGCCATTCCAGACTCATAACTGGATGAAGAAAGAGCAGAGTGTTAGAATTCTCAGCGGAATGTTTCTTCCTCGTCTCCAGCAGTTTCTTTGCTAGAATAAAGCGCTCACTAGGCCATTATTGTGTAGAAAATATAGCTCCCTAACAGCTTCTCTATGATATTGATAGACAGGCTTTATGACATTGGCATCACCTAGGAATAAAGTCCAGGCCAGAGTGGGCTGGACGACTCTGCAGTTTGAGAGCTGGCATGCTCGTTGGCAGTGCCCCTGAGAAGCTAAGGCACAAACGAGCCAAGGCTGTGTTCACACAGTTGGAAATGACAATGCCAGGCCAGAGGCACAGGCCTGAGAAAAATCTGCCTTGGTCTTCCCACTGCACTTTCTGATAAACCAGGACATTGCTTCAGTACCAAAATTCACTGTGGTAGGGAGGAAGGGAAAGAAAACTTTATCTCTTCACGTGAGTCAGATCCTTTCCCTAGTTCTCTTGGTGAAAAAGAATGGGAAAAAAAGAAAGAAGGAAATTCCTTCCTGTTTTCTTCTCAGTGTACATGAAGCACACTGATTAATGCTAATGGGATTCATGCATTCAGACAGGAGTGGGCTCAGCTTCAGGATTGGAAATGCCATTCAGAAAGTTTGTGATTGGCATTGATCGGGACGAATTTAATCCAGATTGAGTTTAACCTTTTATATTTAGGTGAACAGTGGTATTGTTTGTGCTTGTTAAGGAAAAAAAAATCGCTTCTGAATAAAACCTCTCTCTTTTTATTCTAGTTCATAAAATATTTTCTTTGGTAAATTTTGAAAAAAAAAAGGTTATCATCTGAAGATTCCAATTTTGGTCTTATGTTTTTAAACATGACTGTTATGGGGCTGAACAAACAGAACACGGAAGATAATGAATTTTTTCTTACAGGAGACAATGTTTTCCTAAGCCTTAGTTCAAACATAAAATAAGACAATCTAGTTTTCCACCAGGGAAATTATTATCTGTTTCATATGTACTATATTAATTAGATTAGGCCCAAATCCCCGTAGTTTGCATAATTGTATTTAATTTGCCAGAAGGGGTCAGATGTACCATTGGACCTCTTCTGAGAGGTGATGCTATTTAACCGGTGAAAGCATATCCCAGTCTACAGAGCTGAAAAGCAATTTTAGAATGAAATGTACAGTTCTCTTTGGAGGCACAGATTCTGCTGTTTGAGTAGAAAAACCCAAGAGGTGCACCTAATTAAATATGTATAAGGACAGAGTTGGTAAACGCCTGAGTCTATCTAGTCTAGGTCATCCCTTTCATAGTAGTATAATTTCTTTAAAGGCGGCTTTTCTGAGTATTTAACTAGCATGTCACTAAATTATGAATTTTCATACACCAAACCCTTGGACTATTTACTTCTTTCTTCTCGTGCTTCCTACTATCAGGGTTAATGTGTTTTTCTTCACAGTAAATAAACCGCTTTCCTTTTCTTCTTCATCCCTCGGAATCACAGGATGAAAGGAACCACTTCTTTTTGTTGGTTTGGGAAAACAAAACAATAGCTTCTGATTCAATACCACTTTTAAGAGACAAGATGGCCTGAGACTTCCAGCCACATTCCACGCGTCTGCACTGTCCTGTCTGTCCACAGAATGACCACTGCTGCTGGAAAACCCCTGCTCTTTCTCAGGACCAGCCCCATACTGTCCCCACCAGTGGGAATTCCTTTCCTTTTGTAAAGTCCAGTCTTGGCTCCTTGCTCTTCATTCCTGAAGTAGCTGCACACTGTGACACCTTGAGCACTGTTTAAACACCAAAAAGGGAGAAGGAAAAGTAAAATCAAACTCAGCCCTGGGATTCAAACTGTTTTTCAAACTGAGCTCTGTGGAATCACTTAGAAGACATGGGGAAGGGGAGGGGGCAGAGTCTGTGCTTCACACCCTGAGTTTTCAAAACATCGTTATCTATTTGCTTTCCATTGGTTTATTTCTGTTTTGTTTTTAAGAGTTATTGTTGTTTGTGATTACATGTAGGTATGTTTGTTTGCATGGGGTTTGTGCATGTGACTACACGTGTCCAAGGAGGCCAGAGACATCAGATCCCTTAGAGCTAAAGGTGTGGATGGCTGTGAGCTATCTGATGTGGGTGCTAACAACCAAGCCCAGGTCTTCTGGAAAATCAACAAGAGCTATTAACCACCGAGCCTTCTCCCCAGCCTCTGCTTGTTTGCTTTTGAACAAGGTTTTGTTGTTGTTGTTTTGTTTTGTTTGTTTTTCTGTTTTCTTTTGATTTTTGGAGAGAAGGAAGAGTTCTGAAACAGGTTTACACTATATAGCCCAGGCTGGATAGAATTATGTGATGCTCCTGCCTCAGTCTCATATGGATACACCACCATGCCTAGTTTCCCTTGACAGAAAAAAAAAAAAATCTGAAAACCCTGATGTCACAGGAAGAGGAGCCTGGGAAGACAGGCCAGGGAGTCCCAGTTCTACACTACCTATCTTGACCTCATCTGCACAGGGTGAGGAGCGAAATGCAGGACACGGAAGGTTAAACCATTTCTTCCTACTTCTGACCAGAATTATCCTTTTATTTTCCGGTAGGGATGTAGGGTTTTCTTCTCAGCATCAGGCCCTGGTTGAGCAAGAAAACTTGGTGGGCAACCAAAATACTTAGCTCCTTTCCTGAGGTTAGACACGGAGTAAAAATATGAACGATAAGCTAAACTTTAAGCTAAGAGTTCTGAAAAAACAGAGATATGATAAAAATGCATTCGTAGATCATTCTAGATTTTCAGTGTCAGAATGCACTGAGGCTTAGTTAGGTTTCAGGCTTAGAAGGGGAGACTCTGAGCTCATATCATAGCTCTGCCACTCACTAGCCACATAGCTACGGGCAAGTCACTTCACCTCATTTTCTTCATCTGATAATTGGTTTAATAACAGCATCCATAGGCATCAACTGAGCTAACAGAACATAGAGAGCTGCGTGGCTTAGAGTGATAATAAAGGGCTTATAGTTGTTATGATCAGCTGCCCTTTACAGTGTATAAAACAGGATTCCATAATCACTTAGCTGTCACGGGGAGCTCAGCATCTCCTGGCCAGAACTTCAGCTGGCCAGCATGGTCAATGGAAGAATCTCATTGGATTCTCAGGTTGTACCAACTAGAGTTGAGAATCTCCAGCCTTTCAGTCCTGGTGACACAGACCATGGATTACAGTAAACAGAGCTCAGAAGAAGAGATGAGTTAGTTTTCCACAATTGTCCAATAGTGCAATCAATGCGGGCAGTCCTAAGAACAAAAGCTACCAGCAGTGAAGTGTAAGGTAGACACACTTACTGAATGAAATCCAGTCTTCCTTGGAGATTATTTAAAAGTAACTTTGAAGACGGAAAGACAGTTCACTATATGACCTAAGTTGGATCTCCAGGACCCACACGGTAAGAAGAGAATTGATTCCTGCAAGGTGTCTTTCTGAGAGCCACACATACAAAATGGCTTGCTCCTGCCTGAGCGCCTGCATACAGGGGACACACACACACACACACACACACACACACACACACATCAATAAATACATGCAAAATAAAATCTAAGTAACTGAGATTTAGGGAGTACCATACCAAGTAAATAAGTAAATAAATAAATAAATAAATATTCCAGCAACCACAATTGTGTGTATGCCTCTAATCCCAACACTGTGTGAACTGGAGGAGAATACCAGAGCCTGGCTGGCCACCAACCTAGCTACAGGCCTAGTGAGAGACCATGTATCAATGGAATATGACAGAGAGTGATAAAGTTAGACATTTGAGATCCTCTTCTGGTTTCTGCATGCCTGCACCTACCCACATGTGCACATATACCATATTCACATACACTACACTCACATACATAAATACACACATACTAAACTCAATCAATTAATTTAAAAGCTAGCTTTAATTTCCTAGCAGGCCTGTGACTGTTGGTATGTACCATGTGGGTAAGTTCTACTAGGATTTGGGGCAGATTCTCTAATTGGGCTACATACCTACTTGTAGAGATTTACTGTGGTTCAATTCAATTCTCCGAGGGGTCATTTGTAACATTCAGTTCCCAGATCATAGGGTCAGGAAGCCAGGAGATCCTCTCTGGATGGTGGAATGCCCTAATTAAGAGAAGCCAATAGAACTTTGAACAACAGAAATCTTTACCAATAGGCTGTACTTTGTACCATTCCTTGGCTAGGCACTGCATACCCGTAAGCAGGCCATTTCACCATCTACAAAGAAGCCAGCTTCAGTAGTAAGGCTTGCAGAAAATCTGACACATGAAGTAGAGCTCTAGCTCACCATTCTCCCTTTACCTAATCCCACGTATTTTGTGACATAGGCAGAAGAACCCTCAAAGATATCCATGCCCTAAATTTGAGATATGACTAAAGGTATGTACCTTGCGATGGGAGAGCGCTCTGTATCACTAAAGCTTGCCCAGCCTAACCACACGAGTCTTCAAAGGCAGGAACTTCCTCTTCTGGCCATATGGAAAGAGGCAGCAATGATTCAGCCCATCACCTCCAGCTGTTAAGACACAGTGGAGAGCTTTGAGCCAAGGAAGGCCAGTAGTAGCTTTTGGGGTGGGAGGGGGGGCAAGAAATAAAATGAAGACAAGAGGAACCTCAGTCCCTCCACCACATTAAACTCAGTGCTGTCAACATTTGGGAGAGGAAAGAAGTTATTTGCTGCAGGCCACAGAGAGGGCTATACTGTGATTTTAACCTGACAGGGCCCACATTAGGCTTCTGACCTGCTGACTATAAAGTAAAAATTTACCACTGTTGAGAGTTGGGATGATGGCCCAGTCGTTAAGAATGAGAACCCTTAACAAGAGAAACTGAGTTTGAATCCCTGGTACCTATGTAAAACAAGACAAAACAAACAAACAAACTAACTAACTAACTAACAAAAAAACAACCAACCAACCTACCCAACAAACCAAAACCCAGCACTGTGGGAACAGAGATAGGAGGATCTTCAGGGTTTACTATTTGACAGCCTCAAGCCAGGTTCAGTGAGAGAACCTGTCTCAGTGGAAGAAGATGAGGAGTGTTAGAGCAGAACACCGAAGATCCTCTTCTGGCCTTTGCATGCCCACATTTGTACACACCACACACACACACACACACACACACACACACAATTTACCACTGATTGGAGGCATTAAGTTACTGATGGTTTTATATAGCACAAATGGAAAAAGTAGTATTTCATAATGCTAAATATTGGAATAAAAGTGGTTTTCTATAGCCTATGGGAAATGTAGAAGAATGCAATCTAAAACTAGTTATTTTAAATCAAATATTAATTTCTAATGCTATTGTATAACTCCAAATCATTTTAGTTCAATTACAGGACAGTGGGGAGCTTTTAAATCTGAGGAAGTAGGTTTTCTTCTATTCCTTAGAAGGCATTCAAAGAAAGGGATTACGTGCTTTTTCTTAAGTGTTTGGCTAGCTAAATTTAATGAAAGTTAATCAAAAATATACTCCAGTGGGTGTGAAATAGGATGGAGCTATGGGGATTCCCATTTAGTCAGGCAGTCTCAACACACAGACGTGAGCAACAAGCCCTGGACTACTGCTAGGGATGGCCCAGCAGTTAGGACAGTTAGCTGTTTTTACAGAGGACCTGGACTTGGTTACCAGTCAGCTCACAGTCCCTTTTAGCTCCAGCTCTGGGAAATATGATGCCCTCCTCTGGCCTCTGCAGGTACACACACACACACACACACACACATACCCCACATGAGTGCACAATACAGACACATACACATAATAACAATGAAATAAATATTTTTCAAATTAATGCATACAAAGAAATGTATTTTTAAAGACCATGCTTCAATATTTGATGGCTTCAACTTTTAGACTCAAGGCTTCCCGATTCCTCCTGACCCGCCACACCAGTATTCTACACTTACAGATTCGTGTCGTAAAGTGAACGCTATAGACACATTTCTCACAGTATTTATTGCAGCAAATTTTGAGCTATACTACTCCAAGTTCTCATACTCTGCATCTGGTCATAATTCTCTTGTTTAAAACAGCTGACATTCAGCATAGAACAGAAAAGGCTGTACTTCCATGGTTATTGTAGTTCTATGCCAGACAAGGGCATCCTCTGTTCCATATGTGGCTGGAGTCTTGGGTCACCTCTTTGGTTGGTGGTTTAGTTCCTGGAAGCTCTTGGGGGTCTGGTTGGTTGATATTGTTGTTCCTTTTATGGGGCTGCAAACCCCTTCAGCTCCTTCAGTCCTTTCTCTAACTCTTCCTTTGGGGTCCCCATGCTCAGTCCGATGGTTGGCTGCTAGCATCCACATCTGCATTGGTACATGTGGCAGAGCCTCTCAGGAGACAGCTATACCAGTCTCCTGTCAGCAAACACTTCTTGGCATCAGCAGTAGTGTCTGCGTTTGGTGTCTGCATGTGAGAGGGATCCCTAGGTGAGGCAGTCTCTCGATGACCTTTCCTTCAGTCTCTGCTCCACTCTTTGTCCCTGCATTTCCTTTAGACAGGAGCAATTCTGGGTTAAAATTTTTGACATGGGTGGATAGCCCCATCCGTCAACTGGTAGTGAATTCTATCCAATTTAAATATGTATCATAGCTTGGATTAGATTTCTGTTTAAATTTATTAAGGAGATACAAGTTGTTTTCTGACTTGCTGAGGAGGCCCACCAGGAGGCCATGCCTAGTGTTTTCTCCTTGTTCTCAGATGACAATGACCTTTGAAAACTAGGAATAAAGCATATGCATGGATAAGCACTGGCTCCCTCTGTTCTCATCCCTCCCAAGGGCCCCGTACTTTCCCACTCACTTATTATCCTTCTCCATCAAAACAGGAAATAGTTTGGTATCATTATTTATTCCTAAAGCAGATTTGTGTATTTGTGCCTTTAAACCCCTTATCACTGAAGTTGTGGAATGAAACCACAAAGTGCTTTTGTTTTGCTTTGTTGGCAAAACACAAATAGTGGAAGGAAATGCTGGCCTAGATGCTGGCCCTGATCGAAAGCCTGTTCTAGTTATGTTGTGGTACCTACCATGTGCTGGTTGCCAGGGAAAGTTGAGGTCAAAGTTTGTGGGGAGAGAAGTGATCATAGAGAAGTTTAAGCCAGGGTGACAAGATGGGAGCTTGCTGCCAAGCCTGGTGATCTGAGTTCAGTATGGAAAACGTCCTCTGAGCGTACCACATAAGTGCATACGACACACAGACACACAGACACACACACACACACAGGGAGAGAGAGAGAGAGAGAGAGAGAGAGAGAGAGAGAGAGAGAGAGAAAGGACGGAGACAGAGAGACAGAGGGAGATAGAGAGATAGACAGAGAGACAAACACACACACTGAGACAGACACATACATGGGCACACACACACATGGGCACACATACAATAATAAATAATTTAGGGTAATAAAAAGAATCTTAATCCATACCTTCTCTTACAACTAATGTTTCTGCTTTCACATTTTGGCTCCCTCAGTGAAATTTTAGCTCAGGAGTCCATTTTCCCTGATTCTCTGCCCTCACTGATTTTTTTTTTCATAAAATTATTTGAAAGCCAGTAATTAAGAGCCATGGCTTTAGTAAGATTGGATCTACCTCCTGGTGACCAGGTTGTATGACTTTAGGTTACTATTAAACTATGTTATCTTTTGAGTTGCTCCCCTGTAAAATTACAAAATGCTGGGCATGCAGGTGCAAACCTATGCTTTTAGGACTCAAGAGGCTGAAGAAGGTAGGTTTGGGGTTCAAGGTCAGCGTGGGTTACTTCTCTCAAAACCAAGCTAAATCAGAAAAGTCGTAATACATGCAAATCTCCCAGGACCACAAGCTGTTCAGCAAGTGGAAAATTGATATAAACAATTCTCAGAATTATTCAAGGTCCAATTGAGTTAATTTCTTCCCTTTTTAATGGTGTGTTTGTGTGTACAGGAGCGTACATGCATGCAGAAGCCAAAGAACAACACTGTGTTGTAACTTGGGCACTGTTCACTGTGTCGACTGAGGCAGGATCAATCACTTGATTAGAACTCCCCAAGTAGGCTAGGCTGGCCTAGGGACCTACCTCTCCTGTGCTGTGTATGATTCCAAGCATGCACCAATACACTTGCTACACTTGTATTTTCTCTTTTCATTCTTAACCCTAGGTTTGGGGGTTAAATTTGGGTCTTCATGCTTGAACAGCAAGCCCTTTACCCACTGGATTATCTCCCCAGCCCTAATAGCTTCCTTTTGACAGTACCTCTGAAAGCAATTCAATATCAAACTCTATTAACGAGCTATATTAAGGAATACATCAGATATTTCTGTTCACATTTATGTTAGCCCGAGTTCCCCAAGGAAGCAGGGTCTTCAGCACAGATGAAACAATTTAATTGTGCAAACAAGGTGTCATCTCAGGGCAATGGGACTGATGGAGAGGGTATTCCGTAAAGAAAGTAGCATGAAGTTGCCATGCCAGCCACTGCTTCCGAATAAACCAGCGAGAGACTGTGACATTTTCTGTGCTGCACTACTCGTCGGAGCCACACTGGAAAGGTGTGTCTTCGAGTGAGCATGAGGGAAGAGGAGAAGAAGTAGAGAATTCAAATTTTGGCCCACTCTGGCCAAAATAATAATTTAAGAGGAAGTTTCTGTCATCACTTCTTCTTCTTCTTCTTCTTCTTCTTCTTCTTCTTCTTCTTCTTCTTCTTCTTCTTCTTCTTCTTCTTCTTCTTCCTTCTCCTCCTCCTCCTCCTCCTCCTCCTCCTCCTCCTCCTCCTCCTCCTCCTCCTCCTCCTCCTTCTCCTCCTCCTCCTCCTCTTCCTTCTTCTTCTTGTTTTGTTTCCTAGACAGGGTTTCTCTGTGTAAACCCGGTTGTTCTGGAACGAACTCTGTAGACCAGACTGGTCTGGAACTCAGAGATCCACCTGCCTCTTCCTCCCAAGTATTGAATTAAAGGAGTGTGCCACCACTGCCTGCACACATTCTTTTAAGACCATTGAAAATATTAAATGAAATAAGGCTTACAGAAGTTTTAAGTGAGTTCCAGTCATCAACAATTGAATTTAATCAACTATCATGATTGGTAATGGCAATATAGTGTTGAAGTCATATTGCTAACTGTAGCAACCAGAGGCCTTGGTTCCCAGGAGAGGGAGGAGGAGTAAGAGTAGGAGGAGCAGGAGGAAGAGGATGAGAAAAGAAGGGGGAGGAGGAGGAGGAGAAGGAGGAGGAAGAGGAGGAGGAGGAGGAGTTTTTGCTCTAGCAGTTAATGGGAGAAGTTCAAATACAAGGACAGGGAATGCAGAACCTTGCCCTTTTAACTAATGTAACCAGGAGGTGACATGGGGGAGGGGCTAACCCAGGAACTTTAACCTGACAGCAGCCAATGCTCTGTTATATCCTGGCACTGAGATATTGGAGAAATGACTCAACAGATGTGAATATCCAACAGCTCATGTCTGTACCCAGTGAACTGTACTGCATGAATAATCCGTGTGTGGAATTTACTTCCTGCTCTCTGTCCTCACCCCCTACCCTAAATTATCCCATAACATGGCTGCCTGTGAACTGCTAATTACTGAGGCACAGTCATCCCTTTGAGTAGAGCACTTTCCCAGTCGGTATAATTTGCCATGCAGATCCACCTAATGCCATAGCCTGGTGGCATTCACAGAGCTGAGGCTATTTGGATTTAATAAGAAAGGAAAAAAAATCTCAAAGAGTACATAGTTGCCCCCCCCCCCGCCACCCCACACTGTGGGACAGTTTATATAGAAAAAGCTTCTATTTGACTGGAATACAATTATTCATTAAATAAAATATATATTAAAAGGAGGAGGTCATTTCCTTCATAGGTAGCATTCATTGTCAATTTAAATTATTTTTCCCAGGGCTCAGAGAAAATCCCTGTGTGTGTGTGTGTGTGTGTGTGTGTGTGTGTGTGTGTGTGTGTGTGCTTTCGTGCTTGCACGGGTGTTTGTGTGTTGTAGGGGAACATGACTGCCACCTCCTGCTCAATTCTTCAGAACAGAGACTCTGTAGAGGAAGCCTGGCAGAGGCTCACAGTCCCTGACTTTTGTTTTGACTTCCATGCCTTTAATGGCTTTAGTGTCATCGGCCAACTCTCCATGTATATCGACACTCTGGAAACCACACAGATAAGCAGTTTTTTGAGCTGGCCTGCTCTGTTTATTTTGGCTCTTACCTCTGATCACACATTTCCCTGCTAGAGCCCCTGACAGCTTTGTTCTAATCCAGAGTAGTTTTTCTCTTGTGCACCGCTTTTGGGTTCTGGATTGCCTTTTCTTTTCAACATTCTTTCTTTGTTGCTTGTGTGTGGTTGTGACTTACTGCACGGCTTTCCCTTAGCACAAGCAGACCAGACAGGGCCTTGTTCAAGATAGGAAATGCACTTCTCCCGCTGAGAGTCTAGGGAGATGCAGATGTGAAAGGCAAGGACTCTGCATTCATCTTTGCAGTCACTAGAAGCCAGCTGTGCTGTAGGGATAGAGACATAGAGACGGCCCCTGTGTCTTTCCACTGGAGAGTGTCAGAGGCAGTTCGCTCTGCTTTTTAGAATTAACCCATGTTATCTCCTCAGTCTTCAGTCTGGTCACACTCTCTCCAATCATTTAAGACATTCCTGCTGGTTCTCCAAATAATTCTAACACTTTTACAACCACAGCACAACAATAATAATACACGTCATGTAGTTTGTGTCTTCGTTATTTTAAGTGTAAAATTTAGTGTTGCTAAGCGTGTTCACACGGCTGTGTGTACACCACCACTCTAATATACAAAAATGCTTTTTTTTAAAACAATTTTATGTTAAAATGACACTCAAGAGACAATGATGACCGCCCCCCCCCCCCAGCTACCAGCAACCACCTTCTCACTTTCTGTTTCAAATGAATCTGCAGGTTCTCAGTATCTTATGTAAGTAGCATCAGCTCTATTTGTCCCTCAGTGTCCAGTTGCTCCACTTAGGGTAACTCTGTAGTGCTTTGTTTGTACTCAAGGTTCATCCAGGCCATATCACGTGACAGAATTTCAATCCTTGCTCAAGTTGAATGACGTCATGCCACACAGGATACCGCATTTTGTTGAAACATCCCTCTGCTGGTAGATATTTGCATTATTTCTCCTGTTGCTATTGATGCTACCATGAATTCTGACATACAGATAACTGTTCTAACACCTGCTTTAAAAGTTTTAAGTATTTACCTAAAAGTGGAATTGCAAGATTGTATGACAATTTTGTTTTGTTTTGTTTTGTTTGTGAGGAAAACCCAACCCTATTTGTTTCATTGTTGGCCTTGGTAAGAGGTCCATTATGGCAGCAAACGTGTCAGGGGACATGTGATAATTTCATCATATAGTTGGGGCTTCTCACATCTCAGCACACCAAGTAGCAGAGAGCCTTGGCTAAATGTAGGGTCGAACTATCACCCTCAAAGGCATACACTCAGTGAGCTATTTCCAATAGATGTGTCTCCTGCCACAGAGGTCCTATGACCCTCCAAAACAATGTCACCAGCTGAGGACCAACTGTTCATACACATGATCCTGTAGGGGACAGTTCACAGTTAAACTATAACAGCACCATAATGCAAGCACGGCTGAAGCACCCTGTATTTATTTTTTTAAATCTATTTTCATTATATTTTTTCTGTTTTGATAATTTCATATATAGTCACAATAAAATATGATCATATCTGCTTCCCATTTCTCTCCTCCAGCTCTCCAAGTGTCCCCTTCCTACCTCATGTCTCTTCCTCCTCCTTTCTTCTTTCTCTTTTTTCTAATATACTGAGTCCAGTTACTGCTGTCCTTATGTGCATGGGTGTGCGGACATCCAGTAGAGCATGGGAAACTAACCAATAAGAAACTCTCAAAGGATTCTTCCTTTACTGGACAGCTTTCAACAGTCAAGAGCTCCTCTGTAAGGAATGGTGTCTGGAGAACACCTGCCTCATCTATCCCAGTGTTTTGGCTATCTTGATGTTGTGAAGATAACCAGAGCTGCAATGAATTCATGATTGCAACAGCCATGTGGTGTCCCAAAGACATTTTATATCATGTCCCCCCATCCTTCAGCTCTTACACTTTCAGCATCCTCTTCTGAGATGCTCTTTGAGCCTTAGAAAGTCCAAGTTTGATAAAGGTGTCCCATTTAAGCCCTGAGTAACCTAGTTTCTTATTCTTTACATATTGGCTGCTGCCCACTTCAAAATTAGTAGTCTTTGACCAAGGCCAAGAGCAGTCCAGGTTTATAGGTATAAACAAATGTTTTTCAGACAGTTTGACAATGTGACCATTTAACAAAATAATCATAGCCTATGACCTCCCATTCACGGCCTTTTGATCAAGATTGGAGCATATATGAGCTGGGTGGTGGTGGCGCACGTCTTTAATCCCAGCACTTGGGAGGCAGAGGCAGGTGGATTTCTGAGTTTGAGGCCAGCCTGGTCTACAGAGTGAGTTCCAGGACAGCCAGAGCTACATAGAGAAACCCTGTCTTGAAAAAAAAAAAAAGAAAGAAAAAATCGGAGCATATAAGTATGACATTCTCTCCTGTGGAGGAGGTTTTTAAGTCTAATTTTTAAGAAAACTTAGTTGCCCAATAACATCCATGCCACTATTGTGACAGTAGGCATATTGTGACTGCAAGGATGCCACTGTAGCTGCAGAGTCCAGGGTTGGGTGAGACCATTAATGTCTCTTCTCCCCAGCAACTTGCATAGCATCTCTCAGCAGTCAGTTTGGGATTGATTTCTCCTATGCCCTGTAGTCAATGTGTGAGTAGCGCCATTTTATGCCACCATATTGCAACCACGGCTGTTGCAATAATTTATATTTCAACTAGCAACAGACAATGATTTCTGTATCCCCATACCTTGTCGTTTTCTAGTTTATTTTCCTTTATTGTTTCCTTTTGTCTTTGTTTGGGGGGGGTTGTTTGTTTGTTTTTGTTTTTTGCTTGTTGTTTGCTGTTGTTGTATTGTTTTTGAGACAGGGTTTCTCTATGTATCCCTGGCCATCTTGGAACTTACTCTGTGGACCAAGCTGGCCTCAAACTCAGAGATCTACCTGCCTTTGCCTCCTGAGTGCTGGGGATTAAAGGTATGTGCCTTCATACCCGGCTTGTTTTACTTTGTTTTAAGAGCCAACTAATGGAATAAAATGATATAGCTATGCTTATTTATTTTATTTAATTTATTAAGCATCTGTCCTTCTAGATAGCCCTATAAAACATTTTGAATCCCTGTCAATGTTTGAATAATTCTACACCTTGGTTTTATTATGATACCATCTTATTTGGGTGTGCAGTGAAAGAATCATCATCTGATCACCCAAAGAAGCAGGTAAAAAAATGAATGGAAAATTGGTGAAAGGAGTGAAACTTTGCTATCCAGCTGGATTGGTTATTTGGAAGAGCAAAAGATCATTTCCATAGTTCTGGCATGAGCAGTTGGTAGATGATGGAGCCAACCACCAAGATAGAGAAAAGAAGGGGTAAAGGGGGCAGCTGAAGATAAAAATAACTGTGATAAAGTACTTTGCACATCACAGGCAGGTCTAGTCAACATGCAACTGAAATCTAGAAATGGAGTGTCTTTGTTAGGGTTTTACTGCTGTGAACAGATACCATGACCAAGGCAACTCTTATAAGTACATTTAATTGGGGCTGGTTTACAGGTTCAGAGGTTAAGTCCAGCATCATCAAGGCAGGAACATGGCAACATCCAGGCAGGCATGGTGCAGGAGGAGCTGAGAGTTCCACACCTTCATCTGAAGGCTGCTAGGAGAATACTGGCTTCCAGGCAGCTAGGATGAAGGTTTTAAAGCCCACACCACACTAACACACCTATCTAACAGGGCCACACCTTCTAATAATGTCACACCCTGGGCTGAGCATATATGCAAACCATCACATGGAGAGAACATAGAGACCAAGAAATCAAGTTTTGAGTGATTAATGTATAATGATGCCATCAGTCTGAGGTCTTTACCTGTCAAGAACCAATCAGTTGGATCTACTGGTAGCTGAGAATGGAGAGCGCAAAAGCAAGAAGGGATTATAATAGGCTGTTAAAAATGATGCCTTAAGAACCTGGGGACAGACGATTCTAAAAGTTGATAGCTTCAACCTTGCATATTACATAAGTAAATAATGAAAATTATTTGTTAAATTTGGTTCCCTATGTAGCCACAAGCTACTAATGTTCATACCCTACTTGCAGCTGACAGTCTAGAGCAGTGTTCTCAGCTTTCCTTATGCTGTGACCCTTTAATACAGTTCTTCATGTTGTGGTGGCCCCCTAACCATAAAATTATTTTGGTTGCTACTTTGTAACTGTAATTTTACTACTTTTCTGAATCATCATGTGAACATCTGATGTGCAGGGTATCGATATGTGACCACAAAGGGGTCACACCAACAGGTTAAGAACCATTGGTCTAGAGGAACTGAAGAAAACGGAGCAAGCAAGCAGCAGTTGTTTGCTTATTTATCAAAGTTTAAGGAGAAGGAGAAATTCAGAGCACAAGCTTTTAACATGCACTCGTTTTAATTGTGGGATCACTTGAGCTTGTTTATATACTAAGGTGGGGAAGCTAAAGACAGGACAAAGGAAGGCAAAGAGATGGCTGCTGGATTCCGGTCCCATGGAAAACAGGGAAAACATGAGAAGCAGAGCACAGGTGGTTGGTTGGATTAGCCTTGGCTAAGTAAAGAGAAGCTGAAATCCCCAGCCATGGAATGGGAGAGACAAGGTCATTGCCTGGAAAGGTATTCTCAGATGTGGGGAGAAGGGTAGGAAGAGAAAGCTTTGTGAAGTGGGAATAAAGGATGTCCTTGAGGAAATCCATAGGGCAGAACCCTGCAGTGTACATTGAATGAGGTAAGAGCCAAAGGTAGGGAGAAACATCTCAGTGGGCAGGAAGTTATAAGAGGAAGAAGGATTGGAAAAGAGAAAGGAGCATAGCTCTGTCATATTCTTTGAAAATTAATTAGAAGCAACACGTTTCTTCTGATAAATCCTGGTTGCCAATATTGATATAATGAGGGTTTCAAGAGGCATCACTATTTAGAGTTGGCACAAAATATTTAAATTCTTTATAGACAAAATTTAGGTCAGCATCAACTTACCTTGTTTCTATTTATCTTTGGACATCATACTCATAAAGCTGTCATAGGATGCATATGCCCATGCACACAAAGGAGCCTCCTTAAAAACCCCCCACATCAATTAGAAATACATCAAATGTTTCTGCCTTTTCCAGACAGGATCTCATTGTGTAGTGCTACAGAAACCTCAAATCTTGTACTTGATATTCCTGAGCGTTAACGTTACCGATGTGTGCCAGAATACCCGGCCAACCAAGAATATTTAGCCACTTAATAAAAGTACATTATATGATGCATTTACATTGTGCTAGTATCAACATCAAATAATATTAGGGAATTTTTAGCATGCTTCATTAAAAGTGTGTACCCACTGGAAAGTACCTCAGATTACCCATTTATCCCAGTTTCTGGTAACTGACATTCCATTTCCTCTTTCTAGAAAGTTGATTATTTGAGGGATTTTATAAATGGCATCATGCAATATTTGTTTTTTGTGTCTACCCTACTTCACATAAAATAATGTCAGTTTTGTAACTCGTGCTTTTGATTAAAGGACAGTGGCAAGCCGGGGCTGTAGCTTGATAATAAGGTACTTGCTTACCTTGCACAAGACCATGCATTAAGTCCCCACAACCTCTCCAAGAAACAACAACAACAACAACAACAACAAACATGTTATACTGAAAAGGCACTAAAATTTTCCTGAAATTTTTCATTAATACATTATAATACATTTGTTCATATAGATATTCAACAAATATTTATTGAGGACTAGCAAGATGGCTCAATCAGTATAGGGCTTCCCACCAGAACTGAGATACCTCCAGTCCCAGTTCATTATTTAGAACCCACAAAGTAGGAGAGAACCTGATCCCATTTGTTGTCCTCTAAACTCCACATGAACACACATACATACACACATACACACACACACACACACACACACAATCAAGTGGACATTTAAAATTTCTAATGTCTACTGAGCTTATATTGTGCCACATTTTAATTCTCAGAAGCCATTAGCAAATGAAGCACTCTAATGTTCCCATTAGACACGGCTGCTCTTCAGCCAACACAACCCAGGCTATCTGTTTAGGAATACTGACGCCATCAGGCTCTGATTTTCTGAGTGCTCTTTTCCTTGGCAGTGGTATACAAGAGACAGAGAACAACAGAATAATTAAAACCAATACCAAACTAATTGGTTTCCATCATGATGCATTCTGTCCAAAGAGATAAAAGAGCTGGCAACCCTGGTCCTACATTCTAAGACATGACTGGAGTCAATGAAGACTCAATAGTTATCTTTTGCATATAAAGCAAGTGAAACTACCAGTCTCTTATATTATATACATGTAAATAATATACATGTGGTTAATTTTAACTGTCAACCTGATTAGATGGAGATATATCTAGGATGTAGCAGCAAAGCACCAATTTTAGTTTGTCTGTGAGGATTTTTCCGGAAGATTAGGTCACAAGGGTTCTGACCTATTGAATTGAGATAATTGATTGATGATTTCACATCTTGAATAGACTATTGGGAAGAACGGAACTGTGGAAGTGGGCTACTGGACACATGATTTACAACACTATTTCCTGATCCTGGTTCTTGCCTGTCACTTGTCTTTGCAACTTGACCACTGTAACATGACTGATCTTATCTGCTGTGTTCATGTTACCATAATGTTCTGGCTCACTACAGATTCACAATAATAGAACCAGCTGAACAGGGACTGACACCTCTGAAACCAGGAGCCAAAATAAACTCCTCCTTAAACTGATCTGAGATGGTTATCATGGCAGTGAAAAGAGATGTGTGTGTGTGTGTGTGTGTGTGTGTGTGTGTGTGTGTGTGTGTTAAATAGAATGTTCCCTTGTCTTAAATCTAATGTTGAGTATCTACTATGGGAAAGTCATCATTTCCAGAATGAGAGATTCTTAAACATAGTCAATTAGCTCTGGGGTTTTTTTTTTTTCTGTTTTGTTTTGTGATTTGTTGGTTTGTTGAAGAACAAACAAAAACCAGATAGGTGTCTACACTAGTTAGGAATCCTATCCAGGCTGTGAGGTCATCCTTTAACACAAGGTAAGCAATTTAGAGTGCAAAGTAACGCTCTCTGTGACTGAGGGATAATTTCTAAGGAAACTTGGGGGATGCTAAGAGCAGAATGATAGTGTTTTAATTCCTGGAAAAGAGTCTTATTAGTATACACGAGGGGGGGGGGGAGGGAAGGGAGGGAGGGAAAAAAATACAGTGAAAGAGGCAGAGAGACAGAGAAAGAGAGAGAGAATGAATCTTGATTGTTAACTTTACTATACTGAGAGGTTCTCTACAGGACATTAAAGATGTGCCTGAGAGGGTATTTCCAGAGATGGTTAGACCATGGAGCCATATATCTTAACTAAGTGGAATCACAGGGCAGGTTCCCAGAAGAGGAGACCTAAAAGGTAAAGATATCAGAGCTCTAAGCACACAGGAGATATTATTGTAATGGCAGAAGACATGGCATCACTGGTGGGTCGGAAAGAACCACAGCATTGCTCCCTTAGTCAGGAGTAAGCTGATAATATATCCAAACTGATGGCCTGCAACTCTACACCCAAGTAAGGTGAGGAACTGGTAGAGCTGATAGAGTGTGTGTGAAGGCCTGTGTGTCAAAGACCTGAGATGAGAGAGTCAATGGGCTTGCCAGAGAGTGGAGGTGATATTTTATTTATACAATCAAGGATAAAGTGAGAGTTTTATGGATAGAAGTGAGGTTAAAGAAATTATCTAGAAAACACGTATTAAGCACCAAATGCAGAAACATCCTAGGTATATAAATTAAATCACCAGCGTTGCTCTCAAGTGACATAAAATCTAAGGGGAAGAAAATGTACACAATTTGCTATAATGAGCTGAAGGTTGTGTACTGGTGTGAATATTGTCTTAGCTAAGGTAGCAATGTAAAAGTTAAAGCAATGAGGTCTCCTGGGAGGGGTAGGGAAGGTCATGGAGAAGTAGGAATGTCATTGGGAACTCAGAGATGCAGGAGTTCACCGTGCAGATGCACAGTGGCATCCCACTCTGACGTGAGATAGCCCTGTGATAGCAGCCAACTTAAAAATATATCTCAGCAAGTCGTAAACAATGCACCACCACCGGAGCTCAATGGAAGAAGGACCAGCTAGGGAAGAAAAGATTATGCTACCAAAGCCCGGGAGTGAAGAGCCGCACAAACACTGCTGGGCTAGAATGAAAGGTACACTGGAAAAGTGGAAACTGCTGAGGTGGTAAATAAAGACCAGGTTGGGGTGAATGCACCCAATGATCTGTTGCTCCTATTTAGCAGAATTCCCTTGAAAATAGAACGTGCCTGTGGATCTGCTCTCTAGAAACCTACAGAAGACCTTAAGTATTGCACCATTGTTTCCCCATGGTGGCCAGATTTCAGGGAGCACACATGTATTACAGCAGCGCATGGAAACTGTTTAACTACAGCCTATGTTTTAAGAAGGCAATGGCTAGGTAGTATGTTGAGGTTACCAAGAGAAACTTCTTGAGGTTAGAAGCAATGAAATGAGGTTCTGGCTACTTCCTCCCACACAGCACCCAAGAGTATGTAGTGATTAAACATCTTGTCACATCTATTACGGATTCTGGTGAACTTGAACCAAACCACGGGAAATTTTTAAGCAGAGCATTGAAGTTAATCTGAGCGCTGTGAGAAGGGCAGTTCTGGGAGCCATGCTGGACAGGAGGCAACCAATCAGGTAGCAGCTGTCCAGAAGAATGCAGTGACGAAGTTCTGCCTGTGTTTATCAGCTTTCCTAGTGCTTCAACCCTTGAATACTGTTTTTTGTGTTGTTGTGACCCCCACAACCATAAAATTATTTTGTGGCTACTTCATAGCTGTGATTTTTGCCTCTGTTATGAACCATATTGCAATGATCTGGTATGCAATATTTAGGAGGTGGCGACCCACTGATTGAGAACTGATTCTCTAAAGGCTTGTCATGTGGTGCTGATGAAGGTGCTAATGAAGAGGGAATGCTAAAAATCTTCATAAAAGCAAAATATCTAGTACCAATAAGATCTTGAGTGTCCGTACAGCAGGAACTCTGGGGTTTAGGGGAAGAAATTGGAGACTTTTAGGACTACCAGATATGTTTCTGTAGGTTACTTCCTGCATAGCTTATGGGGAGGTTTAGCACACTAGTGTATACACACTAACTGATAGGGTCATTTTAAGTTCAAGCATATCCAGGAACAATGGTAGCAAGTACTAAGGTAATCTTAGCACTTGAGAAGTAGAGGCAGGAACATCACAAGTCTAATGTCACTTTAGCTCTGTAATAATTTAAAAGGCAGCCTGACCTGTATGAGACCTTGTCTCAAAAAAACCAAAACAGAAAGAAGAGAGGGTGGTGCACACACTCCACACACACACACACACACACACACACACACACACACACACACACACAGAGAGAGAGAGAGAGAGAGAGAGAGAGAGAGAGAGAGAGCAGAAGCACACATACGGACAGAGAGAAGCATACAGAAAGATCCACAGAGAGAGAAACAGACAGACAGACACCACAGAGAGAGCACAGAAATACATAGAGAGAAACAGAAAGACAGACATAACACATACATACAGACAGAAAGACAGACATAACAGACAGACAGACAGACCACATACAAAGACAGACAGGCACACATGCGATCACACACACAGACATAAACAGACACCCCCACCTCCCCCCACACACAGAGGCAGACAGACAGACAGAGATAGAGAGGAGGGGAGAAAGGGAGAAAGACAGAGAGAAATAAGAGACTTCCTTATAAGAAGACTCAGATACTGCAAGCTTTATTTAACCCAATGAAAAGTAACTTGATAAGCAATATTAATTAGAATATCACAGAGTCACTAAAAAGTTAAACCAAAAAATAGGTTGTTTTCCTTTTAGGTGTTTAATGTCTTCTGTAGTTTTAAAAACAGCAGCTTATGAACATAGAAGTCTTATTTTCCCCGGTTCATCATCATATTTTAGGTTTATCTGATCAAAAGGGTGTGGTTCGCCATCCACAGTAACCACGAAGCAACCTGAGAAAGAGCAGCCCAGGGTGGGAAAACCTTATAAGCACACAGCAGTAGATACTAGTCAAGAAGACGCTCTCCCGTGCTCTTGCACGTGACAATGTGAACCTTGATAACTGAATTCAAATTATCCTCGCCATCAGCTTCACCTGCATTTCTTTCTGTCATTCACGAAGATGAGACCTAGACTTTTTTTCTTAAATAAAAATCTTAAGAGGATTTCCTCTTTTATTTCTCTTTGATTTTCTAGAGGAGAGTTTCAGGTACATTTTTTTTTTTTTTTTTTTTTTTTTTTTTTTGCCATAAATGAGTACTTTGGATTTTAAGTAGATTTTCCCCTTCTACTGGAATTGAAATGCAGTCAGCACTTCCTACACTCTGCCAGTTGAGAATACAGAGACCCTCAATGTCACGGGACACAGGAGGGGAGGTTGACCACTGTGGCCCATGGCCTAGCATTTGACTGTTATCTGTCACAGGCAGCTGCTATACGTTTTGTGTACAATCCATTTTAGGACAAAAACAAAACAAAACAAAACAAAAATCACATAGGAAGGAAAATCTGATCATGTCAGAAAAGAGAATGAATTTGATCTATTACATACCTCACAAGAATAAAAAAACAAGACAGGAAAGTGAGTGGTTTCCTTATGATGATTCCTATGCCACTTCACCGCAGGAAGGAAGCCCCACCCTCAAAGACACAGAGGGAAACAGCACTAGGCAGTTCTCCTGCACTGAGTGCCCCATTCGCAGAGAAAAAGGTGAATTTGCATAAGCGTACAAAGCAGCTGAAAGCATAACTCAATGGCAGAGCATTTGCCTAGATGCATAGAGCCCTAGGTTCAAACTCCAGGGTTGCAACAAACCAACAACTAAGCATCTTCATTGCCCGTACCATCTCCTTTCATAAATGCTGTTCAGTGTCAGGCAAATACGGCTGCCCTGTATGTAGGACCACCTACTGTAGCTCTCCACACACAGAAGGGTGTCGGGCTTTGTGCTTCCTCTGTCAAAGCAGGTGTGCAGGGCACTTGTGAACATACTCCCCAGAGCATGAATCCTGCCAAAAAGGGGATCTGAAAAATGTATAGACTTTATATGCTAATGCTGACCTAATTGTTGCCCCCAACCCTAGAATTTACAAATTAACCAATATTATGCCATAGTTGCAAAAAAAAAAAAAAAAAAAAAAAAAAAAAAAAAAGATTTTTTTTGTTTCATGTGTTTGAGAAGTAAGATCATTTTATCTAGGTTTAGATTTATCTAGGTTTAGATTTATCTAGGTTAATATTTATCAGAACATGTGCATCCTATACAGATTTTATTAGGAGCGGGAGGATACTAGATATAAGTCTATCAATAAGGGGCATCTAACTAGAAACGATACAAGAGGAACTGGCATGCTGTCATGTATTAACATCAAATCGGAACCCAATAGCTATGGGAGAAGGGGTTTGCTTAGGTGGTAGAGGGCTCGCCTAGCATGCACAAGACCTTGAGTTTGACTCCTCAGTATGACATAAATCTGGTGTGGTAGTGCATGCCTGTAGTCCGGCATTTGGAAAGTAGAGGCAGGAGGATCGGGAGTTCAAGCCCACCCTAGGTTGCATAATTTCATTGCAAAGGCTTAGTTCCACCCCTCAGCCCCATGTGTGTTCTCAGTTATGGCGTAACTGGCGAGCAGATCAAACATCACAATCACCACTGTAAACATCTGACTTTTTAAGGAGATAAGATTTGATTTCCCAACGTTCTCTCGTGATAGCCTTCGATATGCTGATACTGATGCTAGAAATGGAATGGTTTTATGAACTGAAAACCTAGAAATGATGCATGCCCTCTATCCAGGCCATGCTGTGTCCCTTTCCTGATTGATGACCTATCGGCCATTCCTTCTCCCACCCAGAAAACCAGTGGATTCTGTCCTTGTTTTGAGCCAATGAATGGGATGATTGCCTTTATCACCATTATCAGTCGGGTAACTGTGACTAAAGCTAGGGAGAGGGTTTGCCAAGAGGGAATTTAGTCTACAGATAACCCTCAAACTCATGCATAGTTGAGATTTCATAGAAAAGTTCAATGCTGGAGCCTCATGCATGTTTACTAATGCATTTATCAGGCAAGTGTTCCAACAGAATACCCTTTTTTCAGTTTAACTGATGAAGTGTTTTTGCTTTGACCTTTGCATAAGAAACACAGCTATAGTATTTTGGCCTCCTGTGGCCCCTAAATAGGAAGAATTTGAAAACTCTAAAGAAGTGATTCTGGATCTTAGAATAATAAGGACTTTACTTTCCCTAACCCTTCATTCATTCATTTGACAAATGTTTGCTGAGCATCTACTATATTCCATGCACTGCTCTATGTAAGCTCTACCCTAACAATCAGCATGATTGCCCTAGGAGACTGTTTAGACATTGGAGATCAAAGACTACAGATTCGGAGTTAGATTTTAAAATTTCCTGTCAAAGGAACAGCGAGGTGGCTTGGTGGATTGGGAGATTGCTGCCAAATCTGACAACCTGAGTTTGACCCCTGGAATCCATGTGGTAGAAGGAGAGCATCAACTCTCACAAGTTGACTTCTTACCTCTGAGTTCTTGCCATGGTATCAAGTCTTCCCCTTCCCCTCAAAATAAATCAATGTTAAAAAAAAAAAGCCAATCTTTATTATTTATTTTAGTAATGTAGTTATTTTGCCTGTGACTTCACATGCTTCTCCTATGTGTGCTCTTGAGAGACTCTGCAAGACTGAAGCCCTTGGTTAATCACACGTTTACTGCAGTACAAGATAATTTTGCAAAGCAGTAGCGACAACCAATCATCAGAACTAAAGCCTCTTTCTTTGTGTCTCACTGGCAGACTGAACTATGTAATCAGCAATCTCTCTCAAAGTGAAAAGGCCAATGCTTAATAAAATATAGTCAGTGAGACCTAGAAGCAGGAGGCACAGACAGACCTGGCTACAGGTCTGTAGAGATGGTTCTTCAAGTTCTTTTAGCCTGAGTACTCTTGCCAGAAGAGCAGGGTAATGTTACCCTAAAGCTATTCTATAGGACTGCGGAGATCAATTTTGATAAGGTAATCCAGGCAATAAATATTCCCCAGGTGCTTTATCCAGAGGGTGAGGGAGGTCTGAATCAGACGTGACGATGCAATCAGGTTTGAACTGAAGTTTGTTGACTGAGTGAGGATGATAGGAGAGTCGGAGGAAGTCAGCCAGTAGCAGACTGTTCCAGAGTGAAAAGTAGGGCCTTTCTGAAGTAACAGAACAAGGACAAAAAGAAATAACTGGATCTGAGCATTAGTAAGAGACTTTAAAAGGATCATTGAGGAAAAGGGTAGTGGACGGCATGTAGATGGTATGAACAGGAAACTGAAGCCTCCCACCAGAGCAGGCAGTGGTGCCTTAGCTAGGAGAGGGAACATAGGAAATGCAACAGGTTTGTGGAATCGATAACATTCTAGAAAGGCTGTGTCTGAGACACCCCTGTGCCCTCCCTTCGGGTAATGATACATAACACATGATTAGAAATACGGGTCTGGAGATAACGAAGAACAAGACATGGAGCAGAATCCAGCACTTGACGATTGTTACTGTGCTCCCCGAGCAAATCTCTGCTTACCTCACTTATCTGCAAGTGTCAGTTCAGGGACCATGAACAAGCTATTTTAGTGTATGTCAGCTTTCATTGTGAACTTTACATAGCCTGGAATTGCCTGGGAAGAAAGTCTCCATTAGATATTACCTATATTGTGTTGGCTTGCGGGCATATCTGCTGAATTTCTTAATTTGATTAACAGACGTAGGAAAACCCAGTTCTGTCTGAGCAGCACCATTCTCTAGACAGGAGATTTTAATGTGTGTGCCAGTGGAGAAATCAAGCAGAACACAAGTGAGTAAACAAGAGACTGAGCCTATGTTCATCCCTCTCCGCTTCAAGTTCCTGCCATTGTGACTTCCCTGATATGATGGACTGTAACTTGGAACTGTAAGCTGGGATCATGTCTTAGCCCCACAGTTTTCTCAAAGCTTTTCAGAAAGTTTCTGTCATGTTTCCATTCTAGTCATCTGCAGCCAGCTTATGGTTCAGATGTGGTTTGCTCCCACCCAAACTCATGTTGAACCTAAATTCCTCAGTGAAGTTGTGTCAGGAGTCCAACACATGTAATTAGGTCATGGGGGTGGGGGTGGAGGTGGGAGTGGGTTTTCCTCAGAAGTCAATTGTGTTTCACGAGGGAGTAGGTTAGGTCTTAGGAGATGAAGGAGAGTTTTGTTGGGTTGGAGCGGTCACCGTAAGAGTGAGTTACCACAAAGCAAGCTTGCAGACTAGCAGATCAATGCCTCCCACTAATTTAAAACTGTACCACCAGCCAAGTGTCTCTTACCAAATGTGGCCCTTCAAACATGGAATTGAGAAGACCATGGGATGAACCAATCATTGTGCTCACCAGTCATTCACTCCGTGGCCTTTGTTTGAGCAATAGAAAACAGTCCTAAAAGTTTTAACTGTTTTTGTATTTCAACATGTACATCAAGTCTACGCTCTGTGGCATTGCATGGTTACCATCCAGTTGTAGAGTCTAACATGTCGGAATCTTGTAGTTCTATGGGATCACATTCAAGTCAGTAGAGACACAAACAGCCCCGACACACGCCATGTTTAGCATATTCATTGTCAGTGTGGAATGAGGCTACAGGGAACAGATCTAGATGTGAGAGCATGTCCAGGGCCAGCAGGCATTCCTCAGAGAACATGCAAAGATCCAGAGTAAAGAACATCACTTATTGGAGATGTGCAAGAGCAAAGGAGTAAGGCTGGAGAAGAATTGGTTGAGGAAAGCTCTTCAGATCACAAGAGGCTCACAAGCTATGAAAACACTTGTGGTCTCTTTGGCAGCAACAGGAAATTATCAAAGTGCTGTATAGAGAAGCCCTGCTGCTGGAACGGTGATTCTTACTTGTTATGTGGAGAGCAAATTGGTAGAGGCAAGCGTGGGGGCTTCGAGGAATCTTTCCAGCAAAATTTCCAGGAAAGGTGAAATGCAGTCCTAAGAAGTTAAATCAGTGTGTTCCAAAACCCAACTGGACAAAAGGCATGAGAGTAGGAGAAGCATGTGCTGGGGAGATGAAGGGGCTGGGTGGAGTAGGAGGAGGATGAAAGACAGTCATAGCGGTGAAGTGGCCCCAGAATTATATACAAATGTGAAATTGTGATAGAATTAAAAAGTAAATTAAAAAACATCCAAATAATTCTGGTGAGAATGGATGGTGGTCAGCCCTAAGCTAGAGATGCACTGAGGTGAGGAGAACAGAAGATGCAGGAGAGGTACCAAGCACACATGATTAGGGCCCAGAAACTATAAGGATGGGGAGGGAGTGGGCCCAATCATAGCCATCCTTGCTTCAGAAGTGGGAGAGTGATGATAAAGTCATTCTATTGTCCCTCGATGGTAGTCCCTGGGGATGACTCATTGTTAGGGGACCAAACTTTGTTCACTTTAAGATACCTACTCCTTCTGCTCCATTAAAAGCACATGGAGACACAATATGTTTAAAGTTATAATAATATATACTCCTTTCATTATATGCTGTAGAATTGAACTACCACGTAAAGAGAAAGAACTGCACTCACCACCTCTGAGATTTAATATATTCAAAGCTTCAAATACATCTAGTTGCTCACACCCTAACCCCTAGAATGAACCAGAGCTTCTATTGAACAAGTATGCAGAAAACTACTGTGGTTCCCCCAGAACTTCAAAATGATTTTTTTCTGTTTTTATCGTAAAATCCTCACTCTTTTATATTAAAAACATATCTTTTTGTAATCTCTTGCTTGCTTCATGGGTTGTGAACAAAGTGGTTTATGTTGCCCCTGCTGGCCTTGAACTCCTGGTCCTCTGTCTTCACCTCCCCAGTGCGGGATGGGGGTGGGGGTGGATCCAGGTGTGTGCCACCACATGCAGCTTCCTAATCTGTTTTTAAATCAAGTTGCTCTGAGGTCTTTGCTTCAGTTCACCAGTAATTCTGCTTCAGACAGGATGTGCTTCAAAACAAAAGGATGGTAAAGGAATTCCCATGCCCGTATTTCTCTGAAATCATTGCAAGAAGCAATACAAATTTACCCCCCTTTATTTTTATGAACACAAAATTAGTTTTTAAATTCTGTACAGAAAATGAGCATAATTTTAGAAACAGTATTGGAGCCTGTATTTGCTGGTATCATATTTGGAAATTTGAAATGGGAAGAGACCAATACTACAGGGGAAATTTAAACCCAGTCTCCTGATTGGCTCTGAGGAAGATAGTGAAAACATCTCTGTCTACAGAGTGCGTTACAATTCTCTTATTTTAAGAAAGATGACGTCAGTGGTCTAGACACTAGAAAGTTGATCTGTCACTTTACCTACACATATTATACCTTCAGATTTCGAGGTTGTATTTTGTTTTGTTTTCTTTTGTTTTGTTTGAGATAGGGCTTTATTATATAGACTAGGCTGACCTCATACAGAGATCCATCTGTCTTTGCCTCTAGAGTGCTGGGAATAAAGGAGTGTGCCAACATGCCAACTAATATTTTTAGGTTTTATTTTTTAAATAAAATAATATTTTGCAATGGAGAGAGTACATGTTCCATGTTTTCATCGTTCATCAACAGAGGTAGTTACTACCTTATAGGCCAGCTTGATGCTTTTTTTTTTTTTAATTCCTCATCCCATTCTTCCTTTCCTGTCTCCAAGAGGATGTCCCCACCCACCCCCACTCCTGCCAGGCCTCCTCACTCCCTGGGGCCTCAAGTCTCTTCTTCTTGTGCTTCTTCTCTCACTGAGGCCAGGACAGGCAGTCCTCTTCTGTATACGTGTTGGGAGTCTCCTATCAGCCGGTGTAGGATGCCTGGTTGGTGGCTCAGTGTCTGAGAGATCTCAGGGGTCCAGGTTAGTTGAGACTGCTGGTCTTCCTATGGGGTTGCTCTCTTCCTCAGCTTCTTCTAGCCTTTCTCTAACTCAACCACAGGGACCTCAGACTTCAATTCATTGGTTGGGTGTAAGTATCTGCTTCTGTCTCAGTTAGCTGCTTGTTGGGCCTCTCGGAGAGAAGCCATGCTAGGCTCCTGTCTGTAAGCACACCATGGCATTAGTAATAGTGTCAGGCCTTGGAGCCTCCCCTTGAGATGGATCCCAATTTCGGCTGGTCACTGGACATCTTTTCCCCTAGTCTCTTCTCCATTTTTGTCCCTGAAGTTCTTTTAGACAGGAGCAATTCTGAGTCAGTTTTTGACTGTGGAATGGCAACCTTATCCCTCCATGTGATGCCCTGTCTTTCTACTGGAGGTGGGCTCTGTAAGTTCTCTCTCCTCACTATTGGGCGTTTCATCTAAGGTCCTTCCCTTGGAGTCCTGAGAGACCTCCCAGGTCTCTGGTACATTTTAGAGGGTCACCCTTTGTGCCAGAAATTTTCCTGCCCATTCTATTTGCAGCAGGAGGCCTATAATTGGATAGGGAAAAATGGGGCGGAGCTAAGGGAGGCAGAGAGAGGAAGGCAGAGAGAAACGAGGAGAGAGAAATGAGGCAGAGATGGAAGCTGATATTAACGAGCGTGGCTTTAACCAGCGTTTGGCAGAGATGATATGAAAAGGTTAGGATAGATAGAATAACTTGTCTAATCTGGGTGGGCATCTTGTGATTTGAGTATTTGCTGATATATAAATCCATTGGTTAACTTTAAGCATTAAGAATCTGATTTCTACCGGGTACTGAGTATTGTGGTATCTACCAGGAGGATGGTGGTTATTGTCTGGGGTTAAGCCAAGTTCTGCGGTGTGGCAGAGTTGGCCCAAGGGCCGTGCCTAGAGCCGTGGAAGCCTCAGAGCTGGCCAGCAGAGGCAGCAGCCACACCAATGTCTTGTGGGCCCCAGGCAGGCACCACCGAGGCGGCCAGCTGGTGCCAGACTCTAGTGCAGAAACATGGCGGCTGAGCTGGTAGCCAGCCATTTTGAATATTTCTTGCTACACGCCCCCCATCCCCCACCTCCTACCTTTGAGGTGGCTTGTTTCCAATTCTCTCTGCTGGCCCTCAGGGCTTCACTCTTGTCTCCTCCAATATCTAATCATGTTCCCCTTTTCCCCTCTCTCACCCAGGTCCCTTCCTCACTCCCCCCCCCCCCCCCGCCCATGGTTGCTTTCTTCTCTCTCCCTAGTGGGATTGAAGCACCCTTCCTTGGGCCCTTCAGCTTGTTAACCTTCTTGAGTTCTGTGGATTGTATCCTGGATATTCTGTACTTTTTTGGCTAATATCCACTTATTAGTGAGTACATACCATGCATGTCCTTTTAGGCCCGAGCTTCCTCACTCAGGATGATATTTTCTAGTTTCACCCAATTGCCTGCAAAACTCATGATATCCTCATTCTTAATAGCTGAGTAGTATTCCATTGTGTAAATGAACCACATTTCCTGTATCCATTCTTCTGTGTGGTACATCTGGGTTATTTCCACCTTCTGACTATCACAAATAAGGCCGCTATGAACATAGTGGAGCATGTGCCCCTGTGCCATGGGGTTGGGGGGAATGGGTCATTTTTTAAATATATGCCAAAGAGTCGCATAGCTGGATATTCTGGTAAATCTATTTCCAATTTTCTGAGGAAACTTAAGATTGGTTTTCAGAGTTATTGTACCAGCTTGCAATCCCACTAGCAATGGAGGAGTGTTCCTCTTTCTCCACATCCTCGCCAACATGTGCTGTCACCTGCATTTTTTATTGGAATAATGGAGAGCCAACCACAAATTGAGTAATAAACTCTGAGACCAAAAGCCAAGAAGTCTACTGCCTACCTCTCAGGATGTCCAAACATCTAAATATGAGCATAGAGTGACAGCTTTCTGTCATCACAGTAATGAGTACAAAACCACGGAGTCCACATTGAAGACAGCCTGTCAACAGAGAAGCAATAAGCATACTCTTAATATAATCATGAAATTGTGCTTCTCTGTGTTTACCCAAACAGAAGACTTGAAAGGTTATGGCCATCTATAAACCTATATGTATGTGATTATAATAGCTTTATTAATAATTACCAACTCTTAAAGGCAATCATTGTGCTATTCAGTAGATAAATTGGTAGATGAGTGGTGACATATCATAATAATGGACTATTATTTGGTGTCAAAAATGAGCCTTGAGAATACATAGAGGGAAAATTAACATTGCTAACTCTTAAGCTCACTTGAAAAGGCTACATGAGCCTAGTTCCAACTATATGACATTCTGGAAAAAGAGAAGCTATGATGATGATAATAAAGGAAAAGTCATAGTTATTGGGAAAGGATGGCTGGATGGGCAGAACACAGAGATTGTGTTGTGGCTGCGAAACATGCTACATGATAGTGCCGCGACGTGACAGAAAAGTGCTATTATCACACATGTCAAGACCACAGAAGAACAGCACCAAGTATGAACCTTAGTGTGAACTGGGGACTGTTGATGAGAATGAGATGTCAATACAGCGTCATTGATCTGAACAAATGTACTGCTATGGTAAAGGATAGTACAAGAGGCTGTGCATGTGGTGTGGAGGGGGCGAGGGCACAGAGCTAGACCTGAAACTTCTGTTTAATTTGCTATACATTTAAAACTGCTCTAAAAATATGAAAAAAAAATCAACAGCCTTCATATGAAAACTGAATAAAAGATTCCAATCTTTGTCTGTCGTAATACATATATAAGCATATCTAGGAAAATTCTGAGAAGTTCTAGCGATGAAGTGATCCATAATGAAGCCAGTCCTGCAAAATATCAAAGTACAACATAGGGCCGAGATAGATCGCAGCAGCATAGCATTAGAGTAGAGGGAGACACACAGAACTGTTCTGTGTTTAAACTACAGCATAAAAAGGATCACTTGAGCCCAGAGTTCACTATGGTATGTAATCATTGTGCTGGATAATTTTACGTCAACTTAACATAAGGTATAGTCATCAGAGAAAAGGAAGCCTCAGTTGAGAAAATGCTTCCATAGGATCCATCTGTAGGCAAGCCTGCAGAGCATTTTCTTAATTAGAGATTGATGGGGCATGGGGTACACAATCCATTGTAAATGGTGCTATACCTGAGCTGGTGGTCCTGGGTTCTATAAGAAATCAGGTTGAGCAATCCATGAGGAGCAAGCCAGTGAGCAGAACCCCTCCATGCTCACTGCATCAGCTCCTGCCTCCAGGTTCCTACCCTGTTCAAGGTTCTGTCCTAACGTCCTTCTGTGATGGATTATGGATGCAGAGGCATAAGCCAAATAAACCCTTTCCTCCACAACTTACTTGGGGCCATGTGATTCATCACAGCAATAGTACCCCAGTTTTTGGACATTTCCAGCACCCAAAGAGAAAGTCCATATTCATTAAGCATCCGCTCCCCCCTCTCCCATCCCCTGAAAGGCCCTGACATACTTTCTGCCTATATGAATTTGCCCGTTAAGTGTCATAAAGATGAAAGCATGCGATAAGTAGACCACTGTGTTTAGCTCCTTTCATTTAACGCGATCCTGTTAAGGTTCACCCAAACCCAGCACGTATCAGTGCCACATTCTATTTTCCAGTCAAGTAATATTTCTTTATATGAACATATGGCATTCTGTTTATTGATTCATCTGTTAAAGTTTTTTTAAACTATCTTTTTCAAGACAAAGAAGAGGATATTCTTAATGGCCAGTGAAACAGCTCAACCAGGAAAGGAGAATGCTACGCACGATCGAATCCGAGTTCAATCCTTAGAACCCAAGGTAGAACGAAAGAAACAATGCACAAAAGTTGTCCATTTGTTTTCTGACCTATCTGTGCAGCACACACACACAGACACACACACACATAAATTTTAAAAAATAAACTTTTAAAAGGAAAGCACACTTGAATATTTTTATACTTGATTTTCAGGGAAGACTTTGGAACCATAAAATATAAACCCAGGAAACAAAACACATAAATGAGAATCACTCCATACAAAGGCAAGCAGGAAGCTTTATTCTTCTAAGATTTTAAGGTCATGCAAGATAAAGAAAAGACATAGAGAAACCCCAGATTGTAGATATTATGGCTTGTAGATATTATGGCTTGAATCTGAAATGCCTCCTGTCCCTGGTTCATGTTCTGAATGCTGGTCTTCAGTTTGTAGCATGGATTTAGAAGGCTATGAAATGTTTTGGAAGTAGGGCTGAACTTTGATGAAGTCACTAGGGCTAAGAGATCTAACCACTGAGCTATCTCTTCAGCCCCCTTTTACTATTTTGAAACTTGATAGAAATGTAGATAAAACACCCCACAACCTGTTACCCTCTAAGTTGTAAATATAATATCTACAGGGTAGATATTCTTGGAGTGATGTGTATAAGCATAATTTCCTGTTTATCTGTGATATCTTTCCAGACAGAATCTTCTTAAATATCTTTCAAAGCATAGCTGTGAGCACACGAATTACATATACATATAAATCTATAGGTATATAGATCTAAAATTGCTTATTCCTCATTCAGTAATGAAGACTAAGTTCTGGATCTTTCCTAGCCAATGTTTATACACCTTTGTCCTCTTTAAAAGCTGTATTTAAAAATAATTTCGAATTTATAGAAAAGCCCCAAGACTCACGAGCAACAAAGAACATTAGTACACTCCAGAGCTTAACGTTTTGTTACATTTTTTGTATGTGTTCACTCTCTCTCTTGCTTCTGTAATCACCACTCCCTTTTTTAAAATTTGCATATACCTTTGCCCTTATATTATTGAATACAATTTTTTTATGTGTATCAGGATGGAGAGATGGAACAATGGCTAAGAGTATGTACCATTCTTCAAGAAGACTCAGGTCAACTTCCAGCAGACAGACCACATCCTCCTGTAACTCTAGCTCCAGGGGAATCCAATGTGCCTAGCCTCCATGGGGATCTGTACAAGTGTACACACACACACACACACACACACACACACACACACAATTTTTAAAAAGAATATGAATGTGCTCTTACACAGAGTTTTTCATTTTGGTATATTTAACATTGATAAAATACTTTTAGTCTTCATTTGTGTATCAATTTAATCAATTGCTCTAATCTGGTAGTTCCAGAATTCTGCAAAGTATCCCCCCTCCCTAATCAGAAGCTAGGCTAAGGACAGAAGTCACATTTTAATTGTCATATTGCTTCAGTTTCCTATTGTGTGTGTTACTTTTATGTTGCTTTGGCCACAATACCAGACCAAAAGGAAAACCCGCTTGAGGAAGAGAATATTCATCTTGACACAGGGTTTCAGTCCAGCATGGCAGGCAGAGTGTGGTAAAACAGCACCCACATTAGGCAGCTCACAACTGCCTGCAACTCCAGTTCTAAGAGAGCCAGCACCTTCTCCAGGGGGCTCCTGCATGCACATGGTGTACACAAACTCACAAGGGCACACACAGAGACATATCAACATTTTATAAAAATATTAAAAATAACAGTGAGAGACTGATAGGTCTTCAAGCACAGACAGATACCAGGTTTCAAATTAGGAGTCCACACTGGACATTCTGTAGCTCACAATGAAAGAGAGGTGGCTGAGGAGCACAGCCCAGTGGTGCTGATGCACAGCCCAGTGGTGCTGATGCACAGCCCAGTGGTGCTGATGCTGGAGATGTCGTCCAATAACTGACCATTGATGATGATCTACTGTGTACCACCTGTGCTAGATGTTGGACCTGTGCTTTATGATTCAACCCTCATAACAAAGTTTTTATAATTTTTATGTATTTGTTATTAGTGGAGAGATGGGTAAGTAGGTGTGGATGGATGTGGACAGGCCGCAGGACACATGTGGAAGCTGCTGGACAATTTTCTGGAGTTGGTTCTCTCCTTTCACATATCCATGGGTTCAGAATCAGATTGCCAGGTGTGTACAGCATGCAGGCACCTTTACTGGTTGTGCCATCTAACTGGTCTTTTTATTCTTTCTTGAAAAGAAAGCTTTCAGTTATATTGAAAAATTTATAAACAGGGATGCAGAAATTAAGAGAAGATAAGTCATACTCCAGGGCTGATGGTACAGTGTATGCCAAATTGTTTCTCAGTGAAATGCAGAACAGGATGCCTTTCATGCCTTTTGAAAATTTCATTTTTATTTTTAGACAGAGTCTCACTATGGAATGGTCTTGAATGGCTTTAGGGGCTGATCTTGCGCTAGGCTCCCGAATGCTGAGATTAGGGGGTGCACCACCTCCATTACCTCATTAACGTCTGACCTTTATTTTGGTATATGTATATGGCTAGTGGGAATTGAGCCTTGCACATGCTAGGCAAACATTCTATCACAGAGATAAGATCCCCAGCAAAATATTTATTTTGGAAGAATATTTTCTTCCAAAATTACACGTTCACATGAAGATTACTAATGATAACACTGATGGCAAACTCATTCCCACCATGTGCTTCATCCGTGGCTGTCTGTGTCTGCATTTTAGTTTCCTGACAACTCCATCAGTCACTTGTCCTCTCGGCACATGCATCAAATAAAGACTTAAAAGCAACACAAAATTACTTCTGCATCAGTAAAGGGCTTTTAACTGGAAAAAGAAAAAAATTATTCTCTTCTGCATGCATGAGAGAAGACACGTTTACCCTCACCATTCCTCTGTAAGAACTAATCCAAGTCCCATTACCTTCAGCCTCTGAATATTTACATAAGGGATAGCTTCGTTATCACTTGAGCTGGGATGAACAGATTACATGCAAAATGTGTGAAGACATGATTGCAAAAATCTTTGATCTTTTAATCAAAAGAGTAAACAGAATTAATTCATCCTGCAAGTGAAATACAAATATTTTATTGTAAAACTGCGTTGAATTTGAGATACCAACATGTAATAAATTCTCTTTATTAATGAAGGCTTGTTCTCCAGTAATTTCTCTGCACCTCTAGGCAATGAAATCATTTCTAAAAGAATCAGTAAAACATGGTATCAAGTCCATGTGATTTATAAATAAAGCAATATTAATTCCATGGTGTGTAATTCTGTAAATCTTATAGGCAGAAATACCACAGAAAATTAGATAATGAAAGAGTAGAATAGCTTTCAAATCAAATAAAAAATAAGCATCAGATTCAAAGCCCATTAATGTTTACTTTGTGAAATAAAAAAAATATTATTTTCTAAATCTTATTCTTTTTCTCAATCTAATAATGGAGCTAAATGTATACATAAATCATTGTAACACAAAGCAAGATACACACTAATGCTGTAACAACAACAATGACAGAATCAAATGCTAGTTCTCTCTAGAAGGATCCTGGAAGACATCCTAGAGAGGAGCCTGGGAAGAGGACAAAAGCAGGAAGTTGCAGAGGAAGCAAACAGACAGAGCTGAAGGTTAAGAGTGCAGAGTTTTGGTCAAGTTACATGCTGGGTTTTCTACTGTAATAAAATAAAGTAAAATAAAATAACCTAGAAAATTGTAGCATTTTCAGTGAAGAAACAAGAGTATCACATCCCAAAGATGACTGTGAAGAGTGTAAGACAAGGAAAATGTTAGTGCCCAAAGTACACATGCTTAGCAAATTCTGATGAATGCATGCTTAAAAAACGAGTTAGCTCATCAGTATGCTAAACGTGGAGGTATGGTACATGGAGGTGCATGGTGGTGCATGGTGGTGCATGGAGGTGCATGGAGGTGCATGGAGGTGCATGGTGGTGCATGGAAGTGCATGGTGGTGCATGGAGGTGCATGGAGGTGCATGGTGGTGCATGGAGGTGCATAGTGGTGCATGGAGGTGCAGGGAGGTGCATGGTGGTGCATGGAGGTGCATGGTGGTGCATGGTGGTGCATGGTGGTGCATGGAGGTGCATGGTGGTGCATGGTGGTACATGGAGGTGCATGGTGGTGCATGGAGGTGCATGGTGGTGCATGGTGGTGCATGGAGGTGCATGCTGGTGCATGGAGGTGCATGCTGGTGCATGGAGGTGCATGGTGGTATACACCCTTAATCCCAGCACTTGGGAGGCAGAAGCAGGCAGATCTCTGACTTTATAGTAATTTCCAGATCACCCAGAATTACAAAGCAAGATACTGTCTCAAAAACAAAATGAGAGAGGGGGAGGGGAGGAGGAGAAAAAGAAGGAGGAGGATGAAGAAGAGGAAGAAGAGGAGGAGGAAAAGGAGGAAGAGGTAGAAGAGGAGGAGGAAGAGGATGAGGAGGAAGAGGAAGAAGAGAAAGAAGAGGGACAGGAGGGAGAGGAGGAGGAATCATATAAAAAACAGTATAACTGAGGAAGTAGCATTGTAGAGAAATGGTAACTGCTTCCTATGGATAGGGAAAAGCATGCTATAAGGGAGAAAATCAAGTCAAATTGATATCATAAAAATATACTGAGTATTTATTATGGGCCCATAGGTGTGAGTGGTGAATATATAAAGATGAATTAATATACGGTCCATTTTACCAAAGAACTGGAGGCAGTGCTTAAAGCATAGGTAATAATATAGGTGAATAAAATAATGCATGTTGTATTCCTTCCTTGGTGCCAATCCCATCCTTGGGAGCTCTGTTCACAATCTTGCTTAGTAAATCTGTGCTTACTAAATATAACAACAACAACAACAATAATAATGGCAAATGTGTGTACTGAGTGTGCATACAAAAGTTGCAAGTAGTAAAGAAAAATATCTTTTGATGGAATCCTCATTAAAAAACTGATAGTTTCATAACACTGAAAAATAAACGATAATCATTTTCCAAATCAGAGCACAAAACCTCATCTCATATAGGTGAACTGTTATTTTTAAATGCCTGGAGGTCTCTGGAGGGGTGTGTGTGTGTGTGTGTGTGTGTTAACATTTTGACGGGACCTAGGATGCGGTGAGAAAGGATGCTGGGGAGGTGACCAGGGGCTAAAAGCTGGAGCGCTCCCAGGCATTGTGAAATACACCTATAGTCCCAACAATCACAGGGCTGAAACTTGGTTTTAATCAAAAAAAAAAAAAAAAAAAAAAAGATAGAATCTGGAGATGTAGGGCTGATGATGTAGTGCTTGCCTAACACACACACACACACAGAGAGAGAGAGAGAGAGAGAGAGAGAGAGAGAGAGAGAGAGAGAGAGAGAGAGAGAACGATATAAAGAAACCTGGTATCACTTTCTTGTCATCTCAGCACTCAGAAGATAGACACACTTTGAAGGTAGAGGCAGGAGGATTAGAAGTTCATGGTCATTCTGGGCTACATAGCAAGTCTAGAAGCCAACCAGGGATATATGAAACCCTGTCTCAAAAAAAAAAAAAAAAAAAAAAAAAAGTCCCTTGCTTTAAGTCAAGAAGGAAATTCCTTCTGTGGATTAATGAAAGTCAGTGAAAGTTTTAAGTGAGCTGCATGGTCACTGGCTGGTTTTCTCACAAGACAAGGGCAGATGTGAAACATGTTGATAGAAGCTTCAGTATGTGAAGGCAAGAAGTGTTAAGTAGATTACTGCAACAGGCCAGACAAATAATAATGAAAGCTTTAATATAATCTAAGACAATGTCACAAGAGACTTCAAGGAGCCATGAATTCCCATATAGATTAGCCAATCAATGAACCATGCCACCTACAAAAACATCTGGAAGATAGCATGAAGATATCACCATCTTCACAGGGTGGACCCTAAGCTGCTGAGGGATACGCTGTCTTAGTCATATGTTAGTCATGGTGTTGTAAAATAACCCAACAAAGGCAAGTTAGGGAAGAAGAGTTTGTTTTGATTAAAAGAGTACATTCCATTGTGTCGTGGAAGCCCAGGACCCTGAAGCAGCTGCTTACATTGCATACATAGTCAGGAAGAAAGGAGTAATAAATGCCTAAGCTCAGATTTCTTCTCTTTATGCCACCCAGAACCATAGCCGAGGGAATGGTGCCATTCACATTTAGGGTATGTCTTCCACCTAAATTAAGCTACACAAGGTGTCATCTCACAGGCACGTCCAGAGGATAACCTAATCTGAATAATCTCTCACAGGTATGCCTAGGGGCCTGTCTCCTAGATCTAGGTGATTCCAGAGCCTGTCAGGTTGACCACCAACACTAACCATGACACATGCTTTTGCTGACAAGCACAAAAATAGCTTGAAGAAGACCCAAGCAAACATAGCCCAGGCTACACGTACAGTGCCAAAGCTGCAGGTCCTCTTAACCTCCAGGATCACAAAGGGTTGGTAGTTGGTCAATTACCAACATGACTGACTTGTTTTTGTTGCCCACCTTGAACTGGGGAAGAATGCTCATGCTAGCATTGCTAGGTTTCTAAGGTTTGGATGGCCAATGGCCAACAGGATCAAGAAGCAGGCCAGGCTGCAGCTCCTGCCCCAGCTCAGGTTCCCAGAGGTGTATCAGCTGACAGAAGGTCCCTGCAGTAAAGGTAACTATCTACACTGTGAGAACAGAAGGACTGGGGTAGCTGAATTGCCATCCGCTTTTGCAAGGGGTTATTTCACGGAATGTGGGCACCTTACCAGTGGCTACACCACTGAAGAAAATGTTTCTCCCTTACCCATTAAGCATTAGCAGCCTATAGATTCTCAGGTAGAAGTAGGGTCTTCTTAACTAGGAGTGGGGTCTTGTAAGCCCCTCCTCCCACTATGGAGTCCTTTAAAAGACTAGGTAGCTAGTCCATTGACCCGAAAAGATTCCCATGATCTGCAGTAAAGAAAAATGCAAGTTACTGAACATTCACTATATATCGTTCAATTTCTTAGATGTATTGATTTTTATATGTATGAATGTTTTGCCTGCATGTATGTATGTATGTATGTATGTATGTATGTATGTATGCCCCATGGTACCCGAGGAAGTCAGAAGAGGGCATTAGATCCCTTGGAGTTAGGGGAATTGAATCCAGGTCCTATGCAAGAACAAGTGCTCTAACAAGCTGAGCCGTCTGTTTGTCTCTGATTATCTTTTTTTTTTTTTTTTTTGTAACAAAATAGGCATGTACGTGCATGTTTAAATGACATATTTAAGTATAAAAAGCAGGAAATCTATAAAATGTATTGGATGAGAAGAAGGCAGCTTATCTTCTACACAATAGTCCACTGTAGTCCTCATAGTGTTATCATGAACATTTGGTGTTTTGTGTTTCTAAGAGGTCTTTTCTTTTCTTTTTTTTTTCTTTTCTTTTCTTTTTTTAAGCTAAGAAAATAAATGATTGTCATGTGAGAGAAGACAGCAAACAAAAGGGGGGCTAAACCAGGGACCTGAGCACTGCTCAGACCACAAAGAACATCTCCATCAGGAAGCTGAGAGAGGGACCTGTGTGCTGGCAGCTAAAGGCCCATTGGTATTGTGAACTTCAGAACTCACAGATGACCTGGATATGGCTAATGGTGTTGAGAGGCAAGCAAGCTTTGACTAAGCAGTTTCTTGAGTGCAAGGTCAGACTCTGAAATGGGGACGCCAAGGTAGCCTGGCAGCTAGTCCCTGAGAAGTGCTTCAGACAGAGGAAACTGGAGCACACTGTAATCAAAAGCTGGAGAGCCAGCACACTGATAAAAACTAAGAACTCAGAGGCAACAGGGTGTGACTGTTGCTTTGTCAGATGCTTTTAAGTTTCTTTTTAAGAGAAACTAACACCATATACCTAGACTTTTAAGTTTGATTTCAGCTCAGCTTACCTCAGGTACGTACTTGTGTGCACTTTGTACACTTGATCACAGAATCAGAGTCAAGGGCATTTGCGAGTGATTTTTAATTTCAAACTTTGGCATTTTTTAGACAATAACAGGAACCGGAAAGCAGAGGGGTGGGCAGGCTGTCTGAGGTGTGACGCACACTACGGGTCCAACAGCTGTAGTGGGTGTTCCCTCGATTCTTACAAAAACGCAATCGTCTAATGCCGGATCAAACAATCATGATAGTTCAAAGTGGCAGTAAGGGTTAGAATAAACCACAACTAAGTCCGTTAGCAGTAACACAACCCCACCCGAAAGTGTGTGCTAGCACATGAGAAAGAGCAGCGTGGTGGTTTGTGCACACACCTCTTCTCTATAGGAGCTAGATTGTTTCTCTGCAAGTCCTCCAAACATATACACAATAAAGCTGCGGCTTCTCAACGTCTTCTTAGTTATCAATACAGGAATAATGCAGGACAGACTTTCATCCTCGGTTTCCTTCCTCACCATCAGTCAGGGACTAGCAACCTTCCCATGTGGTTAGGAAACACATGTTTAAATGACCTCAGTATAAAACAGGAACCCATTGAGTGCAGAGGAGGAGATGCTGGGACAAGAGAAGCTGAAATGCTTTCCACGTCTAACAGGACATGATTTTCATCAACTAGAAGACTTAACTTAAATTGTCATTTGGGACAGTATGTGGTGTTGGTAGAAGGTGGTATATTTAATATAAGCCAACCTTGTTCACTGCTTTGTACACCAGAATAAGTTGCTGCCATGGCTCTCTTGCTGTCTAATAAACTATATGACAAAGTCTTTTGGCTTAGCAGAGTGGAGACATGCCTTTAACCCAGCTCTGGAGAGGCAGAAGCAGGTAGGTCTCTGTGATTTAGAAGCCACTCCAGGCAACACACTGAAACACTGTCTCAAATAATTTTTTAAAAGTTTTCTGCTAATAATAACTGCCCAAATTCCCTGTCTGTTATGAAATATAATGCGGCAGTGACAGAAATAAGATGGTACCTGATGGGCACATGCCAAGGTGTCCCCCTGAGAAATCCCACCATGTGACAGACATAGTATAAGGGAAGTTTATTGTGGAGAAAGGGAAGGGAGCAGGGACCTGGAGATGGGGTAGAAGCACAAAAGGGAGGGGCGATAGGGAATGACAGAATGAGAAAGGGGCCAGCTGAGAACATGTGGGAAGGGGAGAGAGATGAGGGAGTGAGAAAAGGACGAAGGGAGGGAAGGAGAGAGGGAAGGAAGAAGAGAGAAAACGGTGGTATAGCAAGCAGTCCTTTTATATGCTTCCTTGCAGCAGAGCAGGTAGCAATGGCGGCAGGTGATGACACAAGCTATTGCTAGGTCGCTGTTGGGAGGAACTTAGTGGAATTGTCTGTAAGCCGACACTGCCAAATATATTTGGTAAGTATATGGATGAGATGAGTGTGTAGTAAGATAATGAAAAAGGTTTGGGGAACATAAGATAGAGAAGGCTGTGGAGATCCCTAGGTTAAGATTTCTTGGGCATTAGATGTCACTTCTAAGACTGTAAATTTCTCCAGACATCGCCACGTCTGTGTGTGCTTCCATTGGCACATTTATCTCACCCCAATTGTCTTTAATGGGACTACTTCTTTTTTCACAGATTACTAGTGTTATGAAAAACACAGAGGAGGTCTTTCTTAGAAAAATGTCCTGTTTTAGAGATTGGCAGCATGATTGGCTGGCGATCAGGCAAAAGTTGCTGAGAGGAAGAATGCCTGTCTGTAAATATACACTGATGTGCAGACACAAGGTTCCGAGTTATTTAAAACAAAGCACTGTTTCGGCTACCATTGTGGTTGTACTCCAGACTCTGTCGCACCGCTTTCCTCCTCTCCTCTTTTTCTGTCTTGTTTTGTCTTTTTGGAACAGAGTCTTACTATGTCACCCTGGCTGGTCTGGCACTTGCTATGTAGATCAAGACTGGCCTTGAAAACTCAGAGACCTACCTGCTTCTGTGTTTTCTTCCTTTTGGAAAATAATCATTTGGTTACTGCCAAATGCCTTTCTTTGACTCTAGGCCACAAAGCAACACAGGCCTTGAGTGGTAATAATGAGGGCGGGGGCCAAGGCCAAAGGCAGACTTGGGGTGTACTCACTGGAGTAGCAGAGAGAAGACAGGGTAAACTGTAAAGAGGAACATGGAGGTTGACAACGGAATGACACCAAATCCATGTGACATATCATCTTTGAGATGTGCCCTGGTTTAGCAATGGGAGCGGGCAGATCTTGTCTCCCAGATCAGTGTAGTAAGTAGCAAGCCAGAAAGAAAGAGGGTCTAGAATGTTTACTGTGACCAGGGTTGCTTACCTGATCTTTTTTTGCCTCAGAGACAGCATGTCTAAAAGACAAGACAAAGACAGGTATTCTTTCTTCAGCTTGGTGTCTGGAGTTTCCTGCAGTCTCATCTCCACCCATGTGTGCCACTCGCTGCCCTGTGCTTCATTCATTTAAACAAAAATGTTCCACTGTCTGTGCTGTACCAAAGATGGGCAAAGTGGGGAAACACAACTGTGGATGAGATTGTGGTGTGTGTGTGTGTGCGCGCGCACTCACATGTGTGGTACATACTTTAGAAATTCAGTAAAACAGACTAGAAATTATATTTAAAACGTCAAGGCTGCCAATGTACCTTAATGGTAGAGCACTTGCCCAGCATGTGTAAAATCCAAAATACTAAACATGGGCACACATGTGTTCACACTCACGTGTGCGCACACACACATGCATTTACACACATGCACATACTTATCACACGCACACAATCTGGGTTAGTTGAAAAATCAGGATACATTCAGAATTCAGGTAGTTCAGGAAGGAAGATGGCAAGCAAGAGTGAGATGCATGGTATGCATCGTCTCCAGCAGCCTAAACTTAGCTTAAGGAACCAAGTACAGCTAAGCAAAACCAGAAAACTAGTGAGTAGCACAGGTGGCACGAATTTGAAACAAGACTTCAGTAAAGGACAGTAGAGAGGTACATATTTGAATAGCAAAATAGAAGAAGATCTAAGAGAGTCTGCACGTAGACACTGAGATATAGGACAGTTGGCACAAGTCCTGAGTCTCTGGACAGGACAGTTAGACTGAAAATGCTGTGTTTACCAAAACTGGGGAAACAGAAAACGTGTCAGACATAGAAAGAAGGCGAGTTTACTTTTGGACACATTGAACAGATCCCTCTGTGGTTAAATGAAGCCTGTGCCCCAGGAGTGCAGGTGCTGCAGACTTCTTAGTCTCTCATGAGTTAGGAGGTGGAGCCAAGAGAAAGGTAATTATATCCTAGAGAGCTGTGCTTCCCACGTGAATTAATGCTGTCTCATGGGGGTAGGTCAGGTCTCACGGGAAAGGATTAGTTCCTCTGACTTCTCCTTCACAAGCAACCCTGTCCCTCTCACTTCCCTTCCATGTTACCACAGAGCCAGGGGTCCTCTCAAGGACATCAGGGCTGTGCTATTTAGACCCTTTGCTACCAGAGTCAAGCCAAATAAAGCCCCTTAGAAGTCACCTAGCACCTGACATTTTGTTTTAGCAGAACAAAATTGATGAGACAAATCAGTAGGTCCAGAATTAAACTTACTTACATGAAAACCAGGCACAGAGTACAGTGGTTAGTGGAAACGTGTCATAACCTACATGAAACAACATCTCTATGTCTTCAAAGAATGACAGCTGCTCTCTTGGGCTTGGTCCTGACAAGGTGATTTCACACAGAATTCATTCATAAATGTTAATCCTGTATTTTATCTTCGATGACAAGATACGATTTTATTTCTTGTCTAATGTCTAAGTCAAAATGAAAATGTTTGGTAGTATCCTGATGTCTGTGTAGCGGTAAAATCTATGTCATGAGCACAATTCCCAAATTAGCACAAAGCAGGTACCTCTACTTTTCCCTGTGGAAAATGCAGTTGGAGCTGCCTTTGAGGCATTTACCTAGCCCAAGATCTTGCAAGAATTTAAATGTGTGTAACCCTGGTGTGGGACTGGAGATGTGAGAAGTTCAGCACAGAAGCCCAGTTAGTCAGATGTTCCTCATGGGACTTTCTATTGTATGCACAATACAGAGACAGGGGACAGTGGTGACAGGAGGCTGGGACCTCACCACAAGATTCAGAAGTGAAGGGGTAGCTGGGAGCCTGCTACGTGCTTCGTACTATTTGCACTCTTCCCTGCCCCCACACCGGTCTCCTGTAGGGTCTGTGAGTCTGATGGGTTTTTTTGCAAGTTTCCTTTTCTTCAATTAGTCAATTGCTCTCTGCCTCTTTTGATAAGAAACCTTGGCAGAACATCAGGGTACATTAAGTCATTCAATCAATAAGAAAATACAGAGTATTTATTTTCCCAGTAAATCTCCAATTGGAAAAATGATTGCTATTAAAGCCACAGAGTGGAGCAGAGGAGACCCCAACCATGACTTCTTTCAAAGGAACTTTATTAGCTTATCACCAGCTCACAGCTCACCACATTCCTTCCTGTCAGTCTGCAGGCTAAGTCGGGCATAGCTAGGAAGGATTCTAGCAAAGCCTATGGAGTTAGTAGGGGAAGCAATTCCTCTAAACTCTTTATTTTTGTTTAAAATTATAAAAGATTTATTTTTGCGGACTTGAGAAGCCACTTAAAAAAGGGATCTTAAATATCCAAGAAACATATGCTGAGTGGCTGTCAGGGACACAGCCATGCACCAGGGGTTGAGGGTGGTCCCTTTCATTGCTTGCTGTAGTGTGCTTAGCAGGTTAGCACTTCATCAAGTCCCTGTGCTGACAATGCTTCTATTCCAGTAGAGGAGACAAGGAGGAGGGATGTCAAAATAAGAGCAGCAAGTTAATGGCATACGTGAAGAATACTAAGAGCTCAGACTAACAGGGACTCTGCTTGTCCACCCTCCCAACCCCACGCAAATACATCGCGTACTAAAGAGCTCTCCAAAGACAGGTCTAAAGTGCAGGACCCAGAGCAAGACAAGGAGCCACTGGATAAGAATGTGGCGGAGCTCAGTTGTGGGTTTACCCAGTGTGAGCTGTGGGACTTTGGACTACTGATGCCAGTCTGTGCCTTAGTTCCCTTTTCCACTAGATGTGCAGTGCGTGTGACCTGTCCCCGACAACTGCTGTGATGAATGCATGCCTTGGTGTTTGGAAGGTATGACGATGTGTCCCTGGCGCACAGCATAAGCAAATGAGCCGTAGCTAGCGAAGCGTCATTCTTATTCCAAAAAAAAAAAAGTCAGCAAGTGTGAGAGCCTTAGGCAGGCAAGATCCTCAGCACATCAAACTGAAGTGAGTCTATTGTGCCACCAGAGCAGGGAAGAGACCTTAAGTGGCAGAACACAAGGCTGGAAAAAGGATCTTCCAAGGCAGGGCCTTGCAGTTCTTAGCAAAGTCTTTGAATTTTGTTTTCCTACAGGAAGTTAGGAATGTAAGCAGGAGACAGATGTGACTGGATTTATGTTGTAAGTCATCATTTCCTCTGCTCTGGGGCAAGTGGGTGGAGAAGCGGTGGTGGGAGTGCAGTGCAGGGGGACGGGGGACAGTGTTCTGTTTTCAGAGGTAGAGAAGGGAGTGGCTTTGGCCAAGAAGGAAAGACTATAGACTTGGCAGTATTCTGAATTGAATATGAAGAAAAGGGGGTGGAGGGAGACAGAGCTGCATAAATAGCTGTGCACATGTTCACACAACAAGTGTACCTAGTGAAAATTTAGCTCACAGGCCTGAGAGGGGGCAACATGGGTAAACAGTGTGCGAACCTGAGTTCAGTCCCCAGAATCCATGGTGGGAGGAGAGCACCAACTCCTGAGAATTCTTTGCTGACCTCCACAAGCAGTGTGAGCACGCATGCGCACACAAAACAAGAAACAAGACGAAAAACCATGTTCTTCCTCAAGCAACAAGGAAAAGCATTAAAATAAAATAAAACTCAGCTCACACATGGCTCTCCAAGTCATGTCCCCTGTCATGGTCTCCACCCACTTACATGAAGGGTAATTTGTACAGAAGTGGTACATACATTAGAAGCAGACCCACCCTTAATTACAGCCTAAGCAACTCCATAAAAGGTCTCGCAAAGGATGGAAATAGGTATAGGTAGAAGGTTTGTAAGATCAAAACAATTAAGAGTTGAAGCTTCTGTTTGCTTGCTCCTTCATTTTATTTCTTTGTTTTCTCTCTCTCTCTCTCTCTCTCTCTCTCTCTCTCTCTCTCTCTCTCTCTCTGTGTGTGTGTGTGTGTGTGTGTGTGTGTGAGAGAGAGAGAGAGAGAGAGAGAGAGAGAGAGAGAGAGAGTTGCATTGACTTGTATGAGTCAAATCTTTCCTACCATGTGGGATCCGGGGATTGACTGAAGTCAGGTCATCTGGCTTGGTGGCAAGAGCCTTTACTTTTTGAGCCATCCAGCCTGGATTCTTGCTATTTGAGATGTGTTAGCACAGATTACAAACTAGAAGTTTATTGCTTAATACTTACCTTCTCTGCATCCATTTTGATAATCTTAGTAATTTGTCTAGAGATGCTTTCGAGGGCTCACACAATGTAATAATATCCACAAAATGGAAGGGACTTGTTGGCGTACACCAAATAATCTCAATTTGCATGAGGATGAGGCAGAGAGACATCACACTGAGGAACAGGCCAGGCCACAGAGTGATGTCTGTGCCAGTCTAGTGAACTCAGTGAGACCCAGTCTTTAAAAATTAAAAGCAGAGAGAAGGGGATATGGCTCCGTAATTCGGTACTTCCTAGTTACCAAACAGGAGGTTCTGGATTTGATCCTCATTTCAACTTCCACATATAAAAGCATCTTTATTAGTACCTTCCCAGTTCGTTTTCTCCTCCCATACTCTGTTTGCTCAGGCCTACAGACAAGGGAACTTGTAAGAGGTGAGAGTGACAACCTAGCCTTCCTCTAGGTCTCAGCAACAAGGTTGTAGCAATGTCCATTGAGTGTACTTGCCAGTTGTCTGCTAGAAACCACGATTAGTATAATGAAGTGACTTTCTGATCCCAATCCTAGTAAAAGATCACTATTTACCTTAAATTTTATTGAATACATTTTCTTTTTTCTTTTTTCTTTTCTTTTCTTTTTCTTTTTCTTTTTCTTTTTCTTTTTTTTTTTTTTTTTGCAGCTAATAAGCTAATGGTATATTTTCCCACCTGCTGAGCCAAGACCTGAGTTAAGGCAAGTATTCTGTCTGGCCATTCGTCCTCCATCATGTTATGTGATATCAACAAGGGCCCTGCAGGATTCCTATGGGATGTTCTTATTTATACTCACCAGTCTCCAGAGCCACAAACTGAGTAAACCCCTATTCACCGCAAATTACCCTGTTAGCCTACAGAAGAAACAACTAAACGAACACACACGGTTTTTGACAAATTAACCATATTATTTATTTGTAGGATTACTGGGAAAGTTAGAATCATCACTATATCATCCTTAGTGCGTTCAAGCTTAAACAATGAAAGCTTCTGGTATTCAGAAAACATTAGACATGTTCTATCCATCAAAACAAAGCCAACATCAGAAAAGTAGGTCACAGAACACAGCCCCGCTCAAACTTGGCATCAGATGACCCAATGCTTCTTTCTCCACATAATCGCGATGTTCTAATCAGTCTGTGACTCTGACCTTTCGGGCAGCAGGCAGCCTATTATTACTTACTGGCTGATGAATCCAGAGTCAACATTTGGAAGCTGAAGAATGCCCATCTTCTTTCAAAATCTTTTGGCTTTTAAAAAGCTGAGCACAGCAAAAAGCTTTGCCAGCAGTCAGCTCCTTCATGCACATGAACTAATCCATAGCAGGATAGAATTAAAGAATGAAGAAACTGGAGACTTGTATGTTGGTTTTATACGGCAAATAGATTTAAATTCAGTAAATATATTTATTGACACTCAGTTATAAAAGTAGAAAAGCTGCAAGTTCAAAACCAGCCTGGAAAACAAAGGCAAATAATAAGATTGTCTCAAAATAGAAGAGAAAAACAAACAAACAAACAAACAAAGGAAGGAGAGTCTGTAAAACTAAGAGAAGAGCTGATTTCCTTTTTTCTATGACGTTTTATTTATAGATATTAAACCAAAAACTAATGAACTCAAGTTAAAAAGCTGTTCAATTAAAATTTCAACTATCTGGTTTCTAGGCTATCAGTGACAACATTCTTTACTGAAAATTCACCAAAAAAATAATCAACTATGACTATAATTTATTACTTTTTTTGGTAAAAAGATCTATATGTGAGTCTTTAGACTTTTTTTTTTTTTTTTTTTTTTTGCTAAAAGTAGAGTTAAGGATCTTTTCTTCATGAAGGATTGTATTCCTTTACAGTAGCAATATAGAGTGTTAAATACATGATTTAACAAATCATCTTATTCCTAAAATTTTCCTCAGCTTTAAAAAAATTGTTCCATTATTGATTCGTGTGTCTGTATATGCATGTATGTGCATAGGTGCACACATATCATGGCACACGAATGGAGGTGAGAAGACAACCAGTAGAATGGAACATCTGGGGATGGAACTCAGTTCATCTTCTGGCTTAGAGGCAAGTGTCTTCACCCACTGATTCATTCCACTGTTCCTTTCTTCATCTTTCCAACACATTCACCATTTTCCTAAACTAATAAATAAATTCTATAAACATAATGTACCAAGACACTTTAGAAATAATTGCAAAGCTTTTCACTATTGAGACCTTGACATGGCATTTAATGCCAGTTGCACTTGTACAGAGGAATAGGTAGCTTCCATAGGAGAATTCGTTTAGTTAAATAATAAATTGCCTCTTTGGAAAACTGGACACACAGCTCTGAAACAGTCCCGAGAGCAGTAGGCTTCTTAAGAATTTAGCACCTTCTGTTAATGAGAATGAGAAAGAGTGCAGAGGGCTTGGCATGCAGGTGCAAGTGTGCACTTAGAAACCAAAACGACAAAAATAATTTTAGAATCAGTGGCCCACATGATTCAAATAATCTTTGCTGAGAAGGTAACATATTGTGAGAAAATGAAACAATGAAAACTATCTAATTCAACATTCATTCCTGTTTAAAGTCTTTTTCATTTTTACTTGTTTATTAGGGAGGATGCACCCCACATTGCCTGTGAAGATCTGAGGAACCTGTGTGGGAGCTGGACCTCTCCTTCCATCGTGTGACTTCCAGGTGTCAGAGTCAGTCTTGAATTGTCCTCAATCAACATAAGAACGAACCATGGCAGGAGGATGGACACACACTCACACACACACACACACACACAGAGAGAGAGAGAGAGAGAGAGAGAGAGAGAGAGAGAGAGAGAGAGAGAGAGAAATGTAATAAAAATTTTAAATAGAAAAAACTTATTACGGCACTGTTACTAATAGCAAAATTTTAAGGGATTACTTAATTATAATTACTTAATTATTGATAAGTGAATGTGTAATGAGTGAAAGTACCAATGTAAGGTAGAAATCTATTGGAAGTATTCAAGGCAGACAAGTTTTCCAATGTCACAATGCTATTTTAACCTGAGAAGTGTATGAGGAGTTCGTATTTATATTTATATACATAAGTGTGTATGTTTACATGCTTCTGAATACAATATGTATATAGTATACATATATACATGTACATGGTATACATATATGTATATCAAGTGATTGATATATATATTTGGTATATCAGCCAAGCAATATCTAGATATGTTAAGAGAAAAACACAGTACATAGCTCTTTAGTGTGGAATAATCAATTTTTTGAGGAATCTGTGTATGCACATTTATGTACATGTGGCTCGGTGTATACATCACTGACAGCCTCAGGAAGGATACAAAACACTTAACTCCTGGAAATAATCAGACAGCGTATCAGAGAGTTTTGAGATTTTATAACTTTGTGACTTTTGTGAAATATGCTTTTAATAATGCATGTCCTTTACTTTTATGCATATTTTTCTTGCCTCCTGACCTTCTATGCATGTTGAGACGTGGTCTGCTGTGTTACACACAAGCCTTCCAGCCATCATTCCCATCCCCCTGCCCAAGGGCTGGGACGAGAGTGGTGCACTGCAAGGCACAGCTGTGCATGTTTGTCAGTTGATGAATGCAAAATAAAGCATGGACTTGCCCAGGACACTTAAACAAGCAAGGCAAATTTAAAGAAGAGGCCAAATTTGAATGTACTCCAGGGGGTATTTATCCAGCAATAAACTGAATTATACATTTAGTTCACAGTAAGCAAGAATTTACTGGAGACATAATATTAAGACATCTTCTATGCCCAGTAAAAGATATTCTGTAGTAAATGTTAAGGCCATGTTTCTGCACTGTAACTGGGGAAAGAACCTTCCCCCGCCCCTTTGGTTATAGAGTACCCAATTTTGCATGAAATTTAGTCTGAATTCAACCAGAAATCACAATACGTTTTCCCCAAGTGTTCATTTTTAAATGTTAATTAATTTTATAGGAATAATTCTAAGTGTTTATATGTATTAATTAACAAATTACAACCAGTTATTATTATCAACCTTCTTTCACAAAGAAGAAAAATGAGACACAATTTTATGGTCAAGTTATTTGACAAAGGTCACCCAACTTATAAATTAGGCTGCTGGGATTCAGACACAGGCAAACCTGTTCAAATATTTCTATTACTCTAGATTATTTTTTGAGGAATTCTAGGTAATTTTTTAAGTTACTAAATGATATTATAACATTAGTTTGTTTCAATATCCAAAAGGCTATAAGGATATTTGAAACTGTATAACTTTGCAAAGAATAAAACGTTTGGACTGCTGGGGCTTGAGAGATGGCTCACCAGTTAAGAGAGGGTGCTACTCTTGCAGAGGGCCTGAGTTCAGTTCCTGAAACACACACACAAACTCCTCATAACTGCCTGTAACTCCAGCTCCAGAGTGTCTAATACCCTCCTCCGGCCTCTTCCAACACCTGTGGTCATTCGTGCATGCACACAACCACAATAAACATAAAATGTTCTGATTACAATAATTTTACTTGGTGCCTCTTCCCCATAACTCAAAGATTTTTTTTTTTTTTTTTTTTTTTTTTTTTTTTGCTTTGATACAGCTGTATCACATCCTGGGTATCACACTTATTAAAATACATTCTTTTAGAAGGAAATAGAAATGAGTTTGAGAAACTAATTAGAATGAATTGCTTCTAGTTTACTTAAAGAGGCTACTATAACTCAACCCTTTAATTCTGATTATGCATTCTGATGCAAAGACCCACCAGGCAAATTAAGTAGTCAATAACTTAAGATTTATTTATTTTTGTTAGAAAATGAGGTTATGTAAACTATTGTTTTGCTTTGTTTCTGCCAGCTAATAAAAAATTCAGTTCAGAAGGGGAATACATTGTTGGGACATAAATCTATGACTGGAGTGTTTATGCCTACTGTACAAAACAAAATCTATCTACAAGGTGGGAAATAATTGAAAAGTCACAAAAGAAGGTATTTTGAGGGTTTTTTTATGAAATGAAATGAAACTCATTAAGGCAATGTCTTACTTTTACTTTTATTGATTTTTAAATTTGTTTTTTATCATTTGATTGATTGTTAGACTGTCCTGACTTGGAATTTGATGTAGACTGGGCTAACTTCCAACTTGTAGTGATGCTCCTGCCTCAGTATAAACTGCACCACCATACTTGGCTACGTGAAGTTTTTGGATCACTGGGAAGTAATTACTATTATAAGGACACAGTTTAGAAAAAAAAATCTAGTACTTTTACTCTCTCTCTCTCTCTCTCTCTCTCTCTCTCTCTGACTCATAATTTAGATGGTTGATATTTGGTTTTAGCATACGAAGTAATAGATTTCATCATTGTCTTTATACATGCACATTATTATGCTTGTTCTGAGAGAAAGACCTTAAGTTAATGATAGTGTTTGAAAAGAATTGTTCTTTAACTCTATCTAATTAAATGATAGGTACTTTCCTTTGTGATTCCTTTGGGCTCTAATTACCCATCACTATTTCTCTGAGCTTACACTAGATCCAACAAACATGGATCAGATTTCTAGTTATTGTGTATACATTTTACCAGTAAGAAGTGGAGACGTTATTGTCAGTCAGAGGTTACCTGTTAACATTCACTAATTCTAATTTGTAGTTAGAAGCATCACCTTGGCTTATGTGGGACATCACGTGTATCCTGAAGTTGAGAACACCCAGCATCAGGACTTTCAGATTAGTAAAGGATGCCAACAAACATCGGGGACTATGCAGCTCTAAATTATTTGCTTTTCTGTTGCTGTGATAAAATTCTATGACCAAGGCAACTTATAGAAGTGTTTAATTGGGCTTATGATTTCAAAGGTTAGGATAGATGAAGGCTCACAGAGGGAACAGTAAGAATGGAGGGAGTCTTATGAATCCTCAAAGCCTGCCCCAGTGACACACCTTCTCCAACAAGGCCATACCTCCTAACCTTTCCAAACAGTTCCATCAACTAAGGACCAAGTATTCAAGCATATGAGACTATGGGAGTACTTCTTATTTGAATCAACATAAGCTCCTAGTGTTCTGCATTAACCTCAAACCTCCACATGTGCACTTTTATGTGTATATTAGCCATAAAATACAAGAATCATGTTATATCCCATGGACCCAAAGAAGCTAATCAAGCAGGAAGGTTCAATCAAGGAAGTTTGAATCTCACTTAGAAGGAGGAATAAAATAGTTATATGAGGCAGATGGAAGGAAGAAACTAGAATGGAGAGGGAATGGGGGAAATGGGTAGCTGTTCAGGATCAGATATGGGGAAAGACAGGAAAGATGCATAGATACCCAAGAAAATGAATGGAAATCTGCAATTGATGAGGATGAGGATGTAGAGAACATCTGGGGGATGAGACAGGGACGGGGGATAAAGGACACGCCCAAGAATCAATGAAGGTAACCCTTGCTGTACCTCACTACATTGGGGATACGGAACCTGAAGAAGCCACTTCCTGTAATCAGACAGAAACTCTAGTGAAACAATAGAGACATCATCCACCCCTGTAGCAGGATATTTATTCTACTACATTGTATTTGCAGTGGAGCTCAGTGATTAGGCAGTAGAAGAGGAGGTGGAGCTGGGAGAGAAAGAGAGGAAGGGGAGGGGAGAAAAAGAGGAAGGGGAGGAGAAGGAGGAGGTTATCAGTTATGGAGATGGGTCAAAAGCTGTCCTGGGTAGCAACTTCTATCAAAAGGTTAGATATGGGGTAACAACTCTAATTGTGTGGGCATCTTGTTAAATTGAGCATTTCCAAATATATAAATCATTTAGATTATCATTAAGCTTTAAGAGTCTCATTTCTACCGCGTACTGCAAGGATGGCAGATATGGTCTGGGGTTCAGCCCAGTTTTGTGGGTGCAACATGGGGGATTGGCAGAGCTATCCCCCATGCTGGCATCTTTTGGGTGCCAGGGCCTGTGCATCTAGCTAGCTGGAGCCCCAGTCAGAGCCAAGGAGCAGCGGGATCACAGTGGCAACCTGGGAACAAGCCAGACTGGGTGTCATTTTCTAAATATCACCCCTAAACACCCCAAAACTTTGAACCCAAAATTTATCCTGTCTATAAGAAATACAGGCATGAGGGATGGAGCAGAGACTGGAGGAATGGCCAACCAATAACCAGCACTGCTTGAGACCCATCCCATGGGCAAGTACTAATTCCTAACACTATTAATGATACTCTGTTATGCTTGCAGGCAAGAGTGTGTTGTCTTCTGAGGGGGTCCACCCAGCAGCTGACTCAGATACAGGCACCCACAACCAAACAGTGGATGGAACTTGGAAACTCTTATAGAAGAACAGGAGGAAGGATTTGGGGCCTTAAAGGACTCCATAGGAAAAGCAACAGAGTCAACTAACCTGAACCCTTGTTGCTCTCCAAGTGTGAACCACCAACCAAAGAACATACATGGGCTGGGATTCCTTGTCTGGCCTCATTGGTAAAAGAAGCACCTAGCCTTGCAGAGACATGAAGTGCCAGGGCAGGGGGCTGGATACCCAGTGGGGAACCCACCCACTCAGAGGAGAAGGGGGAGGGGGAGCGGGGAGTGAGGGAGGATTGTAGGATGGGGTGAACAGGAGGGGGCAGTGAACAGGATGCAAAGTGAATAAGTAAAAAAATAAATTTTAATTTAAAAATAAATAGATAAATATCACCTTACTGAACAAACAATAAAATATGCTCATGCTTCCTTCCCAGTTATACATATATACATGTGAAAACAATACCTTAGAGTCCAGAAATGGGGATAGAAAATGATAAATCTTAGCAAAATAAAATATTAAATAACAGTTTATAGGTTCTAAAAGACTGGAAATAATTATAATATAAAGCACACAGAAGTGGAGGATGGAAAACCAGAAATGGCTCAGTAGCTAAGAAAACTGTCTATTTTCCCATAGGACCTAGATTTGAGTCCCAGCATCCACATGGAAGCTCACCACCATCTGTAATTCTAGCCCAAGAAGATCTAATGTCCTTTACTGACCTCCTCTAGCACCTCAAACATATGGTACATATATACATGTAAGCAAAACACTCATACATACAAAATAAAAATAAAAACTATCAAGAAATACAGGTGTGAATAAATGCTAGGATGCTTGTGTCTTCTAGACATGGCAAGAATCCTGTACCTGTGAAACTTCAACAATACAGCTGAGTAAACCAGACTCTCATCAGAATAACTCAACTAGGCATATCATCATGGAAATCTCACAAAGTTCCACCCATACATGAAGAGCTAAAGGCAATCAATGGATGCTGAAAGAGGAAGAATGAGTTTTCTTTAATGATGAGCCCCCTGAGAGATTAGCCAATCCCAAGCAGTCAGCCTTAAACACACACACACACACATACACATGCACATGCAGACATATACACATGCACACTACTAAATACTCAATTAAGTTGTCTGTGTGTGTAATGATTAAAAATATATAAGTCAGAGAGAGAAAGAGTAGGTAACATAGGAGAAATCAGAGGAAAAGGAAAGAGTAGAAGTGATATAATACTTGTGTTTGAACTTCAAAAATTTTTTAATTGAAAAGTTAGGTCATCATGAACTCTGTGTTTTTATTACTTCAGTATTCATGTATATACAGTCATTTATAGGCTATTAGATATAAAATTTGAATTCTATATGCCCCTCATTTTATCTATGCACAGAAGTGATATCACATACTGTTTCTTTGAGAGTGGGTAGTTATTACAGCAAATAAAAATCTTACACACAGTTACTTAATATTTTTTGTTTTTATTATTTTTTGGTTTCTCTCTAAACCTGGAGCTAACCAGGTATGTGAATTTGCTGGCCAATGAGGTCCAGGGATCTGCTTATCTCTATCCCACAAGACCAAGGTAGAAATATACACAATTGCACCTGGTGGGTACTGGGGATCCAAACCAGCCATCACACTTGTGAAGCAGACACTACCCACTAGGCCATCTGCCCAGCCCTGATCTTCTCAAGAATTTTGGACTTAAGGTCTGTATTCATTAAAACTGGTTTTAGCAGCAAATGATAGAGAGCCCTCCATAAGAGCTTTAGGAATTTATTTTGGTCTCATAAATGACCATGAAGTGTTTCACAGTAAACACAATGGGGAAAAAAAAAAGGAAAATGCCATGCCTTGTATCTCCAGACCCCAGACTCCACCCATATTTTCAAGACTCCAGACTCTATCCATGTTCTCTTAACCCCAGGTTCCATTCATCCCGATGTCTGTCCTCTTAGTCTTCAACATGGTGGTCCCAAGATGGCTGCATCACTTTTCACAGGAGCAGAATAAGACAAGGAGCAGAGATCTAGAGAGATAGGACCAGAGGAATACTTGAAGAGCCTCTTCTGAAGCAGGGTCAGAGCAATTGTCACAAGATGTTTTGACTCATGTGGTGTGTTATTTATGCAAGCTGTATCTAGCTTATTGCAAATAAACTGGGGCCCTGAAGCCAGGGGAGCAACTATAGAGAGTGGGCATAATCAATTATTGCAACAATCGACATACTTATTTAAAGTTGGAAATGTTTCCTTCTTGATTGGGTGGACAAAGCATAGGCTGGCAAATTCATCAGGAAAGTGAAATCATTCTGTTTGTGACTGTTTTACTAGTCTCTCTTCCCCTGTGGTACTGGAGATGGAACCCAAGGTCTCACACATCTATGCAAGCCCCTCACCGGTTAGCTACATCCTCAGTACTATCATCACCTTTTGCATCTTGAAAATTAGTAAATTTCATTTTGCAATTTCACTTGTAAGGTCTCAGAAGTTGTTGTTCTATTCTAACAAGTTCTGAGCTAAGAAACTAAAAACAAAACTCCTCTTGGGTCCATAATAAAAGTAAAGCCATAGGGCAAACTGCTACCTCCAAACTAGAGATTCAAGACCTACAAAAATAGGATCCCAATATGTGAAAAAGGAAACACCATGGGAAAAAGTTCTCATGGCTCTGGAGGTTCAAGTACAGTTGCCTGCTCTTAGCTTGGAAGCAGCCCCTCTCAGCTACCCTATATCACGGCAGACATCTATGGTGATAACAATATGGGAGCCAGTGATCACATCACCAAACATGATGATAACAGTATGGGAGCCAATGATCACTTCACCAAACCGAAAGTGGGAAAGATTGGGTAGGGATAGGCTCAGGCTTTTATAAGGTACCTTTGTGAGAACTCACCCAGCAGGGTGGTATTCCCTCCCCAGGGCAAGTTCCCCACAGCCAAAGATTCTCCAGTAGACCACACCTCTTAAAGCTTTCACCACCATCCCAGGGCCTAAGCCTCTAATGAATGGACCATTGCACATAGTAAAAAGGAAAGAGCAAGTTTTAAGTGATAAAGCAAGCATCAGAAACAGACAGGGCAGGAGTGGTGGAATTATCAGATAAAGAACTTAAAACAGTGCAGACACCAAAGGCTCCAATGAGTAAATCACACAGGAGAGAGAAATTACTGACACAAGCAGAGATAGAAATCCTGAGAAAGAACCAATAAGGAATTCTAGAGATGAAAAAAGACAAGAGAAATTCTGAGTGCTTTTGATGGGCTTATTAGTACTCTGGACATGGCTGAGGTAAGAACCTCTGAGCTTTAAAAGACATCAATAGAAATCCCCAAAACTGAAAATCAAAGACAACAAAGGGCAGGCAAAGCAGAGCAGAATACACAAGAACTGTGGGGCCCTTACAAAACCATAACTTCCCAGCAATGGAAATACCAGAGGAAGCAGAAAAGACCTGCTATAAATCAAATGTTTTTGCCTCCTCAAAATTCATGTGTTGAAACCTAGCTCCCAGTGATGGCACATAGAGGCGGGACACAGAATTAGTTTACTTACAAAAGAGACCCCAAAGAGATACGTTGCCCTTTCAGCTCTTTACAAACTCTGTGAACAGAAAATCATCTATGATCCAGGAAGAGAGCCCCATCAGATGCCAAATTGACTCATTCTAGTGAATTTCCCATTCTATAGAACTATATCAAAGTAATTCATGTAGAATATTGATAGAAATAAGACTGTTGTTTTAGGACAGACTTTTATGCATATACCCCTGCCTACCCTCAAACTTGAAATCTTCCTGCTTCAGCTACTTGCATGCTAAACTTGCAGGTATGTGCCATCTTTACCAGACCAGAACTACATTCTGTAAGGATGATTTTGATGACGTATTTGACAGGAATGGGGATACATTATTAGACACACAAGGCTGTCCTTGTTAGAATGCAGCAGAAGAGTTGGCTGCGCTGGTTTTGCTCTTGTGTATTATGGAAGGCAGAGTCTGTAAGAAAGTACGATTGATTATTTGGCCAAGGAAATGTCTAAGCAAAGGGCTAAAGTTAGCTTCCCTAGATTACTTAAATTTGAGGAAAAAGAAATGTAAGTCAGGAGAGGTCACTGATGGCATGGCCAAGCAACTTGTCAGATGGTAAGCTGTGGGGATCAGAAGTTCAACAGAAGTGGGAAGGTATTTTGAAGACAAGGGAAGGGTGACATCCAAGGCAATTCAGAAGCCAGTCTGACTACATCTCCCATCATAAGTCCAAAGTACAGTTCCAGGGGCACTTAAAATTCTCAGGAAATTTAAAGGATAGGATCACTTCTCTGGTTCTGGTTGACAAAGATATCCCTGTCAGGTGACTTATCACTTGGGTTTAAGAGCTATGAGATGGATTTTGCCCAGAAAAACTGGAAGGATATGACTACTATCACTGAGATTTCAAAACTGGAACATTAGCGGAACTCTAAATACAGGAACCCAGCCGAGGAGAACTGTGAAGCCCAGAAAAAGACTACAGATTGGATAGGACCATGACAAAGGCTCCTGCCTGTTTGGAGAAAATGATGAAGGCAAAATCAGTGCAGAAATTCAGATCAAACCATAGGGGTGTGTGAGTTTGTATATGAATGGCCCAGGGAGTAGCATGATTAGAAGGTGTGGCCCTGTTGGAGTACGTGTGTCACTATGGGTGTGGGCTATAAGACTCTCATCCTAGTTGCCTGGAAGCCAATATTCTGCTAGCAGCCTTCAGATGAAGATGTAGAACTCTCAATTCCTTCTGTACCGTGCCTGCCTGGATGTTGCCATGTTCTTGCCTTGATGATGCTGGACTTAACCTCTGAACCTGTAAGCCAGCCCCAATTAAATGTACTTATAAGAGTTGCCTTGGTCATGGTATCTGTTCACAGCAGTACAACCCTAACTAACACAGGATGTAACACCAACCCATAATAACCATGGTTTAGAATGTAAGGTATGAGCCTGAAGAAAAGAGCAGGAAGCCAAAGACTATTATTGACCCTTAATGCCTTCTGTTGTCTGCCTTATCTATCAGCTCTGGTCATTCTTACAACTCTATTTTTTCTTTCTTACTTTTTTTTTTTTTTTTTTTTTTTTTTGCCCCTTTCAGAATAGGAGGGGAAATTTCGGAATTTCTCTATATTTAGCAAGCATATAACATGCCTCATTTTCCAGGTTCATACTAGGAAAAATACTGATTTAAGATGTAAATATACAGGGCTTTTCTATACCTGCCCTTGCTCTGAAATGATAAGACATGGTATTTGTATTAATGAGCTTCTTGCACTATAGCTGGGCAAATACTGAGCTATTCTAACCCGACTACACTGGCCTGACCCACTTCCCAGCTATGTGGTATTACCTGGCATCTAGGTCTTGTCCTAGCTGTTCCTGCTCCATTGGTGTTCTCCTGGACTCTCTTATGGCCACCTGCTAATGACAAATCCCCACAGTCCCATCTGGCTCTCCTCCTTCCATCAGGGTCCTTCCAGGGACTCCCTCCTCCTCTCCTGCCTAGTTATTGGCTGATCATCTCTTTCATAACCAATCAGAGGTTATGGGAAACATTTTTTACATAACATTGAGACATGAAATGCTTGATAACACCAGTGTCCAAACTGCAACCAGATTTCATGGCTCGGTAATCAGCATCTGAATACACAGTCCACAAAACCATCCCCCAACATTGAGATGGATTGCACTTCAACTGTCAGGAATTTAGATGATACTTAGATGAGACTTTTGACTTAGGCTTGCAGTCACATCCAACCTTTTCACAATACAACACCGTCATCCACAATTTCATGCTTGAGACTTATACAACCAAGTTTTTTAAAATTACATTTTTTTTTCAGTGCTGAGGCTGAGACCCAGGTACTTGTGTATTCTGGGCAAGGGCTCCACAACTGAGCCAAGTCCCAAGCTCCAAAATCTCAAGGTGCTTTAAGGAAGTTTAGGACTTTATTTTGGGCTATGTTTAGTCCTGACCTCAGCCACATGCAAACTGGTACTAAAACCAACGACAAGAAGAAGGAATAGCTATTTTTGTTCCACACAGATTATACATCGAAGCAAAGAAGGCTATCAAGGATAAGACAATAAAAGGACTGTTTCTCCAAGAAGAAACAACAATACTGACCATATATGTGCCTGACAGCAGCCACCAAAATATGTAAGACCAACCTTGAAGGAAGAATGAGGAAGAATGGAAAGATTTATCATTATAGTTAAACACTTTGACACTTTTCTGTCAGAAATGGACAAGTTTGGTGGGCAAAAAGTCAGAAGGACACAGTCAACATAAATCTACTAGACATGCGCATAGCAGTGCATTCATCGGTCAGAACTGCACATTGCACCTTATTTTTCCAGCTCATTGGGAACTTGTATCAAGACAGATAACACTCTGGGCTATCAAATACTCCTAGACAATTTAAAAGAAAGGAAACAATAAAAGGTCTGCTACCAGGCACAATGGAATTAATAGATTAACCAATAACCAAAAAGAAAAAAAACCTGAGGAATGTCCAGATGAGGTATAAGCAGCATATTAATAGACAGCGACATTTATAGACAACAAATGAGTCAAAGGGCAAAACTCAAGAAAAAAATTGTTTAAAAAAATAACTGAATAACAGTGAAAAGTTGCTTCATCAAATTTTGTGGTATGTGGAAAGGCCATGTTTTGTGCAAAGCTGATAGCAGCAAGAGTAAACAGAGGCAGAGTCATCCACTTCTATAGAAAGAGCAGGACAAGTTAAATTCCAAGGAAGCAAAAAGAAAAAATAGCAAAACCCGAGCAGAAAGACCAATGAACTTACACCTGAAAAGGAAACCAATAGAGACAGCAATAAACTCAGCATCAGTCCTCTGACAATAGAAGTATAATCAGAAACGCAAAAGAGAATGTTGTCACAGATCTATGAATGTCAATGAGTTTAAAATAGACAATTGTGGACAACTTTGTCACTGCTTGGATAATATGCACTAACTGAACCAGTTTCTTGAAGAGCAATCTGCCAAAAGTCAAAAGAAGAAATGGACTATCTAACCAGGCCTAGATGTATTCAGGGAAATGCATTTGATCATCAGTAACTGATCAAACTAGAAAGTGCCTATTATAGATGGGCCCACACTGATTATACCAAATATTTAAGGAAGAAATTCTACTAATTTCTTTTTTAACTATCCAATGATAAATGCATGGGCATTTATATCAGTAGCTCACTAATCATTTTCATCATCTGTGGAATGACACACATGATGATGCATTGGAAACAATATGGAGACATGTGCTTGTGCATCCAACTGTCCTTGTCAGTCTTCTACTTTGAGCCAAATAGCTATTGGGCATGGGGCTATAAGCTTTTACAGACAACAAATCCTTTACAATTTGGCCTTATGTGGTTAATAGAAGGAACCATTTTCATCGAACTCGGGAGTCATTTTCTCCATTCAGTTAATAAATATGCACTGTGCTATAAAACAGTTTCTCAGAAAATAAATACTGAGGTGGGTGCAGACTGGGGTAGAAACTGTGTTTCCTAAATGATTTCTGCTTTCCCTTCTTCCTCTGTAAAAGACAGTGGAGAGACAGAAAGATGATATGTTTGGTCACCCATAAGAGTCATGGGTGACAGGTTAATGAGAAAAAAGCATAGCAAATTAGTTTAACTAGAAGTGGTCGACAGGAGGCTTCTGAGATTAAGAAAAGACCCAGGGGACACTGCCAGTTTGCATACCTGCACTCAAGAAAGTTTCACAGCAGGTGTTTAATAAGTGTGCTTGCACAAAAGGGTCTGAAGGCTCTGTTCAGATTCCTCTTGCTTTTTTGTGTTTGTAGCATTCCTTTGTCCAGGGCCTGGGGCAGGACTGAGATGAGGACTTCTGGTTTCTATGACTCACTTTAGGGAAGAATTCTGGTTTCTATGACTTGCTTCCCGGGAGCAAAGTGGGTGAGGCAGGAGGACAGGGAAAGGTCATAGAGGGAATTATTAAATTTGGGTTTCTGAGAATGGTTAATCTCCTGTCCTCAGCCTGTCAAAATACTGTACTTTGGGGTATTATTTTCTGAACCTCAACAAAGTTTAATTCTTATCTGAGAAACAATGTATCCAGCCCCAGAAAATGAATCATGATTAACCTAAGCCCCAAGTTTCCAAACTGTGTACTCATTCCCCAAGGGGCCAAAGTAAACTCACTTGGGGTGATGGTGTCATGACTTATTTCAAAATGTCAAGGGAAACAGAGAGGTTCAATGGTGCACACACACTGCCAGCATGGTGGCGGTTTCCCCCTTAGATCATGCAGCATCACATTTCTGGGTTATGTCGTACCATTGCAAAGCTCGGTTGTCCATTCCTGCTGTGAGGAAGAACAAGGACAACTGGAAATGAGGATGACATTTTCTGGTCTGATTCCAAGATTCCAGAATTAGAAAAGGTACAACAGATATCTATCTATCCTTGGTGATCTACTTATTGGTGGATTGATCCATTGCTCTACAGATATCTATATCTCACACTAATATTGTAGTTATTTTAAAATGATGAAAAGCATCATCAGGACTTTACAACCACTTGTGTTTTAGATGGCCCTTAGTCTGTAAATTAAACTCTTGTGGGTTTCCTTTGAGATCATGAAAACCATTCTGAGTTCCTAGTGGAGCTTGAGCAAAGGAGTCTTCGGTTCTAGTGAAGCCACAAAGGTTCTCTCTCCCGCTTCTCCATGCAGCTCTGCATAACTATATGATCCAGTTGTGGAGAAGCAGAATCTGCAGGGTGGGGCTGAAGGCTTTGCTTCCCTGACAGGACAACAACAACCAATGCTACCACCCTCCTCCAATAGCCTACTTCCATTAGTACAGGAGACCCCCAAGTGTCAGGTAAAGACTAATCAGTAGACAATGCTCCAGTCAAGGGTGTGCGAACAGAATGGGTGTGTCAAAGTTTGAGGTTCCCCTCTTAAAAGGACTGAGTACCACTTCTTTTTCTATCCTTGCTGGAGCCCCCAAAATTGAAAAATCTCAATTAAACAATAATAATATCAGCAGGACTGAGATAAGAATGTCAGATATCCTTATATTAAACCTGCTCTATGGATCACATTCACTGAGACCTCGAAAATATCATTACTATTATTCTGTATATTATATTTCATATGTTAATATGATAGATTTTTTTCTATCGTAAGTGACAACTTTTCTTTAAAATTCTTTTACATTATTCAAAAGTAGGACAAAATTATATTTTTGGAACAAAGTTGGAGCTTACTAAGAAAAAGTTCTAACATGGACATCAATGGAGAGGAAGACCTAAGCTGAGGGAAAGGCTAGCACACACCTAAGAAATGGGTATGGACTTCCCTAGAGAGAAAGTCCCACTTAAGGGACTTAACAATAGCCATGTATATGAGTTATGTGGCTTCCAAAGTTATAGACTTCAAAGGGTTTCTACAGAACTTATTTTTCTGGCTTCTTGTTGTTGTTGTTTCAGGTGTGTGTGTGTATGTGTGTTGTTTGGTTTTTGCTTTCTGTTTTGTAAGTTATAGGGCTCTTCCTATACTGGTATAGTAGGTATGGCACTCATAGACACATGTTTGAATGCTTGGCCCATAGGGAGTGGCACTATTAGGAGGTGTGGCTTTGTTGGAGTAGGTGTGACCTCGTTGGAGGAAGTGGGTTATTGTAAGGGCAGACTTTGAGGTCTTCTAAGCTCAAGCTATGCCTAGTGTGGTGAACGGTCCCCTTCTGTTGCCTGTGAATCAAGATGTAGAACTCTCAACTCCTTCTCCAGCAACATGTCTGCCTGGATGCTGCCATGCTTCCCATCATGAGGATAATGGGCTAAACCTCTAAAAGTGGAAACCAGTACCAATGAAATGTTTTCCTTTATAAGAGTTCCTAGGTCATGATATCTCTTCCTAGCAATAAAGTCCTAACTAAGGCAACTAGATCGGGGTACAGGCTAATAAAACAAACCTTAGGTGGAAAAGGTTGAAGTAGTTCTTAGTAAATAGGTTCACAAGGGAGTTAAAACATGTACTGGCTATAAACAAAGTCCATAATCTTGTCTGTAAGAGTCTCAAAAAGTTACAGCTTTAGAGCTGAAAATCAGAAGGTTAAACACAAAGGATCTAAGCATTGTTTGTTGCTATTTTACCATTGTTCTATAGACTATAATGATAAGAAGAAACATTGTCTTTATGCACACAATCTTCATAGCAAATTTTGTTAGTTTTTGTTGAGGTTCTTGACTCTTAAAAGGGAATTAACTTTAGCCAAACTCAGGGAAAACAGACTCCTCTACTACCCAGTGCTCTGTTAGTTTTCCCTCTGATACTTTGATTCTTTAATGGTAGAAGGTGATAATATCTAAAGGTGCATTTTGAAACTTCATCACTGGTGAACCACAGATACACCCTGGGGACCCAGCTATTCAAAGTCTTGCCTTGCCTGATCTAAGGGGAGCATGAGACATTCTAGGCTTGGGTACCAACACACCATCATTCCAGATGAATGTGGAATTCAGGATTTTGACTCACACAAACAGTAAGAGTACAATAGATTATCTTGCCTAATCCTAAAACTAGCATGAACACATACCAGGGCCTATTTTTCTTCTATGAGGTGCCTGAGCATGATGATATGAGGAAACTATTAAAATTTAGACACACAAATTTTGTATGACTGAAGATAGATTGGCCCAGCTGTGAAATAAATACAGTCCTCTGTTAATGACACAGGCCCCTCATTGTACTGTTGTCAGCTTATCAAAAACATCAAGTCATCAGATGGCTGTTCTCCTTACTTTAACTTTTGGATTTAAAAGCAAAGCACTTTGGGCTATGGAAACGTGTGTGTGTGTGTGTGTGTGTGTGTGTGTGTGTGTGTGTGTGTGGCTTTCTACTGAAACTGTTGTAAAACAAAAAACTACCAAAAAAACAAACTCAAAAACTTTTTTACAAAAATGAATTCAGTTGTAGAATAGATTTAAAAAAAAACAGTTTGAAATTATAGACACTGAATATATATTAACATGGTCTAAAAAAACAGTGAAGTAATTTAAAGTGTAACATAAGGTTATAATTACTGGAAGATTTATAAATGATAGCTTTCTCTTCTTTAAAGAAAAATGTTAAGCCTTTTATCTGTTCTTAGGCATAAACAATATTATCTTCAGGTACTCTTGAGGCTTCAGAATCATCCCAGACGGGTTCCTTCCGGTCTGGGCCCAGGAACTGAGCAGATCCAAGACGGCAGCTCTGCCCACAATCACACAGAACCCAGAGGAAGCAGGGCTCCCAGGAACTCTAACCTGGGCAGTATCTTAGGTAAGTAGACAGCAACGTTCACCCCAAACAGGGAGTAACTGGGACCCACAAGGACCCAGGAAGTCACTCCTGGCCCAGAGCACTAGTTCCCTTTGGTCTGGTCCAGAGCACAGAGCAGAACTTGGGTGGCAGCTCTGCCCCCAATCTCTAAGAACCCAGAGGAAACAGGGATCCCAGAGCTCTAACCTGGGCAGCATCCTGTCTGCGCTTGAACACTGAGCAGATTTTGGGCCCCAGCGCTTACCGCAGTAGTTACACCCACCCCACAAAGTTCTGATACAACCAAGATAATAGGAAAGACAGGCTCCAGTCAGGGACAGGGCAGGTAGCACTAAGGAGATACAGATGGCAAAAGGCAAGCACAAGAACATAAGCATCAGTAACCCAGGGTACTTGGCATTATTAGAACCTAGTTCTTCCACACTAGAAAGTCCTGAATTCCCCGTGTCACCAGGAAAGCAAGATTCAGATTTAAAATCTCTTCTAATGATGATGATAGAGGACTTTAAGAAGGACACAAATAACACTCTCAAAGGATTTTAGGAGAACACAGGTAAACAGGTAGAAGCCCTTAAAGAGGAAACAGTGGCGCACGCCTTTAATCCCAGCACTTGGGAGGCAGAGGCAGGCAGATTTCTGAGTTTGAAGCCAGCCTGGTCTACAGAGTGAGTTTCAGGGCTACACAGAGAAACCCTGTCTTGAAAAACCAAAAAGAAGAAGAAGAAGAAGAAGAAGAAGAAGAAGAAGAAGAAGAAGAAGAAGAAGAAGAAGAAGAAGAAGAAGAAGAAGAAGAAGAAGAAGAAGGAAACAGGTGAAGGAATTGAACAAAATGATCCAGGACATAAAAATGATAGTAGAAACAATCAAGAAATCACAAAGTGAGACTATGCTAGAGATAGAAAACCTAGGAAAGAAATCAGGAGTCATAGACACAAGCATCACCAACAGAATACAAGAGATAGAAGAGAGAATCTCAGGTGCAGAAGATAACATAGAAAATATCAACACAACTGTCAAAGAAAATGCAAAATGCAAAAAGTTCTTAACACAAAATATCCAGGAAATCCAGGATACAATGAGGAGACCAAACCTAAGGATAATAGGGATAGATGAGAGTGAAGATACCCAACTTAAAGGGCCAATAAATATCTTCAACAAAATTATAGAAGAAAACTTCCCTAATCTAAAGAAAAAGATGCCCATAAACATACAAGAAGCCTATAGAACGCCAAATAGACTAGACCAGAAAAGAAATACCTCCCGTCACATAATAATCAAAACACCAAGTGCACAAAACAAAGAAAGAATAATAAACGCAGTAAGGGAGAAAGGCCAAGTAACATATAAAGGCAGACCTATCAGAATAACACCAGACTTCTCACCAGATACTATAAAAGCTAGAAGATGCTGGACAGATGTCATACAGACCCTAAGAGAACACAAATGCCAGCCCAGGCTACTATACCCAGCAAAACTCTCAATTACCAGAGATGGAGAAATCAAGATATTCCGTGACAAAACCAAATTTACACAATACCTTTCCAGAAACCCAGCATTACAAAGGATAATAGCAGGAAAGCTCCAATACAAGGAGGGAAATTATACCCTAGAAAGAGCAAGAAAGTAACCCTCTTCCAAAAAATCCAAAAGAAGATAGCCACACAAAGATAACTTCACCTCTAATAAGAAAAATAACAGGAGACAACAATCACTGTTCCTTAATATCTCTTAACATCAATGGACTCAGTTCCCCAATTAAAAGACATAGGCTAATGGACTAGATACATAAATGGGACCCAGCATTTTGCTGCATACAAGAAACCCACCTCACCGGGCAGTGGTGGCGCATGCCTTTAATCTCAGCACTTGGGAGGCAGAGGCAGGCTGATTTCTGAGTTCGAGGCCAGCCTGGTCTACAGAGTGAGTTCCAGGACAGCCAAGGCTATACAGAGAAACCCTGTCTCAAAAAACCAAAAAAAAGAAAGAAAGAAAGAAAAGAAAAGAAAAGAAAAGAGAAGAAAAGAAAAAGAAACCCACCTCAGTGCAAAGACAGGTTCTACCTTAGAGTAAAAGGCTGGAAAACAATTTTTCAAGCAAATGGTCCTAAGATTAGCTGGAGTAGCCATTCTAAAATCTCCAGCCCGAGAACACAAAGTGGGGGGACTCATGGCTCCACCTGTATAGGTAGTTGAGGATTCCCTTGCCAGGCATCAGTGGAAGTGGACAGCCTTGGTACCTGAAAGTTTGGATTCCCTAGTGTTGGGGAATTGCAAGAGCAGGGAGGCGGAAATGAGAGGATGGTGGGAGCACATCCTCATAGTAATTGGAAGGGGGTGGGGGGAATGGGGTAAGGGGTTAGGCATCAGTGGAAGTGGAGGGCCTAGATGCCCGAAAGTTCGGATTCCCTGATGTTGGGAAATTTGAGAGCAGGAAGGCAAAAATGGGAGGATGGTGGGAGCACACCCTCATAGAAACTCCCAGAATTATATGGATTAGACATGACAGAGGCAGGCCGCCAGAAGACTAGATTCCAGAATTCAAACAAACAATTATCTTGATACTAAAATTTGTTTTGAGAATTTTTATATTGCAGAATACATAGCCTTGGTGTATCTACTCATCAGGCAAGCTGAGAAGACCTGCTCGAACCTCTGATGTCCTGGAATTCCAGCTGGATGCAGTGAAGACACAGTGTCAGAGGCTTATCAATTTACTCTTCCCCCAACCCCTCTTCTAATATCTCAACACCCATAATCAGCTTGAAGAAGTTAATGAAGAGTCAGTGCCCCTATTCCCTGGGCTTGGGGACTGAGGTGGTTAATATTAGGCTGTCTTTCTAGGGAAAAGTAGTGGTTTTGGTGGAACAGAAAGGATTAGCTAAGATTTATTGCATAGTCATAACCTACTGGTAGAAATATGTATAATTGTTATCAAGATGAAGTTATAATTTCTTAAATGGTACAAAATTGACTTTGATTTCAAATTTAAGGTTTTCATTGGTATGAGCTTCTTATTAATATAAAAGTGAGATGAACATTGTTACTATCATAGGCATTGTGCCTGTATAACACATTTAGGAATACAAGGCTTAGAACCAGTCCTTCTTTAACTTTTTTTGATATGGTTAGCCTGTGAGTTAAGGGCCTATAGCAAATTCATAGCTTTGAGTTTATTGTTAGGGTGTTTTCCATATTTTATTTAGAAATAGCTGAGAGGAATTAACAGACAACAGTCCAGATTGCCTTACATAAATAGTTGGTTTTCAAAACATCAGAAATCTACAGAATTGACGTGACAAATATTTCTGTATTAATGTTCATTTTGATTAGAGACCTGTCTGCTCCTGACAGCTTCCTCCTGTCTTGGATTCTAAGAAGAAATTGAGCATCTTTGGGGTTATTCCAATTGTGGTGAGTCAGCCACTAGGCAAGAATTGCCTCTTTCCATCTACAGACAAATATCACTGTCCAGAAAAGGACACACTTGCATAATAGTTGACTGATTATATCTGCCAAGACAGAATAATCAGCCCTTAATAATTCTGCATCACTAGGTCTGTCAGATGATCCTGGGCCAGAAGGCTGAAGATCCAATGTTCTGTAGTATAGGGACTGTCCACGTGTTCAGTGTTCTCTATAAATTGGCTATGTTTTAGAAGCTATGCTTTGTGTTTCCCATAATTTCAGTTAACTCAGTCATTCTGGATTTCTGATGGGGTTGAAAACTTATAGTCTCATAGCCAATCCTTGCTATTTACTTTGAGAGAAAAGATTTGAGAGGATGGTTTTCAGCTGACATTCACTTTAAAGCCAAGAAAAAAAAAAAAAAAAAACAGGTTCAGAACTAAGTCTTTTATTTAGGAGAGATGACAGAGGTTCTGCTTAGTCAACAAAATGATGGACTGGATATTAGGTCTATCTTGCATCTTACTGACATAAATTGGTATAGTTATGCTCCAACTGTATTTTGAGATAAAAGTTTTATTTTAATAGGAAGGGTGATATGTAGGAGGAGCTAAGGTGGGAGGAGTAAGGAGAGGAGGAAGAGGAGAGGAGGAGCTAGATGATGAGAGAGAGAGAGGGGGACCAGACATGGAGGCAGATGTTCACATGTCTCCACCAGTCAAAGATAGTTGATATATCTAGGTTGGATATTAGGTTACACTTCTGATTGATATTGAGCATTACCAAATTTATAAAGCCATTGGTTAACAAAAAGAATTGTATAAAAGCAAAAAGCAGAAGGGGGTATGGGTTAGGGGTTTTCTAGTGAGGGGAAATGGGGAAAGGGGATGGCATCTGAAATGTAAATAAAATATCCAATAAAAAATAAAATTAAATTAAAAAAAGAATAATCCCAGACAAGCCCCTAAAAAAATACAGCAGCAGCACCCAGAGCTGGAGCCACAGCTCCCTGTAGCATCTTGAAGAGTCCTTTTCAGAGGTCTCCTCTCAAGTGAAATTGGACTTATTGACTTTTTCAGAGAAAGAAATTTCAAGATGATTTCATATGAAGCAAACTTGGAGTGCATTGAGAAATATTTTACCACAATTTTAAGGAAAGGGGTGGGAAAGAAGAAGGGAGGAAGGGAGAGAGAGAGAGAGAGAGAGAGAGAGAGAGAGAGAGAGAGAGAGAGAGAGAGAGAGAGAAAATTAGAGAAAGAACAGTATATATCAAGATATGGATGACAGTTTCTCAAGAGAGAAAGAAAAAAGTTCTACATTCTTGAACCGATAATATTTTAAATGAGAAACAATACTGAATCCTTGGGTCTCTCTCTTTTTTCATTTTTTAAACAATTATTTATTTTTTTGTGTGTGGTTGCACATACATTCGTGTACACATACAACTTGTAGGAGTGGGTTTTCCTTACAACACATGGGTTCCAGGGATTGAATTCAGGTTGTCACACTTGGGAGCGAGTGCCTTTCCATACTGAACCACCTTGCTGGTCTAGTTTTTGAGTCTCTTAATTTGTAGAGTTGAAGAGAGAACTCTAATTCACAGTATATTCCCTCTGCAAATGACAAATCCCATTAGACCTGGCCAGTTCCTATGATGAGAAAAAAACATTGGCGTACAACTGTAGTTGTTCTGTGTGAGGGAGTGAGAGTCTCTCTTCACCAGGAGTAAACTATGAAAAACTGATTACCTTAATGCTATAGAGAACTCAGAGACTTCTAGATCTATTTTATACAAATCAGAAGTAAAAACAGATATGAAGACAAAAAAGACAAGTTATGGACAGACACAAATCACAAGTACAAAATAGAAGAATTTATACAGATTAACGTGGACTGAGATCACATTTGAGATAGCTGACTTGGGCGGTTACATAAATGGAAATTTTTACAAGCAAAACAGCCAAAGGGTTTATAAAATAATAACTTTTATTTCTTTAAAATACATATAACAAAAGTTTTATTACTACTCATCACACTCAGATTCATATCAAAGAACAAAATTTCCTTAAAATATAAAACGATATTACATCTTTACAATGGAGAATGATGGCTAGAGACATGTGCTTCTGTGGCCAGCTCCAGGCCATCTGCAGGAACTATGGGTCTTCAGGAAGGATGGGAAGTGTTTGCAATACGGTCCCGGAGCCACAGCCTCACAGTAATCAGAGAGCTGGCTTCCCAGCACTGTTCTCAAGGTCTTCGTCCAAGACACTGCTGGATGCATTGAAAAGTACGTGCTGATTACTGTGAAACTCTAGCTACCAAGCAATCTTGTATTATATCGCTAGCCATTCCCTTAGTCTATTAACATGTACTTTTCCCATAAAACTATTTTTGAAAGAGTATTTCAGGCTAATTCGGTAAAAAAAAAAAATTAATGCGTCTTTTTTGAGAGAAATTATATAGAAAATTTGAAACAATAAGTGTCAATCAACTTAATCCTCCCCTCCATCTAGAAATGTTTTATATCAAAATCAACAAATATATATTGTAGAAGAGATTTTAGAATATGGCTTTTAGAAAGCACTGAAGAAATTGGTCTGGGGGTCCATCTTCTAGGCTGCAGTCTCGAAGACTTCACTCCAGGTTTACTTTGCTTAATGACAGACGTTGTCTGATACATCCTGTCCTGATCCACCAATAATAAGTCGTAAAGCAAGAACTTTAAACTGAACCTTTCTAGACCCTGCCTTTAATCCCTTATGCCTTCCCTAGGACTCAATAATTTGGTAGTCCTTAAATTTTAATTAAACTCATATGTCTCATCATTCACCAATAAATGACAACAGAAGGCAAAACCAAGCAGCTGACATTTTCAATAATGAATTAGGAGAAGCTATAAAAATGTTGTAAGAGCAAGCAACTTCTTGCAGTTCTTTGGAAAAGATTCTCTCCCCAGGCACTGAAAGAAAAAAAAAAGGAACTCTTCCTTAAATTGCTTTCGTCAGGGTGTTTTATCATAGTAATAGAAAAGTAACTGATACAGAGACGACTAAATGTTCTTTTAAGACCCAATCAACCCTTGGAAATTTTAAGACACAGAGTGGGCATCATTTTCCTATTAAAGGCAGTTTAGAAGTTCTTTGAGATCTAGTTTTAGATTTCAGCAACAACTAACCCCCATACAATCTCAGTTCCAATTACAGAACAATTTAAATTGTTAACTGGATTGATAATGTAATCATTAATTCCTTAAAGCATGACCCTAAGTCTAAGACTTCAGGGAAAATGAAGGCTGGTCTGATTAAATGAGGTGAAAAGGTTTGGGTGGGAGAGACAACCAAGGAGAAAAACCATGAGAGAGGTGCGGGTTAGAGAGAGAAAGTTCAGGGTAGGAAGATGGCAGCAAAGAGGCTAACTGAGAGCATTTGCAGAAGTCAGAGGTCATAAAGAGAAAGCCACTCAACACGCAAACAGGGATCCTTCCTTTGAGAGCAGGGTGACATCAAGATGGAGTAATCACTTGTGTACCTAGGAGGGCTCACTCCACTCACCCTCCAGAAATCACATTGTGTGCACCATCCTGGAACCCACCTTTCCCTAGCTGGCCTTTCATTGAACCCTGCAGATAAATGTGGACCATGATTGGTGGCTTTGGCTAACAGAACCAATGTTTTGGATTCTCATCCTATTTAACAAGGGTAATGAGAAAAACACAAGTAAGTACATCTTTAAACTTAAGTAACATTAAGAAGTAAATTACTTTGAAATACTCTTGTTTTCAAAAGGTTGTTCCATGCATGAAACAAGATACTATGGTATTAGGAACCATTTTATAACCTTTTCAAAAATGGACTTATTTGAATAAATATGACCAATGAAATACAGAATTACATAATCACCAAGAGAAAGTACTAGAGTTTTCATAATGGTCTCTTGGCTTTTCCTCTGCTGATATCCATGCCAAAGAAATTAGGTTGTAGCTATTGTTTGTCTTGGTGGCTGAAAAGACTTTTCCAAGCACAGAATGAATGGGTCTCATTCAGAGGCATTGCAAATGGGCTGTGGCCCCCTTTTAATGCATAATGGGCCCAGCAAGGATATTCAGGACAAAAACAAATCTTGGTTTTAACCAGTTGTGAGGTTTTTCATTTGAAAGTGCACTTTTAAAATGCTGAAGTGCTTGGGTTCCTTGTTCTTCACTGCAGGTTCTACAGGAAATTAGAGATGCCAGACAGCTTTCTAGTCACTGAAGACAGCTACAATTGTTTTGTTTTGTTTTTAATAACAGAGTAAATCATATGTTGCTTAAAACCTAAATTATAGAGGGTGTAGGAATTCCCAATAGACTAAACTTGACAGAAGAACATAAAATAATAGCACAAGAAAAAGAGGGAGTTGCAGAGCCTTGTGGGAAAGCAAGTCCTTTGAGAGTGAAAGAGTCACACCTGTGACAGCAGACCACTTCTTTTTGTTGTCTCAGTTGTGTTGGGGCTTCATGTATTTTTAGATGATTGTTTTTAAAGGCAAAACATTAACAATAGTTGGAAGAAAAGAAATTGGACCCGGTTTCAATTGGACCCGGTTTCCTCCACACCCTCATGATAGTTACATCGATAAGTAATGTGGTGTTTGGTTTATGTGGCTCCTCGTCGAGAAATGAGTGAATGTCAACAATACATCACCAAGTGGAAGTGTCTGTTTCTAGGGTTACACATCACCCTTTTGTCAATTTGATAATAAACAAACAAACAAATAAATGACATCCCCAGTAAAGAGGCAAATTCACCTCAGCTGGTAAAGTTAATGCAGGAGTTAAGTGTAGTCTAGCACGATGTGGCTTCCCAACAACATGGTCAGAAGTCTGATATAAAACAGAAGGATTTGAAATCATTTCAGTTTAAAAACTCACTAGTTTTTTTTTTTTTTCTTCCTTTCTTTAGCAAGGGAACTAATGTATTCCTAGTTTGGCTCAAGTTTCTCTCTCTCTCTCTCTCTCTCTCTCTCTCTCTCTCTCTCTCTCCCTCCCTCTCCCTCTCCGTCTCCCTCTCTCCCCCACCTCTCTCTCTCTCTCTCTTTGTAACACAGTGGAAAGAGAGTAAGTTCTTGGCATCTGCTCACACCCCAGCCACAGAGACTGGCCAGAGGAGCATGGTGTCCGGGATATGGGGGGTGGGGGGGTGGAGAGGGCAGGGAACCTGTGTCCTTGGGCACTCCACTCCCCAGCAGGGGACCTTTAATTCTCCCTCACACTGTGTACTTTTGAAGCACTTGATGAAACCACTTCTTGGTGAGGATGTTAAGGATTACAGGACAGTTCTCAGAGCAAACTGTTTTGCAGGAAAAAAGGAAAGAAAGAGAGAGAGAGAGAGAAAGAAAGAGAGAGAGAGAGAAAGAGAGAGAGAGAGAGAGAGAGAGAGAGAGAGAGAGAGAGAAAGAAAGAGGGAGGAAGAAAGATCGAGCAGCCATAGGCCAAGCGAAACCATCTCTGACAGAAATCTCTTACAAGAAATTGCAGAGATCTTTTCCCACCAGCTTCTCGGAGCTTAGAACCTAGAGCCGTGACGATTGCAAAATGCCTCCCTCACATCTTCATCATTCAAGTAGTGACTGAGCTCGCCACACAAGCATGTCGCATAATTACTGTATGTGTAGGCTAAGCATTTTTTACATAAGCCACACATAATGGCACACAATGGTAGGGGAAATGAGAGTCACAGCTACTGTCTGCTTCAGTAGGGATGAGAGTGACAACTGCAACGCTCAGCTCATCAGCCTCATGTTGCAACTGCTCAGTGAATGGTCATTAGTATTACTGATTCTCAGAAAACGTTCGCATGAGACACCTGTCAATGGGAATAACAGAGAAACTCTGGAATTTGAGCAAGATCTAGAAAAGAAGGGATGTTTTTTAATCTAGAGGAATTAAATAAAGGCTTTGAACTATCCTAACTCTCAGAAGTCTTGTAGGTGGTTGCATTACTGAAGAGAATTGTACTTCCAAGAACTTAGGCTTTGATGTTAATTCCAGAATCTGAACCCTGGCTCCATGGCTCACTCTCTTACTTCCCTTGTGTGTAAGAAGGGACTAATAATTCCACCCACAGTATAGGAAATTTGTGGTGATTAAGTGAAATATATGTGAATGCTTAAAATAGTGTTTGGTACTTAGTAAGTACCCAACACCTAGGATGTACCTGTTTGCATGCTTGAGTGTGCGTGTGCATGCATAGGTCAGAGAATAATCCATGGGTGTCTGCTCAGCTCTTTGTCCACTGTATGGTTCCAGAATTTGCAACCATACATTAAGCAGGTGCCTTAATCTGCTAAGCCATCTCACCTTACCAAATGCAGACTTGGAAAATGGTTGGTTGTTCCACTGACTGTGATTATCTGATTCTTTTGTATTATTTAGAAGTCAATTTTAATTCCAGTAATTTATAGATCAATATTTTAAAGCACGAGATAATTACTAGACCTCTTGCTTATCAAGTGAAGGATATTCTAGAACAAAGTAGTAACAAGAGGATCACACTTATCCACCAAGTGCTTTGTTCAGTGACAGGTTGCAGGTATGGTAGTGGTCCCGTGTGATGGATCTGAGAATTGGCTTCTGTCATAGTCACAGTAATTCCATACTGTAATGAATGAAACTCTAGAATCTGTGCTGATATTGCAAACAAACTTATTCCACTATCAGTCATGTAAAAATCACGGCATGTACAATCATGCACTTAATAACAATAGTATACTATTATGATACTGAGTTATAAACCTGCTATTCTTTTAGAAAAGACATTTATTTGTACATATATACATATACAGTGTTTGCCTGTGTAGTCTTATGTGCATGCATGTACCTGCAGAGACCAGAGAGCATCAGATGTCCTGGAACTTAACTTTTAAGCAGTCGTGAGCCACTTGATGTGGGTGCTGGGAACTGAACCCAAGTCTTCTACAAGAGCGGTCAGAACTCTTAACCAATGAGCAATCTCCCAGCCCTCAGACCTCCTCCACTTTATCATTATTTGAGCATATACTTCTGTTTAAATGAAGAGGTTTTATGAAGAGGTTTATATGTTGGCAGCAGCTTTATTCACCTCATGGATCTTTTGCTTGGCACATCTTTTGACTGTCTCACGAAGCTAAGAGATGATTTACCTATGTATCTGGGTGTCGTCAAACGATACATCTAAGTTTGTGGCGGTAAGTCTACTCCATGATGTTTACACATTGACAAAAAACCATCTGATGATGCCTTTCTGAGACTGCGAGCCACAGGGAGCATCAAGGGAAAATGCCTTTCTGAGATTGTGATCCACTGGAAGCATCTCTTACCTTTTTCCTTCTGTCACTACTGCCTGTTTCCTCTGCTTCCCTGTAGCAGGAATGACAGGACCACCTCTATGTAAACACTGGGGGGGCCATGCAGCCACAGAACCATCTCCTGCAGGAGGACCTAATTGAGGACTGCCTGAGAGACCAAGGATTGCTGATGCACACAATGCCAGCCAATCAGGAACTGCTGTTTAGAAGAGATGGTTTCTTGGGACCAATGGGGCGCGGGTGGAGGGTATTAAAGGAGCTGGCGGCAGTGCTCAGATGAGCTTTCTGCAGTGTTTCCCACCTGCTTCCAGAGTCTGTGTCTTTGACTTCACACCACCTCACCTCCAACCCCCAAGGGCAGGTAGGGTCAGGGGTGAGAAGTCCAGGGTATAGGCAACACTTCCTACTACGGCTCTAGTCTCAATCTACATGACCTCTAAGCTAGAGGTCACTCTTACCGTTTGTTTTTGAACTCTAACTTCACATTCTTGAGCAATAATCTTGGCATCTTAGTGTGGCCTCCGCTTACTTCGGCGGCTTGTTTCTGTTTGTCTACCACCTCAGTGCATCCTCTTAACTTGAATTTGTGCTTTTGTTGTTGTTGTTGTTGTTGTTGTTGTTGTTGTTGTTTTGTTTAAAGGAGACTATTTTCTAAATCACAGGGTTAGACCTTTAAATAGATGTGTTTTGATCCAACTTTTGGCCATTTGAATCCTGAATGGAAGTGCCCTGAGGAGACCTAGGCACAGGATCCATGACTCATGACTCAAGTCCTCAGAACTGTCCTGTTTTCTAAGCTCCTTGAAGCTTGTTTTCCCAGGGATGCTTTCAAGTCTGTGGGCTGGTCTACTTATCTGTTGGGTAACTCCAGCCTCTGTTTCATAAGCACTTACATATTTCTTGCAACCAAAGATGCTAAGTGGTTAAACTCCCTTTAGGGAATCTTAATCAGGTATGGCCAAGTATGGGCTTGGATGAGGCTTATTACCCTATGATGTCAACATCACAAGTAATTTGATATATATTGAGAAAATGATGATTATTAGAGAATTATCCACATCTGTCTTAGTCAGGTTTTCTATTCCTGTACAAACATTATGACCAAGAAGCAAGCTGGGGAGGAAAGGATGTATTCAGCTTATACTTCCACATTGTTGTTTATCACCGAAGGAGATCAGGACTGGAACTCAAGCAAATAAGGATACAGGAGCTGATGCAGAGGCCATGGTGAGATGTTTCTTACTGGCTTGCTTCCCCTGGCTTGTTCAGCTTGCTTTCTTATAGAACCCAAGACTACCAGCCCAGCAATGGCACCACCCACAAGGGGCCCTTCCCCCTTGATCACTAATTGAGAAAATGCCTTACAGCTGGATCTCATGGAGGCATTTTCTCAACTGAAGCTCCTCCCTCAATGTTAACTCCAGCTTGCGTCAAGTTGACACAAAACCAGCCAGTACATCTATTGTAAACTTGGATCAAAAACCTCATTTATTTAAAGGTCCAACCCTGTGATTTAGAAAATAGTCTCCTTTAAACAAAACAACACAACAACAAAAAAAAGCACAAATTGAAGTTAAGAGGATACACTGAGGAGGAGGTGGTAGACAAACAGAAACAAGCCGCAGTAACAAAGAACGTAACAAACTCTTGTAATTAAAGTTACATTATCCCATGCTTCCTGTACCTTCTGTCTTAAGGCAGAGGTGAACAGAAGTGAAACCATGTCTTTTTTCATGATCTGGGCTTGGACAATAAAATTGTTGAGCCATCCTGGACCTGCTGTTGTTTCAGGGATCAACATGCAAAAGTTGTTCTAATCAAAGTAATCAATGACTTGTATAGATATGTCTGAGGACAGCTTTCTTTCTTTCTTTCTTTCTTTCTTTCTTTCTTTCTTTGATGCTAGATTAGAAACTGATAAGAAGTAAATTTAGCACTGATGGGGTTACCAATGGAAAGAACACTTTGTTTTGAGAAACAAATAAATACCAACAGAAACAGGCCAGAGAAGTGCAGAGATCACTTCCAAAGAACAGTGTTGGACAATAATATTTTAGTCATGAGAGCTCATTTAAAAAATTTGTAGGTGGGGCTAGAGAGGTAGTTCACTTTGTAGCATGGGTGCCTAGCAATAGACCTCCAGGCAGATCCCCAGCACCCATTAAAACTGGGTGTGGTGGTATCTGTCTGAAATCCCACCATTCAGGAGGTAAAGGCAGGAAGTTCAGAAATTGAAGGCCATCCTCAGCTCCATGGTTGATGCCAGCCTGGGCAATGTAAGACTCGATCTCAAGAAAATAAATGTGACCAGTTTTTCCCTCTCCTTTCATGTCTGTAAGTAAGAGTGGTCAGTTACAAGCATAAAAGAAAGTAAAATAATACACTTATCTGATGTTAGTCAATATATACAGTTTTTCTCTAACTTACGAAACAATCCTATGGGTGGATGTAACTATTCTCATTTTCCAAGCAGGCGACCTAGGATCACAATTGAATGATTGTGTTCATGCAACTAATACACCTCAGGGCTCCAGTTCGACCCTGGCCAGTCTGGCCCCAGATCTACTCACTCCCTGCTGTCAGGTTCGTAAGGAAAACCAAGGCTTGAGGTTTCTGCAACTGAGATCTGCGTAAAACCTTAGGGACCATCTTTATACTAGAGCCATAATGGGACCAGAAGAGATCTACTGTGGCCTGTAATGTGAAAACAAATGATGTATGTCTAAGATTGTAACCAGTTTGTGACCAGGCTACGAAGAATATTGGTGAAATAGATGTTTTATAGAAAAGTCGTTTTTAAAAGATCTTGCTCTAAAGGAAAAAGGGCAAGTTTTATTTTTAGTTAGTGTCAGGATGTGTTCTGAGAGAAACCCTTCCCATCTGCAACAGACATTTAGCCTCACTAATCCTGACCACAGGGAAATGTGCTACGCTGCTGGGAGCAGTATTTAGCAGAGAAAAAGCCATCCTCAATTTATAGATCACCTTCTGTTTCTGATGTCTAGCTGAAGTCATGATACACTTGGAGCTCTGGATAAAACACTTTCCTCTGTGTGTAAAACCCCAGTGGACGGCTTTGGACTTTTCGAACTTAGGCAGTAAAAAGCACAGAATAGTTCAGTAGGAGGTGTGAGAACTTCAGCACACCAGCCTCACAACCTTGAGAGGTCATTTCCCTTCTTTCTGCTTTACTCACCTCATCTGTGAGATGGGAGCAGTAAACCTAGCACTGAGTCATCAGCTCATAACCCTCCCCCAAGTGCCGCAATGCAAGCAGCTCCAAACGTACTTCTAGTTCTCAAGTCTGAGTATTTATAGGTCCTGCTATTCACAGACTATGATTTGCTTCTCTTCTCTGCTCATGTTCTTTCTCACACTCACATGTAAATCGGTGGCATACATAAGCTCCCCCAAATGAGCAAACTGTAATACAAGCCCAGGCACTGTAAAACAAAGTGATCCTGCCTGGGAACAACCAGTAATCATCACGGCATAAAATGTTTAGAAAATTATCCCAAGACGGTTTTCATTATACCAATATGGTATTTTAAAATAGCCCCCCCCTTTGAAATTTTCTATTAAATTAGATTTAGCCATGTGGATTAAGGAAATTACAATAACACGATGGAAGTCATCTCTCTCAACTATTTAAAGTGTGATCAGTTTAGAATTGAGATTATCATTTAGACGATGCTATACATACATATCTGTCTTCTTTGTGTGCACACATGCGCACGTGTGCTTGTGCATGTGTGTGTGCGTGCGTGTGTGTGCATGGATGCCAGAAGTCAATGTCAGCATTGTTTTTCCTCAGTCACGTTTGAAGCACTGGACCTGGAACTCACCAGTTTGAGCAGGTTGGTTGGCCAGTGACCTCCAGTCTCTACCTCCGCAGCACTGGGATGACACCTGCACATTACCACGTGTAATGGATTTTATGTGGGTGCTGGATATCCACACTCAGACTCACATGCTTGTGCAGCAAGCACTTTCTCAACTGAGCCTCTCTCCATACAGGTCCAGGGGAGGATTAAGTTTTGAAAATCAGAGCAATTTTCATTTGCCCCCTCACCAGAATAGATGAGGAAATATCATTAGGCCCTATTTGGAAGATTCCAAACTCATGCAGTGTCTTCTGAATACAAAGTAGCAAGAGCTCTTGACTGCTGAGCCATTTTGCAAGCCTCTCATTACGTGACTTTTCATGAGATTCTTACACTAAATATATATACCATGTTTGAAAAGTACATCACATGGCTCACTTTATTTAGTTACCACTCAATAAAAAGTAAGTTGAAATAAAATTACACGTCTATACTCCTATAAGTATACAGAAACAAAGCCAGAGTTGCAAAATAAAATTTTATAGGTCTCGGATAAATATTAAAAATAAAATAATTATATATCTCCCCTAAAGCTTCCTTAGTAATAAACAGTTTGCACTTTTACTATGGCTTCCACGCATGCAAGTTTAGACAAACACAAGGAGACTGCTATATTCCTGGAAAGTAATTATTTTATTCATGCAGAATAAGTTACACAGTACCGTGTCAGCGCAAAGGTGATATTACTGCCATCTATTGCATCTTTCTTTACCTGAGTCTATCTATATATTTACCTTCCTACCTAACATCTCTCTACTTCTGAGACAGTCTCTCTCTGGCCCTAGCATAGCCTAGACTCTCTATGTGCCCAGGTTAGCCTCAACTCACAATCCTTCTGTGTATACTTTCTGATTCCTGGGATTACATGCATCTTCCACTGTAATCCCTAGTTCTGATGCAATTTTAAATAAAGCCGAATGCTGTTATAGCACCGGTTCTCAACCTTCCTAATGCTGCAACCCTTTAATACAGTTCCTCAGGTTGTGCTGACCTCAACCAAAAAAATTATTTTCATTGATACTTCGTAACTGTAATTTTGCTACTGTGATGAATCGTGATGTAAATATCTGTTTTGTCTGATCTTAGGTGACCCCTGTGAAAAAGGTTCGTTCAACCCCTAAAGGGGTCTTGATCTACAGATTTACTTTTTCAAGGTGTTTACATATTGACAATGATAAGACGAGCAATTGGAATTTGTTTCAATTACACACTTGTGAGATCTACTTAATCAACAACTATTCTTTTAAAACCGAATGGACGCAGAAAAATGTTCCAAGTGTGCACAGGTGTTCAAACAATAAAAGCTCTCTGCATACAGATAGGGGCTGTTAATATACCGTAAACCCATAACACAAGTGTTGGTTTATGAAAGATACAGAGAAAACATCAAGCATAAAAGTAACTAAATATCACATCAGTAAAACAAAACAATCCATTTGAATCTATCTTTTGTACGAGCATCAGTATGATGGTTTGAATATGCTTGGCCCAGGGCTCCGCACTATTAGGAGGTGTGGCCTTGCTGAAGTAGGTGTGGCCTTTTTGGAAGCAGTGTGTCACTGTAGATGTGAGCAATGAGACCCTGCCTCCTAACCACCTGAGAGCCAGTCTTCTCCTAGCAGCCTTCGGAACAAGAGGTGGAACTCTCAGTTCCTCTGGCCTCACATTTACCTGGAAGCTCCCATTTCCTGCCTTGATGATAATAAAATGGATCTCTAATCTCCTAGCCCCAATTAAATGCTGTCCTTTATAAGAGTTGCATTGGTAATGGTGACTGTTCACAACAGTAAAACCCTAAGACAATCAGTTATTTAATAAAAACTTCGAAGAAAACTATGAAGACTTTCCACTGCTTGGAGGTAGTTTGATAACACATAGGTAATTTTGTACATTTATTACAGATGTGTAGGAAATTCTGGGCACTGAGTTCCACCTGAGTTTGATCCCCAGGGTAGAAGTGGATAACTGATGCTCTTGAGCTCTCTGACCTAGCACAGTACACGCTACTTCAAGCTGAGGACTGCTTTGCTCATTACAGGTCTTCTGATATTTGACACAAAGTACACACTGAGTACATTAAAGACCATGGCAGACTCAAGATACAGATCCACCAGAAGACCACATCTTAGTCACACTGCATGGTGTCCATAGCTTAAAGTCAACTATCAATTTGGGATGATTTTTCTCCAAGAATATTTTAGGTCGCCACATCTATGGGGGAACAGAACCAAGGATACTGACCCAAATTGTATAAAGCACAGGAGGGCCTTCCAGAGGGAAGAGTTATCCAGTCCCAAATGGCAACAGTGCTGAACATGGACCTGTGTAGGTAGAACTCACAAAACTTTGCTGAAATACGAGACCTTTTGTTAAGACTTAGAAGAAAGCAAATTTTACTTCATTATGTCTGAAAGTGCAAAGCGGCTGGCGTAAAAATGAGGACAGGGAACAGGAAGCCACCCGTCTTTCAGCTTAGAGTCCTCGTGTTCATCACTGTGAGGAATCTTTAGGAACTAGGCAAGAGCAGGTGTGATGATGGCCTGTCATTACAGACATCGAATTTCACCTACAAATTGCTGTTTGCTAGTAATGAGACCTTTAAAAAGAGAAAGTCAGGCGGGCTACATTTGGAGCTAGTGACTGACATGAGGCGATTGAAACAGAAAAGAAAGGGCAATAATGAGACAGAAGATAGATAACATCACTTGAAATACCTATCATGTGTTAGTTGTACAGAATAATGACTTTCACCACCCAAATTTCACACAAGCACATATGAGATCGGTCACATCTACCCTCCCTGTTCTCGGCTCTTATTCTCCCTCACAGAAACCTTGGATAGGCTGACATCTTAACCGGTGTCACCTCATATTTGACAAGATTGATCAATTTCAGAAACTGTTTTGCAAGAACATTATTAACTCTTTTCTATAAAATTGTACTGCAGTTTCTCTTCTGGAAGAAGAGTCGACGTGGACAACGAGAGAGCTACCACACATGCAAAGCACTTGCAACTCTTCTGGTTTTCTTATTCTCCTTGTTGTCATTGGCAGGACGCATTCCCCAATCCAAAGCAGCTACAAATGAAAGCGGCTGTCCTCAGTGGAGGAAGTTCAAAGACCTGTGGAGAAAGACAAAGGAGGTAGCAGTCATATGAGGAGAACACCAAGGGCAAGAAGAAGCTTGGCAGCTCGCCTTTGCACAGAAGTCTAAAGCAGAAAACATATTTGGGGACAGATGGGCTGATGGCAGCTATGGACAGAGTAATGCCCAGAGTGGTTTCCAAGTGGTCAACAACTGACTGTTATATTTTAACAAAGACTTGAAAATGGACAACATTCCCAGGGCAAGAACAAGTTCTTAACATTTTCTTCTGAATTTGTAATGGTCGCTTTTTGGGCTCCTAGCAATTTATTCATTCATGTTTCTCAATACAGCTTGAAATGAAAAGTCTACTGAAATTTATAAATGAATGTCCTTTGCTTTTATTGCCTAATGGTTATCAAGAAAGCGCAGGCAGGGATTTTTGATATCTGACTTCAGTATGAATTGAGAGTAACTTGGCATCTGCCTTTTAACTACAAGGCTATTTCATTATACATCTAAAGGCATCATGAAGTTAATATAAAAAGAATTGTAATTAAAACTGCAATGAATTTGGGGCAAAGAACTTGAAGTAAAAGAAAGATAACTTATTGCACACTGTAGAATACGTTTTAAAAACATAATGAAAGATAAATAATGTTGTCTAGGAGTTTAGATCTACTTTATGCAAACTAATTTCATATTTATCATTTAAAACTAATATGCAAATCCTACATTGCTGGATTCCAAACCAGCTGAAAACCTCAATGGAGTGGCCAGTGTCTGGAATGCAGCTTGTTTGAATGCATTTGCAAGCTCATTTGTCAGTGGGTATGCGGGGGTTACTGTCCTAGCTTCCTTGGAAAAGTATCCTTATGAGGAAGAACGACTGTGAAACGGGACCTAAAAATGTTTACTCTGAGTACAAACTTGGTAAAGGTGACTGCAGAACAGTGAACATCTTTACAGAGCGGCTGCCTAGTCTAGGAGGCCTTTCTTTTAGTCAACACTTTCCCACCGTGAGAAGGAGCTCTCATTAACAACCAAATTGTTTTCAGAGGCTGTGGGGTAAGGAGTTTCCTTAGAAACCATTTGGTAAGAACTGTGGCTTTCTTCCTTAGAAATCTCAAGCACTGAAAAGGCAGATTTGCTGGCATAAATCAAACCCAATTTCTAGGGTTCACTAAATCCTTTCTCCTCAAAATAATGTTTTGTGACTTGATCTTAGCTGTTAATAGTACACGCTGCAGAGCTGGTGTGAACCAGTTTTAAGTGAATTTTGTCCAATTTCGTTTGTCATTCAGTGGAAATCACTTCCAGAGCTTGTTGTACCTGATGAAGGCTGACGTGTAACAATGAATGAGATACTCTGTTTTTGCTGTGTAGCAAAATCTGTACTTTTCTTTTTTCTACCGAGTTTACCCAGGCGGATCGATCTTTGTATTATTAGGACAATGCTAATCTGTGCTGATTTCAGAATTCTTGCTTATAAACATACTAGTTGAATGAGCCTGGAAAACACATTTCTGTGTTTAAAAAAAAATGTAGGTGTTTCAGCAAATCTGGATGAAAATAATTTTGCTACTACAGGACCACATGGCTACACGCTGTTGTCCAGTTTGCACATGTTCTTGCACTGCCTCCCGAACAAACCAAATGCCCAATTCACTCTACGCAACATCTCATTCATTCATTCATTTATTCATTCAATAAAATCTTATTGAGTATCAATTATTTGCTGAATTCTGTACTAGATCCAGGAGAGAAGATGAACAGTCTCCTGTCCCCATGGGGCTTATAGTCAAACATGAATTCTTGCTCCCATTCTGACATCCTCAGAAAGAAACAGCACCATTCTTACAGTCACCATCTGTTATCCATCCAACTGCCCATCAGCTACACACCAGGCAGGCAGCTGCTACATCATCCCCTAACTATGTCTAAATCTCATTCCCTTGACTGACATGAATTGGGAAGTAGTTGCATATCTGTCAGTACTTTCCATGGGTCCTGGAACGTGACAGGTACAAAGTAGATGTTTGTTGGATATGAGACTGAACAGCTAATAGAACCGGTGATCTGATACTTGAGCAATAGCAATAATATACCAGGGTCTTAGAAAAATACCATCGATCTTTTACTAACTTTCTGCCAAACACTTTAGAGAGGTGAAAGACAGAAAGAAACCTCAAGAAACTGTCAAGCTGTTCTAAGAACCCTAGTGACCACAGCCATTGTCACGTCACTAGGCAACTCTTCCTTACCCAAAACCGAACTATTGGTAATCTGACAGAATCATCTGCACTCAAAAAATAAGTCAGGGTAGAGACTGTTCTCCTTACTTGGTTAAGAGGGGGTGTTGTGGCATTTTGTTTCAGGGCTACTTGAATTTTACGAGGAGTCTTACCTTCCAAAGCAACTTCACTGAGCACAAATTGCGAAATCTCTACTGTAGCCTAAGGCCCTGCACACTCTGCCGCCCTGCCCTCTCTTCTCTTCCCTTATTGCTTACCTTTCCTGCTTTTCTCCTCCCTCACCCCACCCCATATCTATGCTAGTATGCTTCAAAGTTCTGCCTTAGGATGCTGGCTCTCTCACTGCTTCATCTCCTCCTTTGATGCTCTCAAGGCTCATCCCGTCCAGTCATCTGCCCCAATGTTGTCCTCTGTGCACACTTTTCAATAAGGTCCAACAGACTTGATCCCTCCACACAGAATGCTTTCTACCTCCATAGTCTATTCTCTTTCCCCACCCATCCATTAGTTAACTTATTCGTTCACTTTGCATTCCTATCACAACACCCCCTCCCATCCTCCCAGTCTCTCCTCAGACAGACTTTCCCCCCCACAACTCCTCTCCCTTCTCCTCTGAGAAGGAAGAACAACCTGGGTATCACCCCTCCCTGGCACATCAAGTCACTGCAGGACTAGGCTCATCCTCTCCCACTGAGGCCAGACAAGGTGGTCCAATTAGGGGAATAGGACCCATAGGCAGGCAACAGATTCAGGGACAGTCCCTGCTCCAGTTGTTGGGGGACCCACATGAATACCACATTGCATATCTGCTACACATGTGCAGGGTTCCTAGATCTGAAAGGACCAAATTAGCCAGAGCCGAGCTGACTCCACGACAGGTTGGGAGGCTAGACCTAAGTTTCTGTTTTCCAGAAATAAGAACCCAGATCTAGGAATTTGTAGTCAGCCAACCACAGCAGTGGGCAGCCAGTCCAAGGACACCTTTTCATCTAGCCTGAAGTAAGAATAGGTAGCTAGAATGAGTCAGCAACCCCCCAGGAAGTCTCCAGAGCCTAACCAATTATAAAGTCAGTCAAACCCCTAGGGATAGAACTTACCAGTCAAGGTAAAAGGACACACACCCCTCCCTGGAATTCCCCGGACAATAAAAGCCCGGCCTGTGAGTCCACCAAGGTTCTCCATTCCCAAGTGGGGAAACCCCCCCATGCATGTGGAAAATTCTGCTGAATAATCTCTCTTTGATTTTGCATACTATTTGAGTTTGGGGTATTATTCTCTGACAATCTTGGACCCTAACAGGTCCAGCCTATGCATACTCCCTGGTTGGTGGCTCAGTCTCTGGGAGCCCCCAAGGGTCCAGGTTAGTTGACTTTGTTGGTCTTCTTATGGAGTCCCTACCCTCTTCAGATTCCTCAATCCTTCCCCCAACTCTTCCACAAGACTTCCCAAGCTCTGTTTAATGTTTGACTATGGGACTCTACATCTGTTTTGGTCAGCTGCTGGGTGGAGCCTCTCAGAGGACAGTTATGCTAGGCTCCTGTCTACAAGCATAACAGAGTATCATTAATAATGTCAGGGATTGGTTAACAATCTTCTTATAGAGAAGTGCAGGGGATTGTCTGGTTGCAAAATGATCTCTATAGATTAAATTGTAAGATTGTTATTGAACTTCCTCTTAACTGTTAGATATCTTAATTTCTTAATTAAAATTTTAATTAATATGTAAGTATTTTGTTTATGTATTATTTTTTAGTGTGTGTATATGAGGAAAGACAGGCATGTGTGCCCTTTGACCCATGAAAGTCAGAGGACAATGTGCAGTAGCCACTTCTCTCTTCCTACCTTTTGGGTCCCAGGGATCAAACTCAGTGGCCAGGCACAGTGGCAAGTACTTGCTGAACCATCTCACTGACCCCACTTAATTTTACCTAAACAAATTACTATACCACAAATCTTCCCCTCACACAACCACACATATGTATACACACTTATGAAAAAACATCTGAGTTTGTGATTGCTATTCTCGTGTGTCAACTTGATTGCATCTGGAATTAACTAAAATCCCCAAATGGAGGGCACATCTTAATTTTTGCTTAATCCAGTTCTAATCTGGATCTTTGAGGTAGAAAGACATGCCTTTAATCCAGATATTTTTGAGCTGAAAAAAGACATGCCTCTTGAGACTGGAAGACACCTTTTTGTCTGGGTCATACCTTCTGCTGGAAGCCTATATAAGAACATGGAAGAAGGTAGGATTTGCTCTGTGCCTGCTTATTCTCACTCTTGCTAGCAAGTCCACCCCTTCACTGGCATTAGAGCCTACTTCTTCAGGATTCCAGCACATACTGAAGTTTAGTCTCATGGTCTGAGCAATTTCTGACTCTTAGATTCAGATTCTTATTTCACTTCATAGTCAGCTGTTGTTGCATTAGCTGGACTACAGCCCATAAGTCATTCTAAAATATCTCCTTAATATACATACATATATAAAAGTAACTTTTATTTGATAGATCGTCATATCAGAGGCTTACTGTTGAATAAGCCCACCTTTTCTAGTTCTTTATGAACTCTGGCTGGTTCAGCTCAGCTGTTCTGACTCAAACTCCTCTCCAAGCTGATCTGAATTGCACAAACTGCAAAAACTGAACAGAACTCAGAAACAAACTCAACTGCACTGTACTAACTGCATTGCATGAACTGATTCAATTCTCTCTCTTCACTGCTCTTAAGTACACTCTCCTTCCTGTCTGTTTTCCTGAGAGTTGGGTATATCTTACCTCTGACTCATTCTGTCAAATCTTTCTCTGACTCATCACTTTGTCTACCCATCAATTAGAAATCACTTTCAAATGTGGCTGTTTCTGTCTACAAACTAACTTTACCTTTATAGGTTGGGATTAAAGGTGTGTACTAAGAGCATGTTTGTATTACAGCCAGAGGGATTAAAGGTATGTCATGTGTCTGCATTCCAGCAGATTTAGGTCTTTGGATGCAATCCCTTGCTAGAGCAGCCATGTCGCTAGATTAAAATTTTTATAAATACATAAACATACACACACACACACACACACACACAGAGAGAGAGAGAGAGAGAGAGAGAGAGAGAGAGAGAGAGAGAGAGATTCATTCTATAAATTCTGTTACTCCAGAAAATCCTGACTAACTGCTAACCAATTCAGGGCTAAAACATACTTCTTGGTTTTGAATCTTGTGAACCTTTCATTCCAGCTCTTATGGTTTAAATACAAAGTGCCACCCCACATTCACCCCACCCCCAGCCTCAACTTAAAAGTTTCACCTGCTACAGGCTTTCCCAGATGATGATGATGTTATGGAAAGGTGACTGGGCCAAAAGGGTTGTTATCTAAACAATGATTTTCTGGCTCTCTGTCTCTCTCTCGCTCTGGCTGTCTCTCTGTCTCTCTCTCTCCCTGTTGTTTTTAAATTAAATTTATTTATTCACTTTACATGCAAATATCAGTGCCTCTCTTCTCCCAGTAACCCTCACACAATTCCTCCCCCCATTCCACCCTCCCCTTCTCCTTTGTGAAAGGGGCCCCCTCTTGGTGTTAGCCTCCCACACTGACCACCACTACCAGCCCACCACTGGCACATCAACTCGCTGCAGAAATAGGCACATCCTCCCCCCACCTCCCACCCCCCAGGCCAGTTTAGGAGAACAGGATCTACAGGCAGGTAACAAGACGCTGGGACAGCCCCTGCCCCAGTTGTTGGGGTACCCACTTGAAGACCAAGCTACTCATATGCTACATATGTGCAGGTGGCCCAGGTCTAGCCCATGCTCTGAGCTCTGGAAACCCCCAAGAGCTAGGTCAGTTGACTCTGTTGACCTTCCTGTGGAGTCTCTGTCCTCTTTAGGCCCTAAGTCCTTCTCCCAACTCTTCCATAAGACTCCCCTAGCTCCATCTAATGGTTGGCTGTGGGTCTCTGCATCTCTTTTGATGGACTGCTGGGTGGAACCTCAGAGGACAGCTATGCTAGGTTCCTAACAATGCTGCATTCTTGATTTGATGGTGTTACAAAGAGGAAGGACCAAGCTGGGGGAATTATGTCACTAGCAGTGTGCCTTAAAAGGGTTGGCTTCGTTACTTCCCCCTTTTCTCTCTAGCACTTAGTCATCATGAAGCAAGCCACCTCCCACCCTAATGCCTTGTTGCCATGATATTTCTGCTGTGCCATAGGCATGAGGCCACAGAGCTAGCCAACAATGGTCTGAAAATAGGAGCCTAAAGAAGGCTTTTCTCTCTTACCTAGTTTCTCACAGGTATGTTGTCATACCAATATGACAATATAATATTAAAATATTAACAATTACTCTCCTGTCTGTCGATTAGTCTCCTGGTCTCCAAGTTTTCCAGAATTGCAGCCTGTTCCTGCTTGGTGTAATTCTCATTAAATACTTCTGAACATACTTCAGACATTTTCTTTCTTGGTCTTTGAGAGGGCTCTGTTTTTGTCTTTGATAATACAATTGTATTCTGTAACCCAGTCTGGCCTTGGACTCATGAAAATCTCCCACCTCAGCTTCCTGAGTGCAAGGACTATCAGCTTGAGCCACAATACACAGCATGAAAACTCAGTTCTGTTGCATATTCCATCTTGAACCCCGGAAATGTGGAGAATATTCAGGCAGTGGGGCAGGACATGCATACTATGCAACAGACAGAAGAACTGGAACCCAGTAATTGTCACTGTGTATTTATGGAGCAACAAAGTACAAAACTTGTGGCAGAGAAAGATAGCTTGGGTTCCAATAATTCCATTATTATGATGGTAATATGATTCCTGAGATGGTGGGAATGACCACGCTAGTGGAGAGCTTCTGGTTATATTCATAACATACATGGAAGACACAGATGAAACTATAATTAAACAAGGTTCTGGGTTATACAGTTAGGAGGAGGGGGAGTTAAATCTTAAACTTGATCTTTCTGACTATAGTTAGTTGCTCAGAAAACCTTTAAAGAAAAGTTATAATATAAATTCTATTCTCAGAAACCTTTCTGTTGTAGCTGCTGTCTCACAGTCCTTATTCATTGGCTCATTAAGTTCCTAGTACAAAGACTATTCATTCATCATTTATTCTTGTAGCTTTTCATTAACAAGACGCTAAGAAAAGAATATAAGAATATATTGTGGATAAATGTTGTGGACTAAATTAGACGATTCCCACAAGCCCACTTTGCGTTATCCATTAGATTTTTGTCTTGTCTGTTTTTGTCCCTTCAACCCACTCAACTTAAAGCCCAGTTTAAGATTTAGAATTCTTACTTGAGGTAATGGAGATCTCTTCCATCTGTAAAATCACTCATTGTTCTTTATCTGTTCATGGAGATAAATCTTACAGTTTGGAAAGATGTATTATCTTTTGTGAATCCTTTTCTGAGATGCTTACTAATGTCAATAAATCCACTCTGGTTACCTAAAACCCTAAAACACACATTTGTATATAAATGTATTCTCTTAGACAATTCAGGACAGGAATGAACATTTAAAACAAGAAAAAAATTTTAAACTACCTAATAGCAGTCAAACATTACCATAGCCTGAGTGCTGTAGTCAGCATACAAAAGAATCTCTTTTGTTCTGGTTGAGGCCTCAGACTACCACCTAAGAAACAGGGCCTGCCAGCATGAAGATAAAGTTATTGTTAAAAGAACACAACAGTTCATGAAAATGGTTTTTTCTTTCTTTCTAATCATTTTGTATAAGAGAAAATTATTAGTGGTTGATAGCAAAGTTGTTAGAAATTGAATACCTGCTGTAAAATCTAATAAAAACATTATTACTTCAGGGGAAGCACATTACCACAAACTAAGTTATTATTCCTAAGTAATAGAGTCAGGGCATGGTTGACACAATAAACAAAAACTATGCCACTCACTAAGAACAAAAGTAAAATCAGCATGCTACAATCCCAAGACCCAAAGAAACTGGGTAATAAGGAGGGCCCAAAGGAGGAGATGTGGATTTCATTCAGAAGTGGAAACAGAATAGTGATGAGAGGTGGATGGAGAGAGGGAACTGGTTGGAAGAGAAAGTGAGAAGGTGAATGGGAATGGAGATCCAGTGTTGGGTGTTAGGAGAGGGGGAAGGAGAGGGCTGGGAAAGAGAATGGAAATAAGTGGGTGGGGGGCATCTCTGAGAATAGCTAGAGGCCTGGGACAGGGGAAGATACAGGGAGTTTGGGGGGAATGCCTCCCAGAGAGAGAGATTTAATGGCCATGTGCTGTAGCCAGGCAGAACTTCCAAAGGAAGGAGGGGGACATCAATCCATCTACAAAACCTTCAACCTAAAATTTATCCTGTTTACAAGATACACAGGGAACCGGGCGGTGGTGGCACACGCCTTTAATCCCAGCACTTGGGAGGCAGAGGCAGGCGGATTTCTGAGTTCGAGACCAGCCTGGTCTACAGAGTTCCAGGACAACCAAGGCTATACAGAGAAACCCTGTCTCAAAAAACCAAAAAATAAATAAATAAATAAATAAAAATAAAAATAAAAAAAAAATAAGATACACAGGGATAAAAATGGAGCAGAGATTGAAGGGACAGCCAACCAATGACTGCCCCGACTTGAGACCCATGCCATGGGAAAGAGTTTCCCTGACACTATTAGTGATACTCTGCTATGCGTATAGATGGGAACTTAGCAAGCCTTTTCCAAGACCCCTATAGAGCCCCAGCAATGTATTAACACTTTTGTACAACTTGTAAAAGTAAGATAAGTAATTGCAACTGGTAAAGACTAATTTGGATATGACTTCATTTCCTCTCTTGCTGCTGTGCTGAAGTGACCACACAAAGCTTTAGGATAGAATGAAATGGGAGGTGGAGTTGAAGATATATTGTGTGAAGGTAATGGGTTGGACTTGTGCACTCTTCAGGGTTATATATGGGATAAATCGCAATTAACTAAATGAGGTCAAGACTAATTTGTAGCTGAGCATGGTGGTAAATGTTTGTAATCAGACTTGGGAGTCTGAGGCAGGAGGACTGATACAAGTTTGAGGTCAGCCTGGGTTACACAAGAAGACTAGTCTCAACTATATAACAAGTATGTGCCTTGGACAAAATGCAGGCCAGTAAGTCATATTATAGCATGAACATATCCCATGGATACTCCCATTAGAAGTATGTAGCTAACTTAAGAGGAAATGTAAAAGAGATTTATTCAAACTCTTGACAACAACCTTATTATTTTAGAAAAACAGTATTGATGCTATTTTATGACTAAAAGTCATTTTTAAAGATCAACAATAAAAATAGGCACGTTTCTACATACGAGTATTTCCTACTGCAATAGTTTGAATAGCTGTTCCCCTCTCCTCCAAATCACATGCCTAAATCTATTCACCAGTATGACAATATTAGAAGGAAAGGGATTACTGTCTTTTAGTGGGGGATGAGAGTTGTCTTGCCATTTTTACAGAGGATATGATGAAAAATACCACATATAACTGGAAAGATGCCGCACACAAAGAAACACACTTGTCTTCATAACTAAGAAAAATAAATCTCTATTGCTGATAACCCATTCATTTTCTGATAGTTGGTTACTGCAACCAAAATATATATAGACTATCTGCCATGAGCATTGTTTTACTACCATAAGTAAGTAGAAAACTAGACAAAGTACGCAAATCAGTAGTGTCCAGACACTGCACAAAAGGGAACTCAGATCAGTGCTCTCATCAATTTAAAAACAACTAAACTTAAATACAAGCCTTAAAGGTATATAATTGATGTATGAATTATTTAAATGCACAACAGAACAACTTCAGCACTCTTTAAAGAAATACAACACAATAGTGACCAATAAGAATATTAACTACACACAAGTAAAATTCATAGGTGGGCTGTCCAGTCAAAAGGTATTAGACATGCAAAAAAGTGAGAAACTGCAACACATAACAAGGAGAACAGAAATATAGTAATGATAGAAAGAACAAAAAAGATCTTAAGAGTAGTTATTTTAGGTATTATAAGCAGGATCAAAGATGTAAAAGAAAGCATGGAGATTAGAAAAACAAATTCCATAAAACAAAAAAAAAATCCAAACAGAAATTTTTATAGAGATGACAATATAATATTTGAAATATAGGCTATATGAGATAGGAACAATAAATAAGATGCCATACAAGAAAAATTATTGGAAATAAAATTTAAATCATCTGATATCAACTCTGAAGGTACACAGAGGGATAAGAGCTGCAGATGAATAGAACTTTTGTGACATTTCAGAACAATCTAATATACATAGCTGTAATTCCAGAAGGAAAGACCTAAATTTTATAGAGGGCAGGTATACATTTGAAGAAATACTAGCTAAAATGATTCCAATATAACCTCTAAACCTATATAGCTTCAAGAATCAAAGTAACTCCAAGCAGAATTAAAGAAAACAAGATGTCTGTAAGATAAGCCATAGCTTAACTTCTGACACTCAGTGATAAGAGTTTTAAACACACAAGCACAGACTTCACTGGGAAGAAGACTTAGGTGACAGAGGATTTCTTATCAGGAATTATGCAGGCTAAAATACAGTGGAAAGACTCTTCAAGGTGCTGAAAGGGAAAAACAAAACTATGAACCTACTAGCCCAGTCCCATAACTTTTTCTTTCAAAGAAAGAAAAGAAAATTGCAGGCAAAACACAAAACTAACTTTTCTTCAGATGAGCAAATGCTGTGAGAATCATCACAGTGCCTTTATTTGGAATTTTAGCATCATAGCCTGCCTGATTTCTGCATCTCTGGAAGTTGGTTTGTTAGGTAGTGATTGTGGTGGTTTGAATGAGAACACGGGCTCATGTGTTCGAAAGCCTGGTCTCTAGTTGGTGGAACTGTTTCAGGAAAGATTAGGAGGTGTGGCCACGTTGTGGAGTGTCTCTATGAGTAGACTGAGGTTTCAGTCTCTCTCTATCTCCTGTTTGTGGATCAGATGTAAGCACTCGGATCTTGCTCTGTCTCCATGCTGTCTGCCTATTGCCATGTTCTCACCATGATGGTCATGGACTTATCCTCTGAAAATGTCTGCAAGTCCCCAGTTAAATGCTCCCTCCTATATGTTGCCTTGGTCATGGTATCTATCCATCATAGCAACAGAGCAGTAACCGGATTCTGAGAATTAGGCAAGTGAGTCAGTATGTAAAAATGCATGTAAGCTGCTTGGGAACAAGCCTGGAGGATGGACTCCACAGCGTAGTTATTCTTGGCTCAGGGTAACCCACTGCAGGGCTTTGCACAATTTCTTGTCAGCCTGAAAAATGGCCCAAACGGTGACCTCCATGATCCAGCACAAATCTAAACATTAATGCTTATGAACCTCAGTCTTATGAAATGTAAGCTGCATTTTATCACAAGAAATATATCTTAGTCTACTAAAACCGGGTTAGAATGTATTACTTACCAAAGCTAACAGTGTTAAAACAGTCCATTCTCTCATTGGAAATGTAGTGCTTATTGAATTATTTTTAAATAAGTATTTCAAAACATTTATTTATTTATTTTACCGAGTAAGTATGCACATGTGTAGGTCAGAGTGATTTCAATGTCAGTTCTTTCTTTCTACCTTGCTTTTGAGGCAACTGCATTGCTCATATACATATGTACATATGTATATATGCATTATGCATGTAGTCTACCACATTAAATTTTTTTGATGATTCTTTTAAAATTTTTTATGTGCAATGATGTTTTTGCTTATATGTATGTATGTCTGTGTGAGGGTGTCAGATCCCCTGGAACTGGAGTTACAAACAGTTGTGAGCTGCTATGTAGGTACTGAGAATCGAACCAGGATCCTTTGGAAGAGGAAGTGTGATCTTAACATCTAAGCCATCTCTCCAAGCCCAACATCTGGGTCTTTTAATATATGTTTTGGGGAGCAAACTTAGGTTATCACGTTTGTGTAGCTGATACCCAATGATCCATCTAGCCAGCCCTTAGAATATTTATTTATTCTCTGACACTTTCATGCATACTTATAATGTATTTTGAGCATACTCACCCCCATTACCCTCTCTTGTCCCTCTCTCACACACTCAAAACACTTCTTCCCCACACGTTCTCCACTGCTTTTGTGAATTTTTATAAATGACCCTCTAAGTTTGGTACGGTTGCTTGCATGATGATAGGTGTGAGATTATTTCCTGAAGTGTGGGCAACTTATCAGTGAATACAGGAGTGAAGAAAGTGCCCCCCTTTCCTCCAGTAGCCATTGACTGCCCAAAGCTCCTAAGAAAGGGGTGGAGCCTCATGAAACTCAGGTTTCATCTGGGATGGAGTGGTAGTGGGACCAATCTTATGCAGGTTTTGTACTGGCAATCACAGCTGCAGTAAGCTTATGAGTGCAATGGTGTGTGTGTCAAATCCAGAACACAGAGTTTCATAGCATTCCTCCTCACCTTCTGGCTCTTACATTCCTTCTGTTCTCCCTTACCATTGTTCCTTGAGCTTACAAGGGGTTCATATAAGAATCCCATTTAAGGCTAAGTTTTCAACACTCATTTGTTCTCAGCACCGTGACCAGTTATTAGACTCTGCCTTAACTGCTTCCCACTGCAAAAAAAAAAAAAAAAAAAAAAAAACTTCATTGACCAAGGCAGTGACCTATTCATAAACATAAGTAATTAGAAGACAGTTTGATGTCAAATTCTACTCATTTTTAAAAGGTGATCAAATCTGTAAGATGAAAAGCTAGAAAAAGAATTTCCATATAAACATATAATGTGAACATATATAGTTTTCATGGACATGGTCATCATTGCTTATGTAAAATCAAAGCATTAAATCAGGGCCTCCAGAAACACAGCCATGCTATTACCAGGAAATTTGTAATGTCTCCCCTCTCATGAAGATTCCTACAAAGGATGACATTAGATTCAATCTCACAATGTTACGGATACACAGGAAACTGTATATTAACTTTTCCAAAGCTTTGAAATACACACAGCATCACAGACATACAGATTTTAATTTGAGCTGGAAGTACCACATAAGTACTTGCATTTTTAAATGTATTCTTAAAAGTATGTTTACATATAAGCAGGATGAAATTACAGATATCAAGACTCTAGACTAAGTTCTCTAGTGTGTTTAAAATGATGATTTTTCTTTAAAAAACTCACACAGCACAATTTGGAACCTAACATGTGGGTTATAGTCAACGCTAATTTTAAGAAACTCTTTTGGGATTTGCTTTGTGAGAGAAAGAAAAAGAGTATTTTTGAGAAATACATGACCGATATCTTCAAAGTATAGTCAGACAAAACTCTGAAGCAAATAGCATTTTTAAAGATTGTAGGATTAACTGCAGTCTTCAGTTTCTTGAACTGCAAAATGCAGTCTATCCTCTTATCTCAGAGGAACAGTTGGCTGACCCCTTACAGACAGACGAATATCACTGTACCTGGTGACCTTCCCTTCTCTCACTCAATGTTGACTAAAAGCATACTTAGCCTTTATAACATATAGGAATCTTGGTTTATGTATCTACTTCTGAGCCTATTTGTGTCTACATATAACTTATCACCACATCTGTCTTTCTTAATGTAGCTTTTTACCTCAAACTACATTTTTTTTTTAATCTTTTTCTAACAAATGATCAGGAAGAAAATAGTCATTTCTATTTTAAGGAATAGCTTCATACATAGTACCTTACAGCATAGTTTGCCCCAGCTCCACGACTCTAAAGTAACTAAGTACTACATGGAAGAGTGTCCTCCAAAAGTTCTTGCCTACTTGGAACCTGTGAAAACTATTCTATTTAAAACTAGGGTTTTTGCATAAAATTAAGTTAGATTGAAGTCATACTGGATTGAAGTGGGCCTTAATAGAATGAACACCATCCCAAGAAGGCAGCAGTTTAGACATGCAGGCGAGGACATACAGAAACATGGCCGTGTGTAGGAAGAGGCAGAAACAAGTTATGGAGCTATAAGCCAGAGTGACTGGGACTAAGGCTTTACACCTTAAGCTGGAAGAGGCCAGAAACACCAGAAGCTAGAAGATGCTAGACAGGGCTCTTGCCAGGGACTTTAGAGAGAGCAAGGTTCTGCTGACAACTTGGTTTTGGGCTTCTGTCATTGAGAATTGTGTGAAGTTCTTCTTACTTAAAGGCTTTCTGTTTGTGGTCATTCATTAACTATGAAATTAGCACGCCCTCCTAATTACATAATTCAGTACCTTCATATTCCTTTTGTTATATTTAAGAAAGGTTTGGTCTTATGCTTTATGAGGTTTCTGCATTGGATTTTAAGTGTACATTAACTTCATGGCCTCAATTCACTAATAAAGATGCAAGGGCTGGGTGAGTAGAATCAAAACACAAGATCCACTAGTTGCTGTCTCCAAGAAACACACCTCTCTGATGAAGACACACACAGACTGATAATCAATGACTGGAAAATAATCTATCAAGGAAACAGATATTCAGAACAAGCTGCTCTGGTAGCCGCTCTACTGTCTCCATGTCCTCGAGTAGGTCCAGTAATTGATATTGCTGTTGGTTTCTACTTTTGTTGCGCTATGATCTGATATGGTACAAGAGATGATTTCAGTACATTTTATTTGGCAACACTTGATTTGTGTCTACAACCTGGTCCATGTTAGAGAAGGCAAAGGTAAAAGGAGAGAGGAAAGTACTGATTCCACAATGTTGTCTTCAGATACACACACACACACACACACACACAATGTGGCACCCCTACACATATCCACCTCTCTCTGTGTCTCCTCTCTCTCACACACAACAAACAAACAAACAAACAAACAAATGCTTTAAAGAAGAAAGTGAGATCCATTAAATGCTAGTAGGATGTGGGGAAAGAGAAACCTTCATGCACTGCCAATGGGAGTGTAAACTAATGGAGCTACTACGGAAATTAGTGTTTTTTTTTTTTTTTTTTCCTTGCAAAGATAAAATAGAACTACCACATGACTCACTACACCACTCAGGCATATACCAGAAGGACTCGACGTCAATGCATCATAGATTTGTTTACTCATCCATGCTTTCTGCTGCACTATTGACAATAGCCCAGGAAATGGAGCCAGCCTAAGTGTCCATCAGCAGACAACTGGACAAACTGAAAGGCTTCACACGCTAAATGGAATTTTATGCTGCTAGAAAAAAAATGGAGTCATTACATTTGTTAGGAAGTTGGTGGTCTTTAGCCAAATTCACAAAAAAAGGTGTATTCTTTTCATTCATTTGTGGAACCTAGATTTATGTGTGTGTGCCTGTGAATCATAGAATTAGAGAGGGGATAATGAGAGGGCAGGAGGTAGGTGGAGGCAGGGTGAAGAGAAGTTAATGGAATACAAATAGTATGAAAGGGGGCAGAGGGGAGAGTAATGGGAGAGGAAAAAGTAGAGCCAGGTAGCACTAATACAACAAAAGGAAATGCCATAATGAAGCCAATTACATTGCATGCTAAACAAAAGTGATGAATTAAAGAAATAATAAAAAGAGCAGGATGAATACAACAGCTTGAAGAGTTCTACTTAAGTATAGAAATGTCACTAGTTGAGGTAGGCAATAAAGAGAGAAAGGAGTTAGAGTAGAGAAGAAAACATTCCATTAAGTTCAATTAAGAGTTAAGTTGGAGTGTGGGGTGTAGTGGCGCGTGCCATTAATTCCGGCACTCAGGATGCAGAGGCAGGCAGATCGCTGTGAGGCCAACCTGATCTACAGAGTGAGGTCAGGACAGCCAGGGTTGTTACACAGTGAAACCTTGTCTCAGAAAACAAAACAAACAAACAAAAAAAGAGTTAAGATGAGGTTAGGTATGACAATTTGGATCTGGTGTGTCCCCCAAAGTCTTTGCTCAGTGGAGCAGTGTTCAGGGGGTGGCTGGATCATGAGTATTGAATAGACTACTAGAAAGTGGGACCCAGCTGGAGAAAACCAGTTACTGGCAGGGTGCTTTTCAAGGCTATATTTCATCCTGGGTTCCTTGCTGTTTTCTTTCCAGCTGCTATAAGCAGCAGCTTTCCTCTACTGTGTTCTTCCACTGTGATGTTCTGTTTTGCGTTGGCCTCAAATCAACGCAGGCAAGGGACTACAGACTGGAGCTTCTGAAACTGTGGGCTAAAATCAGTTTTTCTCTTTATATTTATCTCCTCAAGTACTTTGTCAGTGATGAAAAGCCAACGGAACAGGTATCAGGAAGAGACATCTAAAAGTCAAATTGAAATTAGTTCAGGTAAGAAACTGGAGTAACAATCATGGGTCCAAAGACATACATGACATATAAAGACAGCATAGCATAAATAAAAACTAAGGGATTTGTCATCAGAGCTCTCTGAGAAAGAGATCCAACAAGATAAATATGAGTATATGTGTATGTATATAAAGTATATGATTTCAAAGACATTTATTCCAAGGAATCGACTCTTGATTATAGGGGCTGGTACCTGAAATACTGTATACTGCAAGGTGGTGGTGTGAGGGGGTGAAAGGATTTTTTTTTTTTTTTTTTTTTTTTGTAGTGTGAACTGATGAACAGCCTGGAAAACCATAAACTTAGGCATCAGTTCATACCAACACAATTTCTTCTTCAGTAAATCTCAGGTTTTGGTTACATTACCTACCAAGCACTCAAGTCAAATGGAACCAGGAAGCAAGTAGACATTGCTCTCCTGATATCTGACAAAAGAGACTTCAAACAGAAGGTAGTGCGAAGAGATGAAGAGGGACACTTCCTTCTAAAAAGGGAGCAGTCAACCAAGAAGACATCAGTATTGTAAGCATACAAAAAGAAGCACCAGAATTGTCATCATACATCAGAGTGACATAACATAGCCATAGACTATTTCATTCAGAAACCAAAGAACACATATTCTTCTAAGAAAACATGTGTAAGTTTTTCTAAAATTAGGCCACATACTGGGACAGAAAATGAATCTTTATTCCTCATATTTCATAAAGTCTCACCAACATGATTGCCTAAGCAGGAGCTTCACTAGACATGCCAAAGTGGACAGGGAAAAGCCCAGAAGGCTTCATTCCCCACTCAAAGACCTACAGGTAACTAAGGAATGCTGAGAGAAATATTCTTCTCTAGGGAAGAACAGACTTGAAAATATACATACAAATAACATTTTACAGACTGATCAGGTTATACTTAGAAATATGTATGTATATACACACATATATGTGCATGTAACAACAATTAATGAGAAAGGGCCTAGAATTTTGAAGTGAGCTAGGCGAGGTCTATGGAGGGAGGAAAGGAAAGGGGGGAAAGTGATATAAATTTATTATAACCTCATGGATTAAAAAAAGAACTAAACATTGTAGGAATGAAGACAGACCCTAACACTCAGCACACTGACAAGTGATGAGAGGCAGACAATGTAAAAGGCTCAGAGAAGCCAAAGATGCAGACACCATTCAGCAGACCAACACTGTCTGGCACAATGACAAGGTGTCATAAAAGCCTAAACATAGTCACAATTGCTGTCATTTTGTTATCAGTTTTGACCCAGCAAAATCTGTTTCTATGATGCTTGGGGAATGGGGCTTGGTTGCAGACGGTTGCCAAATCGAAAGGCAAGAGTAAATGCCTGTCCACAATACATTTGGAGGAACAGTAACTGAAATGTTCCAAACGCTGCTTTCCCTTCCTTCAGCTGGGGCTTCCCCTCCCACCACCAAATTATTTGGGTCTTCCCCAAGGCTCAACCACTGCCCAAAAGGCTAACCCAGCAACAGGTGCAGTCACGGCTGTTAAGATGCCAAGCATTATGGAAATTAGTTTCATGTCACAGGTGAAACATTAGATACTGAAATAGAAATACTTGTAATATCTTTCAGAGAGAGAATCCACAGACCTTTCTCTCTCTCTCCTTCTCTTCTCTCTCTCTCTCTCTCTCTCTCTCTCTCTCTCTTTCTTTCTTTCTTTCTTTGTTTTGTTGAAAGGAATGCTAAGGTGTTCAATTCTGATGCCATTGCTCTCAAACTATCTACTATAGTCTAAGCATTTTGTCAATGCCAAGGAAGAGGCAAAGTGTTTGTCACATACTTAGCTTTGTTAAGTGGTCGTACTTAAAGTTTAGTTGAATGAATACAAGCATATTTAATAAAAAGTGCTTTTAGGCAAGTGGTTAGCTAGAATGATTTCATTGTGATAATAAAGTAGTTGAATTGGGTTTTAATCAAGACATATTTGTCTATAATGACATTAAAAGAAAATACTACTGTGAGTTAAATTGCTATAAAAATACATTCATTTCATAATCACTAGAACTTTGTTTGACATAGTAATTTAATATCTTCTCAATGGAATGAAAGTTTTATATGTATTTTCTTAGAACTTAAAATAGACACAAGATTTATACTGGTCTCTGTATGGCTAAAACCACTCTCTGAAGAATACTTCCAGTAGTCAGGGGAAAGCTATAGGATCTCAAAAATGAAACTGAAATTTAACAAAGCATTTCTTTTTTTTTTTTTTTTTTACCATAAGTATTAGAGTAGACTATCTTTACTAATAAGCTAATGATGATTATATAAATTTATTATTAATAAGATTATTATACAATAATTACCTCTGAAAACCTCATATGTATAAATTCTTTGGTAAAGAGTAATCATTTGAAAACGAATTCATTTTTTATTTGTGTGTATGTGCCTGCATGTATGTGTTTGCATGCAGGTGCCCATAGAGCCAGAATATACAGTGGATCCCCTGAAACTGAAGTTACAGACACTTGTGAGTCACCAGATATGAGTACTGGGAGCAGAACCTGGGTCCTCTGCAGGAACAGAAAGCGTTCTTAACCACTGTTCCATTTCTTCAGCTCCACAAGAAGAGCTTTTGATTACTGATTTCCCCGCCCCCCCCCCCCCCCCATTTAAAAGCAGACTAGGACGAGCTCTGTAGTTGGTTAGAAAGCTTGTTGAACATGTGTAAAATCCTGGCTTCCATCCAAAAGACCATGTAAAATGGGTGTGGTGGCATTCAACTATATCCCTATCACTAGAGAAGTGGAGGCTGCAGGAGCAGAAGTTCAAGGACAAATTTAGCTACATAAAAAGTTAGAAAGATAGCCTAGGATACACGAGACTCCCTTTCATAAAGCAAAACAAAATAAACATATTGAAAGTAGAATTTTCTAGAAACCCCTGAAACCAGTTGATATGTAGCAGGGCCGAATTTTTTTACAAGAGGGGCCACTGAGCAAAGGTGTAAACTCTAAGTTAGCAGTGAAGACTTTAGGATACTGAAGATGCCAGGACCATGGGGTATCTACTGAGAAAAGCACAGTGTGGAGCTATCTGGAAAGAAGTTACATTAGATGCCGGCAGCAGAGATGGTGGGGCAGGGCTAAGCAAGCCCTTTAGAGCCCAGATGACGCCACCAAGGGTCCAGATGCTGCAGACATTAGCATTTGCCCTACTGGGCTTGGGTCTTTCTTGCTTTAGCCCAATTTTTCCTCATCATGTTGCCTTCTTTTTTTGGAGTGAGAATGTTTGTTCTGTGACATTGTTTATTGGAAAGTAGAGGTTCACAGTTAAAAGGCTGACTTGAGTGTCAGAAGAGATTTTGAACTTTTGAACAATGTTAGTACTGTCAAAGACTCTGAGGGCTTTCAAAGATGAACTGAATACATTTTATATTAGGAGATGGCTAAGAGGCCATGGGAGTAGCAATGGTTGGAAGTTTATAGGAAATATGTGTTAGTATTCTGTCTAAACTCCACCTCCACAGTTACCTGGCAACAGCCAGGTATGCTCCTCCCCACAGCTACCTGGAAATTGCCAGGTAGGCTTGGCCCACTATAAAAGGAGCTGCTTGCCCCCTCCTCTCTCTCACTCTCTTGACTCTTGCCTCTAGCTCCTCTCTGTCCCCTCCCCCCTCCCCCTTCTCTTCCCTCTCTCTCCACGTGGTCATGGCTGGACTCTACTTCTCCCTCTCTCTTCTTCCATCTTCTTCCCCCCACCTTTGCCCTCTCTCCTGAATACCATCCCCACCAAATGTTTGGTCTGGAGTGGTCTGTCCTAAGATGTGTGTAGACGTTAAACACTGGACATCTAACAATATGTAAAACTATCATTTATTCTCCTGGTGTAATTGTCATCTTGGAGGCTTACTGCCTCTGTCTGCTACCCTAGACCTAGTCCTGGAGTCTTCTAGCCGTCATACACCTAGAATGTTTTCAGCCTCTGAAACTTGATGCTGGATAAGCTCATCCCTCCCTACTTCTGTCTGAGTTCCTGGCTGGATCAACTCAGCTGTTTTGGCTCTAAACTCCTCTCCACACTAAGTGATTCAATCTGGCTTCTCTTAGCTTCTCCTGAATTGCGATGCTTTGCCTCAAACTAACTCTGGCAATTTGTTCTAATCTTCTGGCTCTTTCTCATTCTCTGGCTTGTTCTGTTCCAAGCCTGCCTAGCTTGTTTTCTCTCTGCAACTCATCTCTGTACAACTGTCTCAGTTAAACTGCCCTCTTTCTCTTTTTCTCTGCCTTGGTCTCTCTTAAGTAGCTTCCCTTTCCTCTCTCATGAGAGTTAGGACTATCCTATTCCGTCAAATCTTTCTCTGATTTATCGCTTTGTTTGCCACTCAATTAGAATTCACTTTCAAACTTGGGTGCTCCCTTTTACAAACTAACTTTACCTTCATTGTTTGGAATTAAAGAGGTATACTAAGGGTGGGTTTGTACTCCAGTCAGAGAGATTAAAGGTGTGTGCTAAGGAATGAACCACACCACAACTAAAAACAGATTTTTCAGTAAATAATGGCCAAGCCATTATTACATTACATAATAATGGTCAGTCAACAGGTTCTCCAGGGCAGGAGTTAGGATTAAAACATTTAGAAAAAAGACAATTAGAAAATTCTGTAGCACGACCCTAGCCAGTTCTGAGGCTGAAGCAGGTTTATTTTTTTTTCCCAATCTGCTTTTATACCATTTTAATTACATGCAGATAACAAGGTCAGTTCTAGGTTAAGGAACAAACAAGACAATAAGCACAAATAGTCAAGGAAAAAGCAAGGCAATAAACAAAGTCCCGTGATCACACTTTCTAGGAGCTTATCAGGAAGACCAAGATATCTGAGCCTACTTCCCTGTCCTATTCCAAAGTCAAACTCTTGCCTGAAGCCTACTTCTTTATTCTGGCCCCAAATCAAATTCCTGCCTGAGCTTACTTCCGTGTTCTGGACCATTATCAGATTCCTGACTGAAGCCTACTTCCTTGACCTGGACCAATGTCAAATTCCTGCCAAGTGGCCCCAAAAGCTCTCCATAAGATAACACGATCTCAGAGGTCATAGTGTGATCAAATATCCTGCAACAGGTATAAACCTTGAGTAAAAATTTTTAAAACTGGAGTCAGACACAAGCAAATAATCTGTGAGTGTGTGGAGTAAGAATAGTATGAGTTGAAGTTAGAGAACACAAAGTGTTTTTGAGAGAGAAGACTGGTACTGGAGAGCTGGTAAGCCACTTTTAGGAAATGTGGATTGGTTAGGCGCAGGATGAGGCAAGATGTCAGGTTTGTAGAATGAAAACAGTGTATCTAGATGTATATTTAAAGGCATTTTTTAAATTATTAATTTATTAATATTTTGTGTGTATGGGAATTTTGTCTGCATTTACGTTGTCTGTGTTCCATGTGTGTTTAGTGCCTCTGGAGCAGGCAGGCATGAGGCACAGAAGGCTAACTGGGAATGGCATGAGCTTTTGAAACCTCAAAACCTACCCCCAGTGACACACCTCCTCCCATAAGGCCAAACTTTCCAGTCCTTCCCAAACAATTCCACCAACTGGAGGCCAAGCATTAAAATACTTGAGACTGTGGGAACCATTCTCATTCAAAGCATCACATTCCACTCCCTGGTTCCCATAGGCTTGTATTTAGTTCAAATTTGAAGTTCCCACAGTTTTCCCCAGCTTCAACCCAGTTTAAAAATCTAAACTTCAAATTCTCTTTTAACTGTAAAATAAAAAGAAAATGACATATTTCCAACATACAATGATATGGAATATACATTACCATTCCAAAAATGGAGGAATAGGGGCATAATGAGAAAATACTGGACCAAAACAAGGCCAAATCCTGTAACTCTATGCCTGATGTCAAAGGGCTTAGACCGTTCTTCCCTTCCAGTTTTGCTGACTTCAACAGACTTCTCTTGGGCTGGTTCCACTCTCTATCTGCAGCCCTTTTTGCAGGCATCCTACAATTCTGCTATCTCCAACATCTTGGTGTCTCCACTGCAATCCAGGCTTCCCCTTCCAGCTTCAGGCAATGGTCTCTCCTGTCTTCCATGTAGAAACTCCCCCACCATGCATCCATGTAATCTCAGAGACTCAAGTCATTCCTTAAGCATGGAGGAAAATTCCAAACCCCTCTAACTCCTGTATCTTTCATGATCCTAAAGCCAGAACTGCATGGCCAGTGCTGCCTGCTTGGGCTGGAACCTACCCCTCTCCTTGAATTGCATTTGCCTAAACTTTGATTTGTTGTTGCTTTTTGGGATCAGAAAATTTCTTAGTCCCTTTCCTTTCACATGTCACAGGATCAGCTGTGTAGAAATCTTGCCCTGAGAACGCTTTTTTTAGAATATGGTCTTTCCTTACCTGTGTCAACACATGTGTTGTCTCCAATATTACATTCCTTTTAATCCTCAAGATGTAACTTTTGTATTTCTTCTTTCCCTCCTTGCTCTTTTTCATTATAGGTCTGCATAAAAATAATCACTAGTAACCAAGCCATAAAAGCAATAGCAGGCTACTTTAAAATCTCATCTGCCAATGAAATTAGCCCCAAACCCTTCCAACGTGGCCTCAGAGTCTTAGGACAGGGGCAAAGAGCAGCCACAGTCTTTGCCAAGATCCTGGACAACTAGTTTATAGTGCAGTTGCTAATATGATTTCCTCTGAAATCTCTTGAGCTAAGTATCCCCAGTCCATACTGCTCTCATCACTATTGTCCTCCAATCTCCTAATAGGCTGGCCTATTAAGCCCCATTTATAGCATTCAAAAACTTACTTAGTCCAAAGTCTTCCACATTCCTTCCCAAACCAGCATGGTCGGGACTGTTACAGTAATAGGCTGCTTCATGGTACCAATGTGTTCTTAGTTACTTTCCTATTGCTGTGATAAATCACCATGACCAAGGTAACTTATAGAAGAAAGACTTTATTAAGGGCTTACAGTTTTAAAGGGTGAGTCCATGAACATCATGCCAGGGAGCACTGCCTCAGGCAGGTATGGTGCTAGAGCAGTAACTGAGAACTTTCATCTTTATCCATGAACATGAGGCAGAGAGGTGATAACTGGGAATGGAGTGGGCTTTTGAAGTCTCAAAACCTTCTCCCAGCAACACATCTCCTCCAACAAGGGCACATCCTCTGATCTTTCTCAAACAGTTCTATGCACTGTAGACCAAGCTTTTAAAAATATTAACACAGAGAGACTATTCTTCATACAAACCACTAAAAAAATCCCTTAGGACTGGAGTTGCAGGTGGTTGTAAACCATACGGGTGCTAGGACTTGAACCTGAATCATCTTCACCACTGGACCATCTCTCCAGCCATGTTTGTTGTCAAACACCCACCCCACTTTTTTCCATCACTTGACAACACTTTTGACACACTGTGGTAATATTGACAGTCAAGTGGGTGGTATAAAAAATATTAAAATAACTTGATTCCTATTTTGTGATTCTCATAAACCTATGTAGTCTTCTCTTGCAGATGACAACAAACCTATTGCAAAACTCATTTTAACACCTAGTAACAGGGCAATGGTATTTGACCACCCATCTGTGGACATCCCAAATATGAGTGTATCCCTCGACCAGATTCTATGCATTATAAACATATGATAAAGAGCTAATAATTAGACTCGAAGAAAAAGGTAAATGAATTCATTGAATAAGGATCCATGACATAACAAGTAGCTAAACATTGTTGGCATCCTTCTGGACAGTATCATAAAAGCTGTAAGATAGCAAAACCTCCAAAAAGCAGATTCTAAGATAATCAAATGTTACCATGTACCATGTTTTTTATTTGAGAAAATGCAAATTATTCTATTCCTTAGTGTTACATGGTAAAATAATTAACCTCCTTCTCAAATAAAACCTCTTTAAAAGAAACAGTGGGGCTAGATGGATGGTTCATTGGTCAGGGGTGATTATTACCCTTGCAGAGGACCCTAGTTCAGTATCCAGTATTTACATGGTGGCTCCCAATACACATATGATAATTCCCACCTGTCTTTTAGGGAATCTGATGCCATGTTCTGATGGGTACTGTGCCACTGTATATACATGCTGCACATACATACACAGGCAAAACACTCATACACATAAAAACAAAGCAAATGTTTAAAAGAAAACAAAAAATATAACACCAATAACACAATCATGGATTTTGAGTGAAAGGGAGGCTATTCCCCCACAAAGTCACAGCTAATTTAAATGTATTTAAACATAAGCAGACACTACATAGTTTTAAGGTGCAAAGCCTTTTTCTTTTTTTTTAGCAGAAAATTTTAAAGGAACTACTAACTATCAAAATGGTGTAGAAATAAACAGCTAATATACGTGTGTGTGTGTGTGTGTGTGTGTGTATGAGAGAGAGAGAGAGAGAGAGAGAGAGAGAGAGAGAGAGAGACAGAGAGAGAGAGAGAGAGAGAGAGAGAGAGAGAGAGAGAGAGAGAGGAGAGAGAGAGAGGGAGTATGGGTGTGTGTAACATCTCTGGAAGTCACTTTATATAACAGCATAGGGCATTAGGTAACTCCGTCTATGTGGTTTCTCTCAACCTAGTGAGCCAAGATTACTGATAATAAAATCCTCCTCATATTTCGCAGAAAATAATTCTAGACTTGCTAATTTCTTTTTTTCTACATGTGTAGTCTATATGGCCATATAATAAATCATAATGTCACTTAATAAACAAAAGTGATGTTTTTTAACCTAAGTAAATAAATACACAATAAAGTAACTACAAGTCTTTTTTTAAAAAAACCTTAGTAAATGTAGTCTCCTCTAGAGGAGTGTTATCTTTAATTACCACTTATTTGTTAGAAAATAGTGGCTATAAATCAATTCAAAGGTCTCCAGACTCTCCGAATATTAATGCAGATTTCTCCTAACAAAGACAATCTGTGGGAGCATGTAGGTTAAAAGGCCAGTGTCACAGTAAAATAATATTCTCCATTCACAATAAGGTCAGATGGAGTTTAGTCAGTCCCCTGATGGTTTCTTTTCAACAGACAAACAAGCTCAAACAGGAAAACTGAAGGATGGCTTCTTTCAGATGCGTGATAATTACAATTTGTCCATGATGTAATGAAGCATCTCAGCTATGTTATTTCTTTAAGATAAAAGTAGCATATGATGTTGATGGTGGGATGGAAAAGGCACAGGGATTAACTTGCTGTGACAATGTACATCTGAGGCACTTATTTTGTGAGTACAGCAAGAATATATAGGAGCTGATCCCTTCAGCGAGAAGACTAAACCTGTGTTACTGACAAAGGTTATAAAAATATGTTAATGACCTCTCAGAAATAGACAAATGTCTACCCTCATTGTTTTCTTAACCATTACACGATTTCTGTTACACAAGACTTGTAATTTGTTCTAATAGTAAAATTTGTCTGCTTTCTGAGTGCTGTCATTAGTGTTAATATTATACAACAACATATGCTAAAAATAAATAGTTGTTTTAATATAAAGTATTCAAAGCTCAGCTTGGATTAGGAGAAAAAAAAAAAAAAACGACCCTAGGAAATGTATCAAAAAGTAAGATCGGCTGATGTCCAGCTAGATGTTGAAATGTGTTATGAAGCAAACACAGAGTCCTCTTAACAGCTGTGGAGCCTAGGAAGCTATGGAGGCTTATTGTTCAACTTTCCTAAGCTTATAGGGTTCCCTAATAAGTTGCTGAGGATAGGGGGAGAGACAATCCATATTTGAAAACTGTTTAAAAGACTAAGGGAGAAAGAGCCAACCCCCACCCCGCACCCCCAGAATGGCTCTACAAAAACAGACTAGGTAAGATTTGCTGCTTGTATTTATTAAGGTAAAGAGGGAAAAGATTGCCATAACTTTTCTTTTTGACATCCAGGAAAGAAAAAGTTATTGGTCTCCTACTGAGGGACAAAGCTGGTAGAAAAGTAGGCTTATTACAAATTTTACACCAAAGTTAAGGTTTTTTTTTTTCTGGGAAAATTTTGAGTAGAAACTAAAATTTCTTCTTTATCTAAAATATGATGTTTAACATCTTGCTGAACAGGACACCTTTTTCCCCCTACAGTTTGGATTACAAATACTCTTTTTGGCAATATCTACTTACTATGAATCAATAAGAAAGTAGTCAGTAAAATCTAAAGTCATTAAAAATGACATTGCAAACTTTGAAAATTTTGCCGTACATTAAAAACCTCGCTGACATATTCCATGATGTGTGCATAAAGTATGCGTGATTTGTATCGTAAGCCGTTCAACACAAACAGCTTCCTGAAGAGGTATGGAGAAGACATGCTCATGTCTGAGGTTTCATCAGTGTCTTTCCAGTACTTTCTTAGAACACATCACACATCTGCATCGCATAAGACAGGATGTATAATTCACAGAAATTGCTTGGCTACTAATGAATGCATAATGATCTATAAACACACACACACTGTAAACCTGCTGTGGGCATACGCAATGCTAAGTCTAGAGACTAGGACATGAGTAAGACACACTCACTGACTTCAGAAAATTAATTTCATGAAGAAGAGATGCTGGAAGACAATTCCATCCATTGTTTTTAAAGATTTTATTTATTTTTATATATGTGAGTACACTGTAGCTGTCTTCAGACACACCAGAAGAGTACATCAGATCCCATTACAGATGGTTGTGAGCCACCATGTGGTTGCAGGGAATTGAACTCAGGACCTCTGGAAGAGCAGTCAGTGCTGTTAACCACTGAGCCGTCTCTCCAGCCCAATTTTATCTATTTTTATTTTTTTTTTTCATTGAAAGTTCATACAATATATTCTGACTGTGGTTTCCCCTCTCCCATCTCCTCCCAGATCTCTCCCTTCCCCATCCAACTTTATTCCTTCTTTCTCTCTTTAGAAAACAAACAGCAAATAAAAAAGCAAAAGAAAATATCTTTAAAAAGTGAAAAAGCACAAAAACCATGCAGACACACACAGGCGTAAAAACAAAAACCATTAAAAACAAAACTGGAAATCTTAATATACTTGCAAAAGACTAGTAAGACAAAAAAAAAAAAAAAAAAAAAAAGGCAATGTGAAACACACATTTACAAATACACCATTGAGTTTGTTTTGCGTTGGCCATTGGCTGCTGGATATAGGACCTGTACAGGTAGGCAGTTTTAAAGAGACTTAACTTTTTTTATAGACACAGTATTTTAGTAGAGGAGACTCCTTTGCTTAGAGGCTGGAGACCTCTGGGGAAACTGGCTGAGTGTAAAGGTTGGGTAGTGGGAATCTGGGTTGAAAAGACAAGGTTTAATGTTCAGTTGAGCTGAGGTGTCAGCAAGGTGCACATGGCTGCATGCTTTGGACTCAGAACTACAATTGGGTCAAACCACTGAAGGAAAGCTCATGGTACATAAGGAGGCCAGGCAGGCAGATGCTGAACATCCCAGAGATGATCTTTGGGATATTTAAAAGATCATGGGGGTTTCTTTTGGCTTTCCAAGTATTTTTTTTTTTAGAAGGGGGACTCTATTTTTAGAGTGTGTCTTTACTAGTACTCCCTGGTTCCTGTGAAGATACATTCAAAGGAGACAAGATGGGCAGCTAACATAGTAATGGAACTAGGATCTGAAACAACACAGCAATAGTAAGTATGGTTTCTGACAGAGCAGACCCACACTCCATGTGAGGGTGACTAATACCTGGCTTGGGTGAATGTCAAACCTACCCAATACAGACAGAGACAAACAGAGAAGGTGATGAATCCAGCTCTGGATGTATAGAACTGGATAGGTTTCTGGGTTATCTGAGGTTTGATTCCCAGCACTCACGTGGAAGCTTATAACTATTGTAACTCCAGTTCCAGGGATTCTGACACCCTCTTCTGACCTCCGTAGGCACCAGGAACACATATGGTACCCAGACATACTTACAGGAAAAACATTCACACACATAAAATAATCTAAAGAGAAATTTCAAAAGTATTTTTCCAGTGTTTATGTTTAGAAATGTATTAAAATGCTTATTTCTTATTAGCATATCTTATTTGGTGTCATTCAAAATCTTTTGCACATTTTTCACATTCCGTTGTTTTCTTGTTGCATTTTAAGAATCCATTAGATTTGAATTCATCTTTAGTTTATTATTGGTGTGTTTATTTGGGTTGGATACCAGCCTGGGTCAGGGGAGACCTCTGTGGAGTTATTTTTCTTTCACCTTTAATTGGGTTCCAGGGATCAAACTCAGGTTGTCAGACTTGTGTGATAAGTTCCTTTACCAGCATCTTGATGGCCTTTTTTTTTTTTTTTTTTTTTTTTTTTTTTGTTGTTTGTTTGTTTTGTTGACAAGTCTTTTGTCAAATTTCTGATTTGCAAACATTTCTCTCAGTGTATGACTTCAGTTTTTTGAAAGGAGTTTTTATTATTAAAGTAAAACTTTTTCCCCTTCTCTGCAACATGTCTTTGATATTATACCTAAGAAATCCTCCCCTAGATAGGTCAGTTTTCTGTTATAATTTTAGGTCTTTCCATTTACACCATGATCTATTTTGAGGTGTACATATTTTAATATGGTGCAAAGAATAAATCAATTTAGTGGGAACAGAATCAGCTCTGAAGTGCAAAAGTCAAACAGAACCCTAATGAAACAGGAAAAATACGAATGGGCAGCACATTGTACCAAGAGAAGCAGTGAATTGTCTTTCCAACTTGGATGAAGTTACCAGCGTCTTTGGTCCAAACTTTTACCTTAGTGGAAGTGCCTGTAACCAATCTCTTTATCTCTGCAACAACTGTTGAGAGGTTTGAAGCACTTTCCCTTTTCTGTTATGCGTTCCCCATCCCCCGCCATAGCATTACTGTTTAAAAACATTATCCTTTGATTAGCATACTAAGTCATGGGCTTTGTTATGGCATTTTTCACCCATATATGTCATCACATTCGTACTTAGTCATCCCTTGAGCATTCTCAAAAGGTCACTCTCAACCGAGGGTGACTAAGGCAGATTCCCTGGAAGCATTCCTGTATGAGATCCCAGGGGCAAACCCCCAGAAAGAGTCACAGCCCGCTCCCATGGGAACTTAACAACCACACTCAGGAGGGCTAGCCAACCTGTCCGCTCACCAGGGTGACCTCTGGTTAAATTACGACAGATCGACAGAGCGGGGATTCAAAGCAGAGCAACGCGGGGTCAGTCAGGGAAGTCCCTGGGGTTGTTCCTGCGAGAGTGCATCTGGAGGGCGCTTGGGAGCTACCGTCATCGGCCCGGGCGCCTTTGGGGATGTTTAAGCTCTGGCTTGCCGGGAGCGTGGGCACGCTGGGTCCTTTCCAGACGCACTGCTGGACCCATTCCTGACCTTTGACCCCTGCCCTAGCGTCAGCAGGTCCTGGCCGGCCTTGGCGGGACGCGACCGCAGATTCCTGGAGCCGCTGGTCTCTTTTCCCTCCTGCCAGTCGTAAAGTGATGTAAAGGGCTCTGCGCTTTACGGCGCCGTAGGTGAGACCCGGAAGATCTGTCCCTGATGGGCACGTGGTTTGGGGTCTGCAATTACAGAAAGGCTGCAGTGAGACTTTGGGGGTCGTCAGCGAATCACTTACGAGTCTCTAAGCGGGTAATTGGATCACACGTTATTTAAGTCATTCCAGTCTTTTCTAAGAGTATGCAGGGTCTGAGTGTCAGACGCACGCGTGGTACAACCTTGTTTTTTTTTTTTTGTTTTTGTTTTTTTTTAAATCTCCATCCCTAGACTTTAAGTCCCCGGTGTTAGCTGACGTTTTGTTGTTCACTTCGCTCTGCAGTCTCCCCCTCCCTGGAGTTCGGAATGCTTTACTTGATCGGCTTGGGCTTGGGAGATGCCAAGGACATCACAGTCAAGGGCCTGGAAGTTGTGAGACGATGCAGTCGTGTGTATCTGGAAGCCTACACCTCAGTCCTGACTGTAGGGAAGGAAGCCCTGGTACGTGATTAAAGTCTCCGGGCCTCTGGGGAAGACATCTATCTAGCGTCCGATTCTCGTACACCAGACTGCATAGACTTTAAGCGTCTGCTTTTTTTTTTTTTTTTTTTTTTTTAAAGACCCTGTAAAACACACACCCTGTTCATTAAGGTCTGGCTTATAGTCAGTGACTCGGGAAATGAGACGGTAGTTTGTCCTACTTTACAAGTCTAATTTTGTTCCTTTCTCCAGTAAATAATAAGAAAAAAAGTTATTTTACACTCTTGGGGATAGTTATCAAATCCGTTATTTCATGAGCTAGCCAGAAATCCTTTCTGAGTTGAGTGTTAATGAGGTGCTGACACAGCTTTAATGAGTTGCTTATACATTCAGCAAGCAATCTGAAAGCTTCCTCCTTTGAAGTATTTCCATAGGGAACAGCGATTTTATTTTTGTCTGCAACATATCCAAAGAGATCTTACTGATACTCTCAGGAAGGCTGTCATCCCCCCATGTACATATAGAGTGACTAACCAGAGGATTGATTAGTGTATTATATACCGTAAACAGGTTCTCATTAAGGGTAAATATGTAAATAATATAAATACAAGCAGAAGTTAAGTTTCTGGTCAAAGTGGACCATATATTAACATAAAGGGCTGATGGGTTATGGGAGGAAGGGAAGGGTTTTTATAATTGTCAAGTCTTCCATATAAAAGTGTGGGCAGCAGAACTTCCGGTCATATCTCTTAGATTCACAACTCAGAATTCTGAAAAATGTGAAAAATCTTGAGTACTAAACTAAGGCTTGTTCTTAAATTGGCCACACATTAGAAAAAAAAAAATACTGTCTAATGGCCAGTTTGACTTGCTGACCACAGTTGTGGGTGTTTACACTTACTTCAAGATGATAGAAATGTGTCTCTGATCAGTGATCAAAAACGATAATGGGTTTAAAACCTGAGAGAATAGATAACAGATTGGCAGGTTAATCGAATAGAATGTCAGACAGTAGCTTGGAGCAAGACTTAGTTTGTTCTGCCTTGTGACATGTCTTTGGACAATTCCTTATGTTTAATTTCTTACTGTATAAATTGAGGTCAGATGTGTCCGCCTCCTAGGCTCTTAGAACAGTACCCACCATAAAAGTGTTCAGACATTTTAGCTGTTAGCAGATATATTCCCAAACTTCTGAATGTTTCTTCATTTGTTAAAGAAAAATAACCAATTAGAAGGTATATAGTATTTATTAAGGTGTATGTGAAAATGCTTTGTAAATTACAAGTGTTAATAAATATTAATTTCAAGGTTTCTCCCCAAACGTAAATGTAATTATTAGGGGTCTGGGCTGACCTTACCTGTAAGTAAATTATGTGGTTTTTTAAGGTACCAGAATATCTGTTATTTCATGGTAATAAGTGTTGATATTTTAGGACATTTATTTTGCTGTTTTGTTTATTTTTCTTACAGTGCTTGGAATTGAACTCAAGGTCTCTCACATGCTCCACAAGCGCTCTACCACAGAGCTACAATACCCAGCCCTCTAGAGTTACGGCTCCCATTTTGTAGGCACACAGATGTTCCAAAACTTGTTCAGTATCATACAGATAGTGACAGAAGCAACGTACAAACTAAAGTAGCTCTCAGTTGAGAATTATCCTTCCAGACTTTCATATCATCTCTGCATTCTTAGCTGTAGATAATAACTCCACAAAGTATAACAGAAAAGTTACAGCAAGCCAAATGGTTTGGCCTGCATCTTATCCTATTACAAAATTCTTCTAGTATTGTCTTTATGTCCTGCAGTTCCTTAGTTCCTATTTTTTTCCCTGAGTACCTTGCCACAGAATACCATCTGTACCATGTGCCTTAAGTCAGCCATTAATAAGTTCATGCCTTATATTTCCAGTAGAACCTGGTTCTCTTCAATCACTTTCTTCTGTTTTTCATTTCCACATTTTCTTGTTAAAACAAACTGATTTTTTAAAATGTTGATGTATATTTATATGAAGTCTGGTTTCAGCTATAGATCATTATATTGCAGGGAAAAGATGGATAGTTCTATTTTCTATAATGAATATATGCTTTTTTTTATTAGTAATCAGCTAGTTAGGATTATATAAAAGGCACATACAGATGTTGCTAAAGAAATTCCCAGTTTTTCTGTTCTCACGTTAATCACTGTTGTTGTAATGTTTTATTATAGTCTCCAAAAGAAATGTAGAGACAGCAAATCTGGGAAAGAGTACCAGTCTTGATATATGCAACTTTAGCTTCCTTTAGGTAATTCCTGTTGGTACTTTAAATCTTACATGCTTATTGGTTAAATGCATCTGTGCTTTATATAAAGATGTCTGAGCAGCACAATCTACAAGTGGGTCATGGTCTGTCTGTATTATACCTAAGAAAACTTAATGAAAGCCTTAAGTAATTTATAAAAGTAGTGGGAGGAAGAAACTATAATATGTCTGTAAATAACCAAAGAGGTTTTATCTAAACCAACGCTTTGGAAACCCATAATCTAAACCAGTCCCTGAGCCCACATGGTATAAGGAGAGAACCCACTCCTTTCAGTTGCCCTCTGGCCTCCATATGTGGGAGAGTGGATTACGGTTAGCATTACATTGGTGGCATGTGGCTTCTTGATCATTTTCAGGGTACATTAATTCAGTAAAGACCATTGTACCTCAGTGTCCAGTGATCATGTGTGTTCTCTGAGATCGATGGGTGTAATCATCCTATGACTGTAAGTTTTCTGGTTTCTAAAGTTAAAACATGTAAAGATTAATGATTAAGAAAAAGGCACACAGCAAAAGTAAAAAGTGTATTTATGAGTACACTCTAGCTGTTTTTAGACACGCCAGAAGAGGGCATCAGATCCTATTACAGATGGTTGTGAGCCACCATGTGGTTGCTGGGAATTGAACTCAGGACCTTTGGAAGAGTAGTCAGTGCTCTTAATCCCTGAGCCTTCTCTCCAGCCCTGCATTTTATTTTAATCAAGGTAAGCAGTGTTATGAGCTTATGAAACAGTCTACAGGGTGATGTTTTCCCATCTGAGTAACAGATTTTATGTAGATGTTAGGAAATAATTCCCACATTTGGAGTTGTAGCATTTATCTTTGGATACTTGTTTGTCATGTACTTCCTTGTTTGATCAACCTTGGGTACCACTGCTCTTCAACTGCAGCATCCCTGCAACTTTTAATAACTCAGATTCTCAAAGTGAAGGAATAGTTTCATGTATTTATTAATGCATCCTCTTCCATGTTTGAATTGCATGAAAACTCAGTTATAAGATCAGTTGTATGATCTTGCATGATATCATTAATCAGTATCATACCAGTTTACTGCCTCACTCTCCTGGGCTTGTTCTCTAGAACTGAACTTCAAATTAATTGACAAAACAGCTTGGATGGAAACTTCCTTTGTATTTAAATTCATTTCTTTTCCTGTAATTATATAAGACAGTTCACTTCTTTGTGAACAACTAAATCATAAATTTCTGGGTTTTTTTTTATTATTTTTTATTGATGCTGCCTTTTTCCCCCCAGCACACCAAAAAATGGTCCTGTAGAAATTGGTAGAAACATGTGCATTACCATGTGTCATTATTGTTAATGTATTCCATATTTTCATGTTTCTGGAATAGGGCTCATGAATACATATTCTCTGTTCATCCTTTAGTGTTCTGCCTAGTCTATTAGACACAAATTTAGAGGCCTCAGATGTTAAGAGGTCTGCTTTCTCTAGGGATACGATGATAGCCCCAAAGACAGAGTTTAATTGCATCATGATATGGAGTACGGGCTCACTGATGAGTTGTATTGAATGATCTGTGTTTGGATGGTTGCCAATATTTTCACCTAGTTCTAGACAAAGATCCTCAGTGTATGTGTGTGTTAAAGCCTCACCTGCTGTATATCATTTTGATATTTTGATATCGTCCTTGTATCTGTAGGAAGAGTTTTATGGAAGAAAATTGATTCTTGCTGACAGAGAAGAAGTAGAACAAGAAGCAGATAATATTCTTAAGGATGCAGATGTCAGTGATGTAGCATTCCTTGTGGTTGGTGATCCATTTGGGTAAGTAGAAATAGACATTTCGAGTTTTTTATTTATCGGCAATGATTATTCTGGTTCAACATTTCCTTGCCAGGGCAGGACAAGTTTACCTGAGTTTTACCTAAGAATTTTATATTTAAGTTTTCAATGAAGAGCATCTACTTGATAAAGATGACATCATAAGTATGATCCTAGCAAGTGACAACTCGGCATTTGTTTCTTTCATGCCTTTGTTTTTGTACAAGGTTATAAAGGCGTCAGATACCTTTAACTAGTGTGTCAATATTAAATAAGACTCTACACTATCAAAAGTCAGGTCTGCCATTTGCTTTGATAATTGCAACCATCTTTGGCTTTCTTTGTTCTAGGCATCCCCTGCCCCTTCTTTTTTAATAATCTAATATTTGGCAATAATGCTGTCACTTACTTGCCCTGGATTTATCATTTATCAAACCTCTGATTTCAATGTCCCTTCTCCATTGGGAGCACTGCCCCTCCTCATTACCAAGAAGATGGGTTTCTACTTGTCTAGTCAAGCATCATCAATCTCTAGTGTCAAGCCAAACACAAGAGTTCTTTGTCTACAGCTGGTGACCCAAGATTTATGTCACAGATTTGGGGAACATAAGGACAATTAAATCACTCTGGGCCCACCATCAAGGATCTTTCTCAGAACAATGGAGTTACGTGTGTATGCGTCTGTCATAAGGAAAATAATTTATGTCAGTATGCAGCGCCAGAGAGTCTGTATGATTATTATATTTAATTGCAAATTATATTGGGTAGCTACTATAAAAATATTTAAATTATTTTAGCCCCTATCTAACATTGTTTGCTATAAAATTAAGGCTTTCTCAAATTTCATGGTACTTTTTTTCCTTCTTCTTAGCAATAGGATAATAAAATGAAAAAGAAAATAAAGAATTTATCCAGCAAACGTCTTCTTTTATATAGAATTTTCTCAGTAATACACTGACTTGATCTGTCTAAAATCTGTCTCTTCTGTAGAGAAACTCCGGCACAGACTTCCTAACATGGTGGCACTGCCATTCTAACAGTCGCCTGATAAGCTGGCTCAGTCACTGATAGTGTCCATTGTACAATAAAATTGCTGCTCAGACTGAGGCTTCTAGCCTGGTATCAGCCCACAGAGTTGCCAGTCCAGATGAAATAAGTAGAGGAATTGAGAGCAAACATTAGAAACTTGTCTAGCCAGTTAAAAAGTAAAATCTGTTATCTACTGATGTAATAAAAATTTGGAGTTCATACTTTATATTGTCTCATTTCACATATTTTTAAATAGTTAATTTTTTGTATTTTAGAAAACTTATGAGTATATAAACAAAAAGCTTTCACCATATTCTGAGGGACACTACACTTGGCCTTTTGTCTATTTATCTATTTACTTATTATTAGCCAGATTTTTCATATCCTTTTATTTCTTTTTACTTCTAATACCATTATTTTAATCAAGCTACTGTATTCTGTCTCTTTTGCTTGATCTGTTTATAGACATAAAGACTTTTAACTCATTTCCCATGTATGGTAAAATTTGTATGTGTAAAACCATAACAAATTGAAAGCCTCAGCTGGGAACTATGCAAGTCCATTATTAGCCAAATATTGAAAATTTCCCAACCTGCTCTTTGAATCTGTGTCCTGTCATTCTTGTGCTGAGACCACACTCAATGCTCACCAACTCATGACATCACACTCTTTCACTCTCACGCCTTAGATCAGGCTCCTCCCTTCACCTATGTCTGTCAGAGGCCTCCACATCTGCAGCTCATGGCTCTCTGTGCTGTGGTCCTTTGTCACTCCAACCTGAAGTTATAGTGCCACTTGGCAAATGGAGATTATTGTTGATGGCTGTATTAGTTAACTTATGTAACTGTGACTTAGTCCCTCAGAGAGCAGCAAGAGGAAGGATTTATCATGGTTCATGGTTTCAGGGGTTTCAGACTGGGGTTGCCTGGCCCCATGCTCTTGGGCATAATATTATGGCAGAGGTAGCAGGTGATAGAGGAGCTTCTTCATCCCATGCCAGACAGGAAGCTAAGAGAGAATGAGATAGACACAAGAAGGGGCCAGAGACAAGATGTCACTATGGACCTGCCCCTAGCAATCTGCCTTCAAGTAGGTCCTCCCTTCTGAAGTATTCAGAACCTCCCAGATAGCACCCCAGATAGCTGGGGAACAAGCCACAGTCTATGAGTCTTTTCAGGGGACACTTTATACTTAGACCCTCATTATGACAGCTTTCACACAGTTCCTCACAATATTTTGCAATAACCACGTGCCTCTACTATGTGTAGATTTGTACATAGTCCTTCATGTCTCTAGCTCTCTCATTTTATTCATAATACTTGGCATGCAGGTTGATACTAAATTAAATATTAATTGAACTTTGGGATTGCTTACCTAAAGTCAATAAAGAAAGACAAGCATTTTTTGAACTGACAGTTATCTGTTCACCCAGATCCTTCTCATATACTTCTTGGGATATGAACTTCTACTTCACTGAGTTGGCAAGGTACAGACTCATGGCTGAGTGGGAGGGGTCAACAGTAATCACAGAAAAGGAAAAAATTAAAATTGGGGAAGTCTGTACAGAGGAGGGGAGAGAAGTAGAGAGAGACTTACCTATGCAGAGGCATATGGAAAAGCCTTTCTTTGAAGGTTCTACTTACGCAAGTAACTGAAACGGGGTTGGAGTCCTGTCATTCCAGGCAGAGCAGACCGAAAGACTGGTGGTTACAGTGCTGAAGACCACAGTGGCTAGAGCATGGTTGGGTGGAGGGTGTTACAGGTGTTACAGAGGTAAGCTGGAGCCATCGTCTTTAAGGCTTTGGAGGGACAAGGAATCTTATTTGAAATACAGTAGTAAACCTTTGGAGAATTTTAAAGCGAGAAAAATAATTTTTTATTAAAAATGCTTGATTTGCTTAGTGTGTGTAGATTTTTAAGGAGGCAGGGGTGTTTCTAGGAAGAAAAGAACAACATAGAACACATTTAGAAGGAAGACACTGCATACATTTAATATGTAAAAAGAAGGAATTCTGACTTAAGGACTGGCTCTGGAAGCAGGAAAGCAGGTCATTGTGGTCATGAAGTCATTGGTATATGGGTGGTATTTAAAGCCAGAGGAATGGGTAGGATCCCCAGAGAAGAGAAGACAAGCCTAGGAACAACAACAACAAAGCCCTAGGAAATATGGGCATTCGGTGCTCTGTGGCCAAAGCAGAGGGGAAGACAAGAGGATGTCATTACAGAAGGTGGAAAAGACGTAAGCGTGCTACTAGAAGAATGTGCATGAGTGGGTGTTGAATTGGATCTGGATAAGGTTCTGAAGAGAGGACTGCAGGATGGGCGGTGGGAAGGAAGGAGAAGAATGCTGTGCAAAGAAAACTAATGTGCAGAGACAGTGGCATGGTGTAGTGGGCTTCCTGATAATCGCAGTGAGTCATTCTGTGAGTCTCTACTTTCCCCAGGATACCTTTGTCATTGCTGTGCTAGACCATGGTAGGGTAGGTATGGTAGGGCGTTCCTCAGGTGGGTTTGTAGTATTGCACTATTTGAGGATTTGCTCAACTGCCTGCCTTTTGTTTGTGCTGTTTTGTTTGAGATAATCTCCTGCAACCTAGCCTACCAGTTAAGTGTTCTAAACTAGCCTTGAACTCCTTTTGGTTCTCTGGCTTCCGCTTCCTAGGTAACATCCAGTTGCTCATTGTAGATTCTTTGGGACTATTCTATTCTGATTTGTTCCTTTGGAACTCTTTTAATTAATTTGCCACATCGCAGTGACTGATCATCTAGAACCTTGTGTTAGATTCAAGCTTAAGTAATGTTTCCTATACTGTAGCTATTTTCTGGTTCCTGCTGGGATATAGTTAGAAATGGAATGTTAAGAAAGATGTCATTAAATCCAATTAATTAATTAAATTTGTTTGTTTGTTTCTGAGTTTTATTTTTGTTTTAAAATGAGATCTCAGTATGCTGCCCAGGCTAGCCTTGATCAAGTGATCCTCCTGCCTCAGCTAGCTAGCTTGCTTGCTTCCTTTCCTTCCTTCCTTCCCTTCCCTTTCCTTTCCTTTCCTTCCTTCCTTCCTTCCTTCCTTCCTTCCTTCCTTCCTTCCTTCCTTCCTTCCTTTCTTGATCCTCCTGCCTCAGCTAGCTAGCTAGCTTGCTTGCTTGCTCTCTCTCTCTCTCTCTCTCTCTCTCTCTCTCTCTTTCTTTCTTTCTGGTTTTTCGAGACAGAGTTTCTCTGTGTAGCCCTGGCTGTCCTGGAACTCACTCTGTAGACCAGGCTGGCCTTGAACTCAGAAATCTGCCTGCCTCTGCCTCCCAAGTGCTGGGATTAAAGGCATGTGCCACCACTGCCTGGCCTGCCTCTGCCTCAGCTTTTTAAGTAACTAACTGGGACTGAAGGCACATAACTACAATTAAGTTTTATCTCATCAGTCAGGCCAAGATGAACAAGGTCACTGATTTGAAACCAGGAAAAACATGAAATGCAACAAGATACTAATATTTTTATTACAATATGTATGACAAAACGTCTCTTATTTAAGTTTAAGCATCTTTCTGTTTACTTGAGTGGTATGTGAAATGATTGGCAAGATGGCTTAGGTTGGGGAATGTTTACTGTGTCAGCCTGGGGCCCACACAGACCGGAAGGGAGAGCTGACTCCTAGAGTTGTCCTTTACCTCCACGTGTGTTCCATGCGTTACACACACAATACCATGCACACAACATTTAATAAAAATGTAAAACTATGAAAAGAAATTAAGATGTATAGTCTTAAATTATTTTTTTAAGTTTTTGAACTGTGGTAAAATATACATGGCATAACATTCACCTTAATATACTCAGATGCCCGTATTTACAAACACTCACAGGGTTGTACCCCATCATCACTATCCATCACTGTCTCCCATAGTCTTACATCCTATAAGGGATAATTAAAAGCCATAAACTCCCTACGCCCCTTGCATCCAGGTTATTGAAAGGGGAGTAGAAATTAATCACAGGGTGAGTGTACTGATTCTAAATGGGACAGCATCAGTACCCGGCTTAGACATGTGGAGAAGCACCAAGAGTATCAGGCAGTCTGTCCCTTACTGCCCATAGGAGGAGTTATCATTAAAGACCTTTCTAATGATGGTTCTGTTTCATTTTATATTTTAACATACACTGTAACTATATATGTGTGTGTGTGTATAATTTTTATATATATACTGAATTTGTAATTTTTATTTTCATGCTGTGAATCTTTTCCTTAATGGAACACATATATAGATACCTGTCCTCTCTGTGTCCTAATGTAAGCCATTTAATGATTCCCATTCCATATAATTTATTTGACCAGCATTTGGCACCCAGTAAATGGCATCAAAATATTAGTCTGTTCTGTTGAGCAATACAAATAAAGCTGTTGGTTCTTCAAAATGCATAAAGCTTGTTATATACATGTGTCCTAACATTCAGTTTTTTCTACTTTTTCTACATTTTGCATTATCTCTTTGTGGTAGATTGTGGTAGGTTTTAAAATAAAAATAAAGATCTGTAGATGCAGGTATTTTCTAGCATATAAAGCAACTTTCAAATGAGTTTTCAACTTATAATGTTTCTGATAGCTCTTGATTGTCTGGGTCCATGTTGTAACAGTAAATTTCCAGATTGCCAGACCTCCCGAGGCCTGCTCTGCCCCCTCCCCCACCCCCAGCTGCCCACCCCCGTCATGGCAACATTGCTGCAGATGCTTTCGTGTACCTGGGTGTTTCCATCAATGACATCATTTTGCATCTTTTTTTTTTGAAATTGCATTTAAAAGAATTCCAAATAACAAGTGTACAGTTAAGGCAAAATGTTCTTACTAGTTGTGGTTCTATAACTCAGTTTCTACATTTGGTAAACAGTAAACCTATCTATGTGTGTGGTTTTTGGTCTGATTATTTCAAATGAGTTTATGATGATGATAAATTTTAAACCAGTTTTTCTTTCATCTATTTAAGTAACTCACCCATAAAGCAATTTAAATTAAAAAAATAACACCCTCATCAAATAACTAATTTACTTTTCCTTGTACTTAAATTAGGTAATAAGATTCAGTTCAAGGTAGTATTAAAAACATTCTTTACATCTGACGTTCTTATTTTTTTAAACACTTGCTATAAATGAAACTGCTGATAATTTTTATATTGGTTTTATTTTATGTGTGTGATTAAAAACAGACTTCCCTGGTGGGCATGTTTTAATCTGTAGCTGGCTGCCTCATGGGGTGTAAGCCCTTGATCTGCCTACTTGGTATGCATTGACCAGTTGACAGATTCTGCTTATTTCTAAGTAGTTTCTCAAACATGCTAATGTTGCTTTCCCCAGTAGGGCTTAGCATTTTTATCAAGATGAAAAAACCTCTAGTAATGCCATTCTAAATTGATGTGAGATTACATGTCAGATTATTCAATTTATATGTACATATACTCCCTCCTCCCACACCACCCCCAGCTTACTTAAGTATAATCACACATTTCAAAAAGGAAACTTAACAGTCAGAACACACACACACTATTTAGTGTGTGTGTGTGTGTATAGTAACCAGACTGAAAATAGAAAGATTGCACACAATTTTAAACTCCAAATGGAATTCTATCAGGAAGAATTTTAATATATTGAAGGACCAACAGGCTGTGAATGTGTCCTGTATTTTACCTTTAGTTTTAAGATAGGAAAACAAATCTCAAGGGGCAGAAGAACTGGTTTAGCTGTACCACATATAGAACTGTAAAGGAGAAAACTCAGTCATTTAAAGTGTGGAAGCCAAACATTAATATATAAAAATAGATATTAAAATAATTGTTCCCAGTGCCTGGGAAGAGGCTGGAGTGAGGAGGGTCACTGGGCACAGGACAAAGCTGAGATGGGAGCAATTCTAATAACTTACAATATAGTGAAATCTCTGGTTGGTGACAACTGGATATTCTGAAATAAATAGTAAAGAAGATTCTGAGTATTCTAAACACAAGAAAATGATCAATGAGGTAATAAGTCACTTTGATCATTATTCATATACATGTATTGAAATGCCAATTGGCTTCATTACTAATGGCCAGCTAATGTTTCCTAAAACTAATCTAAAGAAGTCCTGAGAGAAGAATCAAATTCCTGAGTTTATATTCTCCAAGCATTTTTAGCAGATATCAGGACCCGGCATGTCCCTTTCTGCCAGTGCTGTAGTTGGAATTCCATCTTGTGAGGGATGTGGACAGATGAACACTGCATCCCTCAAAGGCCCACATAAAGGACCATTGCAGGTGCCTAGTAGAATCCAAGGAAGAACACTTGTCTCTTTGACGTGAATTCATGAGTCAGGATAGAAGATTAATGCCATTCACTTAATTCAACCTGTTTTCTCACTACAGGGCTACAACACACAGTGATCTTATTCTGAGAGCAACTAAGTTGGGCATCCCTTATCAAGTTATTCACAATGCCTCCATAATGAACGCTGTAGGCTGCTGTGGTTTACAGGTAATGCCACAAAGGAAGTGTTAGACGGAACATAGCAAGAATGTTCTGTTTTCCTATAAGCTATCAGTTGATTTTATTGTTATTTCATGAACTGTAAAACTTAAAATTTTGAGAATGCACTCTTCAGCATATGCTGGGTTTTTAAATACTGTTTTCCTTTAATTTATTATCTTTCCTTTCTTGCAGTTTTCTTTTAACCCTTTCTTTCAACAGGCCATATAAATTTAGCCTCAGAATTATTTTGACTTTATGTCATTCTTGTACATACATAAAAAGGAAAGATTAAACACATTACATTAAGTATTCCTAAACGCTTTTTATAGTCTTTCAGTGACCTCATTGGTACAGTTGAGCCTGAGTTTCTCACACAGTATCCCTTTCTTTTTCACTGAGAGCAAGTGATGCTGTGTTTCTTAAATGAATACAGAGCTGTAAGCCAGTGATGAAGGCATTAAGGCCATGTCACAAGTGCTGATGTGTAGAGTTTCTTACTTTTAACTCTAACAATTGTGGCTCAGAGAGCTGGAAAGAGTGCTCTATTGATGTTTTCAGGATTTACTCTTAAGCTATTGGTAGCCACTTTCCCAGTGTGATATTTGTTCCGATACTCAGACCTGCATAATCCACAGCAGCTGTGGTCCCTGCATAGGCAGCAGTGCTTTTAAATAAACTGTCTATTAGGACATACTCCAACTCTTTATGGATCCTAACAGGAAAAAAGTGCAGCTTAGAATCTATGAAATAACACCTTCCTTGATATATCTTGCTGAAATCTATCACCTATGGATAGATAATTTTTAAAAGATACATCATGGTTTAAAAGATGGTTTAAAAGAACCATCAGATAGTTCAGTTAATATGCCTCCAAGTTTAACAGCCTGAGTTAAAGCTCTGGTACCCACCCACATGGTAGAAGGAGAGCTGACTCTTGCAAGTTGTCTTCTGATCCCCATGTGGATGGTATGGCATGCCCCCCACCCCCAAATTAAACAAACGTTTAAAAGGATGTTAAAACCAGCTATTTGTTACTTCGGAAGAATATCTTAGTCTTATTGACTAATTCTCACCATCCATTTTAAAATAATTTGGTTGTGAAGAATTACATAAAATGTTTACACAAGCCTGTTTGGTACTTAACCCCTGGTCTTAGTTATTTATTACCTGTGCATTGCTGTAGAAATTAGTGTCCTTTTTGTTTAAAATATATACTCTTGCCAGTTTGTCTTTATAGTTGAAAGCATTTCAACTATAAACTATGGAACAGGGTAGAACTCTAAAATGTTAATGCGACAAAGAATATGTGGGGTAGAGAAAATGGACTTCTAAAAATGTTTCTGAGTTGGTAACAGAGATAGAAACAAAAGACAAAAAACAAGCTAAAAAAAAAAATCTTCCCTTTGGGCAGTAATACCTTGAAAGATTTAATAGTTAATAAAAGAAAAAAATACAAGAAGAAAATAGATTAACATGTGATTTTACAAAGATGTAGAAACATCGAGCTAGTGGAATACACACTTTTCATGTTGGCTTTAATTTTAGGCCTTGTGAAGAAAGTAGCCCTTTATCATGTTTCCCCAGAAGTATTGTTTTTGTTTTATTTTCTTAAGCATTAAAAAACAAATACTTCCCACATGTATCTGTTGTACAGACTAAGAACTGAATTTGCTGCCTCTGTCTTTACAATCTTTTGAATTGTTTCAAGAGGTAATTGTTCTGTATCTAAGATGAAGAGGTCTATGTGGGAAGGAATTTGCTATGAGATTTGACTGTTTCTGTATAAGCCCCTGAGATTGTTTAATATATTGTCTTAACATATTTAGCTTTCCTGATTGAGTATTACTTTCTCTAGATAGCTGTAACTCTGTCCCAGTCTTTATGTCATGTTATCTAGCTGTCTGGGAAATGACAGTGTCTGTGCATAATAGGCGGTGCTCTTCTGAACCTCAGGAAGCTTCATGGAGATAGACCTCTGTGCCACCCAAAATAGTCACATTCTAGGCAAAGAGAGATTGTTTTTTTTTTTTTTCTTCACAGTTCTAACTAAAAGGCATTTTAAGAAATGACAAGTCTTTTCATGACTAATTACTAATTCTAAGACCCTTGAAGAACTAGCTCTACAGATGCTCAGGTTCCCTCTATAAATGCTGTAATGCTTACAAACATACAGCCTGCACGCAGACTCTCATAGACTTTAATTCATTTCCAGAATGCAGTTCAGGTGCTATGTAACATCACAGTTTTATATTGTCTAGGGTTGGATAAGAAAAAGTAGTACATATTAATTACAGAAACAGCTTTTCCTATACCCAAATATTTTTGCTCCATAGTTAGTCAAATTCATTGACTTAGAAGCACAGACATGGAGGATCAGCTATGAATGTATGGCATACTTAGTAAATAAATGCATATATATTATGTGCAGTGAAAGATCTTCAGTTAAATTCCTTTCCTTTTTGGGGGACTTTTTCTCTTTACTATTTGGGCTATCTGTGGAAGACACTAACCTGAACAGCTGATTCTCAGAGACTGTGTGCATGTATGTGTATTTCTGTTGTGTTAGTGGGTAAGGGGTGGTGGTGCATGTGGGTGCCACATAAGCCAGAAGAGGGTATCAAATTCCTTGGAACTCTAGTTATAGGCACTTATAAACTGTCTCAAGTCCCCTGGAAGAGCAGTACACACCCTGCCAAGCCATCTCTGGAACTCCAACAGTTTACAGTTTAGCAAGTACTCAAGTGCTGCAGCATCTGTAGGTCAGGCCATGAGAACCACCAACACAAGCAAGGAAAGGTCTTAGAAGGTGAACGTACTGACTGAAAGAACAGAAGTTGATTACCAGAAATACACCGGCCAGGTGGAGAATGTTTGCGGGCTCTTCCTTGCGTTCTCTTGCTTAACGTTGTAAAGGGAAGTAGGTTTCATTTTGGGAGGTATCCTGACATCTCTGAATGGTTTGTCATGATTTCAAAAATAGGCATTGAGTTGTCGAAACAAAGGCCTGCTTGGAGTGCTGTGGAAGACCTAGGCAAACATACTTTCCACCATCTCTCCTCAGAGTGGGACAGCTACAGATTCCTAACCCAAGAGCAGACACAGGCTTTTACACTGTCGGTTTGTCGCCCCTCTGAAGCTGGTCTGTTTCATTATTTTCTGAAGGAGCATGCAAGGACAGTTCAGAATTAGAGTAGACTACTGAGTGTCTCCTTATCTTGGTAGTTTATTGGACAGCAGGAGATGCTTTTTTTTTTTTTTTAAGATACATATATTTTTTATATATGTGAGTATACTACTGTCTTCAGACACCAGAAGAGGGCATCAGATCCCATTACAGATGGTTGTGAGCCACCATGTGGTTGCTGGGAATTGAACTCAGGTCCTTTGGAAGAGCAGCCAGTGCTCTTAATCACTGAGCCTTCTCTCAAGCCCCCAGCAGGAGATTCTTGTTAATCAGTGTTATTAATGGCAATGTGTAGCTATAGAACTTAACACTTCTACAGTATAAGTATATATATATATATATATATATTAATATATATTATATGTGTATATATATGTGTGTGTGTGTCCGTGTGTGTCCGTGTGTGTCCGTGTGTGTGTCCTTAACCCACTGATGAACATTCTATTCTTAGGTGGGTCATAGGATTCTATACCATAAGTATCATCCTTAGTGAAAATTTCTGTTTTAGAAGCTTACAAGTTAGACATTCATTCAGTAAAGACTGTATATCTACTCAGTGCTTGCTTGGTAAGTACCTTTGGCTGCAGTAATAAACTTGTCTTTGAGCAGCTTGTGGATGATTGTCTAATTTTCCCATTCTTGTGAAACACTTCCACTTTTTCTGGCTGTTGCTTAAGTGACCCTGAGTATTGCCATGTGTTCTTTTATTTATATAGTGCATGTCTACTCTAGAAAAATGTATAATACTTTCAAAAAGTAACAAGCTATTTTCATTCCATGACAGTAATACTTGGTACTGTTGAGGCTGTAGTACTCCTACTGCTAGGCTTCAAGGCATTAGGTAGTTTTATTGTGGTCTAGGAACTTGTGTAGTAATGGATGAAAATGCAGCACAGCAAAGGGACAGTGACCTGGGTCATGAGGAGAGCAGAGCTCTCGATGGCCGTCGCCACACAACTCACCTGACTCTGTCTTATTAATGACAACTCATTAGCATAGTTATTAAATATTTTCTCTTCCCATTAACTTTGTTTTTAATTTTTATTTAATTGTTTATTTTGATTTTGTTTTTATTTCTATTTGTTTATTTTTATTTTCCTTCAATGTCTTAATGTGCCTTTTAATTTGTATGTGTGGGGGAGCTGCACGTGTGTCACAGTAAATGCATATAGGTAATGGGACAGCTTGTACCTTCCACCACGTGCATCTCAGATATCAAAGTCAGGTTATTAGAGTTAGAGGCAGGTATCTCTACCCTCTGAGCCATCTTGCTGGTTCTTGGTTTAATTTTCTGAGACATGGCCTGGTTATATAGCTGAGGCTGGCTTTGAACTTGACATCTCTCTACCTTAGTCTCCCAAGTGCTGGCATGACATGTGTACCACCTCATCTCCTCTACCCACTGTTTTAGAGCACTGATTTGTCCTTCTTCCAACTCAGTAGTTAATTTCTAAATTGTGGGTCTCACTGAGCAGTTCTTCTACACAGACAGCTCTGCAGATGCCTCTCCCATGTACAGTGTTGGCAGTCACATAATTATCTTTAGCTTTCTCACTGTCACGCCTCCTGTTGCATTTATCACTGCACCATAAAAACAACCTATTTGTAACAGGTATTTCCTGAGGCAAATTGCTTTCCAAATCATTGTCTTTGGAGTAATATACTTTAAAATATAATTCTTTATGTTTAGTCTATAAATGGATTCCCACTTATATATAAAATCAGATTTTTGTAGTTCTTCTGTGACATGTTGTAGTCAACATATGTACCTCATGTGTGGGCATGTTCATAATCTTAGTATCAGCAAAAATCAATGTAATATCAATGAAACAAAGTTCATTCAGGATAAGAGCAACAGCAACGAAATCTCTCCATGATCAGTACTCTGAACAGACAAGAAAACTAGTCGCTCTTGAGTCTGTGGGTTTGTGGTGGACATTTTGGTCCTTCTGCTGACTTTGCTTTCTTCATGTTCACAGACTTAACCTGCATATGAAGCGTAATGGATTTTTTTTTTTTAGCAAGTTATACTTTCTAGTTTATATATATACATATACATAACAGATTTCTATTTTTTTAGATTTATTTATTTATTTTATGTAACTGTCTTCATGCACACCAGAAGAGGGCATCAGATCTCATTACAGATGGTTGTGAGCCTCTTTGTGGTTGCTGGGAATTGAACTCAGGACCTCTGGAAGAGCAGTCAATGCTCTTAACCACTGAGCCATCTCCCCAGCCCCATAACAGATTTCTTAATTTATCACATCTTTAAAAATAAAAATCACAGAAAATATTTTAAATACAAGATAACAAGTATTAAATTCTAATTATAGAGTAGAGTTTTCCTGTGCCTGTTACTAGGTAGGTACCTGTACTGTACAAGATGTAAAGGCAAGTCAGTCAAATGTACCTCCTCTTTCTAGGTAATTGTTTAAGACATCCTGTTATGTGGTCCATCCCTCTTATTCTTCCTCATGTTCACCCCTGCACCTTCATCCTTTCTTTCTCCCTAAGTTCTACAGCACAGCCTGTCTTTCTGGACTCTTTCAGGTGCTTTTTTTCTGAGTATAGCGGATGCTGTCCTCTCAGAATAGGTAATGTCCATGTGTCATATCAGCAAGGACTGGTTACAGCCTAGTAGTCATCTTTCTTGTGCATCTTCTCACTCTGTCTCAATAGTACCTTACACAGTGGCTGGTTGGATGGATGAACAGTTTCCTTTTCCTGATTTTTTTTTTCTTTAACAAAACATGATCCAGTGTCAAGTTAGACTGGCTGCTTTCTCTCTAAGTTATTGCAGATGAAAACAGAACAGATGTTTCCCCTAGTATTTCTGAGAAAATGGCTGCTTTCATAGTTTTCAAACTTAGGTTAAAGCAGTAACATTGCCAGATTTGAAGCAATAATATTGTTGGGTAGAATGGTGGTAGCACACAGGCCAGAGTTGTAAGACAGCTGGTGTTCAGGCTTCTGCAACCTCAGTTCTTGTCACTGAGATTTGCTCCAGTTGCTTTTTACAGTTTACTGGTAATGGTAAGACCTTTGGTTGTGAAACGCAGAGAGCTGATCTTTCTGTTCCTTAAGATACTAGCATCTCAGTGGTGAAACTGTTTGCATAATGTTCCAGTATTCATTGAAGAAGTTTGCACCCTTCCCACAGGAATGGCTACACTTATAAATCAAGGTCCTAACGGCAGTGCCTCAGTGAGACTGGGCAGTTCACAGTCTTTCACACAGAACACTCCTGTTTCGTTAGATGTGACTAGCATCCCAATTCTCTATTTGAATGAAGAACTTAACTTCCTTGCTTCCATGGTTTGTGTCCATGCTTTTTAAAATATTAAAGCCTCTTAAGTATTTATATAGAAATACAGTTTTCTCCTGACGGTTTTTATGGAATAACATATGTATTTCAAGTTTGATGGGAGGTAACAAGCCCCCTTTAAGATGTCTAGTTGAGCTTGTGTATTTTAAATGTAGCTTACTAAGAGTAGTTTTGCATATTTAGTGTTTTTTGAGCTCAGCTAATAAAGAGAGCAGTTGGATTTTGTCAAGGCACAACAGTTCAGAACATCTTCATATAATCATAAACATTATTACATTATATACTAAGCCCCAACCATGTTTAGAGGCATGACTAGGCACTCAGTATGCACTTGGTTATTCAATCTTTACAAGTATGCTAATTATGCTCACCATGCAAGAGGCTCTTTTCCAGATCCAAGATGGCATTTGACTTGTCAGTGACCTCACAGCTAACCAGAACCACTGCTGTTGAGTCCAGAGTCTTTGTCAGCTCTGTGAACTGTCACCTTTTTCACGGGGCCAGAGATCTATTTTCTCATCATTTTAAAATTGTGCCTACTATGTGCCTGGCACATAGTAGGTGATTTATAGTCACTTTTTGTTGGGTAAATTTGCTTCACATAGGACAGAGGCAATCCTGTTATACAGGGCAGGAAGTCACAGCATTGAATACTTGGAGCAGGATGGTCTTTGTACACTGTCTTGTGAACACAGCTGCTACACAGTAGCATGGCTTCTCTGAGGATTTGTTTGGATAACTTTCAAATGGGCTTTGAGAATAAAGCTCCTTGATAGGTGAGTTGAAGTCTGTAGTGTACTAGGGACATGATGACCATCACCTTTAGGACTCCAGAGGTGATGTGGTGACTGATAAAGCTTTTAGGACCCCAGTGAACAGAGCCTGAGAACTGTTAACTGCTCTGGAGCAGTAGGGAAGGATGCCCTGAGTGCCCCACCTTTTCTCACTTCCTTTCTGTCTGCTTCCTGGCACCTCTTGCCACAGCTTCTGAAACCAAGGTGAGAAGGAAGCTATAGTACAGGAAACAGCATCACCAGTGCCCACTTCGGACCCAACTCCTTGATTTCACAGAAGACCACAAGGCTTAGGAAAGTTAAATGCTTTCTAATCTGTGACATGTTTCTAGATTCTCAATGTCTACACTTGCCTAATTTCTTCTAAGTCTTATTAAACTGTGTAAGTTGAAGAATTAAGTCATTCTATAACTTTAGCATTGTGCTTTACTGTGCATTCTCTTGGAAGACAGATCTTTTGTACAATGCCTCTATAAAATTGATTACAATATTAATATATCACTTCACTGTGTAAATAGTGTTTATGTGTCAGTTGATCCCCATAGCTGGGGATGGGTTGTACTGGCACTGTTCCTGCACAGCTATCGAGTTACAGAGGCAGTGTTCAAAACTTTCCTGCCCTTGAGCTCGGTGGTTTAAAAAATCACGCTTCTTGGTTATAGCAATAGGGAAATGAGGTGAACCACCGGGGTGAGATGGAGATTTGGAGAAGGTCCTTATTGGTGGGCTTTCACGTGAAAGATATTGTTAAATCGGGAGGGTATAGGTTGTAATCAGTAGCAGGAGTGAGTATGTGGTTTGTGGTTTTACTGAGCTGATATGATGGATAAAAACAAGCCTAAGCTTGTATATTTATTTATTTTTAGCTGTGTTTCCTAAGGTTAGTCAGTTGCTCTTTATCTTATCAGTGAAAGGGAATATTAAACTTTTGACACCTGTTGTAAGTCCTGAAAGCTATTTTTATTTGTGTTCTTTCTTCCTTAGTAGTTTTAATGTGTGTACGGGAACAGCAGGTTCATGTGAGTGCAGGCGCTCAGAGGCCGGAGAGGTCAGATCTTCCTGGAGCTAGAGGCGGAGTGACTGTGAGGTTCCCAGACTCGGGTCCCCTGCAAGTATGGTACTAGCAATAAACTGATGAGCCTCCTCTCGGCCTCAGCCTTGTCTTCAGCCCGGTTTCAGGGTCGTTGACCTATAAAACAGTAGTGATTGTCATATCATTAAGTAATGTTTTATTTTTCTAGCTGTACAAGTTTGGAGAAACAGTTTCTATTGTTTTTTGGACGGACACTTGGAGACCAGAGAGTTTCTTTGACAAGGTGAAGAAGAACCGAGAAAATGGCATGCACACATTGTGCTTACTTGGTAAGCATTGGGAAGACCCCTTAGCCTCACACAGTGCAGCTGTCAGAATTCTCCTGTTTTCATTTTGTGATAGAATTAAAACTGTTCTGTAAATAACTAGATGGGGTGATGGGGAAAGGCTAGCCACTGTATGCATGCAGCACTCTCCCAGATGCTCAACATCAAATACCACATAAATCCCATGTTCATGCTGAGACCCTCCGTTCCCTCCTGTAAACTATAGATCCTTTCCAATAGAGTCTGTATTTACAAGTTTGTCCATCATTCTTAAAGTTCAGCAGACATGTAGTAAACATTTATTCTTGTTACCAACCATTCCGTATCTTCTAGGATATTCTGTATCAAAATCACAAAATGGTCCTTCTGGAAGACAGTCCAAGATCATTTAGTTAGAAGCTGTTTTGCAGATGATGTTGACTATTGAGCTTTTTCCAGAACCATTCATCTATCCACTAACAGTACAGAATCCAAATGAGCAGCTCTTCCCAGCTCCCTCACTACACTGTCCTGCTCAAATGTTATTTCCTGTGTCACATAGGAGTGCTTTGTGCAGCATGATGATAGTACTGAGTTTCAGATGCACGTGGGCTTTGCCTTTGAGCAGTGATCACGGGGTTTAACAAGTCACGTGTCTCAGAGCTGCTGCTAAACTTAGATATTATAGGAAGGAATACTAGAAGAAATGTCCACCTTCCTCCAGATGCCCAGAACACAGCTGGCATTTTAAATTAACCTTAAAATGATATTTAGAGTTGGAACTAGAAGATAATAAGATCCTAGTGTCTCTGCTTACCAGCTAGAAAATATTGTGAAGCAATTGGCTTTTGCCTTCATATTATCAAATTAGAAAAAAAAAAAAAAACATAAAACAGACCACCCTTCTTCATGGGGTTGTGAGAGTAGTACTTCTCAAACTAGTTGTGGTAAGTTTTTTTATTATTCTATTTGTATGTGTGTATATGCATGTGCATGCCACAGCACGAGTGTGGAAGTCAGAGGATAACTTGGGGAATTAGTTCATTAGTTCTCTCTTTACACTGGAAAGCTCCTTTGGATCCAATTCAAGTCATCCATGTAAGCAGCAAGTATGTGTATTTGCTTATCCATCTTACCAACCCCCAATCACAGGTTGGTTCTTTTTCTTTTGTTGTTGTTTATGATGTTGTAATGGTGACTGAGTAAGAGTGGCCCCCATAAGCTCATATATTTGAATGCTTAATCATCAGGGAGTGGGAATCTTGGAAGGATTAGAAGGATTAAGAGGTGTGGCCTGTTGGTGTGGGTATGTCCTTACTGGAGGAAGTGTGTCAATGTGGGTGGGCTTTGAGGTTTCCCATTGTGTCTTCTTCCTGCTGCCTGTCCATCAGAATGTGGAGTTGTCAGCTCCTTCTCCAGCTCTATGTGTGCCTGCATGCTGCCATGCTGCTCACCATGATGACAGTGGACTGAGCCTCTGAAACTGCTCACAAGCCCCAGTTAATGCTTCCTTTTATAAGAATTGGTCCTGGTGTTTCTTCACGACAGTGGAACAGTGACTCAGTTGTTGTTTGCCTTATTTAATTTAATTTATTTATTTGGGTGTGGAGTGTAGAGTGTCAGGCTTCTAAATTCTCAAACCATGGATCTCATCATTTAAATTACTATGTAGTTGTTCAATGCCTACTATGAGTCTGCCTCTTTAGGGATCAGGAAGCAAAAGCTTAGCAGAAAACTATAAAAAAATTATAATTTGTTTAGAGATAAGATATAAGTGATATCGTCAGAAGTTAGTAGAACATTAGTTACATAGAAATTTTTAAGAAAAATTTAAGCATTAGGGTAGAGACCAACAAAGGCTGCATGGAATAACTGGAACTTACTGCTTACGCGTGGTTTCAGATGGGCCTGGGAATAGGTAGTAGGGGAGCGATGCCCACGGACTCAGTAGACATCTGTGTGTTACAGCTCTGTCAGTAAACTTGTTACGGCTTACAAGTTCAAGGTGAATGAATTAATAGAGGTGTTTACCTTAGTACTGAAGGCATCATTTAAAGTAAAATGTGACTTCTACTACTAATTGTATCAGAGGCCATTATTTTTCAATAGTATTCATTTTTTTATGTGCTAGGCAAATAGAACTATTAAATAATATTTCACATTTGGGAAATAATTAACATTACTACCACAGACACTGAAAACCAGGTAAGAGGTTGATCAGTGTTATAATTTCTAGGTAAACTTTTTAGTATTTGTCAATAAGAAAAGCTTTTACTCTCACTTTAGAAAGTTGTAGAAGCCCGTCAGACACTCTTCAGTTGTAACATATTTATTTTTACAGAAACAAACTTTGGCTGAGCCATTCATTTTGCATGTAAAGCAGGAAGCAGCTGTTGACCTTGTGTGAAGTTCCTTCAAGGACACAGAGCCATGGCTTTTCAGCATTTCCCAAGTAGTTCAGCCAGGCAGCAGTGGGACTGAAACGCTAAGGACCAAATCTTTGCCATGGGGCCCTGTCAGACATCATGAGTGCAGTGACTGTGCAGGTCGCTGTTGTACCCGGTGTCTGGGTAGAACCTGGAAGCCCTGTTACTAAAGTATTCACTCCTTATTATGGTATGTTGTACCCTTTGTAAGAAAGCAGACATTTCCTTTCAAAATATGATAAGAATCTATTTTTGACTTAGGTGTCATCGTAGGGGCTTCTATAGTCTGATGCCTGAAAACATAGCTAAGTATAACGGTACACGCTATTAGCTATTAGGCAGTGCACATGCTACTGTTACCTACTGCTTTCCTTTAGTATCTTTTCCAGCAGGAAACCAGATTCCTGCAGGATGGTGTCAGGGCCAGACTCCCATTTGCTGTCTAGCATGGGGCCTTTCTGCAGCCACAGGCTTCCACTCCTCTCTAACCTTAGTAGGAAAATAGTCACGCACAAGTTTGAGCAGAGACACCACAAACTCAAAGATCAGCATTTAGGGGCCTCTGGAAGATGAGGGATTTGTGGTAAAATAACTGAACTGAAAGAGGTGTCTTTTATTCCCTACAGATATCAAAGTGAAGGAGCAGTCTCTGGAGAACCTCATCAGGTGAGTCTGTGCTGGCGGAGAGCACATCTGTTTTAATTCCCTGACAAAGTCCCTAAGTTCTACTTTAATTACCCAAGTCTAAAGATGCTTGAGAAATGAGCTCTCAGAACATGACATAGTGAATATTTGCCTCATACAAAGGAGAGAGCGGGGTGATTGGACGGAAGGAACAGTAGGATTCATAGATCCAACACTGAGAACAGATGGGCATTTAATGGTCACCCAGTAAATGTGGTGGAATGAATTAGTGTGTTGGGACTTCAAACCCTTGGCTTTGAGTCTGAAATCAGCTTCTGGTTGCTGCTGCTTTTGGGCTCCCTGTGTCTGAGGATGGGGTCCTCTGTCAGTGAGGCAGTGTGTACTACAGCAGCTCCCGTACACATGCAGTGAGCACCTGGAATACGGCTGATGAAGCTGAGGAACCTGTTTTCATTTCATTTTACACTAGTAATTACAAAACCTTCAGGTTGTTTGAGACAACTTTAATATAGAACTCTATTTTTAAAATATATTTTTATTCCTTGAGAATTTCATACATGTGTACAATACGTTTAGTTATACTCTCACTCCAGCTTACCCTCAGAAATCTATTTTAGGACTATACATTTTATATACATATTAAGTATTTCTGATAAAAACAATAAATGAACATGTGCTGAAAGTGCTTATCAGATTTCAAAGACTTGATATAAAGATGATAAGTTTAATACTTGTGAATTAGATATTCAAATCTAATATTGTGATGATATTAGATTAAATATATTTACGTTATTAAAACCAATTTTGCCTCTAACTCATTCATGTAGTGCCGGGAGCATTTGCTATGCTTCTGCTGCTAAGTATTGACTTGGAGAATTGTTGAGAAATAAAATGGCCAGTGCAGACTGAAAGTCTCAGGACCTTCCTTTTTTTTTTTTTTTATTGATCATTTGGTGAACTCACCAGGCTTTTGAGGCATGCAGAAATAAACGTACATCACTGCTGAGGATTTTCAGATCATAATAATTCCTTTTCTTAGAGGAAGAAGTGAAAAGAACATATTGGAACACATTAATACAGAAATGGCTAGCATGCCCTGGGCCCTGGGAATGAATGGCCCCATGAAAATAACAGACCCTGAAGCAGCTGGTCTTTAGGCTGCATTGACCATTGGGATGGCTGTACCGAAAGCATCACTTTTGATAAACATAACTTTGATTCAGATGTGCATCCTTGTCAGAACGTGAATCCTGCCACCATTGCAGTGTCATTGGGGACAGCTCAGGTAGAACAATAGGAAAGAAGCTTAGGAAACTCAGTCACTGGACCCAGAGTTGGTTTCTACAGTAGTGGGTGTCACATGAAGGCTGCCGAGGGAGGACTGTGCTGCTCGGGAGGACCTGAGGAGGACCTGGGGAGGATCTTCACTGAATGCCACACTGAAATGTCCTGGCAAAGAACAATGATGTCTGGTTTATGCTTGCAGGGGAAGAAAGATCTATGAACCTCCTCGGTACATGAGTGTGAACCAGGCAGCACAGCAGCTTCTAGAAATTGTTCAAAATCAGAGAGCACGCGGGGAAGAACCAGGTACTTAGGACCCTGTGAGAGTCTTACATTATCCCCTACAGATATATACGTCATGACATACCTGATACACACTCAGACCACACTAAACAGGGTCAGTGTTTTTACCTCCTTCCATATTTCTTGATTTTGTTTGTTTGTTTGTTTGTTTTTTTATTTAAAATCCCACAGGATTCAAGTTCTTCATACTAAAGCTGTTATAACTTAAATTCTTGAAAATTACTTTTTATCAAGGACTTATAATCAGGTTTTATGTTAAAATGCTAATGTATAAATGTTTGATAAAATAGAGAGCTAGGCACCACTTGGTTCTAGTCAATATGATCTGTCCTACATAAATACACTTACTCTGCTTTTTCTCCTCAACACTGAAATATGGAATAGTTTTCTTTAGGATAAAGAAAACTTTATCCTAAAGAGAGCTTATCTTGCACGCCTAATGGGTAAGCCAAGTACGTGGTATACAGTAGAGTGTGTCTGGGCTGGACTGTTTGCCAAGAACTACTTGAATGTACCTGACTTACTCCTCTATGGACACTGTCTTTTGAGTACCTGACCTCTCATGAGAACATGCATTGGGGTAGTTTTGAGCGATCAGTCTTTATTTTGAAGTCTCTATTCCATGCATTTATTTTTATGTGTATGCACACTTGCCTTGGTGTACATATGGAGGTTGGAGGAAAAACTTTCAAGGGTCACTTCTTTTACCATGTGAGTCCCAGGAATTGAACTCAGGCCATCAAAGCATTGTGGCAAGTTCTTTCCCTCCTGAGCCTCCTGCTGGCCCAGCGATTGCATATTTTCTCCCTGCTGTGTTCCTTGCATGCTGTCTTTGCCTGTGAATCCTGTCCTCTTCTTTTTAAATCACTTGTCAGTGAGGACAGCTTTCCTCACTAAATGATAAAAGCAGTAAGAAGTCCGCTCTTCAGCTGTATCACCTGATTCACGAAAAGATAAATAAGGATCTTTTTCTCTGTATTTAGAAGCCTAAGTCTCCAGAAATGCCTATCATTTGTTATGGGTTCTATAGTTTATTGAGTGCTCTTGTATTCATTGTATTAACCTTTGTTAATACAATGTATTGTATTACAACTACCACTTAAGATACAAAGCATCTTTTAAAATAAAAAAGTTAGCATTTAATTAGATAATTGTGCAGAAACTCACATCTGTGAAGTTTTCTGAGTCTCCTAATTTTTACTATGTCTTGGTCAGTATAAATGTATCTCTAGAATTTATTTAAAATGTAACTGTGTTGGGCAGGAAGGATGATTCATTCCTTACAAGCAGTTGCTGTTCTTAAAGAGGATCCAACTTAGGGTCTAAGCACGCAATTGAATGGCTCACAACCACCTGTAATTCCAGCTTCAGGAGATCCAGTTCCCTCTTCTGGCTTCATGGGGACCTGCAAGCACATGTGTGCATACACAAACACACAGACACACACACACACAAATAATCAAGTTAAAACTAAATCTTTATAGTATGTGTGAGTCATAAAGATGTACACTCAGAACCTGTTTTAAGATAAATGTTCTAACATTACGTGGAGTGTGAACATAAATACATAACCTTGGGTTAACCTTTGAAATTCCCCAAAGGTAACGTGACTGGTCCAAAGTGAGTCAGGAGTGACACTGAAGTCCAGGCGTTTTCAGTGCACTTGTCGGACTGTTATTTTGAATGTTAAATAAGGTGATGCACTTGCTGGATTGATCTGCAGCATCTCTCTGTCTCCCTCCCCAACCCTTGTTTAAACAGCAATCACTGAGGAGACTCTCTGTGTCGGCTTAGCCAGAGTTGGAGCTGAAGATCAGAAAATTGCAGCAGGCACATTACAGCAGATGTGCACAGTGAGCTTGGGAGAACCACTGCATTCATTGGTCATTACAGGGGGCAACCTGCACCCACTGGAGATGGAAATGCTAAGTCTCTTCTCTATACCAGAATCCCAGAGTGCTGATGGACTCTGAACATGGACACTTTCTCTTGTCTCACAATAAGTTCAGTTAGACTGGGGGCTGTCATATTTGTATGACAAATGGCATGGCTCTGTCATTAATGAAGAAAGTATAACAGAAGTGACCAAGAAGAAGCTTGAGTAATAGCGTTTGGTTTCCTGCTTCCCCCACTCCATCGTCAGCTGCTGTTGCAGCATCAGTTGGCTACTTGTCGGGTGCACACACGTGGGCAAACCAAGCTGGAAAAGTGAACCAAGTTGATTCAAGGAGATTGAGACCAAGAATAACTCAAGGAAATTGGACAGTGAATCACTTGAACTCTGTTTTTCAGGGACAAAGCAGCATGAATCAGCAAGATAAATAAGCAAATAAAAGACTGCTAACTTTTCATATATTGTTTTATAATCTCCTTTATAAATAGGTAGCTGTTGGGCTGGAGAGATGGCTCAGGGGTTAAGAGCACTGACTGCTCTTTCAGAGATCCTGAGTTCAATTCCCAGCAATTACATGGTGACTCACAACTATCTGTAATGGGATCAGATGCCCTTTTTTGGTGTGTCTGAAGATAGCTATAGTCTATTCATATACATAAAATTAAAAAGTCTTTTTTTTTTTTTAAGAAAAGGTGGCTGTCAGGGACTGAGGACATGCCTTAGTTGGTGTAAAAATTCTAGTATAGCAGTATACAGCTGTAACCATAATGCTAGGTGCGAGCACAGGCAGGCAGATTCCTTGGAGCTTTCTGGTTAATCTGTGTGTCTTATTCAGTGCAAGACAGTTTAAAAAGATAAGTTGATAGCTGGGTATGGTGGCATTCTCCTTAAATCCCAGTGCTTGGGAGGCAGACAGACAGATTTCTGAATTCGAGGTCAGCCTGATTTACATAGCAAGTTCCAGACTACCTTATGCTGCATCATCATCATCATCATCATAGTAGAACAAGATAGAGGAAGAGGATACCTAATGTTGATGTTAGTCAGCACACATGTATACATGAATATACATTCACTAATCACCAATTTTAAAAGGCTCATTTGTTTAATAACTGTAAAGTGCTTTACCTTCATTCATCTAGAATAGAAGTAGCTTCGTTTCAGTCTTGACTATTTCTATAGCCTAATCAACTTGATCTTTTTACTCAGATTATACATGAATATTGGCTGAAACTTTTTCTACCTTCTGGTACTATATATGCATTAGCTAGAAAATATTTTGACATTTCATTTGGGATGAAATATTTTAATGTGTACAAAACATCCCATTTTCAGACTATTATGCACACAAGAGAAAGAGACAAATAGCTTAAGTCTGTTCTATATTGTCTTTTCAGGGGTGTTAAACCAAACATTTAAATAGTTTAAGTATAAAGGACTTCTAGGTTTGGTAATTGAATGGCTCATATTCCCTCCAATCGTAAACTCTTACACTGCATGCTTGTTGGAAGACACTGGGAAGCCAGAAAGCAGGCTGAGAATTCTGCCTGTGTGGTTTTTCCTGTTGAGACATTCCCAGACCTCAGTTCAACCTAGCTGGTGTCGTACTGGCTTGAGATGGTTAGTGGAGGGAACTGTGGGCTCCAGAGGGAGCTGGACACTGAAGACGGAGCCCTTAGAAAGCAAGATGCTCTAGAGTGGTGACTCTCTGATCTCGGTCCTAAATCCTCAGCTTACTCCGTATTTTCTGTATGTGTAGAAAGATCCACGGGTCTAGGTGAAAAGCCAGGCCAGGGGCCTAAAGAAACAGACATTGCTCTCTATTGTGAGAGAAGACGGTTTCAAGTTTAGATTCCGACAAGTTAGGAGGGCTTGATAATTATGTGTGCTTTCCTTCAGAAACCCAGAAAGGCCATGTACTAGTAAGGACCAAGCTTGGGGCTAAATTAAGGACAAAGTGTTTCTTATAATGTGAAGTTAAGCCTCCATAGGATGGAGGTGATAAGCAATAGTTTAATGTCTACTAAACAAAGTTTAAGATGGTTCAGAAAATGGTGACAAAAATTAGTATAATATCAACAATGTCCATAGAACAGAATATGTATTACGGCTTTATGACTAGAAAGGAAGAATAAGAACGCTGGGTAACAGAGCGGTTAATATAACCGAGACTTTGGCACTTTAGAACTGGGCACGGATAGAAAACAAAGGTGTTTTTATGAATGCATATAATGAGTACTGCCATTTGAGAACAAGAAGAAAAATCCTAATTGTCCAAAGTACAGTAGAAGAGAAATTGTCCAACCTCAGGAAGACTAGAATAAAAAAAAAAAAAATTAATCAGAATTGTAATGTCATGGGGCAAGATCAAGTAGTTTTTAAAATCTCCACACTTTGTTGGACAGAAAGAGACTGTGTGTATATGCACATGCAGTGTGTGCACTCATGCTTACACGTGTGCATGTGCCAGTGCCTGTGGGGGAGGCAAGAGGACAGCTTCTAGAAGCAGGTTGTGGGGACTGAACTCAGATTGTTAGGTTCGGCAGGAAACACTTTGACCTGGTGACCCATCTCAGCAGCTCCAGTATCAAACAGTTTTAAAAAGCATGCAGGTAATGAGAATGAGAGGGAGGGAGGGAGGGAGGGAGGGAGAAGAGGAGGAGGAGGAGGAGATGGAAGTGACAGCCAAAATTTCTTCAAATTTAGTAAATATATCAATACATTGATCTAATATACTCGATGAACTGCAAGCAAAATAAGTAGGAAATTCATAACTTAGTTAAAACTGATGAAAGTCAAAGTTGGAAAGCAAGCGAAGATGCTTGTAGGATTGCAGCTTATCAAATGTAATTTGAGATTAAAATTTAGGTCTGTTTGTTTCTCAGTTTGGCAAACCTGCATGTAATTTAACCTCAATATAAATGAGTTGTAAAATGAAAACTCTTTTCATTTTACAACTTTTTGCCTTTTTGAGAATATCAAAACTCTGAGACAGGCTTCCATAAACATGACGTTCTTGAGATTCATGCAGAATGTTCCAGGTATCAAGAGTGTGTTCCTTTTTTACTGGTTAGTAGAGTTCTCTGCTATGGAGAGACTGCAGCTTGTTTTTTTCCAGTGATCGATCATCTAAGAGATACTTGAGTTCTACAACCTACATTTAGTAAGAATGGTAATTGTTAAAGCTTGTACCTACAGGCTTTTGTGTGGTTGTACTAGAAGAGATACCCAAGAACGGGATTTCCGGTTCAGATGATAGGAGTACATTTACTTCTGTAAGAAACTGCCTGTTTACTGGCCAAGCAAAATAATGTTTGTCAAAGCAGTGACATGAATATTATAGGGGTAAACAATCACTTTCTGATTGGATTTAAGGCCTGCTCCACAGGAGGAACAGGTCTGGGAAGCTGATACACTCCAGGAGTTAATCTACCACTGTTTGCTAAATAGACACGGTATCAAATTGCATTCTAAATAGCTATGCCTATACCCACAGACAAGGGTAACTCTCAGGCCTCATCAGAGAAAAGTCCTTGTGTGGTGCATGGTTAAGACAGATTCACCACTGGCGGAAGTGCGAAGACATGTATGTGTGGAGCTCTCAGCCATACATGGGGCATCTGTATTACACTTTCTCCCTGCTAAGGCTCAGGGAATGTACAAAAGAGGGAACAGAAATATTCAAAGAACCAGACATAGGAAAGGATCAGAGTGAAACTGTCCTTTGGACATAGCATTGGACCTCTGGGTTTGTGGCTGCTGTGGCTGTTAGAGCAAGATCAAGCAGTCAAGCTTCCAACGTGGACAGGGAGGCGCACATAAGCCCACACCCTAGCTTAAGAGTGATCCGATAGTCATGGACTAACAGAGGAGGGAGTCTAAATTTATTTAGGAGTGTAGTCCCTGGTGGGTTGCCCATGCTTCAGTAGGAATGACTTATGTGTATATGAGCAGCACAAATTAGACTCTGGGCTATAAAACAAGCAAACAAGAGTCAATCTGGGAAGGGATGCAGAATACCCACAAGGAGCTGAAGGCCACAGTGGGTGTCAAATTTGGTCAAGTACATTCTATGCATTTTGCAATTCTGAAAAATTAAATTAATACATTTTTAATTTTGGTTACCAGTCTGGTTGCATTAAGAAATGCCTAGGGCATCAGATATGTCTGGGGGTATTTATAGAAGATCCAGTGAGGGAGGGAACCCTACCCTGAAATATGGACTGTACCATAAACCTGAGTTCAGGACCGAACACAAATGGGAAAAGGAGGAAGATAAAGACCCCAGCACTAGCATTTTCCTTCCCACCAAGAGGTGAGCAATCTGCCTCTTGCCGCCAAGGATCAGGAGGAGCTGGTTCTGCTGTAAAGCACCACCACACCATAATGGATTCTATGCTCTGAACTGTAAGCCAAATAGAACCTCCTCTCCCCTTTACATTGGCAATGACAAGAGTGACTTAACACTGCCCAAATGACTTCCAAACTGGCATTTTCTTTTTGCATTCTCGCAGTATCACATGTGAGTTCTTGTTGCTTGTCTATTACAAGACAGCTCTGGAGTGACTGTCTCTGTCTCCCTTTCCCCAAACACTGGTAGTTGAAGACTAAATGTAAGGTTGTTTATAAAGGATGTTAATTTGCCGCCTTCTCAGATCACAGATTGTAGTAAAATGCAACTTCAACTTAGTTCCTGTGTGCCCACTGGCTTTTGGAGACAGGCAGCACAATGCCCCATCCTCTTGACGTTTTTAGTTTTGGGTCAAATGTTAAGAAGAGGTCATGTGCTTCCCTTCCCTTCTTTTTGAAGCCATTTGTTTTCTAGCTCCTTTGCTTTTCACACCCATGATAGCATGGCCTTACTGGTACTTGCAGTGATGCCCGTGAGATTTTGATTCCAAGTCTTCCATATGGTGTGGATATTTTGGAGTTTATCCCATGTGGGAAGTATACAGTCATTCTTCAAATATTTTTTGCACTGCATACTTTATCCTCTTTTTGATCTCTGATGAATCTGATAACAGGAGTGATGAACATTGCTTATCTAATAGTCACTGAGCTCTGTTCAGTTTCTGTCATTTTGTTCTTAAAATGGTTTATGTGTTCTGAATGGGTAATTTTCCCTGATCTGTCGTCACGGTTATTGACTCCTGCTTCTTCTATACTGATATTGAGTTCATTTTATGTGTTTTTAAATATTTGCTTATTGTCCTGAATGTTCATTGTTTTAAAGATTTTTTTTAATGTGCATATATGTGCAATTGTGTGAGGTAACTATAGGAGACCACAGGGGCAGAAAAGGATGTTGGATCCCCTGGAACTGGAGTTACAGACCATTCGGAAGCCATCATAAAGGAAACCAGTCCTGGGTCCTCTTGAATAGTAGCTGTAAGCCACTGAGCGACCTCCCAACCCTAATCTCCAATTTCTGACTTTAGTCTTCATTACAGGATTATTTGTTGTTGTGTAATTGTGCATTTTCATAGTGGCCACATCAAGATCTCCGGTGTTCCTGTTGTCACAGCACTTGGTCAACTCACCTGGGATTTAAATTGGACATTCTGAGTATCATCTATTAGGTCCCAAGTCTTCTTAAAACTCTATGGTGAAGTCAGCCTTTCTGTTCTCATAAGCAAGCAATGTGGTGAAGGGCAGGGTGTGAGGGCTTGTCTGTCTTGAATGCACACTGATCAAAGACTGTAGGTCTGGCCCTGTGGAATTTGTTCTACTTAGTCTGGAACTTGGGGAGCTGGATAGAGCTTTCTTAGTTTGCTAAGTAGGATCAACATCAAAGCATTAATGATTTGAAGGTGAGCCTTGGAGTTTATAAATTATTCACATGTTTCTCCTGGGCTGCTGTGCCCCGCAGTCTTCCCCTACCTCATAGTACCTTGGGCTCCCTTTCCCCATCCTCCGCCAGGAGCCTGGCAGTCTCCCTACTCCTCGATTAGTTAATTTCCTGCGTGGGACTGAACCCTCACCAGTGCAGAGAAGAAAGAGATTAGTTGTCTTTTTGAAGCCATAACTTTTCCAATCAAAAAAAAAAAAAAAAAAAAATCTGCTCTTTCCAGGAGTTGACGCTTCTGTTGGTTTCCGTAGCTGCTGGCTATCAATCACCACACTGCTGCGTCTGACAAGTCTCAAGCTAACAGGACTGCAGATGTGTTAACTTTGCCTTTTAGGGTCTTCCTAAGCCAATGTGACCTTTATACTAATTACTCGTCAAAGGGAAGTAGCATGACGTAGAGAATTCCTGTAAAGTCAAACACGGTGAGCTAGCTCACTCCCTAGGGTGAGGATGTGAGGCTATCAGATTGTCCCTATTTTACTTATAAATTTAGATGATCACATTTGTAAAAGTTAAAAAAAATGGCGAAGTTGTAATTATAATTGCCATGAAACTGTATCTATGCTTACATGGAAATATGGTTCTGTTTATAAAGTGTTACACTTTAAAAAATAATATTCCTTGCCAAATTCAGGAAATACCATTTGGAATGCTTCTAGCTTTGCATTGTCTTCTTTTTAATCTTTTAAGTTTAGCAATAGCTGGCTTACAAACAAAACAAGGTTCATCTTAGTATTCATTCAATACTACTTTCAAAGATTTAAATTTCCCATTAAAACATCTTTTTGTGTTGGGTGTATGTATGTATGTATGTATGTATGTATGTATGTATGTATATAAGGTATATGCTCACATGTGGAAGCCAGAGGACATTGGGTGTATCTTCTTTTGAAACAGTCTCTCACTGAACTTGTAGCTAGGTTGGTGGTTAATGAACCCCAGTGATCCTCGTCTGTGCTGGCACAGCCACCAGTGTGACCATACTCAGGTTCTTACGTAGATCCTTGGATCTGAACTCATGACAGCATGCCTGTCCAACAAACCTCTTAACCACCAAGCTATCTCCAGCTTGTTTTTTCTTCTTCTTCTGTTTTTAATCAGTAAATTTTGACTTCCTGTTGTGGTGGGCTGTATGAATTCTAGTGGTATGCATTCACCAGGATCTTAGATACAGTTGTCTATTTAAATGTTGGTGACACAAGCAAGCATGAATTTCATGGTAGACTTTAACATATTACTTAATGTGTATGGTTGTTTTTTTGCATGTTTGTGTACTACGTGCATGCAGTACCCATAGTGGCCAGAAGAAGTCACCACATCTCCTGGGACTGAAGTTACAGGTGGTTGTGAGCTGGGTGAGCACTGATCCTTTGGCAGAACAGCTGCTCTTAGCCACTGAACCATCTCTACAGGTTCACTGATAGATTTTTTTTTTTTTAAAGCTTGGAGATAGGGCTAGTTGAACTGACAATGTTCAAAAGAACCATCAAAGTGTTAATTTTCTATTTTTCCCTTGAATAGAATGCAAAATAGTAAACTGCCAGTATTAATTACATCTGTTGTATGTTTGCTTCTCCATCTTCATTGTCTCCAGTCTAGATGAAAAGCTTGTTGATTTCTACACTGTGAGAAATATGACAAAATTAGAAAACACAAACATTTAAATTTGGACAAGTAACTCAGTGGTTAAGGGCACTGGCTGCTCTACTCTTCTAAAGGTCCCGAGTTGACATCTCAGGGACCACATTTGCCTTACAACTGTCTATAAAAGGGTTCAGTGCCCTCTTCTGGTGTGTAGGCAAAGCACTTGTATACATAAACAAACCCTTAGCTGAACCTGGTTGGTACATTCAGGAGGCAGATGCAGAGGCAGAGGCTGGTGGATCCCTATGAAGTCAGTCTGGTCTACATACTGAGTTCCAGGACAGCCACCTGTTTTATTTGTTTGTTTTTTTGTTTTTAAATCTAGAATTCATAGGAAGCTCTGTTGTAGCAGCACTATATACCAGGGATTTATAACCCCTCCCCTCGCCAAAACCAAGCCAGGAATGTAGATTCAGAGTTTAAAACAAGAAAGTAATAATGATTATTTCCAGAGAAGAACCAAAAAACGCAGAAGGGGAGCAATGAGAAAAAGAACCAACTTTCTGAGCTAGAGACTGCAAGTGCCCAGGGAGTTCACCTTTGTAGCCAAGGTAACACAGGCAGGCTCCCGGGGAAAGAAGCAGACTCCTTTAAAAGCAAGATTGGTGCAGTGCTGAACGGCAGTGAACGACTTGTCTCAACCTGTGTGAGATGAAAAGGTTGCGATAACCTGATAGGCCACTGTGGACTTTGACTCAAAGGCTAACTCTAGGAAACAGAGAGAAGGCAGACATTCCCTGACCTAACCAGGCACCATGCAGTGAGCAGCAGAGCCAGCAAGGCAAGCAGGAGGTCTGTAGAGTAAGTGGAAGGCCAGCCCAGCAGATTCCTCATGGTCCTGGCCCAGAGGCAAGGTCTTTCTCTGTTGGTGGGAGGGGCTGAAGCGGACTTGGCAAAGCTAGGCATGGACTGGGTGGGATGATGAGCAATGCTCAAATTCAATCCTGTTTTCAGTCAAGTCTGGGAACCCGGTAGTATTTCCTGGAAAGGAGAAGGTAATTTCAGAACATTGCAAAGGAAGGACTTGGTGATAGGAGACTGGGGAAGTAGAGGTGGTGTCAATTTCAAGGATTTGGTAAGGAATTCCGCATTAAACAGTCACTCTGGAGCAATTTGGATGGGAGGATGTTATTTCTGTTCTGACTTTGTATGTTGGCAAAACATGTGCATACAAAACTCTAACCAAACAGAAGTGAAACCAGAGAGAAACCTGGGAGCTGTGCAGACTCAGACAGAATAAGCACACATCCACAGCCGAGGCTGTAGCTACAGGACAGGCAAGACTGACTGACGACTGAGGCTGTCCTGATAGGGTTCCCTTTGACAAGATGGCATGAGAGTTTTCTGGAAGATAATTTTTTTTTATCTTAAAAATTATTTATTTATATTGGATTGGCCTCAAACTCACAAAAATCCACCTGCCTATACCTCCTTGGTGTGGAGATTAAAGATGTATACCGTCATACCTAGTATACATTCCCTGAAAGGGTCATGTAGACTGGTGTCATACGCAGAGTCAGCTTCATGTCACGTGAGGTCATTCGTAGAGGGAGAGATAAGAACAACTCAATGCTAGTGGGAATCTCAAAAAAGGAGCGCGCCCTAAATGGATTTAAACTACAGAAAGAGGATGTAGGAAGAGGCTCTGGGCAACGGAAGGAGGGCACCTTAGCATCTCTCTTCTGAAATTTCTGCAGGTATTCTTTTTGGTCCATTCAACTCAGAGACAAGACTCAGGAAAAAATTTTACACAGAAATTTAATTGAAAACAAACTTTCAATACAGCTGTTTATGATCATTTTGAAATACACTGCGTTTAAACAAAACACATTATGTCAACTTGCACATTATGTGCAAGTATAAAGGGTGAAAGATAGATCGTAGGTCTACCGTAGTGCACACGGGCGAGTCATAATTGTTCACGGCAGCATTTTCACATCACCCAACTCTTACACGTGACATTCCTACCTAGCCTGGTATGTAAACATTTTGAGAAATGTTTCTGATGCATCATCTTTACCAAAGGATCAACCCCAAGTCCAGAATTGGCCATTACCGTTACAGGCAGGGAAGGGAAGTGCTGAGCGGGGGTTCAGGAAGATGGGATTGGGAAAAAATTTCAGTCACATTGTTTCCAAATTAGGGGAGAAAACGTATAGAAAAAGTATTTGAAGGGAAAGAAGACAAAAAAAGGTAAGTGTATTTGAGGGGCATTTAAATCACATAACACCCATGGTGTGTTCATTAGAAGCACCTTCAAGAAATACCTCTGAAAGAGTTTTGAATGACAAAATATTCAGGGAGAGTAGATAGTCTTTAAAGAAAAAGCAATATGGCAATTCTCCACCAAACAATTCAAAGCATAGCTACCCATAGTCCAGAAGGCCACAGCGCAAAGGCTCGGTTGTGCCAAATCCCAACAACAGGAAAAGTGGAAACAGATGGAGTAACTCAGTACCTGAGGAGAAAGGACAGAGTGAACAGAAATCTGCTCTGTACAGAAAAACCAGAACTGCAGAGATGCTTCCTGCAGTGAGTGAGTTCCAGGGTCAGTCTGTGTCTGCTACTCTCTACCCAGGGTTCCTGGATCTCTTTCATGAGCATGTGAACGTGACCCAGTGAGTTGGGGTATAAAAGCATATGTAACCATTGTTTTTGCTTCCCATGCTTTCCAATATCATAATCAGAATTACAAATTCATCTTCAAAACTTGGGAAGGCACAGGCTTCTACTTATGAATTAGATTTCTGCTACTGACAAGGTTTTAAGTAAAACACAGTGTTGTAAATCAGACACTACTTAAACCTGAACATCCATCTGCGCTTCTTGGCAGACGAGTCCCCATCCATGGTCTTGAGGGCAGGCACCCTGCTCTTCATGCTGGCGCAGAGGATGCTGTCTTTCGCGTCACGCCATGACTTCCATTGAAACTTTCTCCTAATTGCCTTTAAGAGGGATGTAAGGCGCTCCAGTGCCATTTCCCCCAGCATGGGTTTGGATCCGTGACCAAGTCACAAAGCAAACATCTTAGAGCACAGGAAGAAACAGGCTGGAGGCAGTTTGTAAATATCCGCATAGCAATGGCATCACTACTGTCCACTGATTTTCCAGGAGTCTACCCAGAGCAGCTACAGCTTCTTGGATCTTCAAAGTGTTGCTGACCGGCTTTTAAAAACACAGTCGTCAGGAAAGAACTGACGACTGTACCAGACTGAACTGCTGCTGTACCAGGCTTTCTCTAGATCTTCCTCATGCTATAAGTATCACAAACTGGATTATAAGATGCTGCCAATCATAAAATCATTCAAAATCATCTCATTATAAAAATGTGAGTGGGAAAGTGAGCCAAGCCACTAAGTACCTGGATACATAAATACTTGGAGCAGGAGACCTACCTGGTTTCCTGCAGTTAGAAAATGATGAGTTCGTGGATAAAGCCCCACCTATTTGACCTTTCAATGGAGCTGCTACACCTCGGTTACATGTCTGCAAACACTTGGTGATACACAATCTTTCACTCTTTGTCTTTACTCTATGTTAGATCTGAATCATTAAGGTGGCCTCTGGAAACCACATCTTGAGACGGTTTCATGGAACTTTAAATCAATGTTCTTCAGAGAATAAAAGAACTCCCCCTGCATGCTGACATTCTTACGAATTGGAATATGTGTTTCAACAACGGCGACATTTTACGGGGAAAACAAAAAAAGCTTAACTTGGCCAAGGTAATGCATTTACAAAGAGTCAAAAGCAGTGGCCTAGCATTTGCAGTTCTGACTGCAATTTAAAAAATTTACCCGACTGAAGTAAAAGACAAGTTCCATACACTTACTGCCTCACTGCACACAGCTCTGAAAAAATTTTAAAGTACAAAAACTGTCCAGTGACTGAAAAAGAGTATGAAATGGCATGACTTGTGAACCAGCCTGGTATCCAGAAGGAACCAGGTTACAGCATCTAAGCAAAATTAGTTAAGGAAGCCAGCATTAAATGGACTGAGCATAGGCGATTAATAAAAATTTACTCCCAAGTTCAACATATCTAGAGAACATTTTTTTTTTCTTTTTTCAAGTTAAGAACTGGTTTGGGAAGAATAAAAATTAATTACTATAATTCCACAACAGATACTTTGGAAATAATCTATACTTATACACAAGAAATGAGACAACATTGCATATATAAAGTGCCTTAATGAACCAAAACTAGAGGTCAGAGTTCTTTATTTACAAGCCATCTTTAGTCACACTTACAGAACGGCAATGTCACACAGGGGAGCAGCACAGTACAGTGTAAAGAACTCTCGACTGGATGATCACATTTGGGCCTTGGCTTTGCCACCACTGATCCCTGTAATCTTACGGAAATGACAGTTTCTCTGGACTTCAGGTCTCTCATCTGAAATTGAGAGGTAGAAGCAGAGTGTTCCCGCGGTCTTTGCTTAGGTGTGGAGTTCTATCTTAACAATGTTGTGGTCCTCTTGAACCCCAGCATTCTACCCCAGGTTGGTCCCCATGCCACCATCTGTAAGATCATGAGGGTTCTGATCAGTGACACTGGGGGTTAGTGACTTGGCTGCTCTACAGAGGCACACTGACGTCACAGTATTTTGGTTCCTGGTACATATGTGTAGGCTTTGAAGTATCTAGATAAGGAGAAATCAAAATGACATCTGTGGCCATGTTCTTAGGCTACACATACTAGATACTGTCCCTCAGAAAGACAGACAGGGAGGCTTCGAAAGGAGGAAGCTGGACTGAGGTCAAGTTCTTCATCAAGTACTACAATGGATTGTTAAAAATACACCTAGTTGGGGATGTTTATCTGGTAAGGTAAACTTTCCCTGAACAATGTAGGTTTGTTATTCAGAGGAAAAAAAAAATGACTTTGGTTATTCACAGACTGGCAACTGTACACTCAGATTGGCTTTTTGTTTGGTAATAATATCAACCTAATGTTAAGAGTATTTGAAATTTATTTTATTACTACAACCAGACAGTATTTCTTAGTAAAACCACCTGCTAGTAATACATCTGTATCGAGAATACTAAAAGACAAGCTTTCTTTCCCCTGTGAAAAGTATTTCTGTTCACATTCTTTTTTTTTTTTAAAAAAAAAAATACACACAGGTATGCTAACATTTAATTAAGCAAAAAATGTCAAAGCCAACCTGGTAAATGGCAAGCTCCTGGAACAAAGTGCAAAATTAGTTTCACATCAAACATAGTCTAGGCCTCATTAAAGGAACCAGCAACATTCATGGATTTGTGTACTGAGGGCCTCATTAAACAAAATGACACAATTTGACAAAAACTTCACTTAGAACTAAGGGCCCAGTGGAAAGCAGATTTGGTAAATTTCAGAGACAGCAAACTTGACTCCACACACACAATGTCAAGAGCTGCTGGGTTTGGCTTATAATGGTTCCCTCACATCTAGAGGCTCTGCCTTCATCTAGATCTTCATTTCAGCAGTATGCTCCAAGCCACAGTCTATCCTGGGGTGTATCAGAAGGGAAATGAAGGAGGAGGAGGAGAGCATCAGGACGTGTCCATTTGCACTTGCCCTCCTGAAAGACTACAGCACTTGTTTCAATCAAACACAAACTACTACAGGGAACTTTAGCGTTAGAATTGCCTGACAGAAAGCAAATAGGATTTGAAATTACCGCTTGATTTACAAAAAGGGCGCCACAGACATCGTATGGTGTTTTACTGATGCTGAGCGCTGTACAGCTCTCCTAATGCATAAACTGTAGCTGAGAAATAGGAGGAAGGTACTTGAAAACTCATCAACCGTAAATTCTGCCACCTTATTGGTAAAGTGCCTGTCATTGATCTATACTCTTAATATTTTTGCACGGCAAGGTTTTTAAATTTTTATTAACAATATCAATTTTACTTAAACAAAAGTAAATATTTATTGGGATATGTGAACTACAATGTGAAAATGTTCACCCAAATTGCTTACCCTCAGAAAACACCAAGAATACATGAGTGTTAAGCACCTGTCATCTCAAAGTGCAATTTATTTGTAATTCATAACAGGGTCTGTGTGTAGCCCTGGCTGTCCTGGAACTCACTATGTAGATGAGGGTAGCCTTGAACTCACAGAGATCCCGTGACTCTGCCTCCTGAGTGCCGGAGTTAAAAGTGTGAATCACCATGCCCGTCACAATTATATTTCTCATATACTCAGGACCCTGGAAAATCAACCATTGTAAGACACCCATGTGAGAAAGAATTCTTTGCCACCAAATTGCTCTGTTGTGATAACAGTTCATCCTCAGTTGAATGCTGTCCTAGACTTCTTGGAAGTAATTTGTATTTGTGTAAACAAACTTAGAGAGCTGCACTGTCCTAGGTCCAAGAGAGTAAAGCCATAAGACGGCACTGGCACCACTCTTTCTGACATCCCAAGGTGCTTTTTCTTGTCATGAACAGAATCTAAACATGGCCAAGGAGAGCCACTAGAAAACAGACCATGGATAGGTGAAGGCTTATATAGAACTGGGTGATGGAGCAGATGGTTTAGGTCTAAATAAGTTTTTCTAATGTATTTGCATTTTTGAAAATAGGCTACAAAGTAACTTAATGTGATAACTGGATTTTTTATAAAGCAAAATAATGCCATTTTTCACAAGACCCAAAATTTAATATATTTAAATCTATGTTGGAAATACACAAAGACAATTATGTATGTTACTAGCAAGTCTTATTTTGTACAAATTACAGAACAGCCATTTAAAACATACACATGACCTCTGATGGTAAGTTTCTATGCTGGCAAATCCATTTCTGGTACAAAGGCACTTTGAAAACCCAATATGGTTTGGTTTGTAAGTTTGCAAGGTACAAACAATTTTTACAAATGTATGATTACACTGAAGAACGTCAACGACTGTGACATCACAGAGAAAACAGACTTCTTTTTGTAAAAACAACACTGGTTTTATGGGAATGAACGTAGTGGTTTCCAGCAGCTTTAGTGAAGACATTCAGAAGGTTGAAGGCCCACAGTCTGAATTTCTCACTGGCTGGGTGGGATGATAAGGATGGGGTGAAGGTGATCAGCAAGAACCCCTAGGGGAGAAAGATAACCCAGTACCCTAGAAGGAACCCAGAAACCTCAGCAGTCAGGATGTCTTGAAGGCAAAAGCACACAGGCAACAGTCTGGGCAGGATCCGGCTGTGACCCCGAGCACACGGCGACTCTACCTGCATACTTGGTGCTTCCGAGCTGTAGTGGTCACGTCTCTGTTTCAGAGCACTGGGTAGTACAATGCTTTGGATTGCACAGTACTGAGAAAGTTTGGTCCTCAGTCAGTTTCCTTTCTTTGACTACATTGCCGCAAAGTCAATCTGTACATAAAGCTGTCTCACTCCAGCCTGGAAAGTTAAAAATTAAAATTAGAACATCAAACCTGAAAACCTGAAAGAGATAAACATTCTAGAATAGCAGTAGGAAAGCAAACAACACCTCATTTGTCTTTAAAAATGGAATTATTTTTGTCTTCTGCTTCTAAGAAACTATACATTTTCATTGTAAGTTGTCAAACCACTACAGGAAAAAAAAAAAGTCCACGTCATTAGCCACATGCCCTGCGTATGTGCTGTGGATGGGTTATCCATGTGCCATCGCTGTTGGAGGACATGACAGTGCTGGATTAGTTAGCCACCCACTCAAACCAGCTCACCACAGGCTGAATCTTACCACGGCAACACATGTATTTATTTAAAAATCACAACTGACAACTAGTCACTTATTTTACATGCCAATTCCTTCAGTCTGGGATATGAGCTAGCCACAAAAGGACACTGCTGTCTAAATTGCACCCTATTTGTTCTGTATTATCAATTTTATTTTCTCAACTGGGTCATTTCTATTAGTGTTCAAACACACTACAATTTCTTTTATTGTAAAAAGAAAAAAAAAAAAAAAGACAAAAAACAACTTTAAGTCACCATCCCTGCCTGTTTGGTGTAGTCTCAATCCTGTCTTGTGGACAGCCAAACTTCCCCAAACCCGCTTATCTTATCTTTACTGTCTCTAGTTCCTTTGTTCGTAAAGCCAGGCAGCCAACCCTCAACACCACTCCCCAGCTTCTACAACTACCTGTCAAGCAACTTCCAACTTGCTCCTAGTGTTCCACAGGCAGCTCTTAGCCTTGGTTATCAGCAATAATACACAGTACCAGTCTCCCAGTGCCAAACACTTCCCTGTGATGTTTCCAGAGAATGTTCACAGGTCAGTCATGTGTCAAACTGTCAGTCTTCTTCCATCAGGTTTCTTCCATCATTAAGTAATAAACACTGGCAAATCAAAGGCTTAGTCTTCACAGTCTACACTTGTTCTCTACTGATCTCTGCAGCCAGACAACCTCTGCATGTACTCACACCTCCATGTATGCATGTCCAGACGGGAACCTGCATCTACGTGACAGGTCTACTGGGGGTATCTAAGAAGCAGCGCAGGCATCAAACCTGAACTACTGTCAGTACTGCTTTCTAAACATCTTTCTGTTTCTCACATTCAGTACCCAACCAACTTACAAAACTTGGTGCCTTTCCATCCGAAATAATAATCAGGCCCAGAACTTGAGCACTTCAGGTCATCTCCATCATTTGGAACCTACCCTAGCCACAATCAGCTCCTGTCTAGGCTCTGTCAATGCTCCTGCCTGGCTTTCCCAGCTCCGGTTCCCCTCAGTATAACTAGAAGGCAAGCATCCCTGTGTGCTTTTCTCTCCACCAGCTCATCTCCTTCAGCCCTCCCTTGGCACCATGACGCCATGGAATGTTGCTCCTGCCCTCCAGTTTGATCAGTGTTACTCCTTCTCCCTTTATTTACTCCCGTAGCCATACTGTCCTCCTGTGAGCTATGCTCCTTATGACAGTCACAGGGCGTTCCTGTCACACCCTATCCAGACATCAGTGAGGGCTGAGGACAGCCACTATACAATTCATTCACGTCTTAATCCAGCAATATTTATTTTTGCATTTATTGTTTTCCAAGCAATAGTCTCTCACCTAAAAAATAGAAAAGACAGGGAAGAAGACATTTTAGAGAACTACCTTGTTTTCACAGAGTTCATATTCTATCAGGGGCCTGGAGAGCGAGAGGTAATGAAAAACAGAAGAAAATACCACTTGTCTGATGGTTAACAGCATAGAAGAAACAGACATACTATGTAAGAGGAGGCAGATTTTTCATACACCCTAGCCTTCTCCCCTGTCACTCTTATCCAAATACCTGCCACTTTGTCAAGTCAGCGTATGAGCACTCTGGAAGCATCTACACTGTCCCTTAAAACCATAGATTAATTATTCAGTGTTTATTATTTCTGTTCTCCTACTATAATGTAATCTCTCTAAGAGAAACATATTTGTCCTCTTACATTGCAGATGCCCAGAACCTTCAGTAATATCGGATACCAGAAAGTGGTCGAGAAATATTACTGAATAAACTAAAATCCTATTAGTTTCTTTCTTTCAACCAAAAACTATTTTTAGCTAGAAGTGGGAGAGGGGAGAGAGAAAAAAAAAAAAACAAGATTGTTCTTGCCAATACTTTACAAGGAGAGGTTCTCAGTGGCAGACAAAGGTTTCAGACAGCAGTTGTTGGGCTTCAAATACCCATTTCTATTGTGGATTGTTTTTTCTAGAACTCAGGAAGGAGGGTTCTGTGCAATATTGATGGAATAGCCTTAGGAGTTATGATTTAGCCAGCGTTAGGATACTCTACTAGGATATTCTAGTAGAATAAAAAAACTAGACAGAACTTAGGTTGTCAGGACAAAAAATACCCTTTGTCTCCCCCTAAAAGCCTTCTCACAGCAAGCTACAACTCTTGTTACTTAACTTACAGAAAAAGGAACCAGTTCCTCCTTTGGCTAACAGACTTGTGGAGAAGAATGTAGCATTTATGTGAGCTTTACCTATACATTAAAACCAACGCTCAGTTTTTCTCACTATGAAACAGTGTTGGTTAAATCAGCACTACCAATTTGCAGGAATTTTATATGTATTATCTAATACTTAACAAGCAGTTAGTAAATCCGCTAGAGTAGGCACTGTTGTCAAGAGCCTGTGTGAATGTATGAGAAAAAAAAAATTCACATATTACAAAGGCTGTTACAATAAATTATTCTGATTTACCACAAGTATATGATTTGATTAACTCAGTCCAGATGGCCCTAAAAAGACCAAGGAATTAACTATTCTGAAAAATTCTTATATGTGTAATCTTAATAGAAAACAAAAATAATTGCACAAACATATTGTATAATATCTTTTCTTTTTAAACAACACCGTTAATGCAAGTTAAATGGGCAAACAAACAGTTGGGCTCCTTTTATTGCCTGCCATTTTCATTACCCCAGTCCTAACACGGGGAAGACAGTAATAAGGAATGGGTAGCCCAAGGCAATGAAAAGGAAAGAGAGAAACAAAGGGGCTAGATAAATTATCTTTGCATAATCATGAGTTAATTACTCAAACTGGTATCAATCCCTCCAGGGGATAACGGCTTTCCACTAAAGCTCCGTCCAACAGCAAAGATAAAGAAGCCATTTGAGAAGTCATTTGCTGTATCCACCTGTCCCAGTAGAGATGGGCAGTCTGGTTCTCCAGGTCCTAGTGTTCATTTCAATTTCCTTTAAGGTAAAGAGAAAGCCACATTTCCAAGAAATACTCTGGAAGTGACCTACTCCCTGATACAAAGAATCCAGAGTTTCATCACAGGAAAGCACGACAGCTGTCCCAGTAATCCATAGCAGCAAGTAGTCTGCAGCCTCTTGTTGGGAAAGGTAATTAGTTATTTTAACACTTCTGAGTTCACTGCCCCTGCCTCCACCCCAAAAGCTAGCCTGGTACTGCAGGCTTGGGCTATCACCAAGCAATATCTATGTTGTATAAAGAAGTCACAGTTAGAAAAACAGGAATATGACTATAGAAATTGTTGTTTTACTTGTGTTCTCCATGGGCCAAAGCCAGAGACATGTTTTTGTTTCATTTTTTGACTGAACATGTTAATCTGTAACAGTTTAAAATGCAGAGGAGGGGCTACAGAAAGGGCCCAGAGATGAAGAGATCCATGATCAATCAGCGTCCACATGGCAGCTGACAACTATCTGCAACTCCAGTCTAGAGATCTTCTTGTGGCCTCTGCTGACACCAGGCACACACATGATGCATAGACATACATGCAGACAAAATGCCCCCCACACAAATTTTTTTAAAAAATGAAAAATGAAGTTATGTAAAACTATCTCACTTTTCCATGAAAGATAGTACAGAATTAATGAAATGTAATTAAACGTGGCTAAATTATAAATCAAGAATAACAATATAACAGGTCATAATGACACACCTGTTATCCCAGTATTCCAGAAGCAAAAGCAGGGGCAGGAGGATTACAACTTTGAGGCTGCCCTAGCTACAGAGCAACTTCAAGGCCAGCCTGGGCTACTTAGTGAGACAGGAGGAAAAACCAAGAACCGAAGACACAGTTCAGTGTTTACTTAACATCCCCAAAGCAACAACAACAACAACAAAATAATAATAATAAAAGGAAAGAAAACATATCTGTTTTCTTTTCTGTAGCCCACCCTGTGGTAACTGATCGGATTAATTCCTGTCACAGTACCTGTCTCTGTCAGGAGGCAAAACACTGTGTTCACTACCACCAAGCAGTCAATGGGCACTTACACTATATGGTTTAATGAACAATGCAAACCTAGGGGTATAGAAGACCCAAGGCTGTTTACTTAGCCTCCTGAATTTTAGGTACATATGATGAAGAAAGATAAAAGAAAGATGACTAAGAAAAAGTTTGCAGATCAGGCAAGCACAATCACTACTCATTAAACACTAAAGCCCATTACAAAAAGATAAAAAAAAAAAAAAGTTGCAAAGGATAGAGAACCAGAAACCAAGCTAGAGAAGGGGAGACAACCCTTTCTTCTGTGTGTGTCCCTCAAGCAGACAGCACAAGCCTGAATGAGCTACTGGTCAGTGAAAGGGCGGGGCTTATGAACACAGGAGGCTGGAGGAAGCAGAAGCTTCTGTAATTTAGGGACTCTGACTTGTGTTTGAAAGGAGGCTTTTTAATTCCTTCCTGGATATAACTGTTCACTTCTATTTTGAGGTCAGAGAACAGAGCATAAAAGGCAGAAGCAGGAAGCTGGGGGCTCAGGATGCTGGGGGCTTAGGACTTAACAGGCACCGTGGTGAGAGAGGGCTGTGAGACGAAGTAGAGGCTCTGCCAGGAGAGAATGTGGAGGAGGTCTGGCTGTCTTTTATGCTCTGAGAAACCAAGGATCATAATGAACCTCAGGCATATTTTAGATCTTTGAATATATTTAAGACTTTTTTCTTCAAATATCATTTCTAACAAAACAGAGCATATTTAAAAATGCAAGGTTGTAATTATAATTGTAAAGTATACCATGAAAAGATTAACAAGTGACCCTGGCCAGTTTAAAACAAGGACCTTAGAACACTGAATTCCTTTCTAATCCACAGCCTCACTTTCTGCTCTGTTTCTACGTAAACACAGAAACCAAGCTTTCCGTCTCTCCGGGTATCAACTGATAAGTTCGAAAACTAGTTTAGATGGATAATGGGGAAGACTCTGACATACAAGAAAACCTAGGGCTTAAGCACTGGACCTCATCTAGAATATGCCTGAGGTTCATTCCCAAAGGACTCTGAGCAGCGACATGACCTGCAGCAGCCCCTTCCCTACACCACACGCCTGTACATAAGCCCATTTCTTTAGCACCTTAAGAGAAATCAGTGACCCTGGAAAATGGTATTAAATAGGATAATATCAGGGTTCTAAAATCACTACAGAATTAGCATCGGATAACTAAATAATAGAACATTACAATTCTCGGATTTGTTTCTTTCAACTTAAAGTTACCTTACTACACAAACAATTTCTTTAACCAAAGCCCGTTTCTTCCATTCTTAGGGTTAGCTGCGAGGAAGACAAGCAAAGTTCAGCAAACACAGGGGAGACTCAGCAGCAAAGTCTCCTTCTTTAGAACCAAGTCCAGAAAATGTCTATAAGAGAAGGCGTCGGTGTGTTTAAAATCTGATCTAGTTACTTTTCTGTCTGTTTTTTATGTGTGGGTGCTCGGGGAGCTCAGGTTACCAGGTTTGGCAGCCAGGTCCTTTACCTGCTGAGACAGTTCACTGACCTGACAGTCATGATTTTTCCCCCCCAAAACAGCAAGTAGGGGGTTTCAATTTGATAAGTGAGAGTTATGAGTAAGATGTAACTTAAAATACAAAGTAATTTAACAATTTACATTTTATGAAATAAAATTTGTTACAAAAAGCCCCAATATTTTTTACTCATGCTACAAGGACACTGCAGAAAAAGAAATAAATTATTTAAGTATCCTATTCTGGTATGTGAGAACTAAAATAGATTAAAACCATTAAGTGTAGGAATAAAAGTTATTTTAGAGATGTGACCACGCCCCCTTGCTCTCCTGGGTGTGGTAGGGAATGGGTTTGAATATTCTCACAGCTAGCCTCAAAGGGAATCTCTGGTAGCTACAAGGAATGAAATCAACTTGTCAGGACCTTAGTGGATAAAAAAGGCCAAAGGAAAGCCCAAATGCAGTTTCTGATACAGAAGAGGCAGCTGAAGGAACATTCATATTTCCTGTTTCCAAAATCCAGGTTTGTGTCTTGGGAGGCCTCCCTTTGCTCTGAGATAGAAGTCTCAGCAGCCCCAACAGACAGCAGCTGCTAGTACAGGTCTCAGGGTAGGAAGCCCATTCTTTTTCCCTGGGAAAAAAACTGAATGAGTGGCAGAGCTGTGAGCATCAGGGTGCCCAGGAGGCCCACAGGAGACCCAGGAGGCCCAGGAGCCCCCCAGAAGACCCCCAGGAGGCCCCCAGGAGACCCATAGGAGGCCCACTTCGAGGGCAGCAGCAGCACTAGGAAGTCACAGGATGAGGGAAGTCAGTGGTCTGAAGAGGGCAGCATGCTGGTTGCTGCCATGTTGTTCTCCTCTGCTCTGAAACATGGAGTCAGTATGAGAAGTATTCAGTCATACTGCCTGGGCCTTCAAGGCTTCATTATGAAAGCCACAATGATACACATTTATATAGATGAGTCACATTTATATACTGTACCTTCTCAGAAAGCTGTTAAAATTCTGAACAAGTAGACCCAGTGCACAGTATAGCAGAGTGTTAACTGCATCTAAGATTAGGAATATATAAATCCTGTCCGTAATTCATTCATAAGAAACCTAAGCATGTGTGTCTCTCTTGAGGAGGCAGAATCTCTAATTTATGTAATGCCTTGAATTTAACTAGACTGCGTATTGTATTCATGTCTGAAGATGTGAAGGCAGAGAAAGAGAAATATGTATGCAGTGACATATTTCATATTTCATAGAAAATTAATTCTGCTTAGAGGAATGTTTAGACTCCAGCCAACAATACTAATTAAAATAGAAGGCCCTGGATCAATACTCAGCAATGAAAGAAAAAAAATAAAAGAAAATGAGAAAGGGTGGGTTGGGGGGATTGTTGAGGAAAATAGTCTTTCTACGTTTGACTCTGATTGAGAACACTTCCTCCTCTTTTATTTTAGTAGTTTCTATATTTGATATGTTAAATATAGGATTTTTAAAGCTAGCAAGATACAAAGAAATATAAGTTTCTTAAAAGAGATTTGTAACAAGTCATACCTGAGTAAAAATATTATGTGTTTGGCTTAAGATCCACCTGGCGTCAGCATCAGGGGCTACTACGAGCTTCAAGGTTCCGACGTAAACATCAGAACAGAGTGTCCAAAAGTGCTGTTCTTGCAAGTTGTAAACTCCTTGTAACTGTTGCACCTGAAACACCAGGCAGATGTCAGCATAGAGAACAAGCCGCCCCTAGCCACCCAAATACGATTATGAAGGGAGTCAGAAAGTTGGACTTGACTCCCTACTTAGAAAGACATGTTCGGACAAATGCCTATGGAGTACTCAGTATGTTCCAGGTGAGCCTCAGAGAATGAACGAACACTTGTCACAAGTTCTAATTTCAACACATCAATCAGAGAAGTACAGGCTATGGAGCTAGAAAAAGAATGATAAAGTAGGCCACAGAAATGAGGGGGAGGGAAAAGGACAGGAATCAACACATGCTGTACACCAACCTGTGAGACAACACCCCTTCACTAAAGCTCCACCTCCAAACCTACACCCAATGTCGATTTGCCTCCATCTTGCTGCCAAGAGGACAGTTGACTCACTGCACTCCAATGCTTCCCACTGTGTGAGAGTGATGGAGTCAGAGGAGCCTCATCGGATGACCAAGCCCTCCTAACATCTGGCCCTTGCCTGTTTTCCAACCTTTCAATCACTTTCCCTTTATTTATCATGCTGCAGCCACAAAACCTGTTTTGCTGTTCTCCAGATACACTAAATTAGTTCCAGCCATAGCTGCCTCGCATTAGTGGTTTTCTTTTTGCCTGGAACATTCTTCTCAAGGACTTGAGGATTTGTACAGGGATGGACACTTCTGGTCATCAGGGTTTCGGTTTCCATGGCAATGGCTTCCTTGCTGAGCCCTACAGCCATGTCCATGTCTACCTCACTCTCATTCCTTCTACGGCCTCACTGACATCTGCTCACCATCAACAGCACCTAATCTTTACTTTGTCCCAGCCAGGCTGTGAGCTCCATGAGAGCACAGTGTCTTTCTTTGTTCACCATCTGACTCCAGTGCTGTAGAAGAGAATCTGATACACAGTGGATGCCACAAAGACAAAACAAATACAACGTAACAGACAAAAACATCCATAAGGCTGGAAAGATGGTTCCCAGTTAAGAACAGCTGTCTCTCTTCAGAGAGCTGGAGCTAAGTTCCCAGCACCCATATCAAGCAGCTCACAACTTCCTGTAACTCTCATCCATAAGGCTGGAAAGATGGTTCCCAGTTAAGAACAGCTGTCCCTGTTCAGAGAGCTGGAGCTAAGTTCCCAGCACCCATATCAAGCAGCTCACAACTTCCTGTAACTCTAGCTCCAGGGGCTCTGATCCCCTTCTGTCCTCAGCAGTACCCACCATTCATATGTGGCATACACATACAGAAACATACATACACATAAAAAATATGTATTTTTAATTACATTGATGTGGCGGTTTGAATGAGAATGATCCCCCATAGGCTCATATATAGGTGAATATAGGCCCACATAGGTGAATGCTTAGTCACCAGGGTATGTGAACAATTGGGCCTTGTTGAAGGAGGTATGGCAATGTTGGAGGAAGGATGTCACTGGGAGTTGGCTTTGAGGTTTCAAAAGACACATTAAGCTCTTCTCTCTCTCCCTCTGTGTGTGTGCGTGTGTGTCTAATCTGTCTGTCTGTCTCTCTGGTCAGGATATAGATCTCAACTACTGTTCTAGTGCCATGCCCGCCTGCATGCCACCAGACTCCCTACTGTAACGATAACAGACTAACCCTCTCAAACTGAAAGCAAGCCCCAATTAAATAAACTCTTCATTTATAAGTGTTGTGTTTCTTTACAGCCATAAAGCATTGACTAAGACAGCTGAATATATACTTATTTCATCTGTTACCCCTATTCTATGCTTTTTAATAGCTCAATTTCTAGACGAAGGCAGTGTATACATTTTCTTTAATAAAGTTCAATTTTTCTAATGAATTCACTTGGGCTTATACAAATGAAACTCATGATCACCAATCTTGAAAGAAAGTTTAAATTATATTATATTCATACGCTACCCATATTTATGAAAGATGAGACCCTAAGAGTTTGGAAATGAGATACAATCAAATGTTTTGCAAAACTTACCCTCTGATAGCACTGGGGAAGTGTATTTTCCAACGAGGGAGGAGTTCTTTGCATTAATATTCCAATAGACTCTCTTAAAAGTGGAATAACACTAAGGGGGAAAGACAAGTTTATTAAGCCACATTTTAACAGTCTCTGTTTGTAAGATGGTAGTAATATACTTCTTTAAAGAACAGAATACAATTATTTAGAATTTCAGGAAACAATCATCTCCTGGTCTTTGGTCTACATTTCTCATAGAGTCAGTAATCTATTAGAGTGAAGGAGCTGGAGAGACTGTGTCCACTAATGTAGCCCTTGATGATCTACTGTGTCTTAATCTAGTTATTTACCAGTCACAGTTCTAAAATATGTGTGTGTGTGTGTGTGTGTGTGTGTGTGTGTGTGTGTGTGGTGTATTCATGCACCTGTGCCTCTCGGTACCTAGGACATATGATGAAGGCTTCAGATCCTCTAGGCTGTCAGTTTTGAGTAGGAGCTGGGCACTAAATCCTGGTCCTCTGCAAGAGCAACAAGTGCTCATAACCACTGAGCCCATCCCCCCAGCCCTGTAAGTCACAGTTTCATTATTTAAAATTTAGAATAGGCCATTTACTCCCACAGATGAGTGAGGGCACCTCTAGGACTGGAGTGCAAAGGCTGGCACAGGAGCTCACCACCTAATGCCCGAATTACTGCTTTAGGCTATTTGGATGACTCTGTACACAAGCTGTTAACAGCACAGTGGTAAGGGTGGTGCTAGTGCAGTGACCCTGGAATCCAGCTAGATCGAGATTCACCTTGAAGCTAGTTTGCTTTCAACTTTAACAGACTGACATCAGAATACCTAAGGAAGGTCCAGATGTCTACAGGTCTGCAAAGCTCTGCACGTGATTCCAGTACCAGAGGGTGACACTCTGTTCAACTGTTGGCTATAGACCGAGGGGAGAGGTCAGAAACAGCTTCACTACCTTTAACAACTGAAGCCACTGCTCACTTTTAACCTATGCAATCTCTAAATGTCAAATATAGAATAATTCTCTTGGGAACAGCTACAGGAGGGGACTTTGGGAATTCATGCCTGGGATCCCTCAGCACCTCACACAAGCGTCAAAGTGGAACTGTGCCTTAAGAATTCATGCTATCTCCAAGAGATGAGAAAAAGAAACACTAATGCAGACCAAAAGGATCAGGGGCTCACCAACACGTTCACAAGTGTGCCTAAAGGATTCATGATCTCTTTGCCAGGTGAGAAGGAAGAGGAACTACTAATGCGGACTAATGCAGACTAACGTGGACCAGAAGGACGGGGGCGTGGTCTTGCTCACCATCATATTCCCAAGGAGGCCTAGTATAGTGCTGCTCACCCAGGGTGCCCGTGATAAATGTTGGTTGAATGACTGAAAGATACAGATACCAGGCATTTTAGAATCTAGATTAGAGAAGAGGACACAGAAAAAGAATTAGAAGTCTATTTCCAACTTTAAGTATAGACTGGTTCTTGACTAAAGAAGATTAGCAATGGGAACAAAGATAGGAAAGTTAAACAGGCAGAAGTAACTGGCATCTTAAAATAGAGAGAGACACAAAGACAGCCAAGTCGAGAACAGGCTAGATTACTAAAGGATGGAGGCAGGTAGCAAGGACGACAATTTCAACATGGACAGTAGTCAAAAACATTTGTTTAGTAAGATAGCAATAAGAAACAAGGATTGAACATCACTGGTGACTCTTTCTCTGCACAGCCTTTGTGCTTTATGAATTAAAACACTGTCCTGACACTGAGTTGTTAACTGGTGAATCCTGCTCCACAGTCACAGTGATTTCCAGATCATTCACCTGGATTACACTAGCCTCCTAAGTGCTCCTTGGTATCTAATCTTACAGCCTTTAAGTCCACCTGGTAGGCAGCTTCAAAGATGGCTCGCTCCCAAGACCCTTAGGATGCATGTTCCCATGTGGTCTTCACTCTAAACTGTTTAGGTTAGACGGAGACCTAACAACTTAGTACTAGCAGGCACTGTGTAGGACAAGTGGTGAAGTGTTGCCTCCTGGTCAGCTTCCATACTCTGGCCCCCGACCTGGCTTCCGCTCTCATGCTCTCTTGCTCCCTCAGAGCTGCCATACTGTGAGCTCCTGTACAAGAGGCTCATGGGGCAAGAGAAGAAGGGACATCTGCAGAGAAACTAGAATCCAGCCCACTAGACCCAACGAACACATATGTCAGCCACTGCTCGAGGGAGTCTACAAGTGGCTTCTTCCTCAGCCTGAACCTGCAATGACTGCAGCCTGGACTGACAACTTGATTGCTGCCTTGTGAGAACTCTCAGTCAGCCATGCCCACAGCCTTCTGAGCTAGAGACTAGATGATAATAAGGTTTCTGTGGGATCTGTGTATGAATCTATACATAACAACTGCTTTATATAGAGCTATGAGGTTAACCCACATAAAATAGGCACTTGATCCTATCTGTTCCCTACTAAAGGCTGGGTCAAAGCTCCCTACTTCCTGTTTTTGTTTTTGTTTTTTGGTTTTTTTTTTTTTTTTTTTTTTTTTTTTTTTTGGTTTTTTGAGACAGGGTTTCTCTGTGTAGTCCTGGCTGTCCTGGAACTCACTCTGTAGACCAGGCTGGCCTCGAACTCAGAAATCCGCCTGCCTCTGCCTCCCAAGTGTTGGGATTAAAGGTGTGCGCCACCACCGCCCGGCTAGCTCCCCACTTCCTAAGGGATGAAATGTAAGCTCTTTAATGTGGTACTATTTTGGGGGGAGAGGAAGGAGTTATCTAATCCCCTGTACCTTTCCCTCCTCTCAATCCCCGCTTCATAATTTTTAAGTTCTTCAAAAATGCTGTACTTGACCCTGTGCTTTTCATTTCTTTCAAGCTTTGGCTAATAGTATAATCTCTGCCTAGAACATTCCTAAGTGGGCCTTTTGTTCCACTTCTAGTATTTCTTTAAACCTCAAGGCTGACTTCCTTTGGGGTACATTTCTTGATTACTAACTATCCTCTGAATGATGAGATGTCCACTCTTTGCTCCTATAAAAACATGGATGATGCGGGGCATGGTGCACATGCCTGTAATCCCCGCACTCTAAGGCTCATGGATGATGCAGGGCATGGTGCACATGCCTATAATCCCCGCACTCTAAGGCTCATGGATGATGCAGGGCATGGTGCACATGCCTGTAATCCCTTCACTTTAAGGCTCAGGCCAACTTGGGATGCATAGAAAGACTGGCTCAAAAAAGAGGGAAAAAAGTAATGGTATGTACAGAATTATTATACTGCAAAATCATCAAGTTCTTTATATATGTATATATACATATATACAAACATAAACCATAATCCATGAAGTATTTCTCAGTATATATACATTCATACACACACACACACACACACACACACACACACACACACAGCGCGCGCTGAGAAGTACTTTATAGATTATGACTTAAGTTTGTGTCCCCAGCATTTCAGTGTTTAATATATAAATGTCTATGGAACATAATTTACAGCTAATTCCACTAAACATAATTAAGAACAGTACATGTTAGGTCAGGAAAACTTACTAACCGTTTTAGAACACATGAAATTATTAACAGACAAAAAGCACTAGTGCAGTCAGTAAAGGCTGTGTAAGTGAAACCCACAGGACAGGGAAAGACGTCTCCATGAGAACACATGTCCCAGAAGGAAGAAAGTGCAAACAGAAGGCTGTCCTACCAAACAATGCAGGCTGCTCCCGGCCTTCCTTAGAAAAGGTTGCGAACAAAAACCAACTAGAGAGGAATTAATGACTTTGATAGTTAGAATACTGGCACCTAAGCTGAGAAGCAACCCTTGTTTCTATTTACTGTACACACTATTAAGAAACAGATGAAGACTCGCTGGGTAAAATAAAAAAGTCTGGCAAAGAAATGGAGTCACTATGGTACAATTAATCCGTATTTTTGGTTTCCTTCCGTAGGTCTTCATTTCTCAAGAAAAGGAAAGGGTGACTCGGAAAAGCCTTTACCTACTTACAGGGCTAACTATTCCCTCCCTGTTCAGCTCTTCTAAGAAAACTGGAATGGCCAGTACATCACAGTAAAAATCTCACTGTGGCACAGGAGTATGCTGCATGGTTTTCCTAACAATGACCTGAAATGGTGTCAGAATGTCAGCTGTTGGAGCTGTGGTTGGATACCCAACTGTTGGGGGAAACAGCCTGCTCACTCACAGAGGGAGATGCAATTCAGAACCAAGGTCATTTTCAAAGTCCATAAGATGTTTAAAAAAAAAAAAAAAAAAAAAAAAAAAGTCCGTAGCAATGCCAGCTTTTGCCATTTAAAATTGTGTTTAGCTCAGGAGTTTCTGCCCATATTTTTCTGATTAACTATCATAACGGGGAATCATAAAACGGATTTTAGCATGGATCTATCTAGCCATAATGAAAGGATATGGAGGAAAAGACAAGCATTGCAAATTCCTGACTGAGCTAAGAATTAGAGCTGCATCCAAACCCTACAGGAAAAGTCAAAGTAAGCATTTGGAAACAATTAGAGGCTCGCTTCTGGTTGACTAACGCAGTTCTAGCTTTCACAATGGAACTCTATTTCCCTATCATAAATGAAAAGGGATGATGACTCATTAGGCATAAATTTACCAGTAATACAAAGTAATGGTTTCATTTTTCAAAAGCTGAAGAGAATTCTATAATCATACAGTAAACAAAAAATTAATTTCAAAGCCTTTTAACAGTTAAATGAGCAACATTTACTCTTTGCTGCATGTAATTTGCAATGAAAAATTCAAGTTTTACTTCAGATACAGCTTTTAGGGAAAGATTTTTACCACATTCCAAAAGTACATTATTCCAAAAGTATTTATTATAGCAGTAACTATAAATAAAGTAAACTAGGTATTGGGGTTGGTGAGTTGGCTCAGCAATTAAGAACACTTGCTGCTCATGCAGAATGAATAGGACCAAGTTTAGTTCCCAGCATTCACATATGCTAACTAACAACTGCCTACAATTGTACCTCCCAGGGGATTTGATGCCTGCTTCTGGGCTCCATGGGTACTCACACAGATGTGTATATGCATACAGACACACTTAGGTACATATAAATAAAAATAATTTAGTGGGATTGGAGATGTGGCTCAAGGTTAAAAGCACTTGGCACTCTTGCAGAAGACCAGCACCATTTCCTAGCACCCACACACAGTGGTTCACAACCCTCTAATGATAACTCTAGAGCATTTAATGCCCTCTTCTGGACTCCTTGGGTACCAGGCAAACACGTGAAACATACACACCCAAGGTAGGCAAACATTCATACGATTAAAAAATAAAAATAGACATCTTTAAGTCTTTTAAAAACACATACACATTATGAAAACCGTGAAGAACAATCATACTTAATTAAAAACTTCAGAGTTTAAGTAATTAAGTCTGAGAACAAATATCCAACAATAATTGAAACACAATGGTGTGTGTGATAGTGGACACGTTTGATCTCAGTACTTGGGAAGCAGAGGCAGATGGATCTCTGAGTTCAAGGCCAGCCTAATCTACATAGTGAGATCCTGTCTCAGATAGATAGATAGATAGATAGATAGATAGATAGATAGATAGATAGACAGACAGACAGACAGACAGGGAAAGAGGGAGGAAGGGAGGGAGGGGAAGAGAAAGAGAGGAAGGGAAGGAGAGGGGAAGAGAGGGAAGGAGAAGGGAAGGGAAGCAGAGGGGAGAAGAGAGGAGGGAAGGGAAGGAGAGGAGAGGGGAGGAGAAAGGAGGGGAGGAGAAAGGAAGGGAGGAGAAAGGGAAGGGAGGGGAGGGAAAGCATTGGATTCCCTGGAACTGGAGTTACAGGTGTGGGACCTCTGCAAGAACACCAAGTCCTCTTAACTAATGAGCCCCCTCTCCCGCCACCCTCAGTACCTTTTAATGGACAAAAGAAGACAAAGACATTTGATCTCTAATAGGTACATTTAGACACATGGTTATTTAAACAACCCATGATTATGGACAATTACTATTAATCTAGAATTTTATAAACCTAGTAGAGAACAATCCCTCAAAATGGTCCCATCTGCAAATGTGGTTCATGTATAACTAAACTAAGCTTCTGGAACCTGTGATCTAAATCAGTGCCCAGTACAGTGAGTGTTTCTTACCCAGTAATGAGACAGTAACAGACACTATGGAACCCTACAGTCATGAAGAAGTTGTCTTCCTCCTTAAGCATCTGGGACACAGTTATAACACTTCATGTGTTTGCTCTTTGGAACAAAATTTTCAGCTTAAAACATCAAAGTAGTAAAGTATAATATTTTTTGTTTATATAACACTTAATAGTTTTTCAAGTGATTTCATAAAAATTGTCTGATTTCATTCTCCACAACAGCCCAAAGTAACCCTAAGAAAATGCTGGGATCACAGCATTTCAATTAAAGGCACAACTCTGGGGGTCAGAGACCTAACTCTCCTTTTACAGATGGAAAAACCAACTCAGAAAGGATAAAACAACTGTGGTTTGTTACAGCAGGGCATGAAGCTGTCAGCAACCCAGGGCCAAGACTCAAGCATTGGAACTGCTTGAAGCTTCTCTTCACAGTTAGGTATCCTAGGGTCAAGTCCAGTTACACTCACTTTATTCCCAGGCCCTAGCATAGTGATCTGAACATAGGACACACTTGGCACCTATTTAATTACACAGTGAATAGATAACACATTCATTGAATAAATAACACACTGAATGTATTATCTATTAAAGATCCAAATGAGGGCTGGGAAGATGGTTCAGTGTATAAAGCAGATGACATGCAAGTGTGAGGACTTGTGTTTGACTCACCAGAAACCACACAGAACACATCTGTAACACCAGTGGAGCTGACACAAGATGGGAGGCAGAGATAGGAGAGTCTCCGGAAGCTTGTGGGACAGCTGGTGTGCTACATGCAGGGGCAAACAACAAAGACACCCAACCTCAAACAAGTTGGAAGGCAAGGATCAACATAGGAGGTTGCTCTCTGACCCCCATATGCATGTACAGTAAGTGTTCACCTGCCTTTATATAAATCACACACATAGACACATACATTCATCACATGTAAACGTATGCAAGACAGACACACAAGATAAAAAAAATTCAGTTGGTAATGGAGAATACTTGGAATACAGGATATCTTTTACTTATATGACATTGAACCCTTCAAAATAAGAGTCAAGTGCCCCAATTCTGTGACTCTCTCTCTTTCTTTCTTTTTTTTAAAGAACCTCTAGTATATGAAAGGCAATTGGCATTTTATTCTGTGCTTACATATAGGTGAGAAAGAATTCTATTTAGGAATGTTCAGCACTTTCAGATCCTTTGTTCTGTGTATCTGAAACAGTCTCAAGTAGCCAAGGCTGTCCTGGGAATCCTTATGCAGCTAAGAATGACCCCGAACAGGATCCCCTCCCCCCCCCCATCTCTCAACCTCCTAAAATTTGAGATTACAATGTCCCACTTCAACTTGTTATGTTATTTTAAAAAGTTGGGTTTTTAGACTTACGGCCTTATTTTTATGTGAATGTGTATTTTTCCTGTAAGTATGCATGTGCACCTCATTTGTGCTTGGTGCCCAGAGTTCTAAGAGGGTGTCGGACCCCCTGTTGTAAGCCACCATATGGATGCTAGAACGAAACCAGAGTCCTGTGCAACAGCAATAAGTGCTCTTAACTCCATCTGATGATCTCTACAGACCCTCAGTTGTTCTCTTAATAAAATGTTTCCTTCGTTTTAATGAATAAGAAACTAATAATCATGTCATCAAACCATCAATATAATTAAAAGGAAATCTAAATATGCAAAGAGACAACACAATCAACAAAGGGAACTAAAAGGTCCTACAAAATACACATAGCTTTACAAGAAGAGGTAAGAATAAATTCCGACTGTACGTATTAAACATCAGGAGGCAGATATACTGAAAAGAGTGAGACCTGAAGGCACCGGCCAATGACAAGTAATGGCTCCTCCCTTTCTCCCCCTCCATTTGATGATGAGCTCACTGGAGTCACTTAATGCGAAAAAGAGCACATCACAGTAGTAGGGAACGTAAATCTTGAAGGAGTCGCTGTCAAGCTTCCCAACAGCCTTCCTTTGGATGTAGGCAGGCCATTAACAATGTCCCAATTGGCAGGTTTAAGAGTGTATAAATAATAACCCACTTGAATAGCATACAACAAATTACAAGGTAATTATAATCATTTCTACTTTAAAGGTGAAAAAATTGTGACACCAAGAGGCAAAATGGTTTGCTGTGTAAATGGGAAAGGATGGAGGCAGGCCCCACATGGACTGCTCTTAACAGGTCTGAGATACTACCTGGGACAAAGTCATAGAGATGGCTTTCTGTAGGACCTGAAAGGCAGCCTGGTTTCTGGTCAAAAACAGGCTAGAAACTGCAGGAGACCAAGGTGATCCTGAGGGACAGCATGCATTTCCCTACGCTCTCAGGCTCTTGACATGAGGCTGCAGACTTCCATAGATTTATGTCCTTCAGTCCTGTAGGGCAACGCCCCTACTATCTCCTCCACAGGTAGAAGGTGTGACTACAGGCCACAGAGCATCAAAACAGATCTCCATATTAATGAGGTACCTAAAGGCATACCTAGGGGCATAGTCATTTAAGCATTCCTTCCCAGACCCTCCTCCCTGCAAAAGGTATTTAATCTCAGGCCCGCCCTGAGAAAATGGGGGTACAGTTTCTTATCTACTTTCTGCATGACAATAAACATCTTAAAACCATGGACCACTTCTCTTTCATCGGGATCCGAGTGGGGAAGAATGGAGAAGGTTTTGGCTAATCTGCAGAAGACCTCTCTGCGTTCCCAGCTTCAGCTACCACCAACCCAAGCAAGCCAAGCAAGCCAAGCGAGCCTTTGAGACCAAGACTCACACTCCCAGTGGACAAAGCCAGAGCTTTTCTCCCCCTCTCCCCTTAGGCAGCAGGCCAATCCAGCCCACGGGCCCCACTTTATTCCTGGCTTTTCTGAGGCTCTCAGCAGTGCCTGGAGGCTCAAGAGCCTCACTGGGGACCTCAGACTGCGCTCCCCCACCCCTGGAGCAGGGTCCCAGGGCTTCATATAGATGGACTTCCCAGCCTGGCACCAGAGTGGAGTGAGAACAGTCAAACTTCCTGCACCTCACCTGGTCCAGGACACTCATTAACCCAACAGCTCTCTAGTTCTTTTTTTCTTTTTTAAAAAGATTTATTTATTTTATATATATGAGTACAGCCGTTATCTTCAGGAACACTAGAAGAGGGCATCAGATTGCATTACAGATGGTTGTGAGCCACCATGTGGTTGCTGGGAATTGAACTCAGGACCTCTGGAAGAGCAGTCAGTACTCTTAACCTCTAAGTCAACTCTCCAGCCCTCTAGTTCTTTCAAGGCACCTTTCCCTACAGAACAGACATGACTCTCAGATGTGTGGGAGGCCTGGACTACTGAAAGAAAGGAAGCAGCTCAGAGGCACTTGAAGAGTAGAAGACACCCAAGAGGACCTTGGCAGTGGGCAGTGACAATTTCCTCACACCTGAGAACTGATCAGAAATGGATCTCTGACCCTCAACTGCTCAGTACCGACTTCAGAGACTGCAAACTTGCTAGAAGTATGGCTCTCACATGAAGAAAGAAGCAAAGTAATCTATTTTTAACCCTTTTCCTAAAAATAAGAAAGCACCCTGAGTGTGTGTGATAGAGAATGTCGAAGTGGCTTTCTAATCGGTGTACTGCACTGGATGCTGGTTCCCGGAAATGCTGAGGAGTTGTAGATGTGCAAATGAAACCATGTTTTCAGAGGACTAATTAGGCAAAAGAACAAAGGAACCTTGATGCAGACTGCACTTAGCAGCAGATAATCTTGAGCTACACAGAGATTAATAACAAAAACATAAAAACTGAAGACCTAAAAGTCATCCTTTTCTTGCAGCAAGTAAATGAAGACCATGCAGATATGCTTGCTATCTTTTAAATTGTGTTTATTTTCAAAGGCTAAAACTATTGACGATTCTCTAGTCAAAGGGACATCAAGGAGCCACCAAGATCCTCAGAAGGTAAAGGCATTTGCTTGTAAGCCTGGCGAAATGAGTCTGATTTCTGATACCAACATAAAAACTGTTTTCACAGAGTTTCCATCTGACCTCCACACTTGCACAGTGGCACACGTGCTTCACACGTTACACAAATGCACAGTAGTAATATAAAAATTTGCAGAAAGAAATGATATTAAAATGTAAGGTCTCACTTTAAATACATTCCCTTCTGTCTTCCTAGGGTAGCTATATTTACTTGGTTTGAATTTCCTTTTATGCTTTTTTCCTATGCCAAATTCTTATTCATTAATTTTATTACATATAATTTATTTGTTCTGTGTGCATGTGTGTGGTTGCACAGGTGTCCCAAAGTGTGCATGGTGGTCACAGGACAACCTATGAGGGTTACTTTTCCCCCTTCAATGTTCTTTTTTTTTTTTTTACACAAAATATGTACATATGCCTATTTTTCTTTTTATATAAATAACTGCAGAGCTCTTATGAATGTATTCTATACATCTGTCTCTCTCGTGGAAATGGTGCTTTTTAGGGACTATCTTGTTCTCAGAAGACTGTATCTAGGAGACCATACCACATCGCCAGACACCATCTATGTCCTTTTTTAGAACTCCCCTGCACACAACTTCCTTACTGACAAATAGCTGTGCTATTTCCAATACTTTGCTTAGAAACAAACAGCCACAAGAATAATTTTATGAACATATCTTTTTATGTTTTGCCAATTTTTCTCTGAGTTATATCTCTAGACAGAGAATTAGTTGTTTACAAATGCCAGTAACATTTCTCTTTATAGAGATACTTCTTATTCCTATCATCAGTATATTGAAAGGCCTATTCTGCCCATATCATTACTACAAGATTGGAAATCTATCCTGATCAGTAAGACATGCTGTCTTAGTGCCATTTGAATCTGTTTTTGTCTTTTATAAGTCATTTGTAAGCTAAGGAGATAGGTCACTGTCTATAGGGCAAGCCTGAGACCTGAGTTCAATTCCCAGGTCCCACACACTAAAAGGCAGATGTGGTGGTGCATACATGCAGTTCCAAAGCCAAGGAGGCAGAGACATGCACATTTCTGGAGCTTGCTGGCCAGTTAGTTTAGCCTATCCAGACATGTGTCTAAGAAAAAACAGGGTTGCCAACTAGCCTTGCACATACATGTACATATGCATCCAAACTCACATGAATATTATACACATGAATATGTATACAGACATTATTTGTAGCATATCTTTTCTGTGAACTAAATAAACTTATATTTCTGCCTATTTTTCCATTGTGTTAGTCTTTTACAATTTTGTCTGGCATACTGGAGATTAAACCAAGGGCCTCATATTTATGAAGCAAGTGTTCTACCACTGAGCTACACGTCTTCTAGTTTACTTTGTATTCTTAGAGGCTGTCTCTATACCAGTCATATTTGTACAAGTTGATTATGCCTTTTGAATTTCCTTTTATGCTTTTTCCTATGCCAAATTCTTATTCATTAATTTTATTACATATAATTTATTTATTCTATGTGCATGTGTGTGGTTGCACAAGTGTCCCAAAGTGTGCATGGTGGTTACAGGACAACTTATGAGGGTTGCTTTTCTTCTTTCACCATGGAGGTCCCAGAATGGAATTCAGGTCCTCAGGCTTGGGGGGGGGGGGAAACGCCTTTACCAGCTGAGCCACCTTGTCCGTCATCCCCCATATGGCTCACCTCACCCACCATTTCCTTCTAGGTTTGAGCCCCAGTCATCACTAGTACTCTCATGCGGCTAAGTCACTCAGTCATAGCTTCTTCTAGTGCTAACATGCTTTTACATTTTACTTTTCTGGCTCAAAGTCATTGGCAGTTTCTCCAGATCTGGAATATAAGATACAATTCCAAGTGTATCTTTTCCCACACGGCCATGCCATTATTAAAAAGCATCTTTTACCCCTGATCTAGGATGCTGCATTTCCACAGAACATGCATCTGTTTCTGGACTCACTGATCTGAACCCCAAGATAATCTGGTTTCTCAGGCATGTCACTTTTAGTTATAAAGACTACATTTTATGCCTGTTTTCCTTTACCTACCTTACAATCAATTTTTACTAACAATTCTCCAGAGATGGAAGGAAAGAAGGAAGGAAGGAAGGAAGGAAGGAAGGAAGGAAGGAAGGAAGGAAGGAAGAAAGGAAGAAAGGAAGAAAGGAAGAAAGGAAGAAAGAAAGGGGAATGGGAAGGGGAAGGGAAAGGAGGGAGGGAGGGAGGGAGGAAGGAAGGCATTTGTCCAAATGTCTCTTTGGCATCTCTGGCAATGATCTCATGGTTTTCTCTCTCCATTGTTTAATACAACGAATAATATGTGTAAACTCTATAATACTGAATTATCTTTGCATTTTTAGAATCAACACAAATTGTACATAATTTCCAGAATACTTTATGAAAACAGCACTGATATTCTAAATATAATAAATCTATTAACAAATATAATAAATCTATTAATAAATATAATAAACTGAATAAATATCAGATAATTCATAACTCCTATAGCTTGAAAATCATTTCACAAACTACAAATCTGAGGCTTCCAGGGATGGATTTGCCAATCATTTCTAGTGGCTTTGACAAACACTGAAGAATGATGCCATTCCATTGATTTATTTTAAGGAACCAGAATCGCACTACTGAGTAACAAGAAAACAGTTGGAGACAATACACATCCTGCACAGAACACTCAGTGGAAGACTGAAAGCAGGCAGAGACCCCAAGGAAGTGCTTGGTACCTGCATTTTTCTAAAGCTCTTTCACCAACCACTCATCTACACTGATGAACCGGAGCTCTTGTCTAAGTATGGGAATGGGCATTCAGAAAACAGAAAGAAAAGGTATGAGTCATATACCTTAAAGTGAGCCTCAGTGAATCACTCAGGTATATAATCCCCCACTCTCAAGTGTGTGGAAAAACCATGGCTCACTTCAACGTAACAGAATACAACTAAGGCAAAGTGAATTTAAGATGTATTTTAAGTTTCAAATAAGTTGATTTTTAGTTCACCAAGGAAAAAACTCTGGGTATAGCTGACTTGATCAGAGCCAAGCCCTTAAGAGAGGGACTAAAGTGTTGGTTGAGGTCAGCTGCTCCCCCCGATTCTGAAGAAGTAAGCCACTATTAGCTCAACAGCTGCAAGTTCAGGATTTCTGCTGACAACCACATAAGCTTGCAAGATGACCCTGAGCCTCAGAGAAGGCTGTGGCCCCAGCCAACACATTAGTTACAGCTTTGTGAGGCCTGAGCAGAGAAGGCAGCTGGGCTATGCCCAGGATACTGATCATGGAAAGTGTGAGGTAACTGTCCAGCCTGTGACAATCCGTGCAGTCAGCCGTTCCCCACAGCTCCCTTCCTAGTTCATGTTTAAGTCTTCAGCCTTCACAAGACAGATCTCACTTATCCCAAATAATACTGTAGAGAACTACGCCAGGACTTCAAATCCTTGGGATAGGAAAAAGGGAAAGTATGAAATCGTGGCATCTTATAAGCCTTTAATAAAGCAACAAAAGTAAGATACAGGTTTATGCTTTCTCTATAATGACTCTTAAGAATGAACAGTGGTCAGATATGAGGAATCCTACATTAAGGTTGTCTGGATTAAGATATATGTATATATATATTTATATTTCATTAACGACCTCCCCTCCTTTAGCTGCCAGATCCTGACAAAGAATGCATCACTCTTGAGGGAAGAGTGAGACTCCTGTTAAAATAACAGTAGAACTACTTCTTGCAATGTTATTTATACACAGAGCTTGAAAGGTTTTAATACAGTTTCTAATACAGACTCAATTCTCTCATCTCTGCAGGTCAAATCTAAACAGCCTTGGCTGCTTTCATTTAAACTGTAATGCCAGATTTGTTTGTTATTTAGTAATCTTTGCCCTCTGGTTCTGAAAACTCACTTTACTTCTTAAAGCAACCTACAGTATGTCAATTCCTATTTTCCATTATTAGCCTTGGCTTATAGCATGCTGGAAGTATATCCTGTGTCAACAATCCATGAAAAGGCATTTAATCACATAATCATGAAACTTACAAAGCAGCAGCAGCAACAACAACAACAAAATTCACACTCATGGATGACAGAGCAGAACCATACCTCAAGCCTCCCAATGCTCAGCCTAGGTCTCCAGAATCAAAGCACTGCTGTGAACAAAGTACACCAGGGTCAGGCTGAGGATGAGAGTCAGACTGTACTGGTGCATCTGTCTACTGACACCCGCTACATCTAGCACCACTGACTTAGAAAACAGGGATGATAAATTCCGAGGTGTAAGTACTTAGGAGTAGGAAGAGCTTCAGAAGTCTGGGCTTTTGAGAATCCTTGGGACTGACAGGAAACAGGAAGAAGGGAATCACAGATTAGGATACTATGACTAAAGGCGCAATGAAGGCAACCAAGTGCATTTCCCACAAATAACAAGCTGAAGTGTGGGGTTATGCACAGGAACTACAGTGGAAAACAACTAGAGCCTGAACAACAGGCAAGGGCCGATTACAGCATTTTGATCCTAAGAGATTTATTCTGGAAGCATCAGTAAGGTACTCATAGGTTTGAAAACTTTCTGAAATGTCTACTTAATAAAATCAGCAGATCAATACTTACCTTGTTATGTGAGTCAACTTTTCATTACTATAACAAATACACTGTGATAACCAAACTATAAAGAGAAAAATCTTATTTTGGCTCACAGTTGTCACAGGCAGAGTCATTGTTTTCAGGCCCATGGCAAGGATTCTTGGCAGACTAGGGATGGCAGTGCAAATCCACTTTCTTCATAGAAAGCCAAGGAGTAAACACAAGAGAAGGGTCGGGGTCTCACTACTTCCTTCAGGGACACACCCCCAGTGATCTGAGGACCCTCAACAGGACCCACCATCTCCCAACTGTGCTCCAACCAAGACCAAGCCTTTACCACATGGACCTTTCTCTGGGTGACAAATCTGGTCCAGAGCACATAAACCTTTTGTTTTCAAGGTATGTGTGAGCATGAGTGTGTGGGTGTGCAGCTCTATCCGAATGATATCTGACTTTAGGACAGAGGAAAACAACACGATGTGTCTGATGCTGAAAGTGAAATGGATTACTGAGAAGCCCCATGGGAAGACGGCACCTCACAGAGTTCATCTGTCTCTCTTCAGTCTGAATCATTTTACATTCGTGGCCCAGTGTTTCCCTCAGCAAAGGACAAGCACTTTAAGAGGAGTTAAAGTGACTCCTAACCTACAAACTGCTCGTCTTAAGGTATTAATCAGCTGTTTGGAAGAAATAATCCACCATTTCTCCCCAGGAAAATCTGCAAAGGGAGTGGGCTCTAGATGGACTTGTCACACACGCACAGCGTTAACGTCAGATGGTAAGCAATGGCATCTAAGCTACCAATGTTTAAGGGAAACTCAGTGAGTGTCAAATGAAAACAGAACTCACTCCTGTACTGTGATTCTCTTAACCAAAACCCTGATCTCTCCGCCCTGTCCAGGACACAGCCCTGTCCTCACATAGCTAACTCATACTTTACATTCACATACACTGACAATTGAGGGGTATTTATGGTCTGTCTCTGTCTCTCTCCCTCCCGTGTGTGTGTGTGTGTGTGCACACGCGCACACATGTACACACACACACACACACACACACACACACACACACACACACACACACGGGAAAAACGGATAAGAATGGAGTTTGCTGAAGTAATAAATTTCTAAATACATTCATTATGGTTTGTAGACAAAGGCAAAAACTGAATTAGTGTTCGGTCCTCAGAATGTTAAAAAAAAAAAAGGTGATTCAGTAAAACCACTGCATGTCTGCTACATGGTAGCATTACATAATAGACTCTTTCTTTTCAGCATTCCTGAGTCAATGCTACTGGTTTCTTTCAATATTTGTAGAGACCCTCTCTGCCAGCATCTCCTAACTCGTGTTCTTCATCTGACCCACTAAACACACACTAGACCACAGTGAGGGCCACTTAGTTCCCAAAGAATAACACAGACCCAGCAGTCTCTGGATGCACAGGTGAGAAATGCTAAGTACCTGTAAATAGTCACCTTATGTACTCAGACTGTCCCCAGAATGACTGTTGGAAAATAGTGTTAGACTGACCAGTCAGGCTTTAAACTGTCACTCCTGTAACAGTGTCCAATTCATTCGTTTCACCAAATGAAAACTTATACAAGCAACAGATAAAATTCTGAGAGACTGTTTTCTTCTGCCTAACATTGCCCAAAGAATAGTAAATGTAGCCACTTGAAAGGCAAACCACAACGGAAATTGTTAGGGAACGCCTAAGCACATTTCTGAAAAAGATAAAATGCCTACAATCTCTCATATGTGACTATATGAAGATAGAGTAGCTTCCTATGTGTGCTTTTTGTTTATTATAAAGCAGAAATAATTGGAATCAATTACAGTTTGCCAAAACTGGCATCCTGGTCAAATCACGTATGTATAAACAATGACTGATCAGTTGCTTTAGAGAATGTCACCTGCCAAGCTTGTTTTGTCATGCACAGCCTTTCTAGCTCTTACCTGTAATTACAACCAGTGCTCGTCATTGCTGAAACCTCTAAATCTGCCTTGAAAATGAGTATTTCCCCTCAATATGATAAGAAATAAACGTATTACTTAAAAATGTCTTATACAAAGCAAGAGGACATTCTTTTGTCTACAGAGCTTTTATTTGTACATCTACATGACTATGTTTTTGTTTTTAATAAGAACAAAACACAGCAAGGATGATGACTGGAAAGCTTCAGATTACTGATAATAATAATTAAAAGTCTAGCAGGCTTCAGAAGCACACTGTACCAGCACGCACTGCTGTGTCCTGCTGTGTACCCTCATCAAGCATAGCACACCCTCATCAAGCTCCCTTCTATTCAAGTGGTGAACAATCACACCAAGTCAATGGGAGCATTTAGCGCTTGCAATGACACAACCAACTTCCTGGCTTTCTCCTTCCTTTCAATGCCAGCCTTACCCATGGGAGGAGAAGGGAGCAAACCACTATAAACTGGACCCTAGATCCATTTCCAGGAACTAAAACCATCCTCTCCCTGTAGCTTCCACCCCAGCTCCTCACAGAGAAACAAGTCACCACAGTGCAAACCAGTTTTACCCAGAAATTCTCACTCCCCATTGCTTGGGCCAGAAAATGTTGAACGAAAACCAACTGTGGGAATGACCTTCACTGTCAAAGGGATACGAACTGAGTCTGTTTAGATGAGAAAGGACAGAGCAGGTTTCCCAAACACACTTGAGCTGGACAATATGTCCAGCACAGAGAACATGTAAAAATTGGAAAGAAAAATACTCTTCGTTTTTCTTGCTGTATAACCCAGGCTGGCCTCAAACTTGAAGTCTGCTCCCTCGGCCTCCCAGGTGCCTGCCACCATGCCCAGAATCTACAGGCTCAATACTATAGCAGAACCTAAGTCTTGTGGGTGGAATGGGGCTCCCTCTATGCCCTACCCCTAAGCATGGTGCTCCTTATACAAGCACAGGTTTTACAGGGAAGTTAGTGTTTTAGACAGTGTAAGATTTCTCAGGTAGGCTTTTGAGAAGGGGGCTCTTTTCTTACTCTTTCTACTCTTAGCTCTCTGCTCATCCCACATATCCCCACTGCACACACCCCCCACTGTTCGAGTACCAGAGGCACACCCTTGGTCACTACCCTTTGGTCACTTGCCTTTTCTGACCCGACGCCTCTACTGCTTTCCCTCTTTGCTCTTGGGTTTAGGCATCCACATGGACCACCCATCTTTTGGTCTCTATACAATGCTCTTCTTCACCTCACTAATTATAACTCAGACCTTAGACCTCGATTTTAAACATGTCACATCTATTTTTATTTTATGTGTATGAGTGCCCTACCTGCATGTAAGCATCTGTGCGTGTGCATGCACACACACACACACACACACACATAAAATCACAGAGTATAATTTGTGCTGGTTAACAACTCCTAAGCGGGAGGGGGGGCGGGAGTTCATTCAGTTAATTTCCCTCTCTTATAATCTCCTACCTTGCCCCCTGTCACAGTAGCACTCATCTGGCAAAGCTGCCCATCTATTAAACCCAATTCTTTGTATCATTCTATAACATTTACCAAGCAGCTAAATAAGACGAGAGGAAATATACACCCATACTAGTTGTTTTTATACTAAATTCATGACCACAAACCTCAAAGTGGGTCTTGGGTGCTGCCCGGCAATCATGCTTTCCACTTTACAGTGAAAGGCTCTGAAGGGTGGGCTGCTGTGGCTCCGCCCCTTCCAGACTGTCTCTCAATGCTCTCTGATCAGGTTTTCCTTCTTGCCACCCTCCCCAGTGTCTGATGTAATTGACCAATCATCTGAGAGAGAGCATTTGATGGGCTGCTTATTCCTTCCTGTTGAAAGCACTTTCTCTGGAAGGCCTCTATGTCCCGTCTCTCCTGTCTTGCTGCACTGCACTGTGCTTGTCCTGTTATCTCCTTGTATACCCATTTGCTTTACTGACTCCCCAGTTTGGGAAGGGATTTGCTATGTGATCAACTGCCCAGCTGAGTAGGTACCACAGCATTTGCTGAATGACTTTCAGATACACCGTAGTAACTCACTGTCTCAAAGAGATAAGATTTTAATAGCCACATCATACATTTCAGTAACTAAATTGTATTATTATCAGGATGTCTCCATTTCTCAATATGTTAAGTATATGGAAACTAAAAAGTTTTGGAAATTGAATGGTAGGACATAAAACGAGGAGCTGTACCTGTGATGACTGACTCGGGCTGCTCGAAGCACGGTACTCAAAAGGGGCTGCTGCTAAGCCAGTTTCAGAAGGAAAGAGCCACAGACCAAGGAGAAGGATGAAGTGGTATGGTGGCACTGCTGCCAGCTGACCACTAGACTGTGACTTTACACAGCTCTGTGTTAGCTGAGTGGTGACAGCAATCCCAGATCTACACACCCACCGCCTACTGGGAGCCTCCACATGAGTGCATAAGCTCACATCTCAGACCAGCAGGGAGCAGAACACAGCTATTCATCTATGGTGCCTTCAAAAGGGAGGGAAAGCACCACTCCTGTTCCAGTCTTCTCAGTGACAACTCCATCCATACCAGGAAAGAGCTACTCTGGCCTCCCCTGGTCCGTTATGGAATCTTCCAGATGCTCTGCTTGTTTACACTTGTACCCTGTAACCTGGGTTAAATAGCGTCTTTCTTTTCTTTTTATCTTTCCTCCATTTTAAAAAAACTTTTACTCAATTAATTTATTTATTAAAGTCAAGATCTCACTATGTAGCTCTCTGTAGCTTAGACCTTGCAACCAAGTTGACCTCAAACTCACATAGCTCTGCCTGCCTCTGCCTCCCAAGAGCTGGGATTAACGGTGCCACCATGCCCAGTTAAAAACCATTTTTAAAAACTCCAATCAGGAGGCTAGAAAGATGGCTTTATGGTCCAGAGCACTGTTGCTCACTTCCCAGCACCTATCTGGTGGCTCACACTATCTTAAAATTCCAGTTTCAGGAGATCCAACAAGCTCTTTGGACCTCAACAAGGCACCAGGCACACATGCAGGCAAAACATAATGCACAAACATACGTGTAGGTAAAACACTCACGCACATAAAATAAAATAAATTTTAAAAATACAAATCAGGGTAGGATACAGATGAGTGGTGGGTGCCTGGCAAGCACGCCCAAGCTTTGGCTTGGTCCCCAGCACCACAAACAAAATATATAGAGCAAGGGTCACTCTACTATGATTTCCCACTGCACTTAAAATTAAATCCAACCTCTAAGTCCTGTAATTTTCCCTGGTGTCTTTCTTCAACTTCACCCCAAACCACTCTTCTCCTCCTCTCTGTGCTCTGGCCATGCTGGTCCCTTTTAGGACAGCTGGGGTTTGTTGTTGTTGTTTGTTTTCATTTGAACTGGTCCCTAGGCTAGAAAGCTCTCCGTGACTAATAGGTAGTTAGGTCTGCAGCCTTCCCTTATCATTCAGTCTCAGCTACCGTCTCAGTGACGAGCATCAAATCCTACCTGAGCTCTGCACAATATAAATAATATTAGAGTGTCTTAACTTATTGATTCGATTGTCTCTCCCCTATGGTAAGATAAAAATCAAAATAGTAGGAACTTCAGGACCAATAAAAGAAGCTACTTGTTGAAGATGTTATATAAAGATTTTTCTAAAAATGTATTAGACATCATGGCAAGACAAGTTCATTGTGTGCATATGAATTCACCTATTATTTATTGTTTGTATAATAAATGAGTAAGAAGATAACAAAGAAAAAAATCCAGGTTGGAAGTAGAAAATATAACTCTTTAGAGTGAAAAAGCCTAAGTTCTTCCAACTCAAATCTGAAGTGTGCCAACTCCTTTGCCAGGAGAACCATAGGGTCACTTTACAATAACAGGACACCGATTGCCCCACAGAGCTACAGAGACACAAAAGCAGACGCTGGACAGAGGGCTAAACACTTGGGAAGGGGCTTTGGTAAAAGGTGCTACAGAGACGAACTCCACACAGCTTAGAGGGCAAATCAGGGAATGTTCCCTGAAGAGGCGCTACTAGGATGGGAAGGATGTAGAGTTGGGGTACACACATCTATAGGGCTGAGGGAAAGGGTGTATCATGAAATGCAGGAAGAGTTGAGAGAGGAGACATGGATGGAAATGCAGGGCTCATAGCATATTTAGGAAACTGAAAAGAAATGATTCACTGTAGAAGACAGAGATTGGAGGTGGGGCAGGAGAGAGGGAGGGAGGGGAGGTTAGTGGACTTAATATCAGGAAGTCTCATTAAGGATTTTGAATTTTATTCTGAGAGAAAGAGTCAGAGAAGGATAAGATAATTGCAGTATATCACATAATCCACATCAAAGAAATGTCACTGCTACATGACAAGTGTAGAAGAAGACAGAGGGGACAAAGAGGCTATCACACCAAACCACAACAGCAGGGCAGAATTCTGGTGACAACGAGTGGAGACAGAGCAAAGGGAAGACTAGGATCATACTCTTAAAGAACCATTAGGAACAACTAAGACTATAATACACAATGCAACAAAGTGCTGCTCGATGGGGTCTATAGAGATGGCTCAGTGGTTAAGAGAACTGACTGCTCTTCCAGAGGTCCTGAGTTCAATTCCCAGCAACCACATGGTGGCTCATGACCATTTGTAATGGAATCCAATGCCCTCTTCTGGTGTGTCTGAAGACAGCAATGGTATACTCAGATACATAAATAAATCTTAAAACAAAAACAAAACCAAACAAACAAAAAACAAGACACCCACAGCAAGAAAGGTCGTTACAGAAGTGAGCAAGTCTGTCAGGAGTTGGTCACATCCAAACTAGTTCAAGGGAGTGTGGTATGACCTCCCAATGAGGAAAAAGCATCCTGAGCGTTAGAGAGGCTTCCAAACACCACCTGGTTCCTTGTGCAAATAGTTCAAGAATAATCTGCATATTTAAAATATATGTCTATTTTTAGGGAAGAAACTGAAAAGCAACCACTTCTAACTTTAGCACTGCAATTCCATGGCAATCTATTCCTTCAATCCTAGTCAACACTGAGTTATAAAGTCTTATGACCTTACTTCTCATCAGCGTTCATCTCACTACAAAAGCTTCTACAGACAGTAGAGATACAGAGAAATGATAATAGTCTAACTGAGATGCATTATGCAAATTTTAAAATAATCAAATGCAGCAAGAAAAAAAGAACATAATTCTATTTTTTAAAATAAAACTGAAGCCAACAATAAAGTGAGTGTCGGGACAAAGGATTGTAGATGATAATAATATTAACTATACAGTGGACGTCCTGACAGTCTTCATAAAGCACTAGCTCCAAAAGAAAAGAACAATGAAACGGCAGGATTCAAGATGGGTCTGGCAGGGGCAACGCGGACACTAGGGTTTGACACTGTCAGATCTAGATATAAACTATAATATTCTAGTTAACGCAGTTTACATTGCCAAGATTTTATTCTATAGATAGAGTTTATGGTATGAGATTTGAATTATGATCAACGACTTAAATGTCAAATCAAAAAGAAATGTTACAACTCCAGGCAAAGTATAAATGGGAAATGCATGAAAATGTGAAGATGTAAAGAGAACTTGGATAGGAATTGTTTTAAAGAGCAAAGGGAAACCTGCATGATAATCTGCACTGAGGGTCTCTAGCCCTCAGTTCCGTTGTCGCCTCCCTCTCACTTAGTAACAGAGAGTAGCAGTCTGGACCACTTACCTTACAACTATAAGAATGGCTATAAGAATCGAACAGATAGGATCTGCTATCATCAACCCAAAATTTTGCATCATGATGGCAGAGGCAATTACACCAATACTCCCAAGTGTATCTGCGAGAATGTGTAAAAATACACCTAGAAAGAAAGCATAGGAGAGAGAGGTTAGGACAGTGAAGTAAGAATGTTTCTTAGGACTATACTCCTATACCCAAATTTTCATACATATCAAAGAAAAAAAAAAAAAAAGCCAGTCAGGAGGAGTACTGACCACTTAGTAACTGTGTAGCAGAATACTTATGAACTGACATAACTGTTCTCATAGACATGTTTAAACATCTAACTGGTAGATTATGCTCGATCTTAATAGAACAATAAAAGTGAAGGAATAGAGAAAATTAATTTTAAATGATGTTTATGAACATTAATTTTCAGTGATGTTTATGAACATTTACCCTTACTTTTAAAAAGGTTAAATAATTTGTTCTGGAAAGGAAAGGGAATCAGGTTTTTTTTTCTTTTCCTTTTTTTTTTTTTAAACAAAACAAAACAGTTAAGAGAGCATTTTAACTGTGAATACATGTACACAGAGAGCCCTCTGCTGGTGATTAAAAATATTGCTTTAGGACTAAAATTTTCATAAGGACCCTAACTCTACTTAACCTGACATTAATTATCCAAAACATTCCACTACCGAAATTTGTTATTATGCTCAAATTCATGAAGCAAAAAGGCAGTTACATGACTACAACGAGAAAATACATGTTGAACCTTTGAACTTAAGTACTCAGTAGGACACTGGTTAACTGCTTAAGAACTCAAACACACTATTAAGATTAGTAAGTGACATTTACTTGGAAAACCAAAAGAATCTCAAGAAATATATTATATTTGCAAGTCTTTTTGAAACTGCCTAAGACAGTAACTCACTCAACATGTAGATCTTTAATGAATAAAATTTATCACACAACAAAACAGGCTATAAACATAAATATAAATAAAAACAAAAACAAAGAAAAACCATAGACCACTGGTCGTCAGCACAACAACTGCTCTACATGGAACTGGTTAAGATGGCAGACATGCGACCAGCTTAGAAATTCATGTTACATTCCCTGAACAATAAAAGGTAAATGTGTGCCAATTAAAACTGAAGGAAGCATTGTAGCAGTTTAAAGTTTGCTCACTATTGAGTCACATTAAATCTTAACGTTTGCTGGGAAGACACTTCAGCAGCCACTGTGTAATTCACAGCAGGCCACAGCATCAGCACTGGGCCTTTCACCTCCTATCCCTTTTCAGTCTGTGCAGACCACTCGCAGAATGTTTTACATGTGCATGTGGATGTGTGTGTAAATATATGTGCAGACTGCATGTGCAGAGGACACGGGACAACTTGTGGGCGTTGGTTCACTCCTTCCACTGTGGGGCCTGACGACTGAACTCAGGCTGTCGGGCTTGGCTATGTGTCCTTGTCCAGGGATCTCAGCAGCCCAAGTTGTTCTATAACAATGTTACTGTTTGGGCATAAAAATGATATGTATATTTCTACTGGTAAATACTTGTAAATAACCAGCTTCTCTACAGTACTTTAAATACCAAAGAATAAAATACATATGTATCAAAACCATTTTAGTTTCAAAAACTAAAAAATGAAAAAGATGGATTTAGATCAATACAACTGAAACTCCTTACATTACAAACTCTTAAATGTAATAACACAGTTTTATATTTAAGCTTTTGTATTCTCCAATCAGTGTCTTGGTAGGAACAGAAATAAAAATAGTTCTGAAAAATGAAAAAGGGGAGAGGGGAATAACTTGTTCTTCATTTTCCTGATGCTGGAAAGTCTCTGCCTACATGTAATCCTAGCCAGAAAGTGGGTTTTATTAGCATACGGAATTACTATTTTATAGTAACTAGTCATGAAGAAATTCACTAAAGAAATATATAAAGTATGTTTAACTCACATAACATTGGAACCCTACAACACGTGTAATACACCAATGGTCTAACACATCTAAAACTTGACACACTAACTGAAGATGTGCAGACAACTGAAAACTGCATTTGCTCAGGGCGCATGTGTGTCTGTAGAGCTCTTGGGTAGGAGAGCTTTCATATCAGGTAGTAACAGCTGCCCTCAGCTTCCTCAGGCCTTCCTGAGACCAACAAACTCGTGTATTTCAGAAATATGAACTTGTTTTCATAATAGTTTGCACAAAAGATAATAAAAGGCTACATCGAGCTTTTATTCCTGCCATTTATGATGATTTTTCATAACTAAATATAAATTACTATCAAAGCCAATGATAGCACTTGATATGGCTGCATCAAAAATGTACAAAGACTTTAAAAAAAAAAAAGCAATGCCATATATTTTGCAAATGGAAAACTGGTGACAGAAGGCAGCCTAATCTTTCCAGTATAGTAATCTCTTCAGTAATGGAGAAACACAAAAAGCAAGAACTCAACCTAGAAGCAGTGGAAAAAAACACATGCAGGAGAGGCTGGATCTGAAGCCACTGAGAAAACCAGACCATAGTTTTAAAAAGCCAGCAGCAGGGAGATGAGAACCTATAAGCCTTGACAATAAAGTCCAGGGGAAACTGAGAAAGAATGGTTTACAATCTAAAAGAAAGTCCCAGAGTTCACACAGACTGGTTTTCTCTAACTGGTGTTGCTTACATAACACTAAGCGCCTGTTTAGGTATCAATAATTGGTGTTTTCACAGATGATAAAGGTCTCACTGGATTTCACTCTTAGCTCTAAATTTTCCTACAATTTAAGAACATACTGAATGTTATTTTTGGAAAACCTGTAATAATCGCAGGGAAGCAAACACACCACTTGGAGTCACTGTAGTGAAGTACTTACCTTTAGAAGGGTTTTTGAATTTCTTGTATTTTTAAAATTAAATCTGAGAAAAGAGCCAAGTGACAAAATATAGCTAATATACCGAACATGAAGTGTGAGTACGCACGTATGTGTGAGAGCATGTGCGTGTGTGCATTTACTAGGAAGGATAACACTTACAATATTATTACCATGTACTAATTTTTCTTAAAGGAGAACTCCAGGCAACCAAAACCATGAAGTCAGCTTCATGAAATCAAGAACCCCACAACTGCCTGTCATACCTTGTAAAATCTGTCTGCTGGGTCCTGCTGTTGCTTTGAAGGACGGGCCATCTGTAGAGAATAAGTTAAGTTATATTAAAACATCGTTTCAATTCCTGATCCAAATGTTTGCAGTTCAGAGTCCTTTTTCTTTTTGCTCAACTGTCTGATGGAAGTATGAGCATACAGTCATATTAGATTTACAAAATTATTTTTTAAATTTAATCAAGTAATTAAATATAGGTGAATTTAGTGAGGGCAACTTGGAAATGGAACAATGGTATAGAATATTCTAGAAATTATTGTACTAGAAATAAAAATCACACAAAATTCAAAAATATTGTGAAAATCTACCAATATTGTGCTAATGTAATACCTTCTAATACTTTCATAATTGGAAACCTCACAGAGAATAAAATTACTACTTGGAGTTTGATGAGGCCCATGAATGAAAGCTGGGACTGATGGCAGGTATCTGTGGAACAGCAGCTTTCAGAGACTACCTGCCTGTGCCACTTTCTACAAAGAAGACAGCTACTTTACTAAAATCCTGCCTTCTATTGTGTGAACTACCTGAAGCATTTTCCTCTGTCCACAAGGGCAAAAGCAAAGTAATTGCCAGGGATGTGTACTGGAGTCTCACAGAACAGAAAGGCTGTGTGTATCACAGGCCTGCGAGTGAGCAGCAAAGGATTTTAGCTGAGCTGTCAATGAGCAAACACTAACTACGAAGGTACACTTGTTCACTGATAACTTAGTTTGTGGGAAAGACGAAAAAGAAAGTGGATGATGTATATGACATAACCACATGTCCTGCTAAGCAACATACAAAAAAATTAAATTTTAGATAAGTCACATGTTCAGTAGGTTAATGTGTGTGTGGAGGGGAGTCCATTCTCTTAATACAATTGCTTTTGGAGAACGCAAATAAAATTTTCTTTATGATAAAAAGAAAAAGTACTATAATCTCTATACTTAACTGTGTCAGAGACTACTAACTAGTTTTGCAATGAAACAAAAACCTAAATGGCAAAAGGTGAGCAGCATTTGTTTAAAAGGATCAACGGAGACCAGACAAGCTCTGTGAGTGAGGACTCACTAGCTAGGCTGACACACGCCTGAGCGCTGCAGCAGTGGACCACACTGACAGAGTGCTGGGTAAATTCCAACAAAGACAAAGAGCAGGACACAGCACAGCTCTGGCTCCATAGCACCCTCCTGAAAGACACAGCCACCATGGAAAGTCTGCTGACTGTCAAAAGCAGAGCCATTATAGAATTCTAGTTCCTGAGCAAATCACTAAGCTTCTGCATGTATGAAATATACAGAAAAGTCATTTTTAACATCAGTATTTTGAAAGGGAAAACTGATAAAACTAACTCCAATTAAAGTTAACTATAAAAGTCCTCTTGGAGGCGGAAGAACAGATGCTCCAACGTTTTATAGTATAGGGAGTGTCCAGGTGTTCAGAGGTCTCTATAATTGGCTAAGTTTTAGAAGCTATGCTTTGTGCTTCCCACAATTTTAGTTAACTCAGTCATTCTGGATTTCTCACAGGGTTGAAAATTTATAGTCTCATAGCCAATCCTGGTTATTTACCTTGAGAGAAAAGATTTGAGTGGATGGTTTTCAACTGACATCCATTCTAAAGCCAAGGAAACAGCCAGGTTCAGAACTAAGTGTTTTAGTTAGGAGAGATGACAGAGGTTCTGCTTAGTCAACAAAAGGATGGACTGGGTATTAGGACTATCTTGTACCTCACTGGTACAAATTGGCATAATTATGCTCTAATTGTATTTTGAGAGAAAAGTTTCATTTTAACAGGAAGGGTGATATGTAGGAGGAGCTAAGGTGGGAGGAGTACTGAGAGGAAGAGAAGGAGTAAGGAGAGGAGGAGAAGGAGAGAAGAAGCTAGGTGATGAAAGAGAGAAAGAGGGGAGAGACAGGGAGGCAGATGTTCACGTGTCTCCACTAGTCAAAGATAGTTGATATATCTAGGTTGGGTAGTGGGTTACACCTCTGATTGAGCATTACCAAACTTATAAAGCCTTTGATTAACATTTTTTAAAAGTGTATAAATGCAAAAAGGAAAAGGGGGCATGGGATAGGGGTTTTCTAAGGGGAAGGGGGGAAATGGGGAAAGGGGATGGCATCTGAAGTGTAAATAAAATATCCAATAAAAAAAAAGTCTTCTTGGTATAGGACATCTGTGGCAGAAGCTGGCTTACTAACTGTTCTCTAAACTTGTTTCTTTTGCCTTCTAAGTCTACAACTTAACTGTTCCCTTTAGGTGTTGTGCTGTGGGGGGTGTAGATAAAGATGTACAAGATATAAACCTCTTCTAGGTGCACAGGAATGTCTACATGGGAACTGCAGAGGAGCCACTGGGTTCCTGCCTTCTGCACGACTGGCTTAAGAGCTTTAAAAACAACACAGCCCCTCTCAGTGTTGCATTCCAGGAACTACAAAGCTCAGTGAGATGCAGAAGGGTTGTGGGCAAAATAAAGTCAAGGGACATTTTCTTACATCTCCCATTGTATAATCTAATGGTCGGATCCCAGCTGCTTTACAATCACTCATTTGTTATGTGTGTCTGCATACACACGTGTGTGCATTCACTCACACACATGGAAGTGAGAAGACAAGCTAAGGGATTGTTCTCTTTTTTCATTGTGTGAGATCTAAGGATCACACATCAGACTTGGCTGCAAGCATCCCTTAAATACTGAGCCATCTCACTGGTCCAAAACCCTAGCTTTTTAATTTCTTATTTACTGTGATTTGTTTGTGCCTCAGTTAATGAGGACAGGAGTTACATTTGCTTCAACAGATTATGTGAAAATAATAAAAGCTAATACATATAAAGTTCTCAGCAGATGTTCGGTACAGACTGAGCACTCAGGATAGTAACTGCAATGCCACAAATATTAACTGAACTTCCACAAAATGAACCTGAGCAATTTTTAAAGTTTTTCTCAACCTTCCAAAATGTATATTTTTATTAAAGCCTAAACACAAAATGATTTTTCTAGTAAATTAGGTTAAAAAAAAACTTTAACCTCATTAACCTTAGACTTGGGAGGCTGAGGGAGGAGAACTGCTATGACTTGGAGGCCAGCCTGGGCTACGTAGTGAGTTCTGGGCAGCCTGTACTCCAGAGAGAGACAACAAAAACAAAACAGTAAAAACTGTTTTAAAAACAAAACAGTAAAAACAAAACAAACAGTAAAAAAAACAAAACAGTAAAAAAGAAATAAACAAAACAAAAAACCCTTTAACTTGGATATATATTTTAAGTAAAATACTGTCTTTTGACAGGTCATCACTAACAAAATGTGAGATAAAACTACTTTACTTGACGTTTTCCTTAATGACTCTAATAATTCTGGTTAAAAGAAAACTCGGAATGTGAAGTAGTAAGTTCACAGAGAAAAATAAACTTATATTTATAGCACATGTATTCACTGATTTATATATCATCTTTATATGTGATATATCTACACATTATATACATGTGTGTGTGAGGCCTGAGGTCGGCATCATGACTTCCTCCATCTTTCCCTCTTGAGGCGAGGTTTCTCACTGATCCTGAAGCCTATCTATCCAGCCACAGTCCAGTGGTTCTCAACCTGTGAACCATAACCACTTTGGAGGTGGCATAGCAGATACACTGCATATCAGATATTTATACTATGATTCATAAGAGTAGCAAAATTAGTTATGAAGCAGCAATGAAATAACTTTATTATTGGGGTCACCACAATATGAGGAACTGTATTAAAGGGTCCCAGCATTAGGAAGGAAGGTCATGAACCATTGAGCTAGACTGTCTGCTAACAAGCTCAGGGTCCCATCTGTGTCTACTCACCCAGGGTGGAGTTCTGGGAGAACACCACCACCTCCTGCCTCCCAGCTCTTGATATGGGCACTGAGGACCAAACTCAAGTCTGTGTGTCTGCAGCAGGCCCTTAACAGACTAACCCATCTCTCCAGCCCAATGTTCATAGCTTATTGCTAAGATGCAGGACATGCAATCAGTTAGGACTGTACACAAGCATACTCCATTAACAAGAAATTCTAGAAATGAGGTAGAATGGAGAAAATAAGGGAAATCTGATGATGTGCACTTTATAATTTTCTATGGGTCTGGCAGGTGAGCATCAAATCATCAAGGTAGTGAATCCACTGAGTGTATTTGCTTCAGTTCCTGCACCAGGTTCCTGCCTTGACTTCCCTTGCTGATGGACTGTCACTTATAAGGTAAAGTAAACCCTTTCCTTCCCATGCTTCTGGCCATGGTCTTTATCACAGCAGCAGAAAACAAGCTAGGATATACTTGGGGCTTAATCCTGTCCAGGGAGGATTGCAGAAGTATTTGGAACTCTGGTCTATAAGGCCTACTCAGTGCTCATCTTAAGTTGTTACAGGAGCTTGGAAGATAAGACTGACCTGGGCAGTGCAGATGATGGAGGTCTGGCTTGTGAAATTGTAGTGGGAACTACAAACTCTATTGGGCTCACTCATGTGATATTTTCATTTAAAAATCTGTGGAGCTGAAACTATTGTTTTACCAGGACAACTGATGCTGGTTATCTAGGGCTGAAGAATCAGCGAGGAGGAAGAAGAGACCATCATCAGAGATGAAATCTTCTGGGAAGTATTTGGTCAGGAACAGGATTCAGATGCTGTGGCCTGCAGCAGGCCAAGGCTGTATTGAAAGCTGGCAGGCAACCCTGGTAATGTGTAAGTCTCTCACATAGTACTGATCTGGGTGACATAAAAGCTACAGGACTGAATGGTCAATAACGATAGCTTTAGCTTGGCCCTGTGGGAGGGCAAGAGGGACCACTGATGAAGGCATATCCTTAGTTTTGTGGAGACCTAAGGATTTAACAGGAGTATGGGATGAAGCCGAGGCTTGGCATCATGTGACAGAGCTATAGTCTCTGAAGAGAGACCATTTGGCCATTGGAGAAGGTACAACATCAGTTCCAGTAGAGACCCCAACAGATTGGAGATGTCAGGACCATGAGACACCTGACAAGGACAGTAAGGTAAGAAGAGGAGCCAGCTGAGCCTAAGAGACAAGCTGTGTACTGTGGATGAGAAGCTGGAGAAGTGGCTATCTGAGTCCAGAAGATCCTAAGTCTCAGATGGCAGGCATTAGCTACGAGACTTGGAATTATAGTGTAGACTTGGGTTTCCTTCTCAAGTTGTTTCTGGTCAGTTTTTTTTTAATTATTATTATTACAACAGAAAGCAAACTAGGACTATGTTCAATAAAATCATGCAGAAGTTTCATCCTAAAATATTATTTTTAAGAAGACATTTGGAAACCCATCAGTAAGGAGGCAGAGACAGAACTGAATCAACCTGGGGTTATGTCATGAGTTCCAGGCCATCCAGGGCCACATACTGAGATCCTATCTCAAAAGGCCAAATCAAGTAAGTAAATTAATTGTTTAATTAACTAAAGAATTATGTGCCAGACATCATATTCTTTGCTTCTATTTGCAATAATATTTCAGAAATTATTTCATAAATTTGTGAGAGGTAAGAAATTTTTCAAAATCATTTTAATATAATGTATGTGAGCAAAGATTTTGAAAAATCAAGGTCTTTAGATCTGCCAGTGTAACTGTTTCAAAACATTGCGTATTAGATTAAAAGAGCTCATACAAACTGACTGATAGGATTACTACACCAAACTAGAAGCCTCTGCACAGCCAGGGAAAAAACAAGAAAAAGAAACAGCAATCCTAGGAGTGTGGAACATACCTAAAAACTGTATGTCTGAGTGTTAACACCTAAAATATATGATGAATTCAAACGATGCAAAGGAAAAATTTTGTCAGACTGAAAAATGTTCTGTGGGCATACAAAAAAAAAATATTTAATACCAGTACTAAGCAGGGAAATCAAATCAAAATTCAAGAAAATTTTTAGGAAGACTCATAGCTAATATATAAATATATTTTAAAAGTACCAGCAAGCATATAGAGACAAGGGAATCCGTGTACACTATTAGTAGGAATGCAAACAGGCGCAACCACTACAAGAGTAGTCTGTGAACACAGAGCTACAGCATGAGCACCAGCATCCATTCTGGGCACACAACCAGCGGAGCTGAAACCCAGATCCCAGCATCCAGGTGCACTTCCACTCATTGCAGCACCACATCCCACACTCAAGATATGTAAGCACCCTAAATGTGCCCGATGGATGGACGAGGCCCTTCTTCCTTATAAAAGGGAAAGCTACAATTTAGGATAACATGGATAAATTTGGAAGACTTGTGAAATGAGTAAACAGAATGACAAAGACCAGATACCACTCATATGAGGACATTAACAGAGTCAAGGACATAGAAATAGATAGGAGGCTGGCACTTTCCAGGTGCTGGATTGGAGAAGTAATTGTCACAGGACAATTACAGGTTTAGTTATACTATTTATACATAAGGCCTAGAGAGCTGTACAACACTGGAGCAATTACAGCTAACACGACTGTACACTTGAGGGTGTCGAGAGGGTAGGTTTATGCTGTGCTCACATCTAAATGAATGAACACGTAATAAAGAGGTGGGAGAAACATCTGCCGGGTAAACTAACCCCCGAGATCAGGCATAATCAATGAATGTGGAGAACGTTTTCTTTACCAATCATGTTTCAATAAGCAATTTAGAAACTTTGAAGATTGCAAAATTGGTCCTTAGAATATCTAATCTTCAAGGCTCTTCTCATTGTTTTTATATGCAAAGCTTTAATATTCTGTCAATATACCCAGTACTGGTAAATATCTAAGTGAATAATTTGTTCAAGGTGTGGTCAGATCGTATTGCCTAAGCAGTTGTATTACTCTATACTAGGAAAGTGTGAATAAATGATCTGAAATAAAATATGTTGATAAATACTTTATAACTTAGTATCTACTATAATTACAGAAAGATTTCTGAAGAAATCTTTAGGTATTAGGCCATCAGCATAAACAGTTACAACAAAATTTGAAAAATTTCTAGTATTTTTATAATGTATATTACAAAAGGCCTTGTCAGACTTAAAGTAATTATAATTTTCATTTGCTTAGCTTCAACTGTTTCTCTTTCACACCATCAAAATCCTAGCACTTTCTTATTATACTCACTGAAGAAAGAAAAGAAAAAAGTACATCGTCTTACTTTCATGTTACAGTACAAAAAAGAAGCTAACCCTGGAAACCAGCTTGACAGACTCACTAGAGGCTGAATTCGTGTCCTCTCAGCAGAGCACTCTAGCTAGGAAAGTGACTTCACACCTTGTTTGGGAGACTAGCCTCCGCTGGTGCTCCCTCCAGCGGCACTTACCGTGGGAATGCAAGTGCCCATGTCCATGAGCATGGTCATGGTCATGGCTGTGTGCAGCTCCATGTTTGGCTTCGTGACTATGGCAATGATCGTCGTGGCCATGGCTGTGATCTAGAGCACCATTAAAGAGGGAATGACTGTGTCCATGGCCTAGAAAAAAGAATATTTGAACAGAAGATAGGTAAAAATACATAACTGATGACAATAATACCAGTTAGAAGAATCCTGTCTCCACACTCACTGCAGCAAACAGTTGCTTCTAAATAAGTACAGTCAATGCACTCAAACCGAGTTCCTACCATGGAGCATGGGAATAGACTGTGAAGGCCAGAAAAGGCAAATCCAGCAGGATCTACAGACCTGCTCCTGATGGCCTTTCAGTAGGCTGCAAAGAACTCAGCCAATCACCCCTTTCCTAAGTCACAAAGATAGAGAAAAGACAAGCAATAAAGCAACCATGTCAGAGCTCTGGCAATCAGTCAGAGCCAAAGAATGAAGGAAGGTCATCATCTAAGGCAGCTACTAGGCTTTGTTAAGGGAACACAGTCTTCCTCCCCAGCCCAGGAGCCAAACAACCCAAAGCCACCAAGCTATAGACAACAGAGAGATCAAGTTGCTTTCAGTGCGCTGCTAAAGCGCCAAGTTCTGGTTAGTCCGTGTTTTGTTCAGCAGCGCAATTCACTGGCACACCCTCCAGTCTCCTAGACTGAGAGCTCAGATGCGCTCCAGGCACCAAGGCAGCAGTGGGAAACCCCAGCCGTGAATAAGCTGCTGCCATTGTGAGTTCTAGGAACTTCAGGGAACCTCAGAGACAGATTCCATGGGCAACTCTAAAAAGCAGCAACGCACTCCTAAGAACCTAAAAGGGTGTGTGCAGGTGGTATACACGCTGAAGAAAGACCTGAAAAACAAAAAATCTTTCATTGACCCTGAGCAAGGAGAAAATCAAAGTTAGGGCTGCCTCATAAACGAGGAGGCAGAGTTGGAAGATGTACTTTCTCACAAAGATCCCTTTGCCAAAAGAGAGAGATTTACAAGCAAGTCACTTAAGGGACTTGATGAAACTCTGAGTGACTACTATGTGTGCCCACTAGTAAGACAGGATAAAAACAAAAGAGAAACTTTAAAGTAAAAACTATGAGACAACTCAATAGGCACGTGCTACAAGAAGCACGTAATCTGCCAAGTGGTCCAGGAACAACGGAAAGGAGAAGTAACACAAGGACAAAATACCAGAACCAACTAACTTGAAAGGGGTAAGAAAATCTGATTCCAGAGTTCTTAAAATCAGTGACCTAAAGTGTCCATGTCTCATCCAGGAACTAGTCAGCTGACTGAAGATACTTCTGAAAAGTCTCAGAGATGGACTTAGTAGGCAGATTTTGACCAGCTATTATTAATACATTTAATGAGCAAAAAGAAACTGGGTCTAAAGACTCACTATAGTAAGTCACTAACAGTAACAGCATAGAAATGATAAAACCAGTTAAGCACTCACGGGGCTGAGGCAGCAGTCAAAAGTCTAGCATAGGCTATAAAGCAAGGCCTTGTCTCAAAACAACAAAAATATATGTGGAAGGGGTACAGAGAGAAGCAGGAAAAATTAAATACCAAAGATTCTGGAATTAAAGCAAAATAAAGTACCATTTCTAGGACTCAGTAAAAGTTCTGAGCTGTAGAACCTGAGGCCAGTGTACAGACAGGTAAATAGAGATTACACTCTCAAAAGCAGAAGGAGAAGGGAATGAAGAAAATGATTCAGAGTCTCCAGAAAACAAGAGAAAGAGACAAGAGAAACAGGAGCCAGTGGTTAAAAATTACCACCGTTTAATGACTATTAGAGTCAAGAAATCCATCAAACTCCAAAGAGACTGTGAAATCATATCAAACATCACAGTTGATGAAAGTCAAACATGAGACAATCTTGAAGGTCAGCTTTTTTTGCTTCATAGCTAATGTCCATCTGCAGTTCAGATTCTAATAGAAATCTCAGATTCACAGAGCAGCCCTCAGGGAGACGAGACCAAGGTGGGTCCTCTCCTTGTTTCTGTCCCAGTTAACACCACTGTTTAGCACTGAGAGCAGGACCCAGATGGAGCTTCTAGACATCAGCAAAAGCCCAAGAACTGTGGATCTCACCATGTGTCCTAGGTTGGCCTAGAAATAACAATCCTTCTGCTTCAGCTTCCTAATTCCTGGAATTATAATAGGTAGGACTCCTACTGTTTAGAAATGATGTCAAGCTGACTCAGGGTCTTAGCTGAACTTGTACATCACACACAAGCATGTGCACACATACGGAGAAGAGAAGGAGGACGAGAAGAAGAGGAAGAAGAAGAAAGAGAGGAAGAAGAGGAGGAGGAAGAGAAGGAAGAGGAGGAAGCAGGCAAGCAAGCAAGTGGAACAGCCAAGTTGATAAGCAAATAGAATGTTGGATGTTCTTCCACATGCCAAATAACACCTTTGTCAACATATGTGCCATAACATGCATACACACATACATATTAAATAAATAACTTTAAAATGAAACAAATGAAAGGAAGAAATCCTAGAGGCTAAAAGGCAATGGGTAATTATGGAAATGGTAGTGGTAGGGTGCAGAAATCAAAAATTCTATAATCTACACAACTCCCTTTAAAATAAAAGGGAAGTTGAAGCAATCCAGATAAACAAAACCTGCTCGCTCAAAATAGTAAAGGGCTTTGGAGGTAAATCAAAGAACACTAAGAGAAGTTTAACGCACACTAAGAAAAATGAAAACCAGAAAGATGAATACAAAGGCACAGAAAAAATAGTGATACGAGCCAGTTAGTGTGAAACTATACTGATGGGTTACAAACAGGCATTTCAATAATCATAAAGGAAGAGGAAGAAAACAACACTGCAGTGGGTGGAGTTGTTGTATATTACTGAGTTAACTTACTAAGCATCTGAAGTAGATGCCGTTATCTTCAGGATATTCAAAGTTTTCTTAAGAAAATGACTAGAAAATGCTTACTCCTCCTAAGGAAGCTGTGTCTCCAAGTCACTCATGAGGAAGAATAACGTATAAACAGATGGAAGAACAAACTAGGTAGCAAGAAACCATCACATCAAAATGAAATACTAAAATGGAGGATTTGGTATCCATGGTCCTGGAAAAGGAAATCCCTGAAACAAAGGAAAAAATACACATACACCAAAAGAAAAAAGAAAGAAAGAAAAAAAGAAAAAAAGGAAAGAAAAGAAAAGCATGACAAAACTCGGACTATATTGTACTTTCATTTCTGTTGCTGTGACAAAAATACCCTGAAGAAAGTAGAAAGTGAGTGATTATGGAGAGAAGGGGCGTCTCAGCTTGCACTGCTTCTTTTCTGTCAAGAGGGGACTTCAAACAGCTATTCATATCACATCTCCAGGTGAGCTCATTTGCTTGCTGCTAAGCTCCGCTTCAGGACCCCTTCTAGGGAATGGTGCCATCGGGTCAGTTTCCCACACTGAGACAATCCCCCTCAGCATGCTCACCTAATGTACACAGTCCTTCACTCAGACTGTCTTCTCAGGAGAATAGAGATTGTGTCTGTGACAATTAATGTTAACCATCAGACTAATCCCTATAGAGATTGATTTATGTAAAAACTTAAATACAAGCATCAACTCAGGAAAGATATTTATAACACATAAAACAAAGGAAAGCAGCAATACTAAGTAATACTGCAACTTATAAATGGAGCAGGGGGGAAAAAACGATAGAGAAGCAGTTATTGTCTAGAAACACACCGACAGATGGTTCAACCTCACTACTAACCAGAGACATGAAAACAAAAGCCACCTGTATCAAATATGAGCAAAACCACTTTAATCTGTAATATCAAAGGTTGATGTGGGTTGGGGAGAAAATTAATACTTAGATTTATTTCTGGAAATGAACTGAATGACAGTCATTTTGGAGGGCAACTTAAAAACTAAAAACATGTATCCGTTAATTAAAAGAACTAACTATAGCGATGGAAATGCTGTAGATCTAAACTGTGCAACGTGGTAGCTTTCTATGCTGTCTGATTTTAAGGGGTTTTGTTTGTGTTTTTTAGCTTTTATTTTGCTTTGTGATTGAGACAGTTTCTCTATTTGCACCCTAGATAGACTAGAATTCACTATGCAGAACAGGTAAGCCATTAATCATCCTGCCTCTGTCTCCCAATTACTGACACTATAGACACCCTGACTTCATACCATGGAGTTTTCTGTGGTCATTGACAATGTGAGTTCATTACAATAAAATGATTTCATAAATTAATAAAAGAAAAATGCAAGGTAGTAGACCAACGTCTATCAATGGAAGGATTTTGGAAACACATTATATAGTAAATTACAGATACACACACTTTAATAATTAGCTTTGTGGTTTTCTGATACCTTTTAATATGAATTAAATATTACATAAGGCAGACGTCTAGAGAGATCCATACAAACATGATAACAAGCACAAAAGCTCTGGGAGGCACTGGGATGAAGGACTATGGAGAAGTACAAGGATGGCTCAAGAAGACACTTCTGAGATCTAGAAATTATACTTTTGTAACTTTAAAATTATTAATTTTCTAGAGTACTTAATGATAGCAACATGCAAGATAGATGATAGATAGATAGATAGATAGATAGATAGATAGATAGATAGATAGATAGGAGAAATGGTAACTAGCAAGGATATCTATCCCAAAGTCTATAAAGCTGAACTCTCCCAAGTTGTCCTCTGACATGCCTCTGTAGCGCGTGTGGTCATAGTCACACACACAGACACACACATACATACACACAATAAATGTTAAAAAATGAAGAAACAAATAGTTCTAACCATCATACCAGAGCCATGAGAATGTCCGTGACCTCCATGATTGAAAACAAATATTCCTACTAGGTTTACCACAAATCCAAGAATTGAAACAAGCAGCAGTCTCTCGTGGTGTACATCTGGAGGAGCCAATGCTCTCTAGAAAACACACAATACAGGATCAACATTGATACAATTCTGTATTGAACAACTGCTGACAATATGATGCAGTGTTAAAATTTTAGCTGTTTTCAGAAGTAAAGGTGTTTAAAACTACCTGCCATAGTGAGACAGCCAGACCTACTCTTCACATAGTTGCAGAAAAAGTAACAATTACTATTTCCAAACAAAGGTAAGTAAGTGTGAGGATATTTGGTTCCAAACCTGTTCCTCTTGCTCTCTATACTTCACTAATCTTCACATTTTTCTTCCATTCTTACAAAACATATACCAGGTATTAAAAGTTCACTAGCAAAACTCTCAGGTTCTAGATTTTTAAAGAAACCATTCCTAAAGGCTCTTATTACCCAGACTGCATCTCTCCTTCTCACAGACAACACTTCATTCACAGAGTCTGCAGCTCTACGGTTCCCTTGCTTCCCATCTCAAGATATTTCATATAATGTAAAATTTTCAGCTATTTCATAAGTCCTTCTGTAAACACAAGACAAACCTCAATACATGATAGTTGGAAAGATCTGTATTACTATTACATCTTTAAAGCATTTTCTTTGAAAAGTCATTTCTGACTCTAGCAATTATCTACTATACCTCAACTCCTTCTGAGAAAATAAAGAAAGCAGTGAAGATCAAAAACAGCCCATTGACAAAGCCAGCCAGGACTTCTGCTCTAACATACCTAAGGAAGAGCAAGGTAAACAGTGAATTATACTTCTTAAAATCCAAATGAATATGTACATTTTAGAGCTTACACATCATATTATGTAATTTTAAGTACCAATAATATCTTTTTATTTATAGAATACATTTATATAATAATGTAAACCAAATGAGAAAATTAATTTATTATGAATGATATTTAATAGAAAATGTCACAAAACACAGACTTCCAGAAAGCAAAAGGTCTCCTGATAGTAAGTGGGCATAGAAAGGCCTGTCTCAGAAATGTAAATCTCAAGTCGCCACTGCAAGGGGACAAAGAGGAAGGATCCAAAGAAAGTAAGAGAAAAGTGTCTAGGAAATCTGGTTTAAATAAACTTATCTCTTCTTTTCTGAGAACTCATGCTTTGGTCATACCTTATAGCTATGAAGTCTTCAGGAAATGGAGCTCTGATCTCAAGTGAGGCTAAAGCATCCCTGCATCATGGCAGAGACAACTTGACATTTATGTTTGTTATCTTTTTCTAAGACTAACATATTCGGCCTAAACTTTCTTTTATCTATCTTTAGAATTAACTCTATCCTCACATCACTTTATGAAACCTTTTTTAAATGCTTGTCTTTTCTCTCTGGGACCAAATATTTTCTGCCTCCTACTTAGGTGAAGCACTGGGGAAAGATCTCACTGTTCTATATCGCTTGTTACAGCCATGGCAACAACTTTAACTTTATACTTTTACATAGCTAAGTGTTAGTCAAAGTGTGTTCACATCAGCTAGTCCTTCTTCAACACTACAAAGCATCAAAACTCCTCTTTCAGGTACTGTGTGGTGGCATTTACTTGTAACCCCTGCAGAAGCTTGGCCAGGAGGATTGTAAGGTCTAGGCCAAGTTAGACTATGTAAAGAGCCTATCTATCTTTACCGCCCCACCCCACCCACAAGCCCCCATTTTTCAAGACAGGGTTTCTCAGAGTAGCCCTGGCTGTCCTGGGACTTGCTCTGTAGATCAGGCTGGTCTCTGCCTCCTGAGAGCTGAGATCAAAGGTGTGCACCACCACCTGGCTTTGCTAGTTTTCTATATCAACTTCTAAATGTAATGTTCTGCTATAAAAACACTTTTCAAGTAAGGAGAACATTTTCTTTCTGACAAAAGACTGTTGTATGTAGAGACCCTCTCAGGGTACCCTGGAACTCACTAAGAAGCTATACCTGGGTTTGAAATGACCTCCAAGTTCTGGAAGTACAACCATATGTACCAACCATGCCAGGTTGAACAAACTTGTCATGAGTCCTCTATGTAGTTACATCTGAGTTCATATTATCAAGTTACTATAACATAATATGAATTTTGCATTCCATTTTAAACAAATACAAGTAAATTAGATTCATGCATTATTCATTAAAGCATGTACTTCTTTAAAGAAAAGTTTACTAAATTCAAATAATATACAGCCAGTTTTCTATAATTTACACTAAAAGAGATTAATGTAATAAATCCGTAGGATTATTGTTCAAACCAAAGAGCATTCTCTCCCTCTAGTCCCATAGCTAATACTTGACAGAAAGCATCTTATCCTTGGCTCACTAAATTTCAAGATCAAAGGTAAGACATTTTTTAGGAATCTTTTGGTTCCTAATTTTTAGGTTGGTAGATATGTTTCATGCATTCTCATAAAGTGCTGGATTACCTTTAGTTTATTACTGCACCTGGTACTGGTAGTAGGTTTAAAATGAAGAAGAAAAACCAGACAAATGATCATAGATGATTATGTTTACCTGAACCGAGTAAGTCTTAGAGTGAAAACGTGTAATTTATGAAAGTGGATTGCCTAAGCAAGCATGTCTCTTGTATGAATTCTTCAGCCAAGGCAAAATGAGGGCCCAAGGACACCCCAGACTGAAGAGGGGTGGGGGAAACAGGCTAAGGAGGTGGAAGAGGGGAGGGAAAGTGAGAGTCAGGAGAGATGAGCATGAGGATATGGTGCATAAGCAAAGGTAACAGACAGACAGACAGGAGGTGAAGAGCAGACATGAGGAAGCCCTGAGGGAAGAGATGAAGCAGGGAGGAGCAGGGAAGGAATTAACATTATGATAAAGGTGGTAATGGATATTAGTTTTCAACTCTGATAAACAGAATTGTACTAAGAAATGGTCTAAGAACTCAAAACAGGAAAATCAGGAAGTTTAAATCAATAAAGAAAACCCATTGCTTCCCCAGTCAGTGGGGCAGGAAGCCAATTCTGCTCTAATCTGGCTCATCAAAGGCCCTTGCATGGTAAGTGGCTGAGTGTACAAATCAGAGATAAAATCAGCATATAGAAGAGCAAAGCTAAAAAGACAAATAAACATTGTTATGAAACAATTTTAAATAAATAACAGCAAAATATCTCTTTAGTAAAACAATAGAAAAAATAGAGGTGTCATATGATTTTTCTTTGTCAGGGAAAAAAAAAGGTTTATAAGGATTTCCTAATCCTTATACAGCAACAATATATCCCCTTAATTCTTTTAGTAAAACTAACGGTTTATTTGCCAAACAAAAGATTCTGCTCAAGAAAAAAAGTTACACTATAGGTTCTGATCATATATTTTTAAAAAACTATTTCTTTTATTTGGGGGATTATAATGTACTTCTTCATCGCCCCCTTGACTTCCCTTCCTCCATATACTTTTAAAGCAGGTAGCTCTAATCCCGGAAGTTAGAAGGTAGCCCTGAGGGAAGCGCACAGGAAGGACTGTAAAAAGCCTGAGGTGGGTCTCAAGAGCTCAGATCACAAAGTAAACTCAACTTGTAAAATCTCACAGCTTTAAGAGCTGGATAATTTTCTGTGTATCTTAGTAGTTCAAGAAAAGTATTTTAAAGACTTACCCATAAGAGAAAGCATCATTATCTCTCCACTTGGAAATAACAGAAGCTGCCAATCCGGCCAATATGGCAGTACTATCAAAAAACATGTGGAAAGAGTCGGAGATCAAGCCTAGGCTGAAAAAGAGCAAATAAAATGGTGCATTATAATACAAAGCAAACAGTAAACCTGTCTCCCTAAAAACTAAGGTTCATCCAGAATTACCTTCTAAGGCAGTATTGAAATATGAGACACAGAAAGATCCTGTTAAGTAAAAGCTCAGTGCTGCTGAGAACAGTAAAAGAACAGCCATGTGCTGCATGTAGCAGCACAGGAGTTGCTCACTGTCCAGTCACAAAGGTCAACACTGCCGCGGTGGGGGAGGCCCTTATCTTGGGGCAAAGAAGTCTGCTATCATTATTATTTTTAAAGATTTGTTTTACTTTAGGTGTATGACTGCCTGTACGTAGGTACATGTACCCCGTGTGTGCCTGATGCTCATGGAGGTCAGAAGTGACTGTTAGATACCCAGATACAGAGATACAGACAGTAGTGAGCTGCCATGTGGATGCTGGTAACTGAACATGGATCTTTGTAAGAGCAGCCAGTGCTGTTAACACCAAGTCGTCTCTTCAGCCCCACGTCTGTAACTGTCCACTTTCAGCTCTCGCCCTGTGATGCCCTCTCTGTGCTATGATACAACTAGAAAAACCTTTTTCCAACTGTCAGAACCACGAGCTTAACAAACCTCTATCTTTTTCCTTAAGATTTACTTACTTATTATGTATACACCTGCATGTATGCCTACATGCCTGAAGAAAGTACCAGATCTCATTTTATAGATGGTTATGAACCACCATGTGGTTGGGGGGGGGAATTGAACTCAGGACCTCTGGCAGAGCAACCAGTGCTCTTAACCTCTGAGCCATCTCTCCAGCACCAACACTCTATTCTTTATTTAAAAGAAAGAGAGAAAGAATGAACAAATGAACCCTGACACTCATTGAACCTTAACTGCCTGAGTCTAAAGCTCCAGCAGAACTCACACCATGTCTTTGGCAAACATGTGATACGGCAATAGGAATCTACCAAGACCAGAGAGAGACCTGGCTGTGGTACAGGCACAGACTTGTGGAAAGCTGAGAACAGATCAAGTATCATGATCAGTTATATGATTAGAGGCTGGAGAGATACAATCAAGTATCTAGTACTCTAATTTTTACACCAAGCACAGGTCTGTAGGAGCCACAAGAAAACTAAACTGTCACTTATTAAAATTCATCATCAAAAACAAATCCCCAGACTCAAAGCTAGATCAATTATGGATCACTTTCAAACTAGTTACTTCAAACTACAGTTAGTGGTCAGAAAGGTAAACAGGTGGGCCATTTCTGTACATAATAACGACAAACCTCAGGCTTTATTTTAAATATAATGCTCACTATGTAATAACTATTTATGACATAAAACAAGTATTATGTGAAATACTTAAAAGGATAAGAGAGGAGAAGGTGAGGAGTACTAACAAAAACTCAGTCAAGAACTAAGGCAAGCGACAGAATCAGAACAAGAAACGGCCCGGATGTTAGAACTGTCAGAGAGATCAGAAACTAGAGAGACTGCTCAGCAGTTAAAAAACACCAGATTAAGTTCTTAGCACCCACAGTGGCTCACAACTACCTGTAATTCCAGTTCTAGGGGATCCAACAATCTCTTCTGGCCTCTGTGTGCACCAGGTTTGCATTGGTACACAGATAAAGCACAAATACAAAAATAATGTGTTAAAGGAATATGGTGTGGAGCTGTAGAATATTCATGAGCAAAGGGAGACTTTCCATAGTCAGAAACTTTACATGACAGAATCAGATGAAGTAGCTGAGAATTACCCAGAATTCCTGAAAGAATGTGAATCATAACCCAGGATAGTTAGTGAATACCATGGGGGAGGAGTATCACTAAGTTGATAGAGAGGGAAAAATGATAAGTCATAGATGATTCTTACTAGAAATGATCCAAGTCAGACCATAATATGGCAACATGTTCAAAGACGTAAGAAAGAAGTTTGGCTTACTTCTATCTTTAAGGACAACTGAGATATTCTGTTTTTAAACAGGAAAAATTATCTAAACCAAATGTTTATTCTTTGACAAAAATCAAGGAAATTGGCAACCTTTATGTCAACTGATCCATGAAAAAGAGGCAAGCCCCAGGCGTGGGTGAGTCTGTAATCCCAGATCACAGAAATTGAGGAAGCAGTTGAGGCTGGGCTACACAGTGAGTCTTTATGAAAACCCAAATGACAACAGAAACATTCTAACCACTAAAAATCAAGAATAAAGAGAGATGTTGTTGACTTTACAGAACTGAAAGGAATAGTAGGGAAAGACTATGAACTATATGTCAACAAACTATCTAAAAACAAGTTCTGAGAGGTGACAAATGTCATAAATCTATCTGAAAGTTAATCTGAACCCTATGGTAAGAAAAGCTTAACTTAGTTATTTTAAAGCTGACAGAAACAACTACCAACAAAACATCCCATGCTGGCCTCATTGGTCACAAACATTTTAAAAACATAATTAATCTTTCACAAACACTTAAAATAAACAGAAGAGACTACTTCCCTAGGATAAGACCAGTGTTAGTTTAAGACTAAAACCAGATGAGCCATTGAGAAAGAAACTGTACCAGTACCTCTTATGAATATGAATGCAAAAACCCTCAACAAGACACTAGGAGGCAGATCTAATAATGTAACTCAAGAGTAAACATATCCTGATCAACTGTGACTAAATTCAAGAACTCATGGATGCTTTAATATATGAAAATCAATCAATGTATCATCTGAATAAAGGACAAAAACTTTCAATAGACAAAAGACATTGCATAAAATGTAACATGCCTGGTGATTGAAATAAACAACAAATTTAAAATACAAAGAATTCCTTTAACTTTCTGTATGATAGCTACAAAAATATAAAGCTGATATCATCATTAAATGGTAAAATTCATTGACTAATTAATTAATAGTGAAAAGCTGTTTTCCCCAAAGATCAGGAACATGACAATGATGCCCCTTTTCATTTTTTATTTATTATTTTACTGGAGAATCTAAGCAGGACAATAGGTAGGAAATAAAATCAAATTCCTCAGAGTAGAAAAAAGAAACTATGTATATTTATAGATGCTATTATCTTACATATAAAAATATTAAAGAATACACAGAAAACCCTGCCTGAATTAATGTAATTCTACTGGATAAACATAATCAACATCAAAATAATTTTCATTCCTACATGGTAAAAAAGAACAAAAGTTAAATCAAAAATTTTCCATTTACAACAGCACTCAAAAGAAAAATTAACATTTTGAAGGATAAATTTAACAAATGCTAAAACTTAAACTCTGAAAACTACAAAATATTGATGAAATTAAAAATTACCTAAATAAATGGGGAAACTTTCATGTTTATATATGCAAAAGGCCCATTTTTAGTGAACCAATGCTTCAGACACACTAAATATATGCTCTCCCACTGAGCTGCACCCTACACCTACCCTTCATTTAGAACTAAGCAAAGCTTCTGGGAGGTGTGGGGCACTTTTGTTCAGGAACAGTGCTAATCTGCACCACTTCAGTTTCTGCACATGTGACGAATCAGCGAGAACTCAGAGAATGATACTTCCCCAAATGAGTTACGTTTTCAAATCATTACCTATTGAGAGTGTCAAGCCAATCTTAACATTCACATTACAAGAAGAATAGGGGCTGGAGAAGTGGCTCAGCAGTTAAAAACATCTGTTGTTCTCCCAGAGGATCGGGGTTCAGTTCCCAGCACCCATGTGGTGGTTCATAAACACCCATAACTCCAGTTCTAGGGGATGACACCCTCTTTTGACCTCAAGCACAAGGTACACATACATACACACATACTGGCAAAACATTCATACATATAAAAAAATTAACCTACTTTTTTTCATTAATTTATTTATCCATTTTACATCATGATCACAATCCCCTTCCTCCTCTCCTCCCACCCTCTTCCTCCATTTCCTCTTCCCCTTCTCCTGAGAGAAGGGGAACCACCCCCCAGCTCCCCCACAGGTACCAACCCTCCCTGGCACATCAAGTCATATCAGGACTGAGTGCACCCTCTCCCACTGAGGCCAAACAAGGGAGCCCAGCTAGGGGAAAGAATCTGAAGGCAGGTAAACAGAGTCAGAGTCAGACACAGCCCCTGCTCCAATTATTAGGGGAACCACATGAAGACCAAGCCGCACATCTGCTACATATGTGTAGGGGGCCTAGGCCCAAGACCAGGCATGTTCTTAGATTGATTAACCTAAAAAAAGTTTTATTCATATAACAAAAGCAATGGTCCTATACAAAACAATAATATTCTTGAAGAAGAGGACCAAAAATGAAAGACTTCTATTTTCCAATTTCAAAAGCTCAGAGCTACATTAATCAAAACAGTGGGGGCTGGCATAAAGGCAAACAGAGACCAGCTAAACCAAATTGAAGGCTCAGAAATAACCACCACATAACCAGAAGATCAATGTGAAGTGGAAATTTCTAGTTTCTTTGGAGACTCAGTTGTGTCATGTCATGTTCTGGAAACTGTCTTATAAGAGAATGTTTTGCTAAGAACAGACACATGTTTTTTTGTTTGTTTGTTTGTTTTGTTTTGTTTTCCTGAAAGCTGCCTGGAAAAGAAGCATGTGATATTTTGCTAGACTGGAAGCTTGAGATGTCCAACATTCCCAGCCACGCACCTGAAGTCTGAGCAGCTTCTTCCCCAGATAACTTGGAAAGCACCAACCCATGAACACCTGGAACTTAAGATTTATACGAAAACGAGAAGGGGGTATAGTATAGGGGTTTTCTAGGGAGGGGAAATGGGGAAAGGGGATGGCATCTGAAATGTAAATAAAATATCCAATAAAAAATAAATTAAAAAAAAAAAAAAAAAAAAAAAAGACTTTTACTTCCCAACTAGAAACTCTGGTGTGCAGAGCACTTACACTACTTTCACAGGAACCCCAGCCAGCTTCTTCTTTTCAACAAATTTGTTTTCTATACATTCAATGATATAAAAGATTGCTTTAAGGAGAAACAAAACAGTAAATCTTGCAGATTATAGCAACCAAGTTCTTTTAAATACTTATTCTCTCTCTCTCTCTCTCTTTCTCTCTCTCTCTCTCTCTCTCTCTCTCTCTCTCTCTCTCTCTCTCTCTCTCTCTCTTGTGGTGCTGGGGCTGTACCACTGCATTATATTCCCATGTTAGATTTTAGCATTTAATAAAAAGTAACCCAACCTGAAAAACTACTTCCTCTTCTGAAATGGAAGAGCACCATGTTCTCTTACAGCAGGTGACATGAAGCTTTGTCTTTGAACCTAGGGCCATGATGTGAAAGTCACTTAGCTCCAGATGAGTAGATAAACACACACGAAAAGCCTCCAGTTCTCATTCTATGTAAAGATACTGGTGGAAAAATGTGAATTTCATTGCTGACCATCAGTACAAGCAAGCGTTACCCACTATGAATTCTCATTTGGACTGTACAGCACAGTTCTTTAAAACATAAAGGTAGAGACTGGTAAGATGATTCTGGAGGGAAAGGTGCCTGACACCAAGCCTGAAGACCAGTGTTCAAGGCCCAGAACCCACATGGTGGAAATAGAGAGCCGACACCCACAGGATATCCTCTGGTTTCTACATGTCCACCAAAGACATATGCATGTGCACACACACCAATAAAATGTAATAAAAACTTTTGAAAAATAAAAAGCAAGTAAAACATAAAAAGTGGTATAGATATTACCTAAGATTGTGGATTTGCACATGAAGTAAAATGTAATAGGAAAAAAACAAGTTCCTATAATCAGCGTACTGGTTTTGCTCCTCTTTAAAGAGTAATGTCTTTTGAAAAGTGTTATGATATGTCTTTATGTGACTCATTAAAGACAGTTTAATGAGGGAGAACTCCTGTAGCATAAAAGAGAAATGCCAACATTTAAGTAAAACAGAACAAACCTTACATAAGAAATTTTGAAGCTACACATGGTTCATACCTGTAGTCCTGTCTGGGGTGATGATAACCCTATAACCAAGTCTAGTTTTGCTACCTAATAAGTGCTAGGCTATCCTGGGCTACAGGGTTTTGCTGTCTACAAAGAACAGAAAAAAAAGAAAAGAGGGGATAGGGGAGGGAGGAAAGGGAAGAAAACTTGTGAAAAGGATTTTATTTAACAATAGGCATGTATCTATAATCTGGCACAGGGATGTTTGACACTGGCTTAGTTTAAGAACAGCTTTTAAAAAAGAAAAAAATCCACTTGTGAAAATAAAGGTAGAAAGAAAACCCTATCAATTTTAGAAGATGTAAGATCTTCCCATATCAGCCAAACAAACGCTATATATAGATGTTATCTAGATTCTTCTCTATGTAATATAATGTAAAAAGAATGTATAATAAAGGACACATGGACATTTAGAAACTGTTTAGGGGTGGCTCTCATTGTTAAAGACTCGGCACTGAGCAAATATGGAAAGACTGGACCTCTGCTCTGTTTGGGTCAATCCAGCAGTGGTCACAGAGACAGATTAAATAAGACAGGTTGTAAGTTGTAAAGATGGGTGATGGGTCCACGAGGTTCATACTACTTACATCTGCTTAAGATTTTCCATCCTAAAAACTTTCTCAAAAGGTCTATTGGTAACTGAGCTAATAGTCTATTCATAGTGGTTGTTAAATATGAATTCACATTTGAAGAGAAGGGATTATCATGAGTCACAAACTCCTGCCCAGCTGATTTCCATAATGTGAAATAAGAGGGCGAGGAATACATTTATTATCAAGATATTAGAAAAGTAGACTGGCAACGAATTTTTCTCAAAATATAAGGTGGGAAGTGACAGAGGAAGCTTCTAAATTCAAATTCTGACCATCACAGGTCACTCATATACACGTGCACTCAAACACAATCACATATGAACACACTTAAAAACAGAATAAAAAATTAGAATCCTGATTATTAATAAAGTTAATAAACTAATAAACTGTACTGAAATAATTTACAACTCCATGTCATTCTATGACCCTTAATGTTCTTCAAAATGAAATATTCATCTAAGTTTTCAAAGTGAAAAGTAAAAGTACAAGCAAATTCACTGCCAGCAGTGCCACCATAGCTAGCTAAGCTGTTGTCATTTCTAGGACAAATACTTATTAAAGCAGAAGCATCAACCTTTACAGTTTGTTTTGGGAGCCTCATTAGTGTCTAAGTGAGACTATTCCCAGTGGCTGTGGTAGATGATATACATGAAATTCTTATATAGATGGCAAAGTCAATGTATAGCAGCAGAGCGTGAAACACATAAAGCCAAACACAGTGGCTTGCTAGAGCATGGGGGTGAGGGTGAACCATACAACCCAGAGGAGCTGGAGGCCTTGCTGTAACTTTGGAAAGGAGAAAACTAAAACACTACCCTTCCACTTCCTGTGTTAAGTGTTTTTTTTCTCTTTCTCCAATGCAAACCCCTTTTTTCCCTCAGTAACAAAGCCTTGGCTTGCATCAGTCTATATGGTTTCATGGAATAAACCACATTGCTTCTAGACATGACCATGTGATAAAGAGTGAGGGACAGCATTATGTGTTAGCACCCAGATAAGCTCATGAGACAATACGTACTTTTTTTTTGCCTCTTTCTCTCTGTGCTCCAGGCATTGTGGTACAAGGTAGGGGAGGAGATCGGCCAACCATCTTGGGGAAAAGATACTGTCTGTTCAAACAATTATTGGGTTTGTTTTTTTTCAGTAACTCAGAAAATAATACCCTCAATAATATAAAACTACATTCTTGTATTACCTTGAGATTATGCAGTTACTCAACAATGAATGGATGAAAATTAACAGGGTCTGCACTGAGCTGTACCAGGTCCTCTGCACATATGTTATGGCTTCTAGCTTAGTGTTTTAATGGGATTCCTCAGTGGGTCTCTGTTTCTTGTGCATTTTCTTGGGCTCTTTTTCTTCTGTTTGTTTGTTTTGTCCAATTCCAATCTGCTGGTTTTTGCTTTTTCTTAGATTTTATTTTACTATTATCCATTATCCTCTTTCTAAGGAGAGACAGAAGGGGTGGATCCAGAGGGGAGGGGCAATAGGGAGAAACTGAAAGGAATAGGGGGAGGGGAAACCATAATCAGGATATATTACATGAAAAAGGAATCTCTTTTCAATAAAAGGGAAAAAGGAAAAATACTAGAAAGAAAAGCATTCTAGAAGAATAAAACACACAGCTAGGATTCCTACACTTCCCTCCCAATTTCTAAGAACCAAAGAAAAAAAAATTTTTTTTTTTTTTTGCTTCTGGTGTTTTTGTTTCCCCTAACAAAACAGTTAGCAGTTAGTAGAGACAGATGAATCTATACATTCAATCACTCATTCTTTCCTTTACCAAATACGTGGTAAGCCCCTACTCTGTGCCAAGTGCCAAGATGCCCGACTATGGCACAGTCACACACAGCACATATACTGAGTTTTAAGTAAAGCTACCATCTAGTTGAAAAGCAGTAGACAGTCAGTGGGAGAAAGTACACAGAACTTCACTCTTCTTCCCCTGAAGACACGTCACCAACAAATATACAGCCCGATCCTAACCAAGCTCCTCCTTGAAAACAGAGGCCCTGGAAATAGAGGCAGAACTTAACACTTGTTGCTACTCTATCAAATATTTCTTTGCATTTCTGTGATGGGAATGGTTTATCCATACTTTAATCCTCTATGCCAGGAAAATCTCCTTGATCTTTTATATTCAACAACCTGAAACATATTTGTAAAGAATGAAGTCAAACATAGAAATGACCAAGACAAAGTGGATTTAGGTGAGAAATAAGCAGAGATAATCCAATATCATAAGGAAATAATCAGTCAAAAAAAACTGAAAAATTTGGTGTCCAAATAGTATAGGAAGCCATATATAAAGATCCAAGTTAAGAAAATTCTTTTGTTTTAATTCAGTAGCTGAACATGACCTTGAACTTCTGAGCTTCCTGCTTCCACCTTCAAAATACTGAGATTATAGGATTACAGTACAGTGTGTGTGTGTGTGTGTGTGTGTGTGTGTGTGTATTTGGCAATGTTAGAGACTGAATCCAGAGCCTAGCACATGATAGGTAAGAACTATACCACTAAGCTATACACAATCCCCAACGAACTTCTAAATCCTCCCAAGCACCAAATGATTTCTGTTTCATATCCAGTGACAATTCTGGGGACTATGCAACTGTGGCTATCAAATTTGATATACATGGGTTCAAATGACTGCAGCACAACAGGCAACAAAGCTGCACGTGAGTCTGAGCGATTTAACAACACAATGAAAGGATAAGCCAGTAGGGTGAAAAAAACAAGTCACCTGAGGACAGCAGAAAGTTACCCAAAAAACAGAGGAGCAAATAAATCACCTAAGGACAGATAACAAGTCATGTTCCACTAATATTTCCCTTATGCAATGATGTATACTGACAAACAGCTTGAACAAAAATGTTTTTAGTACTTTAAGTGATCAGATTGGTACTAAACATGCAGCCTTTCATGAAACAGGTGGTTCAGACACTTAAGAATCCCTACAATGAGGTATTCCATGAAGTGATTTATGCCAATGAAAGGTCATAATGAAATATACTATGTAGCAATATAGAGCAACTAGTAAAATGTGTATATATATATAAGCTACAATGTAGTCATAGAATAAACAGCACATATGACAAAATTATGACACAATTTTAAAAGAAAATATGAAATATATTATAAATAGAATATATTCACTATTATATTCAGTATTACATTCAAATATAAGTTAAGACTATAATGTTTTCAACATATATGATATATTGAAAGATATTAAGTAGTTTAAAAGATTAAAAATAATCTGTTATGAGGTATCCTTGAAATGTATACAGAATTCTCAGGTATATCAAAATGATTATTAAATACATTAAGTTAATGATGTTCATTTGACTTTTGTACTCCAAGCAATAATAAAACCAATCATCTTTATGATTTACTACTTACTGAAGGTTTGGTTTTGTTTGGAGGCTTTTTGATTCAGGATCTCTTAGTCCTAGCTGTCCTGGAATTATGTAGATAGACCAGGCTGACCATGAACTCACAGAGATCCTCCTGCCTTTGCCACCCAATTTCTGGGATCAAAGGTGTATGCCAGAGAACAGATGTCATGATTGCCTGGTTAAAACAATTACTTCGCTCAAATACAACAGAGCTAGAGACCAAAGACTGTCATCTTTTTCCTCTCTGTTAGTTTACTAACAGTAACAAAAAATAAACCACAAATGGCACAGGTTAATCTAAGAACCTTTGTGACGCACCTAAAGATTCTGGGAGAGTTATATCGCCATCTTCTATTAGATTCTCTTTAACATTTTGTTTTTATCCCTGCATGTGTGTGTGTCTGTCTGTCTGTCTGTGCATGCCACATATGTCAGTGTGCCTGTGAGGTCGAGAAAAGGGTGTCTGATCCCCTGAAGCTAGAGTTATAGGCAGTTGTGAGCCACAAGATATGGTGCTGAGAACTAAATTCTGATTCTCTGCAAGAGCAGTGAGCACTCTTAACTCCAACCCCTCTCTTATCAGATTCTTAAAAGGGAATAAAATCTAGAAATGGAGTTAGCACACTTGAGGAGTGTGCTAATTCTGTTATTTGGTGAGCAATTTCACAAGCCCAGAAGTTATCCCACAGCAAATACTTAAATACAAATGACTTTACTTCCTTAGTCACACTGGACTCTCTTCTACCCAAATCGTGGACACCAGAAAACAAAACCAAACAGACAAAAAGCCCAAGGATGACACCAAAGCCATCAAGTCAAAATGGCATCCTCAGAAAACTGTATGGGATTTTCTACTGCAGTAAAGATAGGAGGAAAATCCTGAGACAGTTTCACTGTAAAAGAGAAAGGCATATGCTTTGCCTACAAACCTCTTCAAAAGCCATTCAAAGACAATCATAAACCGAACAGGGCCATTCAAATCTTCTCTCTCAGAATCTTAAAGGTGAAATAAAATATATATATATTTTTTAAAAAACCCAAAACCCCCAAAAACGCCACACCCACTGTCAGGTTAGCTAACAGGATCCTCCCGCTTTTCCTGAGGCATAGCTAAGGCAAGCTGTTAGAGAAGAGATTCATTTCTGCCAATAATAATAATACTGAGGAGGGGGCCTGCCTGACAGTGCTTTTTAATGGAGTTGCAGGAAATGAGAGTCCCCGATCTTAGAACTGCAGCCCTTCCCTTTTGGTGAGAGTATTCGAGAGCAACTCAGCAAAGTGGTAGTGGCAAAGGTAAGACCTGAACCTGCCGGTAAGGAGCTACGTGGCACTAAGCAAATAGTGGCTAGTCTCCCTCACCCTCTGCTTCCGCCCCAATCATCTTCCCCTCTGGTTACCAGTTGCTCCAGATGCCGTAGAGTAGTTCCACAAAAGCGAAAGAGAGGTTCAGGCACAGGAAGAAGAACAGGTTCCGGGATGTCTTGTCCGACAGGATGGACCTGGGTACGATACAAGTGATTAAAAGCAAGCAGGAGCCAAGGAGGTTGCCGGGACCCTGAAGTCGGGTTCCCCTCTCAAAACCCACCCAGTCCACATGCTCCTTCCACCACAGCAGGAGGGTGACGCTCCCATCCAGGACCTCAGGCCATCCTTAGCTCCCAGCTTTGTCTCAGCCTGCCGGGCAGCCCCCGCCCAGCAAACACAGCACCCCGCACCTAAACCAGCCTGAGATCTTGCCGAACAGATTGAACTTGGGTGGTTTGTATTCATCATCCTTGATGGACAGGGGCAACATCTTCTCCACCCGGCGAAGGGCCGGGTCTCCGTCCCTCTAGAAGTGATTCGGTATGGTGGCGGCAGTGACAGCAGTGACGCCTCAGACGCGGACCCCAAAGCGCTTGACCGCCGCGGCACCGCCGCGAGACACAGACACAGACACACACCCGGGAATTCGAGGACTTCCGGCCCGGGCCGCGCAACGCGTCCTGGGACGGGAAAGCGGGAGGCGGGGGCGGGGGCTGGCAGGGGTGGAGCTTACGAGGAGGAGGCGGGGCTTGGGGGCTGCGGAAAGTCTGGGCTGAAAGCTTGGGGCTGATCTCTTGCTGAGCTGGGGGTCCTATCTCCTGAACTCACAAAAGATAGCCCTGCTGGCGCTCTGCAGACTTGGCTGACTGGTTCAGGGCCCGCTGTCACCCACCCGGATCGGCCACCACCAACGTCCCCGGATGCAGTGCAGCCTGCTCCTGCCCTTTCAGCATTAACCCCCTAAGGACCTCAAATCCCCGCTGAGCCTTAGGCAGCAACACTGAAAAACCCAGGCGGCCACGTGCTGCGCCGCCACTGCGCGGGATGTGCGAGGATAGCTTCGCGAGGTCAACGCTAAGGGAGTCCACCCCGCCCGCGGAAACCGTCACGCGGGACGCGATCGTTGAGTGCCTTGCAAAAGAAACACTTAAAGGTATTTAAAAGGCATCCTTTAGGAAGAAGGCCATAGACTATGGTTTTGAGGTCCGCTCCATGCTATTTCTCCCCTTCAACCTCAATTGGTTGCAGCCCTGAAGACAATCGCATATATTTTTTAGCATCCTTGTCACCCCCGAGACAGTAGCTGTCACTACTGTCCATTTCAGAAGGTCCAGATACAAGCCTGCTGGGTGGGACACCAGGACGAAGGGAGGCTGGGGATGAGTCTTGCGGGTAGAGGGACTCTAGCACCTTTCTGGGGGATTGTTTAGATAAGGTCGGCTGGCCCGTCACGTGAATGATTAAAAGTTGTTACCTAGAAGGGGAAACCCGGAAAGAGGGTCTGGCTTTGGGAAGTGGCTTGGAAACTACAAAACCGAGCTTCTTGGGAATGCTTTTTTGCCTAACAGGAAGTGGAGCGTCACCCAAAGCGAGGGAGGGGTGGCCACTCGGGGACTGTCCCCTGCTCCAGGCACTCACTTTGCAGGCGGCGCATTTCCTAGGTTATCAGTTGGACTGGCCGAGAGGTTGGAAGCCCGGTTTAGGAAAGGGGGTGGAAAAGAGGCAAGCAAAGGATTTCGATTTATGCTAACCAAGCTGCAAATAAACCCGCTGGCCCCACTGCAATCTTCTGCACTAGAGGTGAGGCAACTGTAAAATTCTCTTCCGTTGATTTTATTTTTCCATTTGGGACCTATGCCTGTTTTGCCCTCGTTCTTGGAACTTCGTGGATAGGAAGAATTTATTCTGTAATTTAATTTTTGAAAATATGTCTTGAAATCTTTTGAAATGTTCATCTTTAAAAACTGCTGGTAACAAACGGCTTGATACTATATTATAAGTTCTAGGACAAACATGTCCTTTTTGTCTTTGCCTTTCTTGGGTTATTTGCCATTATTTTTATTTAGGCAAATATTCTCAATTAGTAGCATTTACTTTTTAAAGGACACTTTTCTGTTGTTGTTTAGAGCAGTCTTTGCATTCTACCCTACTGCATTGCTGGGGAAGCCCTAACTGGTTGCAGACTACGTCGTTTGAAGCTAAATAGCTATTGCAATTGATTTTTTGCCTTCAAGACTTCTTTATTTCAGTATGATGGTAGGGATGGTGTATAGAAATAATCAAGTTTCAGTTCCAGCCTTCTTGTCAAGGTCGGCTGTGATTTGAGCCTATGTGTTTTTTTTTTTTTTTATTCTGCCTTTGGAAATGAATTCTGTATTCCATCTTGCACTGTTGTAAATCTGAAATTGCTTAGCTGGCATAGGGAGAAGCCCACATTACCCGTTATTGAATAGTTTTGAAAGACATTAAAGAAATTTAATTTTAGCTTTATCGGTTTCCAGAGACTTCTAGATTTATCTCCCTCAAGGTAGATCTTCTCTTGAGGATCTTTTCTTTCTAACTGTGGCAGTGCTGTTTCTCATCCTTAGCGCTGGACAGCATAATGGCCAATTCAGCGTTAAAGGCATTTTCCTTTGCAGTATAAAGCACAGAAGGATACGCTTTAAACAAGGAAAAGTTCTAGAGGTAGAAGTTGTTTCCATTGTGCCTCACTTCCTTTTGTAATCTCGAGATAATATTTTCCCTATACATGTTAACCTTCATACATATTAACATATGTCCCACATATCAAAACTGGACTCTTATTTGGTGAGTATCTAGTATGTGTCAGGCTCTGTGCTGGGTGTCAAGACTATAAAGCGAGATAAGTCAGAGTTCTTCTCCTGGAAGAGTTTTACGGAGACGACCGATTAATGTAAAGAGAAGGAGGTGGGGAGAAAGACAAACCCATCGCTATTTTAGAATTGTGCAGTCTTTTTAAGTTGTGCACCAGAGATGAATGTGAAACAGTGAACAGAGACAGCCATTGCTCAATGAGCCTTTCTCCATATGCTCACCCATCCATTTTACTCCCACAGTAATTATTATCATTAAAAAAAAAAATGAGTTGGGAGAACAATGTTTTGGATTACTCAGCTCTGTTTTCGTGGTCAGTGTTTAAGCAAGTCTGCAGTCAGCTGAAGTACTTGGGAAGTCTCCAGTCATAGGTCCTTCGTGCATTACAAAGATTAAATAGCTAGGGAAGACTATAAAATAGATGCAGTAATAAAGGTTCTTAAATGAATAAATTATTTCTATTTTAAATATTTGTGTACATATTCAGTTAGTCGCTTTAGATGAATTATGCACACTGTATGGGGTGATGAGATGTGTGGTTGAAGACTGAAATATGAAAGCAGAGAAGATGAAAGGACGGAAATTCCTCTTGTCCTGGGTCCTTTCCAGTAATAGACAGCAAGAATGAGAAGGCTGCCATCTGTCAACCTCAGTAATCCATGTGGCATTTATCTGCAACCCTATTTTAGACCCATGGTTTATTAGATACAATAGATGAGTGTCCTGTGAACTATTGGTTTAAAAAGAAGTTGTAATGCAGGGTAAGAGTAAAGATGCATGTAAGTCTAGGAACTAGTGATGCAAATTATATCCGTGGTCCTTGGCGTCACTTGGAGATATGTGTGCTCTGGTTTCAAGTGCATCAGTCGGAATAGTCTTTGTTTACTCTGTTTCTAGACCCTCCAAAGAAATCTAAAAACAAAAGCACTGCAGTGTTAGCATTAGCCAACAAGAAAACACTATCTGCTTTAGTCCCCAAATGTCATTTTTAGAACCTAGAATAGCATTTTTTTTTCATTTAAAAGTCACTCAAAACATCACAGAAAATTCTTTGCTATCTTTTAATAGTACCAAGAAAACCTGTTCCCATGAAGCACTGAAGGTGTAAGGAATGCTGTTGTAAAAAATTAATAATACGATGAGGTAAGTAACAGGTTCTGTCTCTTTAAAAAAAACAACTAAAAAAACCAGTAAAATACATATAACATAATGTAGCATCTTAATCATTCTTGCAGTTCTGTAGTCTCAAGTATTTATATATTGTTGTATAACTGATCTCCAGATAAAACCATCCTCCTCCACCTGCTCCCAGCCCTCGGCAACCATGAGTGTACATCATGTTTCTGTGAATTTAGCTGTACTAAATACCTGATGTAAGTGAGAGCATACAGTAGTTGTCCCTTTTGTGTGAGCGTTTGTTTAGCATAGCTTAACGTCCCTTTTGAGGCTGAACTAAAAGTCCATTGTATGTGTATACCACACTTCCCAAATGGATGACTATTTATTCATCCATGGAAGTTGGGTGACTGGTTTTGTTTGTGTGTTTTGTTTTGCTATTGTAAATATAATTTTATGACATTGGTGAAATACCATTATTTTAGTATGAGGTTATTTTTCATTTGGATGTTGTTGTTGTTGTTGTTGTTGTTGACACAGGGTCTCATTTTTACTAGCCAAGAAGCCACTCTGTATGCATACCAAGTTGGCCTCTTAACTCACAGAGATCTGCCTGCTTCTGGCTCTGACTATGAGTCCTTGGATCAAAGGCACATGTTAACGGCATGTGTCAACATACCTGGCTTAGTTCAGATTTTTCTACATTGGTTGGTTTGTTTCCTTGAAACTAAAAGTTCCGACAGGCATGGAAGCAGTTCCAGCCTTAGGGAGGCTAGGCCATGAGGACTGTGGATTTGATGCCATTCTTGGCTGTATAATGAGACCCTGTCTCCAAAAATACAAATAAAACTTCTGGCTGGGACCAGAACCTATTAGAAAATACCATAACGCCTCTTTTAAGGTGGATCCACTGAAATCATAGTCCAGATGTTAGGATAAAATCAACACTTGTGGCTTCTTTCTTTCTTTCTTTCTTTCTTCCTTTCTTTGTTTATTGTAAGATGGATGGAAGCCTTTCTAGGACTGAGCCATAGACTGTTGACCTTTTGGCTAAGATTAAATGTAGTATCTGTTTTTATCAGTTTATCTAAGGACTGAACCTGTGGCTTCACACACACACTGAGTGTGCTCCCTGTCGCTGAGCATTCCATACCACCTCCATTACCTTCCTCTATGCAATACTCTTGTTGTCTGGAATAAAGGTGAAAACAGAGTCCTGTAAAACACAGAGACAAGCCTGGGCTACACAGAGAAACCCTGTCTCAAACACACACACACACACACACACACACACACACACACACACACAGACAATACAAAGTGGCTCCTGGATGAGCTGGGGATTTGATTCTGGCCCACCACTCTGTCTGTGCTGCAGGAAATACTTTTCATATTCTGTTCCAGCTTTCGCATCTACAAAACGAAGTGTGCCAATTTTAGTTTTTTTCTTCTTCAAAAATTAGAAACGCTATCAGTTGGAACCATTGTCTAACGTGAAGGGAGGGAAGCTCAGGCAACTTGTGTTGCTATCCCTGAGCTAAGCGAGGGCCGGGGCTATGTCTGCCTCTCTTTTCCCACAGTGCCGGGCACATGGTAAGAACCTGTAAATATTTGTTGACAGGGTAGAGCACCTTGGATTGTGCGACCTTTCCCCACTAAAGGGAAAAAGCTCACATGAATGGGAAGAATTCCATCTCAGGCTTAGTATCTGGAAATACTTACAAGCTACGTTCATGTGCATGAATCTGTTTCTCTTCAAGAAGTGACTTTGGAAGCTGCTGAAAACTAGTTTCAGCTAAGAGGGAACGCCATCCTGGGCTTCGTTGCCTACCAATCTTGCTGTCCTCTCCCGCAGCCTTCCTATTACTAAAACAGGTAGAAGTTCAAATGAAAAGCACCAGTGGCCTGAAATGGCAAAAATTAAAGATTGGCAGGTGGACTTGACTTCTTTTTGACCCAGTTCTCAAACTAATTTTGCATTAGACTCCGCTGGGCTAAAAATGCTTTCCTATTTCTAGCGCTGTGCTTAGTGTTCACTGATGCCTTGGGTCCTTGTATGAGTCTGCAATGTTCTTTTTAGGAATAAGGCCACTCTTGAGCCCCGTCTAGTGTGCTTGCATTGGATTGGTCATCTCCCAACACATCATTATCATCTTAATCATCTGTAATTACCTGACACTTCCAAGAGAAAGGAGCAAGGCTAGGAATACTCTTTAGTTACAATAGTTCACACCTGTGCACCTTGACAACTGAGAGGACCTCCTTGTGTGCCTCAGTGATAAATGGCTAGACTGGAGGGGGCAGGCTGTGCATGAAAAACAATTTATACATGCTTATGTTTTATTTCTCCATAAATCACTGATAATAAATTTTAGTTATTGATATTGGCTCCCGGGAGCTAGGTTGAGAATATGATGTTTTAAGGAGGAAGAGGGGGGAGAAGGAAGAGTAGAAAACTCAAGACTGATGAGTAGCTTTTGGTGCGGCCAGGCCAGGGAGAGCAGGAAGGGAATGGAGACACAGGTGTCTCATGATGGATGCCCTGCTTTGAAAGCTGCCAGTTTTATTCCCTCTAACTTGATTTATCCATAACGAAATGGCTCACTCAACCTGGCTGCCCACAGCAGAGGGCTCGGATGTAATGTAATCGGTTCAGAAATAATTTTCTTGCTGCTCATGCTGAAGAATGACCCGTTACAGCAGCACTTACCAGTCTGAGGTAAGTACATGGAGACATTAAAAAATACTGTTTTATTGTTTCTGTTTCAGAGCTATGGTTTCAAAAATGTACTAAAGACAGAATTAGGCCTTCTAAAGGATAGGGTTTAGGTGGTTATCAATGATCATGTGTGCCTTTGGGTGTGTGTAAACTGTTACAGGAAAACATAGCTCACTTTATTTATTTATTAATTAACATATATGATATATGACTGTTCGCAAGCATGAAAAGATCTCAAGGCACATCTATGATACTACATGACCTCTTTTATTTGTATCTTTGTGTGTGTGTGCGCGCGCGCGTGCACGTGAGCATCTAATCCTACGTTTTGTAGTTTATTATGAATACAGAATAGTAAAATATTTTTGGTACGCTTAGACTTGCAAAGCAAGTAACAGAAGTGAAGCTTCGTTGGGATAAATTGAGAGGACAGAGTGACAACGTAAGAAGAGCTGTGTGACATTTCTAAAGTAACAGTGACAGGAAGGAATTCCCGAATATGGGCAAAATCCTCGAAATCTCCTGAGGTCAGAGAGATGGCTCAGTGTTTATGAGCACTAGCTGCTCTTTCAGAGGTCCGGCGCCCAGCACCCACATGACAGCCCCACAATCATCTGGCAAGAGATCTGATGTGCTTCTGGCCTCCGTGGGCATCAGGCGTACATACTGTGCATATACACACCATGCAGGCAAACACTCCCGAGCATAAAAATAAATAAATCTTCAGAAATATTCTCTTCCTAAGCTACCCTAAAACACCCAGAAAAAAACTTCAGATTGCAGTAAATTCTAGTTTATTTTGCTAAAAATTTAATGGAAAAACTCATTACGGGGCAATCAAGTCTATACTCTCGTTACTTTTAAGTGCCCAAACTAAATTTTAATCTGTCAATGTATTCATTACTTTATAGCTCATAGAAACAATCTTGATGGAAGAAGGATTTATTTTGACTTTGGCTTGTTGTTTGGGAGGTTCAGTTCATCATGGGAGGGAAGGCATGACAGGTGGCTCCATGGTGGTTGGACTGTGCTGCTCGTTACATGGGGTCAGCGAGGAGACAGAGAGGTCTACTGGACCCAGGAGGATCAGTAACCTGTAAGGTCTACCCTTGAGTGACCCCACTTCCTCTAGCTAGACCCCACTTCCTAAAGGCGCCACAGTCTCTTTAATGGAGTACCACTACCTCCAGACTCAGTATTCAGTCACATGAAAATATGAAAGGCAGCTCAGGACCAAACTGAAACAATCATGTAGGTAAGAATTTTGTCTGTTTAAACTTGGTCTGCTGCAAGCCTGCATCAGTCAGACACTTCCTGGTTATCATTACCTCCTAAACCTCTGGGAAAAGGAAGATGATATCTAACAAATTGTGATTCTCTCCCCCCCCCCCACCCCCCAGACATCCAAGGACAAAAAAAGAGTTTCTGTAGAAACTGAGATACTAAAAAGTATTTTAATTCAGAGTAACCCCAGAAAGATGGGGGTGGGGTCATTGTTGCAAATGAAAACCAAACTAGCCAGAGACTCAGGCTATCTATTATTCAAGCACCTTGGCTACATCTTGTGCATGTATGTGTATAGAAAGAAGTAAAGCCCAGGTTCTGAATTGAGCTCTTCCTTCCCATTTGAGATGATTTTATCTCCTTGCAGATGAGCGTCCTTGCCTGAGCATCTGTATTCTCTAACCAAGCAAGTCCCAATCCTGGTGTTGAGAGTAGAAAAGTGGCCTGGGTGGCTTGGGCTTGAAGTCCCATTCATGACTCTTTTGTCTCATCACCTAATGGTGATGGTCCAGGTCTTTTATGTAGGAAACATTTCTTGAGTACCCTTTTGATTGGACCTAGTTTATATTTGAATTTAGGGCAATTGAAAATTGATTTATATGAGTGCTCTATCTGCATGTACACCTGCATGCCAGAAGACGGCATCAGATCACATTATAGATAAATGGTTGTGAGCCGCCACATGCTGGGAATTGAACTCAGGACTTCTGGAAAAGTACCCAGTGCTCTTAACCTCTGAATGATCTGTCCAACCCAAGTTAGGGCAATTTCAGCATAGATTCCCTCAGTCCATTCAACTATTCGAAGTTACAACACCGACTCAGACAGTGAGCCAGATGCTATTCCTAAAGATTGTGATTCCTAAAGATGTGATTCCTAAACATTGCCACCTATTCCCTCAAAACGTTGCCACCCAGTGGGACAGTGACATGGCTCAGCAAGTAAAAGCACCTGCTGCCAAGCCTGTCAACCTGAGTGCAGCCCCCAGGACTCACACAGGTGGGAGCCAGATGGTGTTTATAAGAATTGAGTAGACGTTTATTCACACCTAGGAAGAAGAAAGTGCTCTGTAGGTAAATGGCAAATACAGACACCGGTTTGTCCCTTTGCCTCAGTTTGACTATTTGCACGCAGTATACCTGGCCAGGAGCTGTTGGCTGCTAGGCAATGGGCAGCTGACTCTCCCAGCTCTCATCTTGCCTGTCTATAGATGGAAGACACGTTTTGAGTTGACCTCTGCATTCCATCTGGGGATGGTGGGGAAAAAGGGCCCGGCTGACAAAGGCCCTTTTTTGAGCATCTGTAGTCTGTAATCATCAGTTTTTATGCAAGTACGTATCCTGGAGAAGGAGCCCAAAGAGAAACAGTCTGTGCTGTATCGGGCAGATCTTGCAGCGAAATGGCAGAACCGTTATCAGTTTTCTACCATCTGTGGTACAAGATGAACGAACAGATCCTCGTTGTCGGGTGCCAAGATGCTCACTGTGTTTCTACCTGATGAGCCAGAGGACTTTTTTTTTGTCCCTGATTCACTCTGGCATTTTGTTTACAGCTTCTCTCTGCATAGTTATTGCTCATCCAGTCTGAAGAAACTAGCCCCAAGAAAAGAATTCAGCAGCACTGCTTCCAGCAACCGTTGATAAATAGGGTGTCTTGGAAAATTCAGATCCGTCTAAATACATCCTTGTATTTGTAACTCACGGTTCCTTTGCTGTATATTGTTTACTTTCTTCCTTTACCTTATGTCCACGTTTAAAAAAATCCAATGATGATCACCCAGAAACCACTTCACTCAGAAGTTTAAACATTCCTCACACCATAACTCAGTCATTCCACCGCACAGCATTCACCCAGGAGAGATGTTAACAAATGTCTGCATAAGCATTTGCTCACAAGTGTTCATGACAGCAATATTGATAATAACCCAAATGTGGAAACAACCAAAGTGCCCTGCCATCGATGAACAGGAAAGCAAAGTGTGAAATATTTGTATAATAGAATGTTATCTAGCAGTGAGAATAGAATGGGGAGGGGGTACCAGGAAGATGCTTCACTATTTAGTGCTTGCACTGCAAATGTGAGGGTCTCCAGGGCCTGTATAAATGTCAGGCAGGTATGGTATCCACACACACACACCCCAATCCCTTTGCTCCCTCCAAAGGCAGAGACGGAGTCCCTGGGGCAAGCTGGCTAGCTAGATTAGCCAAATCTGCAAGTTCCTGGGTCAGCAAGAAAACCTGCCTCAGTTAATAAAGTGGATAATAACTGAGGAAGACACCCAGTGTCAGCCTCTGGAGTACACACATATGTGTGCCTACCCACATTTAAGAAGCACGTGCACATACACATTACATACATATACATGCCAAAAAAGAGATGCCTGTATCTGTGTATGAAATTTTAAAATATTTTTGCTAGGTAAAAGGAGTAAGATAAAAAAAGCCATATAATGTATAGTTCCATTCATAGAAATGACTAAAATAGGCAAATTCATTGAGACAGAAAGTAAATTTGTGGTTTTCTGGAGCTGGAGAAGGAAGAGACTAATGGAAATTAGAGGGATTGTTCTGAGTTCCCTTGGGTCACTGAAAGTGTTTCAACAATAAATCATCGGCATTTGCCTGCACTTTCAGCACTCAGGATGCTGAGGGAGCACAAGTTAGAATTTGAGGCCAACCTGGGCTACATGGCAAGACCCCATGCTGTTCACATTCTTTAGATGGGTGCATCGTCTGCAATGTACCATCTCGCTGAAGCTATAAAAATGTTTTGGTACACAAAAAATTAATTTTTACATGTCTTGCTCGGTACTTTAGTGGCAGCCATGCCATCTAGAGAGGCATGCTATCCAGAAAAGCTTGCCTTGGCTCTGTTGCTTCTGCTCTGTATCCCAATGCGGCTACACAATGCTAGGCAAGTGTCTTTCCCAGACCCTAAATCTATGCAGTGAGGCAAGTAAATATTGAGGCATCTTTGACAGCTTCATCCCATGTTTGCACATAAGAGCCGTGGGCTTACTGGTAGTCTCTCTTATCATGTTCAAGTAGATCTTACTAGGCAACTAAAAGGAACACTCAGGCTTCTCCACCATGGCACTTTGGGCATAACAGGCCAGATAATGCCCTGCTGTGGGTGCCATCCTGCTCATTGTGATGTGTTTAGCGGTATCCCTGACATCTACCCTCTAGACAACAAACTGTATCTCCACTTCCATTATGACAACCCAAAAACGTCTCCAGACTTGGCCAGCTATTGCCTGGATGGTACAGTAATCCCTGGTTAGAAAACCTCTGGTGTAGGATAACAGTTTATCAAAATAACCAGAAGGATGTGTTCCGTGTTTTCCTTCTTCCCTTGTGGTGTCCAGGCTCTGCTGCACATCAAGCAGGGAAGGATGGGCCAGAGCCAAATCCCGAGGTCCAAGTCTTCCCCTGGGGTGTCTGGACCCAGATAAACACTGGGGGAGTGGGGAGGATAAAGCAAAGTCTGGAACAGATGGGTCAGCAGGATCCTAGTCTGGCAGGGATGGCAGGGAATGCTGGAGGGAAGAGGTCTCCAAAGATATCAGTGTTACAGCTCTTTTTTTTTTTTTTTTTTTTGGTTTTTCAGGCTCTGTATAGCCCTGGAACTCACTCTGTAGACCAGGCTGGCCTCGAACACAGAAATCCGCCTGCCTCTGCCTCCCAAGTGCTGGGATTAAAGTCGCCGGCCACCACCGCCCGGCGTGTTACAGCTCTTTAGTGCTACAATTCTTTTACAGTGCTTGTCTTTTAGATGAGCTTCAAACATATCTCTCAGATGGTACTCAATGAAACAGATTACACACATACAGTTTATTAGGGTGAACAGGGACTATATAAACCTTGGAAAGTGGGAAGGGGTTCTTCTTAGGGTGAAGTTTCATTGGCTGAAGTTTAAGCCTCTAGGGATAACCTCATTTGCATAGAGAGGCTTCCAGGAAGTTGAACCTGTAATTTTGCAAAGGTTTACATTACCTGACATTCCTCAGGTAGAGTGTGGGGGTAGGGGCTCCCCAGGGTAAAATCAAGAAGAGGAAGTCCCTTTGGGCAGACAAAGGCATCCTCCATTTTTCAACCAGCTCAGAGGAGCTATCCAGACATCGTAGACTTTGACCATAACTAGCAGGGTTTCCCAACAAGACAGAGCATCAATAAATATACACAGACATGTGCATATTTATTTTTTAAACAGAAAAATAAAGGAGAAAAATTGGGATTGAGAGCAAGAGCAAGGTGGCCAACTTTATTTACTTCTTGCATATTCACATCTTGTTGATGCATTCATTCATGTTCCATCGAGAGCACAAACTGGGGATTAGATGATAGTGTCTTTCTTTAGAAAAAAAAAAAAAACAAGAAAGCTGGAACTGTTCTCTGGAGTGCATCAAAGTTTTTTGCAATGGGACTGCCATAGTGCTTGATTTCAGCTATTCTCAAAGTAGAATGCCCCTTGTACGGAAGTTTAGAAAGTCCTTTCTCTTTTGCTTTTCCATGCAAATTTAAATATTTGCATAATTTAATTGAGGTGCATTATTTAATAAATGCCAAATGAAATATTTATGATCTATCTCCAAAGACATAAATTATTCAGCTCTCCAGAAACCTTTCAGATACAGGTAAGGTAAGGGATTACAAAGTGTTTGAAGGAGAAGACTTGTGTGATGGCACAGGGGATGCACTCCAACTTAGGCGTATAAATGTTTTTAGAATATGCCATTTCAATTCAGCTACCTAAAGTAGTGCAAAGCTCTTGATTCTAGAGTCCTTTAATGCAGTTGGCAAAACCTTGTTTTACCCCGAGTGTGTTTATAAATGACCATGCAGAACTGAACATGTGTTTTATGAGACCCACTTTTAAATTCAGTGCTAAAAGGATTTTTTCAAACCTTCGGAATCAAGATTAGTAATTCCTGCATCTTTGGTTGATTACCTTAGCAGCATGTGCTGTGTTAGTAAGAAAGTGAATGAAAATATTCTCCAAAGCCTTAGATTACCGTTCTTGAGAAGTAATTGCATAAAGGCTGATATTACTAATTTATTCCTATCTTAGAGTGAGCCTGTGATAGAGGAGAAAACACAAAATTGCTTGTCTTAATAGAACAAACTGCCGAACAAGGTTTAAGACCAAATACCCTTGAAGACTCTGCAGAAGTGTTTCTGTCAAAATCATACTGCTTTTCAAGTCTGGACTGGAAACACGAGAGCTTTTGTGGCTTGTCCTTGTGAATAAGCTCTTCCCAAAGCAGGTGATAGTGCATTTCTGTAGTCAGAGAACCCAGGAGACTGAGGCAGGAGGACTGTGCATTCAAGGTCAGCCTGGGCTACATAGAGAGAGACCCTGTCTCAAAAAATAAACATAAATTAAGCCACCTGTGACCCATCACACTGTCCCATCAGAGAATGCATTCCCGGAGTTGTCCATTCTCTGAAACTTAAAGGGAAGGTATAAAAGGATTCTGTGTGGTTTCTCTCTGCTCTTGAATTAGAGAAATCTTTCTACCTTGCTCAGGGTATCTTGTGGAAAAGTTGGGGGAAGGATTGAGGGACCAGAAGGGGATAGGGATTCCACAAGAAGATCAACAGAGTAAACTAACCTGGACCTTTGGGGGCTTCCAGAGACTGAACCACCAACTAAAGACCATACATGGACTGGACTTAGGCCCCCACACATATGTAACAGATGTGTACCTTGGTATTCATGTGGGGTTCCAACAACTGGATCAGGGACTGTCCCTGACTCTGTTGCCTGCCTGTGGATCTTGATCCCCTTCTAGGCTTCCTTGTCTGGCCTCAGTGGGAAAGGATGCACCTAGTGCTGCAGGGACTTGATGTGCCAGGGTGGGGTGATGGGAGGGTGTTCTCTTCTCAGAGGAGAAGGGGGAGGATGGGGGCCTGGGGGGGGCACAGGGGCTGTGATAAGGATGTAACATGAATAAATTTATTAATTAATGAGAAAACAAAACACATTTCACAAACATGAAGTGATGTCTTGGCTCTATGGTGGTTATTAAAACCCAACCCGGCTGTAAAGTGTCCTCTTTGCAGACTGAAAGATTGCTCAGACTAGTCTGAGGGGCTGCTTGTGGGACAATGGCCTAGCTGCAGTTGCCTGAGTTTACACAGAAGCAAATGAAGACCTTAGATATGGTTGACGTGTGCACACCACTGTGCTTTTCTAAGACAGTGAAAACAGAACCCAGTACATAAAGGCAGTTCTGTATTAAGGAGAGTAGTGTTGTTGCTCTGGACTGTCCTCATGCCATAACCATGGGTTGATTTTCAGCAAGAGGTTCTAAGAGCTTCTTCATTCTTTATCAGTATTGGGCAACAAATAACCTGTTTGCTACATCATCTAGGAAAAGAGATAATTTCAGTGAGGTTAAAAAAATGGATCAAAGTCATCAGAAATAATACACAGTTACAGTACTAGCACCCATGAGACAAGGTACCTCAAGTTTGAGGTTAGTCTGTTATGTAACCTAAGGCCAGCCTGGGTTATATCCTAAGACCCTGACTCAACACAATACACTAGTAATAACAATCTCATATTTTCTTTTTCTGTGTGAAGGTGTGTGTGTGTGTGTTTGTGTGTGTGTGTGTGTGTGTGTGTGTGTGTGCGTGCGCGCGTGCGCATATGCTCACACATGTATGGAAGGGTAGAAGTCAACTTGTGGTATAGTGTTCTTTAAGTGCCACCCACTTTGACTATTTGAGACATGGTCTCCCTCTCTCTCACTGGGATGTGGTGCTCACTCACTAAGCTTGACTGGCCGGTAAACACCAAGAACCCACCTGCCTCTGTCTCTGCAGAGCTGGGATTACAAGTGCTTGCCACCACACCCAGTTTTTCATACTAAGTACAGAGGATCAAATTTGGGATCCTCACGCTTGCATGACTAACATTTCATCCACTAAGCTGTCTCTCCCAGACTTTCATATTCATTCTCATCCAGAGAAATCTGTTCTGTTGACTTAAAGGTACTTTATGTTGACCAGAAATTCCTAGTTTATTATTTTTTTTAATCTAGTCTCTTCGTTAGTGAATTTCTTTAGAGAATCTATTTTCCAAAATCTGGGTTTTATACTTGTAAACTAGGTCCTAGCCTGAGGACTGGCCCCAAAGTGAGGAAGAGAGGCAGACATTTTATCTAGCCTGTACCTGGCTTATCCTGAAATAATATTAAACACTCAGGCAGCTGCCTAGAGCAGGGTCTGAGAGCAAAGCCTGGTGATTCCACTGGTTTTATCTCTTTATGGCGTGCTGGAAAACTATGCAGGAAAGCCCTGCTTCCTACTCAAAGACAGTCAGTCATGGATGCTACATCATAAGATGGCTGCATCCACGACAAGCTGGATTCACCTATTGACAAAATGGATACAAGACAGTTATCAAAATAACAATGTAAGGACATGCCCGAAAAGCTTAGTGGAGGTTTGTGGGGTAATAAATCATCTGGATTCAGATGCAGGGTTAATTAAAAACCATCAGCATTAGAGCAGGAGGTAGCAATCCAGGAAATGGCAATGTGTGGAGCCAGAAAATCATTTCTAAGTCTGTAAAACTAACAGTAAGATTTAGCCTATACATTGGAGAGGTTGATTAGCTAGAAGCATCTGACTAGTGAGGATCCAGGCTACCCTCTTCAGTTGTGTTCACAGCTACCATTCCATGGTTACCTCAGGAAGGCTGGTCTGTTTTGTTAGAAGTGGGATCTTAATCTGTAGTATGTAGCCCAGGCTGTCCTGGAACTTGCCATCCCCCTGCCTCAGCCTCATGAATGCTGGGTTTGCAATGTGCATCACCGTATGTTGGGATCTATGTTATGACACGTGGTCCTGTAGAAGTACAAGAGTCCTATCCTGTTACTGCTCCATTGCGGTGGAGACATCATGGCCAAGGTAACTCTCACAAAAGAAAACATTTTATTGGGATCTTGCTTACAGTTTCAGAAGGTTAGTCCATTATTATCATGGTGTGGGGAGCATGGCTGCAGGCGGGCAGAGGTGGTGCTGGAGAAGTAGCTGAGAGCTTTACATTCTGATGTCTGTAGATAGCAGGCTCATGGAGACAGAGATGAGGGTGAGAGAGTGGGGTGAGCCGGGGAAAGGCAGGAGGGAGGGGGAGCTTTTGAAACTTCAGTGGCCACTCCCATTGACACACTCCTTCAGCCATGCCACACAGCTCCTAATCTTTCTAAACAGTTCATCAACTGGGAGCTAAGCATGTAAATGTAGTGTCTATGGGGGCTATTTTCATTCCGGCCACCGCAATCCCCTACATCAACGTGCATGTGAATCCTGGCAGAACAGCACAGCGTACAGTCTTGAGCAGCCTGGCATAGAGGCATAGGTTTTCTGGAGATAACACCTAGTGCTATTATTCAAATTTTTTAATAGTCCCAGAAAAGTTATTGCATCCCCATGAGTTATCTAAAGTGTATCAAATAAGAAGAAAATGGAGGAAGACAAAGGGGGAGGAGAAAGAGGGGGAAGAGGTAGAGGAAGAGGGAGGAGAGGAAGAGAAAGGAGCAGCCTTGGTTACTGCCTTCACAATATCAAGCTAGACAACATTCTTATAATGAGTGGGCCCATGAGTTCCCAGCCCTGGGAGCTATTGGTAGTTGATGCTTCAGGGTGAGAGAGACATGATTTTCTTTTTCTTTTGAAAGGTTTGACCCCTGGAGGTGGACTGTATTCCAGGGGTAGACCCAAACTTAGGCACATATGGTCAGCACAAATCGGACTCTGTGGGACTTTCTGGACTCACCAGTGGTGTAAATAATGACACAGAGACTCACCAATTTACATTATTGCATAGGCCTTAGGTTAGTCAAACCTCCCAGCTAGCTAGACTGACTTAATGTTATCCTACCTCACACCCCACCATGTGGCTAGCTCTTTAACTCTCTCTCAGTCCTGGTACATCTGACCACCTCTGTGTCCTGCTGGCAAATCTCCTTGAGCCTGTTCTTCTCCATGAAATCCTCTCACAGGCCGGAAGTCCCACCTTCTCTTTCCTGACTAGCTATTGCTCATCAGCTGGTTATTAAGCCAGTCAGCAAGTGAGGAACGTGAATGTTCACAAATAGTGAGGCAAGTGGTGATCCCTAAGAATAACAATACCAAAATCTTCCCAGTACTCAGCTGTCTGCACACATAGCAATCAGCAATGGAATAACACAAAGACAACCTTCACGCAATGGACAAACAGGTTACCCCAACAGTGGGTTCTTCTTAAAAAAAAACAAAAAGAGGACTTGAAGTGGTGTGAGAAATGTTGGTGGATCTGGGAGGAGCTGAGGGGAGGAGTGGGAAATGCATATGATCAAAATACATTGTATGATATTCTCAAACAGTTGATAAACATATATTTTTAAAAGAATGTAAGACTACATTTTTTTTTATTTGTCAGGCCAAATCACTTTACAAACAAATGTAAATCCCTGACAAGAGTGATCAATGACTTAATTGAAACATAGTGACTTTATTTTATTGCCGTCTCTACTCCAGGGGTTGCCACATCTGCAAACTTCCGGGAAGAGTCATGGGGATCCGAGTGCTCCGGTTCTCCCTGGTGGTCATCCTTGTGTTGCTGCTGGTAGCAGGGGCTTTGACCAACTTACTCCCCAACATCAAAGAAGACAAGATGCTCACTCTTCGTAGGGAAATCAAATCCCCGAGCAAGTCGGCCCTGGATTCCTTCACTCTCATCATGCAGACATACAACAGAACGGACCTCTTACTAAGACTCTTAAATCATTATCAGGCAGTACCAAATCTGCACAAAGTGATCGTGGTGTGGAACAACGTGGGAGAGAAGGGACCAGAGGAGTTGTGGAATTCTCTAGGGCCTCACCCCATCCCTGTCATCTTCAAACCACAAACAGCAAACAAAATGAGAAATCGACTCCAGGTCTTCCCTGAAGTGGAGACCAACGGTGAGTCAAAGCTGGATCTGAAAGGTCTGATGGGGCTCCTGTGGGTGTGTGGTAGGACTTCCAGCTTTCAGGGAAGTCGCCGTTTAAAAGACACTTTCAAACACTTAAGAAGAAATTTCCAGATTTCCAACAAGCAGCTTCTGGGGGGGAAGGAACATGCACAGACACCTTATGATGACAACAAAGGGGATAATGTTAAAATATTTTTAAAAGGTATGCTGTGTAACACAGCACACACAGAATGTATGTTATTCACTACAGAAAAAGTCATAAGATGGCAGTTCTAGTCAGGGTTACTATTGCTGTGATGAAACACCATGACCAAATGCAGCATGGGGAGGAAAGGGTTTATTTGACTTACACTTGCATATCACTGTTCATCATTGCAGGAGTCAGCATAGAAGTCTGGAGGAAAGCTGAAGCAGAGGCTATGGAGGGGTGTTGCTTACTAGCTTGCCGTTTAGTAATTGGGTTAGAAAATAGTCAGTCTGAACACTATAGTCAGTATAGACACAATGGTATCTTCTTGAGTTTTGCATTCATTTCCATGCTGTTCAATGTCTTTTTTTTTTTTTTTCTCTCCATCCCAGCGGTGTTGATGGTAGATGATGACACACTCATTAGTGCCCAGGACCTTGTTTTCGCTTTCTCAATTTGGCAGGTAATGTTGCTATATATTTTTATGACACCATATGGGTACAGTTTTACCTATGTGATACCTAACCAGGGAAACTTGATTTTTTTGTTGTTGTTGTTGTTAATGGATGTTACTAAGACAGTACAGACAGTATCTAAAATCATAGCTGAAATTGTCATAGGCCAATCGAGATTTTTAGAGCTCAGTTAAGACAACATGAAAGTTGGCTTAACATCTTCTTGTAATAGGAAGAAAAATTGGAATTAGCTTCCCAAGAACAATGAAGCGATCTGGTACAGCCAAGACTACAATGCAGAAAAGTTTCCCCCAGACCATCTGTGTCTCAACTGGCAAATGTATTTGTATTCTAACAATGTAAGAAACTTGTTATACAAGAAAGCATCTATCGCCTCAACAAAATCACATACTAGTTGTCTTAGGATTTTACTGTAGTGAACAGACACCATGACCAAAGCAACTCTTATAAGGACAGCATTTAGTTGGGGCTGGCTTACAGGATCAGAAATTCAGTCTGTTATCATCAAGGCAGAAGTGTGGTAGCATCCAGGCAGGCATGGTTTAGGAGGAACTGAGAGGTCTACATCTTCATCTGTAAGCCTCTAAGAGAAGACTGATTTCCAGGCAGTTAGTACTAGGGTATTAAAGCCCACACCCACAGTGACACACCTACTCTAACAAGGCCACAACTCCTAATAGTGTCACTCCTTGGCCCAAGCATATACAAACCATCACACTAGTTGAGCCCATGTTGAGAAATTCTGAGGTCATAATTCTGTGTGTGGCATTGTGGCGGCAGGTGTTTGGTTTGGCTCAGTTGTCCCTAAATGCCTGCTTGAATGAGCCAGCATATTGCCCACCAGCTCTCCCACTGAGCATATACTAATAATAGCTGAGCTACACACGATGTATTATGGATGAACTGAACTGTGTGCAGATCTTCTGATTACATGCTGTGCTATCCTAGTTGGTCATGTTTGCAGTAACTCCTCCCTAAGGCCACCTGCCACATAACACCACGGGGCACGAAGGGCGGGTGGTGACAGTGCTCTGCCCATACCAGCCTTCTAAAAGCTGCTGTTTTTAATTCCATGCCTAGCGTATTGGCCAGTGAATTTTACTTTTTTTCTCTGCTAACAGGTTTTTTTCTGCCCCCAAAACAAAATCTTTTTAGGCAAAAAGTTCTAATGTAATGGTTCATCTATGAGACTTCTACTTAAGGGTTTTAAAAAGAAAAAAAAAAAAAAGATCAGACTATCCTGAATAGAAAGATAAGATTGGATATAATACAAATAATGTGATTGGTTAGAGCAGTTTGAATAGAAGTATAAAAAAATATAAATGGTATTTTAAGTTTTATTCATAAAGTATCAAGAGCCATTTCAATCCTTTGACGAGGAGTATGTGACTGTATGATTCACCTGGTCAGTGCCCTGGCTCTCTTCATCATTTGGTGTGTCTGCAAGTTCACTGGAGAGGACAGTCACTTGTGCCTACACAGGCCTATTAACCACTCCACCCCCTATCGGCCACCTCCATCCCGCTTGGTGCCTTTCTCCAGCCTGGGAGACTTTTTCAGAATCTGGAGTGAGTAATGGTACTTCTTTGGAGCCTTTCTCCTCCACTGTCATCTGAACATCCTCTCTGCCTCAGCAACAGTTATCACAATCCTCAGTGCTCCCGTCTGCCTTATGCAGCTACCTTTCCAGCCTTCTGTCCTCTCAGGACATGGGACAATGGGAATCCCCAGCTCACAAGTATGCATAACTTCCTTAAACTCTGTGCTCTTTGAAGCGAAATTTAATTCAGCCTAGATTGTGTGTGTGTGTGTGTGTGTGTGTGTGTGTGTGTGTGTGTATCCTCACCTTGGCAGATGAAACTCAAACTGGGTGAAGTTCACATTATTCACAAGAATGAATTAAACTCTTAAACTTTTGATCCTACTTTTGATCCTGTAAATGCCATGCTGGTGCTTTCTTTTGTTTACTGTTCTTTTGTTTGTCTGACCTTTGCTTAAGTCCTTTCTTCATAGAATTGTCTTTGTTACTGTGTATTCTTTCTTCAGAGATCTTGCCATATCTCTTATCTGTACGTATATGTAAATATGTAATTTATCTTGTATTTCCTTAATTAAATTTATATTTTTGAAAAGGAGTATAAATTATAAATGGATTTTAATAAACTATTAGTTATTATTATGACCTGGCCAGCCCCCCCAATAATTGAGGCAGAGTCCCACGGATTTTTAAGTCAGCTTTAGCTCAGTTACTGGGTGAATTACCCCAATCTATTTTTCTATATGCTAGATTGGTTAGTGCCCCAGCTGTGCTCCCCAAGTACTTGCTATTTGAGTCTCATCCTACTTCTGCTATTTCTGTTCCATCAGCCTGTCCTCAGGGTCCACTTCTGGCCATGTGCTCAGGATCCATCTGGCCTAATGGTGGCCTTCTCCTTTCTCTGTTTTCTTTCTCCTTCACCTGTTTCATCGTCATCCTCTTCGTCCTCCTCCTCTTCTTTCGACCTCCTTCTCTTTCTTCCTCTCTCCTCCCTCCCCCTCCTTGTAGTCCACACCTGTGTCCCCCAGCCTGGTAACTGAAACTCCACTTACCTCTATTCACTGAAGTAATTGGCTGTAGCCACTTTTATTTAACCAGTAGTTTTAAATGTGGGGGCAAGGTTTATGCATCAGAGGCTGGTATACATGGGAATTTGCTTGTATGAAGGCAGCCTGATCTTGGGGGCAGTATTTAGCATTTGAATACATAGCAGCACCAGGCCAACCCTCAAAAGGAACTGTCAAACTCTAAGAGGCATAAAATATAACATTGTTTAAAATCAATATTGACTTTCAAGGACATTAAAATCAACATTGAGAAGCAGTAAAAAAAAAAAAAAAAAATCAGTCCTATAGCTGGGTGGTGGTTGGTACAAGCTTTTGAGCCTGGCACTCAGGAAGCAGATGCAGGTGGATCTCTGTGAGTTCCAGGCCAGCCTGGTCTATAGAAAGAGTTCAAAAGGACAGCCAGAGCTAAAAAAACCAAGCCTGGCAGTGGTGGCGCACACCTTTAATCCCAGCACTTGGGAGGTAGAGGCAGACAGATTTCTGAGTTCGAGGCCAGCCTGGTCTACAGAGTGAGTTCCAGGACAGCCATGACTACACAGAGAAACCCTGTCTCGGGGGAAGAAGAAGAAAAAAAAAAAAGAACAAAACCATGATCACTTACGTTTTATCTCCTATAATAATCTTGAGAGCAAGTTTTCTTTTTTGTTTGTTTTTTTGTTTTGTTTTTGTTGTTGCTGCTGGTTTTGAGGGTCTGGGACTCATTTATTTGGTTGGCTTGGTTTTTCAAGGCAGGGTTTCTCTATGTAGTCCTGCCTGTCCTGGAACTCATTCTATAGACCAGAGATCCACCTGACTCTGCCTCCCAAGTGCTGAGATTAAAGGTACGTACCACCACACACCAGCACGATCAACTTTTCTTAGAGCAAATTTTAGAGGACTAGTCTCCTTGGGGATCAAAATTTGTTTGAATCGGATGCTAGAATCGGGAGAATATCTGTACGGTAAGACTGTTTCAGAGAGCTTTTGGTTGTGATGGAATTTAAGCTGTAAGCTTATCCAGAGACAAAGTTATGACATTGTCTAGAGTTAGAGGAAGTTAGGGAGAAAAAATAAGGAAAATGAAGAAATAAGGAATAAGTGAAAGTTGACAAACCAGCTACATCCTCTGTAACACTTAAGCATCTTTAACCATGTCTACTCTAAAGAAACACCATACTTAATTGTTCCTTTCCTTCTCTTTTCAGCAATTTCCTGATCAGATAGTAGGATTTGTACCTAGAAAACACGTCTCTACTTCCTCTGGTATCTACAGTTACGGCGGCTTTGAGCTGCAGACACCTGGGCTCGGAAATGGCGACCAGTACTCCATGGTGCTCATTGGAGCCTCCTTCTTCAACAGCAAATACCTGGAACTCTTCCAGAAGCAGCCTGGAGCCGTCCATGCGCTGATCGACGAGACTCAAAACTGTGATGACATTGCTATGAATTTCATCGTCACCAAGCACACTGGCAAGTCTTCAGGGATATTCGTGAAACCTATAAATATGGTCAATTTGGAGAAAGAAACCAACGGGTATTCTGGAATGTGGCATCGGGCAGAGCACTTTCTGCAGAGATCCTACTGTATAAATAAGCTTGTTAATATCTACGACGGCATGCCCTTAAAGTACTCCAACATTATGATTTCTCAGTTTGGTTTTCCGTATGCCAACCATAAAAGTAAAATGTGAACTGGAAACAAAGACAAACCCAAGAACACACTGCTGGGATTTTAGCGGCTTCTCCATGCCGTATGCTTTTGATTTTGTTTCAAGCAACACCATGAACATTTATCTAGTTCACAAGTCTCTATAATAGAAAAACACATATGCAATCCTTCTAGAATATAAAACACATGGACTTCAAAAGCCAAGAAGCTGGCCTTACCCAGATAGGAGTTCTTGTGAAGAGCTTTTGTCCAAGGTTGTAACTCCTTGGTGGTGATATTATTGTTTACATCTCGAGACTGCTCTCCAGTTTGTTTGAGCCCTGGCGTTTGCCTTAAGGACCTACAGCAAGCTGCTTCCAGAGACTCAAAAGAGACAATTTTCAGCTTTTCAGTGAAGGTTGATTGTTTTGATTTGAAGCCTGAAATGCCTGCAGTATAGGGAAAAGCCATGTAAGAAGGGTTTAGTCTGAACCCCATGTTGCTAGTGTCCTTTCTGGCCCTTCTAAACAGAATTGACGGAGCCCAACATGGTTTTGCTGAAGCTGCCAGTACTGGTGTTTTTGCTGTTATGCCTGTTGTGACTGGGAGTGTAAGTTTTTGTGGCTGACTATTGTTTAATTTTTTTTTTTTTTTTGTGAGCCTACTCTGCATGGATCACTAAAATGTGCCAGCCATGTTTCTTATATGCAACCTATATGCAACAAGGAGTCAGTATGTTCCTGTAATCTGTCACCATGTGTGACCTTGAGGATCGACACTAGTTCTTATATTTTACAGAATGTGTTGAATAAATATGTACAAAATAACTTCTGAAAGAATGGTTAAGTAGAAGCTAGCAGAAATTAAAAACCTTAGTGTCAAAGATCTTTATTATTAAAGCATAGGCTATCTTGTGAGTATTTAATAACTGTATCACACAGAAACGTTTCCATCCAGAACTCAGGATTTTGTTAGGATTTTTTTTTTTTTAAGTCTCAAGGCACTATTCATCGGGATGAAATTTCAATAACATAGTTGTAGAAAAAAAAAAAAAAAAAAAAGAATGAGCCATCACGTGAGAAGGCTGTGGGGCTGTGGGATGCCCTCAGGAGTTCACTCTTCCTACTACTCGCTCCTCGCTATGGGAGCCAGTGTTTGCATCCTGCCTGGTGTCCTTTAGTTTGACCTTGTTCACCACTACTGAGAAGGAATACTCCATCAGGCCTTCGTGTATCACTTTTCTTCTTCTCTTCATATAAGGCCTAAACATTCTCAAAGGCATGAAAATAGGAGAATATTGACAACCGAAGTTCCACTGCAAGATCTCAGTTCAGTGTCTGTTTGTCAAACAATGGAGTGTATATGTGTGTGTCATAATGCAATCAGAAATATATTTCATTTGATCCCATTAAAAGTCAATGTCAGTTATCTGCTTTTTCCAAATCTGGTAATAGATTTTTGCCTCTTGGTCGTCCACTGTCAAACAAATAAACGTCAACTGTCCCCTGTGTTGATAGCTGAGCAGGCTGCTTTGGTGATGTGTTCCACGTTTCTCTGTACTCTACAGTACTGCTCATGGTGAAGTTGAAAACATGATGCACTCACCAGGAACAAGTTTCCTATTGGGAAAATAGCCCCGTGTTTAATTTCCTATTGTTTTAAATGCAACATTATAGCGAGTGAATTATACTATGTTCTCACGTATTATAAATAGTCAAATATTATAAAAAATACATTTAGGTCTATACAAGAAAGATTTCTACACTGTGGCTAGACCTCCTAAGACCATCTTTTCATGAAAACCTCTTACTCATGCCCCCACATGATCCAAAATCACTCCTGCAGGCTCAGAACTACACCTGTGAAGCAGTGTAGCTCAGGAATGAAGTCTACAGGCTTGCTGGTAGACTTTGGGCTGAAATCCTTGCCAGACATCACCTTTAAAGAGCCCCTGTTTCCTCATCGAAGTGTGATTGGTTTTCTTTATTTTTCTTAAGTAATGCCTATGTATCCTAAGCACTGGAAAACTGAAAATAGGTTAATATTCACGGTTGTATTAAAAATTGGTTTTAAAAAATAAGAGATGGTTTGCCTGACTAGGGTCCAGTGGCTTTCGTATTTCAGACATTCAAAGCAGTAAAGCTGTTGGGGTGTTCTAATACTAGAAAACCGAACATCCACCAAGTGAGATACTGAGAGCATTGTCTGTGCACAGTACCAGAAACCAGAGGATGTTCCTTGTTTTCATTCTTTATGTACTTTCCTCCTTTGCTTTGTTTGTTTTGGAGACAGAGTCTTAGTCTTTAATGTAGGCTGGCCTCAAACTCAAGGCCCCTCCTGCCCAAGTCTCCCAAAATGCTGAGATTACAGACATGAGACATCACACCTGGCTCTTCACATTAAAGCAACAGTACATATTTATTCTATCAGTTTGGGCATAGTCACAGCAGTGTATAGAAATCAAAGATCCAGCTGTGGTGGCTCACCTCTGTAATCCCAGCACTCAGAAAGCTGAGGGAGGAGAATTCCGGTGAAGATCAGCCCCGCTACAGATCGAGACCCTGTGTGTGTGAGAGAGAGGGTGGGGGAGGAGGGAAAGAGAGAGAGATTGGTATTGTAAGAGGACAACTTTTCAGGGTCAATTAGGTCCTTCCACCATGTGGGTTAGAAGTATCAAACTCAAATGCTTAGGCTTCATAGCAAGTGCCTTTTCCCACTAAGACATCTCGCCAGCCCTGAACAGATGCTTTAGTAGTACGATTTCCTTGTTATCTCACTGTATGAGTAAACCAAGATTCTGTACTCAGCATGCTCCCTCTTCACTTGCTATCTTAACTATACAATACTGGATAGATCATTCTACCTTACAGATCTATGAGCATATCCTGTGATTATGTCCTTAAAATGAAGTCCAACAAAATTGCACACCTGGATCTATCTAGTGGGATTCATCTCATCTTTTATGGGCTTTGATACATACTGCTAGAGTCCTCTAGAACTGTTGCCATGGTGACACTATTAATAGCCTATCTGAGAACACCTGTTTCCCATCAACCTTCCTGACATCCACCATTTCCGTTCTCCCGTCATCTACTCCATTTACATCCACATAAATTATCTGAGGGCTACAGGGGTTTAAAGGCTTCTCCCATTCACAGAACTTGATGTTAAGAAGGCTGAACAGGCAAGACAAGGAAGTGTCCAGTGACAGTTCAAAGGGCGGTAGAAGCTTCAGGAAGCTTTAGAAATGCTTCTAGAAACTATTTCAAGGTTGCTGTGGAGACACATAATTGACCACCAATGTCAGTTTTTGTCTTACTAAGGCTCCCAACTTTGTTCTCCCTGCACCCCGCCCCAACACACATGGCCTGGTTTTGATTCACCTCCATCTTCTCTCCTTACATGAAGTCTCTCACAACATAAAACACAATTGTTATTTTTTTTCTTTTCTAAACATTTATGTATTTCTGTCTGTTCTATCCAATCTGGTTTTTTTTTCTTTTTAAAATTAATTTATTTATTTTAATCAAACCATGATTTTTACTTTTTCACACAGGGGTTATAAACACAAAAAGGCAAGATGTGGGGAAGGGGGTGATGCAGGAGTGTAGGTGTTCAGGGGGAGTACAGATATCTTCCAGAACAGAGTATTGGCTGGGTGAAGGTTCAGGGAACATGTCACTATGACTCTGTCTATGAATCGCTTGTTTCGTATCTAAGCTGGTACTATCCACCAAGGTTACCTATCCACAAGGTCTATGACTATTAGTTCTTATTCCACCAAAGCTGCCTGTTTACATTATCTTTAGCTATCTGTTTCAGTGTTTTTCCGAAGAGACCAAGGCTTTGTGTTAGCAGGCTGACTTAGGCCTATGGCTGATTTTAGGCCTTCAGTGAATAAGCAAGGCTGACCCCGACATCTCTTCCCTTCTCCAAGTATAGAAGGACCATGGAGATGCCAATCTTGCAAAGGCGGGGATAGAGGCCTAACCTCCAGTAATTAAAGGGGACCTTGTAATGGCTCTGGTCCTCCTGTCGTTGTTCAGTGAGGCATGAGGGCCATACCCATCCCGATGTCTTTTTCCTAGAGAGGGGATACTTTTGACATCAACCCCTATGCACTCAGGTTTGTCCCTCAGGGAATGCAGAAGGATATTTTTAATTTTTATTTATATTCCCTTGCAGTGCTTAGCTTCGTAGCTTAAGCAATAGTGTAAATCGCCAGTCAGAGAGGGTTCTGGGTGGCCCCTCTCTGTTTGGTCTAGGGGCGGCGGAAGTCCCCTCTTTTAGGTTGGGTAGAGATGGGGTTTTGGGAACACCCTGGATAGAGTAACAACCTCGTCTTGAGTCTCGTGGTCTTTCATAGCTAACTTATGAAAATGTATCTGAAGAGGTTTTGCTGTCAAAATTATCTTTCACAAAGTTAGTCAGCCTATTTAAGGCCCAGGGACCAAAAGAAATAAGCAGAAGTAACCCAATTATCGATCTCAAAATGGAAGGAAGTAGGGTTGACAATCATGAAGGGGTTGAAAACCAATTCTTGTACCAGCTCTCATTTCTCTCTCTCTCTCTCTCTCTCTCTCTCTCTCTCTCTCTCTCTCTCTCTCTGTCTGTCTTTTCTCAAGGCCTTCTCTAACATTTTTTCATGTTCTCTTTAATCATGCCTGTCTTGTCTATGTAAAAGCAACATTCTTCTTTAAGGGCTGTACACAGTCCAAAGCTGTACACAGTGTTTTCTATTGTAAAAGAGTAAATCAAGTCCAATAAGGTCCTTTGTAATTTTTGGAGATCACTTCAGACAGAGAAACGAGGGAATTCTTCAGATTAGTGATGTCAATCTCTAGCTGTTTGATGTCTTTGTCAATGGCCCATCAAAGGTCTGAGTAGTTTAAGTCTGGAGGCCAGCATCAGGATTAGAACTTCTAACAGCAAACACCACAGATGATTCATTTTTACCTGGAAAAGAAAAAGAAGGGAATTCTCAGGGAGATTTCTCTTCCATGGATGTCAATTGTTATTCATCTTATTTATAATTGGGCCTGGCTTTGTGGGGTATCTATTTATTTCATTAATATTTTTTGGCAGCCATTTAGCTGTGCCTTCTTTGGCATCAAACACACATATCAATCCTTGGCCCCATAAGAGAAGTGGGTTCGGGCCATTCCATTTAAGGGTAAAAGGGTCCTTCCACATAGCTGTGGCATAGTTTTTATTGGTTTCAGCATGCTTTGTCATGAGCTTTTAGATTTAGAAAATCAAAAATGAACAAGGCATGATGGAGAGTATTTCTTCTTGGGAGACTTCTTCTTGGGGTATAGTTCTCCCTCTTTTGTTTTAAAAGCCAATTTTTCAGAGTAATTATAAAACCAGGGCAGAAGCACCAGTAACTGCTCCCCCCATACTCAGAGAGTTATTAAGATATTATTTTAAAGTTTTATAATATCTGTTTTATAATATCTTGTCTTTGAGGATTATAAGGAATTCCAGTAATATGGGTAATAATAAACATCTCAAATGTCTGACTGTAACAGTCAGTTTTGTTTATCTTAATTTGATATGGAACACCAAGCATAAAGGATACTATAGGCAATAACTAATTATATTTTTAATTGTTTCTTTTGTTAAAGTAATTGTAACTAGGAAGCCTGAAAAGGTGTTAAATCACATATACATATTTTAATTTTTATTATTAAAAATGAGTAATATCCACTTATCATAACTGATTAGGTATAAGTCCTCAAGTATTAACACTATTATGAAAAAAATTGAGGACACTAAAAACAAATTTTGAAATTTGACCTATATACTCTCTAAAGATGTCAAATTGTTGTCTCAGCCTATTATTATTAAATATAGACCTATAAAAATGTACTATTTTGTGGCGATGTTATATAATAGATGACTTTTTAAATCTTAATATTGACCTTATAAAAATTTTTAAAATTATATTCATGATTATTAAGCTCTCTTATAATGAGACTCTTACTAGGCCTTTTTCTGATAGTCAAAAACTGTAATAAGAATTTTGTCAGTCTCCCAGATAACATCAATTAATTTTTCCTAGACAAATAACGAGACTTTTACTTAGAGCACATTTCAGGAGGTTATAAAACAATTTGTCAAAGGTCAAAGAAAAGGAAACCAACAATTTATCATAGGTGTTAGGATAGAAAATAAAATATTGTCTGGGCTTACCTACACAAATCTTCACTAATAACCCAGTTATAGTTCTGTGGCTATCTTCTTTTGGATTTGTTGGAAGGGGATTACTTTCTTGCTCTTTCTAGGGTATAATTTCCCTCCTTGTATTGGAGCTTTTCAGCTATTATCCTTTGTAGTGCTGAGTTTGTGGAAAGATATTGTGTAAATTTGGTTTTGTCATGGAATATCTTGGTTTCTCCACCTATGGTAATTGAGACTTTTGGTGGGTATAGTAGTCTGAGCTGGCATTTGTGTTCTCTTAGGGTCTGTATGACATCTGCCCAGGATCTTCTTGCTTTTATAGTATCTGGTGAGAAGTCTGGTGTAATTCTGATAGGTCTGCCTTTATATGTTACTTGGCCTTTTTCCCTTGCTGCATTTAATATTCTTTCTTTGTTTCATGCATTTGGTGTTTTGATTATTATATGACAGGAGATATTTCTTTTGTGGTCTAGTCTATTTGGCATTCTGTAGGCTTCTTGTATGTTTAAGGGCATGTCTTTTTTTAGGTTAGGGAAGTTTTCTTCTATAATTTTGTTGAAGATATTTATTGGCCCTTTAAGTTGGGAATCCTTACTCTCTTCTATACCTATTATCCTTAGGTTTGTCTTCTCATTGTGTCCTGAATTTCCTGGATGTTTTGGGTTAAGAACTTTTTGCATTTTGCATTTTCTTTGACAGTTGTGTCAATATTTTCTATGTTATCTTCTGCACCTGAGATTCTCTCTTTTATCTCTTGTATTCTGTTGGTGATACTTGCATCTATGACTCCTGATTTCTTTCCTAGGTTTTCTATCTCCAGGGTAGTCTCCCTCTGTGATTTCTTTATTGTTTCTACTTCCATTTTTATGTCCTGGATGGTTTTTGTTTAATTCCTTCACCTGTTTAGTTGTGTTCTCTTGAAATTCTTTAAGGGATTTTTGTGTTTCCTCTTTCAGGGCTTGAACCTGTTTACCTGTGTTCTCCTCAGTTTCTTTGAGAGTGTTGTTTATGACCTTCTTAAACTCTTCTATCATCAGTATTAGAAGTGATTTTAGATCTGACTCTTGCTTTTCTGCTGGTATGGGGAATTCAGGACTTTCTAATGTAGAAGAACTAGGTTCTGATGATGCCAAGTACCCTGGGTTGCTGATGCTTATGTTCTTGTGCTTGCCCTTCACCATCTGGATCTCCTTAGTGCTACCTGCCCTGTCTCTGACTGGAGCCTATCTTTCCTATTATCTTGGTTGTGTCAGAACTGTGTGGGGTGGGTGTTGCTACTGGGGTTAGAGCTGAGGCCCAAGATCTGGTCAGTGCTCAGGCTCAGACTGGAAGGAACCAGTGCTCTAGGCCAGGAGTGAATTTCTGGGTCCTAGTGGGTCCCAGTTACTCTCTGTTTGGGGTGGCTGTTGCTGTTTCCTTACCTAAGATATTGCCCAGGTTAGAGCTCCTTGCAGACCCTCTTCCTCTGGGCTCTAAGAAACTGGGTACAGGACTGCCTCCCAGGATCTGCCGAGTGATCGGGCCCAGACCGGAAGGAAACCCCAATTGTTTTCTAACACACACTTGCATTGGGTCCTGACCCTTCTTAATGTCCTTTCCTGTAGGGTAGCAATGGAACACTTGCCTTGAAACTGTGCTTGTTTGGGAATGAAGAATGCTGTAGACCGGAAAGTACTTAGCAGTGCCTTCAGAAATCACAGAAATACCCATCAAAGAAAAAGGACCATACAAACATGTTATTTTTAAAGTTAGTTGTGAAGTATGGATGTATCAAAAATCATACTGTTACAGCATGAAGAGAGATCAAGCTTCTGCAAATACCAAAATATACTTTGGTAAGCCCTTTGCAGCAAAGGAACGTGCTTGTTTGTTTGTTTGTTTGTTGGTTTTTGTTCTGTACTCCAATCTGGTCTTTAGTTTATTACCTAGGCTAGTCTTCAGTTTAGGGTCCTCTTGTCTCAGCTTCTTGATCACTGGGATTATAGGCCTGGGTATTATGCTTGGCTCCAGAAAGAATTTCCATAAAGTATTTATGTAACTCTAGAGCCCCTGTCTCAGCATTCCACTTATTTCTGAGAGAAAATATTAAAAACCCAATTGGGATTTTATTATTATTTTTTTTAGCTCTTTTTTGGTTTGTTTGTTTTGCTTTTATCACAAAAAAAAACCCAGCTTTATTTCATACCAGTTGTTAACTTGGACTAATCATGTGTACGAGTGTGTGCTTATGAGTATGTGTGACTGTGTGTTTGTGTGTATGTGTGTGTTTCCAGAAACACCTGGCAATTTGAGGAAAATGGGGTTGTTACAACTGGAGGCATGCTAACTCACCACTGGTATGTTAAGGGGGATATTGCTAAGTACCCACCAATAAATACCGTGAATTTGACAGTGACACAGCTGAAGGGAAAAAAAAAACCTGCTTAGCACCATTTGTTAGGTCATTTGGCTATTAGCTATCTACACAGCATGCTTTCTGACATGTAAGTTGCATGCTAACATGTGACGATGCCTATTGGGATGCAAACGTGAGGGGAAATGTGCTTGTCTGATAAGACACCCAGTGTGTGAGGCTATGAGCCAGACCCCATCAGAAAGCCACAGATGTCTCCAGTGATGGCTTATTCAGACTGATTCCTCTCCTCTGGTTCACATTCCTCTTCCATTCTCACATCTGAAGAAATGCAGAAGACAGCTTGCTTTTCTGAGAAGGACTTGAGAAAAAAAGCATATTTTGGAAGTGCCAGATAGCAGCATTACATAATACTCTATGTATTCAAATAACACATCTTGAGTCTGAGAAAGCTGGCATAAATGAATTGGGGAAAGCTAAATATAAGTGTTAAAGCATATTTGCATGTATAAGGACTTTTTTGTTTGTTTAAATCACAAGAAATATATATCTAGTAAAGGATTTCAGAATGGGAACATCAGGGAGCTTTTTTTTGTTTTTCTAGAATCTTCCAGGTATCCAAGATATTTTAACTTATTTTTCTCACCTTCCTCATGAAGGAAAGGGCAAACCAAATGACTAGCAAATGTCTTTCCAATTGTAAAGTTTCATTACCCTAAATCAGAGTGTTGAATCAGTCGTTCTTAAAAAGTAGCAGCCATGGGTTGAACATGTAGTTAAGTTAGTGGGGTGCTCACCTGGCATCCACAAAGCCCCAGGTTTAGTCCCCAGAGCAGCATAAACTGTATGTGGGAGCACCCAGCTTATATTCAACAGAAAGCGAAGACAGGAGAATCAGGTCATTCTCAGCTACATGGCAAGTTTGAAGCTACCCTGGGCTATGTGAAGCCCTATTTTCTTTCTTTCTTTTTTCTTTCTTTTTGTTTTCTTTCTTTTTAAAATTATTATCAAATCATAATTTTTACTTTTTAACACAGGGGTTATAAACATAAAAATGCAGGATGTGGAGAAGGGGATGACACAGGAGCATAGATGTTCAGGGGGAGTACAGATATCTTTCAGAACAGGGTATCAGCTGGGTGAAGGTTCAGGGGTCATGTCACTATGACTCTGCCTATGATTCACTTGTCCTTATCTAATTTGGTACTATCTGTCAAGGCTGCCTATTTACAAGGTCTATGACTACTCATGCTGGTAGATTTCCACAAAAGCTGCCTGTTTACAATAGTTTATAGACATCTGTTTCAGTGTTTTTGCATAGAGACCAAAGACTTTGTGTTAGCAGGCATGTATGTCAGGCCTATTGCTGATTTTAGGCTTATGACTGATTTTAGGCCTTCAGTGTATAAGCAGGGCTGGCCCTGGCATCTCCTCCCTTCTCCAAGTATAGAAGAAAGCCCTATTTTCAACAAAACAGTAGCAGCCATGTCTTACTTTCTGGCAAGAAAAAAAATTCTACCCTGGAATGTCCCCATCTTGAAACTCTGTGTTCTTACTCACAGCCTAGGCCCAACTGTCCAGAGCAGAGTCTCTGAGTGAGCTCTGATGTAAACATTGCTCTGTGCCCTAGTGTTTGAGTGGGGATCATCACAGGACAAGTACACTGGGAGAGGTTATCTCTGAGGACACTCACTCCTTAACAGCATTTCTCTTATAGCAGTGGTCAACCTGTGGGTCACAACTCCTTTTCACAGGGGTCACCTATGACCATAGGAAAACACATATATTTACATTACAATTCAGAACAGTAGCAGAATTACAGTTATAAGATAGCAATGAAAATAATTTTATGTTTGGGGCTCACCACAGGATGAAGAACTTTATTAAAGGGCTATGACAGTAGGAAGGGTGAGAACTGCTGGTTTATAAGGTGCATACTGGAAGTTGCCACAGGCTTGCAAGAATCATAAATGTCTACTTACATTCACCGATGTATTAAACCCAGAATGCAACTACAAGTTTGGAAGATTACAGTCCTACTTACAAAACACAATTTTTAGGGGCTTGACTTTCTTTACCAGCAGGTGTCAGTGCAGCCTAATAGACTAAGATTTCTGTCAGTTTAGTTCCCTGCCGGTAAACTTAGCAAAACTTTACATTAGCAGTGTTATAAACCACTGTGTCTGATTTTCCGTAAGAAGGTCTTCTGCAGTGAAGATATAGACACAGTAAGTGAGGGAGAGTGTGGTGGTTAAGCCTGATGACCTGAGTTCAATCCCTAAAACCCACACACTGGAAAGAGAAGACAACTACCTAAAGTTGTTCACTGACCCATACTTGTATGCCACGACATGCTCATGGCCCATCCCATAATTAATTAATTAATATATTATCAAGTTATGTGAATCCTGCTCTAGGCTGATCACATTAAATAAACTATAGCTTCCATTAACATAATTTATGTAACAATAAGGTTTCTCAGCTAAATCAAAGGCATGATTTAAAGACAGAATTGTACTGTGCAATAAATTATCAGAATAACTCACTATTTTAAAACTCACTTGTCCCAAATAGTAGGAACAAAAATTCATTTATCTCTGGCAAGTATAACACTTGAATAATAATAATAATAATAATAATAATAATAATAATAATAATAATACAATAGCAAATAATAAAACAAATAAGATGACATAAATCGTGTACTATTGCTTTTTAGAATGCAGTCTTTTGCTTTTAGCCAAAGTTTTATTTTCAAAATAAACACTTATTAATTGACAATTTCATAAATGTATAAAGTGTATTTGATAACGGTCACCTCATCACGTTCCCCTCTTTTCTTCCCTTTCTCACTTTCTTTGGAACCCTTTTGTTCCCCCCTCTTTCTTCTTGGCCTTTAAAAAAGATGATCTACTGAATTTAATGAGAATCGCTTGTATGTGCATGGCCAGCAGCTAAGCTGCTGAAGAAAATGTCTCCCCTTCCCCTAGTACCCACTAATTACCAATAAACTCTCAGCTAGGGATGGGACTTCATGAACTCTAGTCCCAACTCAGATAAAAACTTTAAATTTAACAACAGGAGAAGTATCACTTCTTATGTGCTGACCCCCAGTCTATACTCATCCCTAATGTTACAAGTGGCCACTGCAGATACTAGGACCACCCACAGGGTGAGGGAACAGTAACTAATGTTCATAGAGGCAACTTGTGTATGACACAATTTGTGCAGCAAGCCACACCACTGGCTTCAAGGCTGTACTCTTCCTGTGATGTAGCATTCTGTTTTTTTAAGTCTTAATTCATGACAATCTTAAGACAATCTCTTCTTACTTGTTAGTGTTAGGTGAAATTAAAGAGATATCTGTCTAAAGAATTCTACAACAATGACATGAAATAGGGAAGTACACCAATGTGGGGATAAAATTAGGTATATGGAGGGTAAATTTTCTTTTGAAAAGCGAAAGTCAATGTTTTTTTAAAAAAATGAATCATCATGAAGCCAGGTGTGGTGTTGCACATCTGTAATTCCTGCACTCAAGAGGTAAAGGCAAGAGGGTTGTCATGTGAATAGTTGGGGGTACATGTGAGTTCCAGAACAAAGTGTCACATAGTGAGAACTTTGTCTCAAATGTAACAAAGTAAATAAAGAGAACCACAAAGATTTAATCATGCATCTACCATAAGGAATGTGAATAAAATTACTTTTGCAAAGCAGAAGACATTGTTTCTTATAAAGTCAAACATGCATTCATTTTATAGTAGTACCCAAGGCTTAAATATTTACCAAGCAGATATGGAGATGTGTATGCACACAGAGACACCAATGTTTATCAGACTCTGTTGATAATCACTAAGATCCGAAAGCAGAGATGTAAAATCACTTGTGGCTTGTCACTCATTGTCCCCACAGAAAGGATCTACGTCAACAACTGAGACTCTTCCAGCTGGAGTGGCTGGGGAAGTGTGAAGTGCTGTGAGCGTGGGGAACATGACAAGACGAGAAGCATCCCGCCTCTGTCCCCATCCAGATCTGCTCAAAGACAAAACAGACTTCACCATGGAAAGACCATTCTAAGATTCCAGTGGTCCTTTGGTCATCTCGCATCTTTACAGGAGAGCCCCGCAGCCCTCACAGTTTGGAGAATTGCTCAGAATTTACAGGTTTTGCAGAGTGGGGACTCACACTGTGCTTCTCTATACTCTGTGCTGTAAATAACTATGGCGTGCCGCTACCTTAACACTGGACCCACACTGCCCAGCATTCCTTCCTGGGGTCTGTCAGTCACCACGTGCTTCCATTCCTGACACTCATCACTGAAGTACCATAATCCTCACTGTTTAGAGCTGAGACCCAGAAGAAAGACTGGTACTCTGGCTTCCAGACCTATGTGTTCCTTTGAAAGCATTGTTCTTCCTTGCCTTTCTTTTGATCCTCTTTGATCCTTATTAGACAGCAGATTGCTCAGCAGAAGCTTTGCATGCCAGAAGACAGTTTGAAAATTTGGCACCTTTGTCCAGTGCAGATTTGCACAAGGGGGAAGCTGACACATAGTGGCTCAATAGCCAACTAGGCAGCAGACCTCCCTGTCATCCCCAAGCACACCCTGCTCATTACAGTGATGATATGGTCCCACAACTGGCCTGCCAGCCACAAAGTGAAATGTTACACTACTCCATGAGCCTGCAACCAATTGTACCCTGACTCACATACATTTTAGCCTGGCCCAGTACCCAGCCTGTGCCCTCAGGTGAACCTGTTACACAGTCATCTCTGTAGCCTACCCCCAAGCACCTGCAACAGCCCATCTAGGTGACCCATTTATCTATTCAACCACCCAGTCTAGGTCATTGATGCCACCAGTCATGAGCATCTTAGCTGGAAGAATTATGGTCTCTAATTCTATCCAGAATTATAGCCATATAGTATATCAGTACATCCACATATACTATCAGTATATATGGATATACTGATATCTACCAGTATAGCCATAGCTGATACTCTCACAAGCGTCCACCAAGATGAGTCTTTCTCTAAGGAAAAGTAATAACAACAAAAGTCTATAAAGTTGGAAAAATGCACTAGTTGTACTAGATACACACATATCGATGCAGGAGCAGGGGTAACATGGGAAGAACGGAAGCACAACACTCTAAAGGAACACAAAGGTTCCAACCAACACTTTGTAAGGCGGAAGTGAAAGGGGAAAATTATGTTATTATAATCTCAAGAAATGTAAGAATTTTTAAGAAGAAATTGATAGGAAGGGTAAAAATATTCCTGAATCAAGTGAAAATAGAAACATCATACCCAAAGCTCCCATGTATAGTTTGAGCACTACTAACAAAGAGGAACGCCTAGCACACACAAGGTCCTGGGTTCAATCTTCAGCACTACATAAACTGGGCAGGCTGGTGCAATGCTTGGAAGGTGAGGGAAAGAGGGTAAGAAACTCAACATCCCCCTGAATAGAAAGAAAAAAGTTTCAAATGAGCAACCTAGCAATATGACAAAAGCCATGAGAAAAACAAGCCCCAAATTCAAAGAAGCAAAGGAACAAAATCACAGTAAGAAGATGAAATTGAGGCTAAAAAATTGAATACAAAACCAAGACATTATGTTTTAGTTGGATATGATGGCATGATGCCTTTAGTGACTTTACAAGTCAGCCTAATCTATTTAGTAAGTTTTAGACCAGCTAGGACTGAATGGTGAGACTCTGCTTTAAAAAGACAAAGGTAAACCAGACACACCTTTATAGACTAAGGGAGAGACTGAAAGGACCTCATATATTTTAATATAAATATATAATATACATATATTTCAAAGTGCACATTTAAAAATACAGACAGCAAATGCAAAGATTTTCAGGTAGGATTGTTTTGAACTAAAATACGTTTGCACAACAAAGAGATTCCTTTCTACCTTTTTTACCATTTTTGTAGAAAGAAAAATGATCTGATTGGCATTTTGTAAAAGAAGATATCTAATGATTAGTGAATGTATGAAAAACATTCTAAGCACCACTAAGAGATCAAGGCTACATACAATGAGACATCCTCTCACTCCAGTTAAAATAATTAGTGAGTGACTTGTAATAACACACACACACACACACACACACACACACACACACACACCCCAAAACAAAACAGAACAAATGTTAGTAAGGAGGAGGCAAGAGTACTTTACTCTTAGTACTTCAGTGGTGATATAATTAATATGGCCATTGTGGAATATAGTATAGCTTCCCTCAAACAAGCTAGAAATAGAGCTACCATAGGGCATTCTTTTCCTTCCCTGTGGTAAATTTTCATTGAAAACTAAATAACAGGGGCTGGAGAGATGGCTCAGCGGCTAAGAGCACTGACTAACTGTTCTTCCGGAGGTCCTGAGTTCAATTCCCAGCAACCATATGGTGGCTCACAACCATCTATAAGATCCAATACCTTCTTCTGGTGTGTCTGAAGACAGCTACCGTGTATTCATATATGTAAAATAAATAAATCTTTAAAAAAGGAAAGAAAGAAAACTAAATAACTAAAGGGGTGGATAACTAAAGGACATGAAATCAGTGTACTGAAGATGTGTAAATGGTCTTTGTTACTTTGTGGGTTCTTTTTTCTTCTACCTACTCCACCCTTTACCCACCCATTCAACTCTCTAACACTAGACAGAAGATGAAAAAGGATAGAGGAGAGAGGAAAAGATCCTTGAATCTAATTTCTTCTACTACCAACCTCTCTGAATGGCCAACAGCCACCATAACCCACTAACAACCAACCTCACCTCTCAGGATCCTGGCATTTATATGTCCTCTGAAAAGTTCCCAAAATTCTAAATGTCATAGAGTCGCAGAAACTACAGCTGCAAAAATCACACTCCTGCTAAAGCACAAGGCAAATCATAATCAGTTGTCTGAAGCAGCCCCATATCACACCCCTGGGATTAAATTGAAAACAATTATTGAATATTTCTGTTTTTTAAAGAAACAAGAATTCCAAAATTGTCACTACAAAGAGACATCTGCCTTCCCTTGATTACTGCAATACTCTTCTGCCAAGAATAGCTAAGCTATGGAATCATCCCAAGTGCCTATCAGCAGATAAATGAGTAAAGAAAATGTGTTATTATTCATGCTGGAATGCTATTTAGTCACAAAAAAGAATAAAATCCATAACATGCAGCCACATAGATGGACCTGGAGAATACTGTGTTGGGTAAATCCATCAGGCACAGAATGACAGATGTCACTTGCTCTCACTTGCATGTATGTGTGCTAAAATTTAACTTTATATAGAATAGAACAGTGGTTACCAAAGACTGAGAGGGTTCAGGGAGGAAAGAATAAAGAGAGGGTATAGCTGGCTCGAGGGTTCTTGTGGGTGAGCTGAATAATTTCTAGTGTTCTGCAGCCCAGTAGGATAACTGGTGGAAAACAGCTAATTGGATATTTCAAAAGAGCTAGTAGGGAGGATCTTGAATGCTTTCAATACAAAGAGATGGTTAATTACAGAAACAATAGATAGACCAATTGTCATTCTCTGGTCATTGCATTTTGTTAAAATGCATCAAAATGCTACACTGTGCTTCATAAATATGTACAGTTACATGCCAAGTTTAAAAGTGTACACACACACATATACACACACATGTACATATATGTGTGGAGAGAGAGCATGATAATAGCCCAAATTTCTATTATTTATTGAAGGATAATCACATTGCAATTTACTCATTTTGTAAAGGTTACTTCGAATACTAAAGAGCTAATGACTGATACTTGCACCAGCCAGGCTGAATCTATGAAGCATTAAATTAAAGGAAAGAAGGCAGGCACAAAGGACTACATACACTGCGATTCCATGCATACGACGCTTTAGAAAATGTGATGCTATTAGAACAGAAAGCAAGTCAGCGCTCACCTGGTCCTGAAGACAGACTTGACTATGAATGTGTGCAGGGAAACCACGGGAAATGATAGGACTCTTCTGAATCCTGATTGTGATGGTGGTTATGTAAGCATGCACACTGATCAAAACCACATAGCCTCATATATTCGCAATCGATGGATTTCACTGTATGTAAAATTCATAAACTTCACTTCAACAGACTAAGTAAACTCCACAGTCAGCCAGCAGGTGTCATGCATCCATTTATGAAAAATCAACAGCTCAGAGCAAAGTGGATGTTTGCCTAAGATTTGTACGTACAGTAATCATCAACATCACATTCAAGACAGATTCAAGAAATGAAAATATCCTAAATATTCCACCTGTTCCCCACGCTAACCAACTGTGCTAAATCCATCGAGACAGAGAACAAAATGTGCTTCTCTTCACTCTGTTTAATGTCTCGAAGACTGTTAGAACATGCAGTCACAGCTTTACAAACATTGTTTGCCCAACCTTGGCAAACTCCGTCCTTTAACACAGTTTTCTCTCTTTTTAGTGCCAATGCCTGATGAATCTCAGGGAATTCACATGCCATGAAACGTTAGCCTGAGCAAAGTGATCCTCATGCTGTCTGGTAACTTCCATATAAGTTTCTTCTTTCATTCTTACATCTTAAGACTGGGTGAAAAGTGAAGGGTCCAAAGAGTGGTCAGAACAAGTGAGAGGCACATGAAGTCACATGAATGTTTGCTTTGGAGGAACACAGGGTGACAGTTGGGGCTTACAGACAGAAGGACAGGAGCACACAGAAACAACTTAAGAGAGTGATGCAGACATATGGCTCCAGTGATGAACCAGCAGGAAGTCTCAACCTTTTCCTGTCAAATATATTTGGAGAGTATTCATTTGGAGATGTCTAGTGACTCCTTAGAATGATGTTTGCTTGGATTACATAGAATACTATAATTTTATAAAAATCATACTTGAAAAACGTGTGGCAACTTCAAAATAACATAAAAATGTATTTATAGTTTTAGATTTATTATTTTGGGGGGACTTGCATATATCATGTCGAACATGTCCAAGTCAGAGAACAACCTGGGAGAGTGGGTTCTATCCTTTAACCATGTAGGTGCTTGAGATCTCATTCAGGTCATCAGGCTGTGGCAAGCACTTTTACCAGCTAAGACATCTCAATAAGGCCAAGACAGAATTTTTTTATGTCATAGGTACTGTTACCTTCTGTAGTTTTCTTTTTCTTCCCCCTAAATTGACAATTGGTGAAAACACTAGATTTGATTTAGTGAAATTAAAGTTGTAGTTTTTCTTTCTAAACACAGCTTTGTGTTTAGTGTACATATGACTGATGGAAGGAAGACAAGATGGCAGGGAAGAGATGGCATGAAGGATGGAAGCAGAAGAAACTTTTTTCTGCAGGAGAGACTTCCCCTTCCTCTTCCCCTTCCCCTTCCCCTTCCCCTTCTTCTTCTTCTCCTCAAAGTTTACAGTGTTCACTTCATTTTACCTACAAAGCTGCAGTGTCAAAAGGCTGAAAACTGTATTTTACTTTTCCATAATCTCCAAACCTGAAATTGTCAGTTTTTCAAACTTGCTTATTTTAAGATCTCTACAATTTACCCTCTTTCCAAAACTCTACTATTACTACCTCAGACGCTTTATTAGCTGCTAGTCACTTACTGCTTACAGTATGTTGCGACACGCTACCTCGCTGATAAGGAGCACATCACACTCAAGATTCTTCTGGCAGCATCTTTTATTGTTACAGCTCTTTTAGTTAGAAGGATGCAAGATGGAGAACAAAGGAAGGACCCCAAGCCCCAGAATGTACTGACTTATATACTATCAAAGAGACATGATCTGTCCTCATTGGCTTACAGACTGGGGTCTCATTTACATATCCACTGATAGTACTATCAGCGGGAAAATTCTCGCCTACGCATGCACACAGCTGCAGACACCAAGGCCAAGAAGAACCAGGAACAGGAAGCCAGCGCCATCTTATAATGGCGAGTGTATAGTTACTTCAGCAAACGCAGCATGGCTCCTAACAGTATGTCAGGCACAATGTTATGTTCTAACATGTCGACTTATTTAATCCTCCTGCCATCTCGAGGATTAGAGTAAATATGCCTATCATATAGATATAGAAATTGAAGCCCAAGAAGGCAAAAGCTTGGTTAAGGCCTTAGAGCTTTTAAATGGCAGAGCCAGGATCAGAGTAACATACTCTTGACCCCCCAAAGCTGTATGATTTTTTGTTTCTCCAAGTGTGCTAGCTGCTTTTGTGTGGTAACTTTACACAGGCTGGAGTTATCACAGAGAAAGGAGCTTCAGTTGAGGAAATGCCTCCATGAGATCTAGTTGTAAGGCATTTTCTCAATTAGTGATAAAGAGGGAGGACCCATAGTGGGTGGTGCCATCCCTGGGCTGGTAGTCTTGGGTTCTATAAGAAAGCAAGCTGAGCAAGGTAGAGGAAGCAAGCCAGTAAGTAACATCCCTCCATGGCCTCTGCATCAGCTCCTGCTTCCTGACCTGCTTGAGTTCCAGTCCTGACTTCCTTTGATGATGAACAGCAATGTGGATGTGAAAGCTGAATAAACTCTTTCCTCCACAACTTGCTTCTTGATCATGATGTTTGTGCAGGAATAGCAACCCTAAGACATCAAGTTTCTGATATCTTTGACCTCAGATCTATGCGTCTTGCTTCTATACAAGTTCTTTCTCTCAAGAGACAAATCTAATCACTGTACTTGGCTACCTATGGTCTTTCGGGGTTCTTGCACACCTTAATAACATCATTCTGGATTCTGGATGGGGTGTGGAATATAGAAGGGTAACATGGAGCAATTAAGAAGACTAATAATGGGTAATAATCATGAGGTGACTTGGTGTCCTCTAACTTCCCAGAGGGCATTTGTCAAGGTTTGGGGAAATTTTGGTTTTCACAGCTGATGCACTGTGAATGTTAGTGCTATCTTGGGCTCTAAAGAGAAATGTTAGTGTTTTGGGTCATGGTGCTAGTGACAGAAGCTGTGAGAAGCCGTTCAAGTAGATTTGGAGGTAGCTGATAAACTATATGGGATGTGTTGACAGGTTGACTGTGGACAACTTTTATTTTATTTTATTTTATTTTATTTTATTTTATTTTATTTTATTTTATTTTATTTTATTCTGCTATATAGCCTTGGGCTGATCTGATCTTAAATTGACTATGCAGCCCAGGCTGGTCTTGAACTTGTGATGATCCTCCCATGTAATGGGATTAGTAGTATGCTCTCCCATACCCAGTTTTGACTCCTGTGGTTTTGGCCTGAGCAATAAGATAGACAATAGTAGTGGTGACTGTAGGGAGAAACGAACAGCAGTCCTCAGAACATTTTGGTTTTGTGGTTTTGTTTGGTCTTCATTAGAAAATATAGCAATCTTAATGACTTCAAATTTGCTGGACATTTGTTCATGTAGTTACCAAAAATAATTTATAAAAACCAATTGACTAAAATGATACCCTTAAAGTACAGGTTGACACTCTTTAACTTTTTTTTTTTTTTTAAAGAAAATATGTTTTTCTGAATGACTCTTAGTGTAAACTTAAGAACTTTGAGTTTCTTCTTAACAGATACTCTCTGGGGTAATATCAAGTCTGCAAGGAAAAAAACCCACAAGATTTACTTTGTTTAGTCTTTCCTCTTGATTAATGGCATTCTAGAAATTTCCAAAGTGTTAAAAGCTTTGCATTCTTATAGTTTCGGTTGTGAGCCTAGCCTTTAATGGTGAAGTCATCTTTTGAGCCCCATTTTGCACTCTTGAAGTGTTCCAACTTAATCACAATGAATCCTTTAGTACATTTCTAGCTTCAGATTGTTGATTCAGTTTTTAAAAGTATTCTTAGATCTATATTCATCGCTAAAATTTACATACCAGGATAATTTTAATTTATTCTCAAAACTCTGGCCCTTTCTGTGGCTCCTATCAGTTTCTCACTGACTCCAGAGAACTACCATGAGAGGGAAGTTTAGAAACAATTACCAAGGCAATGGTATGACGAAGTAAGTTCTGGAAGAGGCACACTTGATAGATTTTCAGTAGTCTTTATAGTTTTGTTTCCCATAACTACTGCCAACACATTTTTTTCTTACCTCTAAAAATAAAAAAACCAACCAAACAACAACAACAACAAAAAAAAACCCTCCATGTTATCTTCTTCTGAGAGGGGAAAATTTTACCCGCAAATAGTTGATTCAATCTTTATATTACTTGACATTTACAGTAATAAAGTCAACAATTTGGTGCTATAATTTTTTTAGCTTTTCTATAATCCCCTCCCTCCCTCTACTCTGCCTTGCCTCTGCTCAGGTCAATGGACCAATCCAATTTAATCTAGCAGCCTTGGATAAGGAAGATTCAGTGTCCAAATTACACACACACACACACACACACACACACACACACACACCTGAGCAAGTCATGAATACATCACAATATTATCTTATACATAAAGATTGTCTTTGCACTTTTGAGAATGTAGTTCATTTTGTCTGATAGAGAGCCCTCCTTCTAAGCTTCATAATCTATCAGTGGTCCTATATCATAAAGACTGAACATGAAAACGGATTACAGTGGCTAAAGTCTCTCTATCTTCATCAATCAAGTTCAGTTTAATGGTTGATGTTTCAGATTATATGTCACCTATTTCCTAAAGTATTCTTTGGCACCCTAAAGATGATCCATATGCTCCCTGAGTACCATATATTTACTTCTAGGACAGCATTTGTCCGTCTGCTACCTGCATCTCCTACTATATGTAAAGTCATGTAGATAGGTTCACGCTATGCATTATTCCACCCTCAATGTCTAATTAAAGACCCCAGCCCCCAGTCGAGCAAGAGGACACAATGGTACAAGTTTTCTCCTTACCCATGATACACAAGAGGAAGATGATAGAAAAATTGCTATGGAGGTCTCTCAGACTTAACCCCAAGTAAGAATTCTATATATAGAATCTCCACAGAGTCGAGCTACTGCTACAAGATTTCCAGAAGAGGGAATATGCTTAGCTTTTTCCATTTATGGGTAGTTTGCATTTTAAGAAAGTGCTTTTTGTATTGAATCAAAATCTGCCTCCTTGATTCTATCTGTCCCTTGGACTTTTATAGATTTCATTTCTATAGTATTATTCTTCACATTTTAAAAAAGGCATAGAATCACATTTATTTAAAACCTCATTAGGTGGTTTGTCACACCTAGGCATCACCACCAATAGGAAGAAAAGCATTTGCCACCCAGGAAAGTACGTATGCTGTAATTCAGGTATGTATAGGGCATGGACAGATCTGAAGTAGAAATGAACAAGAATAGTGGCGAGTTTGGTGGCAACTTTCAGTCAGAGAAACAGTCTCGATTTTCTTGTACGACATTCTACTAAAATGCTGTTAGTATTGAATATTTAATTGCATGTTTTGCATGATATACTATGGGGATTCATTTGTGGATGGGATATTTTGCATTTAAATATGCTTATCAGAATATTTCTATGCGATTTTGCAACATTACTGTACTGCCATCGCCCAGTTTCATTGCCATGTCAACTCCACACGGGAAAGATCAAATTATCCTATCTCGTTCTAATTCACAACCTCTGTGCTGTCACTGGCAATGAGATCTCCCAGGCCCTGTAGAGCATAGAGTTCATTACTCCTGCCCATTCCTTCCTCTTGCTGTCTACCAAGACAGCAAGTATTTTCAGTGAGTATTTTCTTCTCTGTAGTGTTTCTCATCCATGCCTCTTTAGCAATAGTGGGAGGAGACCCTCATCACTGTGTGATTCAGTTGCTGCTCCTCTTTGTCATACCAGTTTCCTGTTTTCTCCTACAAGGATACCAAAGCCACAATCATTTTCCTTCAGCTCCTGTAACCCAGAATTCTCAACTGTAGGTCTCAACCTCTTTGTGGGTCAAACAACCCTTTCATAGGGAGCACACATAATTTATCCCTCATATCTGTTCTTTACATTATGACTCATGAAGTAGCAACAAAAATAATTTTATGTAGGGGTCACCACAACATTAGGAACTGTGTTAAAGGGTCACAGCATTAGGAAGATTGAGAACTACTGCTGTAACCAAATTTAAAACCTATAACCTGTGGATATTTTAAAATATGCATCAAATTTCTTCCTTTGCCTCTATCCCTAGTCATTCAAACACCTACCCAACTCCCCTCTTGCACTCTCAGATTGTTCAACTTTGATTTTGGTCTTGGACTTCCCCACAAAACTCCAATCCACTCTGGCTGCCACCCACCAACCCTACACCCTTATTCACCCACTGTGTTTACTCTGGTTGTTCTTCTCTTTGCCAACGCTAATGCCCACAATAATTCTATTTCCTCCATGGGTTTTTTTTTTTTCTCAAATTGTTGTAAGTCTTATTCATCTCTCCTTAAGATTTCTATTGTTATCTGTAAGATAAACAAAATGAATAAAACTAATGAGTTCAGTTTACCCACTGGGTGTAAGAAAGAACACCCACGCATCACTCAGAAATGGAAAATAGACTTTCAGAATTCTGGATCCAAGTCCTGGACTTCATGCCTCCTTCTTCCATCAATGGTATGTTACTAACAGTTTGTACATTATAGTTCGGCACTTAGAGCAGTTAAGTTCATCTTGCCTTGCCTTGTGCCTTAAACATGCTGATTTTATTCTTTGTCCTTAGTGGAAAGCTCTAGAAGGGCAGAGAGTATACAGATTCTTCTGTAGCGCTCCCACTGTCTCAAACAATGCTAAGTATTATGAGTCAATAAACACATTTTTTGGTTGATTATAGACTAGGAAAAACTCCAACACAGGAGACAACAATGCATACACCCATGTCTAAGACAGAAAGAACATTATTATATCTTTCAAAAATACCACCATTTAGAAAAAGCCAAGCTTCTACTTTCTTAGGTTCATTGCCCACATATTGTGTTTGTACAGACTTTCAGTTTTCTTTCCCTTTAAATGGCTTGCAGCTTTCTGGGAAAGTTCTCAGGGAATTTCCAGTATTTCAAAGCAGAACACACAGGAATGCCTTGCTAATGAATAGGAGTCCATGGCAACATAGTAGACACACAGAAGATTGGCTCCTTTCTGCAGCTTACAGAGCTCCCGAAATCTCAAAGCAGCCATCTCTCCTCCACTGCATTGCTTTCTCATTTATAAAACTTCAGACTGTAAGTGCTGTCTTTCAGATTAAACACATTAGCAAATGTTAATAAGCATCCTACAGCTTAGACGTTTTATCACACAGGACTTCAGGCTGCCATTCTACAACACAGAAATTATATGACATACATATAAAATATGCATTGTAAGAATAAGTTTTTAGAAAAGGAAACTGACATTTAAAAAGAGTAACCTCTAAAGTTCCCATTGGAAGGAAAAAATTAAATTGAAGGAAATGGTGCATCATGTGGAGAGTTTGTTTAATATTTATAAACCCCTTAGCTTGAGTCTCTGGAACTGCATAAAATGGGGGTGGTGATACACACCTGTAATCCTAGCACTTGGGAGGTAAAGGCAAGAAGATCAAAAGTTCAGGGTCATCCTCAGTTATATAGGCTAGCCTAGGCTGTGTGAGACCCTATCTTAAGAATAATGGTGGTCTATGAGGCTGAGTCAGATTTTAGATTCAAGTCCAGTCAGGGCTACATAGAAAATCTAAGGATCTGAGGTCATTGTGGGCCCCTATGGACCCAGGTTAATTGATTCTATGGTTTCTTGTAGTGTCCCTGACACCTCTGCTTCCTACAATCCTTGGGATTGCCCCATCTTCCATGGGATATTCAAAACTTAGCTTAATGTTTGGCTGTGGGTCTCTACATCTGTTTCCATCAGTTACTTGGTGAAGCCTCTCTGGTGATGGTTATGCTAGGCTCCTGTCTGCTAGTATGGCAGAATGAAGTGGAAACTTGAGGGTTCTTTGGAAAGTCAGTTGTGTTGGATGGTATTTTACTGGGGCAAACACTTGAAGGAGTGTTTTCCTGAAGTGGACACATGTGAAAGGCTAAGGGAGCCTTGTGAAAGAATATTTAGCTGAAGCAGACACAAGAAAAAGGATGTTCTGCTAAAGCAAGCACGTGAAAGGACACATATGATGAGGGATTCTTTGCTAACAACACATATGTATTGGTCCATCTTACATTGTGTAGTTGAGCTCCATTTGTCAGGGCTCCATAGAGAGAAATGCACCTAAAACTTCTGGTGGTGTGCTACAGTTTCTTGCCACTTCTGTGGACATGGGCTGATTGGCAGAGTGATGTCAAATGAGACAGACTCACATGCTGAGGCAAGACAAGTGCTGAGGCAAGACCCATGGAGGGAGGGAGTATAAATAGAACTCTATGGACAGTGATGGAGGCAGAGCTAGGCTTGCTGGTAGAGCAAGCTGTACAACACTTATTGGTCTCGAGTCTTTGCTGATCTTTACTTCCCTGAGAACTTCTCCTGGTGTCCCTCTGGGGCCTTCCTGCTGACTTTTGCTGAGACTGAGGACTGGCTGTCTCTGCTAGGTAGTGCTACCGCTGCTAATTTGTGTTTGCTATCCTGACTCTACCAAACTGGATTGCTGGTGTATCTGCGAAGTGTTTGTGAGTGAACAGAGCTACTGAAGCTAACCTGTGAACTGAACTGCCAATTTCCAGACAACACGGAGGGGAGTTGCTTCAAAGAACCTTTCTAAGCAGGTCTATTTTCCCCGTATCCTTTTTTGCCACTACCTCTGGTGGGTGGTGGGCTACAATGGAGATTAAAGCATTTGAGAACAATCAACAAAAGTAGACTTTGTAAAAATTAAAGTTACAGCAGAATATCATTAATAGTGTCAGGGATGGCCTTCCTCTCATGGCATGGGTCTCAAGATAGACCAGTCATTTGTCAGCCATTCCCTCAATTTCTCTTCTATCTTTAATCCTATACACCTTCTAGGCAAGACACATTGTAGGTTGAAGATTTTGTGGTTGCCTTGGTATTCCAACTCCTTCATTGGAAGTCTTGTGTGGTTGTTGGAGTTGGTCAGTTCTGCCTCCATATTCCCCATGGCTAGGAATCTTAGCTAGGGTTACTCTCATAGATTTCTGGGAGTTTCTACTGGTCTAGCTTGTTTCAGAGACACACTCTATTCTACTTGTCTCTCCCAGTACTCTCCCTGATATAATCCTTCCTGTTTCTACCCCTAACCCTCACTCCCGCCCTCAACAGGGGCCCACAGAGACTGAACAGCCAACCAGGGAGCATGCATAGGACTGACCTAGGCAGTACACACATAGGTAACTGTTGTGTAGTTTGGTCTTCATGTGGGACTCCTAACTCCTAACAGTGGGATCAGGGTCTTTCTCTGTTACTTGCCTTTGGAACACTTTCTCCCTACTGGGCTGTCTCTTCTAGCCTCAATAGGAGAAAATGTGCCTTGTCTTACTGTAACTTTATATGCCAAGGCTGGTTAATATCCATGGGAGGCCTTCCCTTTCTAAAGAGAAAAGGATAAGTGGTTAGTGGGATGGTGAGGGGAGGGGAGGGGGTACTGGGAGAATAGGAGGGGGGAAATTTTGGGCAGGATGTAAAGTAATCAACTAAAATAATATAAAAGAATATCTGAGGTCCCTCTGAGCTACACAGAGAGACTTGGTTTGAACAAAAGATGTATATAATATGCTAGCAATGACATCATAAAGTGGTATAGATATTGTAAGATACTAATACTGTAAATGCTTGGTCAGATACCTGCATCTCTTAGCTCTTGTTGGGTTAAACAATTGTTCTGTAGAGCAGGTTGATAGTCAGCAGTATACAAAAGAAAATCTCTGCTTAGTGTTATCTTTGTGCTTCTGTGTCGGTGAAACTCATTACTTTAAGAAGTTATTTCTGGCTTAGGCACAACATCACATAGTATGATAAGCAGGAAGCCATTTCATATTTCTAAAATGGGCTTACCTATTACTGCTTAGTTTTATCTAAACACAAGGAAATGGCTACATTAGAAAGACTAGTAAGCCATCCCCCAAAGCATCTGACCTTTGTGTTCAGTAAGGAACTAAGTCAAGTTTCTGAGCTTCATGTGAGAAGAAATGAAACTATCTAGAAGAATTAACTCCCATTCACTCAAGTAACAAATATTTGTTGCATTCCTACCTTGGGTTAATGCCAATTATCAAGTCACATACATCTGTGAATGAAACAGGCACGAACCCTTATTTGAAGATTCTACCTAAAAGTGTAGGAATACTGACGGCAGTTCATACTGTGTGATACCATTTTTTTTTTTTTTATGAATTTGAAACCAAAATATATTCTGTGGACTTTGAAATAATGTAAATACAAGGCTTTAAGTAAATATAACCCTGAAGGTCATAGTTGACTCTGGGAAGAGACAGAACAAATGAACCAGGGAGGGAAAAAATAAGCAGTGTGTTAGCTTTAATTGTCATCTTGATGCAATCCAGAATCATCTGGGAAGAGAATCTCAGTAAGGAACTGTCCTGATCAGCTTGGCTTGTAAGCATGGACAGACATAGTGGGCTGTCCTATGTTAATTGATGTGGGAAGAGCCAGTCCACCATGGTCAGCACATTTCCTTGGACAAGGAATCCAGGACTGTACAAGTGAAGAGGATGCTAAGTACCTTACTGTGGCTATCATGCAAACAACTGTCCGGGTTCCTCCCAGTGTGATTTTCCCCAGTGGTAGTCTGTAAACTGGAATTACAGAGTCTTTCTTCCCTGAGATCCAGACAGGGATGCCCAGAGAAGCTTTTTGAAACTAAACTGTGCAACGAAGTGAGCTTTTTTATGTTCTGTAAAAGAAACTTGGCTGCTTTTCTCCCAGGATGGAAGAATGGACATTCCTTGTGGGTGAATAAATCGATAGAAGAACTAGTCTCTCATTGTTGCAGAGACTAAACTAAGACAGTGTTAGATGATAACTTTGACAGAACAGGATAATATTTAGAAAAGCCCTGAATACTAAATACAATTTAGAGGCAAATCTAACTTACACAGCAACATTTCCTCAGAAGGCATAAAGGATTTGGGGTGGGGTATGGGTGTAGTCTTTTGTATTCTTGTGGAAATTAGATTCTAAGTCCTAACTTATTGATAATAAAATATGAACTAAAATATTTTAAAAGGAAACACCATTGAGCCCCAGGTTAACTTGATTTGATTATTTTCCACATTGCATTCTTTTTTATTGGATATTTTATTTACATTTCAGATGTTATCCCCTTTCCCCATTCCCCCACCCACCCAGGAACCCCTTATCCCATCTCCCCTCCTCCTGCTTCTATGAGAATGTGCCCCCACCCATCCACCCACTCCCACCTCCCCACCTTCAAATTCCTCCACACTGGGGCATCCAGCCTTCACTGGACCAAGGACCTCCTCTCCCACCTATGCCTGACAAGGCCATCCTCTCCTAAATACCTGGGCACAGGGGAAAAGTTCCTGAACAGGACACCAATGGCTTATGCTCTAAGATCAAGAATTGACAAATGGGACCTTATAAAATTGATTTGATTAAAAAAAGGTGTAAGAGAATTTTGGGCTAATTGTGAGTGAACTCAAAATCAAATGAAGCCCTTCAATGTCCTAAAAGGAAAAGTATAATATTTGAGGTAAAAATCACACTCAGCATGTTAAAGAGTAGAGATAGATCACTGGAAAAAAGGATTGATGAACTTAAGAACAAGTCAATCAAAACTATCTGGATTAAAGCTGAAATAGGTCACTGAGATGGATCTCAGGTAGAGAAAGGGAGAGGGATGACTCCCATGAGTTGTCTTCTAGCCTGCACATGCACACTATGCCATGCATGTGCCCCCATACACACTGTCATTCATGTGCCCCCATACATACTGTCATTCATGTGCCCCCATACATACTGTCATTCATGTGCCCCCATACATACTGTCATGCATGTGCCCCCATACACACTGTCATTCATGTGTCCCCATACACACTGTCATTCATGTGTCCCCATACACACTGTCATTCATGTGTCCCCATACACACTGTCATTCATGTGCCCCCATACACACTATGTCATCCATGAGTCCCTATAAATAAGCATGATTACAAATTTTAAACCAAGATAAAAAACAATTAAAAAAATAAATCATGAGAAACTGTAGGATAATATTAATATAGGATAATATATGTTATATAATTGTTATATAAATAATTATATAATAAATATATAATAATAATCATTAAAAATGTTATATAATATAATATAGGATAATATATGTTAAATAAGTATAATTAGGTGTAAATAAGTAAATAAAGATGATATAACATAAACACAATTGCATTATTCAAAAGGAAAACGATAAAGGAGATACCAAAGGGAATAAATCAATTTTGAGGAAACAAAGGTCTAAAATATCTATTTATCTTGGCTGATAAACATACAGCTATTTTTATGAGAAATATGTTTATTTGTGTTATAAGATTTCATTATTAAAAGTCAATAACACTGTTAGTTTTACATCACAATGACATAATACATAAGAACAATGCAAGGACAGGAAGATTTATTTTGTCTTACAGTATTAGAGGGTTTAGTTTGTGGTAGCTTGGCTCCATTGTTTCTGAGGTGATCTATGGTGAGGCAGAACACCATGGCAGAAGGTTATGGTGAAGGATAGTACCTCATGGAATCCAGGAAAGAGAACAAGGTTGGGAACAAAATAGGGACAAGATTTAGTCCTCAAGTACCCATTATTTTCAACAAAGTTTATCTTAGGTCTAACTGTCAAGTTCTCACAGTCTATAGTCATCTGAGAATGGAGTCTCAACTCAGGATTACCTACATCAGATTGACCTCTGGGAGTTTGTCTTAGCTGATAAAGGATTAGGAGGGCCTAGTCCACTGTGGGTGGCACATCGTCTGTCCAGGTAGTTCTATAGTGTATAAGACGTCTAGCCAAGCAGAAACCTACAAGGGAGCCAGCCAGCAGTACTCTTCCATGGTTCTGATTCACGTGGTATCAAAGTGATCTTTGGTGATGGACTATGACCTGGAAATACAAGCCAGATTGTTACTTTCTTTCTGTGTTGGTTTGTTTCTAAACAAACATTTTGTTTGTAAAATGTTATTATTACAGAATAAAAAAAGCAAGGAATGATGGCAGTAAGGGTAGAAGGAAAAAAGGAAGGAAGGATGGAAGGAAGGAAGGAAGGAAGGAAGGAAGGAAGGAAGGAAGGAAGGAAGGAAGGAAGGAAGGGAAGCAGGCAGACAGAATAGAGTAAGGTCTCACTTCCCAAATTCCATCACTTCCTTGTAGCTCATCAAATTCTGAAGACATCTATCAATGATTAACTCACAGACGAAGGGAGAGTCTTCGTGATCCACTCAAATCACTGCAAATCACTGCACTAGGGGGTCAAGTCTTCAATACACTAGCTTTTGAGGAGTCATTTCATATATATATATGTATATATATACATATATATATGAAATATATATGTATGTATATATATATATGAGAAAAGGCTTTAGAGTCATGTTGCTTGTGCCTAAACCTCTGTGCTCATTCAAGAAACAGTTGTATTAAGTGCATGGTGGTATTCACTGGCAGCTGGAGCAGAAGAATAGGCTAGAACATGGGGAGAGTGGAATAAAAGGTCTGACCTTAACTCATCCTTTTGCCTCACACTTCTTTGCTGAAAATATCACAGAGCTCGGGGAACTACACAGCACCAGCCGTTCCTCTGTGAGGAAGCTTTGTCTCAAAGCCATTCAAGCCGTTCACCAAGTGTACCACCACTCGCAGCTTCCTTCTTAACCAAGGTGAGTATGTGCCTTTCTAAAAGGAGAGTGTGTGACACCATGACTTCTTTGGGCTGTTTATAGTTCTAAGTCTTTCATGGCCAGTGAGCCTTTGTGTATAATTTAGTGACTGTTTTTTCTATACCACACTATCTGGCGTGTGTATTAATTAATACAAATATTCATCTTATACACAGCCTTAAAAATCTCATGCTACTTATGTAGATTTCTAATTTTTTATTAATAAAAGACTTTTAAAATACAGAACATTTCATATTGTATTAATGTAACATACCATGGGTTTTTTTTTTTTTTTTGAGACTATTAAAAGGCTGAAGGAGGGGCTGGAGAGATGGCTTAGTGATTAAGAGCACTGGCTGCTCTTCCAAAGGTCCTGAGTTCAATTCCCAGCAACCAACCACATGGTGGCTCACAACCATCTGTAATGGGATCTGATGCCCTCTTCTGGTGAGTCTAAAGTCAGCAAGAGAGTACTCATATATATTAGATAGATAGATAGATAGATAGATAGATAGATAGATAGATAGATGATAGATAAATTTTTAAAAAGTCTGAGGGAGGGTGGTTCTAGCTTTTACCCTTAAAGAAAACACCATTAATAAACCCTCAAGTTCAAGCATATTTTGGTCTTAATCTTGGCCTTTAGATGAGCTTACCCACTTGAGAATTTTAATGCATTTAGTTAACAAGATTGTGTTTACAGGATACCTTTCTTACGGATAAATATATTAAAAAGCACATACAACACGTAACCAAGGCCTTCTCTTTGGTGAGATTATAACCTAATAAAGTCAGAAAATCAACAAAACAAACTTCAGCCATACTCTGACAGTCTAACTGGCATCGGTTTTATAAGGCCAGAACCTTACAACCAATATGACCACCATAGGAGTGGCTCTGCTACTCTTATTGAACCTAGAAAGATTTAAATATGAAGAAGATTTCCATGGATGTACTGAACCTGCAGATTTCAGAGAAATCCTGGCAGAAGAGGAAGTCAGAAGCACAGAGAGAACTGTTAATCCAGCCAGTATGACTGAAGCAAGTGTTTCACAGCTACAGTGGTGGCTGGATTACTGGGGGGCTAAAAGCATTCAAAATAGTGCCCAATAGACATCTGATATAAGTAAAGATTGAACCAAAAGAAATGTCCCGTCCCACTGAGGCAGGGTAGCGAGGGAAGGTTTGTAGTTCGTCCTGAAGAGCCGAGTCTTAGAACACACGCCAGTTCATTTGCTACAGTAAGCACAATCTTTCCTTCACACCAGTGAAGCCCCTTACTTGCCATCGCCCTGATGATTTCAGATGAACACCTACGTTTGATGCAGAGGCTGATGCTTTTGTTGCTTTAGAAAACACATCACATTGAGATGACGCTGCAGTCTCACATGTGTTGCAATGTGAAACACCAAGGCCATGAAATCAACAGTGAGGACGTTGGGAATCTCTAAAAATACAATGCCTTCTGGGGGGAAGACGAGGTAAACAGGTTAACATTATTTTTCTCATAAATTCAGACTTTAGTACTTTGAAACACTTCTCTCTTTTCCTTTCACCTTTTTTTTTTTTTTTTTTTAAAAAGGTTTATTTATTGTGTATTCAATGTTCTGCCAACATGTATGCCTGCAGGCCAGAAGTCAGCACCAGATCTCATTATAGATGTCCATGATGGCTCATGTGATTGCTGGGAATTGAACTCAGGACCTCTGGAAGGGCAGACAGCACTCTTAACCTCTGAGCCATCTCTCCAGCCCTCTTTTCCTTTTGAAACACATCATCTGAACTAGAAGATGTATGCAGCTGTCACAGAATGGTGACAAAGTAGAATGAGCCTTAGTATGTATTCATAATCTATGAGCAATGGTTAGCATAACTCCTGCTGGCATCCTATCTGAGTATAAATATTTATGACATAAATGAATGCTTATTTGAAAGAGACGTTTTCATATAACACATGGAAACTGCCATAAATTGGGTCTTTTACTAAGCAACTTTGTGTTTTCTGGAAGTGAAATATTTGTTCTCTCTGCCCAAGATTTATATATTGAGTTTTCAAACTCAAAAGTGATGGTTTTGGGAATAACGTTCTTTGGGAGGTGACTGGGCCATGAGGGTAGAACCTTCATGAATGGAATAATAAACCTAGGGAGGGGGCTCCCTTGATGATTCTTCCACTTGAGGACACATCCAGAAGACCAACGTCTGTGAAACACAAAGCAAACCCTTGTTACACACAAGTCCAACTGATGGTGAACTCCCTAACTTCGGAATTGTGACAAAGAACTGTTTCTGGCTTAAGCTAATGAACTTATGGGATGCTAGTACTGCATTCCAAGTGGACTGAGACAATATCTCTGTAAGTGATGCAGTATCTCTGGCTAGCATATTTAACATATGCTAAAATAGTTTGTTTAGGGCTGGGAGTGCGTCTCAGAGGAAAAGCCCTTGACTAGAATGGGCAAAGCCCAGTTCCCAGCTTTGCAGGAAGAAACAAGGAAAAGGTGATTAGGTTAAATGAACATTTTTTTTTCAGTCCAAATAGTCTACCGTTTAAGCTTTCATTTTCAATAAAAATTTGTAATCAGTAAACAAACTTAGAAAAAAATCGAATTATTGTTGTTGGTATTAATGGTTTGATTTAAAATGTTTATAAAAGGGACTGTTTGTGCTAACACAGGAAAAAAGTAACACCCAAAGGTTTATTATACTAGGGCCTGTTTTTGTTAGATTTTGTCCACTAAAAGCAGCAGAAAATTCCCATTAGTATTTTCTGAAGGAAATGAGACAATTCATGTCAAGGGCAATATCAGCTAAGTGAAAGTCTGGCGCATGTGTTCTGCTTGAAGAGAGTTTAAAGAAAGATCAAAACCCTCAAAAAGTTCCTGTAGCATCAAACACTCTCACTTTTCCTGGGAAATCACCATGGTTTATCAACTTCACCACGTGTAAAGATTCATATTTGAGGAAAACCAAAAGAAAATTCACCAACAATGTGTTTCAAAATAGATCTTGAAACAATAGTGGGTGGATTGAAATGGATGTGAGACACTCTGAGTCCATTTCTCTGACTTGATTTCTATCAGAGGGAAGAGTAAACTCACCTCAGGGTCTAGGGCATGCGGCTTCATGACACCATGTAAAATCCAAGTCAATCAAACTTTCTGACAGTCATCATTCAAAAGCATACAATACAGATCAGGCACAGAGACAGAGAGGAACTTTTATTAAGTTAAGTAAAATTAATTATTTTTGAGCCAAGGTTGTGCAATGCACCCCTAGCTGACCTGGAACTTGCTACATAGACCAAGCTGGACTGGAACTCATAGAGATCCACCTGCCTCGGCTTCCTGAGTACTGGGATTGAAGGCTTGTGCCACCCATGCATAAAAGAAAGAAAATTTTAGATCAGAGGAATCTACCATATAAGCTGCTGGTGACAATTTTCAATAACAAAGACACCGTGTATAGAACATCTACAAGGCAGTAGTCCACCTGGCTTCACAGACATGCATGAATAGGCAGCTCTGTGTGAAACTAAGAAAATCCACTCATGCAGTTCAGGTATGCTGAACAGACTCGGGCAAACCTATTTCCATTAAGGTGCTGAGAAGATCCTTCTAACAAAGCTTAACTTAGGAAAGAATCAGACATCACATGTCTAAACACTGAAGCCTTGGTTATCATCAGAAGGGAGGAGAGAGCTTGAGGTTAGTCAGCCCTGAGTCACTTGGACTTGTTTCCTTGGACTCTGTTTGGGTCAGAGAGAAGCAGGCGTGATTCCCACTGAAACTCAGTGGTCTGTAGCTATCAGCAACGTGACTCTGAAAGACCTCTATGTTCCAATTTTTTCTAAGTCATGCTAACACAAATGGGACACACATCCTTTTATCACAAGACGATGCATAGCTTTGGCTTTTTGAGGGAAAAAGATGAAAACGGAAGAAGCCATCTAAAACACAGCCCCTTCCTGAGTGCTGCTGGCTTTTTATAATAGCTAGACATATTCATCAGCACCTTTAGAAATTCTCTATTACTTTAAAAAATATCTCCACGCAAGGATGTAGGTGTATTAGTCAGAAGACTGGATCATTGTAACTAACATGATGCTTCCACCTAAAACAGTGATCTCAGGTCTCATGACTTTGAGACTAGTCTAGTCATTCTTAGTAAGCATCACTGTCTCCATCCCCTAGGGCATGGACATTAAAAGATGTAAGCTGGCAAGCTTTACTCTTCATTTCACCACAGTCACTTTCACATATTAACATTAAGTGATCGTTGCAAACAAACTATTCATATCACAAACAAGGAGCTTTTACTTAATCTCCACAACGATCTAATGATCGGAGTTAACAGATCCAAAGTCATTAAGGAAGGAATTTGCCAGAAGTCACAGCATTCAGCAGGTCTGCTGGACTCTAGAGACAATCACTGTACTGTCCACATGTGTCTGAAAGACATGTGTTATGGTTTGAATCTAAACTGTCACCTGCAAGGTCATCTTCTGAATGCTTGTTCCCTACACAGTGGCACTGTTTTTTGTTGTTGTTATTTGTTTGTTTTAGATTCACAGTAAATGAGAGTTTATTTTCCATCAGTAATTTTTAAAGGTTTGCTACTAAGAATTTCTTCTGCTCTCAGCATTCCTTAGTTGCCTGTAAAAATAACTTTTTTCTCTTAACATTTATTTTTTAATTTTTTATTGGATATTTTATTGATTTACATTTCAGAAGTTATCCCCTTTCTTCATTTCTCCCCTCAAGAAACTCTCTATCCCATCCTCCCCCTTGCTTCTATGAGGGTGTTCCCCACCCACCCATCCACTCCCACCTCCCTGCCCTCAAATTCCCCCACACTGGGGCATCCAGTCTTCATGGGACCAAGGACATCTTCTCCCACTGATGCCTGACAAGGCCATCCTCTACTACATATACAGCTGGAGCCATGGGTCTCCCCATGTGTATTCGAAGGCTGGCAGTTTAGACCCTGGAAGTTCTGGTTGGTTGGTATTGTTGCCTAAAACCCCTTCAGCTCCTTCAGTCTTCTCTCTAACTCCTCCATTGGAAACCCTGTGATCAGTTCAATGATTAGCTGTGAGCATCTGCCTCTGTATATGTCAGGCTCTGGCAGAGCCTCTCAGGAGACAGCTATATCAGGCTCCTGTCAGCACACTTCTGTAAAGCAATGGACACTGTCAATAGGGCAAAATGGCAATAAACAGATTGGAAAAAGATCTTTATCAATTCTACATCTGATAGAAGGCTAATATCCAATATGTACAAAGAACTCAAGAAATTAGACTTCAGACAATCAAATAACCCTATTAAAATGGGGTACAGAGAGCTACACAAGGAATTCTCAACTGAGGAAACTCAAATGGCTGAGAAGTACCTAAAGAAATGTTCAATATTCTTAGTCATCAGGGAAATGCAAATCAAAACAACCCTGAGATACCACCTCACACCAGTCAGAATAGCTAAGATCAAATACTCAAGTGATAGTAGATGCTGGTGAGGATGTGGAGAAAGAAGAACACTCCTCCATTGTTGGTGGGATTGCAAGCTGGTACAACCACTCTGGAAATCAGTCTGGCAGTTCCTCAGAAAACTGGACATAGTATTACCTGAAGATCCAGCTACACCACTCCTGGGCATATAATCAAAAGATGCTCCAACATATAACAAGGACATATGTTCCACTATGTTCATAGCAGCCTTATTTATAATAGCCAGAAGCTGGAAAGAACCCAGATGTTCTTCAACAGAGGAATAGATACAGAAAATATGGTATATTTACACAATGGAGTAACACTCCAGCTTGACTTGAAGCAATGACTTCATGAAATTCTTAGGCAAATGGATAGAACTAGAAAATATCATCCTGAGTGAGGTAACCCAATCACAAAAGAACACACATGGCATGCACTCACTGATAAGTGGATATTAGTCCAAAAGCTCACAATACACAAGATACAACTCACAGACCACATGAAGCTCATGAAGAAGGAAGACCAAATGTGGGTGCTTCGGTCCTTCTTGGAGTAACAAAATACTCAAGGGAGCAAATATGGAGACAAAGTGTGGATCAGAGACTGAAGGAGGGGCCTTCTGGAGGCTGCCCCACCAGGAGAGCCATTCCATGTGCAGTGGCACTGTTTTGGAAAGGCTGTAGAATTCAGGTTGTTGAGTGGGCTTCTATAAATATGTCACTAGGAGTGTAGGTCTTTGAAGCTTTGAAGCTCAGCCCTTGTCTACCTGCTGCACCCTCTGCTTTCTGGGCCTCCCTGATGTGAGGGACCTTTGTCCCATGCTCTGGCCCTGGACTCTACTATGAACCCTCTGAAACTGTGAGCAAGAATAAACCACCTTTCTTCCTTTGTCAAGGATTCTGGTCACAGCAATACAAAAGTAGCCAATACATTGTTGTCTTTAAAATTATCTTTTTATGGAATTCCCATTCTTTCCATGATTATCTCATCCTCCCTCACATACACACAGCTTAGTGAGGTGACATTGATATTATCCCTTGGGGGGCTCAGAGAGGTTAAGTAACTCCATCAAAGTTTCACAGCTTGCAGGAAGTAGGCATACAATCTGACCTGAAAAATGCCTTCTATGGCCATTTCTATTTACTTGAAAAACACCAATTAGGGTTGGGAATGTACCTCTGCAGGATACCATTTGTCTAGCATGCAACAAATAAGCAAGCATAGACAGGAAAATGCATTCCACAATTGTACACAGAAAGGTTAAGACTTTCCCAACATTGCACAACCAGCAAGCAGCAGAATGGAATTTAAAATCAAACCAAGGATAATGCTGTGTTCTATCTCCTTGTTATGATGGAGATGCTTCAGTTGTGCTTGTCGTCACTGACCTATCATGGCTCATAAGGGTCTTGTTGAATTTGATGAAAAATATGACTTAGTTCTAGTTTCTATTTTTATTTTTCATTTGAGCAACTCATTGAACATTTATTTCTACCAGATAGACCTTTTGATCTTCAAATAACAAGGAAACAAAATTTCCCCATTAATCATATTAAAGAGACATTAAATATGTGAGATCGATACTTAACTCTAATGCCTGGGTTATTTTTAAGGCAAAATTCTGTATTAAAAATATATCAAAACAGCATTGTTTGGCATAAGTTGAGAAGGAAAAAGGCTGGAAGGCTATCAGGGAAAAAGAATGTAAAGAAAATAGATACTAAACAATGATTACAGATCTTATGTAAATTGGAATATATATGTCATGAAAAATGATAGAAAAATATGGCAAGAAATTATTATAGCATAAGATCAAACCAGGAGAGAGACCTGGGGGGAGGGGACTGTACAAAGAAAGCCAACAGAGTTGCTTGGAATATCAATTAAGTTATCTTATATCTTCAAAACCCAGTTTATTTTCAAGCAAGGCTTTAAACAGATTAAACATTGTTTATCTGACAATATACTGAGTTTCTCATATTCTCTGTATTATATATAATTTGATAAAATAATATTTACAAGGTAGACCAGAGTAATCATTTTATCTTTCAAGTTATTTAGAAAATAGCTGGCATTTTACCTTGTTACATAAAGGACAAAGAGATGGGCCTAATGATTAGGGTCTAATCAGAGAAGCCATTCAACATAACTGTGTTAGGGTTAGGGGAATGGCTCCACTGGTACAGTAACACAAGATTGATCTTCAGGACCTGAATTTAAAATAAAAAAGAGCCTTAGATATAATAGCCAAAACTTCTAATCTCAGCCATTGGAAAGTAGAGACAGGTGGATTGGGGGTTTTACTAGCCAAGACTAGGCTCTTTGTCAAGTTCCAGGCCAGTGAGGGACCTCATATCAAAGAAAAAAATAGATAAATGCATGAGAAATGACATCCGAGGTTGCCTTCTAACTAATTCACACATGCACACATGAGAGAGGAGATGGGATTAGGGTGGAGGGAGGGAGGGAGGGAAGGAGAGAGGGAAGGAAAGACTATTTAAATAATAAAACAATATGAAGGTGACACACAGCCGCACACAAGCAAGCAGGCAAACAGGAATACATGTGGGGGGGGGGGTGTAGTTAAACCCTAAATCAATATGGAGGTCTCATTTCTAACTGCTCCTTACAATCACCTAGAGAATTGCCAACAAATAGTCTCTGAACTGCTGACAGAGACTAACTTAATAGGTTTGAATTTGGGACTACACTGTAAAAACTCTTCCAGGTAGTCTGAAGCTTAATTCTATATTCTATATAATTCTCTATAGCCTTTGGCCCATGGCCATCAGTCTTGGATGAGCTTAGATGAATATACATTTCTTTGAATAGCTAACCAACTCATACAAACAAAGTCTCAAAGCCCTAACTCCTAGGAAAAGAGCCTATGCCTTGTACGCCAATGCTAGTTATAATACGTTTTGTGTTTTTTTACTTAGTTCATTTAGTTATTAGCATCTTCTTACCAAACACATAACCCAAGTGACAATGAATCATATTTCTAATGGGAGATCATAACAGCTTAGCATTGAGCTTTTTATATTAATGAAGATGATAAAAAGCCCTTTCCCACACCTTAGTGTTAAATTAAAGGCTTTGTCTTAGCAGCTCTCTCCGCTCATTTTTTTGTCTTCAGTTCCTGTGCGTGGTGGGCTGGTGCTCAGCACGTCTGCTGTCTTTGTTCGTATGTTCATCTATTCCTTTGTAATGCAGTAATTAGTATTAAGATGAAAGCTAATGCTGACTACAAGAGCAGCGAGCTATTAATCCTGCTGGCTAATGTACCGCTTAGAAGACCAGGCAGTTAGACAGAGGAATGTTTTTTTTTTTTTTTTAATGTCCTTTCACTGGTTTATTATGACAATTAGAAGAATAAAGTTCAGAATTTATCTCTTTTGCATAAACGAGAGCACAGATGAAAAGAGGGAGCAATATTCAGATGAGAAGCAGTGAGCGTGCAGACGGCAATCCGGCAATCCGTATGCTCATGTCCTGGAAGAACAGGAGTGCAGCATTCAAACTATGTCTACAAAGACAGGCCGTCTATATGTCTCCACGTAACTACTAAAGTATCAAACAAAATACTGGCTGGTGTATGTACACTTTCCAGGAGAGAGGGCATAGGGGAGACATCTACAAATTTAATCAGAGAAATGTTATCTTCTCAATGACCATGATGGACATTTTTTTCTTTTTGCCGAAAGTAGATTTTTCCATATATATATGGAAATATATATATATATATATATATATATATATATATATATATATATATATATATCATAATATATCCTGATAAGTTTCCCCTATCTCTCCCAGTTTCTCCTCACCTCCCCTCTCACCCAGATCTAGATCTACCCCCTTTCTATCTCTAATTAGAGAGCAACCATTTATGGATATTGGCTGATAAACAATGGTGTTTGTTATCTGGGTCAACTGGAGTCATTGACTTAATCCCTTGTAAAACTCTGCTAAAGGTTTCTGTAAAGCATTCCATTTCTTCCCCCATGTGATGCTTTCTGTTCCGTTCAATAGATATAGAGCAAAACCCTTTGTTAAGAGCAGATACACAGAGCTCATACAACAGACAAGAACATACAAACACAGAGATAGACACAAGGACAGGGATATATTAACCTTCAGATAGGCACAGATTCAGACATGCAACAGACAGACAGAAGGCACAAGACACAGGAAGAATGAAGTAGAGAATTCAAATCAGGACTCCATCTTAGTTAAGTAATTCTGAGAGCAAGTGCTTTAACTTCTTCCCTTAATGTGATACCAGTACATTATTGGTGACCAAAAATTAGTCACTAGTTCATATGGCACATACATTTAGTCATCACAACGGACTATAACATTTCCTCAAAAACCATCTGATACATTATTTTTAGTTCAGTGTAATTATACTTCATGTATAATTTTTAACATTTGAAAATGCTTGGCTCTATTTTATGGCTCCAATTAAGCAACTGTTTCAACACTGATGGTGATCATTTATGGCCTGTTTCAGAAGTACAGTGTCCAGTGCTGCTCATTTTCAGGTATGTGGAAGAAAACAGCATTGCCTTGGAAGGATTGATTGGAGTTAATTGCTGTTTATCATTTAAGATGGGAGAGGGGTCTTCCCTTGAATACCTGGGCACAGGGGAAAAGTTACTGAGCAGAACATCAATGGGTTATGTTCTAAGATCAAGAATTGACAAATGGGATTTCATAAAATTGCAAAGCTTCTGTAAGGCAAAGGACACTGTCAATAGGACAAAATGGCAACCAACAGATTGGGAAAAGATCATTACCAATCCTACATCTGCTAGAGGGCTAATATCCAATATGTACAAAGAACTCAAGAAATTATACTCCAGACAACAAAATAACCCCATTAAAAATGGGTTACAGAGCTAAACAAGGAATTCTCAACTGAGGAAACTTGAATGGCCAAGAAGCACCTTAAGAAATGCTCAACATCCTTAGTTAGTTATCAGGGAAATGCAAATCAAAAAAACCCTGAAATACCACCTCACACTAGTCAGAATGGCTAAGATCAAAAACTCAGGTGATAGCAGATGCTGGTGAGGATGCGGAGAAAGAGGAACACTCCGCCATTGTTGGTGGGATTGCAAGCTGGTACAACCACTCTGGAAATCAGTCTGGCAGTTCCTCAGAAAATTGGACATACCATTACCTGAGGATCCAGCTATACCACTCCTGGGCATATACCCAAAAGATGCTCCAACATATAACAAGGACATATGCTCCACTATGTTCATAGCAGCCTTATTTATAATAGCCAGAAGCTGGAAAGAACCCAGATGTCCTTCAACAGAGGAATGGATACAAAAAATGTGGTACATTTACACAATGGAGTATTACTCAGCTATTAAAAATAATGAATCTGAGAAATTCTTAGGCAAATGGATGGAACCAGAAAATATCATCCTGAGTGAGGTAACCCAATCACAAAAGAGCACACATAGTATACACTTACTGATAATTGGATATTAGCCCAAAAGCTTGAAATACCCAAGATTCAACTCACAGACCACATGAAGCTCATGAAGAAGGAAGACCAAGTGTGGGTGCTTCGGTCCTACTTAGAAGGAGTAATAAAATACTCAAGGGAGCAAATATGGAGACAAAGTGTGGGGGAGAAACTGAAGGAGGTGTCGTCTGAAGACCATCCCACCTGGGTATCCATCCCATGTGCAGTCACCAAAGGTAGATGCTGATGTTGATGTCAGGAAGTACATGCTGACAGGAGCCTGATAAAGCTGTCTCCTTAGAGGTCTGCCAGAGTCTGATATATTCAGAGGCAGATGCTCACAGCTAACCATTTATCTGATCAAGGGATTCCCAATGGAGGAGTTAGAGAGAAGACTGAAGGAGCTGAAAGTGTTTGTGGCCCCATGAGGAGAGCAACAATACCAAACAATCAGAGCTCCCCAGAGTCTAAACCACCAGCCTGGGAGCACATAGGGAGGGACCCATGATTCTAGCTGTATATGTAGGGGAGGATGGCCTTGTAGGGCATAGGTGGGAGAGGAGATTCTTGGTCCCATGAAGGCTGGACACTGAGTGCGGGGGAATTGAGGGTGAGCAGGTGGGAGTGGGGGGTAGGTGGGGGCACATCCTCATAGAAGCAGGAGGAGGGGAATGGAATAGGGGGTTCCTGGGTGGGGGGGGTGGGGTAAGGGGATAAAATCTGAAATGAAATTATTTTTAAAATTATTTTAAAAAATAAAATGAGAGAGGGGAAGGGGAAGAGGAGAAGGGGAGATGGAGGAACTTTATTATGTGGGGACTCGTCAGTGGGGCTGAATAGATGGCTAAGTGGTCAAAAATACTGGTTGCTATTAAATTCTCAACACCCACAAGGTGGCTCACAACTGTCTATAACTCCAGTTCCGGGGGACCCTATACACTCCTCTGGCCTCTCTCAGTACCAGGCACACATACCGTACACTTATATACATGCAGACAAAGCACTCATACATGTAAACCAAAAACTTTTAAAAAAATTAAAAACAGGGAGTCATAAAAAAAAATCTGAAAATGTTTTCAGTGGAGTGAAGTCAAACCCACCATATGTGGGAAATGCTGAGATGAGAAACTAAAGTGTACCAGAAATGTTTACATCATTAAATGCTTTTATTAGAAAGATCTAAAGTCAACTGTAAATATTCCCACCTTTTTAGTTCTTGAAATATTAAGATCAAAGTGTGTGTGTGTGGGGTGCTTAAAAATAAGAAATCATTGAAATGGGAAACATTAGCAGTAGGGGGAGAAATTCAGGCTTCACCTTTGTGGAGAACAATGTGATCCCTGCATCTCAGGGTACACAGTGATATCAGGAGACATTTTTGGTCCCACCATTATGGAGCTGGTACCCTAACACAGAAGCACAAGAATGTTTGTCACAACTAATAATGTCCCTTGTGACCCCTCAGAATTGCTAGCATTCCAGTTGAGAGTCCTCAAGGGAGTACTCACGACACAATCTCTACCTTATGGACTGAACAGAGAAACACAGGGTTTGTAGATACCAAGTTATTATATTATTGATAAATAAATGTGATGAGCAACTAACTGTATGTCCTAAATCCCAGTAAAGGATGTGAAGCAGAGAAAACTCACGAACTAGATATTCTATTAAAGAAAGTCTTTTTTATTTATTCTTTTCTCATACAATACATCTCGACACCTGCCTTCTTTCTCCCCTCTCCCCCAGATCTCTTTTCTTTTCCATTCAGAACGGAGCAGGCCTCCCGGTGATATCAACTGAATGCAGCATAACAGGATTCAATAAGACTAGTCATATATATTCATACCAAGGCAGGAAAAGGCAGCCCAGCAAGAAGAAATGCGTCACATGAGCAGGCTTAAGAGTCAGAGACACTCCTACTTCCATTGTTAGGAGTCCAACAAAAAAAATCCAAGTTCAAGAGTAACTGCCTGTGTGCAGAGGGTCTGACGTAGACCAATGCAAGGCTCTGGAGTTGCTGCTTCGGGCTCTGTCAGCTCCAAAAATGAGCCCTGCTTTAGTTGATTCTATGGGCAATGTTCTCCTGCTCTTCTGGACCCCTCTAGCTCACACAATCCTTCCTCCCTATCTTCTGCAGATTCCCCAAGCTCTGCCTAATAATTGGCTATGGGTCTCTGCCTCTGCTTCCCATCAGCTACTGGAGGAAGCCTCTCTGATGACAACTGGGCTAGGCACTGATCCTAAGATTAGCATAGAATATCATTAAGAATCACTTCATTGACTTTTCTCTATCAGCCATGTTTAGTTCTACCCTAGGTCTTTGAGCTTCTAGATGGATGCTGGCCATCTAGGCAGTGTCTGGCATGGGCTTCCTCTTGTGCTGGCCTCAGGTTAGACCAGTCATTGGTTGGGCACTACCACAAGCTCTGACCCACCACTGCCTCCAATGCATCTTGCAGGCAGTGTAGGTTATGACTTATAGATTTTGTGACTGGGTTGGTGTCTTAGTCACACCCCCAGGAGCCTGGTTAAAGAAGATAGATGATTCAGGCTCGGTACCCTCCATTACTCGGAGTCCTTGCTAGGGTCACCTTCACAGGTTGTAGGAAGTGTCCACTGTCCTAGTTTTCTATATAGCCCCCTAAATATCCAACCACTTCACTCCTCTCTCACCTCTGATCCCTCCCTCCCCCATCTGATCCCTCCTGTTCCCATATCCACATGGCCTGGTCCACCAATAAAAATCTATTCTATTTTTCCTTTCCAGAAAGATCCATGTCTCCCAGCTAGACTACTCCTCTTTATTTAACTTCTCTGGATCTGTGGGTTTTACTTTATCAGCCAAGTATCCACTTACAAATGAGTACATATCATGTTTGTCTTTCTGGGTCTGGGTTGCCTCTCAGGATGACTTTTTTCTAGTTCTATCCATTTGTCTGCAAATTTAATGATTTAAATTTAATTTTTTTCTAACAGCTGGTTAATACTTCATTGTAAATGTAACACTTAAGTTTTTTATTCATTCTTCAGTTGAGGGTCATCTCAAGTCTCCAGTTCCAGGCTATTATGAGTAAAACCACTAAGAACATAGTTGAGCAAGTATCCTTATGGTAGAACAGGGCACCTTGAGGTAGATTGATTCCCAATCTTCTGCGGAAAAACTATATTGCTTTCCATAGTGGCTGCATAAGTTTGCACTCCCAGGAGCAATGGAACAATTCAGTCTTAATACTGCCAATAAAAAGTGACATGGTTGTGTGGTATTAAGGGGCAAGTCTACTAGATTGTTAAGAAAGATGAAATGCTAACTATACATAGCTTCTTATAGACAGTAGAAGAGAAGAAATACTTCCCATTTCACTATATATGAAGATTTGTGGATAACCCCCCCCCCACACACACACACACACATGCAATACTTTAAAGGATTTGATGCTGTGATCAAGTGGAGCTCATCCTGGGAAAGCAAAGTCGTATTCCTATTAAAACACATAAATAATGACATTAACATGCAAAACAAAAAAAGTGTAATCTCAATAGGTAAGTGAAATGCATACAATATTTTATAAAGTTTGTACTGAACTACAAATAAACGAAAATTTTCTTAACCCAAAAGGTATTTACTGAAGTACTTATTTACTAAAATACTGGGAAAGACTGAAAGTAGGACACATCCCCTCTAAGTTCAGGTACAAGGCAAGGATGTGTTTCCATAGCACTCCCACTGGGTGTCATATCGCGTTCACCAATACAATAAGAAAAGAGAAGAAAAGCAATTATCTTGTAGTTGGGGGAAAAAAATCAACTAACACAATCACCTACCTACTTACCTAGAAAATACTAAGGAATTTGAAAACAAATAAAAACACAAAACCAAACACAAAACAAAAAACAACCAACAAACCAGAAAGAAAGAAAGAAAGAAAGAAAGAAAGAAAGAAAGAAAGAAAGAAAGAAAGAAAGAGAAAACCCACTACAAACCTACTAGAAATTATAAATGAATTCAATATGATTATAGGATAAAAGGCCTATAAACATAAAACTATTGTATATCTATATTTTATTAAAAAGCTCTTAGAAGGGTAGCAACCTACCCTTACCACACAAAAGAAAAAGTTATGTGGAATACTGTGATACTGTGTTAACATCATTTAAAAATACTCTCCTTCTTTCCACACAGGTTTCTCCAGGGTAATCAGAGGTGACTTTGATCAATATACATTATACATATATGTGTGAAGCTGTCATAAGGAAACTCACTATTGCGTGCAATAACATACACTAATAAAACAGTTTTAAAATGGTAAAAAAGAAAAAGGTACTTCATATTTTTTCAGCTCACTTTTGCTTCTCATGTGAAACACAATTTTATTTTATCTTCAGACTGTACTAAATATGCCCATCTCAGGGACACAAGTGAAATCTTAGCCACCAATCTAAAAGATACCTCTTACCTATAAACTCTTCTCCTGGTGTGCCACTGGTTTATCCCCTGAGACTATTGCTTTTGTGTCTGTGACATCATTATGTGCTGGTTCTCCCATGAACTCTTGGTTCACACAACTTTAATATTTTCTTTAAAACCTCCGTTACCTCGGTCTCTAAGTTGTTGGTCTTCCTCAGTTTGGACCTCATTTCCTACAGCTCCACTTCCCTTGAAACTCCAAAGAAATGAAGGTTACATTTTCATAAAAGTTTTGAAAAAAGTAGGAGTTGAGAAACTTTGAAACAGTCTTAATGGCTTATTTAGTGAGTTAATTTATTAAAAAGATACAATCCATGAGCAGTATCGTGTCTTCATCCATATATAAGACATGTCTCCAATGTATCTTTGAATATGATATTAAAATTAAGATCAGTTTCCTTATTTTGTTATCTATAAGCTATTTCACATGCTTACCAATCGTCTGCAAGACTGATTTTATGCAGTCAGTAATAAGAATTGTAAGGTGCAAAACAAAACTTTAGTGGTGATTTAAATAAAACAACAATAACAGTAATAAATCTCACTATATAATCATGTAACATTTTTTTGTGTGTGCAGGGCCCGCTCTCCAGCATACTGCAGCTGGTGTGGGGCAGGACCAGCCTGCTCTTAGGACCCCAGGGCCAAGTCTCCTGCCTGCTGCAGGGGGTGAGGGGCTAGGGAGTGGAGGGTATCTCTCCCTTGTCCAGGCCACCACATGGGAGATGAAAGGATTGGCCAGGCCACCTCTCCCATGCTCATAGCCTTATGCTGGTTCACTGGCAACTCCCACTATGTGCAGGCCTGTTCTCTGGAGTACTGCAGTTAGATAGGGTAGGTCAGCTCTCCTGCTCTCATGCCCAGGGAGAGTTCTTTAGCTCTGACTTGATCCGTCTCCTGGGATCCCAGTTTAGACTGGTTGTCATGTCTGGCTCCCTTTTCTCAGGAACAGTTAAGCTACTAATTATTCAGATGTTCATAGGTTCGAACACTGAGCATAGACATCGCCTCTCTCCTCTCTGCCACCTACAGATGCACATGTGACACAGCAGCCACACCTGCAATGGCTTTTGGAGCAGGAATAGATTTTTTTTATCCATGCTATATTTTCCAAATGTCTTTGGAAATTTTAATATATATGTATACATACATATATAATATAAAATTTTATTATAAATTTTATTTTGGAATCTGAGTTATTGCCATTGAGAATAAATCCAATTACCTAACCAAGATCTAGAAAATTGCCATCTTTATTGTCAATAATAAAGGAATAGAAGAGGAGAAATCACTAATGTCTAAGTAACATGAAAAGAACATTAAATCTTACAAACGAGAGAAGTGACAAATACTTGGCAAGAGTTGCTTCTTAAACACAGTTTTGTCAAACTCACTGAATCATAAGATTACATAGAATCAATTATGATATTGGTATGGATGTCTGGAGTAATGAAGGAAAATGACTAAAAGGCACATGTAGCTGTATGAATGTCCCAGAACTACATTATCATCCACGACTGTTTCATGGGCCCCCAAGTCCTTAGCTTATACCTCTATCAACAAGGATAGGGATACCAAGGAGCTGGTAAAAGATAAAACGGGGGAATGTTAATTTATCAGTATGTTGGTTCAACGTATACTTAAAAGATTTCTAAAGACTGCTGCACCACAGTGCCATGGTCTCATGGCCCTATGGATAGAAGGCCCTAAAATTCAGCAGTGAGCAGTGAGAATTATCTTTTCACTGAGCACATCACTGTAAACTGTGTGTTTATCTTTGAGTGGAAGAAATACTCCATATAAGAATGTATACAAGTAAGTGTTCTTTCTACTGTTTTTAGTGGTCTGGGAAAAAAAAACCTGAAGATAAAGAATAGGGAAATTTGGAGGCAAGCCATATGGGTGATCTCCTGAACAAATGGATATGAAGTCTGAAGACTTTTCTTTTCCACAAATGAACATATTGTATGAAAGAGGCACTAAAGAACCAAGATGATAATTAGTATATCATCCAGCCCTGTTGCCAGGCATTCTTGTGCTGGCACACTGGCGCATGAGCAGAGCAGGCATGTTGACAAGAAGGCTAGCTAGGGACTATATGGGTTGCTGCTCACCATGGCTCAGCTCCCTAATGTTTACTTTGACATTTCCAATCTGACCTCTTTCCCTTGAAGGCACCGATCTGGCACTTAGAATCCACTTGGAAACAACAGGTTTCCTGGTTCTCAAGAACTAACCACAGAGCCAAGTTATCACTACTGCTTTCTAGTTAGAAATTAAGATTTCCATTTTTGTAGTCAGATATTAGGAACATTTATTTTATTTTATTTTATTTTATTTTATTTTATTTTATTTTATTTTATTTTATTTTATGTTTGGCACTCTTGTTCACTGGAGATGAAATGGTCCCTAAATGAAGTCAGCCATCCATCAGTCCTCAGGATGACTAACTACTTTTGGTGATATCTGAATATTAATGAGACCAAAGTTTAAATTCCTGACCTTTTTAAAAATTTCATTTTAAGGAGACATGTTTTATTTTTAGCATGAGCTGTCTGGGGCATGTCATTCATCTCCTGCTTCCTGTTTTAATCCCCAACGAAATTTATAAGGTAGAAAGAACATACTTTCACAGTTCCTCCTCTTGCAGCTCCAAGTTAGGGATTCCTTAATGTTATTTCCTGTGGACCCATTTTTCCGGTGTTGAACTAACACTGGTTCTGGTGCTACTACTTTTAAGTTTTCCAATGGCTGCTGTGAGCTGAAGTAACCATGTCTGAGATAATTTGCATACTTACAAAGTGTTAGTCTAATGAAGTTAACATGAATATAAGTGAATAATTTTACAAAATCAACCTTTATTTCATAGAAGCTTCAGAAAATATATTTAAAACCATCTATATCATTTATCTTAAATGCCCTATCAATTGTTATTTTACCTTTTGAATATACTTAATCACCTGCTCCTCTCCAGAAGTACAGACTACTTTTTATCATTAGCTGACCTCACTAGGTATAAATCTACATCAATAGATGTAGGCCACCCTAGCTGTGCCACTATCCTCTGTGGTTTGCTCTACCACTACCAGGACAGATGCCGCTCTAAAGAGTCTTATATAGAGAAGCTAACATGATATCAAAATGAATACCCAGGTACTTCATACCCCTGCTTCAAAACCTTTTATGGCTATGCATGAAATAATCATTGAGATCCATTAGTTTGGGTTCACATGGGAATTTATTGGGGACATCAGTCTGGAAAGTGAGGTCAGGAGACACTTTTTAAAATTTTATTTTATTTATTTACATTCCCGTAATTGACCCCACCCACCCACCCACACAGTTCCTTTTATAAGCTAAAGTTTACACTTCTGGGTGGCTCTAGGGACTGAGGCAGTACTGCTGAAGACACTACTGCTCCCCAGCCTCAGTCCTCTTAGATGTTGTTCTTCCTCTCTCTGCTCATGGTTGGCTTCCTTTCAATTCCAAGACTATTTCAGAAGCCTTTTATTTTGTTTGCTTTCTTCCTGTCAACATTTCATTGTTTCCAATGCAATGCACATTCCAGTTTTCAGCTGCAGCATCCCAAGATGAATGCTCCATAGGACATGTTCTTCAAACATAAAACATGCTGTCTCTGGTTAGGCCATAATTGTGTGGAGTGAGAAAACTGTTTATCTTGATCATTGTCATAGTCCTACTGATCCGCTGAGTGTCTGGTTTCCTCCTTGCATGTTCCTTCCGTGAAGGAATTGACTGTGTTGTGCTTGGAAAAGACCTTAGTCATAGTGAAAGTGGGTCAAAGATGGTCACTTGCATTGCCTGTTTCCTGTGGGAGCCTCAGTGACAGAACAAGCTCTAACTGGCCTGGACCCCCCGGGTTCACTGTCACCAGGTTCTCATCCATGAGTAAAGCTTCAGCTTCAATAATACCTTTAAGCTTGCCCAAGTTCACATTTCTGCTAAGTCTTTTACTGACCATTGACTTATGGTTAATTCTCTTCCTTACCAATAATTTTCAGAAAGACTTCATGCAAATTTTATGGTTTTATTTTAAGATTTACTTATTTATTTTATGCATATGAGTTCACTGTAGCTGCCTTCAGACCTGCCAAAAGAGGGCATTGGCTCTCATTGCAGATGGTTCTGAGCCACCATCTGGTTGCTGGGAATTGAACTCAGGACCTTTAAAAGAGCAGTCAGTGCTCTTAACCTCTGAATCATCTCTTCAGCCTTCCAAATTTTATGTTTAATAACAAGTCTATGTGTCTGTCATACTATCAAAGACCTTTGTCAGTACTTAGTGTAGTTGAACTCATATCTCAAGCACAGCCCTAGAATGGGTACCTGTACAGTGCCCCAAGCTCTGTTTATCCTATATTATGTTTTGGAAACTGATCCATTGAAATCAGTTTATATGGAGTCACATTTGAATATTTCCCTATAGCATAGCCTTGGTATGATAATAAAATCTGCAAATCTTGTGCATGTTAATTATATGATTTATGATATATTGTATGAAAATCTACTATTATAGTTTACAAATATATATTCATAAAAAAGTTAAGGTAGAGTTACCCTATAAATGGGCATCATCGCTTCTACTAAACACTAGAGGCAACCTAATAAAAGAAAGGTGCCAGAAATGCTTTATTTCTTTTGCAACTGTGGACCAGTGAAGTCTTATAGATGACCAAAATCTTAAAGTGCTGTTGTTTTGGTTACCATCCAAAACATGATGGTGAGATCCTATTACTAAAGAACCCATAAATTTGAGTCATAGAACATGGCAACATCAAGCTGGTATGACCTTGAAACTTCATCCTTACTGGATAGCTTTCATAATGATGAAAATTAATCATCAATCATATTCAGCTATGAACTCTTTGAGCTACAGTAATTACTGCCCTAGAGAGACATGCCTACTGGTGCTGTATTGGCATGAACATCATGGGAGCAACCAACAATTTTATTGGATTTAAGTCCTGTATCACCAAATGAGACTTGTGCACGGTACCATTACCGTTATGGGCTCATAACCTCTAGCTAGACAAACTATAGATCCTAGGGAGAACCTATTATTGTTAGGCTACTAAATAGACATAGTTTTAAACTGACTCATTATCATTATAACTATAGTTCAATGCATCTCTTAACCCTTATCTTGGAAGTTTCCATTTTCAGTAGATGGTGACTAACACAGTGACCCACAACTGGCCAACATACAGAGAGCAGGAGACTGCAGAATATTTGGTCCTAAAGGAGATAGATGATAGATGGATGGATGGATAGATAGATAGATAGATAGATAGATAGATAGATAGATAGATAGATAGATAGATAGATAGAGAGATCCCTTGAAAGGGAGTTTGATATATATATTTAATAAACCCCCTTCCAAGGCACAGGGAACACTGAGGAAGAAGGGAAGAAAGAGTGTAAAAGCAGAGGTAGTGCATGACTCCAAGGAAAGAGTGTCTTCTACACACAGAAGAGCATATATGAACTCACAGTGTTGTGACAGTGTCTTAAACCTGTTTAAGTCCAAGAAAGACTAAATCCCAGAACAGAGAAGGAGACTGGCCACAGAACTCTACCATTAGCCATGGAACTAATGGCAACTTTTAGCTGCTGAGAAATAGAAATGGGGGAAATAGTTTTGTCTTAGAGTGTAGCCCCTGGTAAGGTCAACCACACTTCCATGGAAGACCACACATCTAACAATAATTGGGCAGCAAAAACTGGTCTTGATTTTTTTTTTGAAGACACAAGCTGTGTGGGTAGGGAATGGAGGGGTAGATCTGAGAAGGGTTTGGGAGGTAGATATGATCAGAATATATATGAAGCTTATAATTGAATTAAAAAAAAAAAAAAACAAAATCAGTGAGTGAATCCCAGCTGCTGACTTACTCAAAACTGACTTATACAATGGAAAACCCTTATTTTTTTCTAGACACACTATATTTTTAGAGACCTTTTTTTCCTTTATGACAATTGTATGTTACATCAATAGTATAAAAACAAGAAATTTTTTTGTTTTTTTCCTATGGTGTCACCTTCACTCTGACAATGGTAATTGCTTTCTTGAGTATATTTCCTTCCTTTTGTTTCTTTTCTTTTACTTTATCTTCTGTGTGGTCTATTTTCATTTACCTTCTCCCATTCACTTGAACCTACAGTCCTTGAACTTGGCTATATTTATCTCCACCTCCCCCCCCCCACACACACATATATACTTTTGATTCAGGAAGGGGCACTAGTTTACAAAGTCTTCACATATTGTATCTTTGTTTTCCGGTCTAGGACAAGGGTGAGATTATTTTACACAGGAATCAACCTCTTATCACAAGTCATGTAAATTTCACCCTCAGCAATCTGTTCCTCATGATATCCAGGGTCTAAACTGGTTCTCACCCAAAAATTGAATAAAACTTGAAAATATAGCTCATTATGATAAAAATAAGTCCTGTAATTGAATACACCATCAGCATGCGGTACTAGCATCTACATAATGCTTAGCAGTATACAACTCTAGTTTGAGGCATCAACAAACAACTAAAAATGCGCAGCAGTCCTGATTCTGGACTTCACATCTCCAGAAATCAAACCATTATTTAAATTTCCAATAGGTGAAAGGTGGGAGTTTGTTGAGATACCACCCTAGGAACTAAACCTTATGGACAGTACAGGTATTTTCTATGCCAGTCTTTTTGTTGAGAGACTCAAGTACACAAACATAATTCTGCTTTCAAATTGTTAGCTTGACTGACATTTCTTTCTTAATTTCATGCTTTTGGCCTGTCAAAATCTCTCTCTCTCTCTCTCTCTCTCTCTCTCTCTCTCTCTCTCTCTCTCTCTCTGTGTGTGTGTGTGTGTGCGTTTGTGTTTGTGTTTCACGTGTGATATCCACTACTTTTGACTTTAATATATTTTTAGTCAATCTTTTCTTTGGCCAGCTTACCTTCTAAATACAATGGTAACTGCACATCTACAATTTGCTGCTTTTTTCTGCAGGATCTTACAAAATTTCTCTAACTCTCAGTTCTGAAAAAAACAAGGGCTCAGCATAACATGCTACTTTCAGAGAAACAGGCAGGTTTTTGTTATTTTAAGGTACTTTCCAGGTCATTCACAACCAGCTTGACTGGTATCTACATTCAGAAACAAGTAAAGCTGAAAATTACTAGTTCAATATAATGGGATAAGGATAACACTTGGAACAGAGCGTCTCCTTGGAGCTGAATGTTGTTTTTGCTTGTTTATCTTGTGTATCTCAGTGTGGTCTCAGACTCACCACATAGCCAAGGATGACCTTCAACGGTCTCTCTCTCTCTCTCTCTCTCTCTCTCTCTCTCTCTCTCTCTCTCTCTCTCTCTCTCAATTTCTTTCTCTGTGTAGCCCTGGCAGTCTTGGAACTTGGTATTTAAACCTGGTCTGGAACTCAGAGTTCTGCCTGCCTCTGCCTCCTTAGAGCTGGGATTAAAGGTATGCACCACCAAGCCCAGATCTTGAACTAATTCTTTTGGCCTTGACTCCCCAGTACTGGGGTCACAGAAACAAGCCACTTCTACCCACATTCAACTCATGAGATTGTTGAACATCTTGTCTCCAATTTTATAAATGTTTCTTGGCTCAACTCCAGTTATGCGTCACTAATAACAGGCTTCTCACATAGTTTCCCAAAACAACTCTGTGCACAAGATAACATAGAAAGGCCTAAAAATAATGCAACTACAGTATGCTGATGCCGTACAGTGAGCTCTCTCCAATTTCCAAACTTAATTCAGCTTCTCACACTCAGTACAATGTTGAAGACAAACATGTGAAATTCAATTCTACATGTAAGAGCCAGAATTTGTGAATGAAAGAAATCAATTTAAATTCCGAAGTATCATGCTGTGAACAGAAATATATTTCCTTAGCTGGCATAGTGGTGCATGCATTTAATCCTAACACTGAAGAGTAGACACAGGCAGAAGGCAGAGCTCTGTGAGTCTAAAACAACCTTGCTCTACATCAAACTGAGTTTCAGAACTGTCAGAGCTACATAGTAAGACCTGTTTTCTTTTTTTTTTTTTTGTTTTTGTTTTCTTTTTGAACATTAATCAATCAATCATTCCTTAAAACTTTATGGGGCCATTTGATCGATAGGCCGCACAATCTCAGAACAAGTTAATAAAATGCTATATTGAATTATGCCAACAGAGAACACAGCCCTCCCAACACATTTTTGCCTGGAACCAATTTACAGATGCTGAGTCCCTGAGATAAAGAGGAGGACAGGTCCCCTTGAGGAAAGACCTTGCTATAATTCTTCAAGACTTTGCTGGTAATTTTTTTCCAATCATTTCTCAAAAGGATTTATGGCCTTTCACTGATTTTGAAGGGCCTACTAGACACTGGCTTTGAATTGACACTGATTTTGGGTGGCTGCAAACAGCACCGTGGCCCTCTAGTTAAAGTAGGAATGATACAATTGGCCAATGGAGTCTCCACCAAAGGCCCACTTGCAGTAGGTCCAATGGATCCCTAAAACTCTTTTTTTTTTTTTTTAATTTTGTCAGTCTCAACATGTATAATTGGGATACATGTTCTTAGAAGTCAGTAGATGAGATTCACACCTTCTGCTTTCAGCGTCTACATCCCACTCCATGGTGCCTCTGCCCCACCATCATGAACTGTAACCCTCTAGAGATGGCAATAAGAAAAGACATGAGGACCCCTTAGAGTTTCTTGAAGACAAGAAGCTTCAAGGGCTTTTGGCCTGGAAGTTTCCACAGATATACCTCATAGAATCCTGGAAATGTGATAGAAACAGCTCTAAATGTCAGAGACAAAGAGCTCCAGTACCTCAGTCTGGGTGCTTACAGGGTGGATCATACATATGTTGAAAACAGAGCAGCACTTCATGGTACCTGTTGCTGTTGCCAAACTGACATGGTTACTCTCGTGGTGGATACTGCCACATCAAAATGTGTAATGAAAACAGTTGCAGTTCACGGATGAACAAAAGTCAGTTTCAGTGCAAGAAGGTTTTATTTTAAGTCGCTGGTATAAGAATGAATTCATTTCATTTTAATATAAGTAATTAGGGAGTGTGTTGAATGTTTGTCTGAGATTCCATCAGCCAACGCTCTTGAAATTACAAAATCGCCCTCCTGCAGTCTGAGGCCTGCGAGTGAGTGTACCTAGGAGCCCCCCAGACACATTCTGGGGGATCCATAGAACCCATAGCCAGCGCTAGCACGCCCCTTCCGCCGCTCGCCCCTCCTGCAGTCTGAGGCCTGCGGGTAAGTGCACCCAGGACCCCCCAGACACATTCTGGGGGATCCATAGAACCCATAGCCAGCTCTAGCACGCTCCTTCTGCTGCTCGCCCCCCCTCCGGTCTGAGGCCTGCAGGGTCTGAGTCCCAGACCAGACCTCTACCAGGTCTGCAGTTGTGTGGACCCCGGATTCCACCTGAGACATACTGGAAGGTCCCCTCAACCCAGAGCCACAGAGGAACAACTGAACTCAGAGTGTCAGACAACATACCCTGAGATATCCAAGAGGAGACACTGCACCCAGAACAGCAGACATCTAGCTGGACTGCTACCGTGGAGGCACCATATCCTGAGGCATCCTACAGATACCATTGTAATCAGGGCAGCTGGAAAAAAATCACAAAGACATCTGGACTCCTAGAAGACCAAACAAAAGCGAGACAACTGGAAAGACAGGCTTCAATCAGACAAAAGTACAGGTAGCACTAGAATTAACCAGATGGCAAAAGGCAGGCGCAAGAATGTAAGCAACAGAAACCAAAGTTACATGGCATCATCAGAACCCAGTTCCCCCATCATAGCAAGCCCTGAACACCCCATCACACCAGAAAAGCAGGATTCAGAATTAAAATCACTTCTCATGATGATGATAGAGGACTTTAAGAAAGACATAAATAACACTCTCAAAGAACAGATAGAAACCCTTAGAGAGGAAACACAAAAATCCCTTAAGGAATTACAAGAAAATGCAACCAAACGGGAGAAGGAATTAAACAAAACCATGCAGGATCTAAAAATGGAAGTAGAAACAATAAAGAAATCACAAAGGGAGAACACCCTGGAGATAGAAAACTTAAAAAAACGATCAGGAGTCATAGATACAAGTATTACCAACAGAATACAAGAGATGGAAGAGAGAATCTCATGTGCAGAAGATACCATGGAAAACATTGACACAACTGTCAAAGAAAATGCAAAATACAAAAAGCTACTAACCCAAAATATACAAGAAATCCAAGACACAATGAGAAGGCCAAACCTAAGGATAATAGGAATAGATGAGGGGGAAGACTCCCAACTTAAAGGACCAGTAAATATTCTCAACAAAATTATAGAGGAAAACTTCCCTAACCTAAAGAAAGAGATGTCCATAAATATACAAGAAGCCTACAGAACTCCAAATAGTTTAGACCAGAAAAGAAATACTTCCCGCCACATAATAGTCAAAACATCAAATGTACAAAACAAAGAAAAAATACTAAAAGCAGTAAGGGAAAAAGGCAAAGTAACATATAAAGGCAGACCTATAAGAATTACACCAGACTTCTCACCAGAGACCATAAAAGCCAGAAGATCCTGGACTGATATCATACAGACCCTAAAAGAACATAAATGTCAGCCCAGACTACTATACCCAGCAAAACTGTCAATTATTATTGATGGAGAAACCAAAATATTCCATGACAAATCCAAATTTACACAGTATCTCAACACAAACCCAGCACTTCAAAGGATAATTGGTGGAAAACTCCATCACAAGGAGGGAAACTACAACCTGGAAAAAGCAGGAAAGTAATCTTCCAAAAACCGTAAAAGAAGGTAGCTACACAAACATATCTCCACTGCCAATAACAAAAATAACAGGAAACAACACTCATTTTTCCTTAATATCTCTTAATATCAATGGACTCAATTCTCCAGTAAAAAGACATAGACTATCAGACTGGATACGTAAACAGGACCCAACATTTTGCTGCATTCAGGTAACGCACCTCTGTGGAAAGGACAGACACTACCTCAGAGTAAAAGGTTGGAAAACAATCTACCAAGCAAATGGTCCCAAGAAACAAGCTGGAGTAGCGATTCTAATATCAAATAAAATCAGTTTTCAACCAGAAGTACTCAAAAAAGATAAAGAAGGACACTTCATATTCATGAAAGGAAAAATGTACCAAGAGGAACTTGCAATTCTCAACATCTATGCCCCAAATGTAAGGGCACCCACATACATAAAAGACACTTTACTAAAACTTAAAGCATACATTGCACCCTACACAATAATAGTGGGAGATTTCAACACCCCACTCTCAGCTATGGACAGATCATGGAAACAGAAACTAAATCGAGACACAATGAAACTAACAGAAGTTATGAACCAATTGGACTTAACTGACATCTATAGAACATTTCATTCTAAAACAAAAGAATACACCTTCTTCTCAGTACCTCATGGTACCTTCTCGAAAATAGACCATATAATTGGTCACAAAACAGGCCTCAACAGATACAAAAAGATTGAAATAATCCCCAGCACCTTATCAGACCACCATGGATTAAGACTTGTCTTTGACATGGACAAAAACATCAGAAAACCGACATACACTTGGCAACTGAACAATGCTCTACTCAATGATAACTTGGTCAAGGAAGAAATTAAGAAAGAAATTAAAGACTTTTTAGATTTAAATGAAAATGAGGACACATCATATCAAAACATGTGGGACTCATTGAAAGCAGTACTAAGAGGAAAAATCATAGCTCTAAGTGCTCACAAAAAGAAAGTGGAAAGAGCATACATCAACAACGTGACAGCAAACCTGAAAGCATTAGAACAAAAAGAAGCTAATATACCCAAGAGGAGTAGACGGCAGGAAATAGTCAAACTCAGGGCTGAAATCAACCAAGTCGAAACAAAAAGAACTATACAAAATATCAACAAAACCAGGAGCTGGTTCTTTGAGAAAATCAACAAGATAGACAAACCCTTAGCCAGACTAACCAAAGGGCGCAGAGACAGCATTCAAATTAATAAAATCAGAACTGAAAAGGGAGACATAACAACAGAAACAGAGGAAATTAAAAAAATTATCAGATCCTACTACAAAGGCCTATACTCAACAAAATTGGAAAATCTGGAGGAAATGGACAATTTTCTAGATAGATACCAGGTACCAAAGTTAAATGAGGAGCAGATAAACCACCTAAACAGTCCCATAACGCCTAAAGAAATAGACACAGTCATTAAAAATCTTCCCACCAAAAAAATGTCCGGGGCCAGATGGTTTCAGTGCAGAATTCTTTCAGACCTTCAAGGAAGACCTAATACCAATCCTCTTCAAGTTATTCCATCGAATAGAAACAGAAGGAACACTACCCAATTCATTCTATGAAGCTACCATTACACTCATACCTAAACCACAGAAAGACCCAACAAAGAAAGAGAACTACAGACCAATCTCTCTTATGAATATTGATGCAAAAATACTCAATAAAATTCTCGCAAACCGAATCCAACAACACATCAAAACAATTATCCATCAAGATCAAGTAGGCTTTATCCCAGGAATGCAGGGATGGTTCAATATTCGGAAATCCATCAATGTAATCCACTACATAAATAAACTCAAAGAGAAAAACCACATGGTCATATCACTAGATGCTGAGAAAGCATTTGACAAAATTCAACATCCCTTCATGTTAAAAGTCTTGGAAAGATCAGGAATACAAGGCCCATATCTAAACATAGTAAAAGCAATATACAGCAAGCCAGTAGCCAACATCAAACTAAATGGAGAGAAACTTGAAGCAATCCCACTAAGATCAGGGACTAGGCAAGGCTGCCCACTCTCACCTTACCTATGCAATATAGTACTGGAAGTCTTAGCTAGAGCAATTAGACAACAAAAGGAAGTCAAAGGGATACAGATAGGAAAGGAAGAAGTCAAAATTTCACTATTTGCAGATGATATGATAGTATACTTAAGTGAACCTAAAACTTCCACCAGAGAACTCCTAAACCTGATAAACAACTTTAGCAATGTGGCTGGATATAAAATCAACTCAAACAAATCAGTAGCCTTCCTCTACTCAAAGGATAAACAGGCAGAGAAAGAAATCAGGGAAATGACACCCTTCACAATAGCCACAAATAAAATAAATTATCTTGGAGTGAATCTAACAAAGCAAGTGAAAGATCTGTATGACAAGAACTTCAAGTCTCTCAAGAAAGAAATTGAAGAACATCTCAGAAGATGGAAAGATCTCCCATGCTCCTGGATTGGCAGGATTAATTTAGTAAAAATGGCTATCCTGCCAAAAGCAATCTACAGATTCAATGCAATACCCATCAAAATTCCAAATCAATTCTTCATGGAGATAGAAAGAGCAATTTACAAATTCATTTGGAATAACAAAAAACCTAGGATAGCGAGAACTATTCTCAACAATAAAAGAACCTCTGGGGGAATCACCATTCCGGACCTCAAACTGTACTACAGAGCAGTAGTGATAAAAACTGCTTGGTATTGGTACAGAGACAGAAAGGACGATCAATGGAACAGAATTGAAGACCCAGAAATAAACCCGCATACCTATGGTCACTTGATATTTGACAAGGGAGCTAAATTCATCCAGTGGAAAAAGGACAGCATTTTCAACAAGTGGTGCTGGCTCAACTGGAGGTCAACATGTAGAAGAATGCAAATTAATCCATTCTTATCTCCTTGCACAAAGCTCAACTCCAAGTGGATAAAGGACCTTCACATAAAGCCAGGTACACTGAAAATATTAGAAGAGAAGTTGGGGAAGACCCTCGAATACCTAGGCACAGGGGAAAAGTTCCTGAACAGATCACCAATGGCTTATGCTCTAAGATCAAGAATCGACAAATGGGACCTCATCAAATTGCAAAGCTTCTGTAAGGCAAAGGACACTGTCAACAAGACAAAACAGCAACCAACAGATTGGGAAAAGATCATTACCAATCCTACATCTGATAGGGGGCTAATATCTAATATTTACAAAGAACTCAAGAAATTAGACGCCAAACAACAAAATAACCCCATTAAAAAATGGGGTACAGAGCTAAACAAAGAATTCTCAACTGAGGAAACTCGAATGGCCGAGAAGCACCTTAAGAAATGCTCAACATCCTTAGTCATCAGGGAAATGCAAATCAAAACAACACTGAGATACCACCTCACACCAGTCAGAATGGCTAAGATCAAAAACTCAGGTGATAGTAGATGCTGGCGAGGATGTGAAGAAAGAGGAACACTCCTGCATTGTTGGTGGGGTTGCAAGCTGGTACAACCACTTTGGAAGTCAGTCTGGCGGTTCCTCAGAAAATTGGACATAGCACTACCTGAGGACCCAGCTATACCACTTCTGGGTATATACCCAGAAAATGCCTCAACAAATAACAAAGACATATGCTCCACTATGTTCATAGCAGCCCTATTTATAATAGCCAGAAGCTGGAAAGAACCCAGATGCCCTTCAACAGAGGAATGGATACAAAAAATGTGGTACATTTACACAATGGAATATTACTCAGCTATTAAAAATAATGAATTCGAGAAATTCTTAGGTAAATGGCTGGATCTAGAAAATATCATCCTGAGTGAGGTAACCCAATCACAAAAGAACACACATGGTATTTACTCACTGATAAGCGGAGATTAGCCCAAAAGCTTGAAACAACAAAGATTCAACTACCAGACGACACGAAGCTCATGAAGAAGAAAGAACAAGTGAGGATGCCTAGGTCATTCTTAGAAGGAGTAACTAAATAACCAAGGGAGCAAATATGGAGACAAAGTGTGGGTCAGAATCTGAAGGGGGGGTTGTAGGGAGACCATTGTGTCTGGGTATTCATTCCATAGGCAGTCACCAAAAATAGATGCTGATAGGGATGTCAGGATGGGAAAGCTGACAGCAGCCTGATAAGGCTGTCTCCTTAGAGGTCTCTCAGAGTCGGACATACCCAGAGACAGATACCCACAGCTATCCATTAATCTGATCAAAGTTCCCAATGGAGGAGTTAGAGAGTAAATTGAAGGAACCGTGAACCATAAGGGCTGGTGGCCCTGTGAGGAGAGCAAGAATACCAACCAGCCAGAGCTCCCCAGGGTCTAAACCACCAGCCCAGGAGCACATAGGGAGAGACACATGACTCCAGCTGTATATGTAGGGGAGGATGGCCCTGTTGGGCATAGGTGGGAGACAAGATCATTGGTACCCTGAAGGCTGAGCACTGAGGGGGGGGGGGAATCTGAGGGTGGGGAGGGAGGCTGGGGGTAGGTGGGTAAACACCTTCATAGAGGCAGGAGGAGGGGGGATGGGATAAGGGGTTCCTGGGTGGTGGGGGAAATATGGTAAGGGGATAAAATTTGAAATGTAAATATTATATCCAATAAAAGAGGGGAAAAATAGAAAAGCGGTTAGAACCAACATTCTTAATAAAATGTCAGCCCTCTTAAAAAAAAAACTATCTTGATACTAAAATTTGTTTTGAGAATTGTATATTGCAGAATGATCAGCCTTGGTGTATCTACTCAACAAGCAAGCTGGGCAGACCTGCTCAAACCTCTGAGGTCTGTGAATTCCATCTGGAGGCAGCGAAGACACAGCATCAGAGGATTGTCAACTTGCTCTCCCCCCCCACTCCTCTTCTAATATCTCAACGCCCATAATCAGCTTGAAGAAGCTAATGATGAGTCAGCGCCCCTATTCCCTGGGCATGGGGACTAAGGTGGTAAATGTTGGGCTGTCTCCCTAGGGAAAAGTAGTGGTTTTGTCGGAATAGAGAGGATTAGCTAGGGTTTATTACATAGCCATAACCTATTAGTAGAAATCTGTATAATTAACATCAAGATGAAGATATAAATTCTTAAATGGCACCAATTTACTTTGTTTACAAATTTTAAGGTTTTCATTGGCATGAGCTTCTTAGTGATATAAGAGTGAGATGAATATTGTTACTCTCATAGGCATTGTACCAGTATAACACACTTAGGAATACAAAGCTTAGACCCAGTCCTTCTTTAACTTTTTTAACTGATTTGAGATGGTCAGCCTGTGAGTTAAGGAACTATAGCAAATTCATTACTTGGAGTTTATTATAAGGGTGTTCTCTATGTTTTATTTAGAAATAGCTGAGTGGAGTTAACAGGCAACAGTCCAGATTACCTTACATGGATAGCTGGTTTTCAAAACATCAGAAATCCTTAGAATTGACATGACAAACATTTCAGTATTAATGTTCATTTACATTAGAGACCTGTCTGCTCCGGACAGCTTCCTATGTTAAATTCTAAGAAGAAATTGAGCATCCTTGGAGTTACTCCAGTTGTGGTGAGACAGCCACTAGGCAAGAAGTGCCACTTTCCTTCTACAGACAAATTACTGTCCAGAAAAGGACACACTTGCAGAATAGTCGACTGATTATATCTGCCTAGACAGAGTAATCAGCCCTTAATAATTCTGCAGCACTAAGGTCTGTCAGATGATCCTAGGCCAGAAGGCAGAAGAACAGATGCTCCAACGTTTTGAAGTAGAGCGAGTGTCCAGGTGTTCAGAGGTCTCTATAAATTGCTAAGTTTTAGAAGCTATGCTTGGTGCTTCCCACAATTATAGTCAACTCAGTCATTCTGGATTTCTGATGGGGTTGAAAACTTATAGCTATTTACTTTGAGAGAAAAGATCTGAGTGTATGGTCATCAGCTGACATTCATCCTAAATCCAAGGAAAAAGCCAGGTTCAGAACTAAGTGTTTTAGTTAGGATAGATGACAGAGGTGCTGGTTAGTCAACAAAAGGATGGACTGGGTATTAGGACTATCTTGTACCTCACTGGTACAAATAGGCATAATTATGCTCTAATTGTATTTTGAGAGAAAAGTTTCCTTTTAACAGGAAGGGTGATGTGTAGGAGGAGCTAAGGTGGGAGGAGTACTGAGAGGAAGAAAAGGAGTAAGAAGAGGAGAAGAAGAAGGAGAGGAGAAGCTAGGTGATGAAAGAGAGATAGAGGGGGGAGACAGGGAAGCAGATGTTCATGTATCTCCACCAGTCAAAGATAGTTGATATATCTAGGTTGGGTAGTGGGTTACACCTCTGATTGAACAATACCAAACTTATAAAGCCTATGATTAACATTTCTTAAAAAAATGTATAAATGCAAAAAGGAAAAGGGGGCATGGGATAGGGGTTTTCTAAGGGGGGGGGGATGGGGAAACGGGATGGTATCTGAAGTGTAAATGAAAGATCTAATAAAATAAAAAAAAAAGAAATTACAAAATCACAGGCTGCCTAAAGATTCCAAGGAATATTGTCTACTATCCCCTCAAACACGGTGCTGATTCAGACAGAGAGGGCAGTGGTGGTAACACCATCCTCCACCATGCTGTCTGTGGGCAGCCAGAGCCAACTTATGCACTTTAGGAACATGGTACTGTAAACGAAGACAGAGAAGAGATGTACAGATGACTCAACAATGAAATACGTGTGGCATGCAGAGTGTGGGAGCCTGTTCAAGAAAGTTGTGAACTTACTGTGAATTAGGATGGGACAGAATCGAGAATGTTCTTCCCATAAGGTATCCTTGTAGAAAGAATTGCATAAACTGTAATAAATGAATGTGCTTGAAAGTAAGGATATGAAAGGAGTACCCTGACTTCCTCACACTATAACCTGTGATTATTATATTTATTGGAATAACTATTATATTTGTTGGAAAGGTATTGGCTTGGAGGAATATTCTTGGCTCTTAAATAGGACCAAGTTTATACTCATAAGTCATAACATTATGTATATTCCTTTGATGTGCTAGTATTTGCTTAAGCTATCCATAAATGGCATCTCATGTTTTGCTTCCTTTTCTGGTAAAAATGAGTTCTTTGCACTACTCCTCAGTACAAACTCCTGAAGTCCCTTAGTTACCCTACTCAGATCTTTGGCATTTCCTTCAATCCACCTAGACTTAGCCACACTGCTTTGGGTGAATCAACAGCAAAGGGTCAGCTTTACAAGTATAGATGCTCAAGCAATCCCTGAATGAGCATACTGTTGATGGAGGTAATTGGGAAGACACCAGTTAAAATTAAATGCTTTCTTACTGTTTCTTTTCCATAAAGATCAGCAAAAGCAACTTGCTTTCTACTGACAAGGCTGTCAATACACCCCACTCTTCTACCTCAAAGGCCTCCAGTCCCATGTCAAGAGTTAGTTTGTAGGGATCTTGATCTTTTGTCTCCTCCACCATAAACATTGATCACTTGGTAGCAACCACTCTAGACTTGTTAATGAAGCATCCCGATAGATGATAAGAAATAAGTCCAACCAAACCTGAAAGACCTTCTGTGTCAGTAAAAGTACTAGGCATTCAATAGTGTGGGGCATGAAGAGATGTTCCCTCTAGGGAAGATTTCTTAACCTGTGGGCCATGTCCCCTTTGGAGGTTGAATGACCCTTTCACAGGAGTCACCTAAGAGCATCAAAAACGTAGATATTTACATTATGGTTCATTCATAACAATAACAAAATTCCAGTTATAAAGTAGCAACAAAGATGAGTTTATAGTTGGGGTCACCACAACATAAGGAACTAGATTAAGGGTCTTAGCATTAGGAAGGTTGAGAACCATTGATCTAAGGTGAAAGATAAGTTGTTGCACCTGTCTTTTATCATCAATAAACATATATACAAATTAATAAGTACAATTCTTAGTGGTATATTTGGACTTGGGAAACACTACACTTCTAACTTTAGTATGATACCCTAGTCCATATATCTAATGACTTGGAAGGGTCTTAGATTTAAGTGGGTAACAGAGTGTGGTAAAAACTCTTTAAGAGATGCAGGATTCTGCACAGGCTTCTATGCCACTTGTGCCATGTGACACAGCAGAGTCAATAGTACTTGAGCTATTGGTACTAGATAGAGATGTTGTTTAGGGTCTCTGGCAGGTACTCAGAGGTAAATCACAGTAAAGGGTCTTAGGATTTTGGAGCAAGGTGATGCTGTCATCTTTATACAACTATTTTCTCTTTGAGAGGCAGCTCTTGTCTTGCTATTGGGACTCTTAGGAAACTGAACATTTGACAATAGACTGAGCTGCCTATATCAAGCTGGATGCTGTTTAACTCACCAAAACGTGAAGGTGAATGTACACACTAACACTCCAGCATCAAATGGAAGTGGTGTACACATGATCAGGCCTGAGACGATCCTTCCCAAAGATACAAATAAGTAACATAAAGAAATTTTCCAATTGTCTACGATTTCTACTTGTAATACAAGATGTCTTCTGTGTCCATGTGTGCACTTTTGGCCTCAAGAGCTGTGGCTCACAGATGCAGGTGCCATTCAGAAGTGGGACACCCTGAGGGACATTGGTGAAGAGAAATCTTCACAGAGATCATAACTTCAGGCAGGGCTCATGCTCATGCATTTTCTTGGAAGGAGAACTGGCCAGATGTGTGATTGATTACGGATTCCTGATTCTTGGGTGGTAGCCAATGGTTTGGCCAGATAGTTGGGGACTTAGAAAGATCACTATTAGAAACTTTGTGTGAAAGACATTTGGGAAAAAATATATGGCTACTTTTTTTCCAACTGGACAAAGGTTGTGAAACTACTCAAGTTCCCTGTGATTGCTCAGGAAAGAATGATCTCAGTAGATGAGGAGTTAAACAATCTAGTAAGGAATATGACTCATTCTGTAAATGAAAATCAACCCCCCTCTCTCTTGAAATCCCTGTATTTGCCCACTGGTCCATGAACAAAGTGATCATGACTAGTGGGCAAATACAGGGCTAGGGGTTAAGTTTTTCTTAGGCACATACCATGGTCTTTTGTAGGATTCATATCCCGCTCTAATTTCAGAGTCTACAATTGTTCATCAGCATGGTACGTGTTGTGGGGTAGGTTGGAAGGTTGTGTGTATTAGTAGCTTAGTTTCTACTAGGGAGATGACTAAACAACACAGAAATTTCCTCAGATGAAACTGAGATGATTTATTGGTAAGTTAAGTAAACACAGTCAGTAAGCATGCTTGTTGTTGTTGTTATTGTTTTGTAACATTAATAAAAAAAAAACTATTCCTCTGAGTCTCTATGGTCATGTTCCAACCATTGGCATCTCCTTGGAGTGTGTATAGCCACCACCAGTATTTATTAAACAGTTACCACATATTAATCTCGATCAAGCAGTTACCTTTCTCCCCCTTCCTGTGCACTGGATCTCAGTTGCTCTTGCTTTCCCCAGGACCATCTTTCAAGGCAGCATCTTTGAATTGCTCTTCACCATTTATTAAGCTTAGATTAGATGCTGTGAATATAGCTATGTGAGAACATCTCCTAGTACAATAGCAAGGGCATCGCTTCCCGTTTGCCTGCAAGTGTTGTTTCTCCTGACTTAATTGGAGCCACAAAGTCGAAGCAGGCAGCTACTGCTTACTCTGAAATTTTATTTATAATATAGACTTGAGAGACTCTAGGCCATAAAAGAAGAAGGGTATGTCATGACCATGGGCAAAACATTTTACTTTTATTTGTGTTCGGCTTCTCTCATTGAGTTCTCTGTCCTGCGCTCGACAAGTATAACCCTTCCCATAAGCACATGGCTTTACAGCTGCCAGTACCAATAATTTTCAAAGTTAATGATTTTTCTGCTCTTGCCACCAGCTCCATACTACTGGCTTCTCCCCCACTCAATTCATTTGTTCCACCATAGTCTGAGTTTATAGGCTTAGCCATAAATCCAAGCATATGCTTTTATCTTTAGAAATCTTTCTTCACTTCCTGCTCCCTTCAGGGAAAGTAACCCAGTGTTGTCCAATCCAGACCTAGGTTTCTCCTTGAGCCATCTTCCTTGTTATTCTTATCTAGAACTGTTTCCTTCCCCTGTCACAGGATAATTGCAAACTGTCTTTTTTTCTTTCCAGTCTATCTAATGACTTTAAAGTTCTGTCTAGATAATTTTTTAAGATTTACTTTTTAGTGTGTGTGTGTGTGTGTGTGTGTGTGTGTGTGTTTAACTTGCATGAATATAAGTGTTTCGTGTGTATGTGTGGTACCCTCAGAGGCTAGAAGGTAACAGATTCTCTGGAACTGAGTCCTCTGCAAGAAGAGAAAATCCTTAACCACTGAATAATTTCTCCAGATACCTGTGTGGCCATATTTGATTGACATGCAAAAGGATTTATATGTTTAATGTATCATGTTGATGAGTTTGTAGATAAGTGTATATTTATGAAATGTAAGCACAATCAGTTCTGTAAACATGCCTGACTCTTCCAATTCCTTTCATTTTTTTTTTCCAGCTAGGAAATATCTTTAGATCAAGTTTACATTCAGCCCTTACAGCTCTTACTTACATAAACCATTCCTCGAAGCTGCCTGCCAAGTCTATCTGTTTAGGGGACTAGCAGAGCAGTTTGCTCCATTTATAATATGAGTTTCATTGTGCAATAACTTACCTGCTCATAGGTCACTTTCCTACTAAATCGAGAGCGCCACCTAGAATATCTTATGCTCTTATTCATCTTTGCATTCTCTGTGACTTGCATGATTTGTTGTGTAGCAAATGCTCAAAAATGGCTGCTGAATGAAGGGAGAAAAATTTCCCGCTTAGTTAACAAGTATATATATTGCTATTCTCAAGTGATAGCTCAATCATAGGAGATAGATGCCATGATCCCAGCACAAAATCTCTGATAACTGAAGCCTCAAAAGTGTCTAATTGAAATAAACAAGCATCTCTCTGGCAGTATTTTGACACAGTAGTTAGGAAAACAGCATGGCTATTCTGGGCTTGCTGTCATCTCCCACTCATCTCCAGAACAATTATGGAATGAGCTTTTGGCTGGCACTGATGACTTAGGAATTCAAGCTCTGTGAGATGCCACCACTGTTTCACTTCTGATCCCCTCCTTCCCCCGCTGCTCTCTGGGAAGGTCTGGGCCAGGCATGAGATCTCCTGAGTCAGAAGAGTGCTCATGCCCAAATGGGAATCAATAGGCTTTGGAGCTTTAGGTTAACAGAACATTTTCCTTGCTTTGTACATAACTATTCATCCCCCCACTATCCTTTGCAGACTCATTAATAAACAGCAATAAAGAAACACACACAACACACACACACAATCTATAGTCTTTGGACAAATTCTGAAAAGCTTTTGATTCCATTTGTTACCCCTCTTCTATCCAAAAAGGCTCAATTTAAAATCTCTTTGGTCCAGACGGATTTCTGGACTGCTCAACTAGTTTTATCAATGTCAATATTTTCCTCAGTTATTGCCAGTTTTGATCATGGGCTACTGCCAAAATTCATGTATCATTCATCTGTGAGTCTCTCCCCATAGACAGCCTGTTTATAAGCTCATGTTCCAGTGACAGAAAGCATATGGGTTGACTCATCGTCCTGTAGCCAGTCCAGCATCAACAGTTTGCCTTCACTCGGCTAATTAGACCTTCAAGCTAGATAGCTGGTTACGCTCTTTCACACACATGGCCAGAGTATTTGGGAACAAAGAACTATGGTAATCTTAACAACTAACATGCTTTATCTTATGTTTATGACACTTTATTTCTCACAGTTCCGGATAACATACACATTGGGGGGGGGGGTCGCTGCATCAGTCCAGCAAGCTCCAACACAGCTGAGTCGTCAGGATTTTGTAGTGTGATGACACAGGCATGCGCGTAGCACCAGCATGGACTTCCTGTTTACATTAACAATTACGAGTAAGCACTTTCAAGAGCTCTCATTCACACAGCAGAAAAGATGAACTTCATGGTTACTTTTTGTAACTGCTAATAAAGACACCTATCATTATATCTCTCTGTACAATTTGGGTTGTCAAAGTTACTATCACTGAAAACAATTTTATTTATTTTTTTGAGAAAGGGTCTTACTATGTAGCCCAAGATGCCCGGGAACTCTCTATGTAGAACAAGCTGGTGTCAGACTTATAAAGATCTGCCAACTTCGGTCTCCTGAGTGCTGAGATTAAAGTCCTGCTCTACCACACCGGCCTGAAAACCATTTTTATATCCAAAGTAAAGCAGTAGAGAACCCAGAGTCAGAATGCCCATGTTATAGATTCAAATCAGGGAAACTGAATTGTATGTGAGGATTTTTCAGTTTTCTGAAATTCCATCTTTAATAAGAGAGAATCGGAAACAAAGTGGTGCTTAACTTTGTTACTACGTTGCCATCTCACACTTGGAGAAATAAAGTTGTATTTAGGAAAATATATGTATATTCACATATGCGTGCAATATCAATTAATGAAAGAAGAGGCCATGAATTTGAAGAGGAGTGGGGAGGAGTGTATGGAAGACGTGAGGAAAGGCGAGGGAGACATGTTTTAACTATATTATAATCTCAAAAAAAAAAAAAAAAAAAGAACCATGAACAACAGCAAAATGAAAAGGATACTATAGGAAAAATAGGAAAAGAAAAGACAGGGAGAATGAAACAGGACTAGGAAGGATGGCAACAGTGGTTAGAAATCATTTGTCCCTCAGTCTGGAAGATTTAGAGATTCTCAAAGACACATGGTTAGATGAAGGGAGTCACCCTGGAGAGTGTGTGGCCACAGGGGCATTGTCTGCTGTGTCTGTCATCTTCCAGCTCTACCCTGGCTGCTTCTGTTGCTTGGATTACTGTTCTCCACAAATGGGTGGAGCTGGTAGGAGACGCAGAAGTTGTCACCAGTGGGTTTGTGCGGCCTCAGCACCAGTTTTCTTTCAGCAGCTTTGGCAAATTGGAGGCCCTTTTGCAGGAAGGATTCTGAAGTGTGTCACAAAGGACGTTGTCAGATTGCTCATAGAGCAATATCTGTCTTCAGAGAGCACTGGGCCCTCCCAGACCATAGGGACTAGATGGTTATTGGAGTATAACCAACTCCCACTAATTACAATCCCACATGTCTTCTTCTGAAAGCCCGTCTTTCTGTATCCTGTGTTTTAATACATTGCTTGACAAAACCCAGATGGTATTTTACTACATATTTTACTCTCAGCAGGGCACAAGCACAGACCCCATAACCATAAACATACTTCCATAGGAAAAGATTAAACAGTGGGAACCATATTAAGGAAAAAAATCCCCATAGAAGACCTTTGCATATAAAGGAAATATTAAAAGACGAGAATAGGCTAAGAGAAATGTTTTTGTATATGAAACTTCAGAATCACTACGTTAATATATAGTTAATTATACAAAAAGTCTAAGTATAGAAGAAGCTTATGGAAGAGTAAAACTGAGTTCTTCCGACTCCCACACTCCTGGTGGCTGTTTCTGATTCTTTGTTAACAGTTTGGTGCACAGATAAACATTCAGAATCCAAGTATCTGCACGAGCTCCTCAGCCTTCTCCCATGTCTAGAGGATGACTAGTCAGCAGTCTATGGAGAAGGAAGGATATTCCTTGAGTAAAGCTTGCTTAGAGAAATGTCTACTCAGAAGGGGATCTTAATGTCTTGTGATCCCTCTTGGGCCACGCGCACATGGCTCCTGGTTACCTTCTAGACCAGTGTTTCTCAACCTGTGTGTCATGATCCCTCTGGGGGTGAAACAACCCATCCACAGGAGTCACATATCAGATATCCTGCATATGCCCATTATGATTCATAGCTGCAGCAAAGCTAGTTACGGAGTAACAACAAAATAATTGTGTAGTTGGGGGTCACCACAATACAAGAGGCTGTTATTAAAAGGAAGCATTAGGAAGGTTGAGAACCACTGTTCTAGGTCCCCAGAGACCCCTCAGCAGGGAAATCCTTGCCCTCTCAACTTGAGCTGCAAAGGGACTGAGGTGGAGAGTGTCTGCCTCTCTCCTTTCTTCATCTCCTTGTCCTCAGCACTACGACAAGGTCTGAGTTTTGCTGAAAGGAATGAAACATGCCATGATGCTTTTATTATGACCTGCTCCAAGGTTCAGAAAAGCAGCAGCCTAGAAGCTAAAACCTTGGGACACTGTTCTCATGTAACATACAAGACTCATTACTGAACCTGGGACTCTTTGCTGAGGGCAATGCTTCCTAAGAGATTATAACACAAAATAGGTTATAATTATTGACATAAAAACTGTACATAATAAGACAGATTGGGAGTGGGTAGACATTCTAAATTTAGTTCCCTTTAAGATTATTCTTGCTAATGTTAATCAAAGACTTCTGCCCTTTTGGGTTTTTTACTTCTGAATGAATCCCCATGTGTAGGGAAATCATATCACTTAGATCAGTTGTCTCCAGATTCATATCACATCCATTTCCCACTAAGTATTCAGATACACACACACACACACACACACACACACACACACACGACATATTTTCATACAATACACACACAGACAGGCACACTGACACACACATGCACACAGGTGTTCATACCCTCATGCATACAGATGCACATACACAGGCACACAAACACGCACACACACACAGATGCGCAGAGGCATATACACGGTCAAAGTCACACACATGCACACACATAGGCACACAAAAGCACACACACAGTCATAGTCACACACACACACACACCTCACTCACATACAGAAATACAGACACACTCATATTCTGTGAATCAGAGGCTACATAGCATGAGCCACTTGGGAAAAACTGAAAATAAAGCCTCAGACACCTCGACATTTGCTGTGCAATGTGTGAACGTTTCCATTTCAAGTCAGCATCTCATTTGGCAGTGCAAAGGTCATTGCTTCCCTTCAGTCTCAAATCTGTTCTCACTATCCTTCAAACCTGCCTTAGTCGACCTATGTATAAAAGAAGGAGATTGGGATGATACATAAAATTATACTTAAAGGCCAGACCTTTAGCTATTCAGTTAAAGTTAATAGAGTTTGTGTTAATCCAGCCGAATCCCAGGTTAATAACTTTTAAGTTGGGAGAGGCAGTTTTATTCTTCCCATTATATTGAAACACGCCTATATGAAAGGATGTACTACTTTATTACAAGAAAAAATGTAGCACACAGTCTACAAATTGCTGGAAAACATATATGAGAAAAAAAAACGCAACAAATTAATATTCTAGCATTATAAAACCGTAAGAAAAAGGAATCCTAATAGCAAAAATGGTAGAAACTGGTATTATTAACAGAAAAAAGTAAATTATTAAATAAAAACATGAGCATTGCTAACAATACATAGTCAACATGAAGTGTAATGGAACCACTATTGCTAGCTATCCTATTTACAAAAAAATGTTCAGAGATGTCCTGACCACAGAGATGAGATGAGTCCTCTGCCTTTATCCAAATAATTTATCACACTTGACCCAGAGAAGGAGCTCAGAAATGTCTCACAGAATGCTACCTTTTAATAACACTCTATGTTAATTAACTGATTGTTCATATTATGGATACACAGGTAGTCATATGCCTGTGCATGTAGAAACCAGAGGTTAACCTTATTGTTGTTCTTTGGGAGCAGTCCAGCTTGTGACAAAGTGTATCCCTTAGTACCTGGAACTGACTAAGTAGGCAGGCAGGCTGGTGCTGCGTCTCCATCCCCCCCCCCCCCGCCCCCAGCATTGAGTTACAAACATGAGCCATGAAATCTAGCTTTTCACCTGTGTGCTGGGAATTGAACTCTGGTCTTCATGTTTGTGTGACAAGTATTTTACCAGCTGAATGGAATCCCACTTCTGATGAATTAATGTTTCAAAACAAATAGTTATTGAAAATACTCAATGCATAAAATTTCAGTATTAGAATATCTGAAATTTAGGGAAATTCATTAAATATTGGAATTAGGGGACAGTACAATTATGTTGTATACATGCATGGAATATTACATGCAGGTAATTTTCCATTAATGTAAGTAAGAAAACACTTTCAATGTTCAATAAAAATAGTATATAAATCTATTTTTAAGGCATGAAGATACATGTATTGATAATTTAACTGTGCTTAGGTTACTTACAAAGTCTTCACTCAGTTCACAACTGAAGTCTTCACTCACTTATGTCTTTTATGATTCTTTCCACAGTTTTCCATCATGATTATGTATCACTTTTGTCATCAGAAAAATAACTATTTACATTTAAAGACCATGTGTTAAATTATAACACAAAGTCTACACAAAATATCAGTGACAGGGTAAAGCACAGAATTATGATTTGCTTTATTACTTCCTGACTCTAAAGGTAGTTACATTTCAAAACATGGGAACTATAGGTTTAAATCTTTCTTACAGCTGTGATAAAGTCATGTCTTCCACCCCAACCACCATAGCACATGGGAGCAATACTGCAGTGACACATTCTTAAGTCCAGTTGCCAACTTTGCAAAGGAGCACTTGAACTAACACGATACTAACATGTTAGTCACAGGTGCTAACATTTACAGTGGTCACACATGATACACATCTAGTGTTGGTCTTTGTGATGTCAGTTTACATTGTTGCTTATATTAACAGATATATAGATTTAGAAAATAGATATCCCAGGAAGTTTTAAAAGATAATTTTCAAAACTGTACATATGATGTAAAAATAGATTCCCTAAGAAAGGAATGTATATAATGATTCAGACTTCATTAAGCTGATTACAGATTCCCATGTGTAGCTTTCACAGAGAGTTGACTGTAAATCTTATTTATTAAAACCTAGATGTCTTGTGCTAAACCCACTGATCTGGCAGTTAATCTCATGCTTAATGGGCAGGTTTGAGCATGAACTCAGCACTTCTGTGAACAGGAAGTTCCATGTGAACTGAGAAAGCAAAAAAAATGTCCTGTGCCCTCTTATTTGAAGGGCAGAGATCGAAACAAGAAGTTCACTGAAGCTGTATTTCATATTAATATTCTGTACAGACAACAACAATCACAACAAAAAAAATCACGTATCTATTCTCCAGGCTACATGAGTTTCTTCTTCAGGATGTTTTCCAGTATGGTTCAATAGCTGGGGACAGAAAACACAATATTCTATTTGGCAAAAGTGGGGATATTTCAAAGCTCTTTTATGTTCTGCTTCAGGATTTTAATTGATGATTAGATAATTAAAACAAAGCATGGAAAAACTATGTATCTAAGGATATTCGCACAAGAAATAGATCTCACCAAGTACTTTACTCCTGGAACTGGAAATGCAGCAGTAACATAACACTTCTGTTCTCAGGAGCAGAACATCTGCTCCTGAGAACACTAAATAAACACTGAATTTATAATGTGATTTCAAGGAGTAGTAAGTGCTACAAAAAAAATCAGGATAAGGGGTTAGGTAACAACATACTTGTGTAATGCCTGCTTTTAGAGAGTATCAAAAAGCTCTAAGAGGATGTCCAATTTAGACAAAATTCGTAAGAAAGTGAGAAAACCAGTCATTATACAACCTGAAAGATAAAAGTCTCCGGGTATACCGAGGAGTGTGTATAAAAATCCAAGATGAAACCAGGTTTGACACATATGAAGAAGGATGAGAAGGCTGATGTGCAGGTATCAAGGGGGCTGTGGGGAAGACGAGGCAGTGGGGGACTGTGGGAAAGATGAGGCAGTGGGGGACTGTGGGGAGGATGAGGCAGTGGGGGGGCTGTGGGGAGGATGAGGCAGTGGGGGGCTGTGGGGAGGATGGGGCAGTGTATTAGTTATTCCTCTCTTGTTGGGATGAATTACTCTACCAAAAGCAACCTATGGAAGACATTAACTATTTCAACTTAGGGTTTCAGAACAATACAGTCCATCACAGCAGGGAGGCATGTCATCAGGAACAGAAAGCTAGCTGATCGAATTTTTATCCACACTGGAAAGGGGGTGCTAGAGGGAGGGAGGAAGAAGATGTAGGGGAAGGCTTTACCTCATAATGTTTCCATTACTTCTCCAGAGTGCCAGCTACTGGAAGAGAAAAGACAACTTAGAGGGTGGGAAAATATTTTCAAATCATATGTTATAGAGGGTTTAAAATCCAGAAATCCATCTATCTATCCATCCATCCATCAACTGATCAATTGGTTGATCTATCATCTTAAAACAACAGAAGCAACCAACCTTTCAAATGGGCAAAGAACTTAAAGAGGCATTTTTTTCTAAGAAGATAGTGTGTAGGCTTATATTTTTTAAAACATACTTTAATATGTGTACTTAAATGTTTTAACCTCCCTTTTAGACCACCACTTATCAGAGGTATTGGAAAGGGAAAGTTAATAGGGCAAAGGAGGATGTGGACTTGTTTAGAAATATTTGGGGGGGGGAGGGCATCTAATCTGTGTTGTCAGGAGTTTAATTTACATGAATTAGCAGCAGAATGGTAGTTTGATTTAGAAGAAACTGTGAGGCTCTGCCAATCAGCCTTAGTCCTTGGAAACAGTATGAAGCTGCCAGAACACCACCAGAAGTTTTTTTGGTGTTCTCCCACTCCCTGAAGTCTCAGCAAATGATGACCAGCAAAGGGTGGCGAGGTGAACCAATACCACACAGCATCATCAGCGAAGGCCAGCATCCGCAAAGCCCAACAAAGACCAGCAAAGAGTGGCAAGGCAAACCAACATCATATAGCCCTGTCCACTGGTGGTTGGATTATAATTATACCCTTTTAAAACATTATGTGTTCTCTCAAGCATCTGCTCTAGCAAAATATCATATGCCCCCCCACCCTTTAGGCAGCTTTTAGAAAATACCATGTGTTTCTCTTCAGCAAAACATCCTCTCATGTGTCTGCTTCAGCAAAAACACCCTCTCATAAGACAGTGTTCAGAAAAGTATCACACACCACAACTGAGTCTCCAAAGAAACCAAAACTTTGCACTTTAATAGTGAAGTAGCTGGTGAGCACACGCAAACCGTTCAGTTTCACTGGTAACTTGTGCAACACAAGCCCAAGTGCTAGGAGGCACTTCACATTTGTTAGGATGACAATTATTTAAAAAGCAAAACAAAGAAAAATAAGTGTGGACAAAAACATTAATAAATAGAACCCTTGTGTACTGTTGGTATTAGTATGATGTGGTGGCTGCTCTAGAGATCAGCTTAGACTTTCCAGGCAAAGTTAAGCACTGAGCCATCATGTGGTCCAAAAATGCTATTCTTAGGTGTGATCATGATCATTCTCAATTGTATAGTTGACTGGATGCGGAATCACTGAGTAGACACACCTCTGGGTACGTCCTCAAGGATGTTTCCAGAGAATATTAACGGAAGTCTTTCCTTTAATACAGCTGCTCTACCATACAGGTTGGAGTGTCGGGTTGAATGATGAGAAAAGGAGAAAAGCAGTCGAGTACTAGCATTTATTTATGTTTCCTGCCTGAAGACAAAAAAAGGGTGACCTGTCACCTCATGCACCTGCTACCATGTCTTCCCCACCAAGATGAAACGTACCTCATCAAACTTGTGAGCTGAAAACGAACCTTTTCTTCCTTAAGTTGCTTTTGTCACAATAATAAGAACATTAACTAATATATTTATATGCCCTCCAAAATCGAAAATGGGACTTCAGCAGATATGTTACTTTGTACTAATTTCACTGTTATAATATTAGAAAGGAGAAAACCACACAAGTGTCCAGCGAGTGATGGATGGATAACCAAAGTGTGATATACGGTTTAGTTATACAATCCTTTTAACAAACAGGGTCTTCCTATGTAGCACTGGATGACCTGGAACTTGCTATATAGACCCAGTTGGGCTTGAACTCACAGAGATCTGCCTGTATCTGCTTCCTACATACTGGGGTTGCATATATATACTGCCACATGTGGTTCACTTTGCTCACATAAAAAGGAATAATAAATTTATAGTGTGCATGAAACTCAAAACTATACTTAATAAAGTAATTCAAAATAAAGATAAACAACTACTGAATGGTTCTATATATAGGAGATGTTTAGAATAGAAAAAGAGACATTTGAGGTTATCAAAGGTTGAAAGGAATAGCGGGATGGCAGCATATAGCTTACTGCTTTCTTATGGGAGTGTGCTAAAATGTTAAGAAAATTAATAGCAGTGATGGATGCACAGCATCCCACATGTGTTTAGGGAAACTGAACTGTGCACTTACAGCAGTTAAGGTTGCATGGCTCAAGAGTTCTAGTTCAAAGAAACTATTTAAAGAGACAAGGTTTTTTTTTTTTTAAAAAAAGAAAACTACACAGAATATCTTTAGATAATCAAAAACCGAGCAACTATGTTGTCAGTGGGAAGACGTATCAGAGGAAGTTCAACTTGAAAGGAAATAAGGATGGAAAGGAAGTTTAAAAATCTTTAGATATTTTTGTAAATGCAAAATTTGTCTTTTCTTAACTTCTGTAAAAGATACTTGACTTAAAATATTTAAAATATTTAAAGTGCATTTGGGGCTCAAAACACCATAGCAGTAAAAGGTGTGGTGACTTTAGCAAAGGTCATATATGCATCGGTGAAATAGTAAATCTACACAGGCCGACAGACTGACGGTGCCTATTATAATCTGAAGACAAACTACAGAATATAATGATAATGGAGAGGTTGTTCAGGCCAGGAAGAAATAGAATAAAAACTTTTAAATGCACAAGAAAAGACAAAGGGAATAATAAAGAAAGCTGCAAAGCAAATGCCAAATGATAGGTTTAAATCCATTTAAACATTCCAGCACCAAAATCACTTACAATGAAATGCTATGTTAAAAGGCAGATAATGCTTCAAAACTTTAAGGTCTAAACCACACATTTTAGAAGACACAAAATTTAACTATAAAGATGTTAAAAATAAAGGACAGAAAACTGCAACAAAACAGGAAAGTATAATATAGTTTCACCAGTATTCTATTAATGCCCAAGAAAAGTGTTTAAGGAACTAGAGAGATGATTTATGGATTAACAGTGTAGTACTCTTCCACACAAAACAGAGTCAGCTCCCAACATCCAAGTCAGGGGACTCACACTTGTGTGTAACTTCAGCTCCAGGGACTCTGAAACCCTCCTCTGGATGCCACAGAGACCTGCATTCACATGTGGACATACCCACACTCATACACACATGATTAAAAGTAAAATTAATCTTTTAGAAGAAAAAAGAAAAAAGTCTTCAGAACAAAGGATGTCATCAAAGATGAGGGCATTTCATACTGATAAAAAGATCAATTAGCTAAGAAAACCCTATCATGTCTAACGTGTATGTTCATAATAATAGAGTTTCAAAGTAACATAAAACAAAAATGAACAGAACTAAAGAACTAAATAAACATTTTATTTTCACATGCACTAGGTTCAATTTGCAGTAAAACAAATGTTTTTGTATCTGTGGGTCAGTGGATTGGAAGACTAAATGTTATTAACACATTACGGTTCCCTACATTGAGGTGTATATTCAAGGTAATCTCTCTTAAGCTCTAAGCAGACTCATTCTTAATTTGGTAGAACCTGATCAGTTGAATCTAAAATTTATGTGCAAATAAACAAAACTTAGCATATAAATCTTAGGAATAAAATAGTAATTCTTATACTGATTTCAAAACTTATTATTTTATTAAAATACCACATAATAAAAGTAGTACTGTTGAAAATATACATGGATCAGTGGAACTGGCTACAGAGGCAAAAAGTAAGCATGAACATTTTTAAAATGCCAATTGAATTTGGCAAGTCACCAACCAATCCAGTGGAGAAAGACACCCCCCCCAACAAATGTTACTGTAACATTGAGAAATTTATATAGATAAAACTAAAATCTTACCTGCTATGATCCATGATCCATAAACATCTGAGATGGCTGATAGGACTGAACTAAAATGCTTACTACTCTAGAAACCTACTGGGAATAAAACATCAGAAGCATCTCTGTGACTTTTAGGAACACAAAGGCCTCTTAGGACTCTAAAAGCAACAGTCATAAATAAAAATTGTTATAGTCTATGAATATTAAGAATTTTATCAGCCGGGCGGTGGTGGCGCACGCCTTTAGTCCCAGCACTTGGGAGGCAGAGACAGGCAGATATCTGAGTTCGAGGCCAGCCTGGTCTACAGAGTGAGTTCCAGGACAGCCAGGACTACACAGAGAAACCCTCTCTCAAATAAACCAAAAAAAAGAAAAAAAAAAAAAAAGAAAAAAAAAAAGAATTTTATCTCACAACAAAGCACTAACAATAAAGCAGAAGTATAAGGCAGAGACTGGGAGAAATTATTCTCAAATATGTATCTGACAAATGGCTTATGTCTAGGTCATGTGAAGAAATGATTTAGTTGGGCCTTGGAGATGACTCAGTGGTGAAGAGCACCAGCCGCTCTTCCAGAGGACTGTGGTTTAGTTCCCAGCACCCACAAGGTGGCAAAGGACTGCCTGTAACTACAGTTCTACAGGATCTGCTGCCCTCCTCTGGCCTTCCTTGGTATTGCACACACATGGTGTATAGATGAACATGCAGGCAAAGCACATACATCCATAAGCAAAAATAAATAAATCTTTAGAAAAGAAACGGTTTAGTAAAAGAACAATAACAACAATCATTTTAAAACCACAGTCTAGCTTTTAAGACATCAGAAGAAGAGTTGGAAGACAAACAAAAGAGACTATATGAATGTTCATCGTGAGCACAGAAAATCTTCCTTAAAGCAGTCATCTCTAAAAAATATTAAATCATTTCCATTTCCTAAGAGGTTAAATCGAAGAGTACAGAAATATCAAGTGTTGGTAAGGATGTGAATTACAAGGGACTCTCACTATGGTGATAACAGGAAGCTTTATGACTGTTTAGAGACAGTTTCTAGAATTAAATCTCATGACTTCTTCCCTTTTTTTGGTTTAGTTCTGACCTCATTAAATGATATTTTTGTAAATACATTTTCACAGAAATTAGTGCATACTTGCTATTTCCCCACCTGCCTCTCATTTACTGCCAAAATCACAACTACAAAGCACTTTGCTGACTTGGCAGTGCTTGGTGAACTTCACCAGTGGCCTCTTGGCTGTCAAAGGTCTGCTGTTTGATAGTTTCACTGAGGCAAACAATATAGAAACGTTTGCCTGTGGTTTGCTGATTATAGCTCATCTGTTTTTTAATCCTCATTTCAGTCTCTGTATTTATCTACACAGCTGACATCTTTGTTCATATGATCTGGGGCTATCATTGGACCGTGCTTACTGTCTACTTTGTTATTACCATCTCCCATTTGCCTTTGTCAAGTTCCAGATCTAGGGTGCTTAGATGTTTTTCCCATTTCTCTTATCACCTCCCTTGTTTTCTACTTTGAACCTATCACCAGGTTTCATTAATTCTACTTTCTAATGCCCTCACATCCACCCTTCTAGCTCTAATCTGCCCCATCTTAGATCTCATGACTGGCTTCCAATTGTGTTGGGAACATAGCTAGAGTGTTCACTCGCAGCCTCCTATAAGATTAAACTCATCACTTAGAGTGAGTTACAATCCCATTTGTGCCATTGGCGTAGACATAAAGAGACACCTGGTTATCATTTCCGTGGGGCCAGGTACCCTTCCCAGCATGGGCATGTCTCAGACGGGAAGAGTCTACGTAGGAGAATAGTAAAGGAAGTAGCCTGGAATATCCATTTTCCTGCCTTAAGGATTTCATAAAAGGAAAGGAATGTCTTTCTTCCCAGGCCAGAAAGCTAAGAGCTTCCATAAACTAGACTCACTCTTACACCTTATGGAGACTCTCATCTGAAAGTAGAAACTTGGCCATATAAGAGATGAGATAAAATAAAGTCTCTCTCTCTCTCTCTCTCTCTCTCTCTCTCTCTCTCTCTCTCTCTCTCTCTCTCTGTGTGTGTGTGTGTGTGTGTGTGTGTGTGTGTGTGTGTGTGTGTGTTAACTTCAAGTTCCAATCATCCTTCCTTGCCTTTCTCAGGGTTTAGTTATCTAGACTCAAGGAATTCCTATCTACCAGAAGGAATTGTTTTCTCTTATCTGCAAGGACCTTACCAGCAAAGGGATGGCTCTACCCACCCGTGTCTTCTAACTTGAAATGTTGACTATAAAGTTCTTCTTCATCCCTTCACTGGGAATAACTTGTTCTCTTTCAGGAACCAGTTTACCTCCAAGCCTTTTCTATGGAATTCCTGGTTGTTGAGTGACCTAAAGGAAAGGCTGGGTTTGTCGACATTTCCTTGGATAAATGCAAGAGGAAATGAATTGCTCTCATAACAGCTTATATTTTTGGTAAGGCTGTATCAGGGGATACTTCTGTTCTCATGAAATCAGACACTGTTCCTGTTGTATTCCTCTGAATGTTGGCTGTGATCACTCTGCTTTAAATGCCATGCATCTTCTCGACAGACTTGTCCATCATGTCAATGAAGTCTTGTGCTGTATTAAGTGACCCATCAAAACATTTGAAAATATTCTTCTTTTATTATATTACAACTTTGAACTCCATCTTTCCAAGTTTCGCTAATGATTACAAGATTTTATTCTTACTACCATGTGTTTCAAAGATCACATCGTATCCTCTGATCTTGACATGGACATATAAATCTGTAAGCCATATGCCTTGATTCTGAGTACTTGGCCACTCTTCAGTTTTGACATTGCTGCCTCTCAGTATCTGACCCTGTGAACCCTGCAGAGTTCCTCCTTGCACTTCTCTGAGATCAGTCTCTTCCCTACCCCCTGATCTCTTCAGTGGAGAAGTCTTCACCAGCTCAGATTCAAATATTATTTTAACTTTCTTCAGGCTTACCCCTAATGATGAAAGCAGCCACGCCAAGAACAAGTGCTTTCAGTTGCAAGCACTTCAGATTTCCTAATCAGGATTCTCCTTGTTTTGAAGCCATCTTCAGTGAGTAGGTTTTAGTAGTGTTTGTTGGTTGTTCTCAACCTGCTCTGTTGCAGGATAAACCTGGATAAAAGGTGTGCATGAAGGTGTAGCTTTTCATAGGGTCAATCTGGCAATGTATACTTGATTAGCACCCGATTTTTTCTCTTACATTCTCTACTTCTGGTCCCTGCTTCCCTCAACTCCAACAAAAGCCAACATCACTCCTTCTTATTCTCCCTTGTGACAGGATCTCACTATCTACCCCAATCTGGCCTAGAACTCTATAGCTCCAACTGGCCTTAAACTCAATTTTCTTCTGTCTCAGCCTATGCCAAGATTATAGGCATGTACCACTGTTGTGGACCATTCTGTCCCATGCTGGGTATCAGAATATCCTGGACTGATCTGCTGCTCCGGTCTGAGGGTCAGGGTCTAGCAAGAGAGAGAGAGTGGGGGGAAGAAGGGGAAGAGACGCGAAGAATAGAGACAAGACAGAGGGTCTGTAGTCAAGTATCGCTTACTGTCTCCCATAGACTATATTCACACTTCCTATTGACTCTATTACAAAGAAATCCTGGGTATTTATAAGCACAAGCAGGAGAACACAGGTGAAGACATTTTACCATGTACACTATGCAGCTGCAGTCACTAAAGAGCAAAACAAGCTATGTGGGATAAACAAGATGTTTGTCAGAGTGTGCTTCAGCTGCTGTAGGCTGTTGAAAAACAAGTCTCTATCAGGGTATATGGCTCCAGATGGCTGCAAAGTTGATAGCTGTTTTCTAGCCGCTTTCTGCTTAAAGTTGGCTCCCAACATACCACCCTACTCCAGCTTCTTCTTTTTTTCTCTATATGAGAAACCATTTCTGTTGGCCCAGTCTCATCTTACACATGTCTTCTTTACAGATCTTACATGAGTTCTACTCCGAAGACACTCCAGTTCAAAAGCTTTGAGAGAATCTTCTACACCCATAGAATAATATTCATATATATTTATGTCTGTAAGTATATCTGTGGGGTTTCACTAATTAATTGGTACTTGCGGACCTAGCCTACTTTGGAAAGTATTATTCCAGGGAGGGTGTGTGTGTCCTGAACTATATAAAAGTCAGGAGGTCAAGCTAAGCACAGTCAAACAGATGACATTCACTTATTTCTCTTGACTATGGCTGTGATGTGAGCAGCTGCTTCTAGCTCCTGTCACTGTGATTTCCTCACAGTGATGGACTTGTAGCCAAAAAGTGTATGGTGGCATAGGCCTCTTTGTCCCCAAAGTTGCTTCTGGTTCAGGCATTTTATAGAAGCAACAGAAACAATGATTAGCACCATGTCCTAATCATTTAAAAATGTCAGTTTTTTGTCACATTTAATTAAACAGAAAACAATAGAAGTAAAATAGCACATGTTTACTGAGTGTTTGTGCTGATCAGAAATCATCTTTGATGTGGTGGTCAAACCATCTGACATGGTGTAAACTTTGTCCTAACCTGATTTGAACTTAGTCATTGTTACCTGCCTAAAACACCAGTTTCAGTCTTCATTTTTTATTTTTTTATAACCCCTGGTTATAGCAGCCTGATGGTTTGGCTTCTTCAGTTACTTTTGCATTACTGATTATTATTATTATTATTATTATTATTATTATTATTATTATTACTAGTAGTATTGGAGTGCTGCTGTTCTATCACTGGGGCATTGGTCCAACTTTCCTGTTTGTGAGCTAACCCCAGGCTTGTCCCCTGGATGCCCTCCTTTAGAGTTGCCACTACAGGAAGCTCTGCTGGCAAAGGATCCATTAGTTTAGGGGTCTTCTCTGGTCTTGGTCTTTGATATCAGAGGAACAGGCCCCAGGCATTCCAAAGTTAGCCCTTCTAAAAATCACACTACAATTTTCTACAATCTCATGTTTAAAAGAAATCCTGTAGTTCACCTTCTATCTCTGCATGCTCTATTATTTTCCATTCTAATAAGTATATTTGGAGGCACATTTCTTAACCCTAGCTCTTCTTTCAGCAGCTCAGCTCCTTTAATCACTGTCTCAGCCTGATTGACTTCCTCTAATTTAGCAACATTTAATGATTGTCCTTTCTACAATGACTGCTATGCACACTCTCAACACGGTGTTTCCATTATGTTCTGACAAATTTGGACCAGCATAATGTTTTCTATGATTTATGATTATCTTTTTCCTTCCCTTTTCATGATGCAGGTTGAGATCTCCAATAACCATCTAGCTCAGGAATTAATGGATTACCTGTTTCCAGCTTCAGCTTCATTACCGTTCTAGACCATAACACTGCAATTGGGGGTGGGGGTGGGGCAAGCTATGCTCCTCACCACAAGGTTAGCAGTTTCTGGTAGTTTCTATTCAGACTCACCTCTTGCTGCTGAGTGGATAGTAGGTGTTTTGTGGGCATTTGGAGAGTGGGCATGTCTTCCTCTCTGATAATCGAATCTCAGAGGGAAACAGTCATCCCAGCCTAATTCACTTTTAGTGTTAGCTCCCAGGCGCATACCACTTGCTGCCTTGCTTCTGTGTGCCTGTCTATTCCTGCTTACCTCTATGTGCCCGACCCTTTCACCCAGACAGGGGACACTGTGCAGTCATTTACTCGGCCACGATGACTGTTGAACATCTGCAGAAAACATTCTGCCTTCACTGTGACCATCCCATTTCCCTTACTTTGAGACTTCATGTGAAGTGAAAAATTAGTTTAATTTGGATTTATTCCATAGCCCCTTCCAAATTGTGGTTTTTGCCACTGCTGCAGCTTTGTTTGGTAACATTAGTTTTAACAAAGGACCATGCCAAGCTCCTCAATAATGTTTGTCAGGATTAGTAATCTTCTTCAATAATCGAGCTATAATTGTCCTCTCTGGTAGCACACTGCCCTCCCCCTACCCAAGTACAATCTCTATCTCACCAATTCTTTCATTTACAGGGTCGGAAATATCTGCTCATTGTTGCTGTCTCTGTGCAATTGCTCCTCAGCTACAAGCAGAGCCTTTGTAAAAGTGGGTGATCTTTAGCATAATTCCTGGTATGTGGTAGAGAACACAACCCTTAGGAGAAATTCAGCATAGACTGTCTGAATGCAGGATCAAGAACTCAAACAAAAACCCTTAGCATCTGGCTCAGGCAGGAAAGACAGTAGCCATGCAAGCCTGGAGACCTGAGTTCAATTCCTGGAACCTATAAATAGGTAAGAAGGGACAAGTGACTCCATAGCACTGTCCTCTGTCTGACCTCCTCCTGAGAATCCCCCCCCACACACACACATATCAGGCACACACAGAGAATAATAACAAATACAACTTATTATTAAAAACCATATTAGCTTTTCCTACCACAAATATTGATGTATATCCTAATATTTACACCCTACACACCAGATTCATTTTTTCAATGATACAGAATACCCAGAAGGAAATTATTTCCACTTCACTAATCACCATTGCTAGGTGTCTTGCCCCAAACACAGTAGCACATCTCTCACACTCATGATAAGACTTCTTGCCTCACAGCTCTCCTCTGCCAGCATTTCATGTCTAATGCTAATATTTAATAGGCATTTTTTTCAAATAAAACCTCATTACTACATGTTTATACTATCCTGAGTTTGTGTGCATTTTTATACTTTTGAAATCTTTGGTTTTTTTTTTTTTTTTTTTCAATAGATACTTTACTGAAGAAGGCATGTGAACAACCAATGAACATATGATACGGTGATCAATACCGGTCATTAGAAAAATCCAAAATTTATCCCTAGAAGTCTGTTTTATATTTTACTTTTTATTCTTCTCTCATACAGCACATCCTGACTGCAGTTTTCCCTCCCTCCACTACTCCCAGTCTCCCCTGCTTCCACACTCACCTCCTCCCTCCCACCACTCCTCCCAGACTTCCCGCCCCTACACACACCTCTTCTTTCCTCCAGATCCACTTCTTGTTTGTCTTCAGAAAAAAAAAGCATCCTTCCTAGGGATAGCAATTGAATGCAGTGTAACAAGTTAAAATGATGTGTATAGTTGTGTCTACTTGTACAATAAATAGGCACAAATCCTCCTCTCAAGGCTGGACAAAGCAATCTAGTAGAAGAAAAAGGATCCCAAGGGCAAGCAAAAGAGTCAGAGTCAAGCCCTACTCCCACTGTTAGGAGTCCCACAAGAACACCAAGCTACTCGGTCGTAACATATATGCAGAGGACCTAGCTCAAACCCATGTAGGCTCTGTGACTGCTGCTTCAGTCTCTATGAGCTCCTATGGACCCTGTTTAGTTGATTCTGTGGGCTGTATTCTCCTGGTGTCTTTGACTCCTCTGGCTCCTATAATTCTTTCTCCATCTCACCTGTGGGGCTCCCTGAGCTCTGCCTAATGTTTGGCTGTAGGTGGCATCTGATCTCATCAGCTGTGGGAGGAAGCCTCTCTGGTGTCAACTGGACTAGGCACCTATGGGAATCATTTTATTGACTTTTTTCAGTTGTTTGATTCTATCCTGGGTCTCTTGGTTCCTGGACATCCAGACACTGTTACTCTGTGACTTCTGCTTTCTGTGATTTTCCATGCACCCTGCTCAATTTCCTGTCCAGTTGCTCATCAGGTTATAAGCCTTTTGTGCATCATTAATATTTACTTACTCTTGGGCCTTAACACTCCAATTATTCTTTCCAAATAAGCCAATTGCTTTTTTTTATTGTTGAATTTTCTACATTTATATTTCATTTTATAACTTTCAATAACATTTTGTAGTTTTTTTTTATAATCTTTATTGGTAAAGTTCTTCCTAGATGTTTTGAAGTATTTCTTGGAACCGAGAGAGGGCTGAGTTTTCTCCTTCAAAGTTTTACTTTTTAGTGTGTTTTTTTTATAAAAAAGGTATTGGTCCTTGCCAGCCTATCTTTTAACCAACTATTTTACATTACTTCTATTTTGCTAAAATTATCTGGTATTCTAGGTTTTCCGTTATTTGCAAAAAGAATTCACTTTTTTCAAACCAATCATTTTACTTTCGTATCAGCTTGCATTCTCCAGTAGTTCTTAGATGTATTCATGAGTACTGATGGTAGTGTGTACTCTTATACCACATGGTTTTACTTAAAGGTAGCTTGGCATTTTATCATATAGTCTAATGGCTATTTTTTGTTAGATTTAGACAATTTTTTATTATAGTTCATTTCTTTTCATTTTTTTAAACAATTTAATTGTGCGCGCGCGCGCGCGTGTGTGTGTGTGTGTGTGTGTGTGTGTGTGCAGTGAGTACAGATATCATTAGAAGCCAAGAGTGTCAGATCCCTGTGGATCTGGAGTTAAAAGCAGTTGTGAGTCCAACTTTGGTGTGTTGGAAACTGAAGTTGGATTCTTTGCAAGAGCAGTATGGACTCCTAACCCCTGAGCCATCTTTCTATCCCGGGGTTTTTGATTTGTTTTGTTTTGTTTTCATTCTTATCTCAGTTGGGGCCACTGTTAAAAACAAATCTAACTGATATTTTCCCTTAAAAATGATTGTAATCAATTATATTACCAGACTTCTTGATTTAGAGTCATCCTTCCTTCTTCCCTCCCTCTCCCTAAAAGAGACCAGTTTCTCCACTAAATTATTGGTGCTTGGATCAGGCTTGATGGAGTATTCTATGTGTTGGCGGGTTCACAGAAAATTAAAAATAGATGTAATTCTATCACTGGGGCTAATGACACAGCACCACACAGATTTTCTGGACTGTACAAGATAACAGTTTGGGAATCTGTTCCACTCTTTCCTCTCAAAAGACTCAGTCCTCTAAAATTGTCACTTTGGTCTTTAGGGTTTATAGCGACTGATATTTTTGCTCTATTCATGAAAGGAAGCCACCAGTCATTCTCACTGGCACCAAGACTCACTGTACTCAGTTTCCCATGATTACTAGGAGCTTTCATTATACTAAGAACTTGAGCTGGAAGAAGAGAAATAGCAGATAAGTTGCTATCTTCCCAAACACATAAAGTTCAGTAGCTTAATAACCCTATAATTTATCAGACTCTGTATACACTAGGCTGTGGAGAGTTGGATAATGACAATTTGCAAGACAGTTTCTCTGTTTTTAATTGCTTATTTAATGAAAATATGTGTGCGCAGGAGCATATGTGACAAGAAAAATTGTGACAGGTGTTTTAACAATTTTATAAGTGTGCTTCAAGATGAGAATACTAACTTGTAGCTGAAAGAGTTGAGAAAGTTTTCTAGAGAAAATACTATCTGGGACTGGCCCTTAAGGATGGAAACAGCTGCAATAGATTAGACACCAAGAAGCCCAGAGGTAGTCGATGTTTAGGGAAAGCTAACTTTGAACTTGAGTTGCATTTATCACGTGTAACAAGTTGAGATGATCCTGAGGGAGAAAAGTATCTCACGCACAAGGCACAGGGGCAGGGCTGAACGCTGTGTTTTGGATCACAGTTCATGAAGATGCAAAGAATGAAAGAACAGCTTGTCCTTAATGTCATTGTAAAAGAATTGGTCCTTTTTCTTTAAGTAGTACCCAACTAACTTTCTTACACAGGCCCTCAGCAGTGTCATCCTGGCAGAGGAGGGCCATTCTTCAGTTACACTACAGGGAATGGAGGCAGCAATCTAGAGAATACAGTCAGAAGCTCTTCAAGGGATATGGATGAGATGGAAAGGAGATATGGCCAGAGGAAACAGATGGATTTGGGGCATGAACTAGATATGAAGTTGAAGGACAAGAAGATATGGAATGTGTATTTTTCTATTATGAAGTTTTGGGATTCTCTGTAGTTTTCTATTGTGGCTATTAAATTAGCACAAACTCAATATCTTAAAACACAAATAAATTTTCTTAGAGATATTCACATAAGAACTCAAAAATGAGTTTTATAGGACTATGCTCAAAGTTTCTGTAGACTGTGCTGTTTTATGGGAACTGGTAAGATGATCTACTTTCTCACTTTTTTCATCTTTCAGAAACCACCTAACTCAAGTGTGGTCCCTTCCTCCATTCTTAAAGTTTATTGCTTTGTTTCTGTCTCCATTTCTGACTGTGTTCCTCCTATTTCCCTTTAATAGGAAGTCTTGTGATCCCACTAGAACCATTTTAGGGATTCAGGAGATTATTCTAAGGTCAAAAGCTTTCATCTAATTACAAGTGCAAAGTCCTTTACACCATGTAAGGTAACACATCCACAGGTTTGAAGATTAAGGCTGTGGCATCATTAAGGGGCCATAGTTGAAAGCTTACATAAAATACATAATATTTTAACTTACTCTTTACCTCAAATGACCAATTTTACCTGGGCACACATTAACGCCATCTTCTCCTACAATATTTTGTGACTAGCCCTGTCTATTTGGTCAGCTTTAATTCTGTCTCTTGCCCTCACTGTTAAAAGACAACATGATCCTTGTAAAGTTATTGTTTTATTTCTTTAATTAGTTGGATTTTTCCTTTTGGTTTGTTTTTGCTTCTCTTTTTCATTTTTCTTTTTTTACAACCTCCCTTTTTTAACCTCATTCTTTTAAGCTTCCAGATTGTAAACATATGATAAGCATTGAGAGCAAACATGTGCTATACTTTTAAGTCCAAAGCAATTTCCTCAAGAATTTGCTCTTGATGGCAGATGGCTGTTTTAACATAGCAACTCATATGCTTCAAAATGCAACCCAACAGGATAGGTGCCCAATAAACCCATCTCAGAAATTTAGCATAGTATTCTGGGATTCTAAAGCACCAGGATTTCTTCCTTCCTGAAATAAACTGAAGACCTAAGTTAAATATGCTTTTTTCTTTTTTTTAGATTTCTGACCATCTGTCTATCAGAGATGTCTAAACTTATGGAAGTCTATATCTTGCAAATAAATTAAAAGTGGAAAAGTGCATAGAACAACAGTACAAGAACTGCAGCCAGACCAAGTACTGTCAATCACAGCTCCATTTTGGAATGATCTTCAGAAAACTGTGTACATGCTCATGTTGTTTCTTATTGGTCAAATAGTAATGTTAAATTGAGTTGTTATAATTACTAGCTAAAATAATTCATTTAAAGTTTTTACTCTAAAATAGTTATGTATTGATTTCTCAATAAACATTAATTATAAATACTTTTATAAAGTTAGATTCATTAAAAATATGTGATGTTACCTGATATGCTGGCTCAATGTTCTTAACTTTATTTAGCACTTATTTAGGGCAACAGAGGCAGAAAAATCTCTGTGAATTTGAGACCAGCCTGGTCTTCCATAGCATGTTATAAGATATCCAGTGGTACATGGTAGGGCCCTGACTCAAAATAAATAAAAGATAAAAATTTATCTGTGAGGCATGCCAGAGTTCCTACCATTGTCTTTGGTTAGCTGGAGACCCCATTAGAGCAAAGGCAACCTTGAAGCAACAGGACACTGACAACAGGAAACTCAGGACTTCCTCATCCCTCTTACTGTGCTGGGCTTTACTTTTATTCACTGGAGCAAACTGGGTTATGTTATCATTATCCTGAGCTTCTGTGCCTGGATATACTTTGTAAAAAGGAGACAGGAAAGAGAAAGATCTACTTTTTCTAGAATTTCTGTGTTGTCACATTTTGCCTTACTCTTTCTGGGAATACTTTCTAAGACAGTTATCATTTATTTACTTGATTTGGAGAGCTTGAAAAACAAGGACTACTGCTACCCAGATAATTTCTAGAGAAGTCTATATTTCCATTGAATGACAGAAAGAAAATCTGCAAAGATCTCACTCAATGAGAATGAACCCAGAAGTCAAGTGTGATGACTCAATACCTATAATCTCAGCAATAGGGCGGCTGAGCAGGTAGATGATCATAAATTTGAAGTCAGCCTGAGCTACATATCAACAAGATCCTTAATATAAATAAATAAATAAATAAATAAATAAATAAATAAGGAGCAGCCTGGGACTAGAGCCTTCTGGTTTCCATCTGTGCTAGGAGCTGATTCTGTGTCACAGCACTACATACCCAAATGCTGCCAGGAGGGAGCTGGTCTCCCAAGAGGGCAGACACACCTATGAACACAGGTAAGATCACCACTTCTGTTCAAATTCCTGGCCCAAGAGGGACCTGCCCAGAGCCATCAGAACACAGGAACCATGGAACAGCTGGGGATAGGATCCTTCTGGTCTTCATCTGCACTCAGGAGCTGACCCTGTACCTCAGCTCTCCATATCAAAATTCCTCCTGGAGAGAACTGGTCTCCCAGGAGTACTGACACATAGGCTTTCAGGAGGGACAAGCCACAGTCAGAGCCAGCAAGACTAGCTAACACCAGAGATAACCAGATGGCAAGAGGCAAGGGCAAGAACATAAGCAATAGAAACCAAGGCTACTTAACATCATCAGAACCCAGTTCTCTCACCACAGCAAACCCTGGATACCCTCAACCCGCCAGAAAACCAAGACTCTGATTTAAAATCATATCTCATGATGATGATAGAGGACTTTAAAGATATAAATAACTCCTTTAAAGAAATTCAGGAGAACACAGGTAAGCAGGTAGAAGCCCTTAAAGAGAAAACACAAAAAATCCCTTAAAGAATTATAGGAAAACACAAACAAACAGATGAAGGAATTGAACAGAACCAGCCAGGATCTAAAAATGGAAATAGAAACAATAAAGAAATCACAAAGTGAGACAACCCCGGGGATAGAAAAAGTAGGAAAGAGATCAGGAATCATAGATGCAAGCACCACCAACAGAATACAAAAGATAGAAGAGAGAATCTCAGGTGCAGAAGATACCATAGAAAACATTAAAAAATGGTCATAGAAAATGCAAAATGCAAAAAGTTCCTAACCTAAAACATTCAGAATATCCAGGACACAATGAGAAGACCAAACCTAAGGTTAATAGGTATAGATGAGAATGAAGATTCACAACTTAAAGGGCCAGTAAATATCTTCAACAACATTATAAAAGAAAACTTCCCTAACCTAAAGAAATAGATGCTCATGAACATATAAGAACCCCACAGAACTCCAAATAGATTGGACCAGAAAAGAAATTCCTCCTGTCACATAATAATCAAAACACCAAGTACACAAAACAAAGAAAGAATATTAAAAGCAGTAAGGGAAAAAGGTCAAGTAACATATACAGGCAGACCTATCAGAATTACACCAGACTTCTCATCAGAGACTATAAAAGCTAGAAGATTCTGAGCAGATGTCCGACCCTAAGAGAATACAAATGCCAGCCCAAGCTACTATATCCAGAAAAACTCTCAATTACCATAGACAGAGAAACCAAGATATTCCATGACAAAACCAAATTTACACAGTATTTTTCCACAAATTCAGCCCTACAAAGGAAAATGGAAAACACACAACACAAGGAGGGAAACTACACCCTAGAAAGAGCAAGAAAGTAATCTTCCAACAAATCCAAAAGAAGATAGCCACACGAAGATAATTCCACCTCTAATAACAAAAATAACAGGAAACAACAATCACTGTTCCTTAATATTTCTTAACATCAATGGACTCAATTCCCCAATAAAAAGATATAGGCTAATGGACTGGATATGTAAACAAGACCCAGCATTTTGCTGCATACAGGAAATGCATCTTAGTGTCAAAGACAAACACTACCTCAGAGTACAGGGCTGGAAAACAATTTTCCAAGCAAATGGTCCCAGGAAACAAACTGAAGTAGCCATTCTAATATCAGATAAAATCGACTTTCAACTAAAAGTTATCAAAAAGGAAGGACACTTCATACTCATCAAAGGAAAAATCTACCAAGAAGAACTCTCAATTCTGAACATTTATGCTCCAAATGTAAGGGCATTCACATTCGTAAAAGAAACTTTACTAAAGCTCAAAGCACACATTGTACCTCACATAATGATAATGGGGAACTTCACCACCCCACTCTCATCCATGGACAGATCACAGAAATACAAACTAAACAGAGACGCAAATGGGGGACTTCACCACCCCACTCTCATCCATGGACAGATCACAGAAATACAAACTAAACAGAGACACAGAGAAACTTACAAAAGTTATGGACCAAATGGTTTTAACAGATATCTATAGAACATTTCATCCTGAAACAAAAGAATATGCCTTTTTCTCAGCACCTCATGGTAGCTTCTCCAAAATTGACCATATAATTGGTCACAAAACAGACCTCAACAGATATAAGAAGATTGAAATAATCCCCATGTGTTCTGTCAGATCATCACAGACTAAGACTGGTCTTCAATAGCAACAAAAACAACAGAAAGCCCACATACACATGGAAGCTAAATAACTCTCTACTCAGTGATAACTTGGTCAAGAAAGAAAGAAATTAATGACTTTTTAAAATTTAATGAAAATGAAGATACAACATACCTAAACTTATGGGACACAATAAAAGCAGTGCTAAGAGGAAAACTAATAGCTCTGAGTGTCTCCAAAAAGAAACTGGCAAGAACTTACACTAGCAGCTTAACAGCACAACTGAAAGCTCTAGAACAAAAAGAAGAAAAACCACCCAAGAGGAGTAGATGGCACGAAATAAACTCAGGGATGAAATCAACCAAATAGAAAAAAAAAAAAAAAAAAAGAACTAGATAAAGAACAAACAAAACGAGGAGCTGGTTCTTTGAGAAAATCAACAAGATAATTAAACCCTTAGCCAGACTAACCAAAAGGCACAGAGACAGTATCCAAAATAACAAAATCAAAAATGAAAAGGAAGATATAACAACAGAAACTGAGAAAATAAAAAAAAAAAAAATCATCAGATCCCACTACAAAAGCCTATACTCCACAAAACTGGAAAATCTGGATGAAATGGACAATTTTCAAAATAGATACCAAGTACCAAAGTTAAATCAGGATCAGATAAACTTTCTAAACAGTCCCATAACCCTTATAGAAATAGAAGCAGTCATAAAAAAATCTCCAAACCAAAAAGAGCCCAGAGCCCAGATCCAGATGCATTTAAGGTATAATTCTATCAGACCTTCAAAGAAAACCTAATACCAATACTCTTCAAACTATTCCACAAAATAGAAACAGAAGGAACACTACCTAATTTGTTCTATGAAGCCACAGTTACACTGATACTGAAAGCACACAAAGACCCAACAAATAAAGAGAACTTCAGACCAATTTCCCTTATGAATATCAATGCAAAAATATTCAATAAAATTCTCACAAACCAAATTCAAGAACACATCAAAATGATCACTCACCACAATCAAGTAAGCTTCATCCCAGGAATGCAGGGATGGTTCAATATACAGAAATTCATCAATAAAATCTCCTATATAAACAAACTCAAAGAAAAAAAAACACATGATCATTTAATTGGATGCTGAAAAAGCATTTGACAAAATCATTCCTTCATGTTAAAAGTGTTGGAATTCAAGGCCTATAACTAAACATAGTAAAAGCAATATACAGCAAACCAGTAGCCAACATCAAACTAATTGGAAAGAAACTTGAAATAATACCACTAAATTCAGGGAATAGATAAGGCTGCTCTCGATCTCTGTGTCTATTCAATATAGTACTTGAAGTTCTAGCTAGAGAAAATAGACAATAAAAGGAGGTCAAAGGGATACAAATTGGACAGGAAGAAGTCAAAATATCACTATTTTCAGATGATATGATAGTATACTTAAGTAACCCCAAAAACTCCACCAGAGAACTCCTACAGCTGATAAACAATTTCACAAATAATATAAAATATCTTGGTGTGACTCTAACCAAGCAAGTGAAAGATCTGTACGACAAGAACTTTAAGTCTATGAAGAAAGAAATCAAGGAAGACCTCAGAAGATGGAAAAATCTCATATGCTCATGGGTTGGCTGGATTAATATAGAAAAAATGGCCATCTTGCCAAAAGCAATCTACAGATTCAATGCAATCCCTATCAAAATTCCAACTCATATTTTATAGTTAAAAGGACAATTCTCAATTTCATTTGGAATAACAAAAAATCCAGGATAGCAAGAATTATTCTCAACAATAAAAGAACTTCTGGGGGAATCACCATCCCTGACCTCAAGCTGGACTACAGAACAATAGTGATAAAAACTGCATGGTGTTGTTACAGTGAAAACCAGGTAGATCAATGGAATAGAATTGAAGACACAGAAATGAACCCATACACCTATAGTCACTTGATCTTTGACAAAGGAGTTAAAACCATCCAGTGGAAAAAAGACAGCATTTTCAACAAATGGTGCTGGTTCACCTGGCGGTCAACATGTAGAAGAATGCAAATTGATCCATTCTAATCTCCCTGTACAAAGGTCAAGTCTGAGTGGATCAAGGACCTCTACATAAAACCAGATACATTGAATCTAATAGAAGAGAAAGTGGGGAAAATTCTTGAACACATGGGCACATGGGAAAAGTTCCTGAACAGAACACCAACGGCTTATGCTCTGAGTTCAAGAATCAACAAATTGGACACAATAAATTTGCAAAGATTCTAAGGCAAAGTAGACTGTCAATAGGACAAAATAACAACAAACAGACTGGGAAAAGATCTTTATAAATCTTATCTTCAATAGAGGGCTAATATCCAATATATACAAAGAACTCAAGAAGTTAGACTCCAGACAACCAAATAACTCTGATATTTGGAAGCCTGATATGGATGTGTCCTGAGAGGCTCTGCCAGAACCTGAGAAATACAGAGGCAGATACTCGAAGTCAACCATTGGACTGAGCTCAGGGTCATGGATGGAAGAGTTGGAGAAGTGACTGAAGGAGCTGAGGGGGTTTGCAGCTCCATCAGGAGAGCAACAGTGTCAACCAGCCAGACCCCCCCCCTCCGCCCCGGAGCTCCTGGAGACTGAACCACCAACCAAAGAGTAACCATGGAGGGACCGGTGTCTCTGAATATGTAGCAGAGGATGACCTTGTTGGTCATCAGTGGGAGGAGAGGCCCTTGGGCCTGAGAGTGTTCAATGTCCCAGTGTAGGGGAATGCCAGGGAGGGAAGACGAGAGTGGGTCGGGGAGGAGCACCTTCATAGAGGTAGGGGGAGAGGGGATGGGACAGGGAGGTTCCTGAAGGGAAGACCTGAAAAGGGGAAAACATTTGAAATGTAAATAAAGAAAATACCCAACATAGATAGATAGATAGGTGATAGATAGATAGATAGATAGATAGGAGATAGATAGATAGATAGATAGATAGATAGGTGATAGATAGATAGATGATAGATAGATGATAGATAGATGATAGATAGATAGATAGATAGATAGATAGATAGATAGATAGATAGATAGAAGTAAATAGCCTTTCTGATCCACCATCAAGAAGCCATTGCCATGATGCAGAATTTTTGTGAAGACTATTATGGGAAAGACTATCATGCTCAAGGTTGAACCCCCAGATGATATAGAAAATGTAAAGACCAAGATCCAGGATAAGAAAGGAATTCCTTCTGATCAGCAGAGGTTGATCTTTTCTAGTAAGCAGCTGGAAGATGGCCATACTTTCTCTGACTACAACATTCAAAAGGAGCCCACTCTTCATCTTGTGTTGAGACTTTGTGGTGGTGCTAAGAAAAGGAAGAAGAAGTCTTACACCCCCCCCCCAAGTAGAATAAGCATAGGAGGAAGAAGGTTAAGTTGGTCTTGCTGAAATACTATAAGGTGGATGAAAACAGCAAAATCAGCGGACTTTGTCAAGAGTGTCCTTCTGATGAATGTAATGCTGGAGTTCTCATGGGTAGCCACTTTGACAGGCACTACTGTGGCAAGTGAATTACTGCTTTAACAGACCAGAAGACAAGTAGCTGTAGACAAGTTAATAAAAAGGAGGATCTGGGAAAAAAGTAAATAAATAATAAATAAATGGAACATGGTGTATTCTAGAAAGACAGCAGCTCAGTAGATAAAATGCTTGCTGTGCAAGTGGGTCAGAGAATGGGTCCCCAGCATGCACTTGAATGCTTTACCAGGGTCTGTGGTGGTGAGAAAGAATCACTGGATTTGCTAGCTAGATTAGACAGATTGTTTAACTGTGAGTATATCTATATACAAAGTGAATGTCACCTGGGAAGATACTGACATCAAAGATTGGCCTGCATGCACACTACACAGACACACACACACACACACACACACTCATACACATGCACTATACACATGTGAGCATATGTACACATCAACTCACACCACACACAAGCAAAAAAGAGGGGGAGGGGAGCTAAGCAGTGAATCTGAGGAAGGGCACAGTGGCTCAGCAGATAAAGGTGCCTGCATGCAGCTCTGACAACCTGACTTCCGTTCCTAGATCACACAAGGTAATAGAGAATGATTCCTAAGATTTAGGTCTTTTCTTACCTCCACACATGCATCAAAGTGTGAAGATTCCTGAATGGAAACATGCATGAATGAGCTCACACATGCATGTATCACTCTGGGGGTGGAAAAATTCAGTCTGAGATGGGAGAGCTGAAGCTGGTATTTCTTGACTCCTGGGTATCTAGTGGCCACTAGAAAACTGGACAGAGAAGTCTGGAATGAAGTGTTGGACGGAGGTACAAAGGCCCGCAGCAAGGTCAGGACCATTGGGGGCCTGCAAGCTTAGGACGATGTCCAGCCTGAGGCCAGGGCTGGAAGCTCTGGCTTAGTTCCTCAGTGAAGCTAGCGATGGTTGTCTGGAACCACAAGGAGGCCTTCTACAGGATATTTAGGCAGTGGTTCTGTTGGTGAAGGCCTTTTCCATGCTCCCCATGGCGATGATAGATGAAAGAGCAGTCCTGGGTTCCAAACTGTTCATTGGTTGTCCATCATAAGTCAGGAAATAGATGTACCCACTTCTCAAGGTGGACCAGAGATAAACTACCCTTTGCAGGGAGAAATGTTAGGAAAGGAAAACTTATTGGCTAAACCCTCAGAGCCTCTAGTTATATCATTAACATGGAGAACCCTGTTCTGGGCCTATGTGACCACAGGTCACGTTTCCTTATGTGGGGAGTGTGGACACATATTCCAGGCCAGGAATCTGGCAGTGAGCAGGGAGCCATCTACTATCTCAAATGTGCACCCGAGTTTCCAGGGACTCAGACCTGCACTACCTTACCAAGTTTTCTACAAGGTCCATTGTCCCACATATAGTTTTTATTCAAAAGGTTGGACCTGATTGGTAGACATGAGAATCATTTTCTATGTCTATGGCATCAAAATTACAGTTGTTTGTTCAAAAGGTTTTTGAACAGATTTACAAATTAGTCCAGTTGCTTACATGCAGCAATTTTACAGAACACTGCAGTAAAATTTCCCCTTCCTCAGAGGTTCCTTAAATCCTCCTTAATCTATATTAGAATAATCAATTTTTACAGCTGTGAAGTGTTTAGTTTTGAGATTCTTGGTTAACGGTGTTAAATTTCACCTGAGACAGCAAAGTGAGAATGATTAGCTAGAGAAGTTATGAGTGTGTCAAACTCGAGATGTAAGCCTTGTGGCTTTTTGCCAAACTGCTAAGCCTGAGACACGGCAGAGCGTGGAGTGATGGTGTGCAGGATATTGATGCCATCTTCCCTTAACCCAAAGCCATGTTTAGAAAGCCAGAGACGCAGCTCAGTGGGGAATGGCTGCTTGAGTTCTTGTCTCTCCCCTTTATTCTCTTAATAACAAACAGTTCAACACCCAGAAACCAAATCGGTTCATCTCTAGATCTCCAAATCCAGAACATGTATAGCTCGTTGAGAACTCTGAGTCTCAAATTCAAATAGGAGCTTTGCTGATTGCTATCTGGAGATAATGTTCCATAGTTAAAACACACACACACACACACACACACACACACACACACACACACAATCACTTTTCTTATTAACTATAGTTGAAATATACTCTAGCGTGCTAAGTGGGGAATTACAGAGATAAGAAAACTTAAATCCCCAGAACACCAATAACGATGCATTAATTTGTTTATGCAAGTTATATGCACATGGCACATGCTATTCAGAACTTAAAATTTACCTATAATTTGTAGTTTGCTGTTATTAAATTCTTTTCAGACGTGGTTTAGGGGAGTCCTATTTTAGTAGCTGTATGTTCTGTTCTGTTATGCATAGCATATTGAGTATTTCTCATTATTCTCTTATCTCTCATTAATGTGGCAGAGCTGGATCTACATCATAGAAAGGAAATTGCCTCTAAAGGTAAGAATCTGAGAAGAGCCAGTGGAAAGAGATAGGGGGCAGATACACAGATGGCAGCTACCAGATGAACAGGCTGCCTGACCCTTAAGCTCTGCCCCTGTTTTGCTAGTTCTTACCAATGGCTCTATAACTGAGCAAAGCCTGAATCCTCCTGTGGCATTCAAGACTCCCCTCAATTTCTGCAGCTTAGTTTTTTAACTATGGTTCTCATTGCACTCTACTGACTCCTTCCCATTTTTGCCAACTGATCGGAGTGAGCATGAGACATGGAGTTGCTAATCAGTACATGTGAAGTCCCAAAACCCAAAGATGAATACATTCTAGAGATGTGCCATTCAGAATTGTACTTACAATTAATAATGTGTTACATACTTAAATTATATTGAGGGCAAATACTTGCTAAGTTCATCACCACATTGAAATAAAAATAAACACACGGGATATATAGGTAGGTTTAAACCCAACCATGCCAACAATAATAAGTGTAAATGGTTAAAATGTTCCTGTCAAGGCAAGGAGACTATCATGTTGATTTAAAAAAGACCCAAGTATACCTACAATAAATTCACTCTAAAATAAATATGAAAATAGCTTGACAGTAAATGGACACAAAAACATAACACAGTGATACTAGTTAAAACATGGCTAAAGTAGTCATATTCATACAAGACAAATTACAAGTTGAGAAAAATTTTTATAAAGTAATAAAAAAATTTACATAATTCTAGACAGAGCAATTTTTCAAGAGAACATAATTCTAAATACTTACACACTTAGAGAACTCACAAGTACACATCATTCCCCTCTTCTAAGTGGGATCCAAGCATTCTCACTTGGGTCTTTCTTCTTGTTTAACTTCTTTGAGTTTGTGTCCTGGGTATTCTGTGGTGGGTTTTTTTTTTGTTGTTGTTGTTTGTTTTGTTTTGTTTTGTTTTTTTTTGCTAGTATCCACTTATCAGTGAGTACATACCATGCATGTCCTTTGGATCTGGGGTTACCTCACTCAGGATCTTTTCTAGTTCCATCCATTTGCCTGTGAAATTTATGCTTTCTTTGTTTTTAATAGCTGAATATTATTTCATTATGTAAATGTATCACATTTTCTTTATCCATTCTTCAGTTGAGGGACATTTGGGTTGCTTTCAATTTCTGGCTATTATGAATAAAGCTGCAATGACCATGTCCTTGGGGTATGGTGGAACATCTTTTCGGTATATGCCCAGGGGTGGTATAGCTGGATCTTCAAGTAGAACTATTTCAACTTTCTGAGAAACAGCCAAATTGATTTCCAGAGTGATTGTACCAGCTCACAATCCCACCAACAATGGAGGAGTGTTCCTTTTTCTCCACATTCCATCTGCTGTCTAGCCATTTTATTCTAGCCATTCTGACTGGTGTAAGGTAAAATCTCAGGGTTGTTTTGATTTGCATTTCCCTGATGACTAAGGATGTTGAGCATTTCTTAAGGTGCTTCTCAGCCATTCGAGTTTCCTCTGTTGAGAATTCTGTGCTTACCTCTGTACCCCATTTTTTTTGATTGGGTTATTTGGTCTAACTTCTTGAGCTCTTTATACATTTTGGATACTAGCTCTCTGTTAGATGAAGGGTTAGTGAAGATCTTTTCCCAATCTGTAGGCTGCCGTTTGTCTTATCGACAGTGTACTTTGCCTTACAGCTTTTCAGTTTCATGAGGTCCCATTTATTAATTCTTGACTTAAGTGCCTGAACCACTGATGTTCTGTTCAGAAAATTTTCATCTGTGCCAATGGATTCAAAGTTTTCCATTTTCTCTTCTATTAGATTCAGTGTGTTTGGTTTTATGTTGAGGTCTTTGATCCATTTGGACTTGAGTTTTGTGCAACGTGATAAATATGGATCTATTTGCATTCTTCTACATGCAGAGGTTGCAGAGAAAAGGAGGGATCTTGGTGGGAAAGGGGAGGGCAAGGGTAATAGGTGGACAGGATCAGGCATGGAGAGAGAAAGGAGAGAGTTCCAGAGGTCAGGAGAATGAATGGAAAAGTGCAGCTGCTGGGGGGTGGGGAGTGGGGAGATTCTCTAGGAAGTTCCAGAGATGCTGGATGAGGGACTAAATGCACGTGACATTAGCTAAAATACCCAAAAGTGGGGATATGGAATCTGAAGAGATTACCACCAGTAGTCAGATGGGGACACCAACCCACCTAAAAAACTTTTGGTTCAAAATTGGTCCCGTCTATAAGAAATACAGGGACAAAGATGGAGCAGAGACCAAAAGAATGGCCAATCAGAGACCGGCTGATTTTGAGACACATCTCATGGGCAGGCACCAACCCCTCACACTATTAATGATGCTATGTTGCATTTGCAAACAGGAACCTAACATAGCAGCCCTCTGAGAGGCTCTACCCAGAGGCTGACTGAGACAGATGCAGGTACCCACAGGCAACCACTGGACAGAAATTGGGGACTCCATTGGAAGAATTAGAGGAAGGGTGTAAGGATGGCAACCCCACAGGGAGACCAAGTGTCTCAACTAACCCAGACCCCTGGGAGCTCCAAGAGACTGAGCCACTACACAGAGCATACATGGGCTGGTCTGAGACCCCAACACACGTATGTAGCAGAGGGCTGCCTTGTCTGGCCTCAGTGGGAGAGGATGTGCCTAATCCTGCAGAGACTTAATATACCAGGGTGTGTGGGGGGGGACGACACAGAGGGGTCTGCCCTCTCAGAGACAAGAATAAAGGGTAAGGGAGGAAAAACTCTGTGAGTGGGGATCAAGAAGGCATTTAGGATGTAAATAAATAAATAAATAAAAATTTTGAAAAGTATATAAACTCAAGTTGACAAAAATTGAAAGAAAAACATGTCTGGAGATTTCAACATCTCCCTTTCAATAACTAGTATAAAAGGCAGACAGAAATCATCAAGCAACTTAATATGTAGTTTGGATAATGTAGGCACTAGGAGTCTTATGGCCTTCACATTGTTGTTAGGTCCTTTCTGGCCTCTTCTGGATAATTATCATTCTGCTCAATTTGGGTGATACAGGAGGCCCTCCCTATTCTTGGTAGGCATTATATTATTAACTTTGGAAGATGGCGGATGTTCTCATTGTCCCCTGTCCTCAGGAACACTGTGTTTTCCTGACTGTTTCTAGGTACCACTCCATCCTTTCCTAGTGTTACGTTACTGCTTCCACATCACATCCGAAAGTGCTCAGCTCACGTGGGCTCTGCACAGCTCCCACTGCCAGACAGAGTATTAGCCTTATGGCCTTATGATTCTTCAGTTCTTCCAAACTTACTGGAATAGCTTGGTAGCTCTTGTACTGCACCCCCATAGTCCTCAACCTCACCGTGGATAGGACACTGGCATCAGTCATGTTTTCATCCTTCTTCTATGTTTGGCCCTTCCTTCCAGTGAGAGAGAGAGAGAGAGAGAGAGAGAGAGAGAGAGAGAGAGAGAGAGAGAGAATAGAGAGAGAAATATCTTGGCAACTTGACAACAGAAACCACAGTAAAAAGCAACTTCTAGAATCTACTTTGCTTTAGATGGATTTTATTAACACAAATATGTTCAGTTAGTGACAGGCTACATACTTAAAAGTATATATGTGCATTATCATGATTGAAATTTTCCTGTTGCTACTTATGTCATGGTCCTTGCTAAGTCATAACATAAGGCATCCCTTATATGTTGATGCAGACATGCCTACTTCACTGCCAGTCAGAGTATCACATATAATGATAAATGACTACTTTTAAGATGTTTTCAATGATATTCTTATTTATTTTAAAAATTGTTAACTATGAAAGATCTCCAGACTGGTCCTTCATAGCCTCAGGGGGTAGCCAGAAGGAGGCCTCATTATAGGTGAGACCACCTGCATCTATGTTTCATCTCATCCTCCAGCAGTATGGACGGTGAACCTGAAGACATCTCATTGGTGATGCATGCCTTGGGAGAGCCTTGACAATGTGTAGTTTGTACCTTGGGCTTTTAACAATAGCTTAAAAATGAATGGCTTCATTAAAAAAAATCTTATAAGTAAAAATATGAAGAAAAATGTTTTTATAGTTAATGTGTTTAAGCTATATTATTAAAACAAATCATGGTTTATTTTTAGTAAAAAATAATAATAATAAGGGTTTTACATGCCTTTAATCCCGGCATGTAGGAGGTAGAAGCAGGCAGATCTATGTGAGTCTGAGGCCGTTCTGGTCTACAGAGCAAATTCCAAGATATGACACAGAGAAACTCTGCCTCAAAACAAAACAAGAAACCAAACAAAAAAGTGTTTTGTAAAGTAGCAAGTTATAATAAATTAAGTCTAGTTTACTACTGAAGAGAAATATGATGTAAGTTTAGTGCAGCCTACGTGTGGAACAATGGACAGTAATGCCCTGTCTTCCCGTCCACCACCTCACTCCCGACCCCTCAGGCCCTTGACTGGTGATGACAACTTCCAGCTCTACTAACTCTGTCATCCTAAGTGCCCCCAAACAGCTGTACCACTTTGTATCTTTTGTACTATATGTTTACTGCATCCTTTCTGATTTTAGCTATATGTAGGCATCCAGACACAACTGTGATGTAGTCACCTGCACTCCATTATTCAGTACAATAACTCATTGCAAAGCTTAGCAGCCTGAGTGAGTACTGGACCATACCATCGGGTTTCTGTATGCATACTCCATATTTACGTGGCAAAAGAACTGAACGGTGCCACATTTCTTAGAACCCTTTACTCTGTCGTTCAGTGATTTACGGCTGTGTCCTTAAACTTTTAAGCAGCATATGCAGCCTCAAGCCAAAGTAATAATGCTTGTTTTTTATCAGTCGTTTGAAGTTTTATATTTAATAGCTCTCTTTGTTCGGTTTCCAGCGTGACAGCATTCAACATCCAGGTAATTAAGTGCATTTTAATTGCATGCAAGTTAGATGAAATACAAGTAGTCATAACATTCTTTAATTGTACATGTGGCTTTCAAATTTCTTTTTCTTCTTCCTCAAGATTGAAACTTTCACTTGAGAAAGTTAGTTGAAATTTTCCACAATACAATTCAATTCCGGAGTGAATCACAGCATCTCTAGTCACCCCACAAAGACAATGCCATTTTATTATTCTCTTCTGTTCCAAGATTAAAACTGTGCCTTTTCATTTACATAATCAGCTTGTTCGGATGTCCACAATGCCTGAGAGGCCCTGCCAATGAAGAACGCACTGCAAATGACACAGGGCTCTCCACCAATAGCCTTGCCCTTCACTAGGAGCCTGGAAACCTGATTTGTCACACAACTCACGCAAGACCTGCACATTAGTCACATTGCAAGCTTGCACTTCAGGGGCAGCAGAGCCTCACGGGGCATTGCATTTTATTTTTTAGAAGTGAGGTTCTCACAAACCCTCCCCTCCACCCCCCACCCCCCCCCACCCCCGTGACTAAAGCAAATGGTGTTTCAAAAGGACGGTACAAAAACTGCACTTCCTTTGCGGCGAAGAACAGGGATAATGGAACCCCGGCAGTCACTATAAACCGGTTTTGAGATTCGTTTGTCTTTTATTTTTCTTCTCAAGACTGTTAAAGTTGATTAAGCAATGATGAAAACAAGCTACAGAGGCCTTGGTTAGAGCTAAATACAAAAGATAATCTAAAATAAAATCACACACGCACATGCACAAAGTTACTGAGGGCCTGCTAGACAGCTCAGCAGATAAAGGCACCGTTAACCCTGACAGTCTGATTTCCACATAGTGAAAAAAGAGAACTGACTCTGGCAAGTTGTTCTCTGACTGCCCTGTGCACTCTGTGGCATGCAGTCCCCACATGCAAGAAAGAAAGGAAGAAAAGGAAAGAAGGAAGGAAAGGAAGAAGAAAGGGAGGAAGGGAGGAAGAAAGGAAATGAAATTTAAGTTGCTGATGCCACATGTGTAAAGAATCATTACGCCTGAGAATTGAAGGTTAAAATTGAACTGCCCCCAAAAAATCTTAATTTCACATACAAAAAAACAAAAAAAACAACAACAAAAAACCCAAAAACTCAAAACCACCAACATTCCTTAATCCATTAGATACCTTCTCAGGAAAGTTTAGTGACCACATGGATGGATTATGATCTGGAAATATTAATCAAGTAAACCCTTTCCTCCTTGTTATTTTGGTCAGATAATTTTATCACAGAGGCAGAGATCAGAATAGAACATAAGTGAAAACATCAAAATTAATATTATTAGCATAGTCACCCTCTCAAGTGTCTTCATGGGTCTTTGCAATTAATACTTTTATGCTTTCCATCCATCCCAAAGCAATTGCTGACATATAACCTCATTCACTATAGATTAGTTTTCATTTTATAGAATTTATTTAAGTAATGTAATCAGGCCATTACACTATAGCCCATAACTAACCTAGGACTCAGCGTGTAGCCCAGGCTGACCTTGAATTCACCATATAGCTCAAGTAAACTCATCTTCCAACCTTAGTCTCTTGAATGCTAGGATTACACATAAGAGACACTACACACAGTCACCAATTTTTTTTTAATTTTATCATTTGTATTTTATTTTACATAATTTTGGGGACAGATTTTAAGGCATATTTATTTTTTTTCAATTGAAGTGAATATCTTTTTTTAATTGGATATTTTATTTACATTTCAGATGCCATCCCCTTTCCCCATTTCCCCTCCCTAGAAAACCCCTATCTCATACCCCCTTCTCCTTTTTGCTTTTATACAATTTTTTTAATGTTAACCAATGTCTTTATAAATTTGGTGATGCTCAATATCAATCAGAAGTGTAACCTAATACCCAACCTAGATATATCAACTATCTTTGACTAGCAGAGACATGGGAACATCTGCCTCCATGTCTGGCCCCCATCTCTCTTTCTCTCTCATCACCTAGCTCCTCCTCTCCTTACTCCTCCCACCTTAGCTCCTCCTACATATCACCCTTCCTGTTAAAATAAAACTTTTCTCTCAAAATACAATTAGAGCATAACTATACCAATTTATGTCAGTAAGGTGCAAGATAGACCTAATACCCAGTCCATCATTTTGATGACTAAGCAGAACCTCTGTCATCTCTCCTAAATAAAAGACTTAGTTCTGAACCTGGCTTTTTTTTCTTGGCTTTAGAGTGAATGTCAGCTGAAAACCATCCTCTCAAATCTTTTCTCTCAAAGTAAATAGCAAGGATTGGCTATGAGACTATAAGTTTTCAACCCCATCAGAAATCCAGAATGACTGAGTTAACTGAAATTATGGGAAGCACAAAGCATAGCTTCTAAAACATAGCCAATTTATAGAGACCACTGAACACCTGGACAGCCCCTATAATATAAAATGTTGGAGCATCTGATCTTCAGCCTTCTGGCCCAGGATCATCTGACAGACCTTAGTGATGCAGAATTATTAAGGGCTGATTACTCTGTCTAGGCAGATATAATCAGTCGACTATTCTACAAGTGTGTCCTTTTCTGGACAGTAATTTGTCTGTAGATGGAAAGAGACAATTCTTGCCTAGTGGCTGTCTCACCACAATTGGAATAACTCCAAAGATGCTCAATTTCTTCTTAGAATCCAAAACAGGAAGCTGTCAGGAGCAGACAGGTCTCTAATCAAAATGAACATTAATACAGAAAGGTTTGTAACATCAATTCTGTGGTTTTCTGATGTTTTGAAAACCAACTATTTATGTAAGGCAATCTGGACTGTTGTCTGTTAACTCCTCTCAGCTATTTCTAAAGGAAATATAGAAAACACCCTAACAATAAACTCAAAGCCATGAATTTGCTATAGTCCCTTAACTCACAAGCTAACCATCTCAAATCAGTTAAAAGTTAAAGAAGGACTGGGTCTAACCCTTGTATTCCTAAATGTGTTGTACAGGCACAATGCCTAAGATAGTGACAATATTCATCTCACTTTTATATTAATAAGAAGCTCGTACCAATGAAAACCTTACATTTGAAATCAAAGTATATTTTGTACCATTTAAGAAATTATAACTTCAACTTAATAACAATTATACATATTTCTACCAGTAGGTTATGGCTATGCAATAAATCCTAGCTAATCCTCCTTGTTCCACCAAAACCACTACTTTTCCCTAGAAAGACAGCCCAATATTAACCACCTCAGTCCCCAAGCCCAGGGAATAGGGGCGCTGACTCTTCATTAACTTCTTCAAGCTGATTATGGGTGTTGAGATATTAGAAGAGGGGTTGGGGGAAGAGTAAATTGATAAGCCTCTGACACTGTGTCTTCACTGCATCCAGCTGGAATTCCAGGACATCAGAGGTTCGAGCAGGTCTGCTCAGCTTGCCTGATGAGTAGATACACCAAGGCTATGTATTCTGCAATATACAATTCTCAAAACAAATTTTAGTATCAAGATGTTCGTTTGAATTCTGGAATCTAGTCTTCTGGCGGCCTGCTTCTGTCATGTCTAATCCATATAATTCTGGGAGTTTCTATGAGGGTGTGCTCCCACCATCCTCCCATTTTTGCCTTCCTGCTCTCAAATTTCCAAACATCAGGGAATCCAAACTTTCGGGCACCTAGGCCCTCCACTTCCACTGATGCCTAACCCCTTACCCCATTCCCCCCCTCCAATTACTATGAGGGTGTGCTCCACCATCCTCTCATTCCCGCCTCCCTGCTCTTGCAATTCCCCAACACTAGGGAATCCAAACTTTCAGGTACCAAGGCTGTCCACTTCCACTGATGCCTGGCAAGGCCACCCTCAACTACCTATACAGATGGAGCCATGAGTCCCCCTCCCCCTCCCCCTGCCTTTGTGTTCTCGGGCTGGAGATTTTAGAATGGTTACTCCAGCTTGTTTCTTAGGACCATTTGCTTGAAAAATTGTTTTCCAGCCTTTTACTCTAAGGTAGAGTCTGTCTTTGCACTGAGGTGGGTTTCCTGTATGCAGCAAAATGCTGGGTCCCGTTTATGTATCCAGTCCATTAGCCTATGTCTTTTAATTGGGGAACTGAGTCCATTGATGTTAAGAGATATTAAGGAACAGTGATTGTTGTCTCATGTTATTTTTCTTATTAGAGGTGAAGTTATCTTTGTGTGGCTATCTTCTTTTGGATTTGTTGGAAGAGGGTTACTTTCTTGCTCTTTCTAGGGTATAATTTCCCTCCTTGGATTGGAGCTTTCCTGCTATTATTTTTTGTAATGCTGGGTTTCTGGAAGGATATTGTGTAAATTTGGTTTTGTCATGGAATATCTTGATTTCTCCATCTATGGTAATTGAGAGTTTTGCTGGGTATAGTAGCCTGGGCTGGCATTTGTGTTCTTTTAGGGTCTGTATGACGTATGTCCAGCATCTTCTAGCTTTTATAGTATCTGGTGAGAAGTCTGGTGTAATTCTGATAGGTCTGCCTTTATATGTTACTTGGCCTTTCTCCGTTACTGCATTTAATATTTTTTTGTTTGTTTTGTGCACTTGGTGTTTTGATTATTATGTGACGGGAGGAATTTCTTTTCTGATCTAGTCTATTTGGTGTTCTATAGGCTTCTTGTATGTTTATGGGCATCTCTTTCTTTAGATTAGGGAAGTTTTCTTCTATAATTTTGTTGAAAATATTTATTGGCCCTTTAAGTTGGGAATCTTCACTCTCATCTATCCCTATTATCCTTAGGTTTGGTCTCCTCATTGTATCCTGGATTTCCTGGATATTTTGTGTTAAGAACTTTTTGCATTTGCATTTTCTTTAACAGTTGTGTTGATATTTTCTATGTTATCTTCTGCACCCGAGATTATCTCTTCTATCTCTTGTATTCTGTTGGTGATGCTTCTGTCTATGACTCCTGATTTCTTTCCTAGGTTTTCTATCTCCAGGGTAGTTTCTATTTGTGATTTCTTGATTGTTTCTACTATCATTTTTATGTCCTGGATGGTTTTGTTCAATTCCTTCACCTGTTTGGTTGTGTTCTCTTGTAATTCTTTAATGGATTTTTGTGTTTCCTCTTTAAGGTCTTCTACCTGTTTACCTGTGCTCTCCTCAAATTCTTTGAGAGTGTTATTTATGTCCTTCTTAAAGTCCTCTATCATCATCATTAGAAGTGATTTTAAATCTGAATCTTGCTTTCCTGCTGGTATGGGGAATTCAGGACTTTCTAATGTGGGAGAACTAGGTTCTAATGATGCCAAGTACCCTGGGTTACTGATGCTTATGTTCTTGTGCTTGCCTTTTGCCATCTGTATCTCCTTAGTGCTACCTGCCCTGTCCCTGACTGGAGCCTGTCTTTCCTATTATCTTCGTTGTTTCAGAACTTTGTGGGGTTGGTGTAACTACTGGGGTAAGCACTGGGGCCCAAAATCTGCTCAGTTCTCAAGCGCAGACAGGATGCTGCTCAGGTTAGAGCTCTGGGAGCCCCAGTTCCTCTGGATTCTTAGAGATTGGGGGCAGAGCTGCCACCCAAGATCTACTCAGTGCTCTGGCCCAGACTGGAAGGAACCAGTGCTCTGGGCAGAGAGCGACTTCCTGGGTCCTTGTAGGTCCCAGTTACTCCCTGTTTGGGGTGAACATTGCTGTCTGCTTACCTAAGATACTGCCCAGGCTAGAGTTCCTGGGAGCCCCACTTCCTCTGGGTTCTGTGTGATTGGGGGCAGAGCTGCTGTCTTGGATCTGCTCAGTTCCTGGGCCCAGACTGGAAGGAGCCCCAGTCACCAATGTTTAATAGACATATGCTACTCATTCATGTTTTCTCTTTGGTCTGGTTCCCTTTGTTCATTAAAGTAAGCAAGTTTATGTCGTCTTGGGTTTTCATAGTTCATTACTTATTGAGGCTGTGTCATATCCCTCTGCACAGATATGGCATTTAGCCACTCACTTGTGGATGAACTATTGGGTAATTTCTAGTTTGAGGCTGTCACTATTACTGATAATGGCAAGATCTTTTCCCTGGCTATTTTCTATTGGGTGTCTGCCATATGGTTGGGCTTCACTTTTCTCATTGTTGTCAAAGTCACTTGGGTGACTTTTTATTTTCCATTAGGCTCAACAAGGGAAATAGGCAAACTCACAATTATAAATGGATAATTCAGAATGCTCTCTGATTGACAGGAGATACAAACTAAGAATAAATACAAATACACAAGACTTGAAAACTGTTGAGCAAATGACTAGACCTGATTGTATTTATAATCTTATCTCCCCAACAACTAGAGAACACACATTGTTTACAAGTGCACATCAAAGATTCTTAAGAAAGAGTGTGCTTTTAACAATACTACAAACCTCAACAAATCTGATCAATATTTAATTCATAAGAAGTAAGTTCCCAGACTAAAATGAAATTAAACTAAAGATAATTAATAGAAAGATGAGTGAATGGGAAGTTCCCAGATACTTGGGGCCTGATTTTAAATAACTCATTTTCAGAAGAAGAGATTACACAGGGATTTAGTACATATTTTAACTGCATGAGAGTGAAACAGAACACATCTCAGTTTGTGACGTGTAGCTAATTACATGGAACAATTATCCCTCAACTGCATATACTAAAGATATGAACTGTTCTAAATTGTTGAATAAGGTCTCCCCTAAATAATCTAGTAAGAGAACAGCAAGCCCCACCTAAAGCAAGCAGGGAAATGAAATCATAAGAAGGCACAGAGGTCAGTGGCACAGGAAACAGAAGCAGTAGATTAAAATCAAGGAAACAAAAAGGCAGTGCTTTGGAAAGCTTAGTGGCATAGACCAACCTCTGCTTGTCTAACTGTGGAAGGCAAAAACACAAATCACCAAAGTTAGAGCATGGGGGTACATAAAGATCCTCCAGTCATTAAAGTTTATTTATATTCTCTCTCTCTCTCTCTCTCTCTCTCTCTCTCTCTCTCTCTCTCTCTCTCTCTCTCTCCTTATGAGAGTTTTCTTTTATTTTTGTGATTGTCCTATAATTACAACCACTTCTTCCTCCTTCCTCTCTCCAAACCCTCCCACGCAGCCTTCCTTGTTCTCTTTCAACTCTATAACCTCTTTTCATTAATTGTTTTATGCACACATGTATATGTATATCCATATATATTTGTAAATATAACCTGTTCTGTCTATATAACGTGACTTGTATGTGTGTTTTTAGTGCTGACCGTTTGGTATTAGATGGTGTGTGCTCTTCCCTGGAGAAGACTGTTTCTTCCTCCCCCAGCAACTATCAGTTGCCAATAGCTGTTCTGCTAGGGTGGGATTCTGTGCCCCTCTCAGTGCTGACGTCTGGTCTGGCTTGAGTGTTGGGAGCCGACTTTAGCAGAAAGCGGCTAGATCAACTTTGCAGCCATCTGGAACCATATACCCTGACGAAAGATTTGGTTTTCAATAGCCTACAACAGCTAAAGCACACTCTGATATCCCACATATTTTGTGTTGCTGTTTACTGCCCCCAGCTGCAAGGTGCACGTGGTAGTCACGCCTGCAAGGCATTGCAGTTCACGTGCTGTCCACGTGCTATCTACACCATACATGCTCATAAGGCGCATGTGCTATCCACGCCTGCAAGGCATTGCGGTGCACGTGCTGTCCACGCTATAGACGCCTGTAAGGCTTACATCATATCAACACCTGCAAGGCACGTGGTATCCACGCGCCTACAAGGCACGTGGCAAAAGCCTATAAATAGCTCAGAATTCCCTTCAATAAACGAGACTTGATCAGAATCTCTGTCTTGTCTCCATTCTTCGCGTCTCTTCCCCTTTATCCCCACTCTCTCTCGCTAGACCCTGACCCTCGGACCGGAACGGGCAGTACGGGCCGCAACAGTTTGGCGTCCAACATCGGGCTCCAGTAAGCGTAACAGTTTGGTGCCCAAGCGTGGGGGGTTCGCGACACTTGAGCTTGTATGGATCTTGTGCATGTAAAACTACAAAATTTTTGAGACAGGGTGGTAAATCTTCTACTTCTGAGCAGAAAAAATATGTCTTAGTTATGACAGAACTCAGAAGCCAAAATAGAAAACTCAAAGCATTTGAGTGTGGTGGAATTTAAATTACTGTCATCTGAAGATAATCCAAGAGTGAAGGCATAGGTCATAAATGGGGCACTAAACTGTGTAGGACAGCTGATTGATTATAAAAGGAAATCAAAGAACTAGGATCAAGAAAAAAAAAGGTATTTGTGTATATTTCTGTGTTAATAAAAACAGATCACCATCTTCTAGAGAAAAAGGTCAATGTACTTTGACCCCCCTCCTGGTCACCCTCTCTCCCAATCCTTCCCCATCCCGTCCTTCCTGTCTCCTCTGAGTGTGCGGAAGCCCCCTGTGTACCTTCCTACCCTGGTACTTCAAGTTTTTGCCACACTAGGCACATCCTCCCCCACTGAGGCCAGACAAGGCAGCCCAGCTAGGAGAGCATATCTCACATACAGGCAATAGCTTTAGGAATAAACCCTGTTCCAGTTGTTCGGGACCCACATGAAGACCAAGCTGCTCCTGTGTTACATATGTGTGGGAAAGCCTAGGTCCTGCTTTAGTATGTTCTTTGGTTGATGGTTCAGTCTCTGAGAGCCCAACGGGTTGAGGTTAGTTTACTCTGTTGGTCTTCCTATGGAGGTTTTATCCCGTCTGGGGCTTGCAATCCTTCCCTATATTCTTCCATAAGAGTTCCCAAACTCCATCCACTGTTTGGCTGGTGTCTGCATCTATCTGAGTCAGCTGCTAGGTGAAACCTCTCAGAGGACAGCCATACTAGACTCCTGTCTGATATATAATATTTTTACGGAGGAGAGTTCAAATGATGCTAAAGATAAAATCATTTTAAATATATAAAAATATGTTCAAATTCACTAAAGATCGGGTCAATTTAATTTTAAATCATTTTGAGAAACAATCATTGAGATAAATAAATTATTTAAGGCAGATAAAACTACATTGAGCAGGGTGAGCTTTGTTGGGAATTCTTCTTCACTGTCATAAAATTAGAAGTTGTGTAACTACTTTAGAAAGGACTGGCTTCCCTGATGAACCTAACTGTGCACACAAACTACTATCAAGAACACTGGCTGATGGGTACAGGCTCTAGATAAACCATGACAACATTCATAAACTCTCACAATACAGTAACGCTTACAGGGGCTTCTTTTCATGTCAGAAAAGATGAAAACATTGCAAATATCAAGTAATGAAAGGATGGATAAACAAGGAACATAAAGTCTTAAAGTAGAACACTGGAGAGCAGAGAAAACAAGTGACCCATAAATGTGTATAACTAACAATGGCTGAACTGTGCAAGAATAAAAGTTTGAATAAAAGTATAAAGTCACAAGGGAAACATATCATTTGATTTTGCTTATATACAATTCAAAACCTAGCAGGCTCGTGTACTGCTAAGAATCACTTATCCAGGTACAAAACCTCCAGAGAGAGAAAATGACCAAGCCATAATTCAGGACCTCCTGGCTCCGTGGGAAGAGAGTTGCTCTCTGTCTTAGGCATACAAGGTGACCTGAACTATAACCGTGTTGTCTTTTAGACTTTGTAGTATGTACTTAAGGGCTCATTCTTTGCCAATTTATTGTACATATTTTATAGTGGGTGTGTTATTATTTTTTAACTTAATTGTTACAGATTCCAAGAATCCCAAGCTACAGATATTTTTAAATTTTTAATTCATGCTTTCTCATGTATTACATCCTGACCAAAGTTTCCATTCCTTCCTCCCCTCCCAGTCCTTCCTCTCCACGTACTCTCTCCCCAGATCCAATCCTCCCCCTGTTTCCCTTCAGAAAAAGACAGGTCTCCAAGGGTTGTCAACCAAACATAGCATATCATGTTGCAATAAGACTAGACATTTCCCTTCATATTAAGTCTGGCTGAGGCAACCCAGTAAGAGAAAAAGGGTCCCAAAGCAGGCACTGATAGGAGTTCCAAAAAAAGACCATGATACTCAACCATAGTTTATATGCAGAGGACCTAGATCAGATGCTTTGCAGGCTTCCTGCTTGTTGGTTTAGTCTCTGTGAATCCTTATGTGCCTAAGTTAGTTCTGTGGGTTTTCTTGTGGTGCCCTTGACCCCTCTGGGTCCTACAATCCTCCTTTCCCTTTTCTGCTAGGTTCCCAAGCTCTGCGTAATGTTTGGCTGTGGGTCTCTGCCTCTGTTTCCACCAGTTGCTGGATGAAGCCTCTCTGATGGTGATTATGCTAGGCTCCTGTCTGTGATGAAATACAGATCTTAATTCATTAAGTTAAGAGGATATGAATAAATCTGTTTATTTTATCATATTCTCATGGTAATTTTGATAAGAGTAATCTAAAGACAATGCTTTGAGTATCTGTATTATGTTAATAGATTGAAGTTTTTACTCTTATTAATTGACAATTCCAGAACAACACAATAATTAGAGACAATTTACAACAAATGAAACACAACTCTTCCATGTTCAGAAACTTTCACTTTACTATAGTATTTATAAAAGATAAGTCAAATGAAGTTGCATTTAAACCACGTTAGCCATTACACAAGATCTCAATGAAGAGACATGTCCTCGTACCATACAGTACCACCTAGAAAAAACTGCTTAACCATTATACCATGAATTAGAAAAGTAGTACCTGAAAGTCAACCCAGTGACCTCTTTACCATTTGCCTATAAAAATATAAAACCCTGGCTTCTTTTAAAAACATGAAATCATTGTCAATAAAATTCATAGGAATAAAAGTCGGCTGAAGAAAATAAAATGTAAAAAAGTGACACTGGTCAGCTGCCTAGTCAACATTAACATTAATATTAAACTTTCCTAAGAAGCATTAAGTTACAACAGTCAGTCCAAGCAACACTTTCTGATTATGTTCTGACCTGCCTATGGAGTGCTGCTACTCTAAACAAACCTGTGATGATGTAATTTTATTTTACATATATACAGATTATACTATTTATATACACATCATGGGACTGTTCCAGTCACTTCGACGATGGGGACTTGTCAAGCAGAGTATTTCTGGTTGGCTTCTTGCATTCAGCCAAGGATCAAGCAGCCACTTCTTTTCCCTCTTTTCTGAGAAGGGTTCTGGGAAGTCTGAATGCATAGCTTGGTTTGTGGAGGGGATGGGGCTGTAATTAAGAGCATCAAGGATGTAGGTTTTATAAATAATGTCTTTTTTCAAGCATTTCAGATGTTAGCTACACTTTTGATTTCTGTGCCTCCACCAGACTGTATGATCCTTTCATGTTGGCTTTTCTTGCAAAGTAAATGATCATCCCGATGGCAGGTATTACCAAGGAGGATGCACAGTAGAGTGCAAGGAGTTCGGGGGGAAAATCATCCTTGTTATTTTCTCTTCCTGGAAAATAACCAAATGGATGCAATTAATGTCTAGTACAAAAGGAAATAATTGAACCACAGTGTGTGTTTTATTGTAACAGTACAACTAGTTCCTTAAAGAAGAAGCGATAAAAGCTGTGCTGAGGACCATCAAGACTCATATAACACATCCCCCCCCCCCTAAAGATCCAAATAAGCAGCTCCTGGTTGCTATGCTCATGAGAAGTATGAAGATGACAGTTTTTGACACTACAAACTTAGATTTTAAAAGATTGCTTTGGGTATAAAATGAAAGGGGGAACACACATTTTACTGATCTGTTTTTATAAGAGTAGGAATCAGAAATAACCCTGTGTCGCTGACAGTCACGAACAGAAATGCCTAACAAGTTCTATAAGACGGTCTATGTAACACTCAGTGCAGCCATTAAGGTAAAAGGCAGAACATTCTTGTTGATGGTTGGCTGGCATGTGCTTATATGCTGTATTCCATGTGTCTGAAGCAAAAGCATCTTTACACAATTATCTCTCCCCCCCAGCATTGACACCATCTCTTGATTTACTGATGATCTTCGCATATTTCACTTAAGTAAATGTCTTAGTTACCAACGGAGTGCACTCTCTGACCTTTGCTTTCCTTGATCTAAATTAATACTCCACCATTCCTTCAAAATCCAACCACCACAATTTCTTATTCCCACTAAGAGCTTATAATTGAGTATCTGACCATGTAATTATAAGAGAGGAAAATTTGGTTTCCTCTCTTGACTACAAACTCTATAAAGACAACTATGTTTATTCAAGGTGCTTCACAACTAGCCAGCACTTCAGACACTTCCTGACACTCTGGGTAGTCCCAAATGTTATTTGAGTACTAATAAAGTTTTTTTTTCTTTCTAACTCTTATCATTTTGCCACATAGTCATAAATTTAGTACTCAAAATGACAATATATAAACACTTTAAAATCTTTTAAGGGAACAACATGACAATAACAGCACCCTGAGCAACATCTGAGCTTTATAAAAAACATCTCCAGAGAGCATGGCTTTTTGTTGTTGTTGTTGTTGGTTTGCACCCCACAGCATGGCCTCACAGTTACATTTTACTAAGTGGAAAGGTATGCTGTCTGAGTCCTGGCAGGGATTAGTGATCTGATCTGGGGCACCATCACAATTCCTTCCAGAGCTTTCAAAACACAGAAATTCATTCAAGTAGAAAACACTTGTTAGCATCACACAAGTGAGTTGTTTCAAATTACTGTAGGATAAAAAATGATACTTCACCTTAAACATCATGATAATGTCTTTATCTCTCTGCTTGCCTTTAGTAGAATTGATCTAAGGGTAATATTTTAATTGGATACTTCTCATAAATGTGGTTACGCATCAATATTGATGACAACCAAGAAGTATTTATATTGTCTTCTTTTCAATTTAATTATCATCTTTGCCTTTCAGTTTGTCCCTCAGATATCTGTTGAAAACTCAAAACTGATCTACTTGCTAGGGCAATATTCTAACACATTTTTTCCTATAATTCTATAAACTTTGAAAGTTTTAAAGATTCCTGATCATGTGTATTAATGGGATGCATTTAGGCCAAAACCAAACAACACAATAAACATTCAGCTATAAATACAAAGGAAAACTAGTTTAAACTATCCAGTGGGGGAAAAAGGTCAATTTGGGTCTTTATTCATATGCAATTATTTGAAATCATCTTCATGTTAGAAGCATGAATGTCTGGCTGGGTGACTAATACGCTTTTATTGTTCATTTAAAATACAAATTAAAAGTGGCAAATATGTAAGAAATGAATTAAGCAATTAGAAAAGACAGTGTGGGAAGAAGCAGTTTTCCTGCTCTTGAGGAGAAACAGCCATGCATACATAGGATGACAAAAATCTTCAAAGTGCAATTTCCTGGGGCTAGGCTAAATTAGAGCTAGCCAGAGGAAGACATTTTTCAGCCTAAGCATAATTGAAATCTCGGTCCATCTCTCTAGAGGTAACATCTACACACACACACACTGTGTCATATCCAGTGACCTGATGGAAGATACTGTCCCACTCTTTGAATACATGGTAGCTTCCTTGGCCAGATCACCTGGTGAGTAGAAATTTGGCAAGTAATTATGATATTTTCCCTTCCTTTACTATTTTTAAGTAGATCTATTAATATTGCTCTGATTTGAAGAGGTTCTATGAAGACAGAAAAAAAATGTATGCTAAGGTTTGTAATCTTGAGGAATGTGATTAGTAAAATGTGTATGTTTTCTCATTTATGTTCAGATTTTCTCTACACTGACATGTGATTAGTTAATTCTCAATAGTCAATGCCAGACCACTTCAGAGTTGGCATTCATTAGCCATGTTGCTCACTCTACCAGGCTGGATTTCAGCATACAACAACAGCTCTTTGCTGTGCAAAGGGTCCAAGGCTCATTAGTCAAGGCTAGCATCAATACAATTAACAGGCACTCACAAGAGAGAACAGGAAAGTAAGGAGTGCCAATGTGTGTCTGATGGGTCCATGGCCCCTCCCTTCCTCTTCATCAGGTTAAAGTCGGACAATTGGGGCATGGATTTCAAAGGAAGCTCTTGTGAAATCTAGAGATCCTGCTCCGGATCCAGGCCACTATCCCCAATTAGCATCCTCACAAAAGAGCCATGCAGAAAATATGCAGTCGTTCTGTATTCTGAAAGCAGAGCTCCTTTCCAGTGGGGAGCAAGGTCTGCAGAGGATTGTTTGTCTGCTGTGCCAGCCCCAATTCCTTCCTTTCCTTTTCCCGCTGGGGAAGCACTGTAACGTATATCGTTAAACTCTTAGCAAATCTAAGACCTCAGGGACCAATGAAGAATCGGCAACTTTGGGGAAAAAAATAATAAATGGGAATTCCACATCACCGATGATTAATGTCCACTTCCTGGCTCGATGCTATAGGATGGGATGGAACAGCTGTATCTGATTATTTCAAGAAGCATTAAGAAGCAAGCGGTCAGCACAGAATTCAGTCTCTTTTTACCAACTCCGCCTAACAGTAGAAATGTGTTACTCTCCTTGGAAACTTGGAATAATTTTTAAAATAATTTTTTTTAAAAAAAAAAAAAGCAAACAGAAAGCTAACCTTTTACATCAAGCGTTAAACTTCTTAATTGTGAGCCAACTTCAGTTTTAGATTCACACTCGTAGATGCCGGCATCCTGCAGCTGTGCCTTGAGGATGGTGTATGAGCCATCAACAGACTTTAACACCATGTCTCCTGTCTTTGCTTTCTTCTTCAGGATTATCCACGTTTCAGGCACATTTCCACAAGTGCAGGAGATGATGACAGTGTCTCCTTCTTTGACGCTCTTAGACGGAAAGACTGTAAGCTGTATGTCTTTCTGAGAGTCTGAAGAGAGAATGGATAGTTAGTGGAGGGGGGAGGGGTACTGCAACCCCATACTGAGAACACTGGCAGTCTTTGCCAAGCTGTTTGCTATGCTTTCTGCATGAGCTCTAAGGAAGGCAAGCAAAGAAGCCGGGCATTTGACCAATTCTCAATGATCGGATTGCAAGCAAGAGAAGACATATCTTAGGCTTCTTTTCTACCCTTAGTATAATTCTTTATCCAAGCAAAGTCAAAAATTAGGTATTTAATAAGTAGCTGTAGAATTTAAATACCGAAAGTAAACTTCATTTAAAAAAAAAAAAAAAAGAAGTCACATTGTTCACCAAATTTTTCTTGAAGCCTTATGAGCTAGGTGCTCCCTGACCAGAAAACTAAGCTGTATAGAGATTATTACTATTTTTTTTTACTGTGTTTAAGAACATAGTTACCAATGATCAAATTTTAAGGTCTGGCTGATCTCTCCTGAGAGACAGAACATTTCTGTAAATGCAAAAACCTTAGAGGGACACACCCAAAGTCTGTTTTATAAACACTTGCTTAAGTCCTTGTCACACTGATACTCCTCCCCAAGGGCCACAGGGCTATGACATCCATATTTGAGTTTCCTTTTCTTTCAGATGGTCACATTGTGTCACCCGGACTGACCTGAGAGTCTCCTAAAGGTTTTCCTTGAGATTACGTGGTACCCTTCTCTGGTTCTTCTTTTGAATTACAGACCTCAATGAATTGAGGCAGCAGTAATAACAAAAACTCAGCATAAACCTTAGCAGGAATAATCACAAGAGATGCAACCCCGGTGCCCCCCAGAGAAAAAGCGTGAGGGGTGGGGGTAGACAATGCAAGTTGATTGCTTCACAATTTTGCCCATGAAACCTTATGGTTTCTGTGTGCCAAGCAGAAACTATTGTGTTTGCAATCTTGGGTCTTTATCTTGGAGAAGGGAGAGTTATAACTATATTCACCACAGTGGTTCTCAGCAGCAGGCTGAGGCCAGAGGGCACAATTACTGTGACCCTTAATCTCAGAGTTTACAAATGGTGCCTTCCTGGGCCTCTAAGCAAGTCCTAGACAGCTTCTGGGAAGTTGCTTCTCGGGGTCTGTTCATTCCAATATGTTGGTTTTAATTCTAAGTAATTTCCTACCCTTGTTTCTTCACCAAAACCCTGATTCCTAAGTGTCCGGGAGCTTCTAGCTTAGCTTCTGGAGCAAGCATTTCATTTGATAGGAACAGGATTTTAGGGCAAGTGATTTGGTCTGAAATGAAAATCCATTTTAGGAGCAGTGTGGAACTGCTTTTATAATTAATTAATTAATTAATTAATTAAAAATATTTTTGTATTTTGCACATAAATGCAGTTTTGAAATAAAAGCTTTACTTTTCTTTCTTTTGGAGGCTTAATTTTTTTATAAGTTATGTTTATTTGTGCATGTCTATGTGGGGTACATGCGTGGGGTGCAGTACCCATGGAAGCAAAGATCCCCCTTCCCTGGAGGTGGAGTTACAGGCAGTTGTGAGCTTGGGTGTGAGGGGGGCAAACAGAACCGAAGTCATCAGTAAGAGCAGTCGGCATTTCTAATGGCTAGGCCGTCTCTCTGGCCCCAAAGGAGCTTTCAAAGAGGAGCTTGTCTGCCTTCAGTTTCTCAATAGGAAATATATTAGCCATAAATAATGTAAAGTCACACTCTGCTCACCTTGGACAATCAGTTTAACTGATGTTTTGCTAATTCCAGCCTGGTTAACCCCTTCACACACATAAATGCCAGAATCTTCCATTTTTGCAGACGTGAAGGTGAGTGTAGCATTTTCAGAAAGAGGCTGCAGTTCCCCATTATTTAGCTGTCTGCTCCACAGGATTTGGGGAGCTGGAAAACCATCACTTGAGCAGGTCAGGTTCACAGGACTGCCCTCCTCTAGGACATCAGAGGGGCTCACCAAGATGGTGGTTTCCTTGGGGGCAACTGAAAAGCAAAAAAATCACTTAGCTTGAACCTCTTATGCCCTGAATTCCAAAGAGTCTAGACAATATTGCAAAGGACTCTGGGTTAGCACAGATTATAAACTGTGATAACCATCCCAGGGTGTTTCGGTGAAGAAGACACAAGGGGAGTTAGAAACAGGATGAAATGTGGATATTTTCAAATGGCAGAAAGTTCTGTAGAACTCTCTTAATGTCAAAGCACAGAGAATCAAGTATAGCGTAGTGTTTGAGTGACATGGTGGATGAGAAGTCCCCTCATGACCCATGGAGAAGCAACAGGATAAGACAGAATTGACTCTATTTCTAAGGGAAGATAGAGAGGAGTATTGGAAACACACACACACACACACACACACACACACACACACACCATGAGACAGGGAGAGGGAGAAACAGAGAGAGAAACATTAATGGTATGCATTCCCTAAGCATGATGCATTAGAATATCCCCTGTGAATAAGAAAACCCATTTACTACCCCTTGAACCTGTGTTGATCATTTGACCAACAGGATGTAGATGCTGTGACAGGAGGGCGGAGGGATGCTCCTGACATAGACCTTTATGAAGCTACTTTCATCCTCACCTTTCTCAGCTGTGTTCTGGCAAGTAAATCTAGGCTACCTTCCTGGAGGATGACTGACAGCACACTAAGAAATGACAGGTGGGACCATGCACATAAGGCTCAGGCGTGTTAAGTGACATGTCTGTGACAAGTCAGCTGCTGGCTTGCCTGTAGATGTTTGAATTGACCTGAGGGTGAGTAGCTGCCTGAATGACGTATTCCTAAATGTCAATGCATAGAATCATACATAAATAAATAATTTGGTTTATACTATGGAGAATGGTTTATTATAATCACTGTTATCTTGATTCGATTTTTTTTTCCTGTTTTCTTCACAGAGGTTTTAATTGTTAACCTTCTGTTAACTATTAGCTGGTGAACATAGTAAAGAAATCCATATTCAATTGTACCTGCCCCATGTGTGCACTTACCATTGACATAAAGAGGCTGTGTACTCTGCCTTTGTTTGGGTTCAGATTCCATTTCGCCACTGTGTAACTTAGCGAGGCAAACAAGAGCTTTCCCAGTATCTTCAGTGGTGGGGATGAAGGTCATTTCCAAACTTTTGGTCTCTAGAGACTTTATGTCCGTTTCCTCCAAAAACTGTTTATTCATCAGTGTGGTCTCCCCCTTCCGTAATTCAATCTCCAGATGATCAAAGGGGTACACGTTAGGGACTGTGCAGTTGACAGTGACAGGTCTCCCATGTACAAGTGGCCCACTCATTTCAATTTCTGGGTCTTCAGGGAATGCTGCAGATATCAAGCAAAAATAATATTGATATGTGCTATTCAAGGGAATATTGAGCCAGATTCTGTTAAATGCAAAGGTTTCAAAGTGACAGGTTTTGATGAACCAGGAATAGTATGGTCTCAAGTAGTTAATAGCACCATTAGTTATAACTGTTCAATTATAATATTAACCATAAATAATAGAAACAAAAACTTAGCATTTTAAGTCAAGGAGAAATAAATGCTTGTACCCCTTAGTGTTCTTTTCCAACAATCTTGCCTATTCTTTTCTAAGGGCACAATGGGTTTGGCTGTCTTATTAATTAACCATATAATTTAAATATTTTAAATATTTGTCATAAATATATTGACTACTAAATATAAACTAATCCCCTTCAGCCTTCATTATATCCTTTTTCTTAGCAACCTGATAAAAAAGGGCTATTATGTAGCTTGCTTCATAGCTAGAAAAAGAAACTTACAGAAACATACAGGACTTTCCATAATAAATCAGACCTAGTCAAAGTCTGTCCTCCAATCTATGAGTCTTGGCTCTACAGTTTGTTCAGTATCAAATGAGCCTCAGTGGAGTTCTTAAATTAGTTCATTTATCAACATCTGTATGGTTTGTTTTGTGACTAAACTTAGGAAGAAGTTTTAAATACTTTGCACATTTTTTTTTTTAAAGACAGGGGCTCACTTTTTAGACCTGGCTGACCTGGAAGTATTTATGTAGACTAGGCTGGCCTCAAAAGTCACAGGGATCTGCCTACCTCTGCCTCCTGATAAAATAATTTCTGTAATTAACAAATGAACTGACAGCCAGGCAATGTGGCACACACCTTTGATCCTAGTACTCTGGAGGCAGAGGTGGGTGGATCTCTGAGTTTGAGGCCAGCCTGGTCTACAGAGTTCCAGGACAGCCAGGGCTACACAGGTAAAACTTATCTCAAAAAATAAAAAAAGAATTAAAATGCCTTAATACTGTATGTTTTCTCACATGTGTAGAACCTACGTTTAAATTTTTAAATTATATACATATATACATTGATGTATATGTGCTTGCAGGTCATTGAACTAAAGAGGACCCCCAAGAGGAGATGGCATTTTAAGGGATGTGGGAAATAGAAAGGGTTAATAGAACATATTCAATAGGAAAGAAGAAGGGGAAGCTGTCTGGGGAGCAGGGAAGAAAGCAGGTAGAGAGGAGACAGGCACAAGAGGGCAACAGGACATGGGAATAGATGAGAAGAAAGCATAATGATACGGACATCTGACGGTGCGACAATCAAGGGACTTCTTTGCATGCTGACTTTACCCACCAATAAGAAGGTATAAAAGAACTATTCAACCGTATTATTTAAAGTCTGAGTACTTATTCTTTCATCTGCCTATATACCATTTAAAATACATTCTATGTATGTTAATAAAAATGACACTAAAATAATTATCAAGGCAAAAGTTATACAGAACAAAACTCGAAAACCAAAACTAAACCTTTTTTTTTTTTTTTCATTCTTTCCTTAAGTAAAACCTGTTAAACTGGTGGATTTTGAAGCATGACCACACTGCAATAAGCTGCCATGCTGTTGGGAATGTGCCTATGCTAGCAGACCCTGGAGTCTGGGTAACATGATAGACCATAAAGTTTACACTCCTTTTGAGAGATTTAAATCTCTTAACAGGCACAGTCATATTCTGAACAAAATTCTGAAGGTTAACACAAGTTTGGGCAGGGCTTTAGATGAAAATACTTTACAATATGTTCTCTGGAATTGGGTGAATAAAACAGGGCAGCACCACCCTCTCAAAAAAAAAAAAAAAAAAAAAAAAAAAAAAAAAAAAAAAAAAAAAAAACTAACAGTCACGTGGTCACAGTCACGTGGTCACTGTGAAGTTATTTCCGCACTCAGGGTAGACTGAGGGATTCCAGCGATTCATAGCGACTGGGGTTGAAAAGGATTTCTATTAAGGTGATAAAAACGGAGGGACAAGAAAACATGCGCCACTTGTTCACTGGGTAAATCAGCTGAAAAACTGCAGTTAGCACTTGTTTCTTGCTTCAGCTCTGCGTACGGACCGTCTCACTCAAACTAAGTAAAACCTGTCTTTTTCTGTGTGTTTCTGGCACTTCGCTATTTCCCATTGTCCTCCATCACTGAATCCTGCAGATCAACTCCTCAAATCTGCCTTAAAACAGTAGACTTCTTCCTTCATTTCTCTCTTCTCCCTGCTACCTTCCTCCTAACCCCATAGCCCTCTATTCTTTCTTCTTTTACCAAAAAATCATAACATCTAACATATGTTTAATTTAAAATAATATATTTATTATATATACTATATTAAATATGGACTATTATATATAGTAATATATAGTATTATATAGATGCAATAAAAAGAAGCATGACTATCTGGGACGAGAAAGGGGACAGTGGGTAGAAGGAGAAGTGATAAGACACGGTTGATGGGGGAAAAGGAAGCTCAGTGTCCCATTACTTTCCATTCTATTAAAAATAATAAACACTGTACACAGTAAAACTATCTTCCAAAAATGAAGGAGAAATGAAGACCTTTTAAGTGGTAATAAAAACAAAAAACTCAGGCTGGTAGGCTGAGGATAGAGCTCTATTGCGAAGCACTTGCCACGAATGTGCAAACCTCTTGGTTCCTTCTGTACCATCATAAAATAAAATAAAATAAAATAAAATAAAATAATAAAATGGCAGACTTGGGCCTCACCCACAATTTGAATAGCTGAGGCAGTCATCCCTTACCTAGTAATTATCTGAATGGGCACAGCTCCCAGGCTGCTCTCACCCTATATGCCACCTCTATATGCCCCAAGCCACCATGTGTCCTAAGTATTCGTGAGGAGAGAGAAGCTGAGCATGGAGTAAGATCGAGCTCGTGAGGCAGAGAGTAAAACCAGTCACACACTGTGTGCATGCTGTAAACATATGTCTTATATGCTAAAGAGCTGGGCCAACTGTATTGCATCAAACCACGTTCAGAGATCTAGGAATGACTTACAATGCCAAATCTCTCTCTGTGTAAATGGATACCATTACAGAATCACATTCTTTTTCTTCAAAAAAAAAAAATAATAATAATAGAGGAAAGGGAAATAGAGAGTTGTCAGTTTCCAAAAGCACTTACAGTAGACCTCCACCTGGATTCTCTTCTGCAGTGTCCTTCGCAGACAGGTCGCAGTGCACAGGTAAGAGTGTTCATTCTCAAAACTCACAGAGCTCAACGTCAGTGTAGATTTGGCCCCCTCATTCTTCACCTCTCCATTGAGGGGACTGCCTGACTCAGTTCTCCAAGAAAAAGAGGGGGAGTCACAGCCAACAGCAGCACATGTCAGAACAACTGAATCCCCAATCTGTGCGGACACCTGAGATCCGGGGGAGATGTCAACAATAAATGGTTTTTCTGAAGGAGAAGAAAAAAAAAAAAAAGAAAGAACAAGATGAATAACAGATAAGATTCTTTTCTTATTGCATCATATTCCCATATTCAAAGTATATCTTTCTTGATCTCTATTCAGTGACTATCTGTGCCAAGAAGAAATTACTCTTTTCTATCTTGGAGCCATCAGGAACAAGACCACATCTTTTAAGAATAAACCCATGCTGTTCTGTTGAGTCAGGCTATCAGAACAAGTGTAGATAACAATTTGTAAAGAATGTGGTTGGCATCTTTTCAGGGAGATAAACCACCCTGTGCTCTATCTACACAGTCTGTCAAGTCACTGTGATGGTGCAAGACCTCAAATCATCCCGTGGTTTCTGTGTGTCAAATACCACACATTTGGTCTCATTTGTGTGCATTATCTCACTCAATTCCCAGAACAGTCTGTTAGCTGGGACTATTGTTTCCTTTCTACTTCTGCATTCTTCTGTTCCTGTGTTTTTCTCCTCTTCTCCCATCTTCTCATCCTATCTCTTCTTTAAGACATTTAGGCTCAGAAATGCTAAATGGCTTAAGCTAAATTTGCAAGTAGAATAATTGAAACTTGATGTGAGATGGGTCTGACTCAAGATCCTAGCTTTTCTGTTACTAGACAACTAAATCAAATTGTCCTCATGTAAAGGTAAACATGAAGTCTACAAGAATTGCAGGGGAGCTGCATCAAAATGTCCTCTAATTAGATCCACTATCCTTAAAGAGCCATTTATATTCAAGCATCCTCCCATGGACCCTCCTTGTTATTTAGCTTCTTTGGGTCTGTGGATTGTAGTGTGTGTATCCTGTAGCAGATGTGCAGCTTGGTCTTCATTCGGGTCCCCCCAAAACTAGAGCAGGGGCTGGCCCTGACTCTGTTGCCTGCCTGTGGATCCTATTGTCCTGCCTAGGGTGCCTTGTCTAGCCTCAGCGGGAGAGGATGTACCCAGTCTTGCAGTGACTTGATGTGCCAGTGTAAGTTGGTACCCAGGGTTCCCTCCCCATTATCAGAAGAGAAGGAAAGAGAGATGGAGAAAGGGGCTATGTGAGGGAGGGCATAAAGAGGGGTGGGCTGCGATTGGGATGTAAAGTGAAAATGATTAATAGAATAATTGATTAATTAGTTAATTAATTAAAAAGAACCATTCATACATATCTATATATTGGAGTCTCAATATAAAGTACTATCTTTGACGATCATACAGAATCACACTGTAAACAAAATAAAGATGACATTAAGGTGACACCAAATATATTTGATACATTATCAAAATACTTTATAGCCATTCAGGGTAGAAAGCTGAGTGATCAGAGCAAACACTCAAGTGTCCAAAATGTTCTCTAGCTTTCAGACACTCAGACTCAGATGAAATGACATATTTTGAGAGAAAGAATTCTAAATTTTGATGTTGTTCTTCTGAAAATCCTGGGAGTGGCTGGGCAACTCTGCAAGTGACAAATAAATCCCCCCCCCCAAAAAAAATCATTAAAGTGTTCTAGCAAGCTGGAGACAGGCAGAAATCTCAGTACATAATTCTCCATTTTGCATGGTTCTTTTCTGTACCGGGAAAAGTTGCTTTTCTCATTTTAGTTGGTGTAATTGTGATATTGTAGCATTTTTGCAAAGAAGATGTCCTCAATTATCCCCAAATACATTAATATGCTATTATATTTTCAAAGATATTATTCAAAACAGCAACCAAGCTGTCCAAGTTCCGCCTATGCTACTGTGAGAACAGGGAACTTAGTAGGAGATTCACTTCCTGCCTGCAAAGAGACTGACATCTACCACTGTGTATGCCTGAAGCTACCAGAGAGAAACCCTTGAAAGTGGCTGAAAGGCCCTTCTAACTTCAGCATGTAAGGTTGATAACTCACACAATACCAACGCTTCCTGTACCCAGAACAAAGGTTTTTTGGCCATTTGAAATGGGACCAATCATTTCAGGATACAACTATCCCAGGACAGACAGCAAGCCTTCTGCCTTTTAGCTTTATAGTAGCTTCTCTGATCATTTGAGAACAGCAGCCACCCACCTAAATTAAGTAACTGATGGTGTCTGAATTCTATATTCTTAACCATCTAAACTTAAAAGGCAAGTTTGCATAGGTTAAAAGAGAATGTGTTCTCCATGCTTACAGTTCATGTTTTTATTCAGCAATGTTTACTAAATGCTTTCTGTGTGTCAGGTACTATACTAGCCAGCCATTAATCCATTCAAATGCACACATATAAATCAATGAGTTCCCAGGTTTCTGAGTTTAAGGGCCTCACAGTTTAATGGACAAATTCAAATACATGCTTTTTTGTGTTTTTACTGAGATATATACTTTGATTTACTCATTCCACATTGTATAAATATACGAAAATATCACACCATACCCAATGTGTGCATACAGTTTTGATTGGTAAATTATTTTAAATTAATTTTTTAAAATAGATGAAATTAGCTACAATTGAAAAAGCATAAGATTTTGAATTAAGAACAGCCTATAAATAAAACTAAGAGCCATTTGACCCTATGCAAATGATGAATTATAATGCAGCTAATTTTTTTTGTTGTTGTTGCTACCTCACAGAGCATGGTAAAGACAGAGATAACATGAAGTAGAAACTCCTGGCAAACATTAAGTTTACAGTCAATTGATAGCCATTAGTAATCTGAGACTTCACTCTCCCATCTGTAAAATGGATAGAAAATACCCCTTAGTTATTTCTTGGAGGCTGTAGATAGCTTATATAAGATGTTAGAAGTACAGCTGATGTTTGGGGAATGCCATTGTTTAAGAAAATCTTGCAAAATCTCAAATTAAAAATTATATACTTTGGTAATGGCAAGAGGGTTGGTTGGAAAGGAAGTTAGGTCATAGGGAATCATCTTGAAGCAGAGTGGTCAAGATCAAGTAATTTTTGAACTGGAGCACAAATTCAATAATGACAAGAATGTGGCAGTGGAATTCCTGAGTATGTGGAGTGAGAAGACCAGATGAAGTAACACAAGAATGCCAGGACCCACAGGGCAGGAGAGTGAGACCAAGCCATGAAATGAGACAACAGCGAAATGACAAGAGCTAGTAAAGGACCAGTGTGGAGGTGCTGGAGAAAAGAATCCCAGGAAGTATGAGGATGATACGTATATACGATGCTAAAGCACGTGACTACCAGATGCATCATCACACAAACCTACGGAAGGCATTTCACCATTGGCATTGAGTCACTATTGCTCAACTCCCAACAATGGCACCTCTTCACAGTCTACTCACCTTGAACAACTAATTCCACCTCTGTTTTGTCTCTTCCAATCAGATTAACTCCTTCACACACATAGATTCCAGAATCTTCCATCCTCATAGCAATTAAGGTGAGAGTGGCATTTCCTGAGAGGAGCTGGAGAACTCCATTATCTAATTTCTTGCTCCAGAAAATCTCAGGAGCTGGTAGACCCTCGCTGGAACAGGTCATCGTGACGGCACCTCCTTCGTGAAGCCTTGTGGAGGGGTGCACAGAGATCTCTGTATTCGTGGGAGAGGCTGAAAAGGCAGAGCATAGTAAGAGTCATCACTGTCGAGCAGCATCTGCACACAAGGGGGATGATTTCATTCTCTTGTAGACTGTATTCATGTGCCTCTACAAATTTGGCAAAACGACTCTGCCAAGCTGAAGTCAAGAATCACCGAGCTGTTATAAAATTAGACTTAGCTAATCTCTAACTAGTAAATTACAGTTTTTTGATCTTTAATGTTTTCAGGAAGCCACAGATAGGTAGAAATTAAGAGAAGCCCTTAAAATTAAGGGAAATTAAGGGAAGCCCTTCAGTGTTCCAACCTCTTACTTAACAACCGAAGTCCTGTGGAGGAGTATTTGCCATCCAGGCCAGTTACAGCACTTAGAGGGAGACAATCTACCCAGGATCAACAAATCATCATATTATATATCATTGAATATCATTAATTATTGAAAAATTCTCTTATTGAACTGAAATTTTCTGGGAATATAGTAGTCATAGTCTAGCATTCTGTTCTTACAGATAAATGTATGTGTGATGATCTTTTATCACACAACTGGCTTTCAATGACTTAGCTATACCTCTCTCAACATGCTGCATTCTGTGACGAGAAAGATCTCCCATCTTGCTTGTTTTCTCAAAAGTTTGTTGAAACCCTTTTCTATCTTATTATGCTTTGGGTAAATAAGATTGTACTTAACACCAGCTCTTTTAAATCTAGGGCTCAGGGTGGAACTCAACACTTTAGTTTTAACAAAGTACAGTGAGTTCCACTAGACATAGTCTAATATAGGAAGAAGGCTTCACGTCCACCAGCAGTCTCTAGGAGCATCCTCTTGTACACACACACACACACACACACACACGAGCATCTTCTGTACACACACACGTGTGTGTGTGTGTGTGTGAGAGAGAGAGAGAGAGAGAGAGAGAGAGAAATCATTTTGTCATCATTTAATCTGAGAAACCAATGATTCAAGGCTTATTATAAAATTTTACAAAACACTGTATCATTTGGGCCTATTCCCTCCTATTCAAGAAGATAGTGTTATGATGATTCTTCCTTGATACACAGGAAAATAGAAAAATTAAACAACCTTAAAGTCTCTCAGCTAATGGGACATGACACTCAAGTGCTCTGAAATCAAGCTCCAGTATCCTGTTCTTTAATAATATCATATGCTGGATAAATAATGCAATAAAAACATATTTCTTATTAATCTACTTGATACATTTATTATATTTTTATTATATATTAGTATATAATATATTATATAATATATAATATTCACAGAATATTATATAGAATATTATATATAGAACATATATTCTATATATTCTATATATTATTATATTCTTATATATGTTATATAAGAATATAATATATATAATTATATAATTATATTATATATATTATATAATATTATATATATTAATTATATATTATATTATATAATTATATATTATTATATATTCTTATATTATTATATATTATTATATAACATTATATTATTATGTTATTTATTAATAACATAAAGCATGTCCAAGACCAAACTCCCAGACCAGAGATCGCTGTGCATGTACTTACTGTACACTTGTAGTTCTTTGACAGTCTCCCTTTCTTTGGGTATAGAATCAATTGGGTCAATGTGCAATTTAGCTCGGCAGATAAGAGCTTTTCCAATATCCTCCATGACAGGAGTAAAGGTTACTTCCAAACTCTTGGTTTCCAGAGACTTCTTTGACATCTCTTCTAGAAACTCCTGATTCTTCAAGAGATCATCACCCTTGAACAGATCTATCTCCAGCCTGTCAACCGGGTAAACGTCTGGAGCCAAACACTTGACTGTGACGGGCTTTCCAACCTCCAGAGGGCCACTGAATTGAATCTCTGGATCCTTAGGGAACGCTGCAAAGCCAAACAAATGCACAAGTAGGCTTTTGGCTTCTGTTGAGAACACCTCTGACTGTTTTGACACAACAGGAGACCAAACAAATGTTTTTGTTAATACTGGGCTTAATTCAGCAAAGCTAATTGGTTTAAGTAGGTAGTCACGGTTTGTGGTGAGCTCAGGAAGCACTTTTTAGAGGCCATTTCAGTTTTAATTCTGTAACTGTTAAGGAGTGTGTGTAATTAAAGAAAAGGGAAAGAAAAGCCCATTATCTATTAAAACTAATCTACATATGACCACCTAAAGAAGTTTGCTGTATTCTATGACCTTGGATGATGGTGACCACATTTCACAGATAAGGAGCCTTGGACTCAGTGTGATTGCAGAACCAGCTTTGGTCATGCAGCCAGCCCATGGTGAGACTGGGAACAAAGCTTATGCTTTCTGTCACTCACTCTGCACTGAGATTCCCGTGACACCTCACACCCCGTTCCCTACTGTTAGTACAGATATAGTTCCACATTCCAGATGAGAAGCCCAGGGCTCAGAACCGTATCACAAAGAAGTGTTACTATGTAAGGTTGCCTACGAAATGAGGAGAATGACTCTAACAGGCTGGCTTCTGAAAATGAGACCTCTGGCAAGAATTCACCCACCAGAAAGGCATTCCTATGCAATCTCCCCAGACTGAATCTCTTCCCCTAAAAGCCTAACTCGGTGTTCTAATCTGCACTTTACTGAACCCATCAGGACAATGGAACACACGCCTGTCCTTCCCCTCCACACACATACACAAGGTTTAGCCTTCTTATTGCATTTGTCACTACGGGAGTTCTTTGGTTTTCCAGCTCCATAGAATATTACAATCAAATATGTAATGGAGACTGAACTGTTAAAAGCAACAAGAAATGGGCATTCTTGCAGGAGGGTTGTGGGGGGAGAACAGGCGATATAATTGAATCCAGAAAGCTCCTCACTTCTCTTTTTTAAGTCTCCAACTATACAGTTGGAGCACTTGTGGGCAAAAGGTGAAGGAACCGGAAATGCTTTATTATGTAAAAAAATATAGTATTTTAAATTTCCCCTCTGATTATTTATGTCCATCCCAGTCTTCAGGAAATGTGCCTAGAATCTACACAGTTTAATGACAGGTAATATAAGAACTCACTACTCTTTTCCTGGTATTTATATAACAGGACCTTCCAAGGAGCTCAGAAGGCTGCCCAGACATAAACTATGCATGCACAGCCAGCATAATTGAAAGCAGCCGTCCAGGCTCAGCTGCTTGGGAAGCCCAGCTACACAAGGGGCTTGCTGAAATTTCAATTAAGGTTAATCTGCAAAGTTAGGCTGGTGGAACAGTAGGAAGGAATCAAGGTGATTATAAGATGAATCAAACAAGATGCTCATGAAGAAATGCCTCATGGGAGTCCCCCTCCCCCACACACCCTCTTTTTGGAAAGTGACAGCATCAGTAACCAAAGACAAATGGTTTCTATAGGACTCATTCCCCCCCCCCCACTTCTCCTTGGTAGGTTGTTTGTTTGTTTGTTTGTTTGTTTGTTTTTGCCAAGTTTAGGATGATAGTAGGATGCTTGTTGGGTAGGCTAGTGTAATATGGGTACCTGCTATGCCCAAGATAAATCTAACTTATTAAACAAAAACCATTTGAGGAGTAAAAGCAAAGCTTTCTGGCAGCAACAACAAAAACGCCTGAATTTATCTGCGTCAAATGACTGAGAAATTAATAGATGTTTAATTATGTCTATGGAGAAAGCTTGCAAACTCACAGAGTTCCTGAGTCTGCAAGCACATCTTAAGCACCAAGTTGCACAAGAATAAGTGAATGGAAAATCCCAGAAAGAAGGAACTCATCAATCCTTTGGATACATTAATAAGTGAATGTGTAGAAATACAACCAGATGGGAGGTTAGAGGAAAAAACAACTAACAGAACCATTGGGATGTTCACACTGCATCTAAGAATTGGAGCCAAGAGTCTCTTATATGGACACCATTTTTGTGGTGCAAACAAGGACACAGAGGTTAAAATTTGGTTTCCTGTTCTCAACTAGTTTCTTCTTTCTCTGGCTTTAATTGAAATCGTGTGCTTTCTAGCTAAGACTCTAGATACTCTTTAAAAAGTCTCTATTAAATATAACATTAAATTATTTTTCAAGTGAAATTGAGAGAAAGCAAAACCTCTTTCCGGCACTTACAGTAGATGTCCACTCGGATTCCTCGTTCCAGCTTCCCAGAGCCACATGTTGCTGTGCACAGGTAAGAGTGTTCATTCTCAAAACTGACAGGATCCATGGTCAGAATGGACTTGGCCCCCTCTGTCTTCACTTTCCCGTTTAGTGGGCTGTCTATCTGGGTTCTCCACGAGAACAATGGTGACTCACAGTCTGTGGTGCTGCAAGTCAGGGACATGGAGTCTCCAATCTGAGCGATCGTTCTGTATTCAGGGGAGATCTCGATTTTAAAAGCTTGAGCTGAAAAAGCAAGGCAGAGAGAGAGAGAGAGAGAGAGAGAGAGAGAGAGAGAGAGAGAGAGAGAGAGAGAACAAGTTTACCAGTCTGTCTCATGCTGTGTCTTTTTTCTCTTGCGCAGCAATACAGTGTCCAAAACACAGCTTGGATGATCTACTTTTTAAACTGTCTCAGACTAATAGCACAAGACAGACCCAGAGCCCTGAAGTTGCTGTTGAGGAAGGTGCTGGAATCCTCACAGTGAAGAAGAATGCTCAGTTTTGACTTTGAAGCCCATTGCACAAAGCTGTTTTGTCACTTTCTAAACTTGATTTCATTGTCGAGTACAGGAAACTAAAGAGATAGACCTACTACTGATACAATCCAAATTACTCATTTGACAGTGGAAAAGGGTATCAAAAAACATCCGTCCCCAGCTCTGTGAGAATACTGGCTTTTATAGCAAAACTCTGTATGTAGTACACCAGAAGCTGCAGACTTGTGAAATAGGTCAGGAACTTACAGGCTGCAAACAGTATCCAAAGTGCCGTTGAAGCTCCAAAGACCGCGACCATCTTCGTAGGCATTTCAAGTCTCTGCTTCAAGGCGTTCTTTGTGCCCCACGTGAAAGTGTCTGGGAAAAGTGTTCAGCTCCCAAAGCCAGCCAGGCTGGTGTGAGTGAAATAGAAAGTCTGCTCTTTATAAAGGGTCTTGCTGGAGAGGCGGAGGGAAATCCCTTCAAGGGGAAACCCAGGGCAGAGCCAGGGAAAAGTTTAACTGACAGCCAGCCAAGTCCCCACGTTAACCCCTTCAGCTGTTTTTGGGGCTGAAGTCATTCTGAGTCCTGGGAAACATGACACTTCCAAGTACATAAATCTCAGGCTTTTCCTGACCTTCAGCTTCAAAAGGGCTATCTTTCCTGCAAAGATACGAGACAAAGATCATTGTACACACACACACACACACACACACACACACACACACACACACACGAGAGAGAGAGAGAGAGAGAGAGAGAGAGAGATCACTCAGTAAATAACCACTGACTTTTCTTCATTAAAAAATGCATATGCAATTTAAAAAATAAAAACTGTTCTCTTTCAACAAAAACAAAAATGTTCTTTTTTTGTTTTTATTGACCCATTATCATGAGTCACTCTTTTAGAATGAGAGACAGTACACCTTCTTATTTTTATACTTTTTTATTCATAAGTGTATTTTTTGACAAAAAGGTTAACTCCCTGAAATAATTTTCTAAAGTAGTCAATGAAGAACTGAGGGAATTATGTTTTTCTTTTGTTTGAGAATGCCCCAGCCCTTTGGCCCGTTGCTGGATGACAGGAAGTCTTTTGCAGACTTGAACGATAAAGAATGGGACCTGTCTACTAAATTTTTGTGGTGGATTTCTTTGGCTGCATTATTTAGCCACAAGTCCAAATCAAATATGTAAACAAATTTGCTTTTTCTTGTAGGAGATGAAATAACAACCATTTTTTTTATTATTTTTTCTACTCCCAGTGAAATGACTTTCTGAAAGACTCAATTAACTGTCTTCTCTCTCTTGCAAAATGCTTGCCCATCAGAAAGAAACCGGAATAGCCACTTCCTTGTATTATACACGTGCAGGTCTACCTCCCACATGGCTTTATCAGTTCCCTGCATGGCCAGGACTAGTTCTTATTTATAGTTGTTTATATATATATGTATTATATATATGTGATATATATATATTATATATATGTGATATATATAAAATAGTTTTATATATAATGACTATAAAACTTGCAGCTGTAGATGTTTAAAATCTAGAAGAGAAACTTTCAAAATGTCGAATGTAGTTCCTAAGTGCCACATGAGAGAAAAAAAAATAATCCCACAAGAAAAATTTAAGTCCCAAACATCCGGGCACATGTAAAATTAATAGTACTGTGTCATTTGACAAAGGCTATAAGTGGGGCCTGCAGTCTCCAACTGCTCCAACCTGGCACGAGAGACTTCTGAACTTTCCCTTGAGAATGCATGCAGCTCCTACTGAGAGGCTGGTAGAAAAGGGTGGTTGAGGAATATATTCTAGGGCTATGATGACATATCCAAGGATTAAGTGACATTAGCTGCCAAATAAGTAATCTTTTATGGAAGCTTAATTAGAGACCCAAGAGCCTAAAGTTTGGAGCTGGATCAATTGTGTTAGAAGCAAATACTGAGGACCAAGATTAAGCCAGACCTGATTCTGCAGTCCTTATGTGGTTAGTCCTCATGATTCTACTGTGACCACTCCTTCACCAAACATCATGCTCGTGTTTAAGATATAAAATACGAAAAGTAAAGGAAAAGAACTCAAAGAAGTTGCGAGCAGCAAGCAGGGACTTTCACTAACATCTCTCTGAAATGGTAGGAGGTCAATGCTCCAATGTAAATCAATGCCCCAATGTAAATCAAGATGCTGTTGGTGAGAGCAGGGCAGAGATGGATGCTGAGTTAGGCAGGCAATTAGCATTTTACCTTTTTCTAATCCAGCTTAACTTGCAGAGTGTTTATTGAGAAACTGCTGTATAGACACTGTGGTGCTCTAGGAATAAGTAAATGCTGACAGGAATGACATTTTGAGAATGGAGAAGACCTTTGTGATATCAATAAAAGACTTTCACAGATCATCAATAAAGGGACCATTGGTTTGTCTGCAAGTCAAAGAAAAAATGCATTTCAGTGATATAAGTTTAAGATTTTTCTAAAATTACACTGTAGAGAGAATCATGTGCTAAGACAACTAGTGCCATGAAGTTATTGTGACTTTCCGGGATTCTGAGGAAAACATTATTAATATCACATAGAGTAAAAGAAAATTATGCTCAACAAAATGCACACATACTATGGGTACTTATTAAATTTTTACAAAGAGGATGTTTTGTTACACAACAGAAAGGTTTTCAGTATTAAAATTCTCCTCTCCACTTTGTAAGTTCACTTAGGAGAATTTGAATTTTGTCATTGATGCTCTGGGTATGCCATGTGTTTGTGTATAGCAATTCAAGTGAACAAGGTTGCTCTTGTCTATTTCTGTGTCGTTAGGATGGCCTCTATAGTTTCTACTAACCCCTTTCTGTGCCTTCTTATAAAAACAAAACAAAAAACAAAGAAGCACTTGCACGTGTGCACACACACACACAAACACACACACAACCCAGCTTGCCTTGAAATGATTCTACCCTCCCTAATGGGCTTCCCTGTTTCAACAGCTTTTCCTCCTGGCCCTTGGAAGGCACTCATGCTCATTTCCACTTTTACCTGACCTGATGTTAGATCTGTCTCAGGCATCTATAAAGTGATATAAAATAAATAAGACATTCCTTCTGGGGCATTATTTCAGACTTTTCTTTCTGTTTCTAGTAACGTTTCACGGTTTTGCAATTCTTTACCTAATCTGTCAACCAAAGCACATTTCAGTCATTGCTATTGAGCTGGGAGAAAAGAGAGGGGGTGTTATCTTTAGTTTATATTCACAAGATCAGGAAACTCAGAAGTTTGGTTGTTTGAGAAATATCAGACAGTGAGTGAGCCTGGTGACAAGTGCCAGGAGTTATGTTTTAAAACCAGTTTTCCTTACCCAGGGATTTCTACAAGGTAAACTCTATTTGACCAAGCACTTCTATGTCTGCAGAAGGGTTTCACCTTCTCTTCAAGCAATAGTTCCACCATGAGATTTAACAGTTTAACTAGGATAGTCATTCTGACCCAAGACTGTGCCCACTTCTCAATTGATGAATAGCTTCATAGTACCACCTTAGAGCTACCGTTCTGTATGTTAATACCATAAGAACATACAATGAGCAGTTCAAATTGTCTAGTTACCCACAAACTAAAGGGATGAGCAGATGATATGAGAACACTTTAGCGACTTAAGACTGTAAATCTAAGTGTAGAATTCCACTTGTCCTTTGTTGAAGCTTAGAATGAAAATTAGTGAAGTCCCTGAGCTTTCAAACATCCCTGCTTCCATAATCTAGTAGCTGCCACCAGTGGCTCCAATTAGGAGTTGTTTCGATGAGTGTCCCATACAACCCCTTTGGTCATTCAATCTGACACCAAATAAACTCCCTTTCTCACAGGGGGGATTTAAGAAAATATTCAGGTCTTTGCCCATTCTAAATGATTGTAAAACACATGTTTACATTACTGAGAGGAGGCTTGGAGAAGCCATGTCATGAGCTCACAGCAGACAAGGATGAGGAAGCACATAAAAATGAACAATTAAGGGTGTGGGAGAATCATTGTAAACCACATGTGCTGTATCCACTTATAAATGGCTCATGCAAATAGGGGGTCACATAGTTTATCACATAAAAGAAGTAAGAAATTATATTTGTCTGCTACTCAACTGTATCACAAGTGTATTTTTCCAAGGTATAATGCCTTTGGAAATCTCCCCTTAAAATATGATAGTGTTTACAAATAATAGATTATAGTTCAAGTCTTCCTTAAACAGCACTTAAGGTTTCTTTTTGAGACCTAATGGCTTTTTAAGAACTGTAGGTCTTGCCGGGCGGTGGTGGCGCACGCCTTTAATCCCAGCACTTGGGAGGCAGAGACAGGCGGATTTCTGAGTTCGAGGCCAGCCTGGTCTACAGAGTGAGTTCCAGGACAGCCAGGACTAAACAGAGAAACCCTGTCTCGAAAAACCAAAAAAAAAAAAAAAAAAACCTGTAGGTCAGCAGCAAATGCTAAAACATTTTAGCATGTTTAGGATACATGAAGAAAAAAGAAACAGTCAGAAAAATGGAAGCAGTTTTTAATCTCTGTCCTGTAGATGAAAGAGTAGAAGGAGGTAAGGTTCTTCACTCTCAAGGTCAAAATTTTCTCATTTGTAAAAAGGGGGGAGGCAGATCCAGTGTTCTGCAAACCATTCTGTTTTGTCATGATGAGTTCTAGACCAATAATGAGTAGCCAAAGTATAGTGGTCACGTGTTCCAAATATCTCAGGATTTATGTCCACAGGCAACAAAACAGAGGTCCTCTTGAAAGTTGTGTGTTCTTTGTGGAAAATCTTTTCATAAAAATTCTAGTTTAATATTGTTCAGTGGTAGATTGTCCACCTTGCATGCACAAAATCCTGGGTTCAATAACCATCACCGAAATGGGGAAGGGCTAACATCAATTCATATCTTTAAGTCGTTTGTTACCTTTTGTGATTTAGACAGACTTTCAGCCATTGGCAGCAGGCTCTTAGCTTTATTCTGCATGCACTAGTGTTTCTATTTGACCTATGGACATGTATGTCTATTCCCTCTCTATGCTATGGTTGGAGATAAAATGAATATTTACTAAGTTAACTCTTCTGTAACAACTACTCCTGGTGCTCAAGAGCAAAGTAGTGACAGACATCCCTCTCGCTAGGAGTTTATATTCTAGGGGTTGAAACAAAGGATGACAAAGAGCAAATGGACCAGCAATAGGACATAATCAAGGCAGGAAGGCAGTGTAAGCACAAGTAGAAATAATCATGGAATCAGAGAGTGGGGAGCTGGTAACTTTCTTTCCTGGACTATTTTTAGTCTGTTTTAAAAAGTAGGATTGTAAACTATGGTTTTCACCTGTAATACCAGTACACAGAAGACAGGAGCAAGTTCAAGGTTAACCAGGGCTATATAGCAAGGTTCCATCTCAAAGTAGTCATGAGGGGGACTGGTGGCTGGTTTGACATAATATGTTAAGCATCTGAAAGACTGGTTGGCTTCACCCTAGTGGGTTTAGTTGCAGCTGTATAGGCTCAACATGGGGACAGATTGGATTAGCCAATGGCTGAGGGTTTGCCAGATGAAAACAGTATGGTAGTGGAGAACAAAGGAGATTAAGTCTGAAACATGGTATGCAGCTAAAGCAGGCAAGTATAAAGACTATCTCAGCAACCTGGACCACTCAACATGGCTACGCACATACCTGTCTCTTAACAGTGCATCTAGCAACCTGTTAGCAGCCTAGGACCCCACCTAGGTAGAGTTACAGTATACTTGCCTTTAACAACGGAAGTAACTCATTTTAGCAGCTCCTTGATGCCTGCCTGTTTGTATTCAAACACATCCTGGAATACAATTCCAAACTATAGGACAATGGGCATCTTTCACTAGACTTTTTGGGGATGCATGGGCATTAAGACAAACCCTCTCTTCAAAGTAAATTTTACAAAGAATCCTCTATTTACCAACTTATGCCTAAGCATTACTGATCATGTACATGGTTAAAATCAGATGCATTATGGGACCATGCATATGGTATGCCAAACATTATAAAATGCAAGCCTGCCAGCCAAAATAGAAATCTCCCTAAATTAGGCCCCTAGTAAATAAATTCTTTCTCTTGATCCCACTAAAAAGAGGCACCAAACAATACTCACGGCCCTCAGGCACTTTAGCTCATGGGGCCTGCTATTAATCTTGATATTATATTCCTTTCTAATCTGAGCTATCCCTTTGCTTTGCTTAAAACTGTTCCCTTAAACTTTGAAATCTGTGTGTCTTTATTACAATCCTTTGAATGGGAGGCCAAGAACCTAGAAATGCCTGGTGCAGACCCACACTACCAGTAACAAATAAAACAGGAACAATGAAAATGGAACCAAAGACTGTCAAATTAGGATTATAATATAGTAATTGAAACAGGTCAGAGAATAAGACTTTGGTGCCAAGATTTTAGTTAGGGTCATTATTGGCATTATGGGTTTTGACAAGTGCTACAATATGACCCTGGGAGAGATGACTAATTTTTGCCAGGTGTGTTGACTGTTACAAACATGGAGTCAAGAAATTCAGCAACCACATCCCTTAAGTATGCAAGGTACATAGATAAAGATAGAACAGAGGAAAGGAAGAGACTAAACTAGGTGTTGGAATCATTCAAGGGTGGAGTGGAGTCTCTGGACACTGTCAGGAGGCAAACAGACATAGATAGGCTTTGGGCTGTGGTCTAAGGGAAAGAGGTTTTAGAAGTGCATTGAGAAAAGGAGGCTCCTTAGTCTAACCTCCAAGCTCTGATGTACATGGAGTCACCATCTGACAGTGTTCTGATGGCATATTCCAAACCAGACCAGGCTTCCATGAGAAGGAAAAGATGAAGAAAAGGTTTTGTGAAAGTGAGACCATCCAGGATTTTGTAGATGAGTGATCTCAGTTGCAGAATGTACAAAGAAAGTTGAGAGACCCAGAATTGGATCAGAATGAGTGTACAGATATGTATTGATAAGGAGGTTACCATACAGTTCAGACCTGCCAATGGGGATGTAAGAAAACTATCCCTGATGCTGTTAGAGGAAAGTGTGAGATGGCACCTCAGCTTTCATCTGCTTCATAGGTCTACTTCATAGGCAGACAGAGAGAGATCCTGTTTCCAAAGTTCCCTGGGCTTTGAAAGAACTTAATAGACAATTATGTTCTTAATTGGAACACCAAGAATTCACATTTCCCTTGTGTTTTATAACAGAACTATTAATATTTGCTGAGCCAAAAGCTAGACTTATATAAGTGTAAATAAATGCTAATAATAAACAAGCCACATCCTCTTGAGTAAATATATTCCAATTAACCTTTTCCTCCTATCTAATTTAAACATACAGCTTGCACAGACCAGCTAACCTGTAGAAAGACATTCAAAACTATCTCACATTTATAACATAAAGTAGACCTATAGTAAACATACTTTAAAGACACTTTCTCTTGTATGAATCCTCTAACAAGCCTTTTTCTTAGGAGGGATGAAAGATGACTTTTTTATTTTCATTAGAAAGAGAGGCACATGGGTCAGCAAGGCTAACTGACCACTCAGAGGCCCATAGCTAGGTAATAAGAATGCTCACACTAGAAGTTAAGCTTCCACAAACTATTCTTTCTACTGAGTCTACTTTCAAAACAACCTCAGATTAGCTCAACCCCAGACCATTTTTGGTCTTCCTGTTCTTCCTGTACCAAAGAAAGTCCAGGAATGCCTCATAGATAACTTAAGGACCACCCATTCTTGGGATGTGTTATCATCCGATGTAAACTATTTTTATCATATTTTCCTCTGAGTTCACAAAGATAGCTTTCCATTTCCAAATTGTGGTTTAAATCAAGTATCCTATTAGGCAAGCGTTATCTGCAGAGAAGTCTCACGGTGAAGTGAGGTAACAGAGATCAAAATTTTCCTGCTCTCCGCCTCTGTGTATTTTTGTTGGCTCGGAACCTACATGTGGAAATTCCAAGACTTCCATATCAAATATTGTACAAGCTGGATTGTCATTTGCCACATTATAGCTAAAAGAAGGCTTAGGGAGAATATCCTGTTTTTGCTACCTTTGTGCCAGGATAGACAGGGCAAGTACCCAGTGATTAAGATATTTCAAAGGATAATTGTAACCAAACATTACAAAGCATCTAAAATTTCCCCTGTCAGGATTTTGAGAACCTAAAAAGGCAATAAATAAAAAGTGAATGGGTAGAATATTTTGTATAGAAATGAAAGCAACTTATTATAAGATATTTCTCCACTTAAATAACTCTGACACCTATAAAGCAGTGGTCCTTGCCATCATTACCATCTGAGCCTGAGGCCATCACATGCTACCCAGAATCATATGCCGTTCAGATCTCTCATGACTCCACAGGGGAAAAAAGTCTAGACTTTTCACCTTCATCTCAGAGCTAAATATTCCAGGAAATGACTGTAACACCCTGCATCCCCCCCACCCAGCCCCTGCTTCTCAAGATTAACAAACTAAACATAACTTAGAAGTAATGGCACAGCATTACTTATCTCAGCGTGGTGGATCTAGAAAGTTCATTATGAAGGTCAACTGAGTGCAAGTCCAAGATGACAAGTGAGCTGTGGGAGAAGGTCTCAAAATCATCTAGCCCTGTGGTTCTTGCTCACAGCGGTGATTGGGAGGGAGTGCTATGATTGATAATTTATTATTAATATGGCTGTGCTGCTGTTTGGAAAGGATTCTTCTTAAGAAATAAATTGGATTGGAATGCAAACAATTGCCTTGGGAATGTCATCTTTCAGGCTTGCACAGGAGTGCTTTCTTGACTGGAAGGAAAGAGGTGGGGTTGCAGCCAGCTCTGGGAATTACTGATAACCTTCAGTCTATCTTATCTAGGACACAGAGAGGGAGTGAAGAGATCGACGTGCTGCTATTTACTGCAGTGTGGCATCCAGGAGAAAACAGTGTCTGCAGAGATAGCTGAGTTACATCTCCACAAAACACACATGGATTTCACCCCAAACTGAGTGTGTAAATAAGAATGTCACTTATCCTGAATTGTAGTGGAGGAAAAATTCGACCCTTTCTGATGAAGCTTGTTCCATTAGATGCAAAGGCAGAGTGAGTTAGGTGGTCTTTCCACTTAGCTCTATGACACTGGGACAGTTGCCATAGGGCTACGTGTCAAATTAAAATAGTTCCTTGTGTGTCATCAGAGGGGAAAAATAACATGTGATCATTCTGATAAGATATAAAAATAATTCCTTAACAGATAAAAACATGAAGAAAATAAAGCAGGTATTGATAAGTGTGAGACATAGACTTTGATTTGTTTTATGAAAGGAAGTAATCCATAACCCATGCTTTCTCTGTGGCACTCAATGAATCTGCTATTTCTCCATGTTTTCCTCCTGAAAGATAGAAACATTACGAGAACATGAACAGTAAGGAGGATGTTTTATGGCTCTCCACTATCATATGGTTGGGAGAAACACATCATAGTTGTCCCATATCCATTAAAACCAACCTCAGGCAAGTTGTTCTGCCTACACTTTGGTTTTCTTAATAATATCCATTTGACAGCTCAGTATTGCATAAGCTAATACATATGAAGTCAGTAGTGCACAAAATTTTAAGCAGGAAGCATCTAAGTTTCAGATACCTGAGAGAAAGAGACTCTAGTCCATGTCTGAACACTTTAGCTACTGCATGTTGCTATGAATCCATAAAGCACTGTCTAAAAGAAACATAGTTTTATTACTTTGACCAGCTTTGTTAAGTAAACTTTCTACCAGAGTCATACAACCTTTTGACACTGGGGTATGATGTCGGGGGCCATATAATGCTATCCTGGGATATGTAGTCTGATTGAGTCATGGTGAAAAAAATCCTGGAAAATTTAATGTAGCAAGATATTTATTCTGCTACAATGTATTTGCAGTGAAGCTCAGAGACTAGGCAGTGGAAGAGGAGGTGGAGCTGGGAGAAGTAAGGAGGAAGGGGAGGGGAGAAAAAGAGGAAGAAGAGGGGAGAAAGAGAGGAAGGGGAGGGGAGAAGAAGGCTAACAGCCATGGAGAACCACAGATGGGTCAAAAGCTGTTCTGGGTAGCAACTTCTATCGAAAGGTTAGATATTGAATAACAACTCTAATTGTATGGAATTCTTGTTGATTGAGCATTTCTAAATATATAAATCCTTTAGCTAATCATTAAGCTTTAAGATGCAAGGATGCAAGGATGGTAGATATTGTCTGGGGTTCAGCTGAGCTTTGTGGATGCAGCATGAAGAATTGGCAGAGCTATCCCCCATGCTGGCATCTCGTGGGTACCAGGGCCTGCACATCTAGCTAGCCAGTGCCCTGGTCAGAGCCAAGGAGCAGCAAGAACATGGTGGCTGCCTGGGAACAAGCTGGACCTGGCGCAATTTTCTAAATATCACCCCTATAATTTAAAGATTGTGTGTAAGCACTCCCTGTTACCACTTCGTGTTTCCCTTTTTCTCGCCTGTATGGTGATTGTTACCAGAAAGCAGGCCCTTCTGGAAGAAGAACAGACGTTTCTACATTGTCTCACAGCCTGCCCATCATATGTGTCAACCTGGAGACACAGTGCTGCCTTGATGGTGGATAAATGGTGGTCTAGAAGTGGGGTTTTCTAAGTGTGTTCAGCACCACCCGAAAATGCATTGCAAGTGCAAATTCTCAGGCGCTACCTCAGATACACTAGAACAATTCTAGAGAGTTGTCCAGGAATCTCTGGGATCTAATGTTATCATGTAAGTATAAAAGAAACTTCTTTCAGAACCCTTTCCCTCCCCGACACTCCACACAAGTCTTCTTTTTTCCTAAGAAAGGAAATAGAAAGATCTGTCTTGCTTATGTGAATACAATGGTCATGTATATTATCAGTTCTGCTCAAGAAGAAGACTAAATCACAGAAAGATGTGTTATAATAAAATAGGTTTTACATCCTTGATCCAACCTGAGCAGAATTGCTGGTAATAAGGTCAGAATATTTTTATTGGGTTTTTGTTTGTTTGTTCTACTACTTTGTCTTAAGTGTGCAGTTATATCGAAGGTCATCATCATACTTCACATGTGAAGAGAAAAGGTCAGACCTCGGGTAGGAAGCTCACAGTCACCAAAGAAAGAATGGAGAGCTTGGTATGAACTTTTCTGACTACAGTGCTCTTCTCTGTTCTTTGTGTGACATCAAAAGCCTTCACAAACTTGTTCAACCCAAAATGGAAAAGGACTGCAGTAAATGTTTTTAAATCTGTCTGTTTCTCAGTGTGCATGTCTGTCTATGTGTGTGTGTGTACACACGTGCACGCACTCATGCACACACATGAGCATTCAGTTATAAAAGTGTGGAGATGTGCATGCCACTGTGTATGTTTGACGTCAGGAGACAACCTCGGGCATCAGTCTTCATTTTCCAACTTGTTTTAAAGAGAGGCCCCTTGTTGCTCACAGATATGCGCACAAAGCTAGTTGGTCATCAGAGTTCTTGGGATGTTTCTGCTTCACTGGGATTCCAGATACAAGCTACTCCATCTGGTTACTGCATCTGGCTTTACATACGTTCTGAGAACTCATCCTCATGTCTTCATCTTGGATTGCAAATGCTTTACCCACTGAGTCATCTCCCTAGCTCAAGATTATGCTTCTACATTTCCTACAAGCTGCCATTTCTTCCGTTGTGAGTGAAGCTAAGGCTCTGGGCACATAAGCTCCTCACTGATAGATAATGCTCATAGCCTCCTTTAACTGTACTCTGGTGCATTAGAAATAGTACTTCTGCCTCAAAATTAAAGACCTACAAGTGTCTATAATTTACTGGCATGGGCTTTCAAGATAAATTTCTGAGCTGACAAGCTCTGGAGATCCACTAAGGCAAAGGCGATACAATTTTTTAAGTGCTAGCCCTTGTATGTCAGACATACCAAAGGGTAGGCAAAAAATAACTTTAGGATTGTACAAAGGGGGAGAAATATCAAATTCTCCAGAGAAGGAACCAAAATGGAGACACTTTTGATAGATTTCTAAAATATAGTATATAAATACTCTCTCTGAGCTGGAGCAAATGTTTTTTGAATTCATATAGTCATTACATCTGCATTGCCTTTTTATTTAAATGCTCTGGATAAGTGCCTTTCATATTCTGATGCTGTTCCATGGCAGCCCCAGTGGCCACACTGTGAAGCCTCTCTTATCTACATGAGGTTCTGAACCCTTAAGAAAGCATGATAGTGTCATTCCTAACATTCTTGCACAGACAGGACTGTCAGTTACAAGGACTTCAGTTTTGATAATGAATCAAAACTCTGTTTGCAAGGGAGAATGCACCCCAATTTTAGTCATGATAAAAATTTACTTTGCCTAAGGAAGTGATTAGCCTCAATTTAGAAATGGGGTGGAAAGTTCTCTGGAGGATCCTGGGATGTGGGTATTTGTATTGGAGACTGAAAGGCTTAAAACTGTGAGCCCTTACCTAAGATATATGGTCCTCTCATCCAGAAGGTCTCAAAAGAGCCACTCCTAGGCTACCTCATTCTATGATGTTCAGAACAACCCCTGCTGTGTCGATTCAGGCCCTCCAGACAATGGAGACATCACAAGTCACTTGATCAAACATCCTTTACACAGCTCAGAAAACAAGTGTAGGAAGCACACATGCAGTGAAATTAAATGGGGTTTTAGTAAAAATTCTCTCTTTTGGAATTTCTGATTTGCTACAATGTTTTCATCTTTTCAAAAGTAGCAAAACATATTTTCAGGGAGTTGGTTGTGGCTCCTTTCGTGAGGCAAGTAGCCTTTTGTGTTTCGAATAATGTTCAGCTCCATGGGCTTTGGATGAGCAGGTGAATGCACAGACGGTGTCCACTTCAAAAATGATTGTCCTGTTAATCCCAGAGGGAAGAGAAAACTGTGGTGAAGCTTTAAAAATCTGTCTTGCAATTGGCCTCAGTTTCTATTCTCCCACAGATCTTTAATGGTCCCTATATTTTGACTTCAGCAGTCTGTGAAGTGAGGTAACTGGAGAGGATCTAGGTGCACATCACTGAGATAGCACACAAGGAATATTTCCATCTCCTAAGGAAGTTATAGGCAAAGGAATGACTTTGTACTCAGCAGCATGGATCTTAAACTTGGGCCCAAGTCAAAAGATGTGATCCTGAACCCACTTTCCCCTCCCCATCTCCTTTCCCACCCAGTTCCCTCTGTCCATCTGCCTCTTGTGACTATTTTATTCCTCCTTCTAAGTGAGATTCGAGCATCCTCCCTTGGCTTTCCTTCTTGTTTAGCTTCTTTGGGTCTATGGGGTGTAGCATGGCTATCCTGTATTATATGGTTAACATTCACTTATAAACGAGTACATACCATGCATGTCCTCTGGGGACTAGGTTACCTCACTCAGAATGATATTCTCAAGATCTATTAATTTGCCTGCAAAGTTCATGATGTCACTGTTTTTAAAAGCTGAAGAGTATTCCCCATGTGATGAGAGGCAGTAGAGATGGCCAGATGGCCATGAGAATAAATGGATATTTAAATAAATCTGCAACTGACGGGAGTGGGGAGGTAGGGGGGCTTCTCCAGGACAAGGCAGAGACCTAGGATAAAGGAGGCACTCAAGATTCATTGGGGGTATCCTTAGTTGTGACTCATAGCACTGGGAATATGGAACCTGAGGAGGCCACCTCCTGTAGCCAGGTAGGACCCCCCAGTGGAGCAATAGGGACTCCAACCCATCCACAAAACTTTCAACCCAAAATTTATCCTATCTACAATAAATGCAGGGATGGGGATGGAGCAGAGACTAAGGGAATGACTAAGCAATAATTGGTCCAACTTGAGACCCATCCCATGGGCAAGCAGCAATCCTTGACATTATTAATAATACTGTGTTATGCTTGCAGATAGGAGACTAGCATGGCTGTCCTTTGAGAGGCTCCACCCAGCAACTGACTCAGACAGATGCAGACACCCACAGCTAAACAGATGATGCATCTTAGGGACTCTGATGGATGAAAAGGAAGGACGACTGCAGGCCCTGAAGGGGATAGGAACTCCACAGAAAGACTAACAAAGTCAACTAACGTGGACCCTTGGGGCTTTCAGTGTCTGAACCACCAACCAAAGAACATACATGGGATGGACCTAGGCCTCCCCACACATATGTACCAGACCCACTTCATGTGGGTCCCAAACAACTGGAGCAGAGGTGGGGGAGGGGGCTATTTCAAAAGCTGTTGCCTGTCTGTAGGATATGTTATACTAGCTGTGCTGCCTTGTCTGGCCTAAGTAGGAGAGGAAGTACCTAGCCTCACAGAGACTTGAAGTGCTAGAGTAGGGAGATATACAACCACCCAACCAGAGGAGACAGGAAGGGGGAGGGGGAAAGGCTTGTGAGAGGGAGTGACCAGGAGGTGGGGGTCAGTGATCCAGATGTAAAGTGAATAAGTAAAAATAAATAATTTTAAAAGATGTTAAAATAGATAAAGTAAAATAAACACACCTAAAATCACACTCCCTTTGAAAGAATACAAGTACGCAAAAAACTACAAATTTAATACATTAAAAGGGCTAGGATCAAAAAATAAGACATGAAAAGGACTAGGGAAATTGTAGGCTTAGGTTTTTCAAAACCTACTTTAATAAGGGTTTTTATCATCAATTTTTAAATTATTATTATTATGGAAAGAAGCTGGAGACTCTGTGGTTGAATCCTTATTAAAGGGTTCTAGTCCACCAACCAAAGGTAGGGGAGAAAGACAGTTAATAGGACAAGGGGGCTGTGGACCTTTTTATAAGTAGTTCTTAGGGATAATTCCAATATTTATTGTTAGGATATCAGCAGTCCTGTCTAATCAGCTAACACCAAATCAGTAGCAGGGCTTGATCCAGAAGAAACCATGAGGCTCCCTGGAATTGTGTGAGTCCGAGGAAGAGGCAAGAAGCAGCCAGAATACTACAAGAAGTTCTTTGGCACAATTCCCTCTATGAGGTCACATCAAGCAAAGATCAGAGAAGACTAACAAAGACTAACATTGCACGGCCTGCCCATGCAAAAGCTTCGCCAGCAAAGACAAGTAAAGCATCGCAAGGTGAACCAAAGCAAGAGTGTCATTCACTGTCTGTGAGGTTCTACTTATATTATACTCTTTCCAAACATCACTTGTCCTCCTGTGTGTCTGCTTCAGCAAAACATCCTCTCATCACACAGCTTCCAGAAAAAAACATTCCATGACACAACCAAGTCTCCAAAGAAGCCAGAAATTTTCACTTCTGGAAATGAAATGGAAAATTTAAAACTAATAGAGGATTGTAGTAAAGTGTTTCTCTCCCAAGCACAAGAACCTATGTTTGTGTGTGAGGGGTGTATGGAGGGAGACAACCATTGAGTCCCTGGATATGGCTCACTGGCTAAACACATTTGCTTTGCAAACATGATGGCTTGGTTCAGATCCTCAGAACCCAGGAGAAAGGACACATTAGTGAGAATCTACAAGGTCAATGCCCTCCCTCTGCAGGGAGGTAGGAGGTAGACACAGGAGAGTCTCCAGATGTTCAAGGGCTAGTGGCTGGCTTGTGCAATGATGGAGAGATTCTGTCTCAACAACTTCAACACACATGCTGTGGTGTGCATGAGAGTACCTACACAGGTGAACATGCAGGAGAAAGAAAGACAGAGAGAAAGAGAGGAAGAGAAGAAGGAAAGAAAAGAAAGAAAGAAAAATAAAGGAAGGAGAAGGATCGAAGAGGAGAGAGAGAGAGAGAGAGAGAGAGAGAGAGAGAGAGAGAGAGAGAGAGAGAGAGAAGAACAGGCATGGAAGTATACGCTTATAATCCTCTCAACTGGGGAGGCAAAGACAAATGAATACCTGGGCTCACAGGGCAGTCAGCCTAGCCTATTTGTAGAAAACACACACACAAACACACACACACACACACACACACACGAATAACTAAAATAAGTAAGTAGAATAAAATTATAAAAATAAAACAGAGAGGTCTCTCCTTAGCCAGTGATGAGTGATGATAATGTGGCCCAAGTTGAGTGAGCCATCATCTCCATCCTCTGCACGTGATGTCCAGAAAGGAATACATCACATAAATGCTATTTGTGAAGATAATTATTGCCTCCCACTGCAGGCTCTTCATCTCTTTCTTTCAATGCTTCATTGATGGATTTTTTCATTTCTCTGATCTTTAGTCAGTGACTGCATGCTCCTTCCATTAGAGAAATTGAAATGAGTAACTCATTTACATTAAGTTATCTGAATTCCATTGTCTTATTCACTCTAATGCCATTTTCTTTTTATTACCAGCAAGAAATGCTTAAAATAAAGATCTCTGCCCTCGTAGCAGGATTTAAGCATGGCAAATGGGTGAGCTATCTGAGAGCATGCAAGCCTGCCACTATTGCCAGGACAGACATCAAGGATCCTCAAAAAGTAGAGATTGTTGACTGCAAATTCAGACAGGATGTTACATAAGGAGCTGGTGGATGGATGGGTGACTGTGTTCCTATCTCTGAACATTGGCTCCAATCAGGACTCCAAGTCTAGGATATCTCTCTACAATCTTCCCCAGTATGTGGATTACCAGTGACTAATTAACTCCTTTGAGATTCGTGAGCCTAGAAATAAAAGAAGAAATGAGGCAGAGCTAGAAGACTCCAGTAACCAGAATTTGGGATGAGGAGGGGATAACATAAAAGGCCCAATGAAGGTAAAATAAGGCTGGCTGGTGCACTGTCCAGGGGAATCGCCAGAGAAGCCAGCGCATATCCGTCTGGCTTCCGTCACCAAGGAGTTTAAGGAGTTACAGCTGGAGACTCTCTTTTATGTATTAACAAAAGGGCAGGTGTTTGTAGGTGTACTGCGGAGGAGGCTTCTGACGGTTCTTATTCTGTGGATTGTGTTTAACTTGTCACCTTGTCATCTGTCTTTTGTGTTTCTTACATGCCTCCTGTAACATTTTCACCCCGTTCTACTGAGTCCTTTGTTCCGGGAGATATTGAGGGTCATCAAAGCTTTCAGAGACATTGTGAAGACACTGTCATTTCATCAGAAAGATTCATCATGGCACTTGTCCTGTTCCACAGGAGAACTTCTTTGTGAAGTTAGAGTGTTGCAGTCTCTGCTCCCTTCTCCCGGATCCCGTAAGTTTCTGCTTGCGTCTTCCAGATCCTGTAAATCTCTGCCCGGAACTCCAGTCCTGTAAGGCAATGACAGGATGGAGCACCCAGTCTGCCCAGAGGAAGTTTCTCTTCCAAATAGTTTACAAGAAGGACATTGACATATGACAGCTTCACTACCTCCCAGCCTTCAGCTTGTTTACTTGGTTTTGGAACTCTTCTGGAGTCATCCTTTGACCATCAGGCTTGGTGGCTTTCCAGTAAGACACATACAGAGTCATACATGTCAGATACTCAAATAAGTAAACAAACAACTTTGAGACACTATTGTTTCTGGTAGTCAGTGCTAAGTGGCCGCCCTTAATGTATGTCATTTTAAGTTCTTTTGTGTTGAGATAAAAATAAACTCTCTCTCTCTCTCTCTCTCTCTCTCTCTCTCTCTCTCTCTCTCTCTCTCTCTCTGCCTGTGGCTCAGTATTGTTAGAGGAACACAGAAATGTGTGTACCCGGTTACATGCTCTCTGTGATATCAGTCAGACACAGCAAGTTCTATAAACGAAAGGCAGAGAAAGCATGCTTTCTCCATGTAATTCCTGAGGGAGTACTGCAGCGATTCATGGAGCCCCAGGGAAGGATTTTACAGATGAATAATATTTCAAAATAATAAGAGCAACTATTAGTCATGATCCAGGTTTTCTTTGCCATCTTGGGAAACAATTGAGACAGTCGTTTGTTTATTTATTTATTTTACTTTTGTTAAATGCATTTTTACTCTGGTGCATGAACCAAAAATGGACGACTCTAACCTTATTATTCAGAGCATAATTTTATCTGGTTCTTTCTACTCAGATAGATTTGTCAGAAAAGGAAAGAATGTGATTTAAAAAAAAAAAAAGAAAAAGAAAAGAAAAACCCTCCAGAAGAGCACAGCAATCTAACCAGCAACATCATTTTATCATTTTCTTTTATTACTTTAATGATTTCTTAGATTAAAAAGAATTAACTCTACATTTACAATATGCTGATATAATAGCAAATTATGGGCTGCTGGCTCCTCTCCCCTCACCCCACTATCCTCATCACTGTGTATTAGCTAGAGAAGAAGACAGGGCCAGGATGCTATGGAACTGAAGGGAGAACTATGGAACCGTGTTGCACAGAAGCCAATGGGAGGAAGCCAGTGGGAAGCACCAGCCTCTGGCTCTTGTTAGAAACATGCTGAGATTTAGGTCCATGCTGCTCTCTCCATCTTAGTGGATTATAAGGGCTACATTTATTTTCTGTGTCACCACTGCATAGCCAGCACCCATGTCAGTGCAGTTCTGGTCAGAAAAAGCACGTAACCGCTGGACAGGGTAGTTCAGGGAGAGGATCACCTAGGTTCAAGCAGAACACAACAATGCGTCCTGAACACTCATTCTGTGTCTCAAAGGCTGAGGCAGAAGTGGCTCCATGAAGTGTCCATTTGGCCAGGATAACTTATATAGTCAAGAATAATTTCTTTCTTTGTATTCCCATTTGAAGTTAAAGACTGTGTCTTTGTGCTTTTATTTCATGTTTTTTGTATTATTAGAGAAAGAATGTGAAACAGTATTTAAATCATTATCACCATCACCACCACCACCACCATCATTATCACACAGTTAAGAATACAAGGCAAGACTAGGAGCTTCTTAAGCACATGTTTTTTGTCCCTTTGTGAATATACTTCACAGATAGGGAAATAATCGAGCTTCATTTGGTACCTTTATTATCTTCTCTGACTCCTGGTTTGGGACAGCATCTCACTACTTCAAGGTTGAAGGCAGTACAGGCTGACATCAACTCCAGTCTATGACAGTGAATTCTAACCCATACCTGTGTGCTGCAGTCTGACCTTGCTGTGCTAACTTTACATCCGTCTTTCCTTTCTGATGGCCTTCCTGGAAGGCTTCCAACTCCAGCCCTCAGACATAAAGATAGTAACCTAACTCATAGTAACAGAAACTCATTCAACCTAAGAGGTCTACACAGGGAAGTTAATATAAAAAATAGACAGACTTTCTTTTGATAGATGCCTATATTGACACAGAACCCTTACACAAAGATTATGAAGTGTATGAAATTTCCCCTGTAAGCTAGTAGTCAGTCTGCATGGCTCACAGATGCTGGCAGAGAACACATGACTCCTGTGTCAGAAATAAACATAACAGCGGGCAAAGATCAACATTTATCCCACTTAGCTCCTGGGCCTCGATTCACACAGGCTCTACAAACTGATGTAAAGAGAAGAGCATCAGACTTTCAGAACCAAACGCATCATGCTAGGTGGTAATCTTGCTTATTCTTTGCCCTGGAAAGATAAACTCCTGTTGTCCAAAACTTCACAACATCTTCCCCACTTTTTGTTTTAAATTTCTCTTTCGTGTGTCCCATACCCATACACACCCCAGTCCTTGCACGTGTGGAGGCCAGGATTGACAGCAAAATTCCTCTCTTTCTCTATTCACCTTACTTGTGTAGACAGTCCCTCAAAACCCATTTTGTCTAACCTGGGTGGCCAGCAAGTGCCTGGGACCCACCAGTCTCTGCCCACCCACTCCTACCACCAGCATTAGAATTGCAGATGCCTACAACAATGCCTGGGTTTTTTTTACATAGGTTCTGGGAACTTGAGCTCCAGTGTTCACTACAGTGAGCTGAGTGCTTTTACCCATCAATCCATCTCCAAGCCCTCTCCTCCATGTATTTTTTTTTTCAAGTTTGAGAAAAAAATTAACATGCCAAGCTGAGATGCAAAAACTGTAAAACAAATCCAGTAGCCACTCAATGGGATGAAGTTTGCAATGAGTGACAGCGTGAAATGTGCTCAGTGGGACTGGTGGTGGTTAGACCCTGCAGGAGGCAGGATAAGGCACTAGAGAATACAGAACGTTTCCAAAATGAAGCTCAGAAGACAATGGAGAAAACTTAAAAAATCATAAACGAAGATCCCATAATCAGAAGGAAAACTTGAAGCAGCTTAATGAATATGTAAATGAAAGAGTGCTTCTATAGAAAAGAAGAGAAATGAAACAATAATATTTAAGAAAATCATGGCTGGTTTTTTTTTTTTTTTTTTTTAATTTGGGTACAATCACAAGCAAACAGACCCCAAAGTAATTGCTTAATTTTAACTAATTGATTTAAGATTTCATGTCAGAATATGGCATTTGGTGAAGGGCTACAGAAGCTCTTTAAGCCTGCCACATGCCTAGAGGCATAAAATTACCAAAGAAAGACAACTTGCTTTAAAACATGCATCAATTGTGCACCGTAATCAAGCAGCCCACCGTAAACATAAAAGAAAAAGAAAACGTTGAAAGTAAGAGAACACAAAATAGAAGTAACAGCAGAAAAATGAAGTTTCTAGAGTAAGTCAGTCAAAGTAGATTTCAGAGAAAAGAATGTTACACGGAGTACAGAAAGTCATTTCACCTCGAGGAAAAGAGTAATTAATAAAGAAACACAGCACCTTTCAATGTCTAGGGCGCAATGAAGCTAAGAACTGAAGGACACCCAGACTTCGCAATTACTGTCCGATGTTTCAATAGTCCCCGACCAAGAATAGACAGAACAAGCAGACAAGCAGACATATAGAAGACCAGAACAACACTTCATCTCCAAACCGCCCATGCCAGATTCTTTTTTAAAAATTGGAAATTTTATTTATATACATTTCAGATGTTATCCCCCTTACTCCATCCCCCCCCCAAAACCCCCTATCCTATCCCCCTCCTCCTGCTTTTATGAGGGTGTGCCTCAACCCATCCACCCACTCCTGTACCAACTCCCCCACACACCTCCCACAAACCCTCACTGGCCTCGAATTTCCCCCATACTGGGGCATCCATCCTTCACAGGACCAAGGACCTCCTCTCCCACTGATGCCTGACAAGGCCATCCTCCCCTACATATAGAGCTGGTGCCATGAGTCCCTCCATGTGTGTTCCCAGGCTGGCAGTTTAGACCCTGGGAGCTCTGGTTGGTTGATTGTCGCTCTCCCCATGGGGTCACAAAGCCCTTCAGGTCTTTCAGTCTTCTCTCTAACTCCTACATTGGGAACACTATGATCAGTTCAATGGTTAGCTGTGAGCATCCGCCTCTGTATATGTCAGGCTCTGGCAGAGCCTCTCGGGAGACAGCTATATCAGGTTCCTGTCAGCGTGCACTTCCTGGTATCCTCAACAGCGTCTACTATGCCAGATTCTTAATACATGGACTGTATTATACTATACATACTATATTCTAGATAGATACTATATTCTAAATAATCAAACAAATGCAAATTAATTTAAAATTATTCAGATCAACTTAACTATGTTTTTGAACCAAAGAACAAGTAAATTAGGAATTTGTAAGATACCTAGAAGATTCTCAAATGCCTGGAAGCTAAATAATTTACTTCTGTATTACCCAACTGGTCACAGAAGAAATTGATGAGAAAAAAATTTAAAGTGTTTTAAATGGAATGAACATTAAAATATTGTTTGGTGGTGCTCAGGCAGTTTTTACAGTGTCTACAACACTACAAAGGGTACGGTTTAAGAAAGCATTGAGAGACTAGTGTAAAAAACTTCACAACCAACAATTTGATAGTTTAGATATAAAAAAACACATTTCTTGCAAGATATGAACTGCCAATACTCATGGAAGAAGAAACAGATAAGAAATAACCCATTTGGTCCAAAGTATCTTAAAGAAATGTGTCAATTTTACACAAATTTACACAATTTTACACTTTTCCTGAAAACTGGAGAGGCGAGCACAGTTTGAAATTAATTTATTGTAGAGAGCCAGCATGACACTGACATTAAGACTAGAAAAATCTATAAATACTATAAAAAGGAAAGCGATAGGCGATGTCCCTTGTGAACATACATAACAGATCATATCAACAAGATATAAAGGATAGTCTTTGAGGGTCTGTCCTGAAATTCCAAATTGGGTTAACATTATAGATTAAACACTATTATTAATCATATTAAAAACTAAAGATGAAAAATGTTTGTGGCACCCTCTCTATATATATTCCTAAACGAAAGCATTGAGGGAATCTCCCTAACTTAATGTTCGTATCATAATTAATAATGAAATATAGGTAATTTTCCTATAACATCAGAAAAAAATCCAAAATATATATTTTCATTATTTTTATTCCACATTAAAACAGAGGTCCCTGTGGAACAAGAAGGGGTAAGAAGTAAGACATATTTGAGAGAAGTTATTTTTATTCATGAATGACATCATAATCTATATAGGAAATTCTATGCAATGTGAAAATAGAACAAATGAATGGGTGTTATGGGGTTGTAGTAAGATAAATATACAAAAATTAACTTTGCTTCTGTTTCCAGACATTGGAAATGAATAATTGGGATTAAGATAGACAAAGCGAACTGTTTACAATGTCATAAAAACTGTTGTATTAGGTTTGAATCTTACCAAGATATGAAAGCCCTGTGGATGGGAAACTATAAAATATTGCTGAGAAATTATATTTTTAAAAAGATATAATGAAACAGAAAGATCTATGTTATCCATTAGTCAACATATGCATTAAGATATCAGTTTGTCCTAAATGATTTAAGTTGAATTCTAATAAAAATTTCAGCAGGAAGTTTGTTAAAATGGAGGACTTGATTCTAAACTTCCTATGAAAGTGTAAAATGGCTTTGGAACAAAGTAAGACAGTCAGAAGGCTAATACTATCCATTTTGGACTTAGTAGGAAGTTACAATAATCATAGACACCTTTTAAAACTACCCCACATGGAAATAAATTATAGACTGAAGAACTTATTAAAAGATATTGCTATCTAGGAAAAAACAAAACAATGAAAATAGCTATTAAAACCCCAAATTTCCAATAACTGTGTATATCGAATTGAAATTAAAATCAAGAAAATACTGTGGAGATAAAAGACAAAAAATTGTTTTAAAAAAACACTTTTAAAACAAGGAAAGGAGATAGAACTGTTAAGATACATCTCTGCTTATACAGAAGAAATTAGTGTGTTCAAGCAAAACACCTAAAAAGCAAAGCCAGAACACACAGCTGGGTGAGGTGGTGCACACCTTTAATCCCAGCACTCAGAAGACAGAGACAGAGGATCTCTTGAGTCTGAGGCCAGCCTGGTCTACAGAGGGAGTTCCAGGACAGCCAGGGCTACATTTTGTTGAAACAGAAACCCCATTTCAACAAAATAAAAATAGAATATACAACTTAAACAGCTAAAGCCGTAATTTTATTTCACCAGAGTCAAGAGATGAAACTTTTTAAGGAAAATAAAGTAGAAAATATGAACTCTAGGAGTAGAAATACATTTTAACATAACAGCAGTCATGGAAAATGGAGGGGGCTGTGCATGAGCAAAGTATGTGGGGTATCCCCTTCCTCATAACTTTTCTGTGAACTTAGAGCCTCTCTAAAATAGCATTTAAAATACATCCCAGGGCTGGAGAAATGGATGAAAAGTTAAGAGAACTTGTTTGTTTTTCTACAGAACCTGAGTTCAGTTCCTAGCACCCATCTTGGGCAGCCCCTAAGTTCATGTACCCTCCAACTTGAAGGGATTTGAGGCCCTCTTCTGGACTTTGTGGGCACCTGCACCCATGTATCACACACACACACACACACACACACACACACACACGCGCGCGCACGCGCACACGCACACACACACACACACACACACACACAAATTTAAAAAATCTTTAGAAATACACTTTAATATCATGAAACCATCATTTATGTATCTTAAATATATGTATTTTCTCATCACCATGCAAGCAGCATTGACAATCCCTCTTTAAAGACACCAAGGCTCACAGAGTTCATAGAACTAACCAGGTCTCTTTGTTGATGCTAATTTGAGCTCATATCTATTAAACACTAATATACCAGTTGTACACCAAAACTACATCCACCAGATAAAATACATGCAATGACACTTAACCCAGTAGTAAATAGACACATGGAAAGACTTCAAACTAGGAAGGAAATGGCTCCTTAAGTCCTTAAGAAGGTATGGAGGATGGAAGGAAATACTTAGAGATGCACTCAGCTTTCTTTGTACCTCAGAATGAGAAATAGCACTCTCATAAAGGTAATGAGGTGCCCACTTCTCCGAGCCAACATTAGCCTTGTACCATTCCTTACAATGCTCTATCTCAGCAGACATGTTATAGAACCCAGGGTGGGTTTTTTCCCCTCCCTTGCAAGGAGTTTTCTCAGAAAGCCTAAAATGAAACCAGATTGCAGAAACAAAAAAATAGCCTTCTTCCCCCCAGGATTCCAGTCAGCTTAGCTTGGGGGCTGTGTTCTTCTGTGGGGCTATCAGGGGCTATCAGGAATGTTCCACCTTACATAGTGTTATCGAAGAGTAGACATATGCAATGTTAAGAGAGGATCCAGAAGTCTCACAGGTGCAGTTGTTTTAAATATGCATAAGGTGAGGTTGGAGATCCAGCTCAGAGGTTAAGAGAACTGCCTGCTCTTCCAGAGGTCCTGAGTTCAATTCCCAGCAACCACACGAGGCTCATAAACATCTATAATGAGATCTGATGCCCTCTTCTGTTGTGCAGGTATACATATAGACAGAACACTGTATACAGAGTAAATAACCAAACTTTCTTTTTAAAAAAAAGAAAAAATGCCTAAAGCAGTCTGGGAAGAAGTGCTCAGCCAGTAAAGTGCTCAGCAGCCAACTAGGAAAACTTGAGTTCAAACCCCATCACCTACATAAAACCCTGGGGCATCTACAGAAAGCCCTGGGGCTGAGGTAAGTGCCTGTGACCACCCGCAACACTGGAAAGGTGGTGACAGGAGGACCCCTGGCTTGCTGGCCAGTCAGTCTAGCTGAGTCGGTAAGCCCCGAATCCATTGACAAATTAGGTCTCAAAAAAAAAACCTGTGATATGAAACACGCAGCTGGGTGCGGAGGAGAGGGTGTCTAGGAGGAGCTGGGGGAAGAGAATTAATGTGAGCAAAATATATTGTGTGAGTGAAATTCTCAGAGAGAAAATAGAAACACTATTTTTAAAGTAATGTAGACACCAATTGAGGAAGATATCCAGCTTTAACCTCTGACCACCACATGGCCATATACACACGTGCACACTTACACACACATACAAACACACAAGGCACCAGCCAGGTGCCTTCTCTCCGTGCTAGGAAAGGCAAGAGTTGACTTCAAATGTGAGGAAGCCACTACGACTCTCCTCTGACACCCCCATTTCAGAGGTTTCTTATTAGGAAAGTCCCCCTGCCTTTCTGCCCACTTCCTCAAGCTTCCTCGGTTCTGGTTACAGATCTGCTTTTAATGGTGGCCAACTCAGAGTGAAGGGGAAAGCTTTGGAGGCATCTATCATTGCTGAACGACATGCTCAGTGAACCAGGCCCGTACAGGAAGAGCTTTCAGTGAAAGCAGCTGAGGGGTCTTTCCTGGGCTTGTGAGGTCTTAGAGCGGAGACTCCTGACTCCCAAGACTACGGGAGGAAGGAGCAGCAATCTTTTTTTTTTTTTTTTTTCACTTGCCAGCTGTAAATTCTAAATCTCACCGTTTACTGGAGAAGGATTTTAGAGGAAGGAAATTTTGTGGCTACTCAGCCAGTGAGGGGAGGGGGAAACCATTGAGGTAGGAGGGCTTTTTCACTTTCTTCAAAGAGGAAATTAAGAACTTTTCCCACTGAACCAAGCAACCAGTCCAGAAGTAATTAACTCCAAACCACTGGAAAGGCACTATAAATGGGGATGTTCTATAATTTATAAGACTGACGTCTCATAGTGGTAGTTAGGCAGAACGAAACTGGGGCATCTCAGCATTAGGCTGCCGAGGTGGTCTTAGGCTTTTAGGTAGGAGGTAAGACTTGAGAACAATAAAGTCTCAGACTTTGTACTTTTAACCTTGGACTTCTCACACATGAAAATCCCGTAGGGATCACGGGAGGATAAAGGTGGGCACTATTAGCTTTTGCTCACTACGAGGTTGTGGTCTTGAATGCAAAGAATGTGTGCTGTATGCCTTTGCATAGTCAGGGCTCGGCACATAAAGAATGGTGCGAGGGTTTTAGTTACTCTGGGAGAGATGTGGTCAAGTGTCTTAAGATCTGAGGAAAGTGGCCTGCGCTCCACTAATGTCACCTGTGCGTGTGCCCCAGTGAGAGAGAAGGAGTCCATCCAGAATCACCGAGGAAGCAAGCCTCCAGGCACACTTGTGAGAGACCATATAGATTGAAATTAGTCTCAGGAATGTCTGTGATGGATTATCATGCATACATTTGCTGATGTGGAAAGACCCATCTTAATTATTGTTGGAATTATTATACAGCCCTGGGCGTGGGATCCCAGGCTGTCTAAGATGGAGAAAGGGCTGAACAGCAAGCAGTCTTGGGTCATTGCTCTCTACTTCCTGGTTATGGGTACGATGTGACCAGCTGCTTCAAGTTCCCGCCCCTCGGGCTTCTCCGTGAAAAGCTATAGGCTTGAAGTGTGAGCTGGAACAAAGTCTTTCTCCCTTAGGTTGCTCTCGTCAGGGTAATCTACAGGAGAAGATTGGCAGTATGTGATGGCTAAATGAGTATGCTGTGAGGAAGGAAGGAAGGAAGTAGCAAAATCGCAGGGATTTGTCTTTATATCTAGGGTACTTACCTGCAGAAAAATGCTACCTTAGTGTCTGACCACTTCCACCAAAACAGTGAAGATGATGATGATACCCTAAGCTGAGAAGTTAAGTATCTCCTTCTTTAAGCAGACTGCACACGTGTTTAATAACTCACTAAGACCAAGGCCAGTTGTAGAGTCCACTACCTTTATTGACAGTTATCACTTTGCTATCTATCCTCAGTGACACAATTGTTTCATAACAAGAGTTTAGTGAAATAAAACTAGGGCATCTCAAAGTTACATAACCAATTGCAGCAACCTTCACACACGAGGGTGGACTGATCCGAATTTTCTGGCCTGATACCTGGGTGCTGATAATTAAACAATAGCAAAAGCAGCAGGCCATGAGACTCTTAAAATGTGCAAAGCAAAAACGTTCTCAGATGAGCTATTTTGTCTACCACGTTCAAACTAATAGCATTCAGGTTAGCAGGATACATAAGCTGCATTATGTTATTATCATTGCTACTTGACACTGTGTGTGTGTGTGTGTGTGTGTGTGTGCGTGTGCGTGTGCGTGTGCGCGCGCGCGCACCAATGTACATAGTGGCCAGATGTCAACCTCAGGTCTCTCTCTTCCAGAGCTGTCAATCTTGTTAATTTTTTGTTTCTTTTTTTTTTTTTTTAAATTTTTGTCTTTCTGAGATAGGATCTCTCTCACTGAGACCCCAGGCTTACCAATTGTGCTAGGCTGGCTGCCTAGTAAGCACCAGGATGGACCTGTCTGCCCCCAGACCTCACCCCCATGCTGGGCTTTTAAGCATATGTCACTATGCTCCATTCTCCATTGAGTTCTGGGGATCAAAGTCAGGCCCTCTCACTTGCCTAACCAGCCCTGTACTGACTGAGCTGACTCTTCAACCCCTAAGCTACACTTTGAATAACAAAGAAATGTCCAACTCCTGGGGAATTTGCTTTATTCTGCCTCTAAAGTCACCCCAACAACAAGATTAAACTCACTGTACAAGGCTTAACATATTTTTCCTAAGAAAGGATGATTGACTATACCCAATAGAGGAGAGGAATCAGAAGAAAAGACAAATGTGCACTTGCTTGCCTGAGGGAGGCATTCCAACTTATGCCTCTCGATGAGCCTGTTTCTCTCATTTTGGGACCTAGGTGGGAACAATTACCATGAAAACACACATACATGAGTGTCTCAAGAGCTTCCAAATACTCTCGGGATCACAGGAAAATGATGATACGGTAGGAACGCTTCTCAGTGCTATTATAGAGACCTGACTAAATGCTGGAAAAAAATCTACACTTTTCAGTTCCCCAGTCACCTAGACCTTGAAAGAAAAAAAATACAAGAGGAAGAGTCAGCAAGAAATCCAAAGCTTGTCTAGAAAGATTGCATCCAAAGGATGGTCCTAAAGCTGAGACTTGCAAAATGAGTTGCTATGTCCTCCGGACTTTTGGAGAGAAACAGCCAGATGTGCTGGATTGACATCTCTAGGCCGCCTGCATTCTTGGGTGTGAGTTCATGGTTCTGGGAGCTCCTCTATCTAAGTGCTTTCCTCTCCTGCCCTTGTCCCAGAAGCTAGGGAGACACATCCTGCTTAAGAAGACCTACCCCAAGCCATGAGCAGCCTCAAATTGCTTTCTATTTTTATTTTATTTTTGTAACGTGTGTGTTAGAATGCACCTATGTGCATGTGTATGAGTGTGATATACCTGCACACATAGAGGCCAGAGAAGAATGTCATGTGCCCTGTGTTATTCAATCTATTGTTTAATATGCATCGGCCACAAATGTTTTCAATACAAAATTATACACAAATAGAAGAAAACACCAGATTTGTTCATTTATACATTTATTTTAGATTTTTAATTTTATTCTTTATGTTTGTGTGTGTGTGTGTGTGTGTGTGTGTGTGTGTGTGTATAAATGGCAGAGAACAAATATCAGGACTCTCCTGTTTCCAACATGTGGGTCCCAAGATTTGAACTCAAGTCATCAAGACTTGATGGCAAGCGTCCTTACCTACTGAGCTATCTTACTGGCCTTTCTAACTGTTTTAATGGAGTGGCACACCTATCTATTTTAATTGAATAAACAGTCTCCAGGTTAAGCTTCCATGCTACTGAAGACTGAATCTCACAGGTTTTCAGATCAATGTCAAAAAAGCAGTAGAATACTTTTAAGGCTTTGCCTTCTTCCTTCAGGCCTAGATTAATCTCTCCATTTCTTGGTAGCCTAATCCAGAGTGGAGAAAAATGAATCTGAATGTCAGCAGAAGGAAAGCACTATCTGTACACACAATGACAGTTTTTCATATGTGTGGAATGTTTACACACAAGTGCACACACACCAGCATACCCACACACACATACCACTAAAAGACAGTAATCAGCCACTTCCAATGGATGGTCACAATAGATTACTACTTCATCTTGCTGTGGGTTATCTATCTGTTCAAATGTAGCTGTTCAGAGGCACATAAGATGTGCGTGTGCCTCTTGCCAAGAAAGATGCCACATAAACAACTTCTTAGTGATTTTAACCTTCCTCACAAATATTTCTGGCACAGAGGGTACAGAGGAAGTGACACGATGTCCAAGCAAAATATGCAACAATAGCAAGAAACACATTTTAGTGACTGTCTCCCTAGTCCTTACACAGAGTGTTTGTGGTCCTGTTGTCCTTCTTTCTGTCCTCAATGCCTCTGACCCTTTTGTTTTCATTTCCTTATTTTTCTGTCCTTCTTGGCTGTCTCTGCAGCATCCTCTTAGATAGTCACTGGGCAAAAGGGAACAGGAACCTATGTTCCTTTTCATAAGAATAACAGTATCTGGTACAAAAGCAAACAGTCACTTTTTAAAGGAGAGGCAAGACTAGGTTGTAAACCACAGATATCATAACTGGTGCTCTGGTGTAATCCTGCGCTCAGGGTGGCTTTAATGAAGTGAATTGTTAGGGAGGTCCTCAACCAGTAACTCACTGTCATCATCTTTGAGTTTGAATTATGAATTCGGTGGGGTCTTTTTTTACACTTTTCTTCAAAGTTAAGATATATATAGTTTGAGTTCAAACTTACTTAAGTTTCTTCTTGGACCATACTCATTCTTTACATCTTCCTAAGTGACATGCTCCTGGAGGATCAGAACCCTGCTTTATCGATTCTGTTATATGATGGGTGGAGAATTGAGCTCTTTGCTCCACACATGTTAGGTACTTTATATTCACACTGCATGTTCAGTTAGTCTTTTAAAAAATCAAACAAATCTATGTACCTGTATAACAGTTATTAAAATATCCTAAAGTTGTGGCTGAAGAGATGGCTCAGTGGTTAAGAGCACTAGGTGCTCTTCCAGAGGACCCACATTCAATTCCTAGGACTTACATGGCAGCTCGAAACTGTCTATAACTCCAGTTCTATGTAATTCGACATCCTTTATAGAGAGAAGGCACACGAAAAATAAATAAGCAAAAAATAATGTCCTGAAGTTTAAGACTTTCATGGGAAGACAACACTGGTTTTGTTGTTTTCTTCCATGACCTATCCATTTATTCTGGTCTGAGACAGGAACTTTGAATTATAGCCACAGCTTATGGTATTTTCATTTCACTTTCCAACATGTTTATTCTTGATTTATCAAGCACATATCTGCAATGCTGCCTTTTTGCATTGGTGGCAAGTTAACACCCTTATAACTTAAGATGCTCAAACATCTTATCTAAGTAAAATCATCTCTCAATGTATGGTAAAAGAAATAGCTAACGGTGGGACACTAATAAGTGTGAAAGCATCATTTGCTGGTTGAGTTAAACAGTATGCAGGAATTATATTTTTCTCCAATAGCAGCTAGTTTGGCTTTTCCCTTTGCATGGATTTCTAGGATTGAGTAATTCATAACGCCTGTCGCCTATAGTCTTTAAGGGCCTCTTTTTCTTGCTTCTGGAGCTCTTCCTTTTGGTTTTCTACATCCTTCCACACAGTTGTCCTTCTGGGACTTCCTTCCCTTGGCTACTGTACCCCGGCAAACTGTTTTCCAAGCCCTGCTATTCTCTGTCTCTCTTCAACAGCTCTCCAAAGCTTTCTAGGACAGAATGTGTGGGAGTTCCACTTTCCGAGATTTTGTATATGTAAAGTTTGACTGTTTCTTTATATGTGATAACAGAGTGTGAACAAGTGAAAAAAAAGATAGGAAAAGAACATATGCAACAGCCCAGAGACAAGAGAGTGGGATATGTTAGATCTGAGAAGGAAGACTCAGAGGCTTGTATTAACCAAACAATAAAATATTGGACCACAGCACTAAATTCTCAAGAAAACAACTTGAAATGAATGCAAAAGAAGTCATTTAAGGTGAACATTAACCCAGCAATTTATAAAAGACACAGGGCAACTTCCCTATGCTTGCTCGGTTAGAGACAATTCCATCAATGATACTCATAGTCTAAACCAAAGTTGTAACAGCAGAAAGGTGCTGTGAAGAAAAAAAGTGACTCAGAGTCACCTGGTGCCTTCCTGCACTTTCCCCGTGAGACCATGTGACTTCCACATCATGAGGTAACGTCACACCAAGGAGAACTCCATGCCTGTTGAAGGAGACGTTCATTTGGCTGACTTGGGAGTAGGAATGTAGGGGTCTGTGAGGAGCATCTAAGGCACTACAAGATCACCAAAGAATGGAGGCCCCTCTCTTCCCACTCTCTCCCAAAGCATGGCTGACATTCATGCCTGTACATCATCATCTGCTTCCCAGAAATCTCTCTGGCTAAGGATGCACACTAGGTACTTGTTTTAACTAAAAGCGAAGTTAAATCTTTCCTTTCATGTAAATCTACACATGCAGGCTATCTGCCCACACATTCTACCACCTTGCTAGTTTATGAGATGTTAGAGGTTCCTACATGATTTCCTTATGTCAGTATACCTAAATAAAATACCAAATGCAAATATGTAAAACAATAAATAGCATAGTATAGAAAGGAAGTTATCAAAATATAGGAGAAATACAGCACATAAATGTAGGATTGATTTAATTGTTTGGTTTTCCTTTTCCTAATATCAAAAGCATTTGCAAAGTAATGTTGGTTTATGTTTTAAATGCTTTGGTTTATATTTGAAAATAGAAGCAAAATTAAGATTGCAAGGTAAGGCAGAGAGGTGGGGAATGTAAAAATTAGCCAAGACAACTGATGGCTCCTGGAGGAGGAAGAGTTGATGTTCTTTAGGGATGTAGCCCATTATGGGTTGCCCATGCTCAGTGGAAAGCCCCACACCCATGCTGAGCATGACAGCCCTAACTGTGCTCAGTAAGTTATAAAGGAGAAAAAAAAAAAAGAGGAGACCATGACATTGACAAAGAACATGGTGGGTTCTGGGAGACACTGAGCAGGGTGGGGTAAATATCAAAATACTTTACATACATGTATGTCAGTCTCAAAAATAAACAAAGTTAAATTTTAAAAATTCAGCCCAGCCCTCTAGGAGGCTGCTCTATGAGATGCAGTATTGGATTAATTACTGGCATCCTATTAAAAGAGAAATTTTCAATATTCTTGCTACATAACCGTTCATTAGCAGCCTAGAGTCTCGGTTAGCTTTTTGGATAAATGTTTATGTGATAAGACCAGTATCCGACTATTATTTGCAGGAGATAATAAATAGCTGACTAATCTCATATTTAGTGAGGACATGGAATACTTCCTCATCCAGGAAGGCGAAGCTTCACAGGGTGAATTTAACCAGTGAACAGCCAGTTTGCCCAAATGAGGCCAACAATCATAAACTTAGCTTCAGACAATTTATACCCAAAATTTAAATGCAAAGACCAGTACTGTTAAGTATTTAAAATTCAAAATATTGAAATATTTTATCTTGGGTATGCTCTACAAATATGCATAATAGCTACATGCAAAATTGCTGGTGTGTAAATATCAGTTATAAGCAGGCTTTGTTAGTGAACAACTTCCTTTTTCTTTCATTGGAAAGAAATGGAAATTCTGACAGAATATTGGAAGGTCGTTTCCTTTCAAACTTTAAATTTTTATCTGATTATTAAAATAATGTACCTTAGTTTAACCTAATAATTATAAGTGGACAGGAACAGTAATAAAATCTTCATCAATATCCTGGCATATTTATTGTAATTTTTGATTCACTGTATGACAAATAAAATATGTAAATTCTAATACCTTTATTTCTATAGTTTTATTTTGAGAATGTATTTGGACTACTTTCTGATTGTTCTCTCATGACACACTCCTAAAAGGCTAAATGAGTTGTGAACATTTGCAAGGTTTGAACTTATGCCACCAAACTGCTATGGAGAAATTCTGTAGCAGCTCACACATCAGCTCCTGACAAGGACACTCTTCCATTTCACACAAATTAGCCAAGGAGTTTAAAGAAATTATCATTTTCAAATTTGAAAGCCAAAAAAAAGGGTTTTTCCTTTAGTTTTCCATTGCATCTCTTTGAGCCTAGGAAGATTATTTATTTGCTGAATCGTTATATTTTCTTTGTGAACTGAAGCTTCATGATCTTTGCCTTCACATTTCAAGAAACTTACCTTTTTTAAAAACCATTTTTACAAGTTTTAACATACTCAGATTATAAACCTGTCTATCACGTTTCTTACAAATACTATTCCTTCTTGATCTTCAGTTGCCACGGATGGAAAGATACCATTACTTTAATAACATCTTTTACGAAAATAAAGGGAAGTACTATTTTCACAAAATATTGATTAGAAGACATCTTGATTTCAGAGATATTAAAATGCAGGTGAATGATAAAACAGTGACGTGTGGAGAAGTCAGATGAAGAGCTGGCTCTGAGGAAGTGCAGTATGACTCTCTTCCAGATGTTCAAATGATCGTATCATGTGATGAGTGTTGCTGCCAGAGAAATATGACCCAGCATCTAAAAATAAACACAGTTTGGAAAAAAACAATGGATTTTTAAGAAAGCTTATTGAAATTAGGGGCTATTGCTTGAATTTGGATCATGAGTCACTCTAAATCAGTTTTTCAAAAAGTGTCTCTTGATGTAGAAAGATGGCCAAGAACTCTGGAGTGAGTGGTAATGCCATCATTTGATTTACTATATAATTGTTCTGTTACTATCAGAAACCTGGAACTTCTATATGCCTATATTCACACTAACGTATCTATATGTATATTGTATTTTTTAAATTTTGCTATCTATTCTAAGGGGTAGGTATGTGTATGTGTGTGTCTGTGTCTGTCTGTGTGTCTGTCTGTGTGTGTGTGTCTGTCTGTCTGTCTGTCTGTCTGTCTGTCTCTGTGTGTGTTTGCCTATGTGTGTATGGTCACTGAGTTCTTAAGATCTAAAAAATGCTTTCCTCACAGGGCTAGCAAGATGGTTCAGTAAGTAAAGTGTTTGCCACTCAAGCCAAAGGGCTTGAGTTCAAATCCCCAGTACCTATATTTTAAAACAATATGCTAGCTCATATGTGTAAACCCACCCCTCCTACAGCTGAAGGAAGAAAGAGGCAGAAGAACCCCTGGATGCTCATTGGTCAGTTAATATGTATGCACAGTATTTCAAAACAAAGCAGAAGGTGAGGACTGACACATGTGGTTGTGTTCTCACCTCTATAGAGCACTGTGAAGTCAGCATACCGTGGCACATGCATACCAGAATCACTTATGCACACAATAAGACCTTTCTTAAAAATTGTCTTCTTGGGTCTCTTCCAAAACTCCTTTTAAGTCTACTATCCATCAAGAATACTAAAGTTTGGCATAAAATACGGGAGTTTTTGAAATATGAGGCTTATTCCCACATATAAACACATAAACACACACACTTATATGCAGTGGCATAATCTAACACAGGTTTCTCTTATTGGAAAATAAAGCTTCTTTCATCAAAAGCATGAATGTGGTATTTAAATTATTATTCACTAATCCAGGAACATCATGTAATATAATAATGGTAATAATGGTGATGATGATGTAATAAGATAAAATAATAATAGCTATTATTAACTGAGAGCATTAATATGCCAGTCACTTTGGAAGAATTCTGTGAAAAAAGAAGACCAGTTTAGAAAAATCAGCAATATAGTTTTAACTATTTACTTATTTATAGCATCTTTTAAATTATTTCTTTTATTTATCGAGATTAATATAAGTACATCATTTCCTCCATTCCCTTTTCTCCATCTACATCCTCCCACATTTTTCTCCTTGATCTCTTTCAAATTCTGGGTCTCTTAATATATACTAGGAATAATATATATGAATATTATATGAATAATATATGTTGCATATTTAATTTGGCTATCTATTCTCAGGTGTGTGTGTGTGTAGAGACAGAGAGAGACAGAGAGAGAAAGAGAGAAAGAGATTCCTAAATTCACAAATACAACATAGTCTATGTAATGTTACTTTTATGTATGTTTTCAGGTAACCATTTAGTATTAAACAACCCGTTGGTGTGCTTTTTCCTGGAGAAGTCTGTTTCTCACACTTTCAGTAGTCCTTAATTGCCTGTAGTTCTTTGTGATGGGTTGTAGCCTAATGGGTGCCCCATGTCCACTTTGGCATGTTTATCGTCATTGCTCTTATTCACCTCCTCGTCTGGCAATCAAGTTGGTAAGACTTTATGGATGTAGCTTCTGATGTTACCAGGAAACAATCTCACAACAAACTCCCTGATCCTCTGACTCTCAGAATCTTTCTGGCCCCTCTTCAGCAGTGTTCCCTGAGCCTTAGGTACAGGAGTTATTTTGTAGCCATTTACTGTATCAGGGCTCTTTGGATACTTTATTGGTTTCTATAGTCTGCCGTCCTCTCTACCCAAATTCTACCCTAATTCCTTCCAACCCCCCAACACTAGGTAGGAGAGAAAGAATGTCTGAAACCTCTTGAGACTAATCCTCACTGATTAGGGGCATCAAGTTCCTAGGGACAAGTCCAATCTCCATCATCAGGATATCTCCACCCAGCCAGCAGCAATCCAGCAATAGCAAAAGCAACAAATGTAACATCAGGGGTAAGCATTTATGCTTCTGCTATAAAATATCCTAACAAAAGGTGACTGAAGGGTTCATTTAGCTCAAAATCCCAGGTCACTATATTAACAATAAAAGAAGAAGGAGAACCATGGTGACGGGAGCTTGAGACAATTGATAACATCACACCATTCACATTTCCTCTTCTAACGCTACCTTTTTATTCAATGACTATGAATAAAAATACTGTATATTTTATATACAAGCTCCCTGGACATTCTTTATAGCACCAGCAAGTATCCCAATCCCTGGGGCTGAAAAGGATTATTACACATATGGATTTTTTAAAGCAATATTCTCCTTGATTTTGTTGCTCTTTTGAAATTTTACCAACATGATTTAGTTTCTATTATGCTACCTTTAACTCAACCCTGTACTTGTGGCTGATGAGGCACAGACCTAGAAGAGAATTCAATATTGTCAATTTCCTAGACCAGTTTAATTTCTAACTGCATTCTGAAACCTAATCTTTATAGCCACAGATAATTAAAGCTTATACTCCCTTATCAAAGAAGCCACTTTTGCAGCAGAGACAATTACAGAAATCTATAATTGGTTAAAAGGCAGAAAACAACTGATCCTGAATTAGCCAACTCCAATTAACACATCTACAACACAATCTCTGCACCGAAGGTTCAGACAACATGGGGGAGGGGGGGAGGCAGAAAGATTGTAAGAGGGCCAGGACATCTGCTTTAAGATAATGTCTTCTATATATGACTAGCAAACTGCACACACAAAATCTCAAAAAAATATGGCCAGCGAATAAGACCAGCACAGTGACAGCACCCGTTGGCATACCAACGTGGAGGGTTTATTTCCTAGAGGATGTGTCACAGGGTCCCACCCTAGATTGAAGAATTAGAGGCAGTTAATGGCTGCTGAGAGACTGAGATAAGGACGATTTTTCTCCAGGATATGCTTCCCCTTAATATGTTATGTAATCCCAAGAAGTGAGCCCTAAACAAATACGCATAAGAGCAACCATGAATGAGTTTATCAGGCTGTGTGTGTGTGTGCGCGTGCGTGCGTGCGTGCGTGCGTGTGTATGCAATAATTAAAGAGAAGGTAACGAATCTGAGAGGAAGTCAGAAGAACATGGCATGGGAAAGCCACATGGGAAGAAGGATGGGTGAAAGTGAAGAGTACAACACACACACGTGAATGTTTTTTAAGTTTTAATTAAAAATTGCTTTTCTTGATACTGAGGATTTTTTTTTTGAGACTCCCTAAGTTTTCACCTTACATGAATAATGTGTGGGGCAGAGTTCAATGTGTGGGATAGAGCACTGACTTCATTGGCTTTGGGAAACCAATGTAAGCCACTGATGTGCAAGACTCCTCGGCACAATGAGTAGTGTTCATGCTAACTAACATAACTCGTTAATGGCTCCTGACTTTATTGCCTAGAAGATGTTTCTTAAGTCTATTAGACTTTATTTTGTTAAAAAGTTAGATCCTTATTTGTTACCCGAACCTTCTTTTTTTTTTAAATAAACTGAGAGATGTACAAACAACTAGCTTTTATTTTTTGTTCTCGAATGAGTTAAAAATTTGGGTTTCTCAAAATTCTTGTACATATATAAGCTTAAATATTTAACTCATGATTGACAGTTCACGTTGGAGACTGTACATATACTAGCTTAGTAGAATATGTTATCACTGACTGAATGCTAACCTCTTTAAAGCTCCATTCTGTTATCTATAAAGTAAGGCATGTAAGAACATCAACCTTGCATTGTGACTTGAGGTGAAGTGACGTCATTCTTGGCATACCATGAACATGGATAACTATTATTCTTTAAAATAGAAGACACAGTTTACCCTGCACCTTCTCTCTGACATGGGAAGCAAGTTGGAATTGAGAGGCTCATGTGCCAATCAGTAAGACTTGTCTCTTAGCAGAAACCATTAATGCTAAGAAGAAATTTAGACTTCATTATCAAACAAGCTACACTACAAAGAAGTCTTGAGGCTGTCCTGTTGTTGAAGGAGGCAGCAGTGCACACACAGTCCTCATTCGGGAAGGCTTACAGAAGTCTGTAAAGCTCGTATGCCAAGGCTGGCTCCAGAAATCCTAGGCTCCCACCCATGCTAGAGGCTGTCAGCAGGAGTTATAAATAAAGATGAAATCTCCTTTCCTATTGGATTAAACTCAAACTATGCAACGACAGCCAGAATTTGGAACCTTTGCCAAAAAGAAATCAAGAAAAACAATGGGTGTTGGAATTTTCTCTGAGGTCAATTTCCCAGGGGGACTTTTTTTTTCTTGCTTGTTACCTGTAAGTCTCTCAATTCGCAGAAAGGACTAACAGCAAAGATAATAATACGTCCTAATTAGAAGACTAAATATGGCCATTTAGAGGAAAAGTCTCCTTCGGTAGATGAGTGGCAAGAAGAAAAGAAATGAGTCTGCATAAAAACATATTGCTTCTTGTTTTAATTTACCGAAAATACTTGTTTCCTGAATTATTCTCTTTGGCCAGGGAACAGTAGCAATCACTCAGACATCAACTTCTTCTCCAAGACCCATCCTTTGGAAAAGAAAGCAATGAAATTTCTTCCTATTCATTCATTCATTCATTCATTCACTTTAAATCCAGATCCAGCCCCCTGAACTTCCCCTCACCCTTCTATCAGTCCCTATTCACATGGTCACTCCCCCCATTGCCCCCTCCTCTTCACCTCTGAGAAGGGGGAGCCCCCCCTCCCCCCAGTAACAACCTACCCTGGCACCTCAAGTCACTTCAATACTAGGCAATCCTATCCTATAGAAGCTAGACAATGCAACCAAGTTAGGGGACAGGATCCACAGGCAGTTAATAGAGTTAGAGTAAGCCCCGCTCCAGTTGTTGGAAGACTTGCATGAAGACCAAGCTGCATATCTGCTACATGTGTGCAGGGGCTGGGGCTAGGTCCAGCTCTTGTATGCTCTTTGGTTGGTGGTTCAGTCTCTGGGAGCCCCCAAGAGTCCAAGTTAGTTGACTCTGTTGGGCTTCCTGTGGAGCCCCTATCACCTCTGCATTCTTCAGTGCTTCCCTCAACTGTTCCAGAAGACTTCCTGTGCTCCATCAAAAGTTTGGCTGTGGGTCTCTGCATCTGTTTCAGTCAACTGCTGGATGGAGCATCTCAGAGGACAGTTATATTAGGCTCCTATCTGTAATCATAACAAGGTATCACTAACCGTGTCAGGGAGTAGTGGTTCTTGCCCATAGGATAGAGCTCAGGATGGGACAGTTACTGGATTCTCTCAGTCTCTGCTTCACCTTTGTCCCTGCACTTCTTGTAGACAGGACAAATTTGGGGTCAAAGGTTTTGACAGTGGGTTGGTTTCCTTATTCCTCCACTGGGAATCCTGCTTGGCTATTTTTCGTGTTTCATATCCCCCACTGCTAGAAGTCTCAGATAGAGTCATCCTCATGGACTCCCTGGAGCCTCTCCTGTCCCAGGTCTCTGGAACATCTTAGAGATGCCACCCGTAACTCCTCAGCCTTCCCACCTCCTCTAAATTCCATTCATTTACCCTCCCTCTCTCCCCAGCTCTCCCTGCACCCAATCCCCCACTTCTCCTTCCTGTTCCCTCTCCCACCCAGTTCCCTCCCTCTCTCCCTCCATCTCTACTATGTTATGTTCACAGCCTCTTTATTCATAATAGCCAGAAACTGAAAACAACACAAATGTCCCTCAACTGGAAATTGGATAAAGAAAATGTGGTTCATTTACATGATGGGAAACTACTCAGCTATTAAAAACAATGACACCATGAAATTTGCAGGGAAATGGATGAAACTAGAAAATATCATCCTGAGTGACCCCAAAGGGCATACATGGTATATACACACTTATAAGTAGACATTATCCATCAAATATAGGATACTCACATTACAATATTCAGACCCAAAGAAATAAAAAGGAGGGCCCAAAGGAGAAAGCTTGAGACTCACTTAGAAGGGGAAAGAAGGTGAAATTTCTAACAGAAAGAAAAAAAAAAACAGGCAGGCTCTTTGAAACTTGGCGGTTATTCATTGTGACTTTCTTTTCCTAGAACACATCAATCCATCTGTCTTAAGAGTTCTGCCTTCTGAAACTGGCAACGTGGCTCAATGGGTAAAGAAAGGCACTTGCTGTGGGAAGCTGAGTTTGATCCTCAGAACCCACATAAAGGTGGAAGAAGAGAACCATCTGGACAAAGTTGTTCTCTCACTTCCACATGCACTCCCTGGCACAGACCTCCTCCTGTCTGTCTGCCTGCCTATCTATCTATCTATCTATCTATCTATCTATCTATCTATCTATCTATCATCTATCTTTATCTCTCACACACAAATAGTAATAATAGTTTATTATTATTATTATTATTATTATTATTATTATTATTATTATTATTATTTTAAGTGCTATGCCTATGGTAGGCAAACAGGTAGGAATCTGCTATGCAATGTGTTAAGCACAGGGATCAACTCTGGTCTTGGTAGTTAGCCTACAGTGATTACTGGTGACCTGAGTTTCTCAGAGTGAAAACACATGGGCAAGATCAGGAAATTCGTAGGTGAGGAAAGAATAAATTCTAAGAGTCATTTATCAAAGATAATGAATTGCGAGCCAAATCTGAAGAATGAGGTAGAGAGTACATAGACCAGATGGGAAAGAATGGTCCTGGCCTCAAAGCTGGGCAAACTGTGGACAGTTCATTCTAGATTCCAGAAGATCCGGAAGACAGAATACTGAACCTTTAAAACCCAACTCTAGCACAGAGTCGGGCCAAGATTTCTACCACTAATGATGGCTGAATAAAAGAATGGACTCTGACATGCATCGAGGGTGGGCATCTTCATTTCAGTCCTCAGAATCTGGAATTTCCCTCTAAATAGGGTCTGGGCGACTACATATTTTTCCAAGAAATCTTGAATTTCTGGCAGGACACCTCCATATCGGACTAGGCTAACACTGTGTGACAGAAGTTTGGCTACACAAAGCACACCCAGTTGAAAAGGAGGAAGGCGCTGTTTGCTCAGCTCTGGGTTCTATTGGGAACACGGGGGGGGGGGGGTGAGCCTGAATTAAGAGATGAAAGAAAGCTTCAAGTAAATCAAGTTGTTGCTTTCAAAACACAGACCGGGTGTATGGGGGACAAGAACATTACACTGCCCCCTACAAAGCAGCTGGCCTTCCTTTGATGTCACTTTTCTAATTAAGAATCATCTTGTGGTATCCCGACAGGGCTTATTGTCCCTTTAGTGATGCAGCTGAAGAGTTCAGACAGGCCTGTGCTCAAACCGTAACTTCTAAAGTCTCTTCCTGCTTCCAAGGTTAGGCTAATGACCCACAGCTCCATGGGTCACCCAAAAGATTACTTTGGTTGAGTTGGGTTGATTTTTTTTAATATTAAATAAAAATACACGTAAATGGTTTTATTTTTCTTTGAACAGAGATAGGAAAGACAATATTATCAAATAATGCTAACATTTGCTGAGTTCAGTTGACGGATAAACAAAAGTAGAGATGAAACATTGTCCTTTGTATTTTGTGTATTCAAATGTTTCTGCAGTAAAATACTCCAAGGTTTATTTTATTTTTACTCGTGTATATGTGTATACTTGCATGTGGATTAGTGCCCAGGAGTGCAGGTGCTCTCAGAAGCCAGAAGAGGGTTTCAGATCCCCAAGAGCTAGAGTTACAGATAGTTATGAGCCACTCAACATGGGTGCTGGGAACTGAACTTTGGTCCTCTGCAAGAGCAGCAAGCACCCTTAACTACTGAGCCATCACTCCAATCCCAATGTTTTAAAATTTTATTTCTACTTATTTTCATGGGTGTTTTGCCTGACCATATATGTCCGCACCATGTACATGCTTGGTGGTCCCAGAAGCCAGAAGAGGACATTGGCTCCCTTAGGAGGACTGGAGTTACAGATGTTTATGATCTGAGGTCTGGGTGTAGAGAATGGAACCAGGGCCCTATGGAAAAGCTGCTACTACTTTTAAGTGCTGAGCCATCTCTCAAGTTCCCCATTAAAAAACTTTTAATTCTCTACTCCTCCTATGGTCTATCTTCACCAGAGTTAGACTTCAAAAGAATTTCTTTCATGTCCTCTGAAACCCTTTCCTACCTTTAGAGGTACATATGCATCTTATGGTATTTATAAATAGAAATATCATACTGAACCTTGACTTTTTTCTCATTAGCAATGTATTGAGGAAAGCTATCTCATGCTTTTCATATCTACTTAGTAGTGCGTTAAAATGGATTTAAATGCTGTTTTTGCACTTTTGGTTAAATCTTTCCAAATAAAATAGATGAAAAGAATCTCTCATACTGTTGGTGAGACTCAGTATTTCCTTTCATGTTCCTTTTGTCTTTCAATTGCCTATTTGGGCCTTTCCCTCATTTTTCTTAAAGTGTCTTGTTTCATCTATTTAAAAAAATTGTTTGCAATATGTCTTTAATAATAGGACACCTTTCTTTCTTATGTATAAGCTATAGATATTTGGGGATACAGAATGGTAGTATGATTGAATGGTAGTATAATTTTTTAAGAATTTATCTACTTTATTTATATGAGTACACTGTAGCTGTCTTCAGACACACCCAGAAGAGGGCATCAGATCCCATTACAGATGGTTGTGAGCCACCATGTGGTTACTGGGAATTGAACTCAGGACCTTTGAAAGATCAGTCAGTGCTCCTAACTGCTGAGTCATCTCTCCGGCCCCAAAATGATTTTTGAGAGTCAGATGTGTGAACCTGTCATTACTGATAAACAATACACTCAGATTACCCTAAATATCTAGCATACTGTTGTGATTTGAATGTGGATTATCCCTCACAGGTTCATGTGTTTGAACACTTTGTTCCCCCAATGGTGACAGTATTGGGGGAGGTTTTGGAACCTTTAGGAGGTAGAGCCTATCCAGAAGTGGGTCACTAACAAACAGCCCTTGAGGTTTCTCGCACATGTCTATGTTCCATGCTGTCTCCATTTCTCAGTCTACAGCATGTAAACAAGCAGCCTCACGGTCCCACTGCCACAGCCATGAGTATCCCCCGCCATCATTCTCCCTCTGTACCTCAGACAGTGAGCCCAACTAAATTTCTCTTCCTATAAGTTTTCTCTTGTCAGCTACCTCAGCATTGGGATATGTAGAGTGACTAATGCATATACATTTTGATATACTACATGCATTGCCAGTGGTGATACAGCAAATGAGAAGAAACTTCTCTGAGCACACACATAAATTAAATACCTTCCTACACACATTTCCCAGGAACTCTCCCAAAGGGACTATCATGAAGTCTGCCACAGCTCATTGTATAGAGTAATAGCTCACTGGAAAGCCAGCTCTTCCAAGATGTCCCAAATACTGAAAAGTCCTTCCTATTATTTCCTCCTCTTTTCTCACCTAGTCATCATTCAGGCAAGATGCTAGTTTTAGTTGATGATTGATTGATTGATTGATTGATTGATTGATTGATGTTCTCACTGCCAAGGAAACTCATGCTTTGTAGTAGGGGGCAACTTTGGTATCTTTGACCTACATACGAAATGTAAGCTCCATTGGGACCCAGGGTCCTCTCTTCCCCACTCTCTTACCTCAAGCTCTGTTCCTCTAAGTCTCCTGATTGATTCTTGGAGCTCTCTGGTACTCTCTGCCCACAATTAAGTTTCTCTAACCCATGCCTGTTCAGCAAGCCCTCCCTCTTTAACGTTTCTGGAAACCTGCCCTCTTCTGAGACACTAAGTGGTCCTCTCATGGGAAAACTGCCTTTTCTTTATTTTAATTTTGGGGTTAAAAGGCAAAATCAGGTTTCCCTTCCCAAATAATTATTCTCCCTACAAATGACTTGTGCCTTTTCTTTTTTTTTTTTTCTTTTTTTCTTTTTTTTTCTTTTTTTTGAGACAGGGTTTCTCTGTATAGCCTTGGCTGTCCTGGAACTCACTCTGTGTAGACCAGGCTGGCCTCGAACTCAGAAATCCACCTGCCTCTGCCTCCCAAGTGCTGGGATTAAAGGCATGCACCACCACTGCACGGCTTGTGCCTTTTCTTTTAATTCTCTCTTCTATATACTTGAAGTTTCTTCCTATCTAAGGCTAACTTTTTCTCCTATCCTATCTCCCTCCTGCCATCCAAAGTAACTTGTTTCCATGATCATCTCCACCTCTTGTATCGTCAACACTTTCTTTATCGATGGATGATGCCTTCCATCAGTATCACTGGCAGAATGACCCAAAGCTGTCACCAAGTAATGGGCGATGTAGATCCTGGAGCCAGAAAGCTTGGAGTAGATCCTGTTTTGTTGTTTCTGTTTTGATGTTTGTGTGAGTTCTCTCTCCTCCCCTCTCTCGATGCTTAATGCAAATAAAAAGAGTATCTCCCTTGGGCTGGTGAGATGGCTCAGAGGGTAGAGGCTCCTACAGGCAACTAAAAACCTAACTTTGATGGTTGGGACCCACATGATAGAAGGAGAGAACCAATACACAAATGTATCCTATAACTTCCACATGTGGCATCGTTCAAGCTACACCCAATGTCACATAATTTCCTTCTGCTGCCTGCAGATCAAGATTGTAGAAGTCTCAGCTCCTTCCCCGGCACCATAGCTGCCTGAATGCCTCCATGTTTCCCACCATAATGACAATGGACTAATGCTCTGAGACTAGAAGCCAGTCCCAGTGAAATGTTTTCCTTTAGAAGAGTTAGAGTGGTCATGGTGTCTCTTTACAGCAATAAAAATCCCAAGACATTGTTCTAACTTGCATCTCCACCATCAATGTGTGAGAGTTGTTAACTGCCATTGGGACTAACCATACTCATGAGTGCTGTTTTATTGTAGTCTTGATTGATAGTTCTCTGATGACTAAGACTGTTCAGCTTGTTCTCATGGGGTTTCCCATCCTTTGGGGTCTTCTCACTTTCCTTCAGTTGCTACAGTTTGCATTTCATCGCCATTGCTCTTACCAAGGACACAATTTAAAATCCACCAACTATGTTTTCACTCTCCGTTGACTTCTCTTGAGTATTTAATGCCCCTGAATGTCCCCTCCTTTAGAAGCTCACTCTTCCTATTTGCATGGACCCCTGCTTCTGTTTATTTTTCTAGCAGCACAGCTGCACCTCTCCTTTGCATGCTTCCTTGGCTCAGTCCCTTAGAGAGTGGAATCTCTCACCTCCTTAGGGTTCTGTTGCAGGTCCTCCTTACAAGCTTAGATGCTAACAAAGCTTTAATTGCCATCTATGTGCAAATATTTTTCAAATCTTTATATCTCTTCTTATCTATCTCTGGCCAGAGACACACAGAGCTATTAGCAGCCTTGTGGAAATATATCATAGACAAAGAGATAAATCTTATGAGCTCAAAATGATATGTGTGTGTATCTCTTGAGTTGCCCCTATCAGTGAATAACAACATCAACTATGTTGCCCAAGTCCCACACTCAGACTAATTTATGCATGTGCCCAATCCCTAAACTGTCAAATCCGATTAATTTTCCTATGGTCTAAATCTACCCTACCCCCATCTCCCTTACTATCATGGTTACTGTTAACTTTTATTTTTGGTCTGGATCACTGCCTCCAACTGGCTCTCATCTTTCCTATCTAAACACAGAGTTATCTTAAGAGTCTGATCAAATTCTCTGTCACCCTGGCTAAAAGCATACCAATGTCTGTTTGACCTACCATCGATGATACAGTTTCTTAACCCAGAAACTGTGATATTACAGATGTCATGTGAACTGGTCAGAGAGATGTTTTGTTTTATTTTAATAAAGGAATTTTGTGAGCCAGTTCTTAAATAGTTGGTACTTACAATTGGGTATAATGAGAACACTCACCCCGTGAAAAGTGTAGATGCTCCTACAATTGTTCACTAGCACTGTTTTCTGATCTAGCCTCAACTCCCCAGACTGTGTTTTTAAGTCAGTTGTCTCTGCACCCATTGATGGTGGTAATGTCCTCTATAACATTACCTTAACGTTACATAAGTCTACCTAGGAAAGGAAGTTACCTTTTCTATTCATCGTCTAGGCATTTAAATTTCTCCTGAGGAGACATTTGTTATTCTGCCCTTAAATTGACTAATATATTCCTTCTGTGTGTCCCTACATCTACTCCTCCACAAGTGTGAGCACAAAAATGAGAGCTTGCTATTTGCCAACAGTGTAAAAAGATTTGAAGTGCATGGTCTCAGTTAATCCCCACTGCGATTGCGAAGGATAGTTAGTGTCTTAGATGAAGAAAGTTGATGTTGGAGCAGTTACCGTTTATACAGTCACCAACAGAGCATTTATCAAAGCCTGCTATCTGAGTACATGGTGCTCCCTGTCTGAATGATGGATGTATGAGTTCCATGAAACTCGGTGCTGCCTTTGACATCAGTACTTATCAAACTACCTGACACACTGTAGGTTTTTAACATAGATGGATGTGGAATTAGTTCACTTTAAGCCAGTAAAATAACTGTTTGCCAGTTCTAAACAAGAACGTTCACAGCCCCACTCACCATATTCATATCCACAAACTCTCCAGAGTTACAAATAATGCTGACAAGAAGTTTACCCACTCATCTCCATAAACAGCCCGTACAAGAATCTGTTTTTTCAGGAAACAGAGATTAGGAAAGCACCTTATATCCAGCCTCAACAGTTTCCACCCACCCTCAAGTCCTAAGAGCTGGGACTCCTGCACCAAAAGCTCTGGCTTCCTGAGCTTCTATGAGAAACCTAAGCTTTTTTGATGGAGTTTTGTTTGTAAGTTGTGACTTCTCCATGGCCACCACTGAAACCCAGGTGACCTTTTCTCATGACTCCAAAGCAGCAGCCAAAAAGACAGCATTTTGAAACTGAATCTGAGACAAAGGTTATGAACTGGAGGTCTCACAGACGATGCTGTTCTTGCCAACAATGTTGGTTAAAGTGAGGCTTACAAGATCAGTGAAATGAAAGAACTGCTGTCCTGTAAAGGATGTACCCTCATTAAAACAATATTCATTCAGAATCTAAATTACTACTTACTAACTGACCTTACCTTCTGATAGGAGTGACTAACATCTACAACACCCTAGGGAGATACTGCCCATCATTAGCTTCCCCTGTGCTACCACCCTCCTGTTGACTGTGTGGCCCCCTTTAATGGTATTGAATGTCCTGAATGACAGGAGTGGGAACGCATGCAGTCACTAACCTAGAACTGCTTTACTTCAACCAAGAACAAGAAGTCAAAAATAAATAAATAAATAAAAATAAAAAAGGTTCTGATAAAAAAAATCTCTTCTTCCAATTTGGTTAATTAAAATTTGCTTCTTTTAATAGTGGTGTTTAAATTAACACATCTAAAATAATTACTAGTAAAATTACTTTACCAGAAGAAGAAAAGCAATAAGGAAAGACTATTTTAAGAAAAGTGAAGTAAAGGGCGAAGGCTACAGCTCAGATCTTAGAACACACACAAAGCCTTGGATCCAATTTGCTCTACTGAATAAACCAGACTTGATGACATATGCCTATAATCCCAGAATTCAGGAGGGAGAGGCAGGAAAATTGTTCAAGGTAATCATCAGTTACGTATCAAATTGAAAGCTAACTTGGGCTATATGAGATTCTGATGAGAGAGAGAGAGAGAGAGAGAGAGAGAGAGAGAGAGAGAGAGAGAGAACTAAACCATTGTAGAAGACAGACTTACTCTCTAACTGTATTCATTCTCCCATGAAAATGCACTTGTAATGCTAGACAACCAGGCTGAAATAAACTTTGTAAAGCACCCTCATAAAGGGGACTATTTGTTTAGCTCAGATTTCTGTACCTAACCATCCTTGATGATAGTTCTTTAAAATTCAGAACAATAAGAAATAACAAAAATGCTATTGAACATAAATGAGCTGATTTTTATCATGTATCATCTACATGATAAAGGATAGTTTATATTATTATTTTTGATACTAGTAGCTACTGAAACGCTATTTTGATTGTGGTTTCCTATTGTGCTTATTTCTGTAAGACTCTGGATACTGTGTTTGCAGATAATTAGTAAATACTGTCAACATCATATCTACAATGTACCATCTATGCAGAACTAACACATAGAGTACAAGCTTAAAATTTGTATCTTCAGGTACAAATCTCTGAAAAGTATATATTTTCTTCTCTAAGTTAGTATATAGTGAACATTCAGTAAATTTTAATTTTGTCAACTCTTAAATTTATGTCTCAATCACATTTCTAGTATTTATTTTTATTTTATGTGCATTGGTGATATATATATATATATATATTATATATATATATATATATATATATATATATATTATATATATATTTTTTTTTATTTTATGTGCATTGGTGATATATATATATATATATATATATATATATATATATATATATATATATATATATATATATCTTTGTGAGGATGTTGGATCCGCTGGAACTGGAGTTATGGGCACATGTGAGCTGCCATGTGGGTCCTGAGAATTGAATCCTGGTCCTTTGGAAGAGCAGCTAGTGCTCTTAACTGCTAAGCTATCTCTCCAGTCTCTCAATCACATTTTACATTTGTAACTATTCAACTGACTCTGGAACAAGATGAAGCATTTCTAGACTCTTAGATGTCTTCCTTGTGTTTGTACTAGATAATGTCCTCTAGAGACAACTATTGTTCTCTCACCATAGTTTTACCCATCCTTGAACTTTATCTGGTGTTAATCCTTTCATGTCTAGATCATTGAGCCCTGTGTCTGTGATGCCCACCCATGTTGCTATATATTATTGTAGCTTGCTCCTCTGGACTATTAGTATGATTCTACTATTGGTAAATGTTAGTGTTGGTTTCATCATTGTGTATTATGAATGAAGCTTCTTGGGGATGGAGCAACAGCTCAGAGGTTAAGAGAATTGGCTTCTCTTCCAGAGGAAGAACGCCCACATGGCAGCTCACACCCATCTGCAACTCCATTTCCAGGGGGAGCTGACACCTGCACTCAGACATACATGCAAACAGAACACCAATGCATATAAAATAAAAAAGAATGAAATTTCAGTGAGCATTCCCGTATGTGTTAGAGGTTGAAGTTTCATTTAGAACCTGTGTGCTGTAGAAGACTCTGCTCAGAATGTTTATTTTGATTATTTAAGAATGTGATTCGAGAGGATTATCTTCAGTGGGTGTCTGTGCTATTATTTGACATTCCTTTAGAATATTTATACATATGCAACTGATCAAGTAGAACAGGTGTGCTTCGAAGTAAGGACGACAGGGATGAGGTTAGAAGACACGTGAACTATATCATTAGCCTGTTGTCTGTGAGTTGATGAGCTGCATTTATGAAATGTATTTGAGACTTTCAGGAAATGTCAAAGTCCTAATAATCTGGTTATCAGAAATGCTTGGAACAATCAAAGTACCAGATGCAATTATAATGCCTTTGGTACAACCCACAGCCATCCGTGGACTGCAGATGATTACTATAGAGATCTTTTCACAGGGAAGTAAACCGTGCACTCACATGCCTTTTCCATCAGCCACTCTGGGATGTAAAACTGCCATTTGGGCATCATTGGTGAGGAAAAAAGGAAAGGTTTTGGGGTTTTTTTTTTTGTTTGTTTGTTTGTTTGTTTTGTTTTGTTCTGCTTTTCTTTGTTTTATCACTGCCTCTGAATAAAGTGTTTGTTGCCATCCCCAGAGTTTTTTCTCAGTTTCACTTAGGATCTGTGTGCGGAGAACAAATCTGGTGCCAAGTACAAGTTAATTTTTTTTTAAAGTTGCTCATCCCCTGGGGAAGTTGAAGTCTATCAGCTTCCTCCACATGGCAGAACTGTTTCTTCATTCCCTTGATGCTTTCCTGCCCCTCCCCCACCCTCCCCCCCATCATCACCCACAAGTGATTTGCACATGGCCTTTTCTGTCTTTTTCTCCTCTACAAAACACTTCTCTATAAAATCCCATTGATCACACAGGTCTTCTTTCATCCCACTGGCACTAGATCAGTTGTACAAGGCTTATCTTGAGGCTTTGTCTAGACTTTAAAAGAATCCCGGGAATAGTTCCAGGGTTTTTGATTAACTGGGCAGTACTGGAAATTCAGGGTGATTTCTCTATTTTTTAGTGAGTTACAGTATTTGTCATTGGTCCCTTATATCAGAGTGTGCTGCTCAGGGCATTTGTTAGGACAGGATGCGACCGTTTGGATCCTCAGGCTGTTCTTGTTAAGGTCACTTCACCTTCCTTTTGAAGCCACTTTAGATTTCTTATAAATGAGCAAATGAATCTGAGAATCTTTCTGCAAAGTTCTGTCACATCCTTGTTGTAAGAATAACAGAGCCCTCAAACTTTTCTTTTCCAGTAGCCTTAACCTGTCAAAATTCTTCCCAGATCTTGGATATGTTTTTGTAAGATTTAAAAAACAAAACAAAACAAAACAAAAAAACAAAACAAAAAAAAAACAACTGAAAATATCAGATTTTCTAACTACAGGATGAACATAACACAAGTTACCAGACATTTCAGTTTCATTTCTGCAGCTGTGATAAGAATGCCCTGACAAAAATGCAATTTATGGGAAAAGGGGTTTATTTTAGCTTACAATTCCAAGTTATAGTCCGTCATAGAAAAAAAAAAAAGTCAAGGCAGTGGGAATTAGAAGCAGCTAGTCAAGCAGATGCATAGCCAAGGATAGAGAAAAATGACTGCGGGCATGCTTGGTGTTCAGCTAACTTTCGATTCTCTTACACAGTTCAGGGCCCAAAAAAACGAGGAAATGGTGCAACCATTTGAGCCCAAGACTTCTCAAATCAACCAAGGCAATCAAGGCATTCCCTTATAGATATTCCCCATGTGCCCGCAGGCCAACTTGATTTAAATAATTCTTTACTGAGATTCTTGTGAGGTAATTCTAGGTTGTATCAAGTTGACAATTAAAACTAACCTATGACACTAGATATTCAGGGGTTCTCCCCATATTGATCAAATTCTCCAGATGGTTTTTTGTTTTTCAAATTTTTTTACAAATTATTTTTCAAATATTTTTACAGAAGTGGCATAAACATAACAAACATATTCTCTTAACCATTTTAATTTTATATTTCAGTAATCTGAAACAGATTCATGATGTTGTACAACCATTATCAACATCTATATGTAGAATTCTTTTCTCCTTCCCAGACTGCAACTCTATATGAACTAAACAATAACTTCTCTTTATTCCTACCTGGGGACATAGTCATACTTTCTGTCCCTTTGAGTCTAAGTTCTCTCTGGTGAGTGCCAGCCAAAATGTCCTTCTTTGCTATAACTGAGTGACATCTAATTATAAATACCATTTTTGCATATTTCTTCACCTATCAATGGACACGAAATTGCCTCTGTGTGACTTAGCTATTATGACTAATACTTCTGTGAACACATGTGTGTCAAACTCCTTCTTTCAGACCCAAATTTCACCTTGTGATATATGCTATATAATGAAACTGTCAAATAATGGGGTAATTTTTAATTTATTCTCAATTCTGCTATACTGTTTTCCAGTAAACGTACTATTCACATGGTTAAGATTTCCTGTTTATTTTGGAGTAGCCATTCTAATGAGCAGTCATAGACTTATTTTGTTTACAATAATATTTTAATAAAATGATTGATTATTCCAGTGTGAGTTGAGAACGCTTACCTGCTGGCTGAGAGCAGCTCACTTGTTAAATGTCGTGATCAACTTCTTGCCTTCTGCCCGATTCCACGGCCCTCTTCAGGAGAATCTTAGCTGACTATTTCAACCAATAGACAGTGGTAATGGTGAGACTGTGTCCGGTCCAGACTTTACTTTTGTGAGAACGTGGATTTCCTCCTTTCTGCAGCCTTTGATGCTGTGTCAGAAATGCAAGTCACTCTGCTAGAAAGAATAACCAAGTGCAAGGAAACTAAGTGTCTGATAAGAATGACGTTGCTTATCGTGGTCCTCACGTAGATACGTGATTACAAATGCATGAAGATCCCAGGTAAAGACCAGGGCTCAGTCAACTCCCAACACTAAAAGAGACAACAGTAAAAGGCTATTAGCCACAAGGCATTGTTACAGTTACAGTATATAACTGAGACAAATAAGGCAGTATATAACTTGCCCAAATAAGGCACGAATCTAGACCCCTAAACTCTCAGGCAATCAGTATTTCCGTCTCTACAATCAGCCTGTTGACTTTTCTCCCTGCTTATCTGGGGTTCAGCAATGAAAGTGGATTACAAGTGTTACTAGTGTGGGTGTACTAGAGGTGTGTCTGCATATATATCCTCCAGTTTGTTTGTAAATTTATACTATATAAACACACCATTTATAAGTGCAACTGGCACATTTCTTCAGGGCTACAGAATTAATGATGGGGAATCCCAGTGGAGATCACCCAATTTCACGTATCAGTGATTTACTAGGCAACAGGGGTGCATGATGTGTGCTTGTTTTTGTTCTTCGAGAGGATGCTAACAGAGGACTCTCTGTAGACTATCAAAAAAAACCCAACAACAACACAAAACCAATCAGCTCTGTAATTTGCCCTTTGGCTCCCCAGAGAAGATCTACTGTATGCTGATGTGCTTCTTGGCTTCCAGGAGAATTTTATTTTCTGTCATAGCTAAGAGAGCAATCCAGCAGTAGGTACTAGATATAGCAAGTTCCCTAAACACACAACTTGGTTAATGACTAACAAATAAGTCTTTGTGGTTAATCTTTCTGACTGTATCCAGATTCGAGTAACTAGACCTTTGATCTACTTATTGTGTTGGGAAAAGAATAGGCAAACATATATTGTAAATCAGAATGTCACTTTTATGTGTCATACATAGATCGTCTTCCAATCCTGTGTTACAGGTATGTTGCTTCCCAGTGCTCTACAGCTCAGCAGACGCCCCTAGTATTTATCTAGCTTCTTAACCCACAATCCAAGTAACATCATGATTCCACCCCCCTTCTCTCTCCCATGTTGCAATTCATCATGACTCTAAAACCATTTAGCTGTGCAATTTAAAGTGTTCAATTAAATAGAAAGGTATATATGTGAAATATAGCTGCTGGCAAAAATCTTAGAGCCATATCTAGAGTATTTCATCTCTGCTGCTATCATCCCACTTAAACACTTGTCTTCTCTTGCCTGCATTACTGTGATGGTCCCTCATTGGTCACTGGTTCAGGTAATTCATAGATCCTTTCCATGGTCCATTTCCAAAGAGCAGCCAGGGCAACTCTCTAAACACAAATCCTGCTCAGAACTCACCCAGGAGAGCAAAAGAGCTTGCTCAGTGGTTAAGCTTAGTTGTTATTTTTGCAAAGAACCAGGGTGTGGTTTCTAGCACCTACATCAGGCAGCCTCTGAAGGTACCTTCACACATGTGACAGACACATACCCATACACAGAAATAGAAATGAAGTAAATGTATCTTTAGAAATGATTTCCCAACACTGAGGATGAAATAATTTAAGATTCCACATGATCTGGCCCATCTCTCCAACTTGATGCCTACTGTTTTCCACGTCTCTTACTCCCACCAGTGACCATCCTGTACCTCTTAAAGCATGCCTAGTTTATCATTGTCTGAGATTTCATCATTCTTTCTGGGATGGGCTTCCTCCAGACCACTTGGGTCTATTTGGTGCCTTGCCGTTATAGAGCTGCCGATACCTGCCACACAGTGGAGCAGTCATGGCACCTTTATACTTTATTACTTTCACTTACTTTATTTTTATTGTATTCTTTACTACCTAATGCCACTACTTTCTACTCTTTCCAGATCTTCCTTTCTCAATCTTTCCTTTCCACACTACCATTGGTTTCTTTTATAGCTTGGCAGTTTGCTCTGTCTTGGTCATACTTGTCATCTCCTGGGTTCTCATTTCACTACATCCCTCTTTGACTCTTTAGGAAGCCTCACGAACTTCTTCAGCATCTCTCTGATCTAGTCTTCAACACGCTTCCAAAACCTCCAGTTGTTTACCTGCTGGTTAGATGCTAAACCCCTTAGTTTAGAATATACAGGACTACACTATCACTTCCTGTGAAGCCTTATCCCCCACCAAAATGGACTTTCATGTCATCTTCTCACTTATCTTAAAATGTCTCCATTCATATTTTCCCCAGTTGCTTCTTGCAAAATCTCATTCTTAAATTTCCAATATAAAAAATATGTATTCTCTTAAGCCTGGTATATCAAAGCCCAGATGAAGGTGGCCCTTATTCTTCTTACCTTCATAACATGTTACTTGAATCTCATGACTAAAAATTCATATATATCAACAATATTTCAATCAGACTAAAATGAAATCCTTTTCTAAGATGTAATGGTTTTCTTATTTTCAAATATTTACTGCCTTCCTTCCTCACATGAAGATTAGACCTATCTCCCTTCACAACAGGTGTGGCTATGTGTCTGGCTTTGACCAATAAATTTGAGCATAAGTGATATGTGTTTCTTATTACTCAGCATACATTTCTGACATCTCTTTATTGTCCCCTATCAAAGACAAATTTACCGCAATTAGAAACTGCTCCTCTTGTCCAGATCCTAGAATGAAGAAGAGGAGGAAGAAGAAGACTACCCGCTGTCCAACATGGACATTAGTGTGGATGAAAAATACACCAAAAGTTGTAGATTTCCAAATCTGGGCTTGTTTGTCACAGCAGCATAACCTAGTATAAGACCCATCAGTCTGTTATCCAACTCAACAAATGTTCAGTTGTACGACACACTCGAGGCAAACACTATTTTAAATGCCGTGGAACAGGGGCTGGATATATGGCTCAGCAATTTAGAGCCTCTTACAGAGGACCAGGGTTTCATTTCCAGCATCCACAGTGGGTGGCTCACAACCAACTATAACTCTAGCTCCTTGGCTCTGATGCTCTCTTTTGGCCTCTGCACGCACCTTTATTCACACAAACCTACCACACACAGACACACAATTCAAAGTAAGATAAATCTCTTGTTAGAGTGTCATGGAATATTCAAAAATTTGTAAAGCACTTATCTAGATTTTGGGTGATAACATGAAACATGATCTCAAGTTGCTATAATCCAAAGCACCATGTCATAAAGCTATTGAGAGGAATTGTAACCAAAGGACTAGTCAGTGTCAGGAAAAAGAACCGAACACTAAAGTCAGAAGTTAGAAGAAAGCAATGTAATTGTTCTTTTTGCCATGCCTCACAAACAGAAGGCCTTAGCAATGTGTTTAAAAAGCAAATATAAAGAGTAGCCAGTCACTATTTTGTGATATGTCTGTCTTATTAAAATAATTTAATGGGCCACATCAGTGTAAGTGGAATGATCCAGGGTGAAATACATCAGGTCTTACAAGTGTGTGAGTGGACACAGTCATTTTAACTTGATCCCATGGTGAAGGCAATTCTACCCATTGACCCTGGCACCTTCTAAGCCTCAATCATTTCTGGTTAGTCATGTGGCTTTTCATATGACCAACTGCCCTTGGCAGACAACTTAAGCAAGTTTATTTCACAGTCAGCAGGCAAGGGCTTCCTATTTTCAGTTTTACCCCCAGTGGGAACCAGCCATCCGGCTGAGCATCCGAGACCTGTGCCTTAGAGTTCACTAGGACCAAGAGAACTCAGTCCACAGGCCAGTGGAGTATGTACAAGTCTACTCAAAGCAACTACCTTTAATAACCTAGGCCAGAATTTATAAAGGACAGATTTCCTTCTTTAGTTCTGACTCATATCTCTAGGGTGATTTAAGTGTCAAATGCCATCTTCCTGGGTCCATAAATCATAAATTAGGGATTTACTTAAGTAGCTTAGTCATATGCTAAATATTACAGACAGGAAAGGTCTGAGCACCAGAGTCTGGGAAGGCCAGGGTGAACTTTTGCCCTGCCTTTTCCCTAATCTAGACTGAGCAACAGAACTAAGTCCACTTGGTTACACGGTCTGCAGCTCAGAAATTCAGAGACTATACAAGTATACAGATTCCCAGAGTTTTTTCTCTGTAAATCATATACCCTGCTCTCACATGGACAGCCTTCAAGATGACAGTGCAGCTGAGGTTCTTCACTTCAGCACACCCCTGTAGGGCTTTCTTAAGCAAGCAATGTAAGCAGCTTTGGTAGTACACCAGCGCCATTAGTGACTGCAGGTGACAACAGAAACCTCATCTGCTTATAGCTCAGTCCAAGTGCCCCATGCTCTAGTAACATCTTCTGATAATACTCCCAGTATCAGTGCTCCTAAGTGCCCTTTCACCACTAAATAGACATGATTCTTAAAAAATAAAGTGAGCATGCCAAGGATGCTGAGTCTGGATAGATTTACTTCATGCCCTTCACAGTTTAAGAATGGTCATTGTCTGACTTACTGACATAGAAATTGTGTGTCATAGTTTTCAGTTATAGAAGAGCCACCTTGCAGGCTGTCACAAGTTGTGTTCATGTGAAAGTCACCTTAGTTGGTGGAGAAGACAGCCAGTCCCTGTTCTCTCCCTAAGAAATCTCATTGAGTTCATTTTGGTTCTTGCTTTGAATATGTCTTCATTAACTTCCTTTCACTTGATTTGCTTATTGAATGTTGTGTTCTCTATGTTTACTGGGTCTCACAGTAATCCAAGAGGCCATGTGCACAACAACAACAACAAAATTATGGACAATTGTGACAAGTCACCCAGCATTGCCCTTATCTGGGTTTAGGCGTGTTAACCAAATGTGAGATCTCCATCAGCTTGAAAATATTCCATAAGGCTGTGACAAAGTTGTGAAATTCTCTAATTACTGGCCCAGATTCTTTCCTGGCTTAACTCCCATAACTTCCCCCCAAGGAGAGCCCACACTAGAAACCAGCTGTTTTATGTTGTCCCGTTTCCCCACTCCCTTGCTCTCTATTTGGAGGGAGAAAACCAGCCAAGCCAGAAAGCCACTCAAGCTTCACATTCCCTTGTACTTAGTGTGGCCTCCTCCTCTGTCAGCACTCTGAGAACTCTGAGGAGTGGCAACCACTGCCCCTCTTACAACTGAAAAGAAAAGGCTTTTATACTCTTCTTGTTTCCACTCTGCATTTCAATATATAAGAGCATAAGACTAGTTGTGAGTTGCATAGCTAACCAGCTTTTGGGTTTGGGTGGAGGAAATAAAGGACAAAAGCTAAGTGACATTTCAGTGCTAGGAAGTTATCAGCAAAGGTGAGAGGTGAGACCTGAGATCCCCGCCCTTCTCCATCTTGTCCTTCCCAGTGGCATCAAGGCCTTGGGTGCAAACTATAAACATTTGTTGAAAGGATGTTCAATAACGAAAACACAGTCTGTTCCACTATCAATGGGGGATACCAGGAACTCTTGTCTGAAGCAGATCCAGCCTTGGAGGATGTCTTCCTTCCTCTAACAATGTTATCTTCAGGATAAGGTCCTGAATTCCTCATACTGAGGAGCCCAGATGTCTTTCTCTGACTTCATAAGATTAAGTACTGCACATGCAATAGACTCACGATGCTAACAATGTCAAATATTTCATAAACTCGAACAGAAAGAGAAAAAAAGGAAATGTGTGTGACCTCACTCCATGGTGAGACAGAGGAAGGAAAATGATCCCACTGAGGACTAATGCATATGTATTATTATTCACTCCACATTTCCATCAATCTTACCCCATTCTAATCCCACACTAACCTGGTGGGAATGGTGGGCAGAGATTACAGTCTCCATTTTATGTCTGAAAAGTTGAAATTGCTACAATCTTGACAAGAGAAGGGTCCCAAACCAGAGCCTAGCTCTGCTCTTCCAAGATGAGAGAACTAGTATTTCCTCTCCTGTCCGTCATTAGGCTCTAAGGTCTTTAAATTTCTGTGTAGAGTGTTACTTTTCTTTAGTGGATATACTTTAATCTTTCCACCTAAAAAAACCCAGAAGACAAGGCTATGTCATATTCACTTGGTTTTTTTTATATTTAAATAAGTCTCTATTGAAATGTAGAACCTCAATGATATTTAATAGCAACCAAATTATTTTAATAAATAATATTTGTCTTTCTAATATATTAACTGGTTCCCAATTTTACACCCAAACAAGGATGAAGTTTACTTCTTAATGAATGCCACCTTCATTTAGTCTGAGTAAACTTATTTTCTTTGTTTGGAAAGGGTCTTGTTATGTGTAGACCAGAAGCACAGACTTTTTTTTTTTTTTTTTTGTATCTTCCTTACTCAAGCTCTGACTCTAAGATCATAGTTTAAATGACCACATCAATTCCTAACAGTTTTTAACTTCAATATTTCCTATTCATAGTTTACAATGTCAAAGCTGAGTAACTATTAATTTTTGATCAAAGTGAACAATTAGTTTAAATGTTAAACTAAAAGCAGTCGTTGCAAAATAAAAAAAAAGAGAGAGAGAGAGAGACAAGCAATACCAGACAATCCACTTCAAATAGGATAGCAACTGAAACAGACAGTATGAGCTGTGATTTCGAAGAACACAGGTACACAGGGCCTCTCATGGAATGACTGCTGTGTGACAAGGTAGGAGAAGGTGTGGCCATCCAGTGGCTCACTGTTCTTGGGCCGTGTGGAAACTCTTGGGCAGCCTCTTTGGAACGTACAGAGCTGAAGAACATCTACTATGGGCTAGACTTCCGTGTACTCTGTTTAGAGCTGGCTCACCTGTCATGAGTTATCCTCATCCTTAAGATTCTGGGGAGTGTGTGTTATGTCAGTCATGAGATGTGTGATGGTTTGAATAATGACCCCCATAAGGTAATATATTTGAATGTTTGATCACCAGGATGTGAAACTATTTGAAAGACTTGGGATTAGAAGGTGTGGTCTTGTTGGAGTAGGTATGTCCCTGTTGGACTTGTTAAAATAAATATGTCACTGGGAGTGGTCTTTGAGGTTTCAAAAGGCCACACCAGGCCCCAAGTCTCTGTGTGTGTGTATGGATCAGGATGTAGCTCTCAGCTACCTATCTAGCATACCAAACTGGCCATATCTACCGCCATATTCCCTGCCATAATGACAATGGACTAATACTTAGAAACTATAAACGAAACCCCAATGAAATGCTTTTCTTTATAAGAATTACCATGAATATAGAATCTCTTAATCACAGCAATAATTAAGCTGACACATTTCAAAATTTGCAGCCTTCAAGTTGAAGAATAAATCCCTTCTTGATGACTACATCATGAGGAAGAAACCAATGAGCCAGAGTCCAAAGCTCTGCTTGGATAGCTTTTTTATTTTTTTCTTTTCTTTTTTTTTCTTTCTTTGTTTCTTTCTTTCTTTGTTTCTTTCTTCCTTTTGTGTAACAGAGCAAAACTGAATTTAGAAAGCAAAACTGAAATCTATTTGATGACCTTCAGGAAGGAGACTTCAAAGAAAAGATTTAATTGGAAATTGTAACTACTTGGCTCTTCTGGAATAGAATTCATTCACTGAGAATTAAATGTTGCTGGTTATTTGGCTCTCGTTTATACTGTTGTGTCTCTGCAATACATTTCCTGATCTTTCCACAGACTTTGTTCGGATCGGGTCTCGGGGATTCTATTTGCAGCTTACTGTAAGTTATTACATCTCATCTCTAAGTTCAGCACTTCTTAAACTTTTACACTCACAACCCTTCCTACTCAAGAAAGTTTCACATGACCTTAGCCAAATAAGTGGGTAAAATAGGTATATAAATAATTTACAGGCTATAATTCATAAGCAGATTAATTTTAAAACAATTCATTCCTTGATATCTGTATATTGACTATTAAAGATAGAAACAAATTTGCAAAGATATGTTTATTTATCTAACATAATACAATCCAAAGATATGCCAATTTGATACATGCTGAAGAATCATGGTAGGAAATACTGAAAGTTTTTTTTTTTTTATAATTAAGCCATTGTATCACTGTGAGAGCAGAAAGCTACGTGTCCAGTAAAAACACTGCAATGAAGAACATTCAGTAGCTGAGGTATTTCAGGCATTACTTGTTCTGATGCATGGTGTGATGGCATGCTCACTGCAAAGTTCATGAGTTTAATAAAGTCCCACAATGCAACATGGGCAAGCTCTATCAGAAACCCATTGGTTTCCTTACCCATTTGATTTTCAATTATTTTAGGTCTTTACATGATCAGGAAAATTGTATTGTTGACAAAATTTTCATGCCCATCCTCATGCTCTGTTTCTTGATCTTACATGAATTCCCATGTGTTAAGAAGTGTTAAGTTTGAACAGTCTAAGAAGTCAGTCTGAACTATTTGTCCAGTGTAGTGAATGGTATGTGTGCATGTGTTTAGAGATTGAGGGTTACCATGAATTCTCAGGATTCCAGCATACATTGATAAAACACATGTTACTTACATTGAGGGCAGACAAATGTGAGAGAAGCAGACACCCACAAATCCAATGGCCTAAACTAAAAAAAAAATAAATAACACACACCAATCCAATCATGTTTTTAACAACTGTTCAGCCTCTTACCTGCCTTCTCTATGACAGAAAACAGTGTCAGTGCCAAGCCCTTGGGCAAGATTATACCTGTAGCTGTTAAAGGCTGTTATATCCAGAAGTTGACTTTTCTCTCTCTTTAGAGTTGTTTAACTTAAATATATTATAGAAATGTGAGTTGTGGATTCATGGGGTGTTTCAGTGGATAAAGAGGTTGCAACCAAGCCTGATGGCCTGCATTCAATTCCCCAAGATCCATATATTTAAAAGAGAAAATCAGATCCCAAAAGTTGCCCTCAGACTTGCATACACAGACACACATACACACCACACACACACACACACCATGGCATGCACACATACACACACATTTACAATAAATGAGCAAATAAATAAATAAACAAATAAATAAGTGGGGTAATAAAAATATAAATTGAAGTGACTTGCAAGAGTCAACAGAGCCTGATGTGTTACTCAGAACTCAGAGCAGCATCCGGGATATACTGGGAGCTTAAAAATTAAACTGTTCCTGGACAAGGAGACAAACGACAAGGAAAGGTAGGCAATCTACTGGAATTTTTCAAATAATACTAGTGATTTAATCAACAAGGGTTTGGGGGGGGTATTTATTTTTTTATGTTTTTGTATTGGATATTTTATTTACATTTCAGATGTTATCCCCTTTCCCCATTTCCCCCCACCCAGAAACCCCCCACCCACGCACCTACTCCCACCTTCCCATCCTCGAATTTCCCCACACTGGAGCATCCAGTCTTCACAGGACCAAGGATCCCCTCTCCCACCTATGCCCAACAAGGTCCTCCTCCCCTATATATGCATCTGGAGCCATGAGTCCCTCCTTATGTGCTCACAGGCTGGTGGTTAAGACCCTGGGAGCTCTGGTTGGTTGGTATTGTTTCTCTCCCCATGGGGCCACAAACCCTTTAAACTCCTTCAATCTTCTCTCTAATTCCTCCTTTGTGAACTCCTTGATCAGTTCAATGGTTAGCTGCAAGCATCTGCTTCTGTACATGTCAGGCTAAGGTGACCTCTAAGGAGACAGCTATATCAGGTTCCTGTCAGCATGTTCTTCCTGACATCCACATTAGCATCTGCCTTTGGTGACTGCACATGGGATGGATACCCAGGTATAACAGTCTCCAGACAGCCCCTCCTTTAGTTTCTGCCCCACACTTTGTCTCCATATTTGCTCCCATGAGTATTTTGTTACTCCTTCTAAGAAGGACCGAAGCACCCACAATTGGTCTTCCTTCTTCCTGAGCTTCATGTGGTCTGTGAGTTGTATCTTGGGTATTGTGAGCTTCTGGGCTAATATCCAATTATCAGTGAGTGCATACCATGTGTGTTCTTTTGTGATTGGGTTACCTTACTCGGGATGATATTTTCTAGTTCCATTCATTTGGCTAAGAATTTCATGAATTCATTGTTTTTAAAGAACTTCTGGGGAATCACCATCCCTGACCTAAAACTGTACCACAGAGCAATAGTGATAAAAAAAAAAAAAAAAAAAAAAAAAAAAAAAAAAAAAAAAAAAAAAAAACCTGCAAGGTATTGGTACAGAGACAGGCAGGAAGATCAATGGAATAGAATTGAAGACACAGAAATGAACCCACACACCTATGGTCACTTGATTTTTGACAAAGGAGCTAAAACTGTCCAGTGGGAAAAGGACTGCATTTTCAACAAATGGTGCTGGCTCAACTGGAGGTCAACATGTAGAAGAATGCAAATCAATCCATTCTTATCTCCTTGTACAAAGCTCAAGTCCAAGTGGATCAAGGACCTTCACATAAAACCAGATACACTGAAACTAATAGAAGAGAAAGTGGGGAAGAACCTTGAATACTTGGGTACAGGGGGAAAGTTCCTGAACAGAACACCAATGGTTTATGCTCTAAGATCAAGAATTGAAAATGGGACCTCATAAAATTGCAAAGCTTCTTTAAGGTAAAGGACACTATCAATAGGACAAAATGGCAACCAACAGATTGGGGAAAGATCTTTACCAATCCTACATCCAATAAAGGGCTAATATCCAATACAAAGAACTAAAAAAAATTAGACTCCAGACAACCAAATAGCCCTATTTTAAAAATGGGGTACAAAGCTAAACAAAGAATTCTCAACTGAGGAAACACAAATGGCCAAGAAACACCTAAAGAAATATTCAACATCCTTAGTCATCAGGGAAATGCAAATCAAAACAACCCTGAGATTCCACCTCACATCAGTCAGAATGACTAAGATCAAAACCTCAGGTGATAGCAGATTCTGGGGAGGATGTGGAGAAAGAGGAACACTCCTCCGTTGTTGGTGGGATTGCAAGCTTGTACAACCACACTGGAAATCAGCCTGGCAATTCCTCATAAAATTGGACATGGCATTACCTGAGGGCCCAGCTATACCACTCCTGGGCATATACCCAGAAGATGCTCCAACATATAGCAAGGACATATGCTCCACTATGTTCATAGCAGCCTTATTTATAATAGCCAGAAGCTGGAAAGAACCCAGATGTCCTTCAACAGAGGAATGGATACAGAAAATGTGGTACATTTACACAATGAAATATTTCTCAGCTACTAAAAACAATGGAGTCAACAAGCATTTTGAGTCACTGTCTTTATTAAGTTTCAATCTTAATAGCTTAGTCACAAAGACCCTCATTGAGTAATATTTTGGCAATCTAAATAATCGCTAATCTCTTGACAAAACTGATTGGTTCTGTTAAAGACAAACACGGAAGCCTTGAATGTTGGGGATGTTTAGTACAGACTAAGAAGAAAGGATCTGTGCCATAGTCCTCTCCCAATAGCACCCAGAGCTTGGTCAGGCTAAGGAAAACAGAATTGCATATAGTCAACAACCTTTCCTGTAAGTTAGGTATCATTAGTGTGTGTGTGTGTGTGTGTGTGTGTGTGTGTGTGTGTGTGTGTGTGTGTGTATGTGTGTGTGTGTATGTATGTATGTATGTAGGCATGTATGTATATAAAGTTCTTATCCCATTGGTGAACCTGATACACAGTAGTAGTTACTCAAAATACTCAAAAATATTCATTGAGAAACTGAGTGAATACATTCCCATATATTTAATAATAAAACATATTGGCTTAGGTTTTATATGTGGGACTCTTTCCAAGGCAGAAACATTTGTATCCTATGATGCCTTTGTAGCATTTACAAAAGGCTAATTCCTCCTGTAAAGTTGTAGAGGAGACCCCATTGTCACTTAAGAGGACTCAGAGCTGACATGACTCATGGGGACCCAGTCCTACTGGCCTGGAGCCTGAAGTCTAAGTTTCAGCTCCAACATCATCCAGTCTGGGCACAGCTGTTGGAACAAACATTTCTCTACTGGTCACGCATGAGGCCTAGCCCTGAGTAAGTGAATTGTTGCCATCTTTTCTGAGTAACAGGATTATCGTTCTACTTTTGTCTTGTCCAGATATGTCCACGATGAAGAGACAGTCTATACAAGTGTTGGCAGGAAGAAGCCAGTAACACTCTTTCAATGCAAGAGACAAACACATGCTTTCTCTGCAACCTGGAAAAGCATTGTTTACTCATGACAAGCTAACTTTCACTCATGCTATAAAGAAGGTCTCTCTCCCTTTGAGTAACAGCAGTCTCCTCTCAGGGAATTGAGTTTTTCTTCTTCCACCTCCCTTTAACGTCAGCCAGCATTTCTACCATTGAGTTCTCTGAGTCATAAGCCAGACAATTCCAGGGTACACTCCCTAAACCAGGTTCTTTGACATGAACCACAGCCAGATCCGAGCTATTTCCTGGATGGAGAAGGCAGCTTGTTTGCTTTGTTCTCTTGGGTTGATTAGAGCCTCGAATTTTTCCCAAGGGACTTCACATGGCACCACCAACCCTAGGTGAATGTCACCTCCTTTAGTGACACCCGGGCTTCAGATTCATCTTCATTACTATCTCTACAACTCACAAATATTTGGGAAGGAAAGAAGCTAACAATGTCTAGCCTCTCCCTCAGCTGAGCATCTTTGGCAGACATGTTCTCCGTGGGATTCTGGCCTCCTCATTCTCTATTCCCTAATGCAAGCATTCCTGCACTGGAGATGTTCTCCTCACTGTTTTATTTCATTTAGAAAAGCACTTTGTTCTATTTTGGGAATATTATTGAATGTTCACGTTTCCCTTACCCACTGTTGTACAATAAACCACTTCAAAATTTTAGTGAGTTGAAAGAATAAGCTATGATTTTTTTTTAAAGAGTTTTTGAGTTGACCATGGGCAGCTTTGTGAGTCTTGACTAGAGTCTCTTCTATAGTTTCTGTCAAATGCCACCTGAGGGCTCTTGGATCTGGATATCCAGGACGGCTTACACACACACATGGCTATTGGTACCACTGAGTAGGAGCTCGGCTGAACTTCTCTTTCTACACAAATTTCTTCCCAAGGCTTGAGCTTCTCATGCGAGATATGTGAGTAATAAGAAATAGTGTCAACTAAAGAGGCCCAGGCAGAAGCTGCAAGGGACTCAGCATAGTGTCAACATCTTCAGAATTCTACTGATTAACCATGAATGAGAGAGTCAGCACAGATTTCACAAGTTCTATGGTACAGGAGAACCACAGGGAGGGACAGCCCATTTCTGAAGTCTAATCCAATGTTATACAATTAGAGGGACTCAATTCACATTCAGATTGGGAATCTAACTGAACAATAATTGGTATGTAAATAGTGGTTTAAAGTGTAAATAGTGCCAACCACTATTTACATGAAAGAAATCTGCCAGAAACAAAGTACGGGACACACACACAAAAAAATAAGACGAAGAAGGAACCATGTACACCAGCATCCAAAGGCAATGGAATAATGGAGAACACGGATGTGGGGCCATAGATGCAGAAATAACCATGACAAGTACACTTAGACAAGCCAAATTTCAAGCAAAGGAAACAATCCACTGTGTCAAATGCCCTGGAAGGACAGTTATGTGAAGCATGAAAAGTATTTCCACTGGATTTAACAATCAAGTGGTCATGTGTGACCTTAGTAAGGAGAGGTTTAAGGAACAGGGAAACCAGAGTAGAAAAAAATAGGGCAATGAATAATATCTAAGAAAGAAAAAGCAAAGAACAACGACCATCAGAGTACTGAGGAAGGCTTTATGCACTGAGATGCCAAGGGAAGGTGCTTTATTCTCAGATTGTTTGCATGTGTGGGCGGGCAGAGTGGCTCTCCCATCTGCTTTCTCACTACTCCTCAATGTTCTCTGCAGAGGTAGCATTCGAGCTGACACAGGAGAACGAGTACGTGTGCACAATGAGTTGAAAGGATCATGATCTTGGCTGGGATAACAGCAAGGCTGTGAGCAAGTGAGGAGCACGTTTGGTTCATTGAGGAATAGACTGGAGAAAAGCAAGCTGGCAGGTGGGGGAGTGATGTGCTAGTACACAAGCGAGCTATGGGTATTGTGGTCTTTCTTGGCTCGTACTATGCGTGAATTTGTATTTCTTACAGTAGAGTCACTGGAGAGTCTGAAACAAGAGAATGGCATGATTTTTCACTCTCTTTCAAAAAATAAACATACACCAACCCAGAGATTCAACTCCTAGGTATTAACCCCGAAAAAATGAATGTATGTGTTCAGAATATCCACATTGGGAGCTGGGGAGACACTCAATGGATAAGGGTGCTTGCAGCACTAGCAGGAGTATGTAAGCTCAGATCCCAGGACTACATTGAAAGCCAGATGCAGCCACCATGTGCCTATAACCCAGGCACTGCAGGGCAAGCTGATATAGAAGGAGCATTGTAGCTCCCTGATGGCTAAACTAAGGGAAAGACGGTGAGCTCCACATTCAGTGAGAGTCTCCACCTTAAAAGTATAAGGTAGAGAGCCATAGATAAGGAAACTAGACATTTTCTGGCCTTTGAGTACACAGAGGTATGCACACTTGCATGCATACATATACATAAGCAGAGAACACACACACGCACGTGTGTGTGTGCGCGCACACACACACATACACTATAGTCATGTAAAATGTTGTCATAATAACCACAAATGGAAAAGTCTTCTTATCCACCAATAAATGAATAAACAGATAACAGACTACTACTTGGCAATAAAAAAGAAAGAATTTACTGGCGATGGGTGACTATATTTTGTATGATTGAATTTCTGATATTCTATGAGAGGAGAAACTACTTTAGGCTGGGAAAAATTAGAACACTTTTCCTTTATGGTGGGAATGAAGGGGAGGCTTGTCTGGGGCAGTGGTTCTCAACCTGTGGGTTGTGACCCCCAAAAGGATTGAATATCAGCTATCCTGCATATAAACGTTTACATTACAATTTACACCAGAAACAAAATTACAGTTATGAAGTAGCAATGATACAATGTTACGGTTGGGGGTCACCACAACATGAGGAACTGTAACAAATGTTACAACATGAGGAAGGTTGAGAACCACTGGGAGACAGAAGGGAACTGGTTAGAGTGGCTACGATATGCTTTTATTATGGGATGGGGTCACACAGATGCCAAAGCTAGCAAGTGTAAACTATACCCCGTGTTAGCCAAAAATCTAAGAAGCGGTAACAAACAGAAATGTATGGCAAAAATTTTCATTATAAGAAAAAGTACACAAATATTAGCATGCCGTTAATAACACCCAATGTTGTAGTGCTCGAAAAGAGACCACTGGTGCCTGCAGTTTCTTTAAAGTGTACTAAAGTCGAGGCAGAGGGATGACTAAATATGGGGATAAATGGCTGGACAGGATGATAAGATGGGCCAAAGTAAAACATTACTTGAGTAAAACACTACTCCATCCAAGCATTTCAACTTTGCTTTCCGTCTTGAAGATTTTCATAATGAAGTACCCTGCTGAGCTTTAACAACTTGACACTGCCTAGAGTTCTGAGGGGAGATCAGCAATTGAATGTCATCTGTGGGGGTTCGCCCTGATTCTTAACTGATGCAATAGGGCCCAGCCCACCACAGACAGCACCATTTCAATGCCAGCATCCGGGTTCCTGGTAGTTGGTCCAGAACATCAGAAGAAAACTAGCTGAGCATGTATCTGTGAGAGGCAGCAACGAATATTCCTCCATGACTTCTGCTGCATTTCCTTGGCTGTGAGTGTGTTCCCTGGTCAGAGGTAATGCTGTGTGGAATAGCTGTCAGACATGCCTTCAAGTCCCTGCTTGAGTTCCCTCAATGATGGACTGTGACCTGGAAGAGCAAACCTGTAGCTTTGCTCATGGTATTTATCACAACAACTGAATGAAACTGAAGCAGGCAGAAAGGTCAAGCTGGCCTCTCCTTATGTCATTGATTTCAGAGACTACTGGAAATCAGGAGGTAGGAGAAAACTGTCTCAGCAGCCAACGCAGAGAGTGTCTTCAGTGTGCAGGGCAATGCCAGTGACTGTGGCCGTGAGAATGCCTTCAGGGAGCAATGGACAGGTTCTATATTTATGTTGGAAGTAGAGATGATTAGGCCTTTTGATGAATTGTATTACTTTATAAATAAAATGATGAGCTAGGCATGGTGTTGCAGGCCTGCAATCCCAGTACTCTGGAAGCAGAGGCAAAAGGTAAACATATAAGAATTCATCAAAGTGGACTATAGTGGATTTTTTTTTTTTTTTTGGAAACCCAATATATGGAGATTATCAAATTTATAGGATCAAGCATTAGTTTTACTTTGTTACTATGGGGATTGAAACATTTATGTAATACTTGCATGGTAAACAAAAAATTTAAAATGAAATTGTAGCTCTGTAGATTTAAAATCTTCAAACTATTTGAAACTAGGTTTAGTGTGCAGTAAGAAGAGCATATGATCAGTGTTAATTTAAATTTTTAACGATTACAGCAAGGTCATCAGAGGCATATAACACTGTCTGTGTAACAGTGCATTCCACCTTAGGAGGTAAGGTTAAAGCTGTCAAGATGGCTCGGTGGGTAAAGGCACTTGCCACTAAACTCCACGACCTGAGTTTAATCTTCAGAATGTACATGGTGGAGGGAGACAGCTGACTCCATACATTGCCCTCTGACTACCATACATATTCCATGTCACATACACATTGCTTGTGTGTGCACATGTGTGGACACACAAAACAAATAGATTATAAATCATTTAAAATGTTTAAAGAACAAAATTAACTCACCCCTTCCCCTCTGGCAATGTTACTTCCAAATCACCTATAAAAAAAAAAGATGGAGATGCAGCTTAGTTGGTAGAGAGTGATAAGCCCAGGATTTGATCTCCAACAAAGTGGAAACAAGGGCATTGTGGCACAGACTGGGAGGAGGCAGGAGGATCAGAGATTCAAGATCATCCTCAGCTGCTTAATGAGCTTGAGTCTAGCCTGTGCTTCATGAGATCCTGTCCCAAAACAGAGAAAAAGAGAGAAAGAGAGTTCCATCCCAATAAAATAACTCAGTTGATATTTAATAAGTGTTGCAGATGCTTGTCTTCTTTTCTTCTTATTTGCTGGTTTCATTTTCCTGTTTGAATTTGTCTAAACATAGTGCATGCTCTAATAACTTGACCTAGACTCTAACTCCTTAAGAGTCTTAATATATGGTATGATTTTATTTATGTTTTTCTGACAAAGGGTTCAGACCCCTGGAGGCCTCTGTAATACAACACTCTCAGATGCAAGATTTTAACACAAATTCCCAACCCCTTGGTTAGACTCCTGGTTTCTTCATCAGGCACAGCATACAGAGAGAAGCTCTAGATTAAGGAGGTAGGCAGAAAAATTGGGGGAGAAATGAAAACCTGTCATCCGTGTCATTATTTCCGAATTAAGCCTTAAGGAGTAGGAGAGGTGTCACTCTCAGCATCTCTGCGGTTGCCTGAGCTGCATCAGTGTCTGCAGCTGCATGATACACTCATCAGAGCTCACTGAAACACTCACCTCCTCTCCCCCACCTGTGCACCCCCCTGTCTCTCAGTGGAAACAAGGCCGATGTTTGTTCAAGCTCAATGGAAAATAGTAGCGAGCGTGATCTCGGTTTGCTTTTTCTTTTTAAGGTAACAACTGATCGCTTGCTCAAGTGCTTGACGAAGACTGAGGTGCCACCCTGAGCTCTGAGAGTTTCATTGAACCTTCATAGCAACGGTCCTAGGAGGTGGCAGCTATTATTATCTGCATTTTACAGGTGAAGTATCTGATGCTCCAAGGTTAAAGCATCTGCCCAAGTAGCAAGAAAGAACTGGAGTTCAAAAGGAAGTCAGACCATTGACACAAAAAGGCCTGCCGTGCCCTCAGCCTCACTGATCCCTCATGGAGTATGAGGAAGACCGATGGAGCCCCTTGAGTCTTCCACAGCTGTGCAACTCCATGGCTACTCCTCTGCTATGGGGAGCATTAGAACCAGTAGCTGAATCCAGAGACATCAATAGCAAGTGCTGCTACCCAGGCCTCAAGGCCTCCTATCTCCAATGTCCATCATCACAATGTTTAATGAATTGCCGTACTGTTCATCTAAAGTTGAGTATAAATTACACTAATGTGTTTTATCATAATGAATAGAAATCTGGCTGAGGTAACATTTGCATTTTCTCCACTGCCAGACCACTGTCTCTCCCCTCTGACTTCCCTGCTGTGCTCTTTGGAAGTTCAGCATCATCTTAATTCATAATCAATAAATAGGGTGTATGTTCCACCTCCTTGAAAGGGAACATCTCTCCAAGTTATTAAAATCAAAATTTGAAAGCATTCATGTCATCTTTAAAGCCTGTTTTCACTCACAGATTTCTGTATAATCCACATGGCTTCTCCATAGTAGGGTCTGTTTGACTTCCATAGTCGATAAAAGTAGTGTCAAAAAAGAAAGCATTTTATTCTGTTTTTACATTTCTCTGGGAGAACTTACCTTCTAAATCTGAATTGCTTTCTATACTTTAAACATGCAGTTGGTAGTCTCTCTTTACTGTCTACAGGAAATAAGGAATGTCTGTTTTTGAGTAAGGTTGAACATAGACTTGAAAGATTAGTAAGTAGTGAACACTGCTGTGGTCATGCAAGACCATGTGTGTTACATGTATGGCTAGGAAAGGTGCAAAAGCAGTGTGATTTGATCATTCGAGGACAACTCACTTTCAAGGATTGGTTCTTCAACCCCCTCAAGCCCCACTCCAGCGTGAATTAATACTTGACCGTCACAGTCCAAGCAAGAGCAATGACTTCTCTATGGTGCCTTCAACATCTGTCCTTTAGTGAATATAAACACAGAGTTTGGCTTTGCCTAGCACTGATTCAGCAAGTCTTTAGATTAACCATCTCTTGATAAAAAAAAAAAAAATGTGTTTATAAAGTCTAAGTGTTGTAAAAAAAACAGAGATGCCTACCACAAACAAAGGAAAGTGTCCATCCACTGAAATCAGCTGGGTAAGAATGCAGCCAACCTCACTCAGCTGATAACAAGCTCATGCCTGGTGGTTTCACTCCATTCAAGGAACTTCTTTCCCAGGCTGGATGGGTACAGCATCACCCAAGATTCTTTTAAATTAATAACAACCTTTTTATCTTTAGTCACCCTTAACAACTAAACAGTTAAGTCATGGCTCAATGGCCTGAATTTGATCCTTGGAATTTCCCTAAAAATGTTTTCTCTGCGACAGAATTTCCCTGAGAGAAAAGGAAGAAACGCAATGAATTCACACATTGTTTTTGGAATCTGTATCGGTCAGGAAAAGGAGTGAATACACCTAATAGTTAAACTTTCCAGAGTGTAACTTTCTGGTACTTAGAAGGGGCTTGGCATGGCAGACAGAATGAGTGACATCAGAGCTTCATCCCGATCATTTCAAAAGTGGCCATCTATGTGGCATTTTATGGCCACAGATGATTTCCCACGTCTGCACAGATGATACCAAATGACTGCATTAATGACTGCAAGGACACGGAGCAGACATGAAGAACCAAGGTGACTGCACTGTTGAAAAGGTGTGAGGAACTATGGGTCACTGGTTAGTCCTGAATAAGGGAATGCAAATACTCTTTGTTTTTCCTTTAGACTCAGCTGTACTCTCAGACTTTCCTAATTAATCTTAGTGGTGTAAGTCAGCACACCTCTCTCTCTCTCTCTCTCTCTCTCTCTCTCTCTCTCTCCTCCTGTTGGATTTTCTTTCTCATCCCACTCTATAAATGTTACATTGCCATTCTCTATACGCATTCAAGTGGAAGGAATTCACACTCACTTGATGTGATGTCTAAGAGATGCTAGGATTGATTGAAGGCCCCGGGAAAAAAAGAAAAATTCCATGTTTTTCCTAGAAAAAAATTTAGAGGCCCCTGAAGGTTTATATAACAATCTGGCAAGTCCCCAGACTGTTTTATTTACAACATCTGTTATCATTGGTGGTCATAAACATCGTTTTTTTTTTCCAAGTGAAAAGAGAAGTATGCAGTACTTGCTGATTAATTCACATAACTGAAAGCCTTGAACAGATAAAGTCTATCAAAGTCCCTCGGGTGGGATAGAAGGGAAACGTGTGCATTTAACAGGCAAATGTTCTCACATTCAAAAGAATGTTCAGTGGTTTGAGCACTGTGTGAATTATAGACTCAGAAAGCCTTCTAGCTGAGAAACTTTACAATATCCTGTCTGATCATATGGGAGCCCAGTGAATGATACTGGCAGTCACAGCAGAGAAATGAGCTTGTCAGAGGCACTTAGTTACTTCTCAAGGCCATTCTTGGGGTCAAGGGCAGCTGGATAAGGAACACGTATGAATGGAACATTTGAGGGCACAAGGAAACAGCCACAGATCTGACTGAAACCAATTTTCAACTTTCCAGAGGCTTGAAAACTCCTTAAATGTGGAAAGTCATTAAGAACACCGACTCTAGCAGAGAACTCTGGCCCTTACTACTTGTAAGAACATTCAAAGAGCTGGTTGAAGCACATATCTCTCGACCCATGTTCAAACATTTGGATTTAGTTAGTCTAGAATGTGATGAGGATTTGCAATTTTAACAAGCTCCAGGTATAAATGATGTCAGCACATGGATCACACTTTGAGGATAAGGTCAGATGGCCTGACCTCCAGCACTGTCTCTAACACTTACCACTGTCATATGGGTCCCTTAGTCAGCTTCTCCCGGAAATGAGATAACGAGTTCCTATTTTATAATGCTTTGGGGCGAGGTTAATGAGGGAAACCACATGATTAAGAGAACAAACCTGAAAGCAGGCTCAATACATAAATATTATGTCTGTGAAATACTTTATATAGCACATTATCTCACTCTCCAGATTGAAAAACACAGCTCTGAGAGACTGAATAACTGCCTGGTCATCCCTGAGGGAAGGAGCAGGGAAACCGAGAGATAGATTTCTGGGTATCCAGGCTATCTCAGGGCACAAGGCTGAAATGTCCTACGAGGTCTTGCGAAAGCTGAACACCGTCACGCAGTCTGAAACACACGACCTTCATGTAGGAAATGAATCTTTTTAAAGCAAGTGTGAGAGGCACACATCTAATGATGAAGTCTGTACCCCACTTCTGCCAAAGGCAGAGAATACACTGTCCAGGGTCATCAAGATGGGAAGTCAAGGCTGTACTGAACAAGGGGCCTGTTAGAGCCCTATCTGGGATGCTGGCATTACTCTATCTCTGCAGGAGATGAAAGGGCTGGATGACATTACACATAGATAGCTCTTGACTCTCAGAAGCACATGGAGGCCATGAGTACAATCACAATCCCAAGCTTCCAACAGGACACCTGGGATTGCCGAGTTACAGCCAAGATACTGTCTATATTTGACTGCTGAGACAGAGAAAATCTTTAACTTTTGCATTAATAAAATACATAATTATGCATTTTTTTAAAAAAAGAACAAAACAAACCCTCTTCTGAGCCCATAGAACGTGATATGCTTTTTGTTTTCATTCTGGGGATTTTTTTTTTTTTTTTTTTTTTTTGGTTTGGTTTGGTTTGGTGTTTTTCTGCAGAGCAGCTAAAAGGGTGATGACACCTAACCCCTCTTCAGCTGTACTTCTGCATCGGAAATCAGGAGAAAGGATGTTCTTCTCACATCCTCAATAAGCCTGTGCTTTGGGAAACTGGAATACCAGGAGGAACACAGAATCTTGGAACATTGCATTCAAAGCAGATCTGAAAAAAAAATGTTTAAAACTGATGACATTCATAAGATTCCAACAATACTTACATAATATCAAAACCTGCTTTGAATTGTACCAAACTGACAGCTTCATAGATTTCCTATGCTTATTGTACCTTCGTGTGTACAGAGCCTAATAACTGCCTTGCACAGGTTTGCTGTTACTATTTGAAATCATTCTGATTATTTGGTTCTATGGTAAAGCAGCAGACTTCACAGGCTGATTCAGAACTGAGATTTTCCTGACTATAAAGTAAAAAATATTCCTTCAGATAGATTTTTAAAAGGAACTGTCATTGATGGGAAAGAGAAATATTCTGACAAAAAAAGTTTCACTAAATATGGAAAATGGGCTGTTTGAGAGAGAGAAAGGAGGATCTCTGGACTGGGGCTTGGTGGCCACCAGCCTGGCTCTACGTTCAGTGAAAGTTCCTAAGCCAAGAATGAGAGCAGATCCTCAGCACACTCCCTCGGCCACCAGACACATATGTGTGCATGTACCACACACAGAAACATGAGAAGGTAGAGAATAAAGAGACAATTTCACTGTATAAATAAACCACATAAGCATTGATTGATCCTAATGATACATGCTTGTAATCTTAGCACAAAGAAGACTGAGGCAGGAAAATCGTAAACTCAACACCAGCCTGGGATATACAGCAAGATTCTGTCTCAAGAAAATAAAAACAATACAAACAAATGAAAATATATCATCTCATAGCCAGAAAAGTACATAGAAAAGTATGTATGGTACTAGCCATACCTGTACCATCAAATCAAACTATACCCTGATCTCTCCTCTCTCTTTCTCTCTCATTCTCTCTCTCTCTCTCTCTCTCTCTCTCTCTCTCTCTCTCTCTCTCTCTCTCTTTCTCTCCTCCTCCTCCTTTCCCCCTTCTCCTCCTCCTCCTCTTCCTCCTCCTTCTCTTCTTTGTCCCCATCATCATTCTCTTCTTGCTCCTCCTCTTCCTTCTCCTCCATTTCTTCCCCATTTCTTCCCCCTCCTCCCTTACCGAATCCCCCTCCCCACTCCCTCTTCTCTGTATCTTTCTCTAGATCTGTCCAGCTTCAACTCTTGCCCATTGCCTGCATTGGGCTTTGTGGGTCTAACAAAACTCTATTTTACCCTGTGGTTTGGGTTGGCTCTGACCTTCTCAACATCTATTTTCTGCTGTGCTTCAACATTTACCACAGAGTCCCAATCCCAGCTCTCTCCACATTACACGATTTTGGAAAATTTATGTCACCCCCACTGGCTCCTATGACTCTTCCAACTCCCCCCCCCCCCCCCAGATCTTATTCAGCTAACAAGTTGCAAGAAGCAACCCCCCACCCCATTTGGGGAACAATGGATGGCACAAATGGTGGCAGAATTATGGTTACATATTTTGTTCAGTCTTACCATTATGTTAGTTTCTTGATGGTGCTGGGAACTGAGCTCAGAGCCTTGAACTTACTAAGCAAGTGCTCTGCGGCTGAGCCTCATTGTAAACCCTTGTTCAGTCCCATTAATGACAAATTGTAACTCCAAGTCAAGAGAAAAATGGCAGAAAGGGACAATGTTTCAACACAAATTGCAAGGCTCTGCAGATATTCTCTGCTACATTTTAAACTTTGCTCTTTGTTCCTCTCTGGACTAATCTTCTACTAGATCAAATTTATATTCAATTATATTTATAATATTTATATCCTATTTTATTCTATTATATATCTAGATCAAACTCATATTCTAAAGCAATGTATTTCATCAAAGGAGAATGTCTAGACCTCTTCCCAGGCTCACTTTGTTGTAGAGGTAAGTGCTTTGATTCTGTTGTTATGGTTTATTTATTGTATTTGGGTTTGTTTATTTGTTTGTTTGTTGAAGGCTGCTCACTAGCAGGTACAGGTCATAATCTAGTTAATCTAGTACTTAATGCTACTCTCTCTGGAAGAAATGCTTTAAAGAGATCAAGCCAGCAACATTTTACCCAGGAAAACTCTTGTTTAGCATTCAGTGGGATTCTTATCTCTACCACCAAGTCCCTTTAGGTCTCTCTCTCTTGAATTCTAACTGAAGAAGAACCATAGACAGTTTCTGGTTTTTGTAAGCTTCAGGGGTGACCTATCTACAATCATGTCAATGATTTCCTTACCAGAATTCAACAAAGAATTTCTCAAATAGCAAAGTACAATATGATCTTCATCTGCAGATAGAATTATGTCCCTGATAGCACAGCTCCAGTAGCTGTACTAGCTAAGCCAAATAATAACAATTGGTTGCATAAATCTGGCAGAAGGAACGCCACATTCCTTTCTCTAGAAGTCTCCAGAACGTCACTGAGTGTTTATAGCCACCAAGTTTGGTTTCAAATCAAAGATGCCATGGGCAATAGCTGGGCAGTAATGTAGTGCCACCTAGCTTCTCTCCTGGGGTTGAGTCCATCCCCAGGTTTTCTGTCACTGAAGAAACTGGGTTGTCTTCTGCAGCGTGCCAGGGGTTTCTGGGGCACAAACAGGCAAAGGAAGAAACTTCTCTGTGTCCATCTCTCCAGGGACAACTGCACATTAGAGATTTCCCTTAGAGTTGGGCAAGATTCTCTATAGCAGTGGTTCTCAACCTTCCTGATGCTGAGACTCTTTAATACAGATCCTTATGTTGTGATGAACCCCAACCAAAACATTATTTCATTGTTACTTCATAACTGTAATTTTTCTACTGTTACGAATTATAGTGTAAGTATCTGATATGCATAATACCTGGTATGTGGCCCACAAGGGATTGAGACCCACAGGTTGAGAATTGCTCTACCAACCGGTTAGTTTATCATAGATTTGACTTCTCCCATCATGCATTTCTCCTAAGCAACCCCACCTTATGCGCAAACGACTCTATTTCTATACAGTATGCTTTCCCAGCCTAGAATCTCCTTGTCCTTCTCTCTTTCAAGTCTTTCCACACATTCAGGCTTCCCTTCCTTCATCAGCCTTTCCTAACCACACCGAGCTATAGTCCTAATCTCATGTCTGCACTGTTTTATTTTCACGCCTCTGTTAAATCTTCTGTTACTCTGCAGGAGTCATCCCGTTCCAGGCATGGATCTGGGCTCACCTACTCTTCCTTCAAAACTGTCACACTTCCTATCAGATAAACAATACGGCAGACTCCTTGGTGTTCCCTTAACAGTGCGCACGCAGCCTCTAGTAGACGTCCCCGTTAGGCTCCAAGCAGGAGATGCATTCTAGTCTTCCGATTCGTAATTTATGTTGTTGCTGAGTGAATAAAAGATTGAATTCATAAAGCACAGTTGTTTATTTGGTATTGTTTCTCTAACTAGTCTACATTCTGAGAGAGCTGGCTGCATCTGAACACAATGACAAATGCCTGCTTAATCTTTTTTTTTTTCCTCATGAAAATATGAAAACAAAATCCCAGGGAGTTTACTCTCCCAGTCAGTCAATCAGTATCCCCTCGCCTCCTATTTTCACTCTAAGACTTGCTTCTATTCCACTGGGGGAAATAAAGGAAGGGAAGCAATCAGGATTTCTGCCAGAGTGGAAGGAAGATGAAAATTAGAAAAGTCAGCTGAGGTTAGCTGGAAACCCGGAGGTCAGTCAGGCACCACAGCGAGGCTCAAGCACTCAGCTGTGCTGAGCCAGGACACAGCCTTTAATGATCCAAAGTCATCAGAGGCACAGGGGAATCTGCCGACACAAATGCAGCTCCAGACTGTTCTCACATTAGACAGAGTGACCACTTTAAAATGTCACCCAACTGTTGACCATCCTCCAGTGACCGCATAAGGGAAAAGCTGAGGCAAGCTAAGATTCCTCCCGAGCCTTCCCAGCTCACCTGCTTGCTCTTCCTCAGATGTGGGTATTCCTGATGTAAACTGCCATGCTATTTCCCTCACCCAGTCCCTGAATTTTCTATTCTCTGACTATTTCCCCAAACACATGCCCATCTCTTGTTTTATCCAGGTCTTATACAATATAACCTTCGGGTATGACCTTCCCTGGCTAACAAACCCAGGCTATAAAGCCAGGCTACTCCATTATCTCTTCCCTTTATCTTGAATCAAAGCTTTTATCGACTCTAGAAATCATTTTTTATACTTGTATTAAATATTTTATCTTTTTCTCCACAAGAATATAAATTTTAAGAAGGAAAAAAGCTTTCCATTTTCATTTCCATAAAGACCTTAGATCTGAATCTTGAAAGAATAATGTTTTGTGCACATGTCCCCTTATCTTTGTGTGTAGACTAACTACTGTGAGAAGCCTCATATTCTGGTACATATGACAGAGATTTCCTCCTTGCCCATAATCTTGTCTGTTCTGAGTGTTCCCATTCAGGTGGCCCAAGGAGTGATCAGTCTTCCAATCCCGCTGCTACGCATCCCCTACATAACCTTGGAGTCTGTCTCCAAGATTCTCTACATCTGGCTGGAGATGGGGAGCTAAGAGACTGAGAGTACTACACAGGGAGTTTGGGGAATCGCCTCTGGAGTGATACAGACAGTTTTCATACACACTCCTTTCAGCACAACCCAGTCACTAAGCCATATTGCTAAAGGGGAGCCTAGCCATGCAATCTGCCTGTGATGCACTAGGGAAAAGGAAGTGGGGTTTGGCGAGCATGCAGCACACTAACTGTCATGTAGCATAACCATTAGGTGATACACATGACAACTTGTAAAGGAGCTAAAGGCACGCTGGAAGAGAGTGGGAAGGGTGGACTAGGACAAAGCATTGCAGATGTAAAGAAGAATTTAGAAATAACAGCACATCTCAGGAATCTGAGATTGTAGAAGGGGATGGGCATAGGATATGAACCATGAAGGCAAAAGACTGGAGAGATGCGTGGAATCTGGGTCATGAAGGGCTTAATCTGCAACGTCAAGATGTTCAGACTCATCCTACATGAAATGGGAGCCAGTGGAGGTTACTACGGGATGGGACTAGGAAAACATAATTGCATCCACATTGTTTTAAAAAGGTTCCCTGATGACTGTGGAGAAGGTGAAATTCAGGACACATAAAATGCAGACAAGATACTTTAATAAGGATCTGTTGCTGAAATAAAAGAACCATTGGAGGATGGGAACCCAAACAAAGGCAGTGGGGTAATGTTTGTTAAAGTCTGGCTGATTTCTGGAAAGTCTCATGAACACACTGTTTTCAGGGAGCTGAAGACTCTAATATCATTAAGGGACTTGAAATTCCATCAAATAAAGGGGATAATAAAAATCACATTTTAATTAAATTTCTAATTAGATTTTCTAAAGCCTGCCATTAAAAACAATACAAGGCAAACTAGATGAATAAAACTGTCTTCCCATCAGAGCTACGAGATTACAGGGGTATGCGGCAGGAAAAACTGGGTGGGAGAATGTACTGGATTCTCACATTGATCGTGAGTACAAGAAGGAAGAAATTGAGAAACACCTCCAATCCTTATTCTGAAGATACAATTCTAATTAAAGAGCCAGTACAGATTTATTGCTCATTGTAACACTGAATCCCTCTCCACCAGCTTTATCAATATCATCCTTTCTTTATATATATATATATATATATATATATATATATATATATATATTTACATTTCAGATGCCATCCCCTTTCCCCATTTCCCCTCCCTAGAAAACCTCTATCCCATGCCCCCTTTTCCTTTTTGCTTTTATACATTTTTAAAAATGTTAATCAAAGGCTTTATAAGTTTGGTAATGCTCAATCAGAAGTGTAACCCAATACCCAACCTAGATATATAAACTATCTTTGACTGGTGGAGACACGTGAACATCTGCCTCCATGCCCCCCCTCTTTCTCTCTCTTTCTCTCATCACCTAGCTTCACCCTTTCTGTTAAAATAAAACTTTTCTCTCAAAATGCAATTAGAGCATAATTATTCCTAATTGTACCAGTGAGATACAAGATAGTCCTAATACCCAGTCCATCATTTTGTTGACTAACCAGAACCGCTGTCATCTCTCCTAACTAAAACACTTAGTTTTGAACCTGGCTTTTTTCTTGGCTTTAGAATGAATGTCAGCTGAAAACCATCCACTCAGATCTTTTCTCTTAAAGTAAATAGCCAGGATTGGCTATGAGACTATAGGTCTTCAACCCCATCAGAAATCCAGAATGACTAAGTTAACTGAAATTATGGGAAGCACTAAGCATAGCTTCTAAAACTTAACCAATTTATAGAGACTGCTGAACACCTGGAAAGCCCCTATACTACCGACCGTTGGAGCATCAAATCTTCAGCCTTCTGACACAGAATCATCTGACAGACCTTAGTGATACAGAATTATTAAGGGCTGATTACTCTGTCTAGGCAGATATAATCAGTTGACTATTCTGCAAGTGTGTCCTTTTCTGGACAGTAATTTGTCTGTAGATGGAAAGAGGCAATTCTTGCCTAGTGGCTGTCTCACCACAACTGGAGTAACTCCAAAGATGCTCAATTTCTTCTTAGAATCCAAAACAGGAAGCTGTCAGGAGCAGACAGGTCTCTAATCAAAATGAACATTAATATAGAAATATTTATAAAGTCAATTCTATGGACTTCTGACGTTTTGAAAACCAACTATCCATGTAAGGTAACCTGGACTGTTGTCTGTTAACTCCTCTCAGCTATTTCTAAATAAAATATGGGAAACACCCTAACAATAAACTAAAAGCCCTGAATTTGCTATAGTCCCTTAACTCATAGGCTAACAGTCCCAAATCAGTTTAAAAAGTTAAAGAAGGACTGGGTCTAAGCCTTGTATTCCTAAATGTGTTATACAGGCACAATGCCCATCAGAGTATCAATATTCATCTCACTTTTATATCAATAAGAAGCTTATACCAATGAAAACTTTAAATTTGAAATCAAAGTAAATTTTGTACCATTTAAGAAATTATAACTTCATCTTGATATTAATTATACAGATTTCTACCAATAGGTTATGGCTATGCAATAAGTCCTAGCTAATCCTCCCTGTTCCAACAAAACCACTACTTTTCCCTAGAAAGACAGACCAATATTAACCACCTTAGTCCCCAAGCCCAGGGAATAAGGGCACTGACTCTTCTTTAACTTCTTCAAGCTGATTGTGGGCATTGAGATATTAGAAGAGGGGTGTGGGGAAGAGTAAATTGATAAGCCTCTGATGCTGAGTCTTCACTGCATCCAGATGGAATTCCAGGACATCAGAGGTTTGAGCAGGTCTGCTCAGTATGCTTGATGAGTAGACACACCAAGGCTGTGTATTCTGCAATATACAATTTTCAGAACAAGTTTTAGTATCAAGAAAAAAAATTTTTTTTCCCTAGAGGGCTGACATTTTTTTAAAGATGTTGGTTCTAACAACTTTTCTTCTTTTTTTCCCTTTTTAAAATTGGTTGTAATGTTTACATTTCAAATTTTATCTCCTTATCCCATTCCCCCTACCACCCAGGAACCCCTTATCCCATCCCCCCTCTTTGTGCTTCTATGAGGGTGTGATTTTCTAGTTTCTGTGATGCTGTTTCCATTAACATAAACTGCCTCCAAAATTTATAAATCCTTCCCTTTGTGTTGTTAAATCTCCTATTTTTCTTTTCTTTCTTTTTTCTTTTTTTTCTCTTTTTTCTCCTTCCCCCCCATTTTTCATCTCTCTCTTTTTTTAAATTGGGTATTATATTTACCTTTCAGATTTTATCCCCTTACCCCACTTCCTCCCACCACCCAGAAACCTCCTATCCCATCCCCCCTCCTCATGCTTCTATGAGGCAGTGCCCGAACCTACCCCCCCCACTACCCCCTCCCTACCCTCACACCCCCCCCACTCTGTGTTCATTTTTTATGGGACCAAGAAACTCCTCTCCCACCCATGCCCGACAAGGCCATCTCCCCTACATATACTGTTGGAGTCATGGGTCCCTCCCTATGTGCTCCCAGGCTAGTGGTTTAGACCCTGGGGGCTCTGGTTGTTTGGTATTGTTGCTTTCCTCCTGGGGTCACAAACCCTTTCTGCTCTTTCAGTCTTCTCTCTAAGTTCTCCATTGGAAAACCCTTGATCATATCAGTGGTTAGCTGTGAGCATCTTCCTCTGAATGTGTTAGTATTTGGCAGACCTCTAAGTAGGCAGCTATATCATATTCTTGACAGCATGCACTTCCAGCCATCCACATCAGTGTCTAGCTTAGGTGACTGTACATGGGATGAATACCCAGGTGGAATGGTCTCCTGATGGCCCCTCCTTCAGTTTCTGTCCCATGTTTTGTTTCTATATTTGCTCCCTTGAGTATTTTTGTTACTCGTTCTAAGTAGAACTGAGGCATCCCCTCTTGGTCTTCCTTCTTCATGAGCTTCATGTGGTCTGCGGGTTGAGTCTTTGCTATTCCAAGCTTTTGGGCTAACAGCCGCTTAACAGTGAGTAGATACCTTGTGTGTTCTTCTGTGATTGGGTTAACTCACTCAGGATGATAATTTCTAGATCTATCCATTTACCTAAAAATTTTTCGAATTCATTATTTTTAATAGCTAAGTAATACTCCGTTGTGTAGATGTACCACATTTTTTGTATCCATTCCTCTGTTGAGGGACATCTTGGTTCTTTCCAGCTTCTGGCTATAATAAATAAGGCTGCTATGAACATACTGGAGCATATGTCCTTATTATATGTTGGAGCATCTTCTGGGTATATGCCCAGGAGTGGTATAGCTGGATCCTCAGGCAATGCTATGTCCAGTTTTCGGAGGAACCACCAGACTGATTTCCAGAGTGGTTGTACCAGCTTGCAATCCCACCAACAATGGAAAAGTGTTCCTCTTTCTCCGCATCCTCGCCAGCATCTACTATCACCTGAATTTTTTATCTTAGCCATTCTGACTGGTGTGAGGTGGCATCTCTGGGTTGTTTTGATTTGCATTTCCCTGATGACTAAGGATGTTGAGCATTTCTTAAGGTGCTTCTCGGCCATTTGAGTTTCCTCTGTTGAGAATTCTTTGTTTAGCTCTGTACCCCATTTTTAATAGGTTTATATGGTTGTCTGGAGTATAATTTCTTGAGTTCTTCGGATATCTTGGATATTAGCCCTCTATCAGATGTAGGATTGGTAAAGATCTTTTCCCAATCTGTTGGTTGCTGTTTTGTCTTATTGACAGTGTCCTTTGCCTTACAGAAGCTTTGCAATTTGATGAGGTCCCATTTGTCAATTCTTGATCTCAGAGCATAAGCCATTAGTGTTCTGTTCAGGAACTTTTCCCCTGTGCCTAAGTATTCGAGGTTCTTTCCCACCTTCTCTTCTATTAGTTTCAGTGTACCTGGTTTTAAGTGAAGGTCTTTTATCCACTTAGATTTGAGCTTTGTACAAGGAGATAAGAATGGATTGATTTGCATCCTTCAACATGTTGACCTCCAGTTGAACCAGCACCATTTGCTGAAAATGCTGTCCTGTTTTCCACTGGATGGTTTTAGCTCCTTTGTCAAAGATCAAGTGACCATAGGTATGTGGGCTCATTTCTGGATCTTCAATTCTATTCCATTGATCTTCCTGCCTGTCTCTGTACCAATACCATGCAGTTTTTATTACTATTGCCCTGTACTATAGTTTGAGGTCAGGGACGATTCCCCCAGAAGTTCTTTTGTTGTTGAGAATAGTTCTAGCTATCCTGGGTTTTTTGTTGTTCCAAATAAATTTGCAAATTGCTCTTTCTATCTCTATGAAGAATTGATTTGGAATTTTGATGGGGATTGCATTGAATTTATACATTGCTTTTGGCAAGATGGCCATTTTTACTAAATTAATCCTACCAATCCAGGAGCATGGAAGATCTTTCCATCTTCTGAGATCTTCTATTTCTTTCTTCAGAGACTTGAAGTTCTTGTCATACAGATCTTTCACTTGCTTGGTTAGATTCACTCCAAGATATTTTATATTATTTGTAACTATTGTGAAGGGTGTCATTTCCCTAATTTCGTTCTCAGGCTGTTTATCTTTTGAGTAGAGGAAGGCTACTGATTTGTTTGAGTTGATTTTATATCCAGCCACTTTACTGAAGTTGTTTATCATGTTTAGGAGTTCTCTGGTGGAAGTTTTAGGGTCGCTTAAGTATACTATCATACAATCTGCAAATAGTGAAATTTTGACTTCTTCCTTTCCTATTTGTATTCCTTTGACTTCCTTTTGTTGTCTAAATGCTCTAGCTAAGACTTCCAGTACTATAATGAATAGGTAGGGTGAGAGTGGGCAGCCTTGTCTAGTCCCTGATCTTAGTGGGATTGCTTCAAGTTTCTTTCCATTTAGTTTGATGTTGGCTACTGGCTTGCTGTATATTGCTTTTACTATGTTTAGGTATGGACCTTGAATTCCTAATCTTTCCAAGACTTTTAACATGAAGGGATGTTGAATTTTGTCAAATGCTTTCTCAGCATCTAGTGAGATGATCATGTGGTTTTTTTCTTTGAGTTTATTTATGTAGTGGATTACATTGATGGATTTCTGAATATTGAACCATCCCTGCATTCCTGGGATAAAGCCAGTTTATTTATGTAGTGGATTACATTGATGGATTTCTGAATATTGAACCATCCCTGCATTCCTGGGATAAAGCCTACTTGATCATGATGGATGATTGCTTTGATGTGTTGTTGGATTCGGTTTGCGAGAATTTTATTGAGTATTTTTGCATCGATATTCATAAGAGAGATTGGTCTGTAGTTCTCCTTCTTTGTTGGGTCTATGTGAGGCTTAGGTATGACCGTAATTGTAGCTTCACAGAACGAATTGGGTATTGTTCCTTCTGTTTCTATTCTGTGGAATAGTTTGAAGAAAATTGGTATTAGGTCTTCCTGGAAGGTCTGATAGAATTCTGCGCTAAAACCATCTGGCCTAGAACCTTTTTTGGTGGGGAGATTTTTAATGACTACTTCTATTTCTTTAGGAGTTATATGACTGTTTAGGTGGTTTATCTGCTACTCGTTTAACTTTGGTACCTGGTATCTATCTAGAAAATTGTCCATTTCATCCAGATTTTCTAATTTTGTTGAGTATAGGCCTTTGTAGTAGGATCTGATAATTTTTTTTAATTTCCCCTGTTTCTATTGTTATGTCTCCCTTTTCAGTTCTGATTTTATTAATTTGAGTACTGTCTCTGCGCCCTTTGGTTAGTCTGGCTAAGGGTTTGTCTATCTTGTTGATTTTCTCAAAGAACCAGCTCCTGGTTTTGTTGATATTTTGTATAGTTCTTTCTGTTTCAATTTGGTTGATTTCGCCCTGAGTTTGATTATTTCCTGCCGTCTACTCCTCTTGGGTATATTAGCTTCTTTTTGTTCTAACGCTTTCAGGTGTGCTGTCAAGTTATTAATGTATGCTCTTTCCATTTTTTTTGTGGCTACTTAGAGCTACAATTTTTCCTCTTAGTATTGCTTTCATGGAGTCCCACAAGTTTTGATATGATGTGTTCTCATTTTCATTTAACTCTAAAAAGTCTTTAATTTCTTTCTTTATTTCTTCCTTGACCAAGTTATCATAGAGTAGAGCATTGTTCAGTTTCCACGTGTATGTGTGCTTTCTGTTGTTTTTGTCCATGTCAAAGACAAGTCTTAGTCCATGGTGGTCTGATAGGGTACAAGGGATTATTTCAATCTTTTTGTATCTGTTGAGGCCTGTTTTGTGACCAATTATATGGTCTATTTTGGAGAAGGTACCATGAGGTACTGAGAAAAAGGTATATTCTTTTGTTTTAGGATGAAATGTTCTATAGATGTCAGTTAAGTCCAATTGGTTCATAACTTCTGTTAGTTTCATTGTGTCTCGGTTTAGTTTCTGTTTCCACGATCTGTCCATAGCTGAGAGTGGGGTGTTGAAATCTCCCACTATTATTAGTGTGAGGTGCAATGTATGCTTTAAGCTTTAGTAAAGTTTCTTTTATGTATGTGGGTGCCCTTGCATTTGGAGCATAGATGTTCAGAATTGCAAGTTCCTCTTGGTACATTTTTCCTTTGATGAATATGAAGTGTCCTTCTTTATCTTTTTTGATTACTTTTGGTTGAAAAATGATTTTATTTGATATTAGAATCGCTACTCCAACTTGTTTCTTGGGGCCATTTGCTTGGAAGATTGTTTTCCAACCTTTTACTCTGAGATAGGTAGTGTCTGTCTTTTTCACAAAGGTGCGTTTCCTGTATGCAGCAAAATGTTGGGTCCTGTTTATATATCCAATCTGATAGTCTATGTCTTTTTATTGGAGAATTGAGTCCATTGATATTAAGAGATATTAAGGAAAAATGGATGTTGTTTCCTGTTATTTTTGTTATTGGCAGTGGAGTTATGTTTGTATAGCTACTCTTTTAGGGTTGTTGGAAGATTACTTTCTTGCTTTTTCTAGGTTGTAGTTTCCCTCCTTGTGTTGGAATTTTCCACCAATTATCCTTTGAAGTGCTGGATTTGTGGTAAGATATTGTGTAAATTTGGATTTGTCATGGAATATTTTGGTTTCTCCATCAATATTGATTGAGAGTTTTGCTGGGTATAGTAGTCTGGGCTGGCATTTGTGTTCTCTTAGGGCCTGTATGATATCAGTCCAGGATCTTCTGGATTTTATAGTCTCTGGTGAGAAATCTGGTGTAATTCTTATAGGTCTGCCTTTATATGTTACTTTATCTTTTTCCCTTACTGCTTTTAGTATCTTCTCTTTGTTTTGTATATTTGATGTTTTGATTATTATGTGACAGGAGGTGTTTCTTTTTTGGTCTAGTCTATTTGGGGTTCTGTAGGCTTCTTGTATATTTAAGGACATCTCTTTCTTTAGGTTAGGGAAGTTTTCCTCTATAATTTTGTTGAAGATATTTACTGGCCCTTTAAGTTGGGAGTCTTCACCTTCATCTATACCTATTATCCTTAGGTTTTGTCTTCTCATTGTGTCCTGGATTTCCTGGATGTTTGGGGTGTTAGGAGCTTTTTACATTTCACATTTTCTTTGACCGTTGTGTCTATGTTTTCCATGGTATCTTCTGCACATGAAATTCTCTCTTCTATCTCTTGTATTCTGTTGGTGATGCTTGCGTCTATGACTCCTGATCTTTTTCCTAGGTTTTCTATCTCCAGGGTAGTCTCCCTTTGAGATTTCTTTATTGTTTCTACTTCAATTTTTAGATCCTGTACGGTTTTGTGTAATCCCTTCATCTCTTTGGTTGTGGGGTTTTTTTTTTTTTTGTTTTGTTTTGGTTTGGTTTTGGTTTTTTTTTTTTTTTTTTTTTTTTTGCATTTCTTTAAGGGCTTCTACCTGTTTACCTGCATTCTCCTCAAATTCTTTGAGAGTGTTGTTTATGTCCTTTTTAAACTCCTCCATCATCATCATGAGAAGTGATTTTAATTCTGAGGCCTGCTTTTCTGGTGTGATGTGGTGTTCAGGACTTGCTATGGTTGGGGAACTGGGTTCAGGTGATGCCAAGTAACTTTGGTTTCTGTTGTTTACATTCCTGCGCTTGCCTTTCACCATTTGGTTAGCTGTAGTGCTACTCGAACTCACTGGTTCTGACAGGAGTCTGCCTTTCCAGTTATCTTGGTTGTGTCAGAACTCCTCAGGGTCCAGATGACTCTATGATCCTGAGCTCCAGCTGTTCTGGGTACAGTGGCTCTTCTAGGATATTTCAGGATATGGTGTCTCCACAGTAGTGGAACAGCTAGGTGTTTGCTGCTCTGAATGTAGTTGCTCCTCTATGATGCTTCAGGATATAGTGTCCCTTGCTCTGCAGCTCTGTGGGCCGTGTCCTCTCTAGGATGGCTGCAGCTCTGTGGTCCTTAACCTCTCTTGGGTACCTCTGCAGCTCTGCAGTCCGTGACCTCCCTAGGGTGCCTCCGGATTCAGTTTCCAGAGGGGGGCAGATTGGCTGGGAGACTGCTCCAGCCACAGGTATCTGCACTCCCTAAACTCCTGTTTAGACTCCCAGCAAATTAATGGCTTCCATACACACTGGTTGCTTTATCCTGAAGGTTTTTGTGTCAATCTCCAAACGGCATAGGACCTTTAGGAAATGACTAGGTCATAAAAGCAGAGCCCTAACTGCAGGGTTAGTAGAACTTCTAAAAGGGGATCAGAAACCTAGCCCTCTGTTACGTGAAGGGTCACGCAAAGGCAGTGCTCATGAGCCTGAGAAACAGCCCTTACCAATCAATAGGTCATGCTCTTCCTAACCTCCAAAACTATAGGCAGTAAATCCCTGTTGTATAAAAACTCCCTAGTCTAAAGTGGTTTCTTATAACACCACAAGGGACTAAGACATTAGCCGTGCTCTTGCCATTTTCCCCCTCTCAGAACCCTTCCTCAGCTAAGCCATGGCTTCTGAAAGACCTCTAATTAAAGACCATTTCTCCTTGGGGCATCATCTCCACCCTGGATCCATGCTGTATGTTACCTTTTTATGCTTTATGGTTTCCATAATACTTATCACACCCAATGCAATATATAGAGACCCTTTGTTAGCTCCCTCGACCAGATTATAAATTCCACAAAAGCAAAGACTTTCATCTACACACAGATATATTTACAGAATAAATAAATGACTTTGTGGACAAATGAAGGAAAGACTTGTCACAGTTCAAAAAAAGGAAGGCAGGATACTTCCTAACAAAGAAATAAAGAAAGATTTGTCGTTAGGATAGGCTTTTAATTGGTCCTTGAAGAGTTGGTAGAATTTAGAGAATAAAAGATGAACCATGGAGGCTCAAGTTTTTCCCAAACCAATGAAAGCATATTATCTATAATAGTATATATAGTATACTATATATACTATATATATATATATAGTATATATATATATATATATAGTATATATATATAGTATGTATATATATTATATACATAGTATACTATGTATACTATATATAGTATATATATTATATATACTATTATATATAGTATACTATATACTATTATATATAATATAAATATAATAGTATATATATATTATAATATATATACTATTGTATATAGTATATATAATAGTATATATAGTATAGTATTAGAATTAACTAATAGTTAACATGTTTTAAAATTACCCTTAGAGATGTATTTGAATGCACAGAAAAGGGAGAATTGAATGAGGACTTTTTAGATGTTTTTTTGAAGGCTCTGGGCATGCTCAAAGGCCCTAGGGGGAGAGTGGAACTGAGGACATGGAAAGCATTCTCCCTTTCTGGTAATAACTCAAACCATCCTCTGATGAATCTGAGGTATTTTTTTCATGTGTTGATAGAAGAAAGGTTTTCTTAGGTAATAAAAACAGTGTGGAAAAAAATTAAGATCAAAGACAAAGATGAACAATTTGTGTGTGTGTGTGTGTGTGTGTGTGTGTGTGTGTGTGTGTGTGTGTTGAGACATTTCTTAAATTATGAGTAAAGAATACAGAGAAAGTGAGAGGAGATGCTTTCAGACAAAGTGACAGCAGACAAGACTCCAGGGAACACATAACACTGAAAAGATGAATCCTCACCAATTTAAAATACCCCAAAGGGACTGTCCCAGCACTGGCTGATTATTCTTCAAATGTTTTTTATTTTATTTTTGAGATTATAATATAATCACATCATTTCTCCCTTCTCTTTCTTTCCTCCAACCTCGCCTCATATACCCCTCCTTGCTCTCTTTAAAATCTGTGGCTTTCTTTTTCATTACTTGTTGTTACATATATGTACATATCTGTATATACATAAATGTGTGCATACATATATGTGTGTGTACATATATATGTGTATATATAAAACCCACAGTCTGTATAATATCACTCATATGTCTTATTTTCAAGACTGACCGTTTGTATTGTGGAGTCAATTGTTGTGCTCTTCCCCTGGGAAGACTATCTCTCCCACTCTCAACATTCCTTAGTTGCCTGTGGCTCTTTGTGTAGGGTTGCGGCCTCTGGCTTTCCTCCATTCACTTTGGCATGTCTAGTGGTATTGACCTTGTTCAGCTCATGTTTAAGCAGACAAGTTGGTGAGACTTTATGGCTGCAGCTTCTGATGTTACTAGGAGACATGCTCTCAAAATAAACTTCCTGAGCCTTCAGCTTTTATACTCTGACTACCTTCTCTTCCACAGTGTTCCCTGAGCCTTAGATGTGGGAATTGTTTTGTAGATATAAACCACTGGGTCTCGAATCCACTACTCTGCATCTTGATTGGTTGCAGTTACTGCAATGCTCTTCATCTGTTGCAAAGAGATGTTGCTACATCTGTCTGTGGTTATAAGGACAAACATTTAGATTGTAGTTAGGAATTAGATTGGTTTAGTAAAATAGTAGTTTTGGGTTCTCTTCCAAGATCAATGACTTCACTAGCCCTGAGTACTTGGCTAGATTTCTAGTACCAGGAATGATTTTTCTCTTCTTGAGTGGATGTTAAGTCCAATTAGAGAGCTCTTGGTTATGACCAAAATATGCATGCCATTATTGCACACGTAAGGTTATCATGCCATGCTGGTCATTGTAGTTCATGGGCATCATAACTACACAGGGGGCTTGATTGACTTTTTCTGTTGGAAGTCTGCATGGTGCCTTCTGGTGCCATGCAAACTGTTCCTCAAGCAGGAGACTTCAGGTCAGTTCCATCTCCCAGGCTTCTGTGTCTGAAGTTCACAGTGCCTTCAAGTAATAGGGACTTACCTACTACCTTTAAGGAGCAAATAAGCTTAATCTTCTGATTACTCTTTGTTCTCAAGAAGCTCAGTGACTTATCTCCTCCACAAGAATGCAGAAGATGCTATGATTTATCTACTCCACAGAAACATGGTACCTAAATCCGAATGTTATACAGAAGGAAAGTTGTGAGTTGCTTTAACTAATAACTCATTTTCCAGAGGTAAAGTGAATGTCTAGGATATATATATATATATCTTTATCAAGGTCACAGAGAAGGTTTAGTGTCAGATCTTGGAAAAAACACAGGGCTACTGGCTGCTTGTCCAGTTCTCTCTTTCTACCAAGCTGACAATTGTCCACAGTATAACATATTTTATTGAGCAATGAAATAGGTCATGTGGCCAGTACTTTTGGTATATTATCTCATACCAGATACAGAGCTTAGATCCTGGCTTACACATCACTTTCTATTGGAAGTTCAAGGTTGAGCCAACAATTGTTCATTTCTTTCATTTTATCAAATGTTAACAAGACTGCTTATATTTTAGATACTGTGTTAGACACCAACAAGCCAACGATAGATGCAATAGTCATGCTCTGACTTCCTAGAACTTATATTGTGGTGAGAAGGGTAAAAACCAGTGACAGATACGATTGCCAAATATTGTAATGAATGATGTGCACGAAGCAAAGGATAATTGTGGCATCAAATGCATGGTGCCTTCCTTAAATAGAGGAGCCAGAAAACATTGCTAAGATCTGTCATGGAGGTAGAGTTTAAAATAGGTAATGGAGTTAGACACTGGAAGATTTTAGGTCAAGAGAAGAGAGGTAAAAAGCTCTTGAGATAGCAGGGAGACAGAAGGCCTGCTTGTATGAAGCTTAGGGTCAGAGGAGGTGACCTGAAATGAGGTCAGGGTAGAGACAAGGCCAAGACATGTGAGACTTGGAAAAGCTGGTTTGGACCTTGAAATTTCAAGCAAGTATGTAGGAAGCCATTAGCAGATTTTAGTAGCATGGTCTAATTTATATTTTACCAAGAGTTTTGTATGGTAGGCAGTATTCTATTCATTAAAAAAAACCTCACTTAATCAACTGGAAAATGTTCATCCAATTATTACAATGATTCCATTGGGTAAGTGTTGTTACCAGAGTCATTATAGCTGCCTCCATTTCAATTATAAACCCACAGGCTTAGTGAGAGAGCCAGGATTCAAGCCCCTATCACAGATTCCCAGAATATTTCCACGGAACTACTGTATTTTTGCTTTCAACTTACATTTATCAATGAGAGTAGAAAACAAGTGGAGGCGGAGATATTAATGAAGAAATTGTCACAAAGCCAAGGGAAGAGTTGATAATTTATGAATTACAATGGTGGATGCTCAATTTCGTAATACATTACAATGGCAGCAATGGAGATAAAAAATGAGAATGGGCTTCAGATGTGCTGTGATAACAGAATTGATGGGATTCTGATTCAGTGGACTCAGGAGGTGAAGGCAGGTTTAAAAACAAAAGAAGGATAATATTCTCGAGTTCCTAGCACAAGAATGGACATGATAGATGGTGGTTGTGGTTATGATGGTGGTGGTGGTGGTGGTGGTGGTGGTGGTTATGGTAATTGTAATTGTGGTGGTGGTGGTGTCATTGGTTTTAAAATTGAAGATAAGGCGAGACTGTCAGGTTTACTGGCCCATGCATTAATGTCAGCGCTTGAGAGGAAGAGGCAGGTAAGTCACTATGATTTTGAGGTCAGGCTCAATATGAATATAGTTCATGATAGTCAGAACTACAAAATAGAGAGAGTCTGTATTTTAAAAAAAAAAGAAAGCAAGTTTTTAGAGCTTATTTTGAACACGTTGAGTAAACATGTTTATGAGTATACCTCTCAGAAAGATGACTACTAAAATTTAGAAGGTAGTTGTTTTTGAAACTCTGGCAGATGAGCAAGACAAATCCAAGAGTGAATTTAGAGAAAGGTCCAGTACTAAAGACTAAGGAGCCACACTATGAAGAGTATTTTAAGTGGAAGAGCATATTGATGAAATGTGATACTTCAGATAGGAACAGGAAAGAAGCAAGAGAGTCTGGAGACAGACATTCAAGACAACAATACATGAGGAGAAGGAAGAGGAGGAGGGGGAAGGGGAAGAGGAGAAGGAGGGTAGGAAGAGGAGGGAGGGGAGGTAGAAGAAGAACTTGGCGGGCCAGTGAGATGACTAAGTAGGAAAAGGCACTACTTGCTGCCAAGATTGACAACCTGAGTTTGATACCCAGGTTCAACATGGCAGAAGGAGATACTCAACTGCTAGAAGTTGTCCTGAACTTCACATATGCATCATGGCATCTACAGGCCACGTTTTATTCATGAACATGGGTAGGAGCCAGAAAGATGGCTCAGTTGGTCAAATGTTTACCTTGCAACAGCCTAAATTTGATCCCAAGCACCCATGTCTTAAAAATAAAATGAAGAACAGGAGTAAGTTAGATCTGCTCCATCACTTGTTGATGGGGTCTGTCTGCTCCCAACCCCTAAAGAACATCTCACTCAGCTCCCAGAGATGGAAAAGTCCATGCTTAAGGCTTTGTTTACTTATGTTCAAAATCCCACGAAATACCAAACTGAATTATTTCTATGTGTTGGATGAAATATGTTTCAGGCCCACTCTGCAAACTTGGAAAAGAAGAGAAAGAGAAAGATACATGTGAGGAAATGATGGGTCTATGGAAATAGGGAGAGGCAGAAGAGAGAGCACAGCACGCCTCAGACAGCAGCTTTAACTGCATTACACATTTGCCTGGGACAGGCTCACTGCTCTGAGCCACTCCTGTTCACACTGGCACCTTTTGATAAGTGAAACACCCATTCAGGGTGTGAGCAAATGTCCTCTCTCCATATTCCATTGCTCATAGCATTATGGATACATCTCCTGAACAGTCCTCACATCGCCACCCTCTCTAAAGAGGCATCAGGTTCAAAACTGACAACCCAAAGGGAGGTGGGGAAAACATGGTTCATCAATGTGGCTAACTCTCGAGACTCTGCCTCCCAGGGTCTTTAGAGGAAAAAGATAAAGGAAACCAGCTGCTTCACAACTTTCCCCTAGAAAACCACAGCAGTTATGTAACCAATATTTTTCAGCAATAAAAAACTTTTCTTAGAGAAAAGAATGGATGAGCTAACAGATGAATGAATGAAAGAAAGAAAAGATCTCCAGCCTTGGCTGATTCCCTATAGATTTTTCCGAGCATTCCAGACTCGGAGGGCTATGATATTGGAGTCATTAAGAGTGGAATGCAGGAAATGCTACAAGGAGTGTAAACAAAGAGACCTTGGCTCCTGGGTAATGGCTCCTCAACATTTGTCCTTGTGGAGTCTTTAGGCAATCACAGCCAACTGTTCTCAATTCCCTTATCTGAGGATGAAATTTCCCTGACTATGCAGAAAGGAGGCTGCCCGTGGCCTCCCAGAGGAGGCATTTTTGAAAAGCAAGCATTTCCCTTTCTCAGAGCCACCCCCTTCAGAGAAGGTTAGCTTTCCGGGAGAGGCTCCAAACCGTCCAGCAACTCTGTGTCCCTGAATTTTGGACAGAGCAACAGTAAGGAGAAAATTCAAGGAGAGTCCTTAAAAAGAAATAAAACAAAACAACTTTTCAGCTGGCTCCTAAAGGGGGTAAGAGAGGACACAAGAAGACAGTCGTGTTCCGAAGGCCTTGGAACCAAGTTAGTCGATGCTGGACCTCGAATCGTGAGTTAGTTCTCAGGTGGGTGTGCCAAGCAAAAAAATTTTTTTCTCATCTTGGTAATTAGTGGCATTTCCATATAATTCCCTAAATTGTCCATGTGGTACTATATATCCATTTATTTTGATGGCCCTGATTCATGGAAATGGTGTCTAGATAAAATTGCATAAAGAGACTAGAGAATAAGTTGTCTTGCCTTCAAACTGACTTCACATTCTACTGACAAAGAGCTAATACTTTCATCCAACTGTCCTCTCCACGTGTGAAAAATGGTCCTGTTGTCTGGAATTTTCCCTTGCCCCTGACACCACAAAGAGACTGGCAGAGGAGTCAGGTATGACTGATATAAAGTCTCTATTGCATCAGCATATGAGCACTTGGTAAACATTACTTCTTCTCTGCTCCCGACATTGTTCCAATCACAATGGCCTTGCTTTGCCTGCACACTTCCAGAGCATTTATTGCTGGCTGATTTGCAACAGCCCTGCCTTGGGTTTTCTCACCCTGTCTCATGGGTTTTCTCTCTACACCAGAAGCACCTCGGGCCATTGATTTGCATCTTAGGATAACGTCATTATTTTCTAATCCAGCAAGCACTGTCACATGAAAAGCTCTTGTCCAATGAGAAAAATCTACTTCTTTTTATCTGAGTAGAGTGGCAGATAAACTATACTCCTGCATTCTTATTACAAATCTTTTCTACAAGAAACGGAGAAAGAAAGAAGGCACAAGTGTTCACAGGGAACCCTCCCACCTGCTGGAGGTTTAACGTTCAAACCTTACTCTTTACATTAAGCTTCTTCTGGCCCCAATTGGTGGAATGTGAATTGACTTGGCAGAGGAAAAATTTCCCCTCCATCTGACTGATTGTAAGGGCACCTTGACAACCTTAACAGAACCGTTTCTGTGTGAGATGAAATAGGAACATCAGGGGTTGGATCCACAGCACCTGCTCATCACTGGTTTTGATTGGCTCACTGGTTTTTGTCAGGCATTATCAGCAGTGACAGTAAGAATTGTGACTCTGGGCTGGAGAGATGTCTCAGTGATTAAGAGTGCATGCCGCTTTCCCAGAGGGCACAGTTTGATTTCCAGAACACATTTTAGACAACTGCTTGTAACTCCAACTCCAGGGGATCTGAAGCCCTCTGTTGGCCTCCCCAGACACCTGCATACACAGGGCAGATGCACACGCCAAGCAAAATACAATAAGTCTTTTTGTTTTTATAAAGCTGAGAATCTGTTAACAATTTTTCCCAACCTACCTACAAACTGTCCATTCTCCTGGAAAAAAATTTAAAAATAAACCCAAAATATAAGTTGAAAAAATAGCAGCCTGGAACTCTCAATTGCCTGTCTACTTGCTAAAATCCCAACCCCTGCAGCTACCTTTTGTCCCATTTCAATATGCAAGAGAGACATTTGTCCAGAAAAATGTTTTTCTATCGGCTGAATTCCGCCTTCTCAGCAGTCCAGGATGAAGAACAGTCTGTTTAGCAAAAGTCCCTGGAGTTTCATTACCCAAATAAACACAGAGCTCAGGGTCCTCCCCTTCTCAGAGAAGGGGATCAGAAAATCACAGTTCTCGATTCAGAGCATCTGAGTTTGTCTCATGACTTTTACATTGCAAATTTCCCATTTACTTAATGGGAAAACTTTATTACTTTTTAACGGTCTTTTCACATCATCATAGACAGAGATGATCTCAGGTTCAATAAGGTAGCAACCTGATCTCAGAGAGGACTAGGGACTAGGGGGAGGATACAAGATGTGCTAGGAGGAAGGCCCTGTGTCAAAGAGTGTCTAGAACTGCTTTTAAATACAAATCCAGAATCCACAAATTTAGAGATAAGCTTCTCTTGGGTTGTGTTCTGCTGTTGCCTAGGTTACTGTTATGGTTTGGATGTGAAACATTCCACCGAAGGCTCATACTTTAAAACGTATGTCCTCAATGCACCGATGTTCAGAGGTGGTGCTGAAACTGGAGTGATTGGACCATGACAACTTTAGTTTCACCATCGGATTGGTCCACTGATAGGTCCATGGCTTTAGAAGCTTTGAAGGGAGATGAAAACTTAAGATCCAGGATGTAGTGTAAAGAAGGTGACCACTGGGGGCATGATCCTGAGGATATTATCTCTTTCCTGGACCTCCTCCTTCTTCTTTTACTTACTGAATGGCATGAGGCAAGAAGATTCCTCCACCACCCACTCCTGCTGCCATATCTTCACCTCCACCGTTTTAAAATTAGAAGCAAGTGGAGCCATCTTATCATGGCTTAATGCATCAGAAACCATGAACCAAAAGCTTTCCTGTCATGCCTGTTTTGTCAGACATTTTTGGCTAAGCAGCCCAGTTGTTTACATCAAATGGATCTATGTCCTCAATGTAGGAGCTGGCCAAGTGTCTATTGCCCTCTCCTTCCCTGGTCACCTGCGACCTGATAGCCATTCATCCTTACTAACTAAAGCCCATGGTTTATATTATGGTTCACTTTTACATTTTGAAGTTCTACATATGAGTCATATGTATCCACTATCACAGTATCATACCAAATAGAATTTAACTTTCCTGAAGTCTCCCATGCTTTATCTCTTTACTCCTTCTCTTTCCCCCAACCCCTAAATCCTGACAATTACCAATATTTTTACTGCCTCAATAACTTTGCCTTCTTTTATAAGTAGAGTCATACCGTTTGTAATGTTTTCAAACGTTTTTTCATTTAACCATATACATCTAAGCATCCATATTTTTCATGACTTAACGGCTAGTTCTTTCACCATGTATAGCATACCACTGCACGAAAGCACTATAGTTTATTTATCTATTGAAGATCATCTTCTTGCTCCCAAATTTGAGTTGGCATGATAGTAGCTCTATAAACATTACATTGTGGGGTTTTTAAAGTGTGTGTCTTGTGTGTGTGTGTGTGTGTGTGTGTGTATGTGCATTTGTTTTAAAAAATACTCATCCAATACTCATCCTGTGGGGTGGTGGGGCAGTGGGGCGGTGGGCTGTGGGAAGCAGCTGGGTGCTTGGTTGAGCATGAGCTTGGAACCTGGGACCATTATTAGATGGCAGGAGTTTGGCTATGCTCCCAGGCCCGGTTCTTTTCATTTAGCTTCAGCCCTCCACAGTCCCTCCCAGAGAGAGGTCTATGGCCATCAGTCATGAGGAACAGGCCTCAGGCCCTACAGAGATTTACATACTAATGAGATACCTGAAGGCCAGAGGGTGGAGCCAATTAAGCATTCTTTCCCAGCCCCCCCCCCCCCCCCCCATTTAACTCAGGTCTGCCCTGGGTTGGGGAGGTGGGTGCACATCCAGATCCAACGACCACCCACCATGACATTAAAGCCTGTAAAACTCATGGACTTTCTCTCATCATTGGGACCTTTAATGAGCCACAGCTGCGGTGCCTAACTTCGCATGGAGGAACTCTCAGCCTTTCCCAGCCGCATTACCCACATCATCTTTTCCTCATCAAACCTGTTTGCCAACAACTTGTTGACTCTGTGCACTCCTTATTCTATTCTATCAGTCTTCCTTCCTATGTTTTGGCTGGTTCTACACTGTCATGATGACCACGCCTTTACACAAAGTCTTGGATAGTGTTAAAGTTCTACAGCTTCACCTTATTTAATGGCACAGGTGTGTGTGCACACACACAATGTTCACATACATATACACATACATACACATATGCTCATGTTACAGACACATACACATATGCTCATGTTACACATGTGCACACACACACACACATATATACACATGCACATACACAATCCACACGAGTGCATGTGCACACACACATGCAAATACACATGCTCATGAACATATATTCACATACACAAAACACACAGAGAGACATGCACATGCACATGGCTGTACCATATAAACTGTACCACCAGTTCATCAATGTCCTCCAGTGTACTGGGATTCTGATTGGGAGTGTGTTGAAACTACCAATGTGGTCAGGAGCCTCTGACAGTTTGATAGAGCATTTTCCTTCCACGAATGTAGATCTCTTTGTTTATTTAGATCTTCATTACTTTCTTTCAGAACTTTATGATTTTTCTCATATGTATCTCGAATGTAGCATCAGATTTGTGCCCAAGTATTTCAATAAATACTTGAGTATTTAGTTTTAGGATGCTAACGTAAGTAGTATTGTATTTTGATTTACAATGCCATTCCTTGATAATTTATAAAGGAAAGCAATTTCCTTTTTCTATTAATCTTGTATCCTGCAGCTGCACCAGAACCACAGATTAGTTTCAGGTTTTGTCAAATCTTTGTGATTTTCTACGTATACTGCCATGTCACAGAGAGAGTTTCGCCTTTTCCTTCCTAACCATTATGCTTTTCATTTCTTTTTCTTTCTTGTTTTTTAAAATTATTTTATTTATTTGCATTCCAAATGCTGCCCACCTTCCCAGTCCCCCCTCCAAGAGTTCTTCACCTCATCTCCCTCCCCTTTGTTTCTGAGAGGGTGCTCCTCTACTGCCCCCCCCCCCATACCCACTTATAACCACCTCAAACACCACCATCACCACCCACCCCATCTCATGTCACCGCATCCTCCCTCCCTGGAGCACCAAGTCTCTACAAGATTAGGTACATCCTCTTCCACTGAGGCTATACAAGACAGTTCTTGGCTGGGTGCCTGGGCCAACAGACCACCCTTGTATGATTTTTGGTTGGTGGCTTAGTCTATGGAAGCTCTGAGGGGTCCAAGTTAGTTGATACTGTTGGTCTTCCTATGGGGTTGCTATCCCCTTCAGCTCCTTCAGTCCTTACCCTAACTCTTCCATTAGGGTCCCTGCCTCAGTCCAATGGTTGACTGTGAGCATCTGCATCTGTCTCAGTCCTGCATGCCATGCTTAGAGCGTGATTGCTTCCTTCTGGAAACTTTCTCTAATGGCCATGTCTTCATTCCTTGCATGGGTGTCAGGGATTTGAACGTACTTCCTGATTCTCTTACCCATTGAGCCATCTCTTCAGTTCCTGGTTTTGAGCTTTAATTACAGTAGGCGTTTTTTTTTTTTTTTTTTTCATTAGATTGTGTGTATTTATATAAATACTCATTTCTTACACTTATAACTGCTATGGTTAGCTAGTTTTCCTGGGAGTAAAAAAAAAAAAAATGTGTTTCAGAAATTACAGTATGAAACACTAACATTCCTGTGGGATGGGATTGCTCCAAACAGTGGCTGATGAGACATATTTGTGAAAGCAACCCAGTTCTGTGGAAAGATTTTATTCTTTGTCTAGATAAATAATTGGGTTTTTTATTCCAAAAATACACTTGATAGTATCCACTGCAATGGAGTAGTCATGTAAAAATATCAAAACCAAATGTTTTCCCTTTAAAAACAATTAAATTTAGCTTTCATTTACATGGGGAAAATTGCAGGTTTCTTTTCTTTTTTTACAAGAGTGATATAATGCATGCCCACAGACAATTATCAAAACTGGGAGCAGGAGAGATGACTCTTAGGCTAAGAGCTCATATTGTTATTTCAAAGGTCTTAAGTTCAATTCCCAGCATTCAAGTCAGGTAGCTCACAATAGCCTGTAACTCTAGCTCCAGAGATTCTGACACCTCTGGTCCCTCTGGGTGCTCTCATTTGTGTGTGTGTGCATGAATGTGCATGTCTGGGTGTGTGTGCACATGTGTATATATGTATGTGTGTGTGTGTGTGTGTGTGTGTGTGTGTCTATCTAACAACTTCCAGAACAGTGCATTTTCTCCACACAAAGAATCCTACTAAACTCTGTGTTCCTCAACACCACAAGCTAATGTCTATTTGTATATGCAAGTAAACTACACATATTTTCTCTGCCTAAAGTGTAAGGTCTGATGGAGACACTTTGCAGCCAAGGCAATAGGCAAAACAGAGTCAGGGATAAACGGCACAGCTGAAAACATTACATGTCTCACTAAGAAGGTACAACTAGCCTTGAATTGGGGAAAAGAGAAAGAACCTGTGATTCCTCTTCAAAGGGGTGGATCAGGTGAGTCCTACTGATGGTTCAAATAACGCACTTGCACACACCAAAGCAAGAGAGACGAGAACATGACAAGCTGTCGTTTCATGCATCATCCTCCTCCAACCAGAACCTGCATTTATCCTGTCATAGTAAAGTGAATGATGTGGACAGGTTTTATAGATGGCTGTGAGTTAGCGTATCACTGCTGGTGCTGCTGATGGCTCTGCCTCTACCAGCACATGTTCCTAAGCAAAGAGCCACGTTCTCTACCAGGACAGGTGATGGTACAAAAAGCAGGAGCTGGGAGAGGAGAGGATTACAATAACACATTTTTAAAACCAAATTTAATTTGGGTTTTGATTTTGGTGTTTGACACAAGGTTTGTCTAGGAAAAGTCCGGCTACAGTGGGACTTACAGTCCTCCTGTTTCGAGCTCCTAGCTGCTGCAATCGCTACACGCGCTGATATTACATCTTGAATTTTTTAAAATGTAATTGAAATTCTAGTCTTAATGAAAAACAGAATCAGGCCCCACCAAATATAGAAAGGGCCTGCTAAAAATATGTGAAGTTCATCTGCAGTTCAGAGCTCGGGATTTTTCTCATCTCCCAGCTTGGGTCTATTGGAAGTGCCATGAGACCTTGAGTTGCTTGGATAAAAGACAATCTATGCAAATGGCCTGTTCTGAAGATGAAGGGAGGGAGACTTGACCAATCTTCCATTGGCCCTTTTCTCAATGTTGGAAGCACAGATGTGGCAATGGTTAAATCTGCTTTTGCACCGACTAGTTTCGTGACAATTCTGAACTTCTGGTTTTTTTCCCCTTTCACATATCACATCCTGACCAGTTTTTCCTCTCTCTCTTCAGGCCTCCCAGCCACTCCCCAGCATCTCCCCTCTCCCCCAGATCCACTCCTTCTCTGTTTCCCTTCAGAAAAGATCAGGCCTCCCAGGCATATCAACTGAACATAACATAACAAGTTACAATAAGACTAGGCACAAATGCTCATATCAAGGCTGGGCAAGCCAACCCAGTAGGAGGAGAAAGGTCCCAAGTGTAGGCAAAAGAGTTGGAGACAGCCACTATTCCCACTGCTAGGAGTCCCACACGAACACCAAGCAACACAACCATACTTACAGAGGACCTAGCACAGACCCATGCAGGCTCCATGGTTACCACTTCAGTATCTATGAACCTTGATGAGCCCTTCTGAGGTGATTCTGTGGGCGTTATTGTGGTGCCCTGGACCCCTCTGGTTCCTACAATTCTTCCTCCCCTCTTCCATGGGGTTCCCTGAGCTAGCATTTGGCTGTGGGTCCCTGCATCTGCTTTTATCAGTTGCTGGATGACCCTCTCTAATGACAACTGGGCTAATCCAGTCTATGACTATAGCAGATTATCACTAGGAATAATTTCATTGCCTTTTTTTTTCTTTTTTTGCCAGTTATGTTTGGCTCTATCCTAGGTTTCTGAACTATCCAACTTCAAGTTCCTGACCAGGCAGTATCAGGCATAAGCTCCCTCTCATGGCATGGATATCAAGTTGGACCAGTCATTGAATGGCTACTCCCACAAGTTCTGCATCACCATTACCCCAACACATCTTTCAGCCAGGACAAATTTTTAGGTCAAAGATTTTGTGACTGGGTTGATGTCTCAGTCCCACCACTGGAAGCTTTGCCTGGTTACATAAGATGACAGGTTCAGACTCCATCTCTTCCATTACTGGGAGCCTTCACTAGGGACACCCCTCACAGATTCCAGGGAGTTTCCATTGTGCTAGGTTTCCACATCGCCCCCACAAAATGCTCCCCAATTTCAATCATTTATCCCAGTACTCTCTCCCTCTACCCACCCCCTCCCATGTGATCCCTCTTGTTCCCTTCCCCAATGGACCCCAGTCCACCTGTGAAATAGTTTCTATTTCTCCTTCGCAGGGAGATTCCTGCATCCCCACATCAAGCCCTTCCTATTACTTAGCTTCTCTAGATGTGCTGAGTAAAAAAATATTCAAGTTTCCTCTTCTTAAGCTATGAAATAGGTCATCTGGAAAATGAAAGCTGGCCAGTGGGGAAAGCACTTGTACATACAAGCATGAGGACCTGAGTTTGGATCCCCAGAACCACCAGAAAGCCAGGCAAAGTAACACAAGTCTGTAATTTCAACACTCTTCCAAGGAAAATGGGAGACAGAGATGGGGAAGCCTCCAGAAGCTCCCCTAGCCAGCTAGCCTGGCCACACACAAGCAAACAAGAGACCCTGTCCCAAACAAAATGGAAGGTAAGGAGCAACACCTGAGGTTGACATCTGGCATCCATATGGATATGGTAGCATGGACACCCATACTCCCAACACCCCACACATACACACACACGTACACACACACATACGTGCTCACTGTCTTAGGGTTTTATTGCTGTGAAGAGACCCCCATGACCACAGAAACTAATAAAAGCAAACAAGCAAAACATTTATTTGGGCCTGGATTACAGTTTCTGAGATTCAGTCCATTATTATCATGGTGTGGCGCACAGCGGTGTACAGGCAGGCACGGTGCTGGAGCTGAGCCTTCTACATCTGGATCCATGGGCAGCAGAAGGTAGCTTGAACATATGAGACCTCAAAGACCAGCCCACAGTGACACACCTCCTCCAACGAAGCCACACCTACGCCAACAAGACCACATCTCCCAATAGTGTCATTCCCTATGGGCCAAGCATTCAAGCACATGAGTCTACGGAGGCCATTAAAGCCACCACAGAGAGTTAAAAAAAATAAAAATAAAAATAAAATAAATTGTTTGCAAAGACTAAATGGCACAACCCCATTATCCAGGGTCAGTTCAGTAACTGCTTCCTCTCCATTATAAAGTGCAGCTTTGGACTTGGGGTGAAATCCCTTTATGATCAGACTTAAGACGTAACTGAACCACTGATATTTAGACATTTATTTTTTTCTTTTTTATTGGATATTTTATTTATTTACATTTCAAATGTTATCCCCTTTCCCAGTTTCCCCTCCGAAAATTCCCTACCCCTTTCCCCTCCCCCTGCTTCTATGAGGGTGCTCCCCCACCCACCTACCAATTCCCACCTCACCGCCTTGATGCTCCCCTGCACTGGTGCATTGAGCCTTCACAGGACCAAGGGCCTTTTCTCCCATTGATGTCCAACAAGGCCATCCTCTGCTACATATGAGGCTGGAGCCATGGGTCCCTCCATGTGTACTCTTTGGTTGGTAGCTTAGTGTCTGGGAGTTCTGGGGAGTCTGATTGGTTGATATTGTTCTTGCTATGGAGTTGCAAACCCCTTCAGTTCCTCTAGTCCTTTCCCTAACTCCTCAATTGGGGTCCCTGGGCTCAACAAAGCAAAACAATACAGTGGACGAGGTTAGCTTGGAGCACAGGTAATGTTGAGGTAAACTCAAACACCTTGTCCTCTTCAATAGGACATTTTGTTGAGACCAGCTCATCCATTCATTCTTCTCCCAAGATGTCTGAAATATCTCAGGGCCTTCTCAGGGTCATTTTGGTTCCTTCAGTCTCTGTTTCTGGTGCACATTCAAAGTGAGTGGAGGGTGGAGGGCCAGTCTTCTCCTCATTCTTCCTCAGTGGAGCTCACCTGACTCCCTATTCTCTCATACAGAAGAACAGGATGGAAAGTGAACACATAAAATAATAAAAATTAAATTTAAAAAAAGTCAAAAATACAATAACAAGTCTCAGGTGAGACGAGCCTCAGTGAGCATGGCTGACTTGGCTGTGGCCTAGAGCCTTTATACCACAGCCACAACAGCACACGTTGTACTAGGTTTCCACATCTCCCCCAAATGCCCCCCAATTCCAGGCATTGATCCCAGTACTCTCCCCCTCTATCCACTTCCTCCTGCCTGATCCCTCCTTTTCCCGTCCCAAACTGCTCCCAGTGCACCCGTGAAATATATTCTATTTCTCCTCCAGGGAGATTCCTGCATTCCCCCGTTCATGCTCAATTCATGAAGCATTGAGCATTCCGCTTCCTTCTACCTCTCACCTCACCCCAAGGATCCTAGCCTTCCAACTGCAGACCAGAATCTCTTTCTCTGTGGACTTCCTTTCCCAAACACCTCTTTTCTTTACTTATAGAATTCCTCTCTATTCAATTCCTGGCCCTGGGCCCTCCTGTGTAATTCCAAAGACCCCCTTCTGTGCTCAGATAAGTACAGCATCTTTCTGTCTCAGGACCACCAGAGGTTTGGAGATGTTATTTCTTCTCTACATTGCCCGAGCCTAACCATTTCTGTAATAAGAGACAGTAGTATAAAGATTCCTCTCCTCACTAATCTAGTCTCTTTACCCAAGCTTCTAAGACAGACCTGAAATTCAGAACAGAATTTTTCAAGTAAATATTTATTTTGTGAGCAGTTGTAGGTGAAATTTCAAAGAATCCCCACCACATCCTACTGGCACCTTCCACTAGTGTGGTGAGCTTGCTTTAGTTGATAAGCCCATATTGGCATATTGCTATTAATAAGGTCATAGCTTAAATGGCTGTTATATGATTTTGTACATTCTGCAGATGTTAGTGGACACATAACTTATGTCCATTTTACTTTATTGTATAAGATGCTTTAACTGCCCTCTGAAGCCCAAGTGCTCCGTCAGTTCATACATCCTTCACTTGACCCAACTTCTAGCAAACGCTGAGCTTTCTATTGTCCTTGTAGTTACGCCTTTTCTAACATGTTCTATATTTAGTGTGCAACCTTTCCCTTAGCAAGATGCTTTTAAAATTCTTCTATGTCTTTCTAGGCTTAATAGTTCATTTCTATTTTACCTTTAAATATTCCTTTATGCCAGGCAGTGGTGGCACACACCTTTAATCCCAGCACTTGGGAGAAAGAGGCAGGCAGATTTCTGAGTTCGAGGCCAGCCTGGTCTACAGAGTGAGTTCCAGGACAGCCGGGCTATACAGAGAAACCCTGTCTCGTAAAACCGAGACAAAATAAAACAAAAAAAAAAAAAAAATTCCTTTACTTGAGTGTATGATAGATTATCCAGGCACCTAAAGAAGGGCACCTTGGTTGTTGGAGATTTGAGGCACTTGTGAATATGGCTGGTTTTACACATAAGTTTGTGTGTGCGGACATAAGAATTCAAAACCTTTGAGTCAACACATACTAATACACAGGATTATATGAAGCCACCACACCATATTCCCAGTGACTGTATCACTTGATGCAGTCGCCAGCAGTCCTGAGTAAAAGCTCCCACATGACTTCCTTGCTCTTATTTTGGAATTTTGTTATTCTCACAGATGTGCATTGTGTACTTAATTCTTCAATAACCTTTATTTTAGATTCATTATACTGAAGAAATAGTGACTGTTGCAGGGAGAACAGTGTGCACTCTTGACTTGGAACAAGAATTTCAATTAAAGTGGGATCTATGTTTTCCAAACAATAAAACTCCTTCCTGTTGCTACCCAAAATTTGCACTTAAATGAGGTGGGTGTACTTCTTCGAAGCAGGTATAAGATTAATTCGGTAGAGAAATAATCTTGAAAACTTTCGTCACTTAAGAAGCACATTTAGAAACTTTGCAACTATAAGTAGCCTCAAGTAAAAAGCATCAAAATTTCACCCCAATTCTAAGTGCACCTAGAAACATTGCTCCACATGGTGACTCTTTCCTGCTTAGAAACTGGGACACTAGAAAAAATAATTTTACAATCCTAACAAACCCCTCCGATTCATATCTGTTTATTTTACTAACTGACTTCCTGTCACCACATTGCCTCTGAAGTTAAGCTCCTAGATTGGCTCTCATCATGCCTCACTGTCATGTAAACCACCAGAAATGAGGAACCTTTGCTGAGAACCTGTGGGTATAGTCCCACTTGCTTATATCTCCTCTCCAGGACCATCATCTCATCTCTGGAGTTCTCTGAGGAACACTGAGGCAGTTAAGGTATGTGCCTTCTCGATTTTGTGTATTTTCTTTTGAAAAAAATATTATAAGTAATAAGAAGAAGGGAAGGGAACCCTAAAAGCTATAATTGCAGTGAAATTAAGAGACAAAGAGAAATGACAAACATCTCATTGTAACTAGTGCATAGCAAAGTGTGAGAAAGGCAAGGGATATGGCTAAGGTCTCGCAGTAAAAGACTATGGTGAGTATCATGCCCCTAAAATGTCTGCAAGAAGCCAGTGACCTGAAATAGACAAATGAGGATATGAATTGAACAAGACAAAAAAAGTATGACCTGCAAAGTACGTGCCAGGACTCACAGAAGAGAGATCATGGAACCATGAGCAAAATATTCCCACTAAGAGTGAATGTGTCACCTGGTATATTAATTATACTTACATTGCTGTGATCCAGAAATCTAAGAAAAAAATGTACAAATCATATCTACTAAAGACTTTTTAGATCTTTTACTGCAAGACCTTACCCACATTTCTTGCCCTTTCTCACACTTTGCTGTACATAGTTTACAATGTGAGGTTAACTGTCTCACTCGGTGTTTTGTGAGGGTTCCACTTAACATGGTCACTTGAGCCATGTACTTGGGCAGGACATCAAGGCAGTAGTGACATAGTGAGAAAGAGTTCACTTTATGGTGGATGAGAAAGTAGAGAATAAGCAAGTTGCAGCCAGAAATAATACACCCCCAAGGATCCAGCCTCAATAACCTACGTCCTCCAGCTTAGCTTACAAGAGTTTCCATATCCGCCCAAAGGAGCACTACCATCTGGAGACCAAGTATTGAAATCATGAGCCACTGGGGACATACTGGATTTCAACTGTGAGACCTAGGTAGACAAATTTGTTCTGTGGAAACAGTGGTCTATAAAAGTTAGAAAAGCCTGGGTTTGAATATAGGAAGCTAAGTGGGAAGCAGAGAGTAAGCGGAGGCACGAGTCTGTTGCAGAAGGAAAATAGGAATCTTTGAGCAGTACAGCTGGATAGGTACCCTCACTCTTTCTATAAACCACGGGAGTTTCCTGAAACAATCCAAGAAAACTGAATTTGTTGTATTTTAAGAAAAAATGTACCTACCATATATCATGAAAACCTGTAAAAATCAGCAATACAATATTCCTACAGAAGTTCAAAGCCATTTGGGAAACACCACCATAAAACTGGGAAAAAATACATAACCTGGAGTAGCAATCTAATTTTTAATAATTTTATAAAGTAGCTATAAGTCAGAGGATAAAACCACAAAGCAAAACCACAGGATTCCAGGTGCACTACAACCAACATACAAGTATATAAAACAGAAATTGTTCCAATTAAAACATGAAATAGAAGAAGGAAAAAGACAAATGAGCCATTCAGGAATAATGTAAAATATAAGGGGCATAAAGGAAAATGAGGAAGGCCACTGAAAACATAAATTTTTCAAAACACATGTAGGATAAAAATGAAATAAGAGTGTCAGTTGTTAGGGTTTAAATATGAAGTCTCTCCACTGGCTGGTGTTTTGAACATTTAGTTCCCAGCTGGTGACACTATTTCAGGATGGTCTAGAAACATGGAGATGGGGCTTAACTAGAGGAAGTAGATCACTGAAGGCACATTCTTGGCAGTGAGTAACACGCCCCTGTTCTGTCAGGATGTCCTACCCAAGAGCAAAGGACCATGATGAGTTTGTGAGCCCAAGTAAATCCTCCACCCATTATTATATAACCAGTCACTGTAACACAGAAGTAACAAACACAAATTGTGCTAACAAGAATGTGTAAAGGTAAGCAGAGATTTAGTTGCTTGTAGTTGGAGTCTCGGTGATGAGAAAACTAAAGGGATAAGAGTCCATCATGCTAGAGAGAAGTAAATGTTAGTAAATAAAAAATGCCCTAAGATATAATTGAAGAAAACTGCCCAGCCCAAAAGAAAGCTTGAGTTCATATATAAAAAGGTGCATTGAATATTCAGAGAAATCATCCTAGAACAATCATTATTAAAACATATCAATAAATTATCACACCTTAAAAACATAAAAGAAAATGGGGAAAGGATCATTGAAGATTTCAGGGAAGATAAAGAAGAGGAAGAGGAAGAGGAAGAGGAAGAAGGGGACAAAATGTTAAAATCCAAGGGGCTGGAGAAATGGTTCAGCAGGTAAGCCCACCTGTTGCTCTTGCAAAGGACCTGGATAGGATTTCTAGTTCCCACACAGCAGATCACAACCATCCATAGCTTGAATTCCAGGGATCCAATGCTACATCCAACCTCTGTGAGCACTAAACACACGTGTGATACTCATATATACATGAAGGCAAAACTTTTCATACAAAAACGTAAAATAAATTTAATTAAAAAAAAAATAATAAAGCCAAAATCCAGTCATGATAGATGTTCTCCTGCTCCCAGTGAAGTTCTGTTCTGATTTTTAAAAAAAATTGTAGACTAAAAATCCTTTTGGTGGTTAGATTGAAAAACGTTTCCTAGAGGCTCAAGTATTTGAATGCTTGGTACCCAGTTGGTGGTTGATAGCCCCCATAGGCTCATATATTTGGACATTTGGTCCTCCAGGTGGTAGGACTTTTAGAAAGGATTAGAAGGTATGGTCTTGTTGGAAGAGGTATATCACTGGGGGTGAGTTTGAGTCTTCAAAAGCCTACGCCATTCCCAGTCAGCTCTCTGCCTCATCCTTATAGATGAAGGAGTAAGCTCTCAGCTACTGCTTCAGCACCATGCCTGCTTGCCTGCTGTCATGCTCCCTGCTGTAATGGTCATAGACTTTAATCTTCTGAAACCATAAATCCCAACTAAACTCTTCTATAAGTTGCTTTGGTCTTGCTGTCTCATCACAGCATCTGGAGAGTAACTAAGACAATGGCATTGCTTGAGGAGGCTATAGGAATGTGTAGCCTTGTTGGAGGAATCATATCACCAGAGATGGGCTTTGAGCATGTATAGCCTTGACCCACTTCTAGTTTGATCTCTCAGTCTTGTTTTTCTTGTTAAGGGTGTGATCTCTCAGCTTCCTGTTCCTGCCATCTTACCTGCCCCTTGCTGCCGTGTCTTCTCGCCATGATGGACTCATCCCTCTGATACCATAAGCCAGAATAAATTCTGTTTTGTAAGTTACTTTAGTTGTAGTGTTTCATCACAGCAACAGAACAGTAACTAATATATTACTACAAATTGAAATGTATTCAGTGCACTTCACCCAGTGAACATCATAGTATAATAAAACAACATAGTGAAGTTTCAGTTGCTAACCCTTACCATCATATGGCTGGCTGCTACAGTCTACTGACTACTGTGTTGCATATCACTAGCCCAATGTATAGTGTCTGCTAAATGCGTGTCAGTATCACAAAGATAAAATATCATAGGTTGAATCAGTGTAAGTAAATGTCATCTGTATATTTCTAAGAACTGGTGTCAGTCAGGAGACAAGGGACTATGCTCAGCGTACAGGAGAACTATATTGAAAGTAGAAATATAACTCTTGTACAGAAAATTAAATTTTGCTCTAAAAATGTTACCACATAATAAGTCAGTTGCAAACTAGCTTCCATTGTACTTCCTCTTAACTGGGCAGATGTGAGGTATCATAACACCACCTAAGATTTACAAATTAAACAATACAAAAACAAAAATATGTGTCAAATGACAACAAATAAGAACTTGAGGGAAAACATGTGCTTTAATCCATTACATAGATAATGGCTTATCATTATAATATAAAATGATTTCTAGAGATTCAGAGAAATTTAACAATAACCCAAAAATTAAATAGGTAAAAGATATTTACAGGTGAGAATGAAGGAGAGAAAGAAAGAAAGAGAGAGAGAAAAAGGCTTCTAAGTTTAAATTATATTCAAAAGAGCTATAGAATGATTTGGCAATATTTATCTAAATCACAAATGTGTTACACTCTTTAGCCAAACAATTCCCATGTTTTTTGTGGATATACCTACACAAATATTCAAAGATATTTGTATAAAGTTACCTATTGCACCAAGGATTGTAATGGAAAGTATTTAGAAACAATTCAAGTGTTCATCCATACAAGACTGACAGCATTAACCATGATAAATTTGTTTGATTAAAAAATATCACTTATAAAAAAGAATGACGTTTTTGTGTATTAACGTAAAAAAGAGCAAGGTGCAGACCCATGGGCATGATATGTGCTTCTCACACAAGAAAGAAGGGACGAGAAGGAGCACATGAGCTCTGACTTGTCAATGATATTCAGACACTAACAAAAATGTACATCTCCAAAAGTCAGGGGAGCATCAAGGCATCCAGTGTGGCTGGAGTAAAGGGTCAGAGGGAAAAACAAGAGACAAGCTCAGCAAGATGAGAGTTGGCAACCGCACAAGAGTCATGAGGTCCTTGAGAGGAAGATGGGACTCCGTTAGAGGATTTTAAGAGAAGGTATGACATCATCCCATTGGCAGGTCAAATGAAGGTACAGCTTCTGGGTTGATAACAGTCTGTGACAAGGGCAAGCGCTGGGGTTCTTGCAATAAGTCAGAACAAGAGTGGCTTGGACTAGAATGGAAGCATGAAGGGAGTGGGGGTGGGGCATGGTTGTGCAACTAGAACTGTTGCCGGGTTGAATGTAGATGTGAGAGAAAGAAGAGCTGTTAATGATTCCCTACCCCTGACCCTGACTTCTTCTCCACCCTCATGACCTGATGACCTCGTGTTCCTGTGGTCTGTGACCTTCTCTCTCAGCAGAATCTGCAGGCAAGTAGTGAGGTGACAGTGTTTTCTGGCCTTCTCTTCCAGAGGGTTTTTTTTTTCTCATATTTTATGATTGCTTTTTCACTTCTGAGTTTCGTGGTGTGTCTGCTGAGCTTCAGAACAATCCTTGCATTACAGTTTAACTGACAGAGCAGCTTTCTCTGAAAAGACTGGTGTTGACTGACTCTCTTTCATTTGACCAACATTTATTTAATGTCTATTTTTTAGTAGAAAAGTGACATTTAACATTTAAGGAATTTAAGGTGTGGAGAAACATACAGACTAATAACAAAGTTCCTATGAAGCATGATGTGAACTAGAAATTAATCATGAGAGCATGTGGGGACAGCATGTAACAGTTTGGGGTGTCTCAGCCAGAAGTTGTAATGAGTCAGGGGGAGACCCCCGATTTGTAAGCAAAGGAGATAGTTTAGGAAAGTCAGGAAGGGGTATCTAGAGAGATGGAGCATGCACTTGCTTGCAAATGATCTGAATTTGTTTCCTTGCAGCCATGTTGGCCAGATCACAAGTGCCTTTAACTGCAGCTCAGAGGCTCTGACTCCCTCTTCTGGATATCATAATCACCTGCACTCACTCATGCACAGACCTGCACACATACATATGCACACGAGTTTTGTGATGGTTGGTATGTGCTGGCCCAGGGAGTGGCACTAATAGAAGGTGTGGCCATGTTGAAGTAGGTGTGTCACTGTAGGCGTGGGCTTAAGACCCTCATCCTAGCTGCTTGGAATCCAGTCTTCCACTAGCCGCCTTCAGATGAAGATGTAGAACTCTCAGCTCTGCCTGCACCATGGCTATCTAAATGCTGCCATGCTCTCACCTTGATGATAATGGACTGAACCTCTGAACCTGTAAGCCAGCCCCAAATATGTGTTGTCCTTTATAAGATGTGCCTTGGTCATGGTGTCTGTTCACAGTAGTAAAACCCTAACTAAGACTTTTTTTTTTTTTTTTTTTTTTTTTTTTTTTTTTTTTTTTTGGTTTTTCGAGACAGGGTTTCTCTGTGTAGTTCTGGCTGTCCTGGAACTCACTCTGTAGACCAGGCTGGCCTCGAACTCAGAAATCCACCTGCCTCTGCCTCCCAAGTGCTGGGATTAAAGGCGTGCACCACCACCGCCCGGCCTCTAAGACAATTTTTAAAACAAAAATTAATCTTAACAACAGCAACAGCAGCAGCAACAACAACAACAACAAAAACCAGTCAGGGAGCTAAGTGGAACACTAACCATCTAGGAAATAAGACAAAGTCAATGTGACTAATCCACAGTGCATCAGAAGTGCTCTGAGTGGTAAGAAAATGGGGGAGAAGCTGTGTAAGCCACGCTGAGGTGTTTAGAATTCAGTAGACAAGTAGATAGTCATCACGATGTCTTAGCCTCAGAGAATCAACTGTCTAGGAGTGAGGTTCCCCCTAAGATGACTCAGAACAAATAAGAAAATAAGTCAGGGGATCTCAATAGAGCTGACACTAGAAAAAAAAAAAAAAAGAAAAAGAAAGAACTGCCAAATCCACTTGACAGCTGACTGGGATCCGAAGACCACTAGTTGGCCACGACACTGGATGTTGTGATGCCGTGACTCCCTCCTTGAGTGCTCATTAGCTCACATGTGGGGGGTTAGAAGATCAACCTTTGCTAGGTATGACAAGAGTGACAGGTGAGTGACAAGAAATCAAGAAAAGCCAAACTGAAGTAAGGAGACTGTCTAAGGCTCTTATCTGGCAGACCATGCTTAAGGATGGAACTGGAAGGAAACTGAAGAGACAGGAATATGAGAGTGTGGAGAGTCAAGGATGAATAAGGTTCTGTATAAAGTCAAAGAATGAAAAAACCTAAGAGGATGTAAGAGTGTTTTTCTTTCAGCTTGGAGAGATGACTCAGCTGGCAAGATATCTGGGCTGCTCTTCCAGAGGACTGAAGTTCATTTCCCATCACCTACACAAAGATTTACAGTCAACTATAACTGAAGTTCCATGGAATCAGATGCCTTTTTCTGGCCTCCTCTGGACACACACACACACACACACACACAGAGTGCACAGACATACTCACAGGCAAAACAGCCATATACATAAAATGATAAAAATTACAGACTTTTAAAGAATATCTTTTGTTTTTTATTATTTAATTTTAAGTTGTTTTGGGCTGAGCTTGGTAGTGCAGATCCATAACAATGTCTAGTCTAGAGACTGGGGCACTAGGATTTGAAGTTCAAGGTCAGCCTAAGCAACTTAGTAGATTTTGTCTCAAATTTTTGTTTGAAAAAAAAAAAGCAGAAAGAAGGCTGGATATGTAGTTGGTGTCAGAGTACTTCCCTGGCACATGTAAAAAGTCCCTGGATTCAATCATAGTACCACAAAATGAGGTAAAATAGTATAAGATAAATTTAAGGTTTGGGAGAAGGTGATATAACCCAGCCTGGCCAGCATAAAGCCTTGTGTTTGCTCTTCAACACCACAAATAAATAAATACATTTAGGAAATGTTTTATTTTGATGATGACAAGTTTCTCAGTGTTGAAACTGGAAATAGACTATGGGGGTAGAAGAACACAATTGCAGGGGCCACACCTACCTAGAATATCCTTACCAAAGGAGTCTTCCATAGGATACTCGTAACAGTTGAAAGCAAGGACACTGAAGAGAGTTTTCCTTTGAACACTTATTTTTTTTTCACACTTCTAAAAAAGATCCTTCGCCATCTAATGGACCTGAGAACGGCATCCGAATCTTGTCTCTTCTATGATAATGATGATGGGTTTCCCAGTAAGCTGTTTCAAGTGATTCTTTTAAATCCACAAAAAAAAAAAAAAAAAAAAAAAAAAAAAAAAAAAAAAAAAAAAAAAAAAAAAAGCTGTACTTGAAAAAAAAATGGAGAAACTTAGACTCTAGTTAGTAAATACTAGAGGCATTCTACTTTGAATCCTCATCATAATACACCAAAACTTTCTTAGGGTCTTTTTTTTTTCTCTCTCAAAAACCTAAAGGTGGCCATTTCTAATCAAATTTGAGAGGTTTCCTTGTTGGAACTTTTTTTTTCAATTATGTGATACAGTCCTGGACGAGGAGCGGAAGAACCTTCATTCTAAACTAGAAGGCCAAATCACATAACATTGGGAGCTAGATTTTCAACACACTGCAACAGTACGTGTTCTCTAGGCCCAAACTGTGCCAAGATGATTAAATTTTATTAAAAGGTGCTAAGCCTATCGAACTTCATACAGATCCTTCAAAACTGCTTCCTAGATTGCATCAGCACTCCCTAAAACCTGAAACACTTCAAAAGGGCTCACTCCATAAAAGGAAACTTAATGAAACACAGGCTTAATATTCCTCAGCATTCTCCTGGAAATATTCCCATCTCATCTGCAGTGTTTAATCTTGCTTGTCAACTGGGCTGGATGAACTAAAAGACAGAACTCTGGGCAGTTTCTGAGAGTGTTTTCTCCAAGTATTAACTGATAGGAAGAAGACTGTCCCCCAGAGTGGACAATATTTCCCATGGCAGTGATCTAAATAGAAAGAGGTTGGGGGAGGGACAATACTGCTCTTACTTACCTGCATTGGCTTCTTAATGGTAGGAGCATCTACGCTGTTGCTGCCATTCTTGACTGACAACTGAGTATAGCTTCTCTGATCTTCCAGGGAAAGCTGTCAGCAGGTCTCCAGAATCCTCCAGGCTATTAACTGCAGAACAGGAGGTCTGAGGCAGCCAGCCCCATGGACTTGGCAGCCTGCAGGACTCTCCACCTCTCCAGCATGCACATGGCCATTGCTGGACTATGCCGACTTTAGTAATAGACATTCATTCTACTGATTTTATTTCTCTAGAGATCTCTGACTAATACCCCTCCCTGTTCAAAGACTTTCTGGGTAGCAATGGAGCTGTGTACCAAAAATCATATAGTCATAAATAGTCTATAATTTCCCATAATGTCCGACTTAAGGAAGTGACTTACTGGAAAGACCTACCCCTACCCCAAATCCAAATGGTTTCAACAGGGAAACCATTTTCCACTATTTAGTCTGTTTATGTTATTAGTAGCATCCCTGTAGACAAAGAGATATTTGTTTACTTAGGAAAATGAACACTGTACCAGGACAGTAAAACTGCAGAGATTTGCAGTTCCCATCAGAGTTCTCACAAACATCTTACACCAAGGAGTAGAAACCCTAGAGCTTCTCAGCAATTCTACTCCGGTTTAGTAAACACAGGATTTTCCTCTCTGCAGTTTTTTCGGAGCAGCCTCAAGAACTGATTTGATGTGTTCAGTTCAGTTGCAAGGGTCAGACAGTCTCATGGGTGTCATTTCAACTCTTACAAAAAAGAGGTGTGAGTCACCAGCAAAAGAAATCCTCTTGCCCCGCCCCCAAAACAACACCTCCAAAAATCATTCTAAGCCCATAACTAAAAAGCAGATTGGAAGGTTCTGAGCTTGCAGGTCCCTGATTCTGAATGTCCGTTTACTGTTGTCTCTGCTCTATGATCCAATCAGAAATAACCCTTGGGAGCCTCTTCCTTGAGAGGAGAACAGCCCCTTCTCAATGTCATCCCTCAGAAGAACTGGCAGGTCACTTCAAATCCTCCTCGCTCTTTGCCTGTGAGTAGAACAATTGGGCTTCGTATGTCTTTCCTCAAGAACATGAAGACTGGAAGTACAGTCAGGGAGTGTGTACTTCTCTGAGCAAGAGACACTTGAGGAAGAGGAGAGGATAAAAGGAGGGATCCGGGAAGGAGAGAGAAGGAGTAAGTGGAGAGAGGAAAAGATAAGGAGGGAAAACAGAAAAACAGACTGCAGTTGAACCAATGGCCAGAGCTTGTCCAAGTGATCTAAACGCAGTAGCTGTATCACTAGGGCTGTAGGTTTCCCTCAAGAACTCATTCAAGAAATTATTTATGTCTGCAGGTATTTTTTCTGGAAGAAATATATTAGCAAATACACTGGATATTTTTCAGCTAGCAGACTAATGCCCTCCAAGATAATCCCGTCTCCTTCGAACCTATACACTCCCTGTCACCTTTGCTAACAGTTCTGTCAGACTGGCTTCCTGGAACGTACTACTGGATTAGCTTTTAAAATCCACTCTGCACACCAACCATCAATTTAGCATCAATTGACTCAGATTTTAGTTGGCAATCTATGGTGATGATCCCTAAATTAAAAGTTCCAAAGAGAATACCAAACTACATCTAGAATTTTAATCCAACATAAATTATTTGAAAGAGCATTTCCTTGGGTTCAGCCAAGCCTGCAATTATTTGCCCTCACTGAAGTCCGGGAATATAAGTGCATATTCTGATAGGAGCCATGCTTTGGTAGCAGTCCGTATTTTTAATTCAAATTGTCTTCCAAACAAAAAACAAACAAACAAACAAAAAACCGTCTTAAGACAATAGCTTTGAACTGCTCTCCTGACATCTGGTGACGCCCACTGTGGAAGATGACCATTCGAAAGGTTAAATGACATTTACATTTTTTTCCTCTGGATCTTACATTTTGCTATCTGTGATGAACTGAATCTGAATTTCCTACCAGATTTTACGTGAGGTCTCTTGGGTTGAAATCTTTGTTTTCTCATAGAGTCAAAGTTTTAAATTTCTCCAACTTGATTCTATTAGAAATTTGACAGACATTTCTGTTTTGTTTTTGTTTTTTTTGTTTTTTTTTTTTTTTTTTTTTTTTTTTTTTTTTGGTTTTTTGAGACAAGGTTTCTCTGTATAGTCCTGGCTGTCCTGGAACTCACTCTGTAGACCAGGCTGGCCTAGAACTCAGAAATCCGCCTGCCTCTGCCTCCCAAGTGCTGGGATTAAAGGCGTGAGCCACCACTGCCCGGCTTGACAGACATTTCTGTCATTTTAGTTTCGTCCTTGCTTTTATATATATTCATAACAGTTTGTGTGTTCACCTTTTGTTGCATCCAGTTTTAATGAGTTATTTGTTGCACATTTCCCTACTTGATCTGTCTGCAGAAAACAGGGACTGTAGGGACAGTTCACACAGGTGTGTATGGCTCTTGTAAATTACTGGAACCAAACAGTAATTGGTCCGCTGCCCCCTGGCTGTAGAAAAGTGAGTCCAATATCTAAGAAAGACAGACAAATGTGTGCACCTTACAGAAAGTCTCTGAAAGCCACTCCACCGGCATCCTCACTTCAGGCTCAGATGCAGTATCTTTCTTACAGATGAAGCCTGGACACGATGCTAGCAACCCACGTGACAGAAATGCAATGAGATGAGATGTATTTTTAGCTATAGAAAATTACCATCCCTTTATGCTTTCAGATTTTCATCTCTGCAAGTGAGCTCTCCTGTTCTTATGGTTTTTCGAGAGTAGACTGAGACTGATTTTTTTTTTTAAATGAGGAAAGACATCTTTAAGACAAGGAAGCATTTCTTAATCTCCCTTAATCTCCATTCCAGCTCAGGGGTTCAAACAGCCTCTCCTGGGCTGTGTTGTTCTTCCTGGTGACATCAAGGGATCTCCGTACTTTTGTAATAAAACTGTAGACTGAAGCCTGGGTAAGAGAAACTTGGTCCAAAGAGAAAAAGGTAAAATATGGTCATGACATTTGTCAGGGACATCATGTTCTATATTAATATGATTGGTTAAAAAGTTAACCTTGGGCAGGAAGATGCTCAGCAGATAAAGTTGCTTGCAGCCAAGCCTAACGACTTGAGTTCAGTCCCCTGGACCCACATGGTGAAAGAAGAGAACTAACTCCAGAAAAGTGTTCTCTGACCTTCGTGAATTCCCTCCTCCTCTGTCACACACACACACACACACACACACACACACACACAGACACACAATCACACAGTGCACCTGTGAGACACATTCACGGAGCAAGAGAGAGAGAGAGAGAGAGAGAGAGAGAGAGAATAATTTTTAACAAAAACACAAGTTTTTGTAATTATATATTTTTTACAATGGGTATAAACCTGGTTTCCTCAAACAGTGATATTTATACAATATTCTGGCGCTGCTGGGAGGAGTGGTCCATTGACAAATACCTGTAGCTTCCAGGGTTAGCAGTTTCAGAGAAGTTGTTGTCTGGAATACAACATCAGCACTCCCAGCATGCCTTGCAGAGAACCTTGTCCCTTGGGCAGACAGGGGGAGGGGCTAGAAAGGTGAGTTGAGGACCTGGGAATCTCAGGAACGGACATGCTCAGGGGAGAGCACATCTGAAATAAAATTATTGTTGTTGTTTGTTTGCTGTTCTTGTTTTGGAATACAAACACTGAGAACCAAAACCTGATTCTTGGTTAAAAGTGACATGGAGAAAAAACTGAAAATCACAAAAGAGGCTAGCAGAAAATGTGTCCCAGGTTAAAGGTGTGTCTTCTCACCTTAAAACGTCCGAATTAGAACTGGATCTTTCCACTTCACATAAAGCAAAAATCCCTCATAGGTGGTTTTAACTAATTCCAGATATGATCAAATTGACAACCAAAAATAGCTATCAAAATAGGGTTTGTTTGAAATGTGTTTGAGACTGTGTCACCTGAAAAGCTGTGAACATTGGGGAATACTACCATGTTCCCAAGAAAGCTGACCTTAACCTGGTTTCCATCTAAGTGGTTGACTTGAAATCTGTTTCATCCCCAAAAATAAAGTAATCAAAGCTGTTGTCCTTAAAGCAATTAAATGTGTATAGCTAATATACTGTGTCTCAACATTTGACCGGAGAATACGTTACGTAAGATACACTTCTCACGGCCTATATTCCAATTAGAAAAAAAAAGGGGGGGGTGGGTGGGACTAAGGTGGAACCAAAATGGAAACTGACCAGAAGCATGAATGAGCCAAAGTGAAAAAGAATGTGTCCTTTTTGTGTCCCTGTACCCAAAGAGGGACATCCTTTGTCACTGAGGCTTGCTTCCCTTTGGTTGGTGAGGGTAGGATATATAGCAGGCATGCTCCTTGTGACTAATCAGCTGAAATATCACAGGCCCCGAACAAGAAAGCATCTGTCATCGACAAGCTGAAGAGCTATTATGTAATCACAGAAACCAGCCTTTAAAGGCATCTCAGAGTTAACATGGGAAGGCTTCCCACCTGGCATAGACTCTCCCATTCGTGAGTTAATCTTCTACCTCAACTGGCATCCTTCAGGTGCTGGGAAAGTCATAATCTCCAGAGACAGCCCCGACTATTTTGAGTGCTTATAATTGAGATAAAGTTCTTTTTTCCTCCTATTAAGCTGAAATCTATCTCCCACCCACTGAGCCAAATCTTGCTTCTAGCACTTGCTCTGGATTCTGCATTTGACAGTGTGTTTATAAGCCCAGGCTTTGGAGCCAGCTAGACTTGAGTTCAACAGTCATCTAGCTCCTTTGCTAGTGACATTTAGGGACAGTAAGGAAGAGCCTCAGGCATAAACCAAGCCATGATACTTGCCTTGTCTTATTTTTTTTTCCCGTTTGAGAAAGGGTCTCACTATGTACCCCAGGCTAGCCATGAATTGACAGAGATCCTCCTGCTTGTGCTTATTGTATTTTAAGATTATAGACTGTGCCACCACACCTGGGTTAATACCTGTCTTTCATGTTTTGTGGAAAGCATCATCATCATCATCGATATTTCTGATGTTTGCAACATCGATTTTTTTATTTAGCCTTTTTTTCTCCAACTGATTATCTACTTCTTAAATTATACTTCACAACGTTTTTTTTTTTTTTTAATATCCTAGAGATCACACTTATTTGCTGCTCCACTGTGCACTTACAGTCCAAATGAAAGGAAACTTGGCTAAAAAAATGCCTGATATAATTGGCAGTTTACCTGTGATCAGAAATGAAGATATTTCTGCCTGATAAAGTTGGTTAGAAATACACTGCCCTGGTTCATCACAGTGACTCTATCCTTTGCTTCAAAAGCCACGGGATGCATACTTTAGACAAGAGAATGTCATTTTATCACTTGTCCTGTCCCCAAAAGAAAAGATTTTTTGCTGCCACTGCTGGCCTCTTTCCCTATCTTCAAACTATGCAGATTGCCTACTCCATGGGAATAGTTACCCACTTGAATGTCTCCACAGCGAGCCTCTCTTTTAGCAAGGTCTTGTGTGAAAGGCAGTCTCTGTTCTTTTCTCTCAACCTGAATCAAGGAAAGTTCTTCAGCCTATGTGAGGTAAGGTTAGACTGGTAAGGAAAGAGTTATTGAACCTAATGTGGCACCCATACTCAGTTACATCCTCCGGCCTCAGCCTTATAGATCTCAGTTTGTCCGTCCTGAATGGAGGTAGGCACCTTTACCTGATCAGCCCTTGACATAACCTCAATTTTATCAAAGAAGGGAGATGGGATAACTTGGTTTAGCATTGAATACATTCTGTTCTCCCAAAGGGTGCTCAGATAAAGGTTGACACAAAGTTTTCTACTCTTGAAAACACAAAACTGGAAACTGGGCCCAAATTACATAAGAAAAGTTTTGAAAATTCAAATATAGTAAATATAGCCTGAGTGGTCCCCAGCACTGCCACCTCTGAACTGCAGAGAAGAGGTAAAGTGATTTCATCCCATAGTGATTTCTCCTAGGTTCTGGAAACAGTGCCTGGTCATTGGTTAGCAGTATGTAAGGCCTTCTCAAATGAATACACCACTTTCCTATATCAGACCCTCAGAAATAACCGCACATGTTGAGCAATTAGGCATTGAGTTTAAAGTAGTGATTAGAATCAGAACATCCCAGTGTTGACTCAGTCATGTGAACAATGTGAATGTAACAGGAATAGCACTCTTCCTCAAATGATGGCACTGACAGCATGTCTCACAGTCCCATACTTTATTACACTGGGATGGTTAGATAGCCTTTGGCAAGATAAGAGTTGGGAACTAGGATTTATTCCCAAATCTATTTCATTAAGAAAAAAATAAAATATTCAAGAGAACAAGTCAAATCGTTGTTCTTTAAAAACTATCATTATCATGACACATGAGTATGAAGATGCCATTATAAAACCCATTTCTTGTTATATGAACATACATTAATTTAAAACTGGAAAATTGCTGTTATCAGCTACATATATATGTAATATATATATATACATACATGTATGTATAATACATCTGGTTATGAAAAATTCTATTACAAAATAGATAAAAATAAATGAAAGAAAAATAGCTTTCCTATCTTTTTGAAGATTCTCTCTGTCTTTATCTGTCTGCTTGTGTGCATGTGTGAGTGTATGTTTGTGTATATTTATGTGTGTATGTTTGTGTACATACACACAGACACTCATACATGTACACACACAAACATACACATGCACACATGTACACATGTACATTTAAAAAGAGATATTTAAAAAGAGATATTTAAAAAGAGATATCATAACAATGGAATATGTAGGGCTAAGGTTGTGCATGAATTCTGTGGAGAAGAAGCCCAAAGTCGGGTCAGAAAAGCCCTGGTGAGAAGGTAGACAGTGAATGGGCTTTCTGTGATTAAAAAGCTAGACTAACCCAGTAAAGCCCTTGAATGATCTGAGACTGGCATGAAGCTGGTCTGTGCTAACAGCTATGCAGACAACAGGGCTCTACCAACAGATCTGAGTCAGGAAGACAGCTTAGGGAATGGTCACACTGTGATGGGGACTCCAGACTTCCTGTAAAGTTCTGACTGTTACCTCTGTTGCACTAGCTACAGTGTCATGGTCTGGAGTCAGACCCGCCTTTCAGTCTAGTGTCTGCATTTAATAAACCCCGAGGCATCTCAGGCTTTGGTTCCTTGCATTTCTGTGCTCTTCCTTCTCTTTTTCTTTTTAATATTTATTTAGCTTTGGCTACTTTTTTTTTAATTTTATTTTATATGTTATTTACATTTAAGATGCCATCCCCTTTCCCCATTTCCCCTCCCTAGAAAACCCCTGTCCCATGCCCCCTTTCCTTTTTGCTTTTATACAAGTTTTTTAATGTTAATCAAAGGATTTATAAGTTTGGTAATGCTCAATCAGAAGCGTAACCCAATACCCAACCTAGATATAAAAACTATCTTTGACTTGTGGAGACATGTGAACAGGCTAGATTTTTTTTTTTTTTTTTTTTTTTAAGGCATGTGTCCTTGTGAAAATTCCAAAAGGGCCCAGCTGTACAGAAATTTGTGCAGGGCATCCTTCTTCCAGACATTCGTATCCAACATCTGCTTCAACTGCAGTGTTTCCCTTGTCTTCAGCTGTGCATCAGGCCTTCTGAAGCATCTGGAATCTCAGTGTGAAGCTCTAGTAAGGAGGCCCTATTAGTGGGACAGGACAAACTGTGCGAGGCTGCCCAGACAGTACCTAGGAATGGATATTGAAAGCACAATTGCACTTAGAGAACCTGGGACTCCATCTAGGGCTGACCCTTTAAAGGAGGGCTTCCATCCTCCTCTGACCACCCATCCCACGAGGACATTTAGCAGCCTGGAACTTCTGTCTCTCTCAACAGATGCAAGTGCCCAGAACCCAGGAGTTTCCAGCCCATAGAGCCGAAGATCACTTCCAGGGAATGCTACTAGATGCCGGAAGTGACAAGGTATCTGGCTGAAATAGGAATGCAGGCAGAACTGTGAGCTGTGGCTAAACAACACACATTTGCATGAAGTTTCATAAGGTCAAATACCAGGGAAGGAAAGGTCGCCCTCTCATAAACCAATAGCTCCAACTGGAGCCATAAACATTAAGGACCGGCCATGAAAGGAAGGGATATCATGATTCTTCTCAATATTCGTGTGTGTGTGTGTGTGTGTGTGTGTGTGTGTGTGTGTGTGTGTGTCAAATGTCAAGTGAGTCAAATATGTGTGTGCCTGTAGAGGCCAAAAGCTGGTATCAAGTATATTCTTCAGTTGCACACACACACACACCCATTTCATTTTCTGAGTCACACACACACACACCCATTTCATTTTCTGAGGCAGATCCTCTCACAGGAATCTGGAACTCACCCATCAGCTAAAGTGGCTAGCCAGCAAGTTCTAGCAAGTCCATCTGTCTCTGCCTTCCCAGTCCTGGAATTACAGATATGCCATGCCATGCTTGGTTTTTTAAATGCATTACAGGAATCTGAACTCAGGTCTTCATGCCTCTACAGCAAGCACTTTACTAACTGAACCACTGCCCCAGTTCCTCCTCTGTGTTCTTTGCTGTAGAACCATGCCACAGACTTGTAAGTCATTAAGATTGCCCTAGATCTGGGCGAGTGCCACGTGAACCTCTAGACTCTGTGATAAAGGTGATACAAAGTCAGCTAGTATAGTCATCATCAGATGGACAAGGTTGTCCTCCACTGTGAATCCAAACAAGACTGGCTCTCTATTGACAAATAGATCTTTTCAACAGCTTTCCTTATTTCCTTATGTTGAGAGAGATAGAAGTTTCCTTAACAGTGGTTTAAAGAAAGATTCTTTGCCCTTCACCCCTTCCTCTGCTGCATGCCATGCTCTGCTGGGTCCCTCTGAAAAGAAAAATATCCAAGTGTGGAAATCTTTTTTCTGGTATTCTGAGACAAAGAGAAACTTATCTGACTTGAAATAGCATCTGCAAATGTCCCAGTACCAAGCAGAATTCCTGTTTATTGACACTCTTCATTGTGGAAGAAAGAAAGTATGGGGTTAGGGCTGATTCTGTCCTAGAATTTAGACCTTGAAATGCATGCAAAAGGAAGGCAGATGTTATACATCTTAATAGGCATGCACATGAAGTAAAAGAAGCACAAAAGCAAAATAGGACAGCCCAGGATAGCAGTTAGGAATTTTTTTTTTATTCCTGAGTGGATAATATGTGGTTTCATTTAAATAAGAACACAATCTCCATTAATTTAATTTGTCAAAGCAGTAACTCCAACACTCGCAGGCAGCGCCGAGGCAGGCATTTTTAGATGTGTCAGTGCTACTTTAAAACTAAAAGGAGTCAGTCCTGTGGAGTTAATTACTAGTAAATTAATCAAAAGTAGGTCTCCCACGTGGCGCGGTGCCAGCCTGGGGGTGCTAGCCAGAAACATGGCAAGGTATCAGAGTCTCACTCACAAAGCTCTTTTTATGTGTGGCACATTATAGGGACAGAGAGGGAACTGGTTTGCATCACCCATGAGAAACAAGGACAACGCTTAACTAGAAGAGCTTGTTGACAGAGCTTTGGAAAACCACCACTTCTCTGTTACCTTTATGACCCATTCCTCAATGTTTACAGAAAGAAAACATAGCCATTTCTTTTCCCAGACCAATGTGAGGAGCTTATGTAACTAACTATATGAAGTAAAAAGCATTTTAGAAAACAAACTTACAGCCATCAAAAAGGAGTCACTTTGAACCAGTAGTGTTTTGGAACACAGTGTCTTCTGGTACAGTATCCTTAAAACAGAGACAGAGAGGATCCCCAAGAAAGAAGAGCTAGAGCCAAGAGAAGTGTATCTAAACTTTAATTAAATATCTGAATCCAGGAAACTGGAAACAGAAGACATCTTCATAGGAGAAAACTGGCACATGCACACAGTTTGGTTAATGAAATGACTGCCAATGTATTGTTAGTGACAAACATATTTATTTTATTTTGTCTAACTACAAAATGTCCGTTTCCCGTGTCTTCCATAATTTTTCAAATGTACCAGTGTTCTTACCATTCTTGGTCCAAGAGTGCAACAAAGCAAGCTGTCTTTGCTCCTGAATTTCACAGTTGAGGCTATTGGACCCCAGATTATATGAGGATAGCAGACCGGTCTATGCCTCCTGTTACTTTCTTCTCTGTTTAATTATACAAAATGAGTTCACGTGGGTTTTTTTTTTTTTTTTTTTTTTTTGTACATTGTAAATGCATCTAAATACATTTAGGAAGTCAAAGATGAAGATGGCAAACCTCAACTCATACACTGGAGAACAGAGTCCCATTTGAAACACTCCCTTTCGGCATGACTGTCTGCACGATTCTGTCTTCAACAGACATGATACTGATAGTAAGTGTTTTTGTAGTCTATATGAACAACATAGAACAGTGTTACTTCCTAACGTGTGGCTTGTTTAACCCCTAAAATGCACAGAAACCATTGTGGAGCCAATCTGTATTATATCATTCTGACCATTGGTTTCATTTGAGAGGCAGAGTCCTCAAATGGGTGTTTTCTCATAAACTGGGTCAAGACAAGAACTCTAGGTAGCCACAGGTTCATCTATGTCTCGTTTCAAATGATTAAAAGGCCTTTTCTTCTGGTGTCTAGAAGAAATAAAATGTCCTTGTCTAATGGGTATTGCTTTGTGTATCACATGCCCAATAAGTTCTAGCATCTAGGAGCATGCAATAGCAGCTAACATTAGCTATGCAATTATGGTATTAGTGTTTAATTATATCATGTGCATTGAGATATTTTAAAGAGTCTACAGGAGTCATTCTCCTTAGCAACCATTATAGTACAGAATGTTCAAAGTTGCGATCACACTCAGAGGCAAATAAATCGGTTACAAATGTGGGTAGCAAGAAATGTGCATGCTTTAGAAAATGTGAAACTGCTACCTAAAATAGATAGGCCCCCATTTTTTTCTCTCAAAATTCAATTTCTGGTTTCAGACCATCCAAAACTTGCCATTTTTTTTTCACTTTAACATTTGACGGTAGCTTTCCACCTTAGAAGCGAATAGAGAAGAGTAAAATAATAAATTTGGTTTGTTTCCTCACTGCTTGAGAGTCAATCTCATTTCAAAAATAACTCAATTAAAAAAAAAAAAAAAAAAAAACCCTTTTAAGAATAAAGGGCTTGAGGTCTCAATGACAATTCACACCGGTATACACACCTGTGGTTTCCACTCTTTGAGGTCAATGTACAAAGACTAAACTCTAACAGAAGGAAGTGTGGTTAGAATATTGTCTACACACAGTGTCTTTCTCAATGGTATTACCTTTGGCTCATGCACACTCACACATTCAAGGCGCTTCGTATATAAGACGGTGGAGGTTGGAAGGGTTGTATATTATGAAAGCTCTTTTTCAAAAGCAAACTTGAAATAAATTAACTGGTTCTTTTAAAAGGCCAGTTTATGAGTCCTTGCAGTCTGGGTGTCTGGATGGACCTAAGGGTGTCTTTAAAACACAGAAACGAAAGGGTAAAAGTCTAATGGCCGCACACAATTGGGACTCCATTTAGGGGGTGACCTTAGTTCAGGTATTGCACTGGGGAGGAAGGCAAAATCTTCTCCCTGGGGATCTTCCCTGGGGCTGGGGATAGCTTACAAAAGAAGGAGGCAGTGCTGCAGCCAGGTGGCTTAAGGAAGCCCCTCCAAGCAAGGTGTGTTACCAGTGCTGGCCAGCCGCCCGGGTACCCAGCTGCGCCTGGGACATGGCTGGCACCGCGGTGGCGGCCGCGGCGGCCGCGGCCGCGTCCCCGACGCCGGGCAGGACGGAACGCACGGATCTGCGGAACTCCTCGTTCCTCCACGTGTAGAGCAGCGGGTTGAGCGCCGACAGGGCGCAGCACAGGAGCCAGCTGGCCGCCTGCACGCCCCAGGGTACCGGGAGGGAGAAGCCGCTGGCCAGGCTCACCCACACCAGCGGCTGCGTGGCCAGCAGAAAGACGCAGCAGAGCAGCAGCACCGACAAGCCGCTGAGACGCCGCTGCGCCCGGCGAGGCTGCAGAGCGGCCGGCAGGGGTTGGGGCTGCGCGGGATGCGCGGCGCCTCCGGGACCCGGCGCGTGCGGGGCGGCGGGGAAGGCGGCGGCGGCGGCGGCGCAGCCGGGTAGCTGGTGCAGCAGGTGGAAGTTGAGCACGCTGACCCGCTTGACACTGACGCGCACGCGGCGCACGATGCCCAGGTAGCAGTGCAGCAGCAGCGCCGTCTGTGCCAGCAACGCCCCGGCCGCCAGGAGCGCGGGGTAGTGGACTTGCGGGGGCTCGGCTCCAGGCTTGGGAGCCCAGGGCGGGAGCAACAGCACCAGACCCAAGGCGAGCGCCCAGGACAGTGCCAGCATGCCCACCGTATGGCGCCGCTGGTACAGCACCTGGTAGGTGGCAGGCGCCCTGGTGATGAGCAGGTAGCGGTTCAGCGCCACGAGGCAATGGGACAGAAGGGACACGGTGAGCCCGAGGCCCAACAACCCGCCCCGGAGCAGACGGTAGCTGCCTCCGCCACCGTCCCAGTCTCCCGGGGGCTCCGAGGAGCCGGCGGGCAGGAGCCCCAGCACCGCCTCCTGTGGCATCCAGAGGGCGCAGACGCTGAGATCCGCGGCGCAGCCATTCACGATGAAGGCGTTGCTGGTGGTCTGCAGCTTTCGGAAGGACGACACGAGATAGATGACCATACCGTTGGCCAGCGTGCCCCCGATGGCCAGCCCCGAGTATAGGAGAGACACCGGGATCCGCCGGCCCGCCCACGATTCTTCTTCCTCGCAGAGCAGCAGCAGCGATCCCCCGGTAGTGGTGGAGGTCGAAGTGGAAGAGGAGTTGGTCATTCTGGCCAACTCTTCACACCTCGCGCCCTAGCGTTGGCTTCGTGTAGAGTGGCCCATCCTGACACTTGCCTGCTGGGAGGGAAAAAACATTTCTTCAGCCCGCTGTCACCGACACAAAGGCTGAAGCGAATAATGGGCTGGGGGTGTGTGTGTGTGAAGGAGAACAGGAGAACGGGGGTGGCAGATGACAGGTGCCTGCCTCAGAAATGTCTCCAGTGACAGAGAAGGTCCGCTTTACACTCAGCGAGCAACAGGGAAGCCCTAAAGTCATATCCATACCAAGAAGAGTTTCCCCAAACACACATGCCCGCGCGCGCGCGCACACACACACACACACACACACAAACACACACACAAACACACACACACAATTTGGGAATGTGTGTTGCCAGCCGGAGTCCTCTTTACTGAGAGAAAGTAGAGATATCCTAGCTGGGAAAAACGCCAAGGAGAGGGAGTAGAGAAAGGTACCTTGATTTGGGGCCAGTCCTTAGCTGGTGATAGCAGAGGGAGAGATGCCAGGAAATACCTCCGCAGCACCAGCAGCTGTGGTCCAGAAGTCAACAGGAGAAACTGAGCTGGGATCCATGCCAAGAGCAAGCGCCTTGCTTCTCCCATGCAGCATCCGCACACATGGTCCTAGGCAGGAGCCAGCTGTGGGGAGTCTCCTCAGCTGGCAGTAGAATTGGAGAGAATCAGGTGGTAGGCTGCAAGCCCAGGAGGGTGGGCAGGCAGGCAGGCAAGCAGCCGCAGCGAGGATGCCTGACTGCAAGAGCAGAAGCTGAGCTGGAGAGGAGTGCACCCTGTGCTCCAAGCAAGAGTGCTGGCTGATGTGGCAAACCCACTTGGAGCGCTCTCCTGCTCAGTTATCCATCACCCAGGGAGAAGACAAGCTTTCCGTGCTTCATGAATAATTCAGTGACTGCTAACTTGTAAGAGAGAGAAAAAATTCCCTTTTTTCAGAGAATCCTGTGGTTAGCAACTCTCTCTCTCTCTCTCTCTCTCTCTCTCTCTCTCTCTCTCTCTCTCTCTCCATTCTCTCCATTCTGTCTTTTATTTTTCACTGTCTGTTTTTTCTTTCCTTCCTTTTTTCTTCTCCTTTAAACGTTGGAGTAAAATTTCATCTCCATCTGAATCATCCTGGAGGCAAGACTTTTTTCTCAGAGATAAATATACTCCAGTACGATTTTGGAGAAAATTACTTTACATTTGAGTTGAAATTCAACCCCAGTTGGCAAAAGTGGGACATGAGTAGTTCAAATCATAATTTCAATTCGTTTCTCGTCGCTAGATACCTCTCCAAAGCTTGGCTTGTGTTTCGGTGGGATGAGAGGGGATGTGGGAATACCATGGTCAGGTGATGGAGTCCATAGCCTATCTAGACAATGGAACACCAGTTACCAATAAAGAGAAATAATCTGTCAAGACATAAAGCACCTAAGGAAACTGGAAACATGTATTAAGCAAAAGAAGCATCTGAATAGGCTTGTACTACACAATCACAACTGTATTATATACTGAAAAAAGTAAAACTGTGGGGCTCGCCAGCTGTCTGGGGCTAGGGACTGAGATGGCAAAATACAGGACAGAAACACTGCTCTGTATGGTACTCTAATGGTGGAAAACTTTACTGTAAATTTGTCCAAACCCACAAGATAATCAGCACCCAGAGAACCCATGTGTAAATTATGGGAGTCAGTGAAAACATGTCAGGGTGCTTCATCGATTGTGACAAATGAGCCAATGTAACGGAAGATATTGACAACTGGAAACCCATGCCTGCACAAAGTAGGCGATGTGTGGTGATCCCCCCCTCCCCTCCTCCTCCTCCTCTTCCTCCTCCCTCCTCCTTCTCCTCTTGAAGCTGGATATATTCCTTAATCTCTTTCCACTATATTTTTTGAGACAGGGTCTCTCAATGAACCTGTATGGCTTGAGCTAGGCTGGCTGGCCACTGAACTCCAAGAATCTTCTGTTCCTACTTACCTGGAGTCGGGATTACTGATTATGTGCCACCATACATGGCTTTTTATGTGCGTGCTTTGGATCTGAACTCAGGACTGATACTTGTTTACTGAGCCATGTCCCCAGAATCTTTTATTCAGATTTGCTATGATTCTTCAACTAAAGTTTAAAGCCTATTTTTTTTTAATAGTAGGTGTTGGGGAAACGCAATTTCCCTGAAGACTCCGTAGGATGAATGAGAAGGACCTCTGAGCTTTTCATGATATGGAATGCCATAGAGACTCACACTCAGGGCTCAAATCTGCTTTGGTGCAAGTGCTGGTTTATCTGTGTGCTTGGGAACTTCTCCTTAAAAGGTACACCAAACACCCTACTGCCACCAGCACTGGCAAAGGTTGTTCATTTACAAATTTAACTCAAAGAATAGGTAATACATATGATAGAAAAATGGTGTGTGGAGTTTCAGGCATCCTGGATTCTAAGGCATCCATCAGTTAGCCTTGCAGATTATTCCTGCCTTGTTAGCAAGAAGTGTCCACTTAGTGATGTCACAGGCCCTTTCCTTCTGGACTTTCTTTGAATCCCTATTCACACATTCAACCTTTCTCCTCTCTGGTACTGCTTGGTACAGACCTCCTGAGTTAACATGGAGTGAGGTCCTGGGCCATGAACCATGAACATTTATTTCCCAGTCCATCCTTGAGTATGTATTTCAGAAGGGAAATAGAAATATACCTCCCCTTACTTTTCGTTTGCAAACCTGATTTAAAAAAAAATAAAATAAAGCCAGTCATATTGATGACTGTGAAGAACTCTGATGATGTCAGCAAGCAGGCCCTGATGGATTTAACTAGATCAGGCTAGTTTTCAGTAGAAAGAGCAAAAACTAAAAGATAAGCAGTAGTTTGGTCTTACTGGAGTCAAGGTTCAAACGCCCAGCCTATTGGTAGTATGGACCCATTTGCCCCCATATTCTCCTACCATCTTCTGTATTAGAGGCTTCAGCACAGCAAACACAGCAGGGTTGCAAGGACCTCCTCCCCTATCAGCTATAGTGCAAACATGTCACCACAGTTAAAGCTGAAGTGCATTACCTCAGTCGTAAAGGGATTCTGTGTTCAAATTCTAGGTTCTGAGTCTTGATTGCTCTCTGTAACAAGTAATCTGGACCAATCTCAGGGACTCCTTCCCGTGAAGACTTACATACTTTTGCCAAAGGCATAACTCCTAAGCCTGGAAGGCCAAAGTCTTGTGTGTGTGTTTTATTTAGATTCACTTTTGTTTTAGGTCACTGGACTTAAATAATAAAGTGTAGGAGTGTTTTTCTGATTCACAGAACAATGTTGCCTGGTACATGGTAGATCCTTCTTAAATACTTTTTGGATTAATGAATGATTACAATTGTGATTTTACTTATTTTTCTCCTAGGAAAAGATTTCCTATTAGTCACTTTCCTAATGCCTCCAGAGGAGTTTGTCCATTTATCTCCCCGTCTGGTGAATTCTCAGCCTCTCTTGCATCCCTATCTATGGGTTCACAAAGCTGCCGGTTTCACCACAACCGGCTGAAACCTTCCCTGGACTTCATTTCCTTCTCAGGGTGGCTCAGTACAGCTCACTTCCCTTTTGTAGTGGAGTGGAAGCGCCTATTTCTGCTCCTGTTTCCTGTTCTCCCACTGAGTGTCCACCCACGCTGCCCTCAGTTCTCAGCACAGACTCAGCTAAGGTCAACAGCAGCCTCTAATTAATGAACCGGAGGAAAATACCACCCGGTATACTCATCCTCCAGCCGTCTCTCTCTAGGCTTCTGTTATTCTCCTGTTGCTCCTCTGTTCCCTTGGCCTCGCCCTCAGGACTCAAGTGTCATAGGTTTCTTAATGACTGTGCCTGGTGCTCTGTTCTCCGTTCCCCTCTCACCCTTTTCTCTGGCTAATTAGCCTGGTCTTATCCCAGGCTCTCGCTCTCATGCACAAGCCTCCACCTGCTCCCTCTCTACCACCCTTCCCTCTACCCAGACCCTCTAGCTAACTCCCTCCTCATTTCTATCCCCTAGTCATCAATTTCATGAACACTGTTCCCTTGGAGTTCCTAAGAATTCTACACAAATATGACCTCATTGTAGTTCTCTGATTTGGTACTTTACAGACAGGAGCATTTCTGCCCAAGCCTGAGAGCATATATATATATGATGGTTTTCACATTTAAGTGTTGATATAATGAGTTATACTTGTCATATTTTTATATTAAAATATTCATATTTTAATTTTTGTGTTTTCTTTGTATCAGGATTATAATAAAATCATAACTTAGAGGACACTTTTTTTTTCCCACGAGACGTGGGAGGAGGCGGGCTGGAGCAAGCGGGATTCAAACACGCGCAGGCAGATGCCTTACAGGCTGCCCCACCACCGGTTCACTTAAAGGAAACTTCTTTTCTGCAAATGTCTTTGTAGATTTGGAAACATGTATGAACTGTTAAACTGATCACTTTCTTTGTTACTTTTTACAATAATTTTAATCACCCTTAAAATTAATTAGTCTAAGTATCAACTAGAAAATTTGTACTATGTATATTTTAATAAAGTAATTCATTTTCTACTTCCACTGACACTTTATCATTATATTGTATAAATTTAAATGTCAGCTGTGTGTGTGTGTGTGTGTTTGCATGCCTGTGGAGAGCACAGGTCACTGTCAGGTGTCTTCCTTAGTTGTTGTCCACACAACTCTTTGAGACAAAGTCTGTCCTTCAATGTAGAGCCCACCCATTTGGCGAGACTGGGTAGCTAGCAAGCCTCAGGGACCCTGTCTTCCTACCTCCCCAGCCCCAAGACCACTGACACACCTTGCTGTACAGACCTTTTGCAGGGATACTGGGGATCCTCCCCCAGTCTTCATGCTTGTATGATAAGTGTGTTACCAACTGAGCATCTCCCCAGCCCACTGTAGGCTTCTTGTGATGTGTTGTAAGAGGATGCATGGTGGAAGTGAAGGGCATCTCTACCTGTTTGTTCATCTGTTTATTTGCCCAATACATAAATACACATACTCACACAAAAAAGTGTTGAGCCCCTGTTACGTTCTGGGGGTGGTGGTGGTGGTGAAAGCATAAAGATAATTAAGATCCGTCTCTGGCCTTCAGTGAGATAAGTCTACAGTGGCAGACATAGAGATAAGGAAAACCTATCATAAGACAATGTGCTAAAAGGCATAATGAATCCATAAGTAAGTTGGCATGGGACCAGCCACAGAAAAGAAAGGAATCCCATTCTGTTTGAGGTCAGGAAATCCTTCGTATAGAAAAGCTGAAGACAACTGAGCTGAATTCTGAGGGTTGACCTCTTTAACTCCAGCTCAGCCACACCCCTGCAGGCCCTGCAGTCAAGACCTCACATGACATAAACACAACCTCCCTGCTTTTATTTTATGAAGTGAACTCCTGTGTCCAAGTCTCTCCCACAAAACCTCCATATTTCTTGAGCCAAGGGGTTCAGAGTCAGGAAAACGTAGGCGATTGCCCATATATAAAATCATCCCCACTTGAATAGTATGGCTTGTATGTGAAATATCTGTCCCATGCCCTCCCTGGCCATTGGCTCATGGACTTGATCATGTGGTCCCAAGATGATACCAGTGTTGAGACGTGAAGAAAGTTTATTTTATCTTGTAGTTTATTGTCCATCACTGAAGGAAGCCAAGGCAGGAGCTTGGAGCAGAAACATGGGGGAATGTTAGTTATTGGCTTGCTTCTCCTGGCTTTCTCACCTACCTTTCTCACACAGCCCAAGCCTACCTGCCCAGGAGTGGTACTGCCTACAGTGGACTGGGCCTTTCCACATCAACCAACAGTCAAGAAAACGGCCACAGGCCTACCTGATGGAGACAATTCCTCAATTGAGGTTTCCGGTTCCCATGTAACCAGTCTGTGTCAAGACCAGACTGGCCAGTATAAGGAAGTTTTGGAATCTTTGCTAAGTGGGCCCTCTCTGGAGGAAGTGGGTAGTCTGTGCACAGGCCTTAGAGTTCATAGCCTATCCCCATTCTGGTCTGCTCTGTTTTCTAGTCCATAAGATGTAATCAAGCAGTTGTCACATGTTCCAGCCACCACAATGCCCACCATGATGGGCTGTATCCCCACAAATCGTGAGCCAAACATAAATCTAGGCCCCCTTAAGTTGTTTCTCATCTGATATTTAGCTACAGCATAACACAACCACCTTTTATATGATCTTGACTCTCTCCATCCAAAATGACCTTTCTGAATCTCGAATGGCAGCTCTTAAGGTGTTCAATATTTTGTCTCCCAATCCTTGGTTCTAATGTACATATCTGGGAAATGTGTTTTGCTTTGTAGAAGTCTAGAAATAGTTCTGGGCATGAGGAGATAGACCCTACAGGGGAAAAATGTAATGAGCAACTGACAGGATCCTACTGTATCTAGAGCCTTCACTTGGTCCCTGCTGCCCTCAGGAGGGACACAAGCATTGTTGTTGCTAATGTTTTTCAGGGCCTGTAAAATGTTCCACACATTGTTTGGAATGGTTTTCATCTCTTACTGCACTCAGCCCTCATGCCTGATTTGAGAGTAGTCAGGCTTACTCCTCAATCTGTATCCCAGGACAGGGCTTCAAATGTAAGTCCACACAGCATATGTCTAACTATCTGAAGTCATAATTCAGTCTACTGAATCAAATACATTATATTTTCCTAACTTGAAGGATGTATTTTCATAAGAACTGAAAGTACAAACTCAAATTGATAAACCTCTTTCATACTACTAGAAATTAACAGTGTATAAAGCTTGCCGTTGGTTCAGGGTCCACCCTCATGGCTCCCTCACCCTCTGCTCTGCCACCATATGCTAGTGAGGCCACATGTTTAGTATGATACCCTATACAGCTTGCATATCTAAATCCCATCCATACTCCCTGTTACAAAGCTACCTCATGGCGTAGTCTCAGACTGAGGGTTTCAGAAGGTGTGGAAACTGTAAAAAGGACACATTGAAGGATCCATGAGAACCATAGCAGCATGCTCATGGCCACTGCCAGGGAATTGTGGGATCTTGCTACTGGACACTAAAAAGGTAATGAGTGCTGGGTGACATTGACCCCTAATCATTTAAATAAAATAACCACAAAGAAGTTAAGTGGTTTTCCCACACAGAAGTTAAGATCACACAGCTAGAAAAACAGAACTGGGATTCAAAAATATGTTGTTGTGGCCCGTTCTTGGCCACCACACTATCTTGCTTCCTTTGGTAAAGTTCAATTTCCTTAATGTGGCTTAGATTAATTTAGTCTTTCCTTCAACTCCATCCAGACTCACTGTATAACTTGTCCTTTCTGAATGGGCATCATCCCTTTTCTCTCCCACCGGGCATCTTTGTTGAGAACACGCCAGGCCCTTGATGGCCTCTCTGTTAGTTCATAATCTGCCCCCACTTCTGTTTTCCAAGCTAAGCTCTCTTATCTTCTAGGTCTAGGCTAAGACTTCACTGTCTACCAGGAGATGTCTCAATCTCCATCACCAAGTTATCTAGCCTGTGTATCCCAAAGCAACCAGAGTGGGTATTGCATCCTGGGCATTGGATTTACCTTTCTTCACGATAAGCTAGCTGAGGGCAAGGCTCTTCTATTGATCAGAGTGCCTGGCTAAAAATTCTTAAATGTGTACTCACTGCTTAGGGCCCTAGGGGATGTCTATACAACCACAACTTCAATCTCAATTATCTTTTCAAGAGATAAACTAATATTAGGGTCACAGAATACAGTGCTGTTGCTATTTTTTTTTTTTTAATATTTTAAGCCTCATGTAACCACATTCTGTGGCACATGCTGCCAGATAATTTTTAAACAGGATTTTTTTTTTTGCTGGAAACATTTCCTCATTACAGAACCAGATAACAACTTTCTGAAGGACCAGAAGGATTTCCCAGTACTGAAGTTCATGGTCCTCCACAACATGAGTCAGCAATGGTGGTCCAGAGTGCTTTGGGAAATGATCGGGTTCCTGGTGGCTGTGACAAGCTACTCATTTCCCTCTCTGCTTCAGCCAAGTCACCTAACAACTTTACTAAGTCCAACACTAAGACTGGCTAAAAGCCTGTTGTCTTTCCTCAGATCTCGCTCTCTCAGACAGGATGCCACCAAAATCATCCTGGCCTGTACATTGTTTTTTCAGTGAAACAAGCTCATTAGTTGTTTTGTTTGCCCGTTTTGACTAGATTTAGCAGTCATTCAAATACGTGTAAATTCTTGCCTCCACAAGAAGGTCTGAAGCTTTTAGAAGTTAGGAAATTATAGAATTATGAGCTGGCCTGTTCCACCCTGAACTGTTTCAGTCGGAGAATAGGAAACTTTATCTTCACGACTCCATCTTTTTTTCTGCCTTAGCAGGTTTTAAAGGATTGATATCCTCACACAGTAACATCATCTTAGAGGGTGTAGGAGTGAACTACAAGGTAATTTTTTCAAACACAACTGCCACCATCCCCAACAAACATACACCAATCAGTGTAAAACCAATAGGAGGAGGTATAGCCTTATTAGAGGAAGTGGGTCACTGTGGAGGCGGGGCTTTGAGGTCTCATATATATGTCTATGTCTGGACATGTGAGCTAGAGTCTCTTCTAAGCTACCTTCAGATCAAGATGTAGATCTGCCGGCTCCTCCAGCACCATGTATGCCTGCACGCTGCCACGCTTCCTGCCATGATGATAATGGACTAAACTTCTGAAACTGTAAACCAGCCCCAAGTAAATGTCCTTTATAAGAGTTGGCTTGGTCATGGTGTTTCTTCACAGCAATGGAACCCCTAAGACAGAGTGCTGCTGACACGCTGTGAGTATAAAGGCAATGGTGTGAGAGACATCTTACAATCTATAAAATGCTCTCCCACCGGGCAGTGATGGCGCACGCCTTTAATTCCAGCACTTGGGAGGCAGAGGCAGGCTGATTTCTGAGTTCGAGGCCAGCCTGGTCTACAGAGTGAGTTCCAGGACAGCCAGGGCTACACAGAGAAACCCTGTCTTGAAAAACCAAAAAAAAAAAAAACCAAAACAACAACAACAACAAAAACAAACAAACAAACAAACAAACAAAAAACCAACCAAACAAACAAACAAACAAAAAAAAACCAAAACGCTCTCCCACAATAAGAAATTAGATCCATCCCAAAATGTCAGCAGGGCCAAGATTACCATAGAGGTTAAGAGGTCAGAGCTAAATCCAGAGTCTGTTTGTTACTATCCAAGCAGCTTTGAACAAGCTGTTTCTCTTTTACAAACTGGTTTGTTCGTTGGAAAATAAACACATGATCTGGATTAGACCTGCATGGGCCTGATTGAAGAATGGAGCTTAAAATGATTAGATTTATGCCCACAAGATAAGGGGACAGTATTAATTGTCAGTGTTCTGAACATACTGGTAAGCGTGGGGACTCCTGACATGGGCAGATGATGCAAGACAAAAGTGACATGGCTACTTAAAAGTAGAAAATCTGGCTGGCTTGGGGAGTTCATGAACCAAATACTCAAGTTACAAGGGAAGCTGTCTTAGTCAGGGCTCCAGCGTTGTGAAGCAGCACCATGACCATGGCAGTTCTTATAAAAGAAAGCACGTAATTGAGTTCTTATAAAAGAAAGCGTACAGATTCAGAAGCTAAATATAATGATATTTACCAAATATCAAAATACCAAAAGAATGTCCCTCAAAGGACATTACCACCTATTTTAAACATTTAATGCATTTGCTATTGTACATAGGATAGTTATAATTATGTTTAAGTGTTATTATGACCTGGTTATTGTTCTCATTTGGAAACTAATCACAACTTAAGGAGATATGATTATGTGTCAAGTTGATAAGGAATGAACTTGTGATGGCTGTTCTTGGTTGCCAAATTAACTACATCTGGAACTAAACCCCAAAATGGAGTTTTGGCTGAAGTCTGATTCACTGTAGCTTCAATGAGTCCTCAAAACTCATCCTGTGGTTATTTCCCCAGTCCCAAAATGTACAGCTGGGATAGATATCCTTGAAGTTGGTCTGAACTCATTTTGTATTACTATATGGCTACAAGCCTACGGGGGCTGAGAAGTGGAATATGGTGGTTTTTATGAAAACAGCCCCCATAAACTTGTAGGGGATGGCATTATTTGAAAGCACTAGGGTGTGTAGCCTTGCTGGAGTTGGTGTGGCCTTGTTGGAGGACGTGTGTCACTGGGAATGAGCTTGCAGGTTCAAACGTTCAAGTGAGGTCCAGAATCTCTACTGCCTGCTGATCCAGATGTAGAACTCTCAGCTACATCTCTAGCAACATGTCTGCCTGTGTGTTACCACGCTTCCTGCCATGACATTAATGGATTAAACCTTTGAAACTGTAAATGAACCCCAATGTAATACTTTCCTTTGTAAGAGTTGCTTTGGTCATGGTGTCTCTTCATAGCAATAGAACACTGACTAAGACAAAAGCTAATATAAGCATTTTTTAAAAAAAAAAAGAAATAATGACTGACTCTAAATTTATATACAAAAATCCATTCTTGTGCACTTTTCTGGAAAGAAGTTTACAGTTTTTTTATTAGTCTCTCAACAGAATTTACAATTTAAAAAAAAAAAAAAGGTTCAAGAGCCATCGATATTGTTCTCAAACAGTTGTACTCCTCAGAAGCTCATCTGTTGAAATCTTACCCCAGAAGGAGATGATGTCAGGAGATGGAGTGTCGGGGGACATGATAAAATCATGATGGCACACACCCACAGTTGCACCAGTGCCCATACAGTGAGAGATCGCACACATAAAGAGCTGGCACCAAAGGAACCAGAAAGTAGCCCCTCACCAGGCACAACTCTGCTGAAGGCCTTAATCTCAGACCTCTCAACCTCCAGACTGAACAAAATATCTGTCACCTATACATGCTCTTCCACACCCCACTCCATGGTATATAGCTGCAGCACCTCAACAGACTCCCAGTGTCTAGTCACATCTTATTAAAAAGACAGTGGAAGCCTAAACACAATGTCTAGTTTACCAAAGTCACAGACACCGTGATAGAGTTGTCTTGCAGCCCCGTAGCTCTTTTCTGAATTAATTCATTGAGTTGTGACTTTTGCATCTTCCATACCAGCCCCACCTAGATCTGCTCCAGATCCCCTGGCTGGGGAATCTGCATCTTCACCAGCTCTGTAATAAAACAAGAAACAGACGATTCTTTTCCACACAGCAATTTGAGAACCACTGAAGCAAACGATATTTCGACTGAGCTTGTTAGTTTTGAGTGTGGATTTGAAGGGAAGCCAAGGCATTTCTTTTCTGAACTACATCTTCAGCTTTTCCAGGAAAATCAACTTGAGTTAAAATTGCTTTGCCTTGGTTTTTGTCCAAAAGTGGACTTTTTCCAGTAAAAGGTTTAATATAAGTTTTCTTTTAATCTGCTTGAAAGTTTGTCAATCTGATAGAGATAGGTATTTTTAAGCACTAGAAAATGTTTCAGGCTGTTGAAGAAATCAAATTAGTTTGAAAAGGCTGTATAGTGTGTGTGTGTGTGTGTGTGTGTGTGTGCGTGTGTGTGTGTGTGCGCACACATGTGCTCTCTCTCTGTATAGTGTATATGTTTGGTGTGTGCATGTATGTATATGTGTCTTATGTTGTACTTCTGGTGTCTGTGTGATGGTGTATGTGTGTATGGTATGTGATGTATGTGTGTGGCGTGGTGTCTGTGTGTGGTATGTGTCATGTGTGGTGTACATATATAGTATATGTAGTGTCTGTATGTGTATTGTGTGTCTGTGTGTGTGTGTCTGTGTGATGTGTGTGGTCTGTGTGCTGAGTGTGATGTTTGTGTGTATGGTGTATGCGTGGTATGTATGTATAGTGTGTCTGTGTGTGGTATGTGTGATATATGTTGTGTGTGGTATATATGTGTAGTGTATGTAGTGTCTGTATGTGTGAGGGGTATGTGTGTGGTGTATGTGCTGTGTGCTATGTGTGGTGTCTGTGTGTAGGGTCTGTGTGGTGTGTGTGTATGGTGTGGTGTATGTGTGTGCTGTTTGTATGGTATGGAGTGTGTTACGTCTGTGTGTGGTATGTGTGTGGTATCTATGGTGTATGTGTGGTGTATATGTATGGTGTATGTGTATAGTGTGTGTGGTATTTGTGTTGTATATGTATGATGTATCTGTGTGTATGAGTGTGTGTGGTTGTGTGTACATATGTATGTATGTGGTATGTGTCTGTGTGTAGTGTGTGTTTGTATGTGATGTGTGATGTGGTGTGTGTGTGTGTGTGTGTGTGTGTGTGTGTGGTGTTCTCTATCATATAACATTTAGGAGAGTTTGTGGAGTTTGTGGTCATTATCTCCTTTCTGCTTCGCACTAGACTTCTCTAGATGCCTCTTAAACAACACAGATCAAACCAAACCAAATCACAGTGTTGGCATGTAAAGCAACCCCAAGTATGTTGCCTCACATCATCCTACCCTTTCCAGCCCACCCCCTCAGGTGGGAAGTCAAAGTGTTGGGCAGCACACAGACCCCCCAGCCCCACCCACACACCCACTCTGAGCAGGCACTGCTCTGAAGATTTAGAAGCTCAAGCTTGAGGTACAAAGTGCCTGAATACCCTGTGTGTGCATTTTTATTACTTCTGCACGTGTGCTGTATCCACAGCTGTCCAGTAGCATCTGTCCTGCCCGATGCTAAGTGCAAACACTGGTTTCCTCTTCCCAACAAAACTTCCCATACATTTGTTTGTTTGTTTGTTTGTTTGAAACTAAAACCTTCTGTTGATCTGAAAGCATTTTTCATTTAATTCAAACAAGGTTCTCTGTCCTGTATAAGTCCACTTCTGACCCTACCAGCCCTGGTATCATACTCCAGGGTCATTTCATAAGCCCAGGGGTGAATGTGAGCCACTCCAGCTGAGAGAAAAGCCACTCTCTTTCTGAGTGACCAAAACTTGAGTGACAAATATGGCCTGTGTCAGCAGCCAGCTGTGCTTCCCACTGAGGAGCAGATGCAGTGCTACTGTGAGTGTGGATGTACTGGCTGATGCTGTCAACCTGACACAGCTGGAGTTATCACAGAGAAAGGAGCTTCCCTTGAGGAAATGCCTCCATGAGATCCGGCTGTAAGACATTTTTCAATTAGTGATCAAGGGGAGAGGGCCCAGCCCATTGTGAGTGGTGCCATCCCTGGGCTGGTAGTCCTGGGTTCTATAAGAACTCAAGCTGAGCAAGCCAGGGGAAGCAAGCCAGTCAGCAACACCCCTCCAAGTCCTCTGCATCATCTCCTGCCTCTAAGTTTCCTGTCCTGACTTCCTTCAGTGATGAACAGCAGTGTGGAAGCTAAATAAACCCTCTCCTCCCCAACTTGCCTCTTGGTCATGATGGGTTTTGCAGGAATATAAACCTCGACTAAGACAGTGGACCTTCCCATTCAAGCCATGCCTAAGCGGAAAGCCAGGCACTTACCACTTGTTGGGCTCAAGGAGGCTTCTGTTGCCTAAAGCTAAAGTTCTCTGATAATTGGGGTGGGGGAGATGAGAGCTGGAGAGGTGGCTCAGTGATTAAAAGCATGCACTGCTCTTCCAGAGAATCTGAGTCTGAGTCCTACAAGCCATGTTAAGTGTCTCAGAACCACCTGTAACACCAGCTCCAGGGGATCTGATACCTCTGGCCTCTGTGGGAAGGTACTGTAAACAGATGGATAGATGGTTTACCTAGGGTGAGTCCAAATAGTACTCTTCTTGAACAAAAAACGAAACAAAAGGTAGTGATAAAATAGCTCCTAATGATCTTCTGCTATCCTTATAGATCAGTGCCTTGCTCGGGTGTCGTCAGAGAAGCTTCCTCCTGCAGCAGATGAGAACAACTAGGGAGATCTGCAGATAGACTTTATGCAAAGAGTGAGAGACCTTGGAATACTCAACCCTGAATGGGATCTCTCTCTGTGTGTCAAATCCCTCTCCTCAGGGCTCAGGGAACCCCACTGAAGAGTCTTAAGAGCCAGAGGGGATGAAGGACACCAGAACAAGGCTGTCTAAATCAATGTGACCATAGCTCCTATGAAGTCACAGAGACTGTGGCAGCATGCACGGGACATGCACGAGTCTGCACCAGTTCCTCTGCGTATATACTATGGCTTCCAGTTTAGTGTTGTTATGGGACCTCTGAAAGTGTAAATGGGTGAACACTGATTCTTGTGCCTTTTCTTGGGCTCTTTTCCTTCTGGTTGTTTCTTTTGCCAGATTCTAATATATTCATTTTGTTTTGTTTTATTATATTGTTAAAATATTTTGTTATGGAAAAAAACATTTAAATGTAAATGATCTTCACAGGCCCACGTGTTGGAATACTGTATCCTCTGCTGGTAGCCCTGTTCTGAGAGGGTCTAAAGGACTTAGGACTGAAACCTAACTCAGAGAAGAATGGGCCATGAGGTCTGTAGCCAAGCACCTCTTCCTGTCCCATCTCTGCTCCCTGGTCTCCAATATGTGAGCAAGCCAGCCTTCTGTTCCTGCTGCCATATCCTCAATCTCCACCTGCCACTGTGATTCTCTACCATGGTAAAGCAACCCTTCAAACCAAAAGCCAACATATATCCTTTCCTATGTTGCCATCAGACATTTGATCACAGTGTTGAAAAACTGAAGCGATATGTAGATAACTCTAGGCAAGGAAACACCTTAAAATGTAAAAACACTTTTTTAAAAGGCTTAGTTACAAACTTTTAAATAGAGCCTGTAGAGATAGCTAGGCAGTTAAGAGCACCTCTTGCTCTTACAGAGGATCTGGGTTTGATTCCCAGCACCCACATGGTGTCTCAGACCCTCTATTTACTCCAGTTCCAGGGGATCTGATGCCTTCCTTCTTCTGGCCTCTGTGGGTACTAGGCACACATGTGTTGCACAGACATACATATATGTAAAATGCTCATATACTTCAGTTCAATAGCTTTCTGTCTGCACTGTTTCTTTTGGGTGGGGGCAGAAAAGGGTTGCCACCAAAGTCTTCAGTGTCTCTTATTCTCAGTCTGCAGTCATCAGTGCATTGCAATGGACTTCAACATGTTTCCTTCAGATCACAGGCATCAACATGGTTGCTGGCAGCAGCGTGGATCACAGACACCAAATCAACATGGCCTCCAGCAGCAGCACTGACCATGTTGATGTCTGTTTTCAAATGGACATCAATAAAGTTTTAAAACAGTGAGCAATCAGGATATGTGATGGTTTGAATATGCTTAGCCCAGGGAGTGGCACTATTAGTAAGTGTGGCCTTGTTGGAGTAGATGTGGACTTTAAGACCCTCATCCTAGCTGCCTGGAAGCCAGTCTTCTCCTGGTTGCCTTTGGAACAGAAGTGTAGAAATCTCAGCTCCTCCCCCATCATACCTACCTGGACGCTGCCATGCTCCCGCCTTGATGATAATGGATTGAATCTTTGAACCTGTAAGCCAGTCCCAATTAAATGTCCTTATAAGAGTTGCCTCAGTTGTTTTAGTTAGGAGAGATGACAGAGGTTCTGATTAGTCAACAAAATGATGGACTGGGTATTAGGACTATCTTGTACCTCACTGGTACAATTAGGAATAATTATGCTCTAATTGTAAATTGTATTTTGAGAGAAAAGTTTTATTTTAACAGGAAGGATGATATGTAGGAGGAGCTAAGGGGGAAGGAGTACCAAGAGGAAGAGATGGAGTAAGGAGAGGAGAAGATGAAGGAGAGGAGAAGCTAGGTGATCAGAGAGAGAGAGAGAGAGAGAGAGAGAGAGAGCATGGAGGCAGATGTTCACGTGTCTCCACCAGTCAAAGATAGTTTATATATCTAGGTCGGGTATTGGGTTACACTTCTGATTAAGCATTACCAAACTTATAAAGCCTTTGATTAACATTTTAAAAAATTGTATAAAAGCAAAAAGGAAAAGGGGGCATGGGATAGGGGTTTTCTAGGGAGGGGAAATGGGGAAAGGGGATGACATCTGAGATGTAAATAGAATATAAAATAAAAATTAAAAAAAAAAAAAAAAAAAAGAGTTACCTTGGTCAGGGTCTGTCCACAACAGTGTCCTGACTAGGACAGGATCCTATGCAGAAAAATTTACAAATGCCCATAGGCCTTCCACTTAACCTGTTCTCATGATGGTCTACTCTGGACTGGGCTTGTGAGTCAGAACCCCAAGCAGAACAGTCCTGGTATAATAAACCTGCCTATGGGTGAGACATCTCACCAGCTCTAGGCTATTCTTGTTGGATGGTCAGCCTGCCGTGAACCCTGGGAGTACTTGTAACAATATAGCCACTGTGAGCCAGACAGTACATTCAGTGCTATAGTTCTACAACTAAGCTATACGTTCTTTTTAACTTTTATTTTTATTATTTTAATTATATCCTTTTTAAATGTGCTATGTTGCTTCTTTTTACAATCGTTAGTGTTGCTTTTAATATTTTAAAATTGTAATATTTTAAAACTACATTAATATATCTATATTTATTTGGGTTCTTTAACAACAGTGGAATACATGTGGTGAGCAAAATCTTCAGACTAGTACACACACACACACATACACACACACACATACACACACACACATACACACACACACATACACACACATACACACACACACACACATACACACACACACACACACACTTCTACACTTTCTGTATTTCCACACACTGGGTAGGTGGTGTTCTACTGAGCCACATCTGCAATGATAGTTCTTTAACAAAGACTTGGATGAGTTTTCTTTATTACTTTAGCCTGCAATGAGTGGGATATAAAGATAATAGGCAGTAAGTTTGTTGGGATTTTGTCGTGAAAGACAGACTATTACCACTTCTGATTTATGGATTTAAGAAATAAAATCTCAAGGTCTAACACAATGATTCTCAAGGGTTGTGACCCCTTTGAGGGTCAAATGACCATTTCACAGGGGTCACCTAAGACCATAGCAAAATTACAGTTATGAAGTGGCAGTAGCAGTAATTTTATGATTAGTGGTCACCACAGCATGAGGAACTGTATTAAAGGGTGGCAGCATTAGGAAGGTTGAGAACCACTGCTCTATCACATCCGAAGCACTAGAGTCAACAGAGCCTAGATCACACATCTTTATTCCCCCGGAAGAAACTTAGGATAGAGGGTTAAAGTTAGCTTCCTATGAAACTACACATTCATTTAAATACGCATTCCTTCTTACAGATTTGATTGGCTATGGTACAGGATGTGCATTCACGTGCCATCCCTACAAAGGGCGACTAACAAGGTTGAGCTGAGCTTCTGCTTGAGAACTCCAAAGGTAAGGAAGATGTACAAGACTTCCTACCCTGGCTTTTACATTAGTAGCTTAGAAAACATGTCTAAATGGAGGCTAGAAAGATTTTGAGAATATCAAAAAGAGCCAGAATATCAGGAAGTCAGCTCTAAAAGTCTCTCCCAGAAATGGCTACATAAGCAAGACATCGACCATGGCAACGATCAACGGACATGTTAATGTGGAAGGGAGAAATGTTTGCAGGTCCCACTCCTGGACATAGAACTATAGGCAACTAATGACTGCTGGGAAGAGGGCTAGCCTCTCCTCAGAATGAGCTTCCTTATTAGTTGTCCAGTGCAGTGATCAGCCTTAAAACCCTATAAACATGCCAACAAAAACGGGCTCAGCAGAGTGTATATGTGTATGTGTATATGTGCATGTATGTGTGTTACATATATGTAACAATGATGGTCAAAGAAAAATAAGCTATCAACTAAAGTGGGGACATACATACATAGGACATTTCCTAGGAAGGTAGCAGGGAAGGGCTGGAAGGAGAAAAGAAATGAGATAATGCTGGTAGAATCTAATTTTAATTAAAATATAGAAATAAGCCAGGCAGTGGTGGCACACGCCTTTAATCCCAGCACTTGGGAGGCAGAGGCAGGTGGATTTCTGAATTCGAGGCCAGCCTGGTCTACAGAGTAAGTTCCAGGACAGCCAGGGCTATACAGAGAAACCCTGTCTCGAAAAACCAAAAAAAAAAGAAAGAAAGAAAGAAAGAAAGAAAGAAAGAAAGAAAGAAGGAAGGAAGGAAGGAAGGAAGGAAGGAAAGAGAAGAGAAGAGAAGAGAAGAGAAGAGAAGAGAAGAGAAGAGAAGAGAAGAGAAGAAGATAAAATAAAATATAGAAATAGAGCTCCCTGCAACAGTAAGAGTGGTTTTCTGTGCCAGGACTATGCAATAAATTTGTCTTATTCAAGTTCCTGCTTTCCTTTTGGAGTCTAAATCTTGGCTGCTGCTGAGCAGGTTGAGTGCACAACAGCTCAGTGTCACTCTTGGCCTTGGTCTCTTAATGGTTCTTACACCACAGCATTTCCCGTTGTCTTGTCCCCACTCACTGATTGGGGATTGTGTTCTGGTCTGTGCTAGGAGAAGACTCCTTGGAGACTGTATCTGAGGCCTGAGACTTCAACCTTAAGTCTTTCCTTTTTTTGCAGTTTATTTTGTATTCTTTTTTGAATTTCTTGAGTCCCAGGAAATGGGAGAGGTCTTGGGGATCCCCAGTACACAGGGCTTTCCCTGGTCTAAAATCTTGACTTAGCAGCTGACTCTTATTTTCTCCCCTGCAGACCAGGTGGGTGAACTTTTCCTCTTTTGTTTTATCTTAAAATTAGCAATCCTAACAACCTGTCACTTAAACAGAAATCATTGACCAAGGATAATTTCCCCAGCAGATTTAATTTTAAGATAGCTCAAGCTGTCCAGAAGTCTCCATTTGTCATCATCCTTGGTTTTCAGGGCTGTGCTCAGCAGTCCCTGTCTTGTCATGACACAACATTGTCCCTTATACAGCCTTAAGTACAATAGCATAGAAAGAGCCTCCTCCTGAAAAGGCTCATGGTGACAGTCTCTGAGCCCCATGATTCTACCTCCAAGGTGTCTTCTAACAACATGTCTGTTTCTTCAGTATTACAGTTTGACTCTGTCCCAGCCATGGAAGGCACATGGTCTAAGGTGACATGAATTCCTACATAGACCAAAGACTGGCATAACGGAAGAAACAATAAGGGAATTATACCTTTCCTCAAGTCGGGAAAAGCTAGGTAGGCCTTCTAACCCAGCGGGCCACAGTACAGCTTCCTCAAGATTCGATAGGCAAAATCCAACGGGACTGAATCTTCCTAGAACCAGGAATGTTCCTCCTGGGCTATGCCTACCCTCTTACAATTCATGTAATGATATTAAAAGGCTCTCTTCCTGTAGGAAATCCAGATTTTAGAATATGGTGCCCAGTTCCACCCCATCACCCCACAAGGACAGCAGCAAATCAGCTCCTTTAATCTTCACTCTCTGGAGCCTCTAATGTCTGCAGGTTTTTATCTAACTTCCAAACATTTCAAAAAAAAAAAAAAAAGTTACAGTTATATTAAAGTAGCAGTATAACTTATAGAGGCAAAGTAGTAGGTGATAGAGATGACAGATGATCCAAAGATAAATGGTACAGAGAAAATAGATGACAGACAGACAGACAAAGATATCGATAGAATCATAATACTATCATGGTCTCCGGTTTTTATTTTTTTTCAGTTTTGTATTCAATAATTATTTGGGGGATCTGGATGTTAAAACTGACAATCTAACATGAGAAAAATATCTTAAATTTTTGAGCACAATAAATCTCAGGAAGACTCTTGGAGTGTACTAAAGGTATGTTTTTAACATGTCCGGACTAGGAAGGCATGACAGGTATCTTGTCATATCTCATCATTGAGTACCAGTATCAGTTGCTTCAGAAACTGGAGTCTATCCCCAATCTTCTCCCCTGTAAATTCAACCACTGTTTTCTGAAGTCCCATTCAAGAGCCTTCTAGAGGAGTCATAATATAAAGAAGACATAATTGATGGCTAATCTCCACATTCTCCAGTTCTGGAAGGTTTAGCACAAATGCTTGAGGCTGCAACCATTCTTGGGTTTTAACTTGTTTTGGTATTTGTAGTCATTTTTACAGTTACTAACAGGCCTCAGTCCCCATCTTCCCTTGCAGTGTAACTGCTCAAACATGTTTTGGTCAACTTGCTTAAAACTCAAAGATAAATAGCAAGTGGTGACATCCCTCACCTTGATATTAGCGATATGTGTGTTAAAACCAGGCATGCATGTGAAAATGTCCATTGAGACCAATTCCCCCCCCCCAAGATATATATTTTGCATTGAATGTCATTCTGCTTTCTACTTGCTGAAAGAAGTTTTAAACTCTCTAGAAAAGCTATTTTTCTCTTTCTTGACCTGATTATCATAATTCAATCCATAGAGGAGGAACCAGGTGGGAATATATTAACATTTCAATTTGGTTCAAAATAACTTAATACATTATTTGCCACTTTCCTTTGTATGCCGTGGTTCCCACCCTCTATATTTAATCCCTTTGTAAATAAAGTAGTTAAATCTTATGAGATCGTGTACTCTGCAATTGTAATTACTATTTAATCTTCTGAAAAGACACACAGTGACTGAATTGTCTATGAATTGGGTAGAGAACGACAAGGCCCTGGCCCTAAACTGCCAGAGTTGGCTGTCCTTCCAAAGACCAGAGAGTACTGCTGGACTGGTACACCAACCGACTCAGAGAAACATTTCACATCCAGATGACCAAACATGTGACCAAAGAAAGCATGTACAACAGAAAAGTTTTAAAAATATATCATGGATCTGATGTTGGTCAATTCATATTTCTGCTGTATTTGAGCCATGAATGAAAAACATAAATAACTGATCAGTCTTTCCAGATGTCTTTTAAGACTGATAAATCGCCAGGCGGTGGTGGCGCACGCCTTTAATTCCAGCACTTGGGAGGCAGAGGCAGGCGGATTTCTGAGTTTGAGGTCAGCCTGGTCTACAGAGTGAGTTCCAGGACAGCCAGGGCTACACAGAGAAACCCTGTCTCGAAAAACAAAAAAAAAAAAAAAAAAAAAAAAAAGGACTGATAAATCCTGTTGCATCTGAGTATAACAATGCCACACAAATGCAATGACCAGCTGATGAAGAGTTCATTGAGGTTAGCTTACTCCATTCATTTTAACTTCCTTTTCCACAGAAATTCAATCTGTACAAAATGTTTTTCTGTTCTTTGAAACCGGTCCAGGGATTTATTAAAAAAAAAAAAAATCTCCTGATGAACTTTGACCTCAGTTGTTTTTATTCCCTGAACAAGCTACCTGTACACTCCCAGCTCTAGATAGTAATAAGCTGGAGTTGTAGCACAGGGGGTAAAGTTTGCCTAGAGTGAGATCTGGGGTTCGATCTCCAGGACTCGGAAGCAGGGAAAAACGTTCAGATCTAAACCCTCTTCCTATCCACAGGAAAGGGTTTCCCTGTGCTTTCTGGACAAGAGGAGGACAGGGTTAACACAACAGCTTGTCTGATTTAGTTTTGTAATTTTTTTCCTTTAGGAAAAACAATCATTCTTCTTCAGAAGGAACTGACTGATATCCAGCATCATCCGTAGTTGCAAACGGCTTAGCAGGATCCACGCTTTGGGTCTGTAACAGTATTTTATTAACAGAAAGGAAAATCAGAGCTATAAAAAGAGAGAAGAGGAACCTACTGTTCTCCGATGTTCGAAAAATTCTAAGCACAAAGTCGCTCTGAGTGTGTGGCCTTGTGAATAATGGGGAGATCAACACAAGATGAACTGAATATGGAGAATTCTGAGCCGGAGGAAGCCAAAGGAAGCCAACCAAGTGGAGTGAAAAATAAAATTGCAAAGAGACTTTAGTACACTAACAACTCAAAACAAATCATGAATGCCCAGGAGTAAATTGCATAAAACTTTTATTTATTAGCAGTGTATTCTTCTACACTTCAAAATAGAACAAAATATCTTCTGGAAGATAAACTATTCATAACAAAATACATGGCAAACCATTTTTATTATAAGTGGAGAATCTCTGTGCTATATAGTCTCTATAATATATACACCCCCTTCTTGATGTGCCTTATGTATGCACATGTGTATAAACAAGCTTAAGACATACACATGTAGATACATATGACATATATATATATATATACACATAATTATGGAAATTTTACAGTAGTCAACTTTACAATCATTTTAGTAGCTGCACTCATTAGTGTTCATAGAACAACTAAGAACGATAATATGGTTCTCTTCCCCCACATCTCAAATGTCACCCCAATTACTTTACAATGATAATCTGAAAGAAATAGTATTCTCTTTCTATACAATGAACCAACTTTTAAAAATAATGACTCATAATAAAATATTTTACTTTTTCAACTTTGGAAAAGATAAACAATTTAATTCCTCTTTATGTTTTTGATTCTTAAGACATATAATTCAACTTTCCACCAGGTGAGTGCAATTATTTGGTACTGCAGCTCTGGAAACTTATGTTAACAAACCTGAGTCAAACTCCATTCCAATGCCATCCGAGAAGGGTAGAAACAAAAGCAAGGTGCCTTCTTGAAGCATATACAATAATCCGAAGATAACCACTCCTGATAAATACAGTATAAATAACTCAACAGTTGGAATAATGCACTTTGTATGAATCCATTTAACTAGCCCGTGCCCATTCTCAAGCAGCCTGGAAGAGAATCAGTATCTAAGAATCTCTATCTCAAATAGACAAGAAGCCAAGAGGCTTCTGGAAACTTAAATACAGAATCACACTTGAAAGGGCTGGGCAGTACCCTGGGAGGAGGGCGGGGTCCTTTCAGTTTCACATCCGGTTTCAGACAGACCCGCTTGTAAATCCGGTCTGTACGGGGATCGGGAGGGTGCTTCCATTCAAATGTCCCCTTTAGTGCACAGATCTACTTAGCAGCGATTTCTTCGGCTTATTCCTTCATTGCTTTAAAATGGACATCAGACCGTGCATGCTCACAGGGCAATGACCACCTCGTACCAAGAACAGAGCGTTCTGAGCTATCAACCCCCTTGAAGTGTTTTTTGGTCTTTAACAAAGTTATTGTACATTTACTGAGTGTGTTCTTTCGAACCGTAGGCGTGGGTCTTAAAATTTGTATCCTTCCTTTGCATATTTACAAGAAGGTATAAGCAAACTAAATGATTTAAGGCATTTTCTTTTTTTAAAGCACACGTGAGAGAAGGAAAGAAAGAAAAGCATTGGAGTGTTCTGTCATTTAACAGAGGGAGAAAATCAATGCTTTCAGGAGAAACGCCCGTTATTTCTGATCTTAAAAAATGCTCAAGATTTTTTTTTTTAGAAGCCTCCTACTTAAAAGGCTCAAGAACAAAAACAAAAGGGCAAATTGTTTTCCTAAATGAACCTATCAAATAACCCCACTCTTGGTAGCGATAAGGAACTTCTGATTTCCGTTAGAGCACGTGCACTCTAGTTCGGACAGGCTTCAGCAGAGAATGGCCTGATATACTGAATTCATAGGGGCGCATTAAAATCACACCTAAAAATTCACTCCCTCATTTCCATTTAATAAGGAAGAATTACATACTCACTGTAGACAAAACCATACTAAAGCTAAACAAATTTAAAATACAAGTTTTTTGGTAGCAAACAGCAGGAAAATCTAAATCAAAATATAGTGTAGCTTTTACATAATTTTGTATATTTATAAAATTATCAAAATAGTCTTTTATAAAGTTCATGATACATATATAATGTAACACTGTACATGTAAATGCAGTAACAAATACATTACTGAAATACATTAAAAATAACCTCTTAAAATACCAAATTTAACATTAAAACTGTTTTTACAAGTACGGACAGCTCCATAAAGATCATCCCAGTACGCGTATAGTAGTCAGTAGTCAGTGCTCTGGTCTCAAGTCTCTCCACAGTACTGTGTTAACACTCTCTCTAATTTAAGGTAAGAAGGCAGAGACATCCTCCGGGCAAGCAGCTGTCTTCTTCCACATTGCACATCCAGATGTCTAAGAACGGAACTGTCTTCACTGGAGTGGCAAGGCCTTAGTAATGAACATAATCAGACTGAAGGGACTGTGTAGGGAGAGACATAAACCGAGGTTAAATTCCATCACATGTAAAGCTGCTATTCCATCAGTGCAGCCTCCTCCTTCAACACAAGGCAGTTCAGGTGTGTTATATAAAAGACGCACGTAACGAGCGAAGCAAGCAAACGACGGTGGAAAGAAAGCTGTTACTAAGAAAGCGAGACATCTGGTTAGGTGATAAAGTGATTGTTAGAAAAATTTATATTTCAAAAGATTTAATAATGTTTAAGCGTGATTCCAATTGAGTACTAAACTGAAAGTAAAGACAAAGGCGTAGCATCAGTTTGATTCTTGAGCCTTAGTGTACTAATACTATTAACACAAAAACATTACATGACAGTTCTAACTAATTGAGAGCTGTTAGAACAAACTTCTGATTTTTTTTTTTACCTAATTAATACACATAAGGAGCATGCTAATGCTTCTCACAGAGTTAGGAGCCACTTAAATGCAGTCCTTAAGGATGCTTGAGTTTAGTAAATATCTTATAAATCCTTCCCTCTAAGGGAACACAGAGTACAACTAACTAGCTTTGGAATCTGATCTGAGGACCCAACGGTATGCAGAGCGCAAGAGTCTTACAACAGCGTAAGAGTATTGTAGGCATGAAAGAACAACAGAGAACCTTCCTTTCACACTGAGCTAGACACTGTGACAGAAGAGGAGCAAGAAAGGCATGCAGCAGAATGCTGGGACAGCAGACCCAAACCAGGGAAAGAGTAAGAGCAGCGGAAAGTTCACCAAAGTTATTTCTGAGTAGCATGTAACAGTTGCACAGAAGGATACAGATGAGTTCTAAGCATTTGCAATCCTTTGCAGGGTTCCTAGAGCAGCAACAAAGGAACTATTTTCTTTTCTCAATACTTTCCAAACCAATCCACAGTATTTTGCTAACAGGACTACTTTATTTATAGATCTTACTAATTTCCAAACTGGTCCATTTTGGTGGTTATATAGCTATTAGTCACACACACACACACACACACACACACACACACACAAACGCGCTTTCCAAAGAACTTTTGAAAACATATAACTATCTGTTCAGCATCAAAGTCCCAGGAAACTGTATGCTCTATCAATTTACTAAGTATTTTAACACAACTTAGCAGTTTATTTACATAGTGATGTTTACAGTGTAAAATTGACATTGTGTATCATTAGCAAAGGACTGGAGAAAGACAGGTGGGTCTCTGGGCTAAATGAGGTTGGATGTCAAGAACATTTGAAAAGGGAGAAGGGTTTTCACAAGTTAACTTTCTTGTTTGGGAATGTGGTTTATAGGAAAGCTTTAAAAGAGGAGGAAGATGATAAGAATTTATTATAATATAATATAATATAATATAATATAAATAGTGATTTCACAAAGGGGATGCCCTGTGGAGTGGGTTAATGCTATCAAACCCTCAGCTCATAGGACAGCAGTTGCTATATCAGTGATTATTGCCCTAGCTGCTTTCCCCCAGTTTCTTCTGAAGTCTGGAAACGAGTCACAGGCACAGCCAGTGAAGTGTCTCACTGTCAGCAAAGACTATCATCACACCTGTGCGTTACAGATGCTGTGCATTCCAGAATGTTCAACTTGTGTTTTCATTCTGATTAGAAAAGTATGCACATGCTGTAACGGAAATCAGAAGTTCCTTAAACAGCTTGTAAATTTACAACAACAAAGTTGTGTTTGCAAGCAGCCCTTTAGAGCCTAAGGGCTTCGTCAGTTCCCAGGCAGTGCAGGATGTGGCAAACAGCAGCCAGTTGACTGAAACTCTCTTAAAGGATTCTTACGCAGACATCCTTATATTCTGTAAATCTATGCCTGTGCTTAACCTTCTCATTTCCTAACTCCTTGCAGTCCCTGAGCTGGAAAGCAGAAAAGGTTTAGAATGTCTTCAGCTTCTGTTACTCACATGAACATGTACTCAATGGTCTCCCCACCAAAACTTTTGCTTTTGCATAGCAAAGTCTGCAAACCCTGACTTTAGTATTTTGTAAAATACTTTAGTATTTTGTAAAATATTAACTTCCTTTTTATTCTCAATCTAAAAATAAAAACTTATAATGAAAAAGACCAAAGGGAAAGAGAAACACCAGAGCATCTATGATATCTGCTGACTTCGAGACATCACAACTCGGAACAGTGCATGATGACAGAAACAATAGATTCCAAAGTATTGTGCGCCTGCATCATGAGGCTAGGTCTAGGGGCACTCTGGGCCACCAGGGCTCAGCCAGGAAGACCTTAAAGAAAAGCATCAGTACACTGCATGTGGATTCTCAGCTCAAATGATGGAGGCCTAAGCCTCCTTAGCTGCTTGTTCAACCAAATGCACACCAAAACAAAGCATGGCTTCGGGCTCCTTGCACAGACACCAGCAGGACTACCAACTGTACAGAATGTTTTCCAACTGTATATATCACAGAAGTACAGTACGAATTCCAGAAGGCTTCACAATCTACAACTGACCATTCATAAGCCAGAAGTCCCACAGCGACTTTAGATGATAGGGACAATCAACATACAGGCACAAAAACATACAAATGACAACAAAAGTGAATAATGTTATTATATACAGAGCTCATTCCCAATAGACTTCGTCGTATATTTGTAAATAAAATTCAAATTCGCTTCAGATGAGGGGTACTCACCCTGTGCTAATGTTGTAGCTAAGAGAGTAACCAGTTACTAAATTTTTGTTTTTTACAATAATATACTTTGAACTTGAAAAACAGTATTATTATTACTATTTACTTTATCAGATGAAAATAAAACTATTTGGGGTTCTTAATAAATTAGATAAAATACTTGGAGTTCATCGGTTCTGATATATTTACTGGGTACTTTCTATATGTCAGGCACAGTTTAGACACCTTTAATGTATTTATTCATTAAATCCTTCACGCCACCATTTCATGGATGAGGAGAGTGTGGCACATAGCAGTTATCTGGCCCAGATTACTCAACTAGGAAATGAAGAAGTCTGAAGCGTGGGAGCCTAGCTCTAAGGCACAAACATGGGCTGTTCTGCCTAGTTCCTCAAGCATTTGTCCTGGAATCACCACGTGAATTTCCATTTAACAGGTTCTTTCACACTGATGAGAACAAAAATACATAACTTACAAAACATTCTATGTATTACATTAAAGGAGATAGTGCATTTTAAATCATTTTTCATCAGAATCAATTTAGAAATAAAAGGTTTATTATAAGAACATCTACATGGCCGGACATAGTATCTCATACCTTTAACCTCAAGCACTGGGGAGGCAGAGGCAGGAGAATCTCTATGAATTAGATATCACCCTGGTCTACACAATGAGTTCCTGGCCAGCCAGGACTGTACACAGAGACCCAGTCTCAAAAACAACGACAACAAAGTCTACACTCGAAGTTTAAATTCTGCTTGGACAGTGTGGGTTTTTTTTTTTTAATGTCCCCATGTGTTAATGCCAATGTCTCTAAGATAAATAAATAACGATAATGGCGGAGATAATGGAGTTGTCATGAGACCTGAGATGTAGAAGTTACTTTATATTCACAAGTGGTCACATAACCAAGGTAGTTAGTCTCAAACTCGCTTGACCAGTAAGTTCCACAGAGCTCTCAGGCTAGATCAAGTCTCTTAGGAGTATATGGCACTACCATAGCATGAATACCATAAAAGAAAGCAGAAATACTTGACCAGGGAAGCAAGGATGAAATTAATTGCCTGACACAAATGTTTTATGTCAAAAAACAAACTTCCATTGTGAAGCCGCATTCCCTGAAAGCAGGATGGTTTGACATAAAACAAACTGTCAGGTAAGAAGGTCAAGACTATTGTTCTGTTCCAGAAACTCGCTGCTAATCTGTTCTGGCAGATGTACATTGTAACTTTAAAACTTCAGCTCTTCTGGAGGTGTTTCTTTCTTAAACAGCCCAGCTACTTAATCGCGGCAGGAAAGTGTCTCATAATTACAGATATACATACAGCACAGATGTTTAGTAAATACAACCATAAGCTGCTTCTCAAATACAACAAATAAGAGAGGATGACAGATTAACATCCTGACAGCAGAATAGTAAAGAGGTATCTTCTGTTCAATTAATTTGTATAAAAGCTTTCGGGGGGGGGGGGTAGCACACTGGGAAGCCAGAGCCCTTTCTGCAACTACTCGGTCTTTTGCTACACTGTATTCCTATTATATTTCTTTATTTCCTCAAGTCTCTTAAGAAAGAAACACATGGCCTGCTTGTTATACCCAGTATGAATTCTAACTATAGAGGCAAAATGCACCAAAGAAAAAACAGTTTAACGTTTTAGGTAATTAAGAAAACTATGTATTTGATAATGTAGGGTTTTTTATTTATACCCTTGCATCCAAAGTACTGAAGAACAAGTGAACACTGGGAGAATTTTAATCTACAACTCTCTTTGTGTCCCCCCTTATATCCCTTTCATGTCTCTATAATAGCTTGAGGCTTTCTGCACTGCCTAAAAATTAACACACAAAATGTGCACACTGATACATATTCCCACAAATGAGGCTTCTCAACACTTTAAAGAATTCACTCCTTTGACAGAATGCAAACTTGTCAAGGGCAGTAGATGAACATCCACTGGAGACAGCTTTATGGTCAACACAAAAAGCCTATACTGCTGTGATAAAATTGGCTTTGAAAAGGGTATGTACAGTCTCCTTGTGCCCTCTATGTATTCCAAGTGCCCCAAGATGGAACAAGACAATTCTGGTTAATTAAAACATGATGTAAAATATTCTTTTACCTTCCTACATGGCTTTTAATAGACTCTTTTTTCCCCCTGGGGGAATTTAATATAGGCTTTTCAGCAATCACAAAGAGTTCAATTGTTAGATGACAGATTGTTGACACCCTCCTTGACTCAGTCAACCATCACTTGAGTGTTTTCAGTTCATCCGAACACCAAAATTATATTGGTGCCAGCTTGTTTTAAATTTATTTTCTATTATAGTTAAAGCCATAATCCTTTAAAAAAAAAAAAAAAAACATAGACAACTTCCAGATTACTGTATACTAATGTTAAAACTGAAAAGTTGGTTTTCTTCTGATTCTTCACACACCAGCAAGGCTAACAGGGGTGTATGGGCTCATGGGATCATTTGCTTAACATGAGCACAGATATAGTATCCAACTTCTAGTTCAACACTACTCATTAGGTGCTTCTTATTCTGTGGAGCTTTGGGAAACAAAGATGCTCTGAGAAGCTTAAAAGCCCACAGAAGAAAGAAAAATCTTGGATACCTGATTGCATGAGTGATAGGTGTGTGAACTGTTGTGTGATTCAAGGAGCAAAAGGCTTTCCACCTGGATCAGTCACAGATGTGTCATCCAAAGAACCTGTTTCGGCAAACCCGGAAATATAAAACCAAGCAGAGAAAAGAGAAACCACAGAGAAAATATCATGTGCTCAGCTTCAGGCTCAAGCAGGGCATGGGTACCGAATGTCAAGATACCAAGTGCAGCTGCTGAATGGAAGGCAAACAACAGGGCACAGGGATGATGGAAAACGGCGTTGAATGGCAAGCCGAGAGATCAGGAGTTGGCCCTGTAGACAGAGCAGAACCCCTAAACAATGGCAAATGGATAGGACTCCATCAACTCTGTCCCAGAAAGAAATACGGAAAATGGTATACAAGAAATTAAAGGCAAGAGATGCCAGTGATGGGGAGGAAGTACAGAGGGTCACAAAGACCACAATGGGATCTGGAGGCAGCTGTGGCAAACCCAAAACTTCCTAAGTAATATGTTATCTGTGCAAACATGCACATACCACAGGGATGCCTTCTGTATATGAGAGGGACTGCAATAGAAAAAAGTCTTGTAGTTCCTGAACAGAACACCAATGGCTTATGCTCTAAGATCAAGAATTGACAAATGGGACCTCATAAAATTGCAAAGCTTCCATAAGGCAAAGGACACTGTCAATAGGACAAAATGGCAACCAACAGATTTGGAAAAGATCTTTACCAATCCTACATCTGATAAAGGGCTAATATCCAATATATACAAAGAACTCAAAAAAAAATTAGACTCCAGACAACCAAATGGCCCTATTAAAAAAAGGGTTACAGAGCTAAACAAAGAATTCTCAACTGAGGAAACTCGAATGGCCAAGAAGCACCTAAAGAAATGTTCAGCATCCTTATAGTCATCAGGGAAATGCAAATCAAAACAACACTGAGATTCCACCTCACATCAGTCAGAATGGCTAAGATCAAAACTTCAGGTGATGGTAGATGCTGGCAAGGATGTGAAGAAAAAGGAACACTCCTCCGTTGTTGGTGGGATTGCACAACCACTCTGGAAATCAGTCCAGCGGTTCCTCAGAAAATTGGACATGGAATTACCTGAGGACCCAGCTATACCACTCCTGGGCATATACCCAGAAGATGCTCCAACATATAGCAAAGACATATGCTCCACTATGTTCATAGCAGCCTTATTTATAATAGCCAGAAGCTGGAACGAACACAGATGTCCTTCGTGGATATAAAATGGATACAAATGGATACAAAAAATGTGGTACATTTACACAATGGAGTATTACTCAGCTATTAAAAACAATGAATTCAAAAATTCTTAGGTAAATGAATAGAACTAGAAAATATCATCCTTAGTGAGTTAACCCAATCACAAAACAACACACATGGTATTCACTCACTGATAATTAGATATTAGCCCAGAAGCTTGAAATACCCAAGATTCAACTCACAGACTACATGAAGCTCGTGAAGAAGGAAGACCAAGTGTGGATGCTTCGGTCCTTCTTAGAAGGAGTAATAAAGCCAGGCAGTGGCGCACGCCTTTAATCCCAGGACTTGGGAGGCAGAGGCAGGCGGATTCCTGAGTTCGAGGCCAGCCTGGTCTACAGAGTGAGTTCCAGGACAGCCAGAGCTACACAGAGAAACCCCGTCTCGAAAAACAAAAACAAAACAAACAAAAAAAACCCAAGAAGCAGTAATACTCAAGGGAGCAAATATGGAAACATAATGTGAGACAGAAACTGAAGGAGGGGCCATCTGGAGACCATTCCACCTGGGTATCCATACCATGTACAGTCACCAAAGGTAGATGCTGATGTGGATGTCAGGAAGTGCATGCTGACAGGAGCCTGATATAGCTGTCTCCTTAGAGGTCTGCCAGAGTCTGACATATTCAGAGGTGGATGCTCACAGCTAACCATTGAACTAATCAAGGTGTTCCCAATGGAGGAGTTAGAGAGAAGACTGAAGGAGCAGAAAGGGTTTGTGGCCCCATGAGGAGAGCAACAATACCAACCAACCAGAGCTTCTAGGGTCTAAACCACCAGGCTGAGAGCACTAGGGAGGGACCCATAGCTCCAGATGTATATGTAGGGGAGGATGGCCTTGTTGGGCATAGGTGGGAGAGGAAGTCCTTGGTCCCATGAAGGCTGGATGCTGAGTGTGGGGAAATTCAAGGGTGGAGAGGTGGGAGTGGGGGGCACATCCTCATAGAAGCAGAAGGAGGGGGGATGGGATAGGGGGCTCCTGGGGGGGTAGATGGGGTAAGGGAATAACATCTGAAATTTAAATAAAATATCCAATAAAAAATAATCAAAAAAAGAAATAAGTCTTATACATAGAGATTCCAAAGAATGGGGAGTAAGAGAGAATTTCAAAATTACGAAAGAAAGAAATGCCCTTATCAGTATTTAAAACTATAAAAATATATAATAAATAAACCTACAATAAGTAGGGGTAAACCTATCCAAAAGCTAGATAGTATGAGATATCCAAAAGTTAGATGTCATGTTTTCTGCCTGATATGTCTGCCTCACCTCAGGTTTATCAAGCAATTCTGTAGGGATCCCGGGGGCCGACATCCACGAGATAGGAGACTATGCAGTAGAGGAGTGATGTAGACCAAACAAGAGAAGCAGGGTTCTGAAAGGGTCGTGATTGCTATAGTCGAGTGTGGCCATGAGAAGCTGCTCAGGAGGGTTTGAGAGGTAGAGCAAAGGAGGAGGGCTGAGTAGGCTGGGAATATAGCACCAAGGGATGGCAGATGGGTGGAGCAGGAGGAGTTCAAGGACAGAAGGAACTGCCTGACAGGATCGGAAGATTGATGCTCACAAGTAGAGGGCTTGATTGGATAAATTCCAAAAGGCTGCTAAAATGGGGAGCCGCAGGCCTAACATCAAGATGCACTAGCAAGCTATGCTCCAAATGACCTCCTTTGTGGACAAATATCAAATATTTGTAAAATTTAAGGAAGAAAGCAAAACCATGGCAGGACTCAAAGCAAGATCAACATCCTTGTGACCTGGAAACAAACCAAGCCTCAGTGGTAGACCACTGACTACAGAGTTGGAGACAAGAGGAGGTAGCCAGCTGTTCTGTTCTCAAGGACATACAGGCCAAAAGGACACACAAGGACTCTAGGCTTAATGCCAAGACTGGCTCAGGCTCTCCCAGCTGTGAAAGGGGGCTGCAGAAGCCATAGCCACTCAGAGCAGGGCTCATTTATAGGCACATCCATGCCTGAGAAGCAAGCCTGGGCCCAGCTCACCAAGACAGGAGCCTGGAGTCATTCAGACCTGTTTCTAAACTGAAAGACCCTAAGAATTGGCAGATCCCACAGAAAGGATAGATCAGTCAGGGCGACGGATATGTTAGTCACCCCTGATTTCACTACTGCATATCAAAACATCAAACTGGACACCATAAATAGGCATAATCCTTATATAAATTAAATAAAACGAAACTTCAGAAAAGAAAAGAATCATGAAGGAGAAGCAAAGCAGGCAAACAAATAAAAACCTTCCATCTGGGACTGGGACGATGGCGCGATGAGCAACGTGTCTGTCAAACATCAGGATCTGAACACAGATCCCCAGCACCCACACTTAACCTGGGTACAGTGCAACCTGAGCACTGGGGAGGCAGACATAGGAAGATCTCTGGAGCTTACAGACCAGTCAGTCTTGACAAATCAGAGAGGGTCTCAGTAAGAGGCTCTGCCTCAAAAGAGAAGGTGGAGGATGAGGAAGACACCAAACAGCAGCCTCTGGTCTACACACAGATTCACGCGCGCGCGCACGCACACACACACACACACACACACACACACACACACACACACACACACACAGCCTCACGTCCAGAGTGAACCTGCCAACTAGAATGCTAGAGTTTACAAGGAAAGTGGCAGAGAGAGCAGACAAGGCCTCATCTCATCTAAGGCAAAGTCTCCTAAGAGGAAATGCAAAGCCTGAGAGAGTCTGAGCATCTGAGAGCCTCAAGGAACAAGTCATAGAGAAAACGAGAAACCATATCACCCAAACCGGCAGGCCCAGATTCAAACAGATGGCTGTAACAACAACGAGATCAGAGATACTATACAGGAAAGATGAAGGCATTGAAATTATTGCACCAGACACCATAAATAGGGACACCCTAGACAACACATACTATAAAGACAATTAATACCTAGAAAACACAGAAGGAACTCAATCGCCTCATTAATTAGAGCTCAGGACTAAAATATAAAACAGAAGGTCAGAAATACTGAAGATACATCTACAGGCATCAGCATAAATACGATGAGTTCTCTTCCCTTTTGTGCTAGGGACTTTTAGCAGGTACCTTCACAGTGGATCGGGGGTTTTACCTGTTTCTCTCCAGACTTTAGGGGGAAAGTAAGAGGAAGGAAGGAAAGAAGTACCTAAAAAATTAATAGCCGAGAATTCTCCATAACCGCAAAAGCCATCGGAACACCAGGAGACCAAACAGCAATGACAGCCAGGAGTCTAAGCCTAGATGTGTTACAGGAGCCAATGAATTTTAAAGTAAAAGAAAAATCATCTCACAGTACAAGCCTTTGAAACAGTCTTCAATTGGAAAGTGGGTATTTTAAGTGGAAGATGGCGGTGGGAACATAATGAAAGAAAGACCAGGAATGAAGGCCGAAGATTAGCTGAGTTCCTGTATTAGTTTAGTTCCTGTATTAGTTCCTGTATGGAACTATCGGTCTTGTAGAAACTATGTGTATCCCTGTCTGGCTTTGCTTCAAAGGAACAACACTGAGCCCTGTAGTAAGGATTTATACATTAGATACAACATTTTTAAATTGTTGAGCTTTATATACATATAGAAGATACTAACTTTCTTTTATTCCTTGCTCCTAAAATATGAATAAAATAAAAATAGATGCAGCATTAAAGTCATACTCCTTTCAATTGACCTAACAGTATTGTTATTATTATGTAAGAAAAGGGGTACACCCAGATCTGGTGGCTCAAACCTGTAAGCCCTGCTACTATAGAGGGTCCCAAGTTCAAGGAAGGGCTGACTGGGCTACAGAGCAGGCTCAGACCAGCCTGGGAGACTTAGTGAGACTTGCTCTCAAAGATATAAAGGGAAAGAGGCTGAAGATATAACTAACTCAGTGACAGAGCACTTGTCTAGCACCAGTCAGGTTCTAGAACATTCCTCTATACCAGAAGGGGGAAAAAAGAAAGAAGATGAAGAAATGAGTAAGGAAATTTAAGTTTAATAATAAGGCAATTAACAGACTATAAACCACCTCAATGTCATACTATTTTTTTTTTTTTTTTGTAGCAAATTTGCCACTTGCTGCAAATTTTGTATTTGAAAGGTGCTTTCAAGTGGAGAGATAAAAATAGCTGTCAGGCTTTATACAGAAAGTTAATGTAAACCACTGTTTAACATTGGAGACTTAAATTACAGCTAGGTACCTCTGCAAACACTGCACAAGTAGCTGCATGCAAATGTAAAAGCATCATCTGCATCTTGCTGACCTTGAAACAATGGGACACTTCCCCAGATCCCTGGGGTGGGAACACAAGAGCAGCAGGGTTTCAGGGTGGAATGCTGAAGACGGTTTAATGCTCTGACTGAGTTACTGTCCTTGCTGTTACTAGTGTCTTGGTATCTCTCAGCTTGAGAGAATCACCATCAAATCCAAAGCAAGGTCAGAACAAAGAGGAAGGGTGGAAAAAAAAATAATCACAGCAATTCAGAAACACCAAAAGTTTAGAGATGTAGCATCATCTTCACTATTACATGCACTAACATTCAATTAAGCAACCATGAATTCAAAATATTTAATACAGTTCACGTTTAGTTTGTCATTTATTATGTTAGTAAACTGTTCACAATGAGTCAATGACTAATCATCATATTTAAAGTGAGGAGGGGGTCACTGTTTGCAAAACAGAGTGTGGGCATCTAGCTGAAATCAGGACAATCCATTACACACTACTGAAAGGTAGGAGTAGTTTACTGGGAGCAGACCGCCACCGAATCAACCAATAATCACCACTAACCATGTTCCAAATTAACAATGAAATGCGCTTTATCATATTTACCAATTACTCAGGAGCTCTCACCAAACTAGCTTTGTACAAGGATAGAATCAATCATTTTATATCATTCCAAGCCCTACTTTAAGCCCCAGTTACTTCTAGAGGATACCAATATTCTGCCTAATGGTAGAACACAGAAGAACCTAATGATACACAGGCTTCTCTGGTTGTTCATCCAGAGACTTCAAAACAAAGGGCAGTGCAACTCAGCTCAGTGGAAGAATAGGCAATGGCCATGGGAGCAGAGAGCTGCGTTCTAGTTAAACTCAACATGGCGTAAGAATGTCAAGACCAGCCAGGCATGATGGCATGTGCGGGCCATCCTACTTGGGAGGCTAAAACAGAAAATCCACAGTTTGAGGTTAGGCTGGGCTGCATAAGTAAGACCCTGTGTTGGTGGGGGGAGGGGTGGGGACAGAAGAAAAGGAGAAGGGAAGAGGAGGAGGGAGGAGAGGGAAGAGGAGAAGGAGAAGGAGGAGTGAGAGGACGAGGAGGAGGGGCAGCAGTAGTGGTGGCTAGGAAAACTCCTTTCAATTCGACTTCTGACTTTAAACCAAACAGGTTTTTCAACTATTCATTATTGTATCTGCCTGAGCAACATGTTAAAAACCCTGAAATTCAAGAAGCTCATGAGATGTCCATTTATGGAAGTTTAAAATTAGGATATATATATATATATATATCCAATACATAAATATTGATGTTCATGCATAGACTGGCAAAACCTATGTCAATAAGAACTAAATACTCACCTTGGATAGGTGCACAAGCCAAAAAGGGGAAGCTCTGAAGTCAGTCTATCGAGAAGAGCCAAAGGATAACAGACATCTTTAAAGAGGAGAGATTGGTGAAGAGAGCAAAGGGCTTTGATTTGAGAAATATCACCCTGAAGCCAGGAGTGTGTGAGAACAGACGCAGAAGCAAGGGGAAAAAAACCACAGTGTTTAGGGACAGACAGCGCAGGGTAAGTGACGATACATAAATTCAACAGGGACTAACTGACTCTTTATGGGAAACATCGGCCAATTCTAAAATAGGAATTAAAAGTAAAAGAGACTGAGCTGAGATCATAAAAGACATCAACACAACAAAGGGAAGGGGGAAAGCGCAGAACCAAGAATACTGGGAACATTCTAGAAACACTGAGTGCCATCACGGGTGGGCCTTACGGCCTGCAGAACGGTGCCCCTGAGAGGTGTGAAGAGTGGGGTTACAACTTCAGAAAAATCACCAAAAACATTTCACTAGGTGACACCCAAAGCCCCTTCCAGAAGCACCTATTACAGGAAAGCTGACCAAACCCACTTAGGAGCCCAATGTCGCTGCCACACAGAGATGCTTGCACACTCATGCTTACTGCAACATCACTCACAGAAGTAAAGATACAGAACCAGGCATGGCGCCCACCAACCAGTGAGTAGATAAAGAAACGTAGTATATATACACAGCATAGTTTTATTTAGACAAAGAGTGAGAACATGCCATTTTCGGGAAAATGGATGGAACTGGAGAGTATGTTAAGCAAATTAAGTTAGATTCATGAAGACGAAGGTCACCTTTTGCCTCATATGCAGAATCCAGATTTTAATATGTACAGATGTGACACGGATATAGAAAAGGAAACTATTTAGAATGAGGGAGAGAATTGCTGGGAAGGAGGAGGAAGGGATGGGAGAAGGTAAAGCACGGAAAGGACACATCATGTTCTCTACTCACACACATACAACACACACACACACACAACATATATACACACAACACATACCACACACACAACAGACACACACCATGAAAGCAGAAGGACTACTTTGAAAGGAAGAAGAGTTGTGGAAGGGATGAGGGAGAAGGGAAGACGAGGGAGGAGAGAGGAGGGGGTACAAAGGAGGATGTTCAGCGTATGAATATGGGCAAAGCACAACAACAGATATTCAAAATTTCAAAACAAAACCCATTATTTTGTACACTAAAAGGTTAATTATTTATCTGGACATGGTGGCACATGCCATTAGTCCAAGCACTCAGAGACAGAGACAATGAGTTCCAGGCTAGCCTCGTCTACATAAAGAGTTCCAGGCCAGCCAGGGATACATAGGTAGGATTATTTCACAAAAGAAAAGTAAATATTTTATTCTTAAAAGGGGGACAACATTTAAAATGTAAACAAATAAAATAATTAATAATAAAAAAGAATAGAAGAATTATTATAATATAAAATTTTAATTTTCCAACCAAATCATCATCGCTGCTGGTCTCTCTTGCTTTAAAGTCCCCCAGCTCCTTCTCTACTCCTCGTTCCTAGTTTGGCTTCAGTATAACCTCCCATCTGCTCTTTGGTCATGCAGGCCTTCGCTGTCCTGGGAGTACTCATAGCTAATAATAGCCATAATAGCTGACAGCTACCAAGCACTGTTGGTAAGCACTTGCACAATACTTCATGTGACTTTTCTCAACCAAACACCATAACCGTTCTATTACAATGGACATCATGACATCAACTTCAACACTCGGTAAATCACCAGTCGTTTTCAAAGCCACAGTCCTATTTCTGTATCTCAAATATTCCTGTAATATTGAGTAAGCTTCGCACAAACAAGAAAATTTGATTTGCTCCTGACCGTTATAATTACATTATTTCCCTGAGGCTCAAAGAACTTACATAAGTTTCCAAATACCTCCATAAAAGGAAGTGTCAGAAACAGAATCTGAAGTCAGGTCAACTTGCTTTCAGAACCTGAGAACTCAACCATGGCACTAAAGCATCTCTGTTCTGACTTTTCCCACTGTATAAAACAACCATTCTCCAACCTCCGACCTTCACGAGGATTGACTGCAGACTCTTATTTATCCCACAAAACCCAAATGACTAAGACCTTTCCTCACAGCTTCCTTGCCTCATTAGAAAGAAAGAGATTGTTTAAATATCTATCATTTATATCTCTATTTTTGTAACTGCTGTAACAGTACATACACAACATAAAGCCATCAAAATACTATGTCTTTTGAATTCACACTGCCCTAGGTTCCAACTATGATTCTGTTATCTGTTTGTAGGATAATCTTGGGCAAAAACATTAAATCTCTGCCCCTAGAGACTTTTATATACAAAAGAGAGGTAATCATTCTTACCGTACCCATCCATTTAAACATCCACCCATGTTTTTATCCAGCCAACATATACCTGTGGAGTGCCTACTCTCTAACAGGATCCAGACGTGTAACCATGGCGATAAAGGTAGCATCTCTGTTCCCACGGTTCTTAGAGCCTACTGGACAATGAAATCCATGGTACTGAGAGGTGCTACAACAAAGACCAAAGTGGGATACAGAACAGCTTACAGGGGGAAACATCGGGCCCCAACAAAGACTTGGGGGTCAGGTAAGGACAGGGAGATGACTAGCAGTTCAGTGAAAATGTCATTAAAAATATAACATAGCAAATATTCAAGACAGTTACCACAAGCAATTTCAACTTAATAAAACACTTCCACCCCACCCACGTCCTCATCACATGTCCCCCGTTCCTTAAGCACTTGAGAACTCTGTCAGGAAGCAAATCGCTTTCTCCAGTAAGGGGTGGGGAGGTGGGAGTCACCCAAAGTGCAACCCTGTGCTTTTGCTCTGGACAGTGGAGACAAGGTTAACCCAACAGGCCAAGATAATGAAAATAAAATCTGACTATCGCTTAACGCTCTGTCACAGCTGCAAGGATTCCTTAACATTTATTCCTGTTTTCCGTGTTAAAGCAGTTAATGACAGAACAAGGAAATCATTTTTACATTTTTCTGGGGGCTGAGCTGCAGCAAAAAGTGATCGAGCAATTGCAGCTTTCAAAAGAGATGCTAATTGTAGCTTTTAAAATATTAGACTCCCTCTAAACACCTATCTTTCCCCACCCCCCCGCCCAATCCTCCAAGAGTTTCTGGGTCTTTCTTAAAGGTACAAGGAGGATATTAGCGCACAGACTGCATTTTTCTTACCTAGGAAGTTCAGAGTAGGTTATGTGTGTGATGGGAGAGGATGTCCCTGTCATGGTGTGTGTGTGTGTGTGTGTGTGTGTGTGTGTGTGTGTGTGTGAATGTAGTCAGAGGACAACCTTGTGTGCTGTTCTCATCTTCCATTGTGTTTTGGGTTGTGGTCTTTTTGCCACATGTCACTGGGATGTGTAGGCCTGCTAGCTTTTGGAAATTCTCTCTCTGCCTCCCATCTCACCCCAGGAGATTAAAGATGTGTGCAGGCAGTCAGCTTTTACAATGGTCCCAAGGTCCTGTGTTTACGTGGGCAAATGTTTTCCTTCCCTTAAAAACGCTTCTATTGACCAGCAGTCTCAATTAATCTGGAACCTCAACATCTCTGGCACCACCAAAAAGGCAGCACACACCAGCTGATATGAGGCCCCCCCAACACATATGACTGCCAGGTCTTGGTTCAATCAGAGAAGATGCAGCTAACCCTAAAGAGAGTGGAGGCCCCAGGGAGTTTAGAGACCTGTTTGGGTGGGGGGTGGTGGTAGTTGGGGGGTGGGGAGTGGGGACCACCTCATGGAGACAGGGGGATGGGGAGGAGGTATGGAATATGGAACAGTCGGAGAGTGGAGAGGGGATAAAATCTGTAGTGTAAATAAATAAATAAAAATTTAAAAATAATAAATGCTTCTGTTGAGCTTCTGTACTGCTTGTTCTGGGGTCCTGCACTGCCTTATCTTCAGCAACAAAAGGTCAGTCTCACAGAGCCGCTTCACGGACTGTGAAGGAGGATTGTTCCCAAACCCCTACTAATTTCCACGGGAAGTGAGAACCTTCATGTTCATTTAAACTTTCTACCAGCCGGTCAGCAGGGGGAGAACTTAAGTCTCCACATCATCACAGGAGGTCACAAAAGGCTCCAGAGACAAAGATAAAGAACAGGAGGTCTACACAGGAGATTGGCTTTCCTCTCCGGGTGCAAGGGAAGAAAGGGTAGCCATACTGCCAATTCTAGCCATAAATGCAGTTCTCTGCAGTACAGCAACAAAAGAAGACGTTAGGGGAGTTGGCAACTCAACTCCCACATTTTATAATTAATCGCTGGAAAATTACCCTACGCTGGCCGAAAAGAGGGACATGGAGGAGGAGGAAAGAGGAAGACTGAAAAGAAGCAACAGAGAGTGGAATGAGGCCAGAATTCACTGTGTAAACATCGTGGGGTGCAGGAGGGATTTCTACTGTGCAAAGAATCCCCTCCCCCGCAGGGGGAGCTCGAATTAGCAGAGGAAAATGGGGATTCCACTTATCCCTCCTAAACAGGGATCCTGGAAGGAAGGTAGGACCTTCTTGACAATTTCCTGATGCACCTAGCATCATACGTTCAATGAGGATGGCTGAGGATGGCATGAGCCTTTGGCAGTGTAATTCATGAGCTGTTGGTATCATTATTTATATAACACTTTTCCTGGAAATAAAAAGATCCATAGTCAGTTCTTAAAAAAAAAAAAAAAACAGTTTATGAAAATACTGGATGAACTCAATTCACTCTGTAACGAGCCAGCTGCAGGAGCACAGTTGAGAAAGCTTAATACACTCCCCTAGCGCCCACCCAGGAACCCCTACCTCTGCTCCATCCCACCAGTCCCATGGATTTCCACACTCATGATACAAATCTCCTCAGTGTGTATAAAGGGATTAGAATCTGATAAGAGCCAGGTCAAAGAACGGGCAGATGGCTAATTGGAACCCTGGCCTATATCAGAATCTAGAGATGTCCTCTTCTGGCCTCTGTAGGCACTACATACATGCATATGGCACACAGATACATACATATAGGCAAAACACCTGTCCATATGAAATAAACATAAAGGTTAAAATTATAAATAATCGTGAAATTTTTCATAAAAATAAAACCATACATAATTATATATGCTAGAGGTTCTCGTAGGGAGAGGATTGCATATGGATTATAGAAAAGGCAGTTTTGAAAAGAATATTGTAATACAAATTAGTCCAGAGAGCCTACACATGAAAACACAAATACTTGCTCACACATATACACACACACATACATACACATACACACAAACACATATACACACACAAACACACATAGATACAAACACAGTACACACATACATACACAAAGGCACAAACACACACAAGCACACACATACATATACACAAACACACACATGCACACACAAACACATATACATACACAACCATATACACATGTACACACACACATACATACATACACACAAGAAAACACACATGCTGCATTCTTATTTTAGGGAACATACTCATACGGGCTAAGGAAACTGGGTCTCAACATGCTCTAATCATGGGGCTGTGTTTTGCTAAGTGGGCCACAAGCACAAACCCTGCACTTCTCTTCCTCGCCTCACTGCCCCTGGAAAAGGCTGTCTTGTCCTGATGATTGGCTGAGCAAACAGCTAAAGAGCAGTGTGGGCTAATGTAGACAAAGCCCTCCAAGAGAGCCAGGCTTGCTCCTGCAAGAGAGCAACCAACCTGCCCACCTCACACCTTCTTGACCTATTGGATACAGTTCTCCTATTTGGGCTTTTCCCTCTCCAATGAAACCGATTTCAGTGCCTCTTGACACAGTCAAAATATTAAACTTGACCAATAGATGTTTACTCCAACAGAGCTAGTAAAAAGGGAGCCTGGTGACTAGATACGGATCTCTTTGACAAAAAAAAATTGTTTGTAGTTCTCACTTGTCTCTAGAAGAGAGGTGGCTAATTTTAAATGTCTTCCTAGAGACTCTAACCGCTCAGACCCTGGAAGTCTAGGGGGCTTCCCACATCTTTCTGACCTTCTCTTACTAACACCTTCATTTGCCACGTCAGCCCCCTGCAGAAAGCCGGATGCTCAGCTGTGGAAAGACTCTTGGAGGGCTTCCCACATTTGTTTACCCCAATCCTGATGGTGATTTGAGGAGTAGGGAAGCCATCATTCTCAACAGCATCCTAAGCGAAGCAAATGCCAGTGATCGTGCCTTGCCTGGTACCATGTATTAAGAATTCTTTGAGAACTTAACTGAAAAGTAACCAAAGCCTACAGTATCCGTGATCGATTGAATGAAAACCGTCTTCCTTTTGAGGAACCTGCCCACCCTGGCACTTCAGCAGAAGGGAGGGGGAGAGGAAAAACGGAAGGAAGAAAACCCAGTTGAAACTCGGCATTTACTTGAAGAGGAGCCAGCAGAAGATAGCATATGGACAGTTGCACAACACAGAGGGAAGGTGTCGATCAAAAGGTTTCCTTGGCACTATTAAATTTCTTTGGTGGCAGCCTCGGCTGGGAAGGCAAGGTACAGAAGTTGCATTCAGGGTTCTGAGGACCGAGAGGTGGTGTCTGTGAACTTACAGGTATCGAACGGCTCAGGAATCTCACTGAGGAGGAAGAGAGGGTCCCCGGGAAGGATGGTCTAAGGACGGTGGTATGCTCCTCGGGCTTGGCGCTCAGGGGGACTGGAGAGCTGTTCAGATTGCCCCCAAGACCGCTGCTGTTGCTGCTGCTGCTGCTGTTGGTGCTTCTGGTGTACTGGTTGTTGTTGAGCTCAGGGTAGTTTCTGCCAGGCGTCTGAGTGCTGCCATTCAAGAAGCTGGTGGTGAATGGGCTGGCTATGAAGGCGGCCTTGGTGGGTGATGTGGCCTTTTTGTTCTCAGGCTCTTCTGCCCCAGCGTTCAAGTTCCCTAGAGAACTGGCTAGCCGGGAATTTATGGAGAAGCTGGGGGATAAAGCACAGGTAGGAAGGGGGAAAAGAGGCAACACTGTATACTCCTATATGTAAATACCAAATCACAGCAACCGCAAGGGAGATGGTTCTGATCCACACGGATGACTAAATGGCGTCATCACTCTTGGTGACATTAACATTCATGGCCTTATTTATACACGTCAAGCTCCTTGGTCAAAAGCAGTTAACGAAGACCCAAGAGACTGGCTTCACCACTGACTGGTCTTAAATAGAACATTTGAGAACTGTCTCTGCCAGAAGCAGAGAGACTACAAGCTGACTTAAGTCCAAGATTCAGCCCCAGACATATTCCAGCATTTGCTGACATCAAGCGTGTCTACCAGCTGAGTTGGTTCCCACTGTGCACTTTGGGTGAGGAACGGGACTGTTAGTATGCCTGAGTGCATCTGCATCACAAAGCAAAATGGAAAGTCACTAGGAGATGATGACTGTTAACATCTCACCAACCCTTCTACAGCCTGCCAGGGAGGTAGGACAAGAAGTCTCGGATCCTCCTCTCATGGATCTGCAGCCAGATTCCTGGCCCACAGTAGCCCTTTCTTACCTCAGGCTAGCGCCCCGGAAGAGGTAGAAGAATTACCTTCTTATATTTGCTCCTGAAGACAAAGAGCCTCTGCTTATCCTTTTAGCTGTCACTGAAGGGGACAAACACACTTTGGGGGTCTTCACAGTCGACATGGTTGGTTGCGGTGAAGAACTTAATCTTTGTGGGGAGAAAAAGGGACAGAGTGTCGCACTAAAGTTGAGCTACCTAAAATATTCAGCAATGAAGGATGATAAGGTCAATTACACTCAATGCCCTAAAGGGCATAAAAAAATTGAGAAAGTCCCATTCATATCCCGTTCTTCCCTTCCAGCTTGCAATTGCCCTATATACAGCCGCCATTGCTTTTTGTGTTCTTGTTTCTTTCGCTACGATTCCCTCTGATGAAATCTAAAAACATCTGATACTTCAGTCTTCAAACCTTTTAACCTCTCTTCCATCTTTACAAAGTCTAGCTAAAAAGCCTTGGCTCAGCTAAAAAAAAAAACAAAACAAAACAAAACAAAAACAACAAACAAACAAAATACAAAACAAAACAAACAAACCAAAAAAAAAAAAAAACCCCTCTAAAATCTGGCACTTGGTTCTCTGAGTGGGACCTACTAGCTACAAGATTAAACCCACATAGTCGAGGGCATGATGATCTGAGGGCTTGATGATCTGAAGCATCTCGATACATTTTAGTTGGTTCCCACTTGTCTGTACAACCCAGGTGAGGAGCAGGACCATTTATCATCTGCATGTGCAACTGTATCCATTTTTTTTTTGTCCGTGAAACAACAGGAAAGAAAAAAAACTAAACATGCTAGTCTAGCTGTGGGTTCCCTGACTAGACTGCGCTCACCCCTTTGTGTAGTTGGTTTCTCCTGTTTCTCCTGCAGGGCATCCTCTCCTTGCTTCCGTCCTCCGCCCCCCATCTCACACTTCCACCTGCACCTTCATGGACCATTTGGTTGTTTCTTCCCACAAGGAGGCTCTCCTGCATCCCCAAGCAGGGTCAGCAGCTGTTTCAGTGAGCACCCTCCCAGTACATCACTGCTCTTATACTGTACTTCATCATCTTGAGTTGTTTGTTTGTCTTTTGTTTCGCCTGTTTTCATAACTCGCTATAAACTCTTTGAGAGCAAAGACTCATCTCTCATTTCCACTCTGAAGGGCTCAGCAGGTGCCCCATCATCAGGTTCCCAGTAGGCACACAGGGGAGAGTCAGGACTCAGTCACAGCTTTAATACCAAATATCGTTTGTCCTAGGAAAACCCTATGCTGAAGCTGGACCGTGCTTTCTGTCTGCTTCGGAAAGTTGTGTTTACTCCACCCTTTCCCCATCATCCATCTCCCTCAGCACTGCTTATGCCATATCTTCCCTTAAAGCAAAAATGGCCAGGTTATACAGGGAAGTGACTCGGGCTTTCGAGAAACCCGGGCCAGTAAGAGCTACCCATTAATCACCATCATGGTTAGAATTTTCTCCTCCAGGAGAAAATGGCAGCTTCCTTGTCCTAACTTAGCAGCAATACCAGCCAATCATGTTTAGTGTTCTCGGCAGGTGCCAAAATGGATCTGGGTGATACCAGTGTCCGGGTACCACTTCAGGAGGATCAAAGAACTTTTTTTCAAGAGAGGAACACTAATATTTCCTCTTCTCATGAGTAATAGAAAGAGGAAATAGAAATAATAGAAAAACACTACACAGAGATGAACAAACAAAAAAAGAGAGTAAAGGGCGCTCACAAGTGGAAACAGATCAGAATCAGTTTCTGGGTTGAAAAGAAAGTTGCAAAATCCTTTGGAGTTTACTAGAAAGAAGGTGCTGGAAGCTCAAAAGGCCTAGAGGTCATGACCACTGCACATAGCCTGAGGGAAGGACAGGAAATGTACTTTCAACAGTAAGCACTAAAAATGTCATTTATTTCAGATTTGGAGAGAAGGCTTGGTGATTAAGAGCACTGGCTGTTCCGGGTTATATTCCGACTACCAAAATTAATAAATGAATAGAGAAAGCTGGTAGTTATATTTATTTTTATGGAGTCTGATTCTTGGAAAACGTGTCTTAAAGGTCACATATATTGACTGTGGCTAATTGTGGACAGTACCTGAAAGTCTGGGCCACTGCCCTTTGGTGTCCTTTCATATCATCTGACCTGCAAAAACAGAAGACAAGAGCTCAGGTATCACCAGGTCCCCACAGTTAAACAAAGACCACATATGGCAACTGTGTCACAGACATAAAGATGTTAAACAATGGAAAGAGAAAAACCTTGTGGATGGATACGGCCATTCATTCACCCACATTACAGAATGAACCCCAACACCAGCAGGCAGTGTGGCTGCCTCACCATCAATGTTCCTTTATCATCTTGCTTTTACACAAAAAAGATGGCTCAGTGGAAGGGTAATGGTTGGTAATGCCATGACTGTAAAGTCTACCCCATATTTGGAATTTCAAAGAATTCTAAAGAAAATTCACATCTAAACATGGCTTCTGAGATCTGTGCAGGAAGGATTGTCCCTTTGCATATGTGTTTGCTAAATTATACTTTCTTCTGATACAAAGGCTCTCAACCTTCCTAATGCCCATTAATATATTTCTTTATGTTGTGGTATAACTCTTTCCCCGATCATAAAACTATTTTTGTTGCCACTCCATTACCATGATTTTGTTACTGTTGTGAATCATAATGTAAAGATGTCATATGCAGGATATCTGATATGGGACCCCAGTAAAAGGGACATTTGAGACCCAAGGGGTCGCGACCCACAGGCTGAGAACCACTGTCCTGATATAACCAACCCTTCCACCCTAATAAGATTGCTTTTCTTTTCAACCCTGTGTGAACGATCACAGGGTTTCAATTGCCTTATAAGCAGATATCCACTCCCAGCACTGATTTTGTTGGGTAATTTCAAACTTCAGTGCAAGATGGCTTATAATTTCTCAGACACTTAGAGGAATCACTTATCCAACCCTCAGAAAGCGAAGGTGAAGTCAGGTAGTGGAATACACCAAAACTTCATCCAACCTTTCTTTCCTTCACTCTCTGGTTTCCATACAGAACCCTGGCCTGCCTTTGAGGACCTGCCAGAGCACCAGAAACCCTCTTGTGAAACTCCAAATAGAATTTAGAAGTGAGAACCAGAGAGAACTGCTCAGTAGCTCAAGACGGAATTCCAGAAACAGGGATGTAACAACTGTTTTCATAAGCATTTAAAGCGTAGCTACTCCCAACAGTGGTGAGACACATAACAGCTTGGGGCGGAGCCGTGTGTCAGAAACACAGGTAAACTCGGGATTTGTAGAATGATATTCTGAAGTGAAGAAGAAACATGTTACCCACAAATGGAAGTCCTCTATGAACTGAAAGGTTTAAAGATGAGGCTACCTAAATGCACAGGATGGCGAGGAGCGGGGCTGCCTCTGGCTTTTTAAGGCACGTAGTTTGTCTCCCTGTGTTAAGTTGTTTTTAATTTCCATATCTTCATCTTCGAAATTATTCTGAAAAACAGGCATGTCCCATAGAAAGGTCATTACAAAGAGTTTAGCTTTATACTGATATCTTAAGAGCATAGGTAACCCACAGTTACAGATAAGAGCAAATGATCTTACCAAACAGCAAGTGATCTTCCTGTTGATTGAATTGTTCGAATGTGTTATAAACTCAGCAGTAAGCACACACTCACCATTTAAATATATCGGTCAGATTCCAAGTCAAAGAAGCGTGAGGCTAGAATATGTCTATGCCAATGGGTCAGAACCAAAGAGACTGTCATGTGGACACATTAGGCTTTGGCAAACAGACTGGCTCAATCCTGACTATAATGCATCCCAGACGTTTCTAAGAGTCACTACTGCAAATCTCATAACCTACTTATGAGCATAAGTAGGTAAGATAACTGGAGACATCTACCCAGTCACGATCTGCATTAGTTAACCCTCCAGGAAGCACGCAAGCCCTCTCGGGAGTTAAAGAGCCAACAGCACTCCATCGGGAAAGCATGGTTCCTTCTGAAATTCCATAGTTTTGGAAAGTAGAAGTGGCCAGCTAGTGTTGCCCCATGAAACCTCAAGAGGAAGGGCTTCATCAGCCAGGTTCGTTGTTGTTCTATTCACAATAGCCAGGAAATGAAAGCAACCTAAATATTGTTCAGCCAACACATCGATAACAAAATGTGGTACATATCCACTATGGAATATGATTCGGCTGTACAAAAACAAATGAAATAAGGATGTTTGCAGGTAAGTCTATTTTACTATTGATAAACCGAGCTCAACAACATGGGATAACTTCTACATAAATAGAGTTCTCTAACTTTTTGTCGGGTCCTTTGGACCTATCTATGTCAAGGAGTAGAGTTAGGTCATATGGTAGACTTATTTTTAGAATTTTGTGAACTCTCCACACTGATTTTGAGAATTTACAATCCCACCAACACTGGATAAGGATTTCCTTTCCCCCACATCCCCTTCAGGATGCGTTGTCAGTAGTTTTGTTGATTATTATCCTTTTGATTCAGTAGGATAACCCTCAGATGGGAGTGTGTTTCTTAGAAGAACTGCAGAAATCAGGAAAGTAAAAGGGGCCATTGCTAGGATCAGAAGTTTGTGGAGCAATAAAGAGAACAGTATATATATATATATATATATATATATATATATATATATATATATATACATATACATATACATATACATATATATAAACATATAATGGCTCTGATGAGGGAAATGGAAAATGGGGAGGTCTCTAGTTAGAGGACAGAAATATAGACAATAAAATAATAGTAAGCATGTCTGAAAAGGTCAGAAAAAATAATACTAGTAACAAAAACCACTAACACATGTACATTTGTGTATAAATAAACAAATATAATTTAAATTAAAAAAAAAGAGGAAGGGCTTCTCATGTTAACTCGAAAGGAGAAGGTCCTGTGGGAAGATGGAAGAGGCAGCTCTCTGTCTAACACAACCAAGAGGTGCAGGAAGAAAGGTCTTTGCTTTATTTTTTCTTTATTATTTTTTTAAAAAATAATTTTTGGTATTTAGAAATATAACAGTGGAACTAACAATATAGTCTTCTTAGAAGTCGGGGAAAATATAATACACAGCAGAGGGCTGCCTGGTTTGGCCTCAGTGAGAGAAGATGCACCTAACACTCAGAGACTTGAGACCCCAGAGAGTAAGGAGGCCTGAAGGAGTGGGGTGGAGTGGGGTGGAGTTGGGGAGTGGGGAGGAAGAACGGGATAAGCAGACCAGATGGGGGATAATGACTGGACCGTTAAAAAAATATTAAAGATAATCAAAAAATAAATCTTTTTTTTTTTGAAGGAAGGAAACAATACATATATAGTCCCAGCTCATACTCCCTGGAGAAGAAAAGAGAGTCTTTTCTTAAAGAGAAGAGGAGGAAGAATGGTGTTACAGTCAGAAAATCTGGATCTAAGCCCTTTGACATTGGATGAGCTACAGGATTTGGAATTTGCCCTGCTGGGTTTTGATCACACTTCGATCCAGAATTTCCTCACTATGCCCCCTTCCTCCCTTTCAGAATAATGATGTATGTTCTGTGCTGTAGTCTGTTAGAAGTGTATCGTTTGTTTGGTTGGGTTTTTTTTTATTATTATTATTTTTTATTTCACAAGGGCTTACAGTTAAGAAAGTGTCTTGGGTTTCCAGAAAGACTTTAGCCTTTTAAATAGTGCGGGGACTGTGAAAGACTATGGGGACTTTTAAAATTGCACTAAATGCATTTTGTATTATAATATGGCTGCTAGCATGTGGGAACCAGAGAGTGGAATCTGGTGATCTGAATGGGAATGGCCCCCATAGGCTCATATGTTTGAGTCCTTAGTCCCCAGTGAGTAGAACTGTTTCAGAAAGATTAAGAGGTATGGCCTTATTGGAGTAGGTTTACCACTGGGGGTGGGTTTTGACGTTTCAAAAGGCAATGTCTCCCAATCAGCACCCCCACCCCCTGCCTCATGGCTGTTGTCTTACATATGTAAACTCTCAGGCATGCTCCAGAGCCATGCCTGCCTGCCTGATGCCATGTTCCTGTAAGCATCAACAAATTCTTCCTTCTACAAGCTGCTTTTGGTCATGGTGCTTTGTCACAGCAACAGAAAATTAATTAATTCTGACAGACAGACAGACAGACAGATATATAGATACGTCTGCCTTAAGAAATAAAACACAAATGTTAAATCATTTTACTATCAAAAGCCAACAATAACCACAGTCACTGGCACCTTTCTCCAGGATTTTTATAGCGTTATGCACGTTCCCCTCTCCCCTGTCACCCTGACATTCTCCTCCTTATGAAAACAGGTTGTATTATACACACAGCTTTGAGAGTTATTTCTTCATTAAAAGTACATATTTACTGTGCTGTTTCAGGACAAATGAAAAAGAACCTCGCCTTGTCGTTTTATAGCCCCATGAAATCCTGTTGTCTAGACAAGCCAAGTTGTTTACTTAACAAATACTTTAGGTCAGGCTGTTCTCTGCCTTTCAGCACTGTACACAGCTTTAACAAGCATCATTGTAGACGCAAATGCTTGTCAAACATCGCCCTAGCACTGTGAAAGAAACGTTCATGAAGCGGAATTGCTGAGCTCATTTTAAAGCTATCTTCTACATGCTAACCAATCGCTCTCCAAAGTATACGTCCTCTTGGACTTCACCTAGCAAAGCTTAAGAGTTTATCTTTAATATCTGAAAGCTATAAATATCATCTTAATATGTAAATTCACATTTCATTTCTAGGGATGTAAACCTGTAGGAACCAGGGGATTTGCATTATATATATATATGTATATGTGTATGTGTATGTATATGTGTATATGTGTATATATGTATATATGTATATACATACATATATGTATATATATATATTGTATTAGAAGTTCTATTTATTTTTAGAAATGTATTGGAATGTACTGCAAACATGTCCCTCTAGCTGTTCCATGGTTAGAAAGTAAATTGGTGAAGGAAAGGACCAAGAGAGGTGCAGAGTTAAGCGGCTTCTGTAACAGTCTTATGAGACAGGATGGTTTAGAGGAGGGTGCAGCAAACTGCTTGGAAATCAGGAAGAAGAAGGCAGCTTGATAAAAGATCTACATATGCAAGTAGGCTCAGAGAAACCTAGCAAAAGATAAACCATGTTATTGTTTATTTATGTGCATATTTTAGGGTATTTGAGAGACTAAGAAGTATAGATGTATAATTGTTTGCTTGTTTGTTTGTGTTTGGTTTTTGTTTTACAGGTGGGGTTTCATGCCATTCAGAATGGCCTAAAATCACCACCTAGACAAAACTGGTCCTCTGTGCTCACAAATTCTTAACCAAGTATTACACGATGTTATTCAAAAACTATTTGCCTTAAGTTACGAAATCTTCCAAACAAAACTGTATGGAAACAGATCTCTGCCTCCTGAGATGCAGAGCTAAACACATGGGCACAGCTACTGGTATAGTCTGAAACAGGTGGATAAAAACAGACGTCAAAGGAGTGCAAGGCAAATATGAGAAGTGAATTGTTAGCAAACTTAAACAACTCAAATAGGAAAGGGAGATGGGGCACTGGTGCCAAAGTTCACATCAGTATTCGGATGTTGAACTTGTACAATGTCAAAGTTAGGGGAAGACAAAGATACCTTCACAATAAACTCCTAAGATCAGAAGGGAGATTAGATTTCAGAGACTGGAGCTGTAGGTTGGTGGTAGAGCCTGAGGGCTTGTTTAGGATCTGCAAGGTTTCATCCCAGCACCACCAAAAAGAAAGAAGGAGAGGAAGGAGGCAGGAGGAAGAAGGGGAAGTGGAGGCAAAGAGGAAGGGACAAGAGAAGTTAGACGACTGAGTTGCGTTTGTTTGAGCTCACTGCACTGGCTTCAACCTTTGAGAGTTGGACTGTTTTCCCATCACCAACTCCCTGCCCCTCTATCCCAGTCGTCTGTGGGCCCCAGCATGCTTTCTAAACTAAAGCAAAAAGAGGCACCCCGAACTGTGAATCCGGGTGCTGCTACTGCTCTCCCAAAAGCCTCTGGTGGGTCCCGTTGGCATTCCCATGGGAACAGATATACCTTCTCCATCCTGAGGGTGGGAAGCAAGGTACTTGAAAGGAAATGCTTAGAGATGGAAGATGGAATTCTCAAAGAGGCAGCACTACTTTCTTATCTGCTCAGTCATCAATTCACATGGAGTTGGCTGAACACTAGCGGCATCTGCATCTAAGTAACATCTCTCCAAGTCAGGAGCATCCACTGGTTGGTAGATGGTTGCTGTAACAGAGCCCTAGAGTAGCTAAATGAAAGACTGAACTTATTGTGACTCTGAGAGAAGTGTCAGGGGAGGAGTGGGAAAAGGTCTTGTTTTAAGTCACAGAGAGTGACATATTAGAGCCACAGAATGGACTCATGGAGAAGTACAATCTGTGAACCAGTGTGCCTACACTCAAAGAACACTCGCTACAACATGTGTGTGATCTGTGTGTGACCTTGGGCAGCTGCCTGCCTTTCTCTGCCTCTATTATGTCTTTCTCAAAGGGTCTTCATTCTAGTCACTGTGCCATATGGTATAACAGGGGTTAATTCATGTAAGGTGCTTAAAATGGTTCCTGGTATACAGTGGATACTACCTAGTAGTTGTCACCACTAAACTCCTAGTTTAGCTCAAATATTTGTTTTTAAATAAAGCCCTTCACGTTCCATCTTCTGGCCACTTTCTCGGCTTCTTATGGCCCTGAATGTCACACAGAATCCTTATTTTTGGCATTGTTTTGCGTTTGAGCATGTGACGTCACCCACCCATTTGGATCTGCTCCATTTCGTGTGTCTGTTCTCGTTTATTCTTGGATTTGAAATGCTTTCTTTGTTCATTCAAATAGCATTTACTAAAACTGTGCAGCCCGGGGATCAGAAACGTGATGGGAGCAGGTTAAAAACCTCAGCATGGGAGAAAAGCTCCCAGCTCAGCAGGAGCATGGAGGGGGGACGCAGGCTGCCCCCACATGGGTGGGGAATGTAACTCACAGCACTGAAGGTCAGGTTCCACAGAGGGACAGCTTCAGCTCTGAAAGACTCCTCACAGTTCTAAGTGTGCTGAGAAATTCACCAGAAAGTACCAGCCTTTCCAGTTACTATTTTCCTGTATTTGAATGTTATAACACCATATTTATAGTGCTTCTTAATAACCAATCCAAAAAAAAACTACTGTAGAGCCACAAATCCAAACAGAATTGAGATTCTCTGCTTTCATCCTTTTATTTTTATAAAGGTAATGTTTAGAGGAATATATAGCCTCTTGTATTTTATGCACAAAGAAATCCAGAACTTCTATGGGCCATTCCTCTTCAGACCAGTACAGACGCTTAAAACACGCTAAAAATCCCTACAGCGTTCTTATTTTTCTACTTGACGTTCACAAAACACTAAATACATCGCTAAGTCCATTGAGTCCATTCAATTCCCCTTCTCTGTGCAGTGTTCCATTGAAAGGATACTGGATTATACTAGTACTAGTTCCAGTACTGGTACTGGATTAACACATCAACAACAACAACAAAGTCCAGAAGTGTTCATTGTATAAGGCATAAACTATGTATGAAGTGGTCCAAAAGCCACAAGCAAGCCACTATGCAGGACTATATCATCCGTCATGGCCTGGGCACAAAGCACAGGCTCCTGTGTCAGAGAACTTGGTCCCCAGCTGGTAGTACTGTTTCGGAAGGATGTGGAACTTTCAGGAGGTGAAGCCTGGCTGGCAGAAGTGGGTTGCTGAGAGGGATGGAGGAAGCCAGGATTTGAGCTTTAGAGACCTGCCCATCTTCAAGACCGAGTTTCTCTGCTTCCTGCTGGCTGCAACATGAATAGCTACCACATGCTCTCACTGCCTCGAAGACACCCAGTGCCGTGCCTTCCCTGCAGCAATGGACTCTGTCCCCTCAAACCGTGAGCCAAAATAAGCCCTTCCCTCCTAATGTGTTCCTTGACCGATATTTGGTCATAGCAACGAAGTGGCTGATATACTATTGTACTTGGGCACCTGAGGGGTTCCGTTTGGTTTGGTTGTTTCTTGATTTCCTCTCTCTAACAGTATAAGCACACGCATTCATGAATAGCTAAAATAAAAAAAAAATATTGATGGGTCCTACTAAAGTTTACATAGTTGAACACATTCCCCAGAGTTTATATGTTAAAATCCTAACCCACAGTGATGGTATTTGGAGGAGGCCTCTTGGTGGAGTGGTTTGACCATGAGATAGCCCTCAGGAGTAGAGGAGATCCCAGGGATCTGCCATTCCCTTCATCTTATGAGGACAAGGAGAATGCACTGTCTATGAACCAGAAGATAGATCCCCAGTTCCTTCAGCAATTTCCATCCCGTGTCCTAGAGTGAAGCTCTCCCTCACCTCAATAAGCTCTCACGTCTTTCTGACTAAAAGAAACCTTTGGAGTATGCCAAGCATTGGTTTGAGACAGCTGTGTATTCCATCTATGTGGATCCTGGAGGCGGGGGTAAATTTCCTCAAGACTCTGGTCTGGGTCAGTGGACATCCAGCTAAGGTAATGTAAATCTACACTTGCTACTTAAATATTTCACCAGGCTCTTTTATCTCTGCATGTGTGTGAGTATGTGCATGCGTGTTTGTGTGTGCATGTGTGTGTGCGTGCGTGTGCATGTGTGTGTGTATGTGCACCATGCATATGGGTACATACATGTACATACACACGTATGTAAATGTCTGATGTTACAAATTGACATCAAGTGTCCTCCTTGATTACTCTCCACTTTGATTGCTGGGGGAGATGGTCTCTGACCCCAGCTATCCAGCTTGCCCCAGGGATCCGCTGCCATTGCTTCTTTATTCTGAGATTATAGGTAGCTATCACACCTGCCCAGCTTTTCCTTGGTCTCTGCGGAATAAATATGAGAACTCTGGTTCTCATATTTACAAGATAACAGCTTTATCCACTGACCTGTCTCCCCAGCCCTCTCTTCTCCCTCTTTAGGAATATAAAAACTTAGCCCAAATCCTGAGCTTTAATTCAGGCACAGCGTTTCTCAAAGAGCTAAACTAGGGTCAGACATGAGAGCTTGTGATTATAATCCCAGCATTCAGGTGACTGAGGCAGGTGGATCTCCATGAGTTCCAGGTTAGCCTGGGCTACAGGCCCTTTCTTGGGGCCTAGGGGAGGAAGAGCCACCTAAACTAAGCATTAAATGCCCAATTCTGAAAGTGATTCTGCTATTAAATAATTCAAGACCTTTGGGCACATCCCATTCTGGAACTCTCCTTTCTTATCCACAGACGAGAATTAGAACAAATGATACTAGCACAGTTGCCTCCAGCTCCCCAAAGCTCAGACTCCAAATCCTTCATAAGTAATTTCCTGCTACTTCAAAGAAAGCAGAGAACAATAGAAAGGGAAAAAAAGCATGAGTTTGCAATCAGACAGACATGGATTGCATCACGCTCTAAAACTGAAGTCAGCCCATCTCTGGAACACGAGTTCCTTAACACCAAATAGAAATACTATCTATTTCCCTGGGTGGTAGTGCAGATTAAATCATCCTCGACAGAATGACGATTGAAAGTGGTTTGTTTGGAGAAGAGTCTGGGTAAAACAGGTTGTCCTGGCTCTGCTTTCCCTCTGCACTCTTTCGAAATCAAAATGAACTGGGGGCTTTCAAAGGACCACGTGTGCTAGGTACAGTCTCTACAAAGGCAGCATCCCACTTTTTCTTCTTGGTATCTATTTCTGTCTTCAAACGGAAACTTTACTTTTCTGTTGCCTTTCTATAAATAGTCCTTACACTCTTCATAAGTGTTCTCCTTAAATTAGGACTCTAGTTCTGCCTTTACAAGGACACCTGGTTTCTTTGCTCTGCTTTGTACTCTACAGGACAATGAGCCCAAGGTTAGAAACGTGGCCCTCCCAGGAGGCCAGGGAATAGATAAGGTCACTTGGACTGGTGATATGGTTTAGCAGGCAAAGATGCTTGCCACCAAGCCTGAGGACAATCTCAACTTGATCCCCAGAACCCACATGGTAAAAGGTGAGAGCCAATCCCCAAAAGTTGTCCTCTGACTACCGCATATGTGCTGCAGCATGTGTGCATGTGTACACATATACCTCCCCCACCCACACACCCCACACATGATGCACACATAGATGTATGTCTTTAAAAGAAAAAAAAAGATAGGTCCAAGAGATCTGTGTTCAATGCAAGAACAAATGGACAATGTGAGGGAGGTAGATGCCTCCTGGGGAAAACTCACCTCTCCGATCCTTTCTGTGCTTTGTAATTTAGATAAATTCGCACCAATAGACATGTCATCCAAGCTAGAAATAATTTTAGTAATACTTCCTTCACTGGATGGTCTATTTTTCAGTTTGGATCGAAAAATGTCTCCTTGGACCCACAATGATGCTTGTTTTCTGTAAAGAGACAGAGAGAGAAAGAGAGAGAGAGAGAGAGAGAGAGAGAGAGAGAGAGATTTAAAATAAACAATGGTCATCTTATCAATGCTATATCTTAATAAGAAAGATATTAACAAAATATTTAACAGACTAGAAAGGTGAAGTATACCATTATGTTTCTAAATAAATTAAATACTTCTAAAATTAGATGAGATTTTTAAAATTACGAACATTAGCACAGAATCTATCCACACTGGTTCACTAATGTGTCAGGCTGTACCTGTCTTCTATTGTGGTAGAAGTTATTTTTCAGAAGCTAATCCTCAAGCTGTATTTTTGAAGCCTAAGATATATAAGCTGATGATGTTAGTATACCACGGAGTCACAGTTGATCTATACCAGCTGTAAAAACACAGATTTAAAATAACCATAGTATTTCTTTCCTTTGTGCCAATGTTTAGAAAAGCATAGCCTAGACTCTCATATATCTGTACCTTCAAAGCATCCTGCCCTCACTTTTGTATACTCCCAACCTTTCTACTTCACATCAACATGCATCATAACCCTGATCTGATGCTTGACTCTTGTGGGCTTCAAATTGTAGTAAGAAATAGCAGAGTCCTTGACAGAGAAAGAATAGATCTGGAGACAGCTGATAAACTCATACAGGAACATCCAAGAACTGTTGCTGTAAGAGAGAGGCTCTGCCTCATCACACATTCAGACCAATTCAGATATATGAAACACAGAGAAAAGGGGGATTTAAGAATAAAGACAGAGCTGGTCGGTATTGGCCCAAGCCTTGAACCCCCAGCACTCTGGAGGCAGAGCAGGGCAGGTGGATCTCTGTGAGTTAAAGGCAATCCTGATCTACAGAGAAAGTTCCAGGACAGTCAGGGATACACAGAGAAACTCTGTCTTGAAAAACTATAGATAGATAGATAGATAGATAGATAGATAGATAGATAGATAGATAGATAGATAGATGACAGAATCCTTGTCCCTTAAGAAGTTCCTACTTTAATAATGGGAAATTAAACAACTGAGATCCAGTATATTGAGGTCCCGTGTCCCAGACTCATACGAGACCCAAGTCAAAGGGGCCCAGTCCTATCTAAAGGAATCCGATGTCCCCATAAACTCAGTGACCAAGTGTCTTTGTACACATGCATCCACACACATGTATGCACATACACCTCTCTCTGTATGTCTCTGTCTCTATCTCTCTCTCTCTAATCTCCTTTCTCCCTTCACTCCCTTCATCCTTTTCTCTTCTTCCCCCTCATAAGAAAGGAAGTCTTCCATAAAACACAATTGTCATGTTACAATGCAGCAGTTGCATGTCCAACCTTCTAAAAGCCATGTTGTGATGGGCAGCCTGTTTGTAAAGTACATGGGATGCCAGAGTTGCTTACAGACACATTTCTCAGAATGAATTCCTATCCTTAAACAGATGCAGGGCCCTATCTGGAAAGATAAGCAGGACTCATCTAGCCAAGATTATACCCAACCCCATTCCACCTCACCCTAAAACAATCACAAGTTGAGGAAATGGCATACAGAACACAGAGCTGTTTAATTTGGCTGAAGCAGGATTTGGGGAAGCGTCCTTGTTCATGATGGACAGGCGCCATGCTAACATATTTAAATGTATTTAAATACAGACGTTGTGGCAGCATTTTTATGGATTTAAGAGAAAACAAAATGAAGTGGGAAGAGAGGCAGAAGGACCTAAGGTGAAAAGAAATTTCCAATTCAGACATAAGTTATAAGCTGAAGAGTCAGAGCATGCTGACAGCCCTAGGGTGAAAATTGCCAAGTGACAACTTCCACTTGCTTGGTTTCAAAGACTCAACCTGCCCTGCCCCTGGAAAGACTTGATCCGAACCTGAATATTAAAGATGAATAAGGTGTCAGAGCTGAAGCAAGTGTTGCTAAGCTATGATATACACAATTGCTTCTTGAGCAAAAGGAAGCAGCCTTTCACGGAGACACCTTTCCTCGGACAACTCACCATGTCACCCTAGCTTCTGTAACACTGTTTGTTGCTCCTTAAAAGCCTCCTCTCAAACAAAAGTAGTAAAATGTGTCTTTTAAAGTATCTAACGTTGAAAACTTGGTTCTTGTAAAGCTAACACATCTACTGAAAGCCAATCTTCCCATATCATAGCTCATTTTCCAAGAGGAAAAAAAAATGACTGACTGGCCCCGTCACTACTAGCTGATGTACTTGGAAGCAGAGTCTTGTCTCCATTTGAATGCAGCCTTTTTGAGAGACGTGGCCAGGGTTGAGGTGATTGGTTTTGGCCACATCCTGGCCCAGATTTCAACTAGACCTATGTGCGACATAATAAATAGATAGATAGATAGAAGATAGATAGATAAATAAATAAATAAATAAATAAATAAATAAATAAATAAATTGGCTTCAATATGAGCCAATGTGTAGTTACTTTGGATGCTTCTTTGTAAATATCTGCTTTTAGTATAACTCAAGTCAGATGTGCTATTTTAAATATTTGTGGTTTTGAGTGCAGGAAGGCACTGTGCCGTTGCTTCTATGTGGGGCTCACTCATTCACCTCCTTAAAGGAAGCTATCACTGCATCATGTTATCCTGTCTCTTCACTGTTAACTTCAGGCTTTCCATCCAAGATACTGCTTACCAGGATGAACCAACTTTGACCCCAGTGTTCATCAGAAGCCATGATTTGATCATTTGATATCGAAACCGAACCCATTTTCTTCTAAGCTTGTGATGTGGTGTATGAGTGTGTGTGTGTGTGTGTGTGTGTGTGTGTGTGTGTGTGTGTGTGTTGTGTATGTATGTTGTATGTTGCATATGTGTATGTGTGTGTGCATGCATCATGTGTGCACATGTATGTGCATGTGTGTGCATGTGGAGGCCTGAAGTCATGGTCAGAAGTCTTCAGTTTACACGCTGTGGCAGTTTCTCTGATGAGCTCAGAGCTCACAGACAATCTAGTCTCGCTAGCCAGCTTGCCTCAGGGGACAGAATACCCTGTCTCTGCCTACCAGATACAAAGATGACGGGCCTGCCAAAGAGTCTGTCAGGCTCTTACATGGGTTCTGTGGTTCTGAACTTCGGTCGTCACGATTGCATGGTAAGTACTTTATATACTGAGCCATCTCCCCAGCTGCCTAACCCATTTCTAGTTTGGTCTAGCCATGACCAGAGGACCCATCTACTCTATGCACTTCCTACTCATGACTCAGAGCTATGACAGACACATGGGTAACTCCTGGCTCAGGGCATTCACTACTGAAACAGTCGAACAATATCAAATGGTGAACAAGAAGCAGAGAGTGTGAGGGAAAGTATTCAGAGAGTCACACATGATAGGAGAGCACGTGAAAGGTTGTATAGAATTTCTTGGAGTATAGGGGAAGGCTTTTAATCCTGAAATGCACAAGGAAACTACAAGGAGGGGGAAATCATTTGGGATAAACTTTAAAAGACTCAGGTAAATAAATCTACTTTTAGGTATAGAATTTCTATGATCAGCTGTTAGACCATCTGTGTGTCTGGCCAAAATGTACACTTTATAATCTAACACAATATTCTTTCAACTCTTTCCATCTCTGGCCATTTGAGGACACTGAGCATTGTATGACTCCATACAGGACCAGCATGCATTGCAGGTGGGGACCAGCATGCATTGCAGGTGGAGATGTAGTATGGTGCTACAGTTGTGGAAAAGAAGTTGGCAGTGCCTCCAAAAGCTACACAGAGGATTCCACATAGTCCAGCAACTCAAAAAGAACTGAGAATGGGTCCTCATGCTCACAACATCCCCATGTTGGGAACAACTCAAATGCCCATGAGAAAGTTCATGCATAAACAAAATACAGAGGAATAATATTCAGGATTTAAAAGGGATGAAGGGACTGGCTGTGTAGCTCCATAATCGGAGAGCTTGCCTTAAATGAAAAAGACCTGGGTTCTATCCCCATCAATGCAAAACAAAAAGGGGGGCAGATAAAATTCTGATGCATGCTACCAAGACTGAGCTACAAATTTGACATGTATAATTAACTATCATGATGTGGGTGAACTATGAAAACACACAAAGTAAAATAAGTCAGACATGATATGAGATACCTAGACTACAAAAATTTGGTAAAATAGAGGGCACCAGAAACAAGGAGAAGGGGTCAGTGGAGGCTTTATGTTTAATAGGTATAAACTTTTTATCTGGAATGATTAAAAAAAATTTCACAAATAGTGGGGAGGGCTACAGAATATTGTGAATATACTTAAGATAAACAAACTCTACATCTAAAGTGGTTAAAATTTTATGATTAAGAATAAATTTAAATTTTAAAAATTATTACAAAAAAATCCAAACTTTTGTCTAATATAATTGGGACAAGTATTTCAAGGTAAGCTTCTTATGACCTAACTGTTGAAAATTCTATTAATTACTGTTGACATTTGAACCCACATTTTTTAGGATTTTGTTTTCATTAGTAACTTTTTAATGTCAACTGATGAATTGAATAAATTGAAAGATTTAAGAGTAAATATTGAAAAGAAAAGCAGCAAATTATGTAACTAAAAAAAATGTGACTTTTAACAAATAATATAAAGTAAAAACTTAAGCAAAAATGCCTGCTATTTTAACAGACAAGCCATGATATTGTCTACTCTTGAAATATAATTTCTTAATAATAATAAAGACTTTAAGTTCTTATGTTTTAGAAAAGACCAAATATTAGTTGTCTAAATGTGTTATTGAAACAGTTAAACTGTGCTCCTTGACCTCTTGCTGAATGTGCAAGATTATATAAAGAACCAGTAGTGATCAAGCCTGGACAACACAACAGTTACCATGTAAGTGAGGATGTACTCGAACCTCTGATGCTCCTGCCTCTCCTTCCCAGTGCTGGGATTCCAGGTGTGTGCCACCACATAGTTCAACTGGGGGCCCCAGGCTTTTTAGCAAGCACCCTAATATAACACAATTCTAAGCCTCACCCCGAGCCATGTGTTTATGTGGCTGGGTATAGTGAACATGAAGGGAGAGTGGAAACCAGCGGACAATCTCAGGTATCTTTTTGCATCTCAATCCACGTTTTTTTTTTTTTTTTGGTGGTGGTGGGAAACAGAATCTATTATGGAGCTCATCAAGTCTCAAGACTAGCAGACTGTCAAGCCTTGGCCGATTCTCCTACCTCTTCTCTCCAGCTCCAAGATAAGAGGTGCAAGCCACCTTGCCTAGTTTTTTTATGTGGGTATTGGGGAATAATTAAAATATTAGTTTCTGATCCAGTTCAACCCAACTGTGAAATTAATTCACCAAGGTTTCTAAGCACCTATGAAAGATGTGGTATATCTTGGCAATTTGTGGCATGTGATGGTTTGAGAAAGGCCCCTATCAGCTCATAGACTTGAATATTTGGTCACCAGGGAATGGCACTATTTGAAGTGTATCATTGGAGGTGGACTTTGAGGTTTTCAAAAGCCCAAGGCAGGCGCAGTGGCTCTCTCTTTCTGCTGCCTGCAGATCCTGGTGTAGAACTCTCAACCCCTTCTCCAGCACTATGTCTGCCTGCCTGCCTGCCTGCAGTCATACTCCCTGCCATGACAATAATGGGCTAAACCTTCGAAACGATAAGCAAGCACCAATTAAATGCTTTTTCTTATGAGTTGCCACTGTCATGATACCGCTTCCCAGCAATAGAACACTAACTAAGACATGGTAGAAGAGAGTAAAAATGAGCTGAAGCCTGTTTTTAGCTGAATGTGGGGTAAGGCCCAGTGTCAGGGCACACCAGTGCATTGTGTTAGAAATGCAGACTTTCCAGTGCCACCCCAGATCTGTTCAGTCAGGATGAGTCTTTAACTCTGATATCACTGGAGCCCTGAAGAGGCTTGCCACTAACTGAAAATGCAGAACCGCATCTAACAGATGACAGCTTACAACTAATATCTATGGGGAATTTGGGAATCCATGAATTTAAGATTGAAAAGGGTTGGAGTGGGGATGAGAGGGCGATGGAGAGACGGCTCAACAGTTAAGAGCACCGGCTGCCTGTTGAGAAGATCCAGGTTTGGTTCGCATTGCCTATACCAGTTGGCTCTCACAAGCCACCAATTCCAAATTGGTGGCTCCAATTCCAAAGCATCTGCCACCTTCTTCTGGCCTCCACAAGCACCTGCATGCACACAGTGCACAGACAGAAAAGCAGGCACACATATATACACATAAAATTAGTCTTTAAAAAAAAAACTGAAAAGGGTTTCAAACACAACGCTGTTATTTTCTGAAGATAATTCAAAATAGATGCAGCACCCAGCAGGGTCTAAGGTATCAACAGCTTTGTGTGGGTTCTCTGGAGAAACTTCGAGCTGAGTGGGACAGCCTTCAAACACAGCCTGACTCCACACGTCTACAGGTTGTCTTTGAGAAGTGGGCGTTCAAAGCGGACTAATAATAAGTTATCCATGTGTCATCTCAAGAATCCAAAGGGTATTTAACAGTAGAAACATTTTGGTTTCACAGTGATATTTATAGTATAAGAGTGGTATTTTTAGTTTTAAGTTTAAGAAACACATTTGATGGGTGTTTTGCAAACATCTTTATTTATATCCCAGGGAAATCTTTAAATAGAAAGATATCAAACAAAGGAAAAGTTCGGAACTGTGGATCAGCAGTCCGCAGAAGGGCTGTCAAACCTCGCTTCACACACGCAGGTGACACAAGTAGAGCATCTGTCTACGACACATCTGTGCATCACCTGGACCTTGGTTTGTTTTTTGTTTTGTTTTGTTTTTCAAGGAAATTAGAGTATGACTAACCAGCTTTTCTACAGACAGATTTAGAACTGATACAGCTTAAAGGGCTCTGACTGACTTTTCAGTTCTGAAAGAAAGAAGGCAGTCAGCCCCTTATGCCTATTTTATAATTTGTGACAGATGGAGACACTGTTGAACAGTTTTCTCCCCTATTTCTCTCCTAATGACTCTGTTAATTATTCACGATTTTGCGTCATCACTGACTTCATACTCTTCATCCCCAGTCTGGCTTCAAAGCCTATTTTTTCCCCTTGAAATGTTCCTGGTACACGTCTCTATCTCTGCAACCCATATCTAGCTTCTTAGTAAGCCTGTCTCCCTGACAGACTGAGTAGCTTCCTTTTTAGCCTCTCTGACCCCCATCTATCTGATTCATCATGTGCAGCCTGCAGCCCAGTCTTCCCTTGAGCAATACTGGCATCACACAATCACACAACTCCCCCACGTCAAATGCTCCAAATTACAAAGTAGGACAACCACAAAAAAAGTTCAGAATAACCTTGGCTGTCCCTGGAACCTGTGCACCTTACCATCAGTATTTCCTGGCTGTGAGCTAGTTTTTGTAGATGGTCACAGCCACAGTGGTTAAGAAGAACACAAAAGTTGGAGCTTGGGCATCTAATTGCACTTTCACTGGGCTAAGACCAAAGTGTAGCCAGGACTGGTTCCTCCTGGAAGCTCTGAAGAGACAACCTGTTTCCTTATCATTCTCAGTGTCCAATGGCTGTCAGATTCCTTGACATCTCTCCACTCCTTCCACCTTCAAAGTATGCAGATGTATCCTCTGCCTTGCTGCCTTCTCCCCTAGATGACTCTCTGACTCTCATGAAAACCAAGATCCTTAATCCCTTCTGCAGGGTTCCAGTTTTCTTAAACAACTAGACACACAGGAGCAAGGAAATACAACATGCGCAGTCAGGGATAGTGTACAGCCTACCATAGCAGACATCAGACCACACACTCACACACAAAAGCAAGGAAATACAATATGTGTGGTCAGGGATAGTGTACAGCCTACCATAGCTGACATCAGACCACACACTTTAGTTGTACTAATTTTCTCAAAATTTAAGGCAGTGCCACCACTTGTAGAAAGAGGAAAAACGTATACTTTCCCCTGTTCTTCTCACTGAATATTTTTTTAAATCTCATATATGAAACAAACAAATAAAGCCTCCCCAAAATAGATGAAGGTAAACCAGTTAGAAATCATGAGATTCAAGAAACAACACAGCAGTGAGGTCTCTGGGGTTTGTTTTGGCCACATAAATCCCTTATTTGCTTCTAAATAAGCAAGTGACCCACAAATCATGATTCAATAGGATCTTTTTCATCAACAAAATCTTACTTTCTATATAGTTAAAGGACCAGAAAAGATGATCCTAGTAAAAAAAAAAAAAAAAAAAAAAAAAAAAGTTTCCACAGTGAATGCTCTGGTACAGCCAAATACCACAGTAAAACAAAAGTGGCTATATTCTAGCCCACCATAAAAGACTGAAAAGGGATCTTAGAGTCTCACCCTACAAAGCTGTCAGAGGGCAACCTCACTCCCTTCTTCCCTGATCACAGAAGCATTGAAGGCAGCCATGTAGTGAGCCAGACAATGACACCTTGCAAGCAAGCCCCACTCTCCTCAGAGGTGCTAACAGTAGAACCTGGAATTCCATCCCAGTGGACTGGCACACCTCCCTTCTCAGCCTATGGTGCCACAGGGGGCCCTCGACCATTATATTATCAGTAGAACCACAGGGAACGCTTACAACTCCAAATCCACCCAGGAGTGATAAGAAGCCCTCAGTATCAGCAAACACTGAGGGAAGAAACCCAAGTTCTGACCCTACCTACAGCAGTAAGACAGAAACTCTTGTGCCCTACCTACACCCTCAGTGAAGCAATGCAAGAAGATACATACAGGCTGGGAACATGGCTCAGTTAGTGGATTCCTTGACCTCCCAGCACCACATAAAGCCTGAAATAGCAAGGCACACCTGCAATCCTGGCACTCATGGTGTAGAGGCTGAAGAACCAGAGATTCAAGGTCAAGATTATCCTTAGCTATACAGAGAGCCAGTCTGAGGCCAGACCAAGGCCCATGAGACCCTATCTTGCCAGAAGCCATCAAATTAAAGCTAAAAACTAGCAGGTGATCTTCCTGAGATGGTTCCACCATGGACTGTACAGTTAATAATGGATTTTCTTCTGCAGGCAAGGTCCAGGAGAATTTCGTTATAGGAAAGATTCCTGCTATTAATATGCTTTTCCTGTTATTATTAATATATATATATATATATATATATATATATATATATATCACTAGGTATTAGCCCATCCTTTTGAGCACAACAATGAAGATGTACTATCTTTAGTGATGCTATAAAAAAAATAGATGATTTCTTAAATTTTAATTATGATCCTATAAGAATTCCTAAAATTATATTAGTAATTATTAAGCTCTTTTATTATAGGACTGCTATTAAGTCCTCTCTGATAATCAAAAGTGCAATGAGAATTCTGCAAGTCTTCAAATGTCATGAGTTTATTGTTTCTGGGATAACAAACAGGCATCTACAACTTAGAACATATATCAAGAGGTTGCAAAACCATTAACCAAAGGTCACAAAAAGGGAACTAATGATTTACTATAGGTGCAAGGGCAGAATATAAAATATTGACTGGGTTTATCTATACAAAACTTTCACTAATAACTTGGTCACAAAAGTTATGATTTTTAACTCTCCATGAACCTGTAGAGCTGTGACAGATGATGAATGTTTAGCTAGATAATTACTCCTAATGGATATGCATGTAAACATTCTCTGTTGTAAACTTCTTATTCGATTTATGATTTGAATTTATGTGTAAACTTGTGGTGAACTTTTTGCCATCATGTATTCTAAAAGATGTGTAAGTGCTGAGGACAAAGAGAGAAAAAATAGAACTTTTGGATTTTAATAATAATGAGAGGAGCAAGGCTATTGCCTCTCTGCTGTGGTTCTAAACATTCACTAGTGAAATAGTTCAAATAATTATAAAATTGATGGTAGATAGCAGGAATTAAGCTAACATTTCTATAGACAGCACTCAAATTGTAAGATAAAAACAATAGATCACAGATAGAGGATGGTGACAGTAAATAGTAGTTAAGTAGAAGAGTTGGGGGATGGATGAATGAATGAATAGATGGACAGATGAGTGTGTAGATGGATGGATGGAGGAAAGGACAGATGGGTGGATGAATGGATGGATGTGTGGGTGGATGGGTAGATGGAGAAATGTGTGAGGATAGATGAGTGGGTGGATGTATGTATGGATGGGTGGGTGGATGTGTGGATGGGTGGGTGGATGAATAGATGGATGGATGGATGTGTGGATGGATGGATGGATGGATGGATGGATGGATGGATGGATGGACACACAGATGTGATTGATAGATAATCAAAATTAGTAGAGTAAATCATGGGCTGACACCTTGACGGCCATGAGTTAAAATGAACTTGGGAAGCTAACTCTACAACAGAGAATTGAGGCAGAAAATAAGTACTTCCAAGTCTTCTCACTAAGAGCTTCGGGGTGCATGTTGAGAAGAAGGACAAGATAAACTCTCTTCTCGTTTGTTTACATTTAATAGAGGAAGCCATTTGTTAGCTCTCAAGTACATGGGAAGAGCAAAAGAAAAACCACTGTTTGCACAAAACAACCTTGGAGAAGGTTCAATGCTATGTTTAAAGTGGCAAGGGGGGAAAAAAGGCATTTGAAATAAAGTTTCTAAGCCTAATAACAGGAAGTATCAGGGAAAGGGTAAGCAAGCATGCTTATCCAGTGGGCCCTTCAGACTCCTATGCTATCCTACTTCCCAACAGGCCAAACTGCCTCTCATTCTGCCCCTCCTCCACACAAGCCCTGCACTAGTACAGACTTCTGCTCATCCCCTCAGCTCCCAGTCCTCGAGTAACTGCTGACTAACACTCCTAAGGCCCAAAGCACACGTGCCCGATTGCTCTATTACAGGTATCCAGCCAACAGATCACGTGAGCAAAAGATGCAAGCCAGCCAACACTGGGAACAGCCTAAATGCTCATCAGGAGGACAAGAAAACAAATCACATGTTCAAACATTCCAATGCTACCCAGCAACAGAAGGGAACAGGCACTTCTATCATTAGCACGAAAAGAACGTAAAATTTGGAAAGCTAGATGCACATACTTCTTGGTTCTGCTCAGACAGGACTGAAAAGCCTGCTCAGTTCATTTATGGTGTGACGAGTCAGAACCGTAGCCTTGTTGAGCTGGGTGTGTAATGACAAACTGGACAAGAATGGACTCGGGTGCTGGTGTTTTCTACTTCTTGGTCTTGGGAAGGTTACACGGGAGCAATCCTCGGCTAAGTCACTGACCTAACCTCTCAGCCACTCACACCTCGCTTATTATCTTCCATGAGCATCAGCTTTTGCTCTTTTTTTTTTTTTTAATTTCACTTTGTTTTCTGAGATAGTATCTTCCTATATTTTTGAGGCTGGCCTGTAACACTATGTAGCCCAGCAGACCTTGAACTTGTATCTTTCTGCCTCGGAATTCTGAGTTCTGGGGGTGTTGTGCACTACCATACACAGCCTTCATTCCAGCCTTCATTTAGCCTTCATTCCAGACTGAAACAGTGGGTGTGTTTCCACCTCAGGACCTTCATATCTCCCTGCATATGCTCAACATTCTCCTTGCTCTCCAGTGCAGAGAGAGCTGCTCACCCCTCCCTATCCCCCTCTCCCTGTTTCTATCAAATCTTCATAGCACCTACCACCAAAGGCTATCCCATATACAAATTACATATCTACCTATGGCATACCTCTCCCAATAAAAAGGCAAGAACTTTGGCTGACACTTTGTTACACCCTGGAAGCAAGAACACTGCCTGATAGAAGACTGCAGACAACACACAACTGCTGGATGAATGTGTGTTCCAGGTGCTCTATCTAAATGACCTCTCCCAGGGGCTACACCAGTTGCACGCTAGGAAAAGGCAAAACCGAGAAAGGGGCCAGAGAGGAAAGAATAAAAGACTAAAAAGTCAAGTTTGATAACTTGGCAGAATAGCCCTAGACCACAACACTGGAAAAGACTAGCTAGGAGAGTTCGAGAGAAGCCATGAGCGACACAGGCATTATCCCATGCAAATTCAAAACACCTCACAAAGCAGAAAAAAGTATAAAAGAAATCTACCTTCTGGAAGGTTCTGATTTAAGCATTACAGTACTTAGCTATGGAAGTAGGTCACTCCTGCACTCCAGTTTGCTCAGGCAAAAGCTTGGAAAACCGTAGTATGACTCACATCGACGAAGAGTGTCGCCCAAAGTCTCATAGTGTATGCATTTACTTCAAGCCAACTGCAGATGCCTCGGGACCCTAATTTCTTCTGATACCATCACAAGAGAAGGCAGAGTAAAATGGAGTGGTGAAAGCATCGGGGACACAAGCAGAAAGGGGGACAATGGTGGACCTTGACACCCTGCACAGAAAAAAAGACCTGAACCAGTAGTGACCTGGGTCCTTCAGCTGTGCCTAACAGAGAGCCTGGAGCAAGTGAGGGTTCAATCTGCCTTTTAAAGGGACAGTCTTCCAACTGATCATTTTAAGACTGAGAAAACGGCTTAAAGACATAAGTTTAGGAACATTTGGGTTTCAAGTTTCAAGCCTTGAGGCCATTTATTCAAGATTACCAAGCAGTTAGCATCATAAACTCATGGCATAAACCCCATGCTATAGATGCATAAAATTCACAATGGAAAACTAGAGGAAGCCTGTGCTCTCTTTAAGAATAAAGACCCTATTTATTCGTAACATTTCTTTAAAACTCATCACGCTCCCGTCTCATGCTCTTGAGCTGAGATTTTCCTGTTCATTTCCTGACGCTCACTTTCTTAGCAGTTATTCCCCCGTGGGTTTAGTAAACTCAGTGCTCCCTTGAGCTCAAGGATTTCTTGGTCATTTCAGATGTAAAAAGCTTACTTGGGACATCTTTCTTACCTAGGACACCTCATCCAAACTAAAGTGATTTAAGTCAGATAGAATCATTCCAACTGGAGGGCAAAGAGGGAAAGTGTGTGCATAGGGTATCAGAAGCAGACTGTATATTAGAGTTGGACTGAAGACAACTAGTAACACTTCACTGAATCCTAGGAGGCTGGAGGTGTGGCTCACTGGTTAGAGCACTTGCCTAGCATTCAGAAAGGTCTGGGTTCAATCAGCCTTGTCATCACAGCGCTCAGAAGGTGGTGGAGGCACAGGCATCTAAGTCATCCTTAGCTATATATGGAGGTCAAGGCCAATCAGACCTGTTATCTCAAACAAATGAAAATTTCCCCTCTCCTTCTGCTTGTGCTTAATATTAAGTGCTTACTATTTTAAGGGGAAACCAGCTGTTTCACAAAGGGCATTCTTACACATTGTATCTCTGCACAGCGGCCTGGAGTTGGATGGAAAGACATAAGTGTAAGTGAATTTATAAGGGAGGGATCTTCCAAATGATTAGTGTGAAGCTGGCAGCAACCCGGTCAGAATGGAAACTTAGTGAGCCTTATCTTCTTATTCCTCAATTCCTTCTCACATGAATCCTAAAATTGACGTTTCCTTAGCAGCTTGGTTGTCTCTCTAAACCCAGTGACTGATCCCAGTGACTGACTTAGTGACTGACCCAGGGACTGACCCAATGACTGACCCAGGGACTGACCCAGTGACTGACCCCAGTTGTGAGAGGTTTTTTTTTTTTTTTTTTTTAAGTCATTCTGCTTTTAGACATGCAAGCAAAAGAAAGGAATGAGCAGTGCCAAGTGGGAAGACATAAGAAAATTGCACTGTAGCCACATCACGCATAGAAAGTGACAGAAAAGGGGTAGGCAGAGATGATGGAGCTCCTCTGTCACCTGATCTAAGAGACACAAAGTACAAGATCAGAGACCTTAGCTGTCAAGTCAACAATAGTCTACCAGAAGCACCACCTTCTCTAACAATGCAGTCGTTTTATAACTGCGTCCTCAGCCAGGGAACAAGGGCTGAAAGGCTCAAAGGTGAGAAGGAAACACATTCATTGGGAAGGGGCACTTACTCTTCCAGGAAGTGCTGCTGGGGTCCGATGATGGAGCCTGGTCGGCAAATTCTGATCCAAGCAATGATTTCAGCGTGTGTAAACCTGTAGTGTTTCATGACATAACAGGCTATCAATGTCCCAGTTCTTCCCAGACCAGCTGTAAAAAAAAAAAAAAGGAAAACAAGAAATGCAGAGTGTAACAAGTGCATTCACGAAAACATGGACACTACCCTGTCCACAGACCACGCTGGATTCTAGTGCAAAGACAGCAGCAATGGCTGACATTCACGCAGTGTCTCTCGTGTAAAAATATACATTTTTCAGGCTGGAGATATAGTTTATTGGCAAAGCACCTGCAAGCATGTGCAATGCCCCTGGTTCAATTCCCAATACCAAAGGAAAAGGGAAAAAAAAAACAAAAACAAAACAGGAAACAGAACCACCCACATTTTTCTTTAACCAATGGAAAGGACAAAATGTAGCTGTCCTACATTTTAGGAGTAAGAAAGTGACATGAATTCAAGAAATGGATCTGGAAACAGAAAACTGCTGGCTGGGAAAGGACGGATAGGTGGGCAGAGCCTGGGGTGCAAAGAAGGCCAAAGGGGCCTGGGGGACAGCAATAAGGAGCAGGAGAAGAATTACAAAGACACTTTGATTGGGTCGCAATGGAATGTAAAATGACTAAAATCTCTGACCTTGAAACTCATCCATGAAAAGGTTTCACTAGAAAAGGGAATAGGAAAATCAGGTGTGGCGGCACAGACTTGTAGTCCTGGAACTGAGGAGGCGGAGGCAGGAGAATCATGAGGTTCAAGTCCAGTCAGAGCAAAATATGTGAGACTCTATCAGAAGGAACAGACAAGACGAGAGGGAAAAAAAGAAGAGGGAGATAGACAGGGAGGGAGAAGGGGAGAGGGCAAGAGAGACAGAGAAACAGAGACAGAGAGGTGACATCTAGCCAATAGCTTTGTTTATGAATAGTCTAGGACCAGGACAGTAACTTAGTGGTAGGGAGTTTGTTTTTTCATGCATAAGACTTTAGGTTCAATCCCCAGTGCTACAATAAATCAATAAAACCATTGACTTGAATAAATAGAAACAAAATATTACATTTCCCCTGGTCAAATAATGAAGACAATCTACTCTCCAAGTACTGTGAAATGCACAGTATTTGATAGGATCTGAGAAACAGCCATAGCGTCTAATGGCGTAATATACATCATTGCTTATCAATTTTTAAACCCAATCTCATTTAAGAAGTATTAAAAATACAGAAAATGAATGTCTTTATGTCAGTTTTTCCATAGTTATTTTAATTAAGTTACATTGACTTATCTGTGGTGTAAGTGTGCACAAAGAGGTCAGACAGCAGTGGTCAAGGGTCCGTTATCTCTTTCGCTGTGTGGATCCCAGCAATCAAACTCAGATGGGCAGGCTTGGCAGCAAGCACCTTTACCTGCTGAGCCATCCGGCTGGCGGTCTTTTTGATGTTACTGCTTCCCAGAAGCATCTCAGGATATTTTATTTCTAATTGCCTGCCAGGAAACTGCACTGCCATAGGTACCTATACACTGAGTGTAAATCTGTACTTTATGCAGGAAAAAAAAATAGAAAGGATTTTACCCAGCACAAGCAGTTTGCCCACTTGATAGCAACACTGCTTAGAATGGACCTCGAACGTGGCATAACAAGGACACGGATAGTCACAATCATGCCTATAAATGTCTGGCCTAGACTTCCCATTTTTCCTGTTTTAAAAGCGTACACTCACTGTTACTAGATGAGGTGTGTGTGTGTGTGTGTGTGTGTGTGTGTGTGTGTGTGTGTGTCCTATTTACCTCAAGGATCTTCTGACCCAGATTGAACATCGACATCAGTAAGAGGGTATAGTTAACCATAGCTTCAGTGGACTCTCACTTAACTATGAAGAAACGGTTACAGTAACTCTTCGGATACATCACTAAGCTTGCTTAACTGCAAGAAGATCTGCCGCTGACCATGCCAGAACAGGCACCAGAACCATCTGGTCTCGGGGGTTTCCAGTTTGGGTCCCTGTCCGGTAGAGCAGAGGGGGCTTCTTCCTAGAGACTCCCCCAACCTCTCCTCATGCAGGGAAGCTGCCTGGTACCCCAGGTCAGATTCCTAATCCTCCTCACAGGCAAGAGATGGTGCTGCTAATGTTCAAATTTCTCTGAAACTCAAGTTGCTTCTCCCCCCTTTTAAAAGGAGTCTATAATTTTAGGTCTATAAAAAGAACCTACTTAGCACTCCATCGCTGGGAGCTCTTACCACAGTGAACAGAATAGGAGTACTTCTCTAAGTTTCTATTAAAACTTTAACAGAAATGTTGAAGCACCCGTAATTAAAGGGCTCCCTGGCACCGCATGACAAAGGTGCAGGGTGCTCTATTTATAACAAACGCTCTGGACTGCCAGTCCTTCTTCTGGTTTCCAATATGCACACAACAGAGTTACAATATTGCTGTACTGTAGATGAATATTGGTGCTAGAAAATGCCCCGAATTTACAGCTGTTCCTTTAATCACCCACACTATAGACTGCAGACAAGGCCTTGTGGTGGGTTTGGTCCCTTTGCAACAAACTAGCTGTGTCTAATTTGCCCCGAGTGACGTGGCGCTGTATGTCGACACATGGCATTTTCCTTCTCTCTCCTTTCTCAGGGAGAGTTCATTTAACAAAGGATGGGAGACTCACTTCCACCTCCTCTAGTTCAGTTAAAAACACTGAGTGCTGCTCCAATTGCCAGAAAATTAAGCTGACTTAATCAGGGTAGATGTCACAGTAATTAGCAAGCCCAGGTAGCTAAGTACGCCATTAAAAACAAAACAGCTGCAATTAAACCAAAGGTGTGATGCTTACGGAAGAACCCTGCATGCCTTAACAAGGAGGAAGCTACTTCACAAGTAAGTAACGCCTGGTATCAGTGAGACTCCTCTATAAGAGCTCACTTCAAAGCTTTAAAAAAAAAAAAAAAGTGATACTGGAAATATGGGAAGAAAAACAACTCTGCCATAGGGGAAAAAATGTGTATACATTTCTTAAGAGGTAAACATTCACAGGTGGGTGATATACAAAGAGAGCCTGTATATTAACTGTCTTCCCAGTATTTCTTAGACAGGACACGCTATTGAGGTAGACACTATGTTTCAATTTAAGCTTTGTCTGGAATACACTGTTTCCTTGGAATCATCCACCACCTCTGGCTTTTACAATCTTTCCACCTCCACTTCCACTTAGATCCCTGAGCCTCGTGTGTGTGTGGGCGGGGGGGGGGGGGGGGGGAGCTGGGGATGGAGGTTGGTAAAAAGACATCCCCTGGGTGCGCCAAAGTCTCTCACTCTCTGCGCTCTGGCCACTGTGGATCGCCGCTAATTCCCACTTACTGAAAGAGTGAGTGATGCGCACGTGAACCCACAGGAGCTGCGCAGGTTCAAGCCACACAGGGTCCCAGCAATGAGACAGGGAAGCGGACACAGGGTCCCAACCCTAACCGAAAAGCTCCTTCCTGGCAATGGGAAACAGGTTTTCCCAAGGGAATCTCCCTGTTCGTATTAACAATTTCTCAGGGCAGATCCCGCTCACAGGAGTTGAACAACACAAGATGAATTCCATGTTTTTGTGGGGCTGGGGAGCTTTGTTTCCTTCTATTTTGTTTGAGCACTTTTTTTTTCATCTTATTGGGTTTTTTTGTTTCTTTTGATTTTTGTCTTTTGTTTTCTTGTTTTGGGAGAGACAGAGTACATGAGGTTGGGTGGGTAGGGAGGTGAGAAGGATGGGAAAGGAATTGGGGGAAAGGAAAACATGATAAAAACTACTGTATGAAAACATTTTAAATAAAAACATGAAAGCTATGTCTTTTTCTCCCTTGAGTCAGTTAGTCCAAAATATAGCTTATAAATATACAGATATACACATAACCTTGTCATAATAAAACTGACGAGGGAAAAGGCAAAATTAATCTCCTGGGGGAAAATGATTTTTGTGTTGTTTAAATAGAAAACTGAACTTCGAAAGGGATGATAGGCAGATCTCATACTAAAGCTTCATTACCACAATCCACAAGGTCTCAGGCTCTGATGCGTGAGATACAGGAATGGTGGGCCTTGTCCTGTGCAACCTCTAACAGTATGGGACACCACCATGTTTCCAGAGTTAGGGTCAGAGGCTGGGTCCCAACTGCCCCCTCCCCAGCCCACCTCGAAACATACACACACATACACACACACACAAATACAAAGGGCCAAATACAGCCAGCCATCCACAGTGGTCTAATTAAAGACACATTTAAGAGTAGGAAACAGAAAGGGGGATTCGTTCAAGGTATTATAGTGAGGAGAGTGACCCCTTAAGACTTGCAAAGTGACCCAACAAGCCCCCTAGCTGGCTTCTCCCAGCAGGAAAATCCTGAGGAAAATCCAGTTTCGTGGGGTCCATAATCTCAACAGCCTAATAGTCAAACGCAGCTGGCACAAGACTCTATTTAGAGTCCTTTCATTCCCACGGGAGGGTTACAATACAGCAAACTTAGGGTGCCAAAGAAACGTTCAGAACAAGCCAGCTCTCTACCTCTGGGAGAGACCAGAAGCAAAGAAGTAAGCAAGGAGCGCCTTTCTAACAACCCAGAGAGAGGCCGGTCCTGCAAGCCAGGGTCTTTCCCACACAAAGAAGGGTGAGGGAATTGCTGCATCAAAGGTGGGTGCAGCCTGGCTTTGGGAGCCATCCCTAAATCGGGGGCCATGTGCGCGTCGCTTCCCTGTCTTCCAGGCTGCTGGGAGAACGCAGCTTCACATCGCTGCTCACAGCTCACTTGTTCAGCAAAGTTCCTCCACCTACTCAAATCTTAAACATAGAAACAAGGGCCTACAAAATGGCATTTTAATTTCTGTCAGAACCAAAGCCGCACTGTCTGAATAAGGCAGTTACAGCAGCGCTCCGCACATGAAAAGAACAGTACCATCCCCAACACCTACTGGCCGATTTGCATAACGTGCTACAAAAACCCTTTGTGGACACAAAGCCAATGTGAGCAGCGCCACCTCGCGACACTGTGAAGAGCTGCGAGTGGCACGCCAGAGACTCCATTCCCAGGAGTGATTTGTCTCCGCTGAAATTAAGATCACCAAACTAGAAACCCTACAGTGGAATCTGAGCTTCTTCCGACTTTAACGTAAGCTCAGCTCAATTTTAACCGGAAATCCTGCATTCTGATTTGTTAAAGCGGGGACCTACACTTGGTCTACCTGACCTGCATCAAAGTGCCCACTCCGGAAGCCAGGTATTCACTTACGCAGAAAAGTCTTCGAGTTAATTCTGAGATAACCCACATCAAGTAATGGGTGGGAAGACCCTCCAGTCTATTAGGCATAAGACTTAGGGGAGGGGCGGTGGGAGGGTGGAAGAGTAGAGAGACCCTTAAAAGAAAATAATCGAGAAGAACTAGGAGAATAGTCAGTAAGCCTGCCAAGCAAGAATGGGGTCCTGCAATTAGAGCCCCAGGATCCACAATAAAGCCAGAACCCAGATATAACCCTGGTGCTCATGAATGGGGAGGGTGGAGAGAAGAGAATCCCTGGGACTCACCAGCCAGTCAGTGTAACCAAAAAGGCAAACTCCCACTTTAGTGAAAGACCCTGTCTCAAAAATCCAAAATTGGATGACTAAGGAAGACTTGAGTTGTCAAACTCTGGCATACACACACGTGAACACACACCAACATGGAAACACTAAATATCAGATGACGGGAGAGTATGAAGAAAAGATCAGTTCTGAAGGGAACGAGGACAGGGAACCAACAATTCCCTAAGGAATTAGTTCCCTAAGGAAAGATAGTTTTTCTGGCCTACCGACACCTCTATGTTTCTTCCTGCTTATGATGTTCAGAGTCAATGGGCCTGGACTCAGAAGAATCCCAAGTACATGCAGTGACTTGTCTGAAAAGCTGGGCCCCACCAGCAAGGCGATTAATCCTTTGGAGGGATTATTAAAATGGGCTCGTGTTCCAACTGTCGAACACAAAAGAAAAACGTCCCACTGTATTCTGTCGCCAATAGGTCTTTCTCATTAGTAGGTGAGTTCGGGCCCACCCTTCCCCAGCACAGCGGGCCCCTGGGAACGCCAGCACACCTTTGCAGTGGACCGCGATGGCGCCCTCCGTGTTCTCACAGATGTTCAGGAATCTTCGCACGATGTTGTCGCTGGGGGTGCTGCCGTCTATGAAGAACAGGTCATAGTGCTCGAAGCCAGCGTCTGTGAAGCGCTTCGCCTCATAAATCTTTTTGTTCAATCTCACGATCGTAGTCACGTTGTTCTTTTTGAAATACGGAAAGTAGGCTTCGGGAGCGTGGAGAGGGTAACCTACAGGCAAACAGGGACAGTCAGCAGAAAACCACGTCCCACCTCACATAAACAACGAAGTGTTCAAATCTCACAGAATTAGGAGGAAAGAGTGTCTCTGAGAGTGTGAAAGGTCACAGAGGAACCATCAAAGTAGCGGCTGGCCTAACTGTGAACGCCAGAGGCAGCTACAACCTACACACACACACACAAAAAAAAAAAACCTCTGTGTTTTGGAAAGAGTTGGAGGAAAATGGCAACCTTAGAATGCGAATCCAAGAAGCATAATCTTGGAGGCCCCACACAAAGGCAGTTCTGAAGTACTCAAATGTACAGAGCAGTGCCTGGGGAATTTGGGGTGACATTCCTTCTTGAACATTATTCTTTACTTAACAGATTCGTTTCATCTACAGCTAAAGCATTTTTGAAGCTTAGAGGTACAGTTTCCATCTATAGCACGACTCCCTGTAAAAGAGGGTTATGATTAATTATCATTTTGCAATGTCCAAGTCACAGCTTGTAAGATTTCTCAAAATGATCTCCTTCAAATAACAGCTGGGAACTGTGGAAGTGGAGGTCAAAGGGTTCCATTAGACAAGAGGATATGATCAAGGGCCCCAGTGCCCAGCGTGTTGTCTATAGTTAAAAACAGCACACGGGACTGGATCCATGTGTTAAACTCTATGGCTCTTTCATAGTATGGACAGTTTTAATCAATCATGTGTAACATAAATATATACATGTCCAATGAAAATATTAGTATTTCAAGGGAAAGTTAAGAGAGCAACTTTTGGTAGACACTTTCTTTATGGTGGGGGAGACAATTTCCAGATGCCCTGACATGTCCCCCCAGCAAGCAAGCATTCTTGGGAGCTTCAGAGGCAACTGGGTCACTAATCTACTCTTGGCTGGTCATCCAAAGTGACCAGTGGGAATTTGGGCCACTGAAAACCTTGCCTTGCAGCGCCCGGGGTTAAGAGGACTAATTTCCTAACACACCAGTTACCACCAATCACTCACTCAGGATTCACCCATTTGGGGTTCGCCAGTTGCTGGCAGATTCTTGGCAGACCAGGCAAGTGAAGTGACCTCGTCAGGAGTTCACAGGGATGATGTGCCCCAGAGACTGAGCTAGAGGGTTTCCATACTGTGCTCTTGGCAGCATGTCCTGCTCACCCGGTTATTTTATTTTATTTTATTTTATTTTATTTTATTTTATTTTTTAATTTTCTCTCAGCTCCAAGCCAGTCTTTGTATTCTGGGCCTATCTACCACTCCAAGCAGACTACCTTTCTAGCATCCATCCTGTTTGCTCTCAGAGTAGGAGAGATGACAGGACAATGAAAGAAAGCCTTTCTTCCCATCTGTCAGTGCTTCAGCCAGAACTCCCATCTTGGCTTGGCATGCCTTGAACTGGCCAGATGTCTTCTCCGACAGCAGAGGCTCTGGGTCTCTCTGTTCCTCAAGCCCCAAATCCACACAGCATTGGCATTCCCTTCAGAGCTCTGAGGACCAGCAGAGGCTCTTCCTCCATGTGCCTCAGTCCACCCAAGTCCCCTTTGCTTCTTTCACTACCTTCTCCATCACCCTCTGCATCCTTCATTGCTGTCTTTCTTGTTAGTCTCACTGTAACAAACTCCCTGCACTAAATTCCTCTGAATGACTAACACTAAGAACTCTGACGACAGATGCCAATGGAGATGTATGGAGAGTGGGACCCTTATTCACTGTGGGTGGGGTGCAAACCAGTGATAGCCATTGTGGAAATCCGCATGGAGATTACTCAAAACATTAAAAACAGATGGACCAGATGACCTAGTGTACCACTCACAAACATATATCCAAAGGACTCAAATCCTACCACAGAGATATCTACACATCCATAGTTATGGCTTTCCTGTTCACAATAGAAAAGATTTGTACTCAGCCTAGATGTCCATGAATGGAGTGGATAATGAAAATGTGGGACCAATTCACAATGGAATGTTACTCAGCTGTAAAGAAAATGAAATTTCCTGGGGGCGGGGGGAGATGGATGAATCTGGAATGTATAGCATTAAGTGAGGTGACCCAAACTCAGAAAGACAAAACCCACATGTTTTCTTCCATCTGTGGATCCTAGCTTATAATGTATACATATATGTATGGAAATAATGTAGTTACAAATAAAGCCTAGAAAATTAGGAGAGAAAGAGGGGGTGAAAAGAGATGCTGATGCTAAGGAAGCAGTGGGAAAGGATGGGCATGTTTACAGGAAAGTCGGAATCACTCAGGGAAGTAACAACATAGAGCTCGGGTATCAGCGGTGGGAGAGATGATGGAGGGCTGGTGTATCAGCCATGGGAGAGATGATGGAGGGATGGGGTATCAGCCATGGGAGAGATGATGGAGGGATGGGGTATCAGCGGTGGGAGAGATGATGGAGAGATGGGGTATCAGCCATGGGAAAGATGATGGAGGGATGGGGTATCAGCCATGGGAGAGATGATGGAGGGATGGGGTATCAGCCATGGGAGAGATGATGGAGGGATGGGGTATCAGCCATGGGAGAGATGATGGAGGGATGGGGTATCAGCCATGGGAGAGATGATGAAGGGATGGGGTATCAGCCATGGGAGAGATGATGGAGGGCCGGGGTATCAGCCATGGGAGAGATGATGGAGGGATGGGGTATCAGCCATGGGAGAGATGATGGAGGGATGGGGTATCAGCTATAGGAGGGATGATGGAGGGCCAGGGTATCAGCCATGGGAGAGATGATGGAGGCCTGGGGTATCAGCCATGGGAGGGATTATGGGGAAGAGACTCTACTTAAACACACTTCTTTCAAAAATGCAATGATAGCTAAGACTGTGTGTGCTAATTCTAAAAAACTAAATGAATAAAATTTTAAATGAGTAAATAAAAATCCCTTCTGGCTGGAATTCCTGGGCATGGGTCCTGTTCTTCCATGTGGACCCTGCAGATACACTGTTTCTTCTGACTACTACCCATCCTCGGTTCTCCAGCCTTCTCCAGCAGACTCATAGGACAAAGGGGAAATGACTTTGGTTGCAGTGAGGGAACAGAAAAGCTTTTTTACCATTCAAGGAATGGCTGAGAGACAGCTCCGAGTCACAGGAAGCCCTGCTTGGCTGTGGAGAACCTCTGCCACAGGCTCCTGTCACTCACCTCATGAGGGCCCCTGCCTGGTTTGATGCCTATCTGGATCCCCCTTATCACCAAGGCATGAGAATCGCTGTTCATACATGAGCGTCCATGAGAAGTAAATCTGGGCGTGAGCTAACAAGCCTAAACTATAAGAGAAAGCATGGGTGTCTTTTGAGAAGGAACCTGGGGCATACTTGTAAACTTGTGGTATCAGGACATTGAGATAATGATGATGACAGTAACAATACCTAATCTTATTGATCACTTGCTATGCCCCCAGGAGCCAAAGTACCCTATATGGATTATCTCATTAAACCACACAGTCACAGAATAACTAATGCCTGGATAGCTTACCAGTCTATGCTCACATTGCTAACCATCGTTTAAACCCTGTAATTCAAATTCTAGCCCCTGTGCCGGTGACTATTTCTGGTAAGGCTCAACGCCATTCTCTTTATCAGGACATCAAGTAAGAGAACAGGGCGGGTATTTTTTTTTAAAGGACTTTGAATTAAATAAAACCAAGAAAAATCATCCAATGTCTTATGACCTCTCAGTGAGTGTGTGGCGGTGTTATCATCATGTTCGGATGCTTGTGAGGAACTAGTTAGACTGGTTGCTCACTCAACCCTTACTCTGTCTTGCCACTAGATGGAGACATGACGTCAGTGAAGCACAGGATCCAGAGAGTTAAAGACAGGCTAACCAAACAATTTCAGAGCTAAGAGACTTGAATTTATCGTTTCCCAGACCTGTTTTAAAGTTAGGAACGTGGAGGAAAGCTGAGTAAAATGATTGTTCCAGGTATAGTAATATGGTAGCCAGTTCATCGTGATAAAAAAAAAAAAAAAAAAAATTGTGTGGCTGCTAAGGGGCCTGCCACTTTAAGGGCCTTCACCCATATCTCTAATCCTGTCCTCACTAGCTGCCCAAGATGTGGATCTGTTCCCTCATTGGGCTATACAAGGGAACTGATGCTTACAGAAGGGAGACCGCTCACTGCAGTTTCCACACCCAGTAAGGGACAGGGGAGCCTCCGTTTTTTCTAGTAAGAAATCCCTCTCACCTTCCTCAGAAGATGTGGTTTCTCAAAATAGAAATCCCAAGTTCTCATTGTAACTAGATCAAAACTACTAATTAGAAAATTAGTCTAAGCTCAAAAAAGTATTTACAAAGTAAAAATTCTCTACAGGAATTATGGAGCTTCTAGACGCCATCACCTCTTAAGATGGAGCCTCTAGCTCCGTGGTTCTCAGCCTGTGGGTCGTGACTCCCTTATGGGTCCGATGACCCTCTCACAGAGTTCCGTATCAGATATTTATATTACTATTCATATCAGGAGCAAAATCACAGTTATGAAGTAGCAATGAAATAATTTCATGGTTGGGGGTCAGCACAACATGAGGAACTGTATTACAGGGTCACAGCACTAGGACAGTTGAGAACCACTGCTCTAGTTAAACATCAAGATTTTAGCTACAACAGTCCAAAATAAAACCGCTTCAGGTATGTGTGCTTGCTAGAGTTTGGCTCTCTGCTCATGGTTTGGCCAGTCTCTGACTCAGATCCTTCTTATGCTAATTCATGTATGTGAATGATCTGTTTACAGCAGTCTGAGAGCTTGCGTCTGAAAACTGGGGCACAGGGAGCTGGAGAGATGGTTCGAAAGTTAAGAGTATGGGCTGCTCTTACAGCAGAGTGAAGTTGGGTTCCCAGCACCCATGTTCAACAGCTCACAACCGCCTGCACCTCCAGCTCCAGGGAATCTGATGACCTCTTGTGACCTCTGTAGGCAATGTACTCCGTGTACACACCACCCATGACATCATAACCCCCCCACCCACACACACACACACACGTACACATAATTAAAAATAAAATAAACCTGCTTTTAAAATAATAAAAAAATTAAACATACAATAAGTTTAACATTTAACACACAAGTTAATACTGTTCAATTATGAATAAATATTCATCGAAGGATATTAGCAAAGGAAATGAATTATATACAGAAATACATTATGGAGAACGAGATGAAAGTAAACTACAATAAACTCTTACGTGACAAAGGAGAAAACAACCTACCATTTTCAATCTTGCTTTTAGGATGTGGCCCACTAAACGCCAAAAATTTTCCTGGAACGATCCAGTTGAAGTCCCCATTTTCAACTCGCTGGGAGAATTTTGTGGAAAAAGAAAAGAAAAGCAGTTTATAATGTTTGCAGAGTTTAGGAAGTCCTTACAAATAACGAATCACACCATTCGGTACTAGACTAATCAGACTTACATAAAGGGAAACTAATATAAGTTTCAAGATGCACCTTTTATACAAAACACTAGCGTGTCACCTCATTTAAGAAAAGTTTCTACTCAGATGCTGAAAAATATAGGCTGTATGATGCTTGTCTTAAAGTAAACTTGTCTCCTGGTTAGTCTACAATGAAATAAGATGAAATTTTTATTCCAGAAAAAAAAAAATAATTAGGTCGAGGTAAGAGAAAATAAGAAATATAAGGACTTTCATGGACATGGTGAGGAAGCTTTAAATGATGAGAAAACTATAAATATCTGGGTCACGAGAAACACATTCACTTTTTTTTCTAGTTGTTTTGTTTTTGTTGTTGTTGTTGAGGGGAGTATTTATGCCTACAGTCAATCTGGTTTAAAGACTGGCAAAGGGCAGGAAGGAGGAAGGAGGCACCATAAACCTCTCAGCCAATCTCCTGCAGGGGGCGCCAAGCCCAAACAATGACTGGCAATAAAGGCAGGTGCTTCTAGCTCTGGCTAACTGGTCACTCTGGACCCCTGACTTACTGGGTCTGAACATTCAAATAGACTTTCCAATACATTCTTTCTTTGAATGTTGACTATCCTTAGATAAGTTTGTAAATCCCATGAACCCAAATAAAATGTACCTGCTGGCCGACTGATTAATAATTGTCAACCCTTGGTCAAAGAACTTAAAGTGCTCATTGGCAAAGGCCTGCCTACAGACCAAAAAATGGCTCACCGTCCCACATTCCAGTTCCTCCTCCCTTCCTCGTTTTCTTCCTTGTCCTTGTGCTACTAAATCATCCTCACTGGGACAGGGATTGGGTTACACCCAAGACTTTGCCAGTGACCAGAAGACTTCTATGTAATGCATAAAAAAAATATTCACACCTCCACACCCAACTCCACCCCTGGCCCAAGTCTCCATCTACGTCAGGAAAGCAACAAGTTTCCATGTGAAGAACAATTCCTCTGGCTTACAGTGAGGGCATATGCACCTAAGCCAATTAGAGCTTGTACTCTTTGGCAAGTACAAAATAAATATGTATTAAATATGCCAGAACATTACGGCAATCAGAACCACTACCTCATTTATGTTATCCATTGCCATCTCCATGAAAACCAAAACTTGACTGGCCAATTTCTATTCCTAAAGCACAGATATATCTTTCCAATCATATAAAAAGATATATTAACAAAAAACTCTTTATATGACATCTTGAACATGTATCCACTATAGTAACCCAATGGTAATAAACAAAATCTCTTTACAACACCCTAAAAATCTTAGAAATGAACACACAGATGTGCAGCTATATCTTTATAAGAACTGGAATAAAGACTCAAATGTATGACTTTCTGCTAAGAGATTAAATGGTTCCTTGTTTAAACAGACTAAATGAATGATGTGATATGCCCCTTTACTTTACACTTTAAAAAGTCAAGAATAAACATGAGCTTCAATCATCAAAAGACAAAAGCATGTCCTTATCAACAGTAGAAGACAGTGGCTTTCTGTGTTCACTCTTTCTGTATCCTTGGCCACCAAGGAGGACAGATGAATATATTGAATTACATCTGTTCATTTTGATTATACATATCTGTTTAGTTAAATAGTAACCTTTTATAGTAGACCATATGAATAGAGACAGTGAAATAAATCCACTGTAATTTACCAGCAAGATCAATTCACTCACGAATCAACAGAATCGTTTTTGTAAACCTTCCTACCTAAAATGGTAAATATTGGGTAATACTTGGTTCTATTTAGCAGCCTAGGAGATGTTGGTAGAGTTAAACAATAAGATCTTAGATTTAAATTTGAAAAAAAAAAAAAGTCACAGCTTTTAACTGACCTCTATAAAAAATTACTCTGATAATGTTTCAGAACAATGACCTGTATGTCGCAGGATATTTGATCACATTGTGAACCCCAATTATTTACTGAAAAGCCTTGTTTCTAGTTGTGGGGTAGCTCAGCCCTGAGTACACACCTTTAATCCCAAACAATGAAGGTTAAGTTAGTTTGTAGAAGGAAATGCCCATGTTTGAAAGTGATGTCTAATTGAGTGGCAGACAACAGCGAATCAGAGAAAGATTTAATAGAATAGGATATGCCCAACTCTCAGAAAAAGAGAGAAGAAAGGAAAACTACTTAAGGACCCGTGCAGACAGGAGGAGGAGGTAAGGACCAGTGCAGACAGGAGGAGGAGATAAGGACCAGTGCAGACAGGAGGAGGAGATAAGGACCAGTGCAGACAGGAGGAGGAGGTGGCTTTAGTGGGACAGTTTTATAGAGATCGGTTGAAGAGAACAAGCAAAACACAGGTCAAAACAGAATGAGCCAGAGAATGAGAAGGAGCCAGAATATTAGAACAGATTGCCGAAATTATTTTGAGGCTAAGCAGAGCAATTCAGGAGAGGCCGAGAGAAAAGTAAAATTGAATCTGTCAACTTAGAGAGGAGTTTGAACCAGAACAGCTGAGTTGAACCAGACAGCCAGATTTCAGAAAGAACTAGGAAGGGGAGAGCTTATTCAGCAGTAATTCTCAGAGACTGAAAACCTTCTAGATTAGACTGTATAGAGGCTAGAAATTTCCAGGACTAGGCCTAAGTTACCAGACAGAGGCAGTAAGCCTCAGAGATGACAATTACATCAGGCGACTGAAAGTTACTTTACATCTGTGTCCCTTTCCCGGTGATTTCCATAAATGCTAACATGTCAATGACATAATATTTAAAATGACACAAATCTGTTGTCCTGATTCAACTTCAAAGAATCTAGATCAGGCAGGAACCCTACCACATTTTGTAAAGAAACACATAAGTGGGCATGAGACATGAACGTCGATTTAGTGTCAGCTGATGTAAAGCTCCCTACCCATCAAACACCAGTTAGAAAAGCCACAGATGATCTATCCACACTGCAAGATGAATGGCCCATTCCTACAATGGAAGTGTTAGATGCCGTAACTCACCAAACTGTACGATTCTCTAGTTCAGATTTCCCTTGAACAGCTAACTTGCTGTTCCTAAAATGGAATTTGACCCCAGATCATAAATTTCTACACTTGCAGAGAGTGCATTTATGTCTACAATGTACTGGTCACAAAAGTACAAACACTTGGACTTTTGCCATCATTAGGCCCACAGTAAACACAGAAAGTCCCTGGGGCTGATGGGGAGACTACCAACACAAGTTGTCTAGCCTGGCAATATGTGTTTTCCATCACTCTACCATGCATGGTTTCCCAGAATACATATGTCAAAAACTGGAACCTTAGCAGGAGAGATGGCTTGGCAGTTAAGAACACAGACTGCTCTTCTAGAGGACCTGGGTTCAATTCCCAGCACCCACATGCACATGGCAGCTCTTAACTGTAACTCCAGTTCCAGGGGATCCAACAGCCTCACAGAAATATATACGTAGGCAAAACACTGATGCACATGAAAATAAGTAAATCTTTAAAAGGAAAAAAAAAAGACCGTAACTTATTGCTATGCACAAAATAATAAAAGGGATTCTCGGTGCTTTTATTTGGGATTGACAAATACCAGCTATGATGACAGCAAACATGAGGTACATGCCCACTCTGCGGGACAGTACACTATGTAGCTCATTTAATTCCCATAATAAGCCCAGGAAGGAAGAGCTTCGACCATCTCCACTTTTTCATTAAGGAAACACTGCACTACATTGGCCGCACAGCATCCAGGATGGGCATCAGCCAGGAGGCTGCAGAAAGAGTCCTGTGAAGACTAAGACAAAAACTTCACTGTCCTTTCAAAAATTAATTTAAAGATTTCTTTTGCATTTTCCTAACCTCTGAGTCAATAAATTTACACTGACGGGACAGCTTTATTACATAAATATAAATAATGCCATGAAGCTGGACCCTTTATGAGTTTAAAGCATAGTCAATATTTGAGGAGTTGGGTTAAATTAAGTTCCCATGCCCTTTGGTGCTAGACAATCACCAAGCTCCAGATGATCGCTTCGGTTCTACTTCTGAATGAGAGCATGGTGGAAGAAAGGGGGTGTGCAGTGTGGGTTGACTATCCCCCCTCAACTAGTAACTACAGGAAGTGGGAGACATAGTGGTAGACAGACAATATGTCAGAAGACAGACCATGAGCAAGGGAGAACAATTGGGTGGGGATATTGATATTTGAGAGATTGTTCCAAAAGCTCAGGCCAGTGAGCGCCTCTGCAGCCTGTCATTCTGCATTCAGCCTCAATGCTGGGCTGTGGGAACTCCGCTGGGCAGACGAAACGCAGGATGCTAGGCTGGTTCTTGATGAGAGAGACAGTTCTTGGTTCCAAACTGTTCATCGTACAGAATAGGTGACTACCACTTCCTCAGGGTGGACCAGAGATTAAATCCCTTTTGCAGGAAGGAATGTCCAGGAAGGGATGCTTATTGGCTAAGCCCTTGGGTTAGCCCTTGGGGGCCATCTAGATTCCTCATTAGCATGGAGAACTCTGTTCTGTGTTATGTGTCTCTTTCTTTATGTGGGGGGCTGCAGTCGTGTGTTCCAGGCCGGCAATCTCGTTGGAGGTAGGGGAAACACCTACCATCCTCATGTATGAGGTAACAGGGATTCTGAACCCACTCAACCTTACCAAGTTTCCTGGCATGGTCCACTATCTCACAGCAGACTTAACTACAGGATGTGAAAATCCTGTATGCTTGCGGATGTCATTTTAATGATCAATATAAGGCCTGGGGGACAGCAGTACACATGTTGTTATTGACACTTAAACATCAGTGAACTTGAACCATAGAAAGCATGTTCACAGAAACCACGAGGTCCTATAACATCAGGGTTTCAGGGTGGGCAAAGGGAACCAAAAAAACGGCTTACAAGAAAGGCTGAGAAAGATGACCAGAGATTGCAAGAAGAGAAATGCAAGAGCCACCGCATTCCAAAATAAGGAAGGAAATTCCTTCACAGAGATTGGCCACAGGACCAATCTGGCCTGTTTGGTTTTGGACTCTCTTGTGTTGGCAGGGAAATCAAACCATAATAGTTATAGAGATCACACCTCAAATAGTTTGGAAGTGATGAAGGAGGGGAGGAGGAAGAGGAGAAAGAGGAGGAAGAGGAGGAGGAGAAATCTATAGTCTCAGCACTTGGAAAGCTGAGGCAAGATGTCTGCTATGAGTTCCAGGCCACCAGCACTACAGTGAGACCCTATATCAGGACAGCAAAAACCAAAACACACAAAGACACAGAGAAAGGAAAGAAATAAACCAAACAATAACTAAAGAAGAAGGGGAAAACGTAAAAATTTTTTTGGAGAGGGAAACCTTACAGTCTTATAGACTTATCTGTAAACAATGGGTGTGCTTTCTAGCACATGCTGAAGCCCTGGGTCCCTCTCCAGTAGCAGCTGTAGTGGCCAGGAAAGAATCTGGCTACCTTAAACTTGTGGCCTTTCAATGGTGAAATAAATACAAGATGACTCCAGACACATGCCTCAGATAGTTCTCACAGTCAGATCCCCGTGGGAGGTGCACCTTTGTAATTGCCCCAGTTGACTGAGGACATGCCCACACATCTGCACTCTGAGGCCTCCTTGACCCTGGTTCTGGGGCAGGAGGATACAGCCCTGCCCACAGTATATGAACAAGAGAGTATCAGAGGCCAAGCAGCATCCAGATTCCAGTCCAGTTTGCTCTACAGAGCCACTCCCAAGCACAGCCTTGCCTCCTCACACACTGACTCCTGCTGTAAGCCAGAGATGGAAGACATAACAACTGTCACCGATTCTCACAGAATGTGCTAAATTTAAGAGTCAACATCCACTGGTTACAGTACGACAGTTTTCTGATATAACGAAGGACGTGGTCAGTAGAAGGACTAGACAGTCTCAAATCATACCATAAACTAAGTTCACATTGCATAGGAATCCCGATCTTAGATTCACCAGTGATCTGTGTTGCACATAACTGATTTTTTTTAAAGTTATAAATTCTTGCAGCATAGATGAGCCAATGATGAAACTATTCTTAAAAAAAAAAAAAAAAAAAAAAAAAAAATTCTAAAGAAGTATTCTAACCCATAGTGGATATGTTCCCTGGAGAGTTACTACAAAAATCAGAATGTGTTCTTAATTAAAAGTCTCTGTCTAGGGAGTTAGCTGTGAGATTGTGTCTCCTAGTAATACCAGAAACTACGCTCGAAAGGTCTCACTAACGTGACTGCCCGAACACGAGCTGAACAAGTATAATGTCAATGAGCGCCCCAAACTGGATGGATTCCCCAGGACGCTTCAATTCTATACAAAGAACTGTAGGCAACTGACAGAATCCTCAAATGGGAGAGGTGTTCGTCCCCAGGGAATTGGTTGTCCAATGCAAAACTGTCAGCCCTGAAAACATACATACAGGTAGCATTATATGGATGGAGCAGACTATATCTAGAAATATATGTGTGTGTGAATACACACACACACAGATGCATGCAATAACAATGACAAAAGAGACCGTGAATTTGAAGGAATGTGAGGAGGGGCATATGGAAGGGAGGAAAAGGAAAGAAGAAATGTTGTTATTAAATTATAATCTCAAATATTTTAAAAAAAACAGTTTTGGCCAATTTCCACTGAAAATAGATCCCTGCATTTGCTCCGTTGTTAGTTATTTCACGTCTTAAATGCCGATTGACTCCCTGTGATGAGTAGATTCTGCTAGTGTGTTACCTCATTCACGCAAAGGCAGATAGGACAGACTCTGTGCACAAATACAGAGAGGACACGGAAGACACAATTGTGTAAATAGTATCGTCTAACACAAGACAGCATGAGCCACACGGGGCTGAGAGTGACTCAGGAGCCACATAAACAGCCCAAGCCTCCTATCCCAGCCTTCTCCTCCACCTCCACACCAAGTGCCAGGATTACAGACTGCTCGACACTGCGACTTTTTTTTTTTTTTTGCACAAGTTCAGGGAATCTACAATCTGTTCTTCACGCTTACTTTGGCAAGCATTCTTTTCTGATTGAGCCATCTCCCTAGTCTCAGCCTGGGTTTTGTTTTGATTTTTTTTTTTTTTTTTTTTTTTTTTTTGAAGCAAAGTCTCCCAACCAGAGTGATCAGAATGGAGCTGCCTGGGCGGGAACTGGGAGAAGCAGAGGCCCCAGCGGCCGACAGGTGTGAACTGTGTTTACTGGGTGCTGGGCAAATATGATCCTGTTCTCTGAGTGCCATGGTGAAAACCAGTGAGAAGCCCTGTGAGGTGCCCGAGCAGCTCCTCTGTCGTCAGGCAGACTTAGCCAGGTGTGGCTCTCACCTGCCAAGGTCAAAGATATGGCTCAGATTGTCAACATGTGAGAGAACAAAGTCAAGTCACCAGCCTGACAATCTAAAAAAAAAAAAAAATACCCTCCTTCTGACAGAGCTATTTCTCAAACAGCATTCATTCAAGAGGAGGTTAGAGTTACTGAGGGGAAGGGGGCAAATGGGAAACATTTAGTAGCTTCAAAGGAAGCTGTCTAAGTAGTTGCTAAATTCTGAAGTCGATCTTGAACTTTGAACTCTACTGAATCCCCAGGAGGCTGCTTAACGCAACTTTTTGAAACTGAAAAACTAAGTGAGGTAATGAATGTGACCCACAGAGATGAGTGCTCCTCACCCCCCTCCCAAAAAGATCACCCCTGAAGCTCCTGTCTCTGCATTTCTTCTCCAGCAATCCCACCCACAAGCAAGAACAAGGTATTGCTAGTGGGTGATCTTGCTCTACATTTTCCTGTGAGGTTACCAGATCGTGGACCAATCATCAAAATAAAACACCTCCTGGAAAGCAGAGGGAGCTATGAATTGAAGACCTAGCTTCAAACCCTTCCTAGTGGGCAGAAATTAAACACAACACCATTAGTGGCCAATGGACTTTAGGTCTTGTTTGTAAGAACAATTTCCTCCCAAAATAACAACAGGAAAAGCTGGTTGCTGGCACTGGGTATATACTTCGCCAAGGTCGTCAAAGCAAAAGAATGTCCTGTAGTTACTTCACCACTAGAGGGCGCACTGCCCATATACAGCAGGCACATGGCACCACGGTGTAAATTGAACACTAAGGCTCTTATTTTCACATTTCTCCTTAGGACAAAAGGTCGATATTATTTTCCTGAACTGATCCATGGCTAGATTTCAAAGGAGTGTCTGCTGTGTTGGCTCTCGGGTTCTTTGAGAATACCTTATGAGCCCTGTCGGAAAGTACAGACGTTTTGAACACTGATTCCTACCGGGAGCTTTCAGATCATGTGACTTTAGGTAGTTGTTTGTCTGGGTGGGTGAGTGGATTGGTTGGTTGGTTGGATCTGGATATTCCTAGTATTACTGGTAGAATTCTGACTAAGCAATGTCTGTCTGAGCAACAGGATAGACAGAGTGACTTGGGAACTGGAGAAAACATACTCTAGATTTTTGTTTTTGCAAGTCCTGTGTCTGATGCTATTTCTCCGTCCCGAAGGCAATAAGCCATCCACTGATCACATGGAAATACCCAAATTCCTGAAGCATCCTTCTCCAAACCTTCTAAATTGGACAATCTTGAAAGGACTCTCACACGAGATAAAATACTGTCTGCTTTCCCTAGGCTTCATGACACTCTGGAGGACCATGGTACAGGGCAAGCCTGTCATTTTGTGGACTCATTTCCCAGGCAACCCATGGCTCCTGTGTCATACAGTATAAACAGACCAGACTCAGGTATGTCATAGTGTAAACTCCACACTGGACTTTGAAGGCATAATATCTTTTAAAAATGTAAAATACTTCATTAATAATTTCTGTATTAACTATATGTTGAAATGTGTGGGATACACTGAATTCACTGAAATATACCTTTTAAAATACTTTCACCATTTCTCTGTAGCATTTCTAAATACTGCTACCAGGATATTTAAAATATTCATAAAACTAATTACAGATGGCATTCTTTAGATCCTTGAGTGGCAGGTGAAAGCAGACATAACCTTTGAGGAATGGGCACCGGTTCATCATTAGACTAGAAGCAAGGGATTACACCCTGCTGACCCGTCCCCTATATTTATAGGTAGCATTCTGGTCATATAAACCTCCTTTAAAGGGCTGAGGCGATGACTCAGCAGTTAGAGCACCTGCCGTGCAAGTACAAGGTCCAGCATCGCATCCCCAGAAACCCACATAACAGGTGAGTGTGGCAACCTGCTTGTAAATCTAGCTTCCAGAGGCAGAAATGGAAATCATAGAACAGGCTGGCTCATAAGCCCAGCCATATTGGTAAATCCTGAGACCAACTCCTCCTTAATGAATAGGTAGAAGAGTGATAGATGATTTATTAATCTTAGGCCCCCACATGCACACATGTGCATGTACCCCATATACACAAACACATGTGTGCCCCCACACATATAAAACCATGCATATGCATGCAGGCACACCACACAGTAACATAAAAAAAAGTGGGAGAGACTATTTAATATCACAGATATTACGCTTGGTTGGTTGGTTGGTTTTATTTGAGACAGGGTCTCTGTAACCCAAGCTAGCCTTGAATTCATGGCAATCCTCCTGCCTCAGCTTCCTAAGTACCTAGCCTTCTTAAGTCCTATTATATAGTGAGTATAGTTTAGTAAAGAAGTGACTATGAGTAAGATCGATGAAACAAGTGACAGCTCATGCTGGCAAGGATGCAGAATAAGAGCACCCTGACCCGCCGCTGGTGGGGGTGCAGATTTGTACAGCCACTATGGAAATCAGTGTGGTGGCTCCTCGGGAAGATGAGAACCGATCTACCTCTAGACCCAGCTGTGTCACTCCTGAGCAGAGACTAGAACATCTCGTCCTACCACAGGGACACTTGCTCAGCCATGGTCACTGCTGCTCCATTCGTAATAGCCGGAAATTGGAAACAACCCAGATGTTTATCTCAACAGACAGATAAAGAAAACGTGGTACATTTTCACAATAGAGTATTACTCAGCCATTAACAAATGAAACCATAAAACTCACAGGTAAATGGACTGAACTAGAAATAAAAACCATCCTGAGTGAGGTGACCCAGACTCAGAAAGACAAATATGGCATGTATTTGTTTATATGTGGATATTAGCTCTTTTTTTTTTTTCTTTTCGAGACAGGGTTTCTCTGTATAGCCCTGGCTGTCCTGGAACTCACTCTGTAGACCAGGCTGGCCTCGAACTCAGAAATCCGCCTGCCTCTGCCTCCCAAGTGCTGGGATTAAAGGCGTGCGCCACCACCGCCCAGCAGATATTAGCTCTTATGTCAGTGATAACCAAGCTAGAATCCATAGACCACACAGGTTAGGTTTAGAGTGAAAGACTGGGAGGCAGACAGATCTCCTTAGGAAAGGGAATACGAGAGATAGTTATACACCGATGGGAGATGGGGACTGAGGCAGAGGATCAAGTGGAGAGGGGAAGGTAAGAGGGAGGTAGGGGGAATAGGGGGAGATACAGCTAAGAATAAGGGCATTCAATGGGTAGTATGGAAACCCAATAAAGAAAAAGCTTCCTAAAACACATACACATTTGAAGGCAATCTGGGAAAGAGTGTAAGAGCCAGAGGGGATGAAAAGAGCCAGAGAGCCAAGAAGGCAAGGCCTAAGTCAGCAGGACTGAATGAAGCACACACTAACTCACAGAGACTAGGGCAGCATGCGCAGGGCCTGGACGGGTCTGCCCCGATCAATTCATAATACTGAATATAAGCCCTCATCCTTAATGAATAACAATCTCCAGTTGAGAACCACTTGCAAATGAAAACTTAGTTTTCTCCAAGGGAATCTCATCAGGGAAACAAACTACCCTTAAGGGCAAGCTACATGTCCAGCAGAAGACGGTCTAAAGAATCTTAGGAGGTTCCCTGCTATCTCCTCCCTCCTCCCTCTCCCTCCTCCCTCCTCCCTCCTCCCTCCTCCCTCTCCCTCTCTTTCCCTCCCCCTCCCTCTCTCTCTCCCTCCCCTCTCATCTCTCATTTTTTTATTTTTATTTTATTCTATTTTATTTAGACTATTTTCTTCTTTCTTTTTACCCTACAGGTCTTTTAAGTATATATTATGGCTTCCGATTCAGTGTTTTTAAGGGATTCCTGATTGCACAGCCCAGCAGATCTGTGTCTAGTCTCTTGTGCTCTTTTCCTTGTGTTTGAGTTTTTTTCCCTATTCTGATGTGTTAGATTTTCTTTTATCTACTATATGTTATTTCATTTTATATTATTCTACCATTATTCCTAAAAAGCTGTTTGCTTTCTAATGAGAGACAGGAAGGAAGTGGATCCAGATGGAAGGAGAGTCGGGGAGGAACTTGAAGGAATAGAGGGAGGAAACCACGACCAAGATATATTATGTGAGGGTAACGAAGAAATCTATTTTCAATAAAAGGGCAACGTTCCTATGAAAAGATTCATCCTGAATATCCCAAATCATTCCCAGCGAGTCTCACAATTGCTGTCAACAACACAATTTTGCTTTGAGATCTGCAAGTCCTTCTCTGGAATACTGGCTTTGTGTCCTGAAACACCGGCTCTTTCACTGGTTCGCCAAATGACCAGGCTCCCTGGAGCCCTGCAAACAGCAAGACGCATCATGACAAAGAGTGCCTGGGCCACAGACCATTACAAAAGTGACCCTTTCTTCAATTACTCATCAAGCACACGTTAGTGAAATGCCTACCACCTGCCAACCATGCTGTGCTTTGTGACCTTCCTTTTGATACACTGTGTGATGGGACAGACGGTCCATGCACAAAAAAAAAAAAAAAAAGGAAGACATTTGACAACAAAGCTTTCTAGACAGTCACCAAAATCCATTGCTCTGCTCCTAGCGGCTGGGTTCTTATTAATTCAGGTAAAGGCAGGAGGATCACGTTGTCACCGGGTCCCATTTATCATCTGGGCTGCTTTGTGAGAATAACACAGCACTGCCTGTGTAAGACTTGGTAGCTGCCTCAACAGCACCATGTGGACAGTGAGGGGAAGATTCACTAGGTGTCTGTTCCGTTGTTTGTTTGCTCTGTGTGGTGTGTTTGTGCCTCCTGTTCTTTCTCTATCCCCCAAGCCTGAATCACTCTTTTTAAGTGAAACGTCTTTAGCATTTAATGGTCTATTTAATGGTCTATCCTTCAAGCTCATACACTCAGGGCAGGGGTCCAGTGCTTGAGGCTCTTTGGAGATGGCATCTGAAACATTTTATTTGGAGATTCATTATAAGAGGACAAAATGACTCACACAAAGTTAGGTACACGACCTTGGGAGACACCTACACAAGGGAGAGGTTTATAAGCTACATTTGTCATTAGCTTCAGAGTAAAACACCTCCACTCACACACAACAGCTGTATGCATATATGTATGAGATGGAATCTTCTTAGGAGTGGGTTTATCTTTGCAAAGAAGTATTTAACTATAAGCATCCCCCTCTGTCCTTTTAAAAAATAAATAATAGGAAGCATTACAAGAGAAGTATAAGTCAATTCACTTTTTATAATGACTACATATGTGAGATTATATATATATGTGTGTGTGTGTATACACGTGTGTGTGTATGTGTGTGTATGTGTGTGTGTGTGTGTGTGTTTTCTTGTCCATTATAAATGTACTGCCTTCTGTTTCTAGTTTATAGGGTTGCTTTCTTTTCTTTCTTTCTTTCTTTCTTTATAAAATGTAAAAGATTCTTTTGCTACTACTAAAAATCATACAGAGAGAGGTGGGGGGAGAGAGACAGACATGGGGGAAAAACAGGGACAAAGAGTTTAAACAGCAGCCGGTGAAGTTATGCTAAACTTATTAACCTTGGAAGACATAGAGGTTTCTGAACTTAAAGACATCTATATACAAACACAGAAAATGTTTTTCCTCTAAGCTATGTCCCATGTCCCATTCACAGTAAATTTGTAGCCTAGTAAGGAAATTAAAGATGTAAATGGTCTTGATGTAAGAAAAATAGGCATAAATTGTAAACCATGAAACTCAGGGGACAAGGGATTCCAGAGCAGAGATCTGGTCCCCACAGACTCTGTACGAACATGAAATGAAGGAGAGAAGATAAGAAAAGTGGAGAACTGCATGAAGCAAGCTCAGCCAGAGCAGAGACAGTCTAAAAGTACGCAGCTTGAAGGAGTGGGTATAGTGAAAACTCAGGCAGTGAGGCTCCAGAGGCAGCCAGAGCCTGGCAGAGCTGAGAGAGTTGGATACGAAGTCACACACGGCTCAGCTCAGGGCTAAGAGCAGGACAAGATGGGAGTGCTGTTTTATGATTATCCAGCCAGGATTATGGAAGGAGCCTGAGAAAGGGACCAACTCTCAGGTAGAAAGCATCCATAACAGTCCAGGGTGAGGAGTTCTGACCCAGGGTAAAGGAAATGACATCAGAGAGTGAAATGAGATAATGCATTCTCTGGCACCAGCCACGGGAACACAACACTACCAAGACTGTGAGAGGTAAAAGGGGAAATTCTCGTCTCCAGCCTCGGTGATCAGTAGGATGCCCTCCATTAGCACAGGTGAATGGATCAGAAGACCAAATCTGTTCATGAAAGATGAACACAGAGCACATTTGACACACAAGCAAGATGTTCAAATAGACATGCTCAGGACACTAGCCCAAATTGGGAAGACTGCCTCACATGCTAGGGACAGTACTTGATGACCCCCCTGGAGAAACCCGACGGATAAGCTACGCTTAAGCAATGTTGGTCCTCACATTCTACAGGCTCCTCGGCCCACAGAAAACGTAAACTGCTTCTGGACCTCTCATCCCACTCCAAAGTGGTCCTGAGCACAGCAGTGGAGCAGGCCCTGAGTAGACAGGCATCCCTAAACGCTGCGTCACGGACAGAGCAGGTAGAGTTCATAGCTGCACCATGGGGAAAAGAGCACCAAGTGTCAGAGCTGAGTGCATGCAACTCCATGGCCAAATCAAATGTGTCATTGAAAGTATTATAACTGTGCCTAATTTTGCCTTAAATAAAACCTCACTTTTAATGTAAAAGTTATTTAGAATTGCATTACCAAACTACACTTCAAAATTACCTATCAAAAGGTACAAAAGACTGTCAATAAAGTTTGATAAGAGAATAAATATAAAGGTAGCTTGGTAGGAGAGAAAGAAAGAAAGAGAGAGAGAGTGAGAGAGAGAAAGAGAGAGAGAGAGAGGAGATAGACAGGGCTCTTTCCTAAATTAAAATTTTGAAGACTCTATAATAACCAAAGCTGACCATTATTTTTTGAAAAATGATAAATGGTTTTTATTTAACAGATAATACTGAGTGTTAGTTTTTTTAAATCAACTAACATGAAGTTATATTCTACAAAAAAAAATTAAGTGTACAAACCTCATAATGTTCATATTCATCCGCATCAAATGTCTCAAAGTCAAAAAATCCATGCTGTAATCCCTAAAAGAAAAGCTGAGTTAGTATTTACACACTAGTGAAAATCTACTAATTGTTTCTGCAATGTCCAATCACAAGAGTCCCACCAACCTCCGTGCAAAAGCTTCGGACCTCAGCTTCTCACTGCTTCCCTGTGAATCACTTATAACACTGACAACACCGAAACTAAATCCTCTGGATAATGTGGAAATGGGCCTCGCAAAAGGTGCTTCTTTTCCAACTGATATCCTAATTCTATACGCAAAACTAATAGCGCATATAAAATGGGACATACGAGAAAAGTTAGAGCCAAAGCCTCTTGGGGACTAGACTTCGGACAGAGTATATTACAGTGATAAATTTCTCATAGAGGAGCAAAACCGTTTCTACTTTGTTTTACACTTGTTTTCTAACGGTAGTTTGGGATAAAATAAGCCTATGCCACCACTCTTACATTTCAGAAGAAAGAAAATTTTTTTTAAACAACAGAAACATTTCATTTTTTTTTCTTAAGCAGTGACAAAACTCTTTAAATTTACCTAGCTTGTTCACACCTAATATTTTCAGGAAAACAGAAGTCTATTTTTGTATAAACCAGGAAGCTATAGACATGATAACAGAACATAAAACCACCGGTACGTTTAAAAGTTACCTGATCGAGTCATTAAAAATAGACAAAGATGCCAGTAAGCCAAGCTGCAGCACACGGAGGTGAGTGTGCATTGCAAAATGTGGAACTTTCTATACCAGAGACACCAAGATTACTCATAGAATAGGCTCCTCAGTATGATCTCAACGCTACTAAATCAGATTCTCTGGGACTAGGGCCACAGATTTTACCTCTTCAAATTATTCATTTATTTAGACACAGTCTCACATAGCCTAAGCTGGCCTCAAACTGGCTGAGGATAAAGGGAGGGAGAGTGGGGAGGATCTGTATGAGGGGGTACCGGGAGGAGGCAGGAGGCTTATTTGAAATAAAAAGTGAATAAATAAATTAATTAATGAAAAAAAAAACTCATCTATACTTGGAGACACCCTAACATGGAAAAGATTATGCTTTAAAAAGCCTTTATTCATGAACAAAGTCACACCTTTCCTGTAGGGCAGGAAGGATGTCATAAATTACTATATTGAGATGCCAGATACTATAATAGAGATCAGAGATGATCCAGAGGGAACTGTGTGACTTTCATGAGCATCACAAAAGAAACATCCTCCTCTATCAGATGGAAAGAGAGGCAAAATAATAATAACCAGGACAATAAAGGCTTTCTTCCCTCTGGCATGATTCCTAAATGTTTCATTAGTGGCTTGTATGTTGGGTAACCTGCCCATAAACTCCTAGACTGTTATTTATGGTCGAGCTTGCAAGAATGGGGTGGAATGTTGCCTTAATTTTTGAGTTTGTTTGTTTTGTTGTTTTGGTTTTTAACCACTTTAAAGTTTTTGAGAGTCTAAAATAATTTAAGGGGCTAGAGAGATGGCGGCTCAGCAGTCAAGAGCATTTGTTGCTCTTGCAGAGGGCCCAGGTTGGGTTTTCAGCATGCCCACTGCAGCTCACAGCCCTCTACAGCTCTCGTTCCAGGGGATGCAATACCCATTCCAACCTCTGAAATCACTGCATCAACACAGTGCAAAATACACATGTGCAGGCAAAACACACACATTAAAAACACCTTCTTTTAAATAAAATAATTTAAGAATGAATTATAATATCATAAATAGACACATTAAATAGAATATTTACACTGATTTTTTCCAAAACAGGGCAAAGCCCATTTTATGTTACATCAGAAAACAGAATTTTGAGCTAGCATACTGGTACTGCTCCTGGCTGAACAGGTGACATCATGCACACACTTCTGACTGACAGGCGCCAGTCACATTTCACCATGCAGCTGTGTCCTCTGGGTCCTCTACAGAATTCACAGTATACCCTGCAGAGCTTCTTGGGTTGTACATTAAACCCGTGCCAAACATTGCTTAACATTTCCATTGGATACATAAATAATTAAATAGCTATGCTTAATTAACCAACTTGAGGGTGCATCAGTCACCTGAAGGTATTGTTCAAACACAGAGCACAGGGGCCCACCCTCAGACTTTATGATTCAGTTCAGATTCTGGGGTGCAGCCAACCACTGACAACGGTGGCTAAGACAGCTTCTCGCCCCTCCCGCACTGAGAGCTAGCTTGAAAATAAAGATAAATGACTGATGGGACAGTGCCACAGCCACACCAGCACACAAAGGAAGTAAAGTCGCCGCGGGTTTTCCTAATATTTTCAATCTGAGGTTGGCTGGATTTGTGGATAAAGAACCAAAAGGGGGTTCTTAATGTGGAGGGGAGAGAAAGGCTAACGAACTGTGAAGGCAACCAAAGTATATGATATACATGCATGAAATTTTCAAAGAATATAAAAAAAAAGTTTAATCTAAAATTAAAAAAAAAAAAAGCAGAAACTGAAGGCTGACTATATTTCACAAATAAATTATCCAGGAGGTGAAAAGCCCTCTCTTTACTGATTCTAGATCCTTCCAACAACAAGCAAAGGTGTTGACAACTATTCCTTGCCCAGCTATGGCACAAGAGTGATACCGTTACCTTTCTGATTCCTTGTAAACAGTCAAGGACGGTGAGGTTGTAAGTGCAATTTCCAAAAGATGCATCCCTACAAGTACAAACAAATGGCATTAGAAACAGGAATCCAGATTTTCAGATAATAGAATAAGAAGACGGTTGGGCATGCTGGCTGGACTGCACGGCAGATGCAAGAGCCCGGGCCTTTATTCAGATTCCCACCCTGCATGCCGTCGGTGGGTACAAACTTGAGTGAGTTACCTTTCCTATCCAGATATTGTTTTCCTCATATGTGAAAGATAATGACAGTAGCTATCATCCACAGGACTGGTTGTTAAATGCCATAAAAATGATGTAAGGTCCAATATCTAGTGCCCAGCACAGCAGAAGCACTTAAATATTATGCCCACTGTTACTTTTAGGGGCAGGGGACTGACACACACTTGTTATATATTCCAGGCTGACCAGGAGTTACACTGTAGATCAGGCTGGCCTCAAACTTGTAGCAAATCCTCCTGTTTCTGTTTCCCCGAGAACTGGAATCACAGGCATGTGTGTTTCAGGACACCTGGTTCATGATTACTTTTAATAACAGTCTATTGGGCTGTTTCATCAAGTGAAGTATTCATGAATATGTAAACACTCTGGTAGGGGAGCAACCTCCTATCAGAGACCGGTGAACCAGGCCAGAGGGGTAGGGGTAGGGGGTGGGGCAACATCTGCGGGTTATTTTAATACATGCCGTCCCTCCACTGCAAGGAGAAGAAAATAAGTAAAACGCAGGAACAATCCCCAGTTTACTAGGATCAATAAGAATTCTGAATGTGCCATAAAGTGCTCTCAAAAAGACTAGGAACCAAAATGAAAAAATGTTTATTTAATATTAATTATTTTTATTATTATTTGTGTGTGCGTGTGTGTGTGTGTGTGCATGTGTGTGTGCACATGCCTGAGAAGGTTGGAGGCATCCCCTGAAGCAGGTGTTACAGGCAGTTGTAAGCTACCCGAGGCATGTACTGGGAATTGAATTTGGGTCTTCTACAAGAACAATATATGTTCTTAACCACTGAGCCATCCTCTCTAGCCCGAAACAAGGTTTCTAGTCAAAAATAAAGCTTACACCTACTGTACTGAAAATTGGAGACTCCAGACTGTTTTGTAGAGCAGCCTAACTCGGGTCTGTTTCAGGCAACCTAAAACTAAAGTATCAAGTTCGGGTCAGCTAAGCAAGAACTGGTCCTGGAGCCTTAACAGGACCAATGCTCCAAAGTGTCCACAGCAAGAAACTTGACCCAGAGTTTCTCAGTCCCTCAGCTGGGCCCCACTGCTGACCCAAGAAAGAGAGCTGTCAAGTGCTGAGCCTGGCACAGTCAAAAGTCCCAAACAAGGTTGGCTCAAGGGCAGCATCCCAGGAGGGTGCCAGAAGAACCCAGCCTTTCACACATAATCAACATAAAACCAAGTGTCAGAGCACCAACGATCCCAGGGAGGCAAGGTCCCGTGGCTTCTAAGCCATGAGTTAAAAACACGGGCTTTCCCACAGAGCTTCAGGATCCAATAACATAACATAACATAAGCACCGTGACCTACTGAAATTTATAGAAATGTCTCTTAGGCCGTCACACTTCCATGTTAGACTGTGTGAACAGGAAGGCTTGACCAAACTTCAACAGGGGCTCTACTGATTCTGTCCATGTTCTTTTTAAGTGACATTCAACATGTCCAAACAAAACAGTTCCCTTTCCAGCCACCTTGAAAACGATCTGAGATACAAGATGAAATACTAGTTTATAGGAATACATATGCCTTTGCACACAACGCCCCTTTTAGAGTAAGAGTTCATCATCTTTGCAAACAGCAACCCCCACCCCTACCCCCACCCGACCCCCAGTGATCTGATATCTACAGACCCATTATGTAATAAACTGTTGTTCAATACATAAGAATACATAAGAAAAAATACATAAAATTAACAAAAAGGGAACTCAGTTGTATTTAAAGAAAGTTAACCAAAAACGGAATTTGTAATACCTTGATGTGTGCTGTTTAATTGGTGAGGGTGTGGCAGCTTGAGTGTGCTCACCAGCCATGCGTAAGCTCCCTGGGCCACACCCACCCAGGTCACATTTGGTAAGTGCTTTAATTTTCAAGAAGGTGTAAATATAGATACTATCTAAGACGTAAGAGTGTTGTGATAGTAACATGCCTTTGACTTCTATTAGGACAGGCACACTGCTGACCCGACTCTAGCTAACTTCCGACATCTGCCCTTGAATCAGATCTCAGAAACTGGAAGGTGGATGAAACAAAAGCAAAAATGGTTTTCTCATCCAGATTCACTGACTCTGGATTCTCTTGGTAAACCTAGATTTCAAGCTACTGCTTCAGCTGCTTCAAATTTAAAAATATAAAATAAAATGAAGTTGAGGGCCGGGAAAGGAGACAACTCAGGTGAGAAAGTGCGTTCCTCGTACGTTTGAAGATGTAAGATGAATTCCTAGAATCCACATTGGTTTGACTTGTTTGTTTGTTTGTTTTGTTGATTTGTTTTTGTTTTGCTTGGCTTTGGTTTGTTTTAAGCCCAGCACTAGAGAGGATAGGGGACAGGAGAGCTGGGATCCTTGGGGCTTACTAAGCAGCTGCCCCAGCTTCCTTTGCAAGTGAGAGTCCCTGCCTCAAAAGAAAAAGTAGATGGTGTCAGACAGACCTCTGCGAGTTTAAGGTCAGCCTGGTCTACAGAATGAATTTCAGGACAGCCAGGGTTAAACAGAGAAACCCTACTTCAAAAAAAAATCAAAAATTAAAAAAAAAAAAAAAATGGATGGTACCTGAGGAAGGATACCCAAGTTGTCCCCCCGGCCTCCACGTACATGCTCATCATACACAGCAGTATGTACATACTCACATGTATGAGTGTGCATGCGTGTACACGCACACACACACACACACATGCACATGCATGCACACAGAGAACTACTTTGTATTTAAAAGGAGAATACATAATTCTGAGACTCGGAGGTCCTTTATACCTCAAGTCTATCTCTACCCCTAGATGCTTTTGAACAGGTACATAAACATAAGGTACTCCTGACCTAGGCTGTCTGAATGTCTGCAAAGAATGTTGAGATTCTCACAACCTCCCTTGTACTTTCACAGCCCCACTACCACAAATGATGAATGAGTAGGCCATGGTGACATGGTGGTCAAATCTGCAGACATACAGAAGTGGGGAGGCGTTAATGTGCCATGGACAGGGATGGGACACAATGCTGTCACTGCGGGCAGAAGTTTGCAAACTGGAGTGGGCTAAAAAGACAGAAGTTTGCAAACTGGAATAGAATAAACAAATATCAAGCCCACCCTCCAGCCCAAGACAGATGACAAGCCTTGGGAGCCTACTGTGCCGGGTGACTGAGATGCATCAGTGCACAGAGCATCATGGAAACAGCATGTCCCAAATTCTGTCCCCAGACTGGGCAAGACAAAGAGCTTATTAGGGGCATCTGGCTTGTGCACAGTTGCAGGAAAGTAAATAGAGCAGTGAAGGCCAAATCAAATACATACACACAAACACACACACACACACACACACACACACACACACACACATATGCCAGTGAAGGTTGACCTATGCATCTACCATGTCAGCTCTTGTTGAAGGATTTCTATTTCCAAAATCAAGCACGATAGAGGTAGGGGTAAGGGCAGACATGCAGTCTTTAAACTGGACATCAGTTAGATCAATAGGAAATAAATTAGAAAACCAAGAAGATTAAATACTTGATGGAAAAAGTCTCAAGAAGCTGCAGAAGTGGCCACACTAGGTCTTTCTAGAAGTGAGATTGAAGGATCTGACTCAGATGAGATTTGAAGGTTTACTGAAAAAGCAGAAAGACTTCACTCCCCAGGAGCAGTGTTACCTCCCAATAAAGTAACCAACCCTCTTGTGGATTAGCAGCAGCACCTTAGAACATCGAGCTGTAAGAGCTGTTTGTAAACAGAACACATGCCCTTGGAAGCCTCCAAGGATACCTGCCCAGCATGAGCTGCAGACTGAGTTGGAAGAGCCCATGCCAGAAGGCTTTTTATCTGTGTCATCAAACAAAAAAGGACTTTGGAAGTTTGGGGATACACCAGCCTCTCTTTAAAAGTCCCTTTTTGTTCTGAATACATCACTCAAGTCTTCCCATATCGCTTGCCTTCCCAATAAAAACTCAACATTTTCAGACCTCTGTGATCTTTTAAAAAGATCCAGTCATCCAAAACTTGCTTGCCTCCATATGGTCCCTGAGCTACCACACTGCCTTTGATTCTCCCTTAAAAACAAGACATCACTAAAGACTTGCTCTTCTTCATCTTCCCAATGGTTATTAGCATAAGTATAGTCTTGTACAACCCATCACATTCAACCCAGAACATTCTTGCAACACCCAAAAGAAGCCTATTTGTCAGCAGTCGCTCCTCTCCCTCCTGCTCCACCAGTCCCTTGACAAGCGCTCATGAGCTCTGTGTGTCTGGATTACCTAGTTACTCTAGATCCATGGAGCACTCTGAGAGCATCATCCCACCAACAAAGTCACCCAGTTCTTTGAATGCTCGCTTCTCTCTATGCCTGGAGTTTCATTTTACTTCTCTATCATTGTTCCCCAACCCCCTTGCAAAGTTGTCCTAAAGGGAAACCTCAACAAGCGCAAATCCCAGCCCTGACCCCCAGTCACTGCAGACCCTCTGCCTAGACTTTAATGTATATCTGTATCGCCTGGGTGACTCCTTAAGAAAAAGATGTATAGGTCACATTGAGTTTCTAAATCAGGAAGTCAAACACAAAGTCTGAGGCCCTGCATTGCTAAAGCTCTTGCTAAGGCTTTCAGATGGTGCCCATTCCGTTGGTGGGAGGGGACACCATGCTCATCAGTACCATCTACATAAATTACTTTAATCCAGTGGCCCCCAAATCTATCTCTTTAAAACATCTTAGAACTCTGAAATAGTACAGCAGACAGGTGTGGTGGCATGTGCCTGTAATCCCCACGCCTGGGAAATCGGGGCAGAAAGTTTTCTATGAGTTTGAGGCTGGCTTAGAGTAAACAGCAAGATCTTTTCAAAAAAAAAAAAAAAAAAAAAAAAAAAGCAAAAACCAAACCAAAACAAACAGCCAGCAACAACAAAACAACAACAAAGCCCCCTAAAATGGTTTGCAATAGTCTAACTAGTCACCTTTCTATATAGGTACCTCAAATTCATTGTGTGAGAAAAAATATCTCTTGGGCTAGGGATGTAGCATTCTTGGTAGAATGTTGCCTAGAATATACTATTGGATCCCAAGCACTTGATAAAGTTGGGCATGGTGGAATGCATCTGCAATCAAATCACACTAGGAGCAGGAGAATCAAAACTTTAAGGTTATCCTTGGCTTAGCTACACAGCCAGTTCCAGGACTGCTCCAGCTTGACCCCCAAGCTGGGGCTAAAGGGGTGCCGAATCTTCCCTACACCAAAATCAATAGCAACAATTAGCTACTCTTCGGCATCATAGGTAAAAAAAATACAACTCCCAGCATCCCTCAAGCTCCTCCCACTTATGTTCCTGTTTTTCTCCCTCAGGATCTCAAGAAAGCGAGAAAGTGCTCTACTCCCAATTCAAGTGACATAATCTTTCCTAGCCATTCTTAAAAGTTTTCTTCACTGAAGCTAGGGTGTGTTTTTAAAAGCACATCTTTTCCCTGACTTCCAATTGTCCTCAAGGTAAAATTGAAATCCTCAAGAGAACCACAGCCCTGGAGTGGATGGCCTCACCCGCCTTTCAGCTCCCTGCTTCCTGCTCCACTGTGTCCAAGCACAACGGCCTTCCCTGGCAGCTCATATCCGGGTCTCCACCAGACCTCTGTCTTCACTGGTATTTGTGCCTCCTTCTCATCTCTACTTAGGGTTTCTTCATAATCCTTCTGACCTCAGGTCAAAGATCATAACTCTCACAGAGATCTCTAACCCTACTTGGGGCTACATCAGGTCTCCAGGCTCCCATCCTTTGCACTGGACTTAATTACAGTTTGAAATTATGTCCTGGTGTGTTTATTTTGGTTCTTGGCTACTGTCTCTATTACAATACTGGATCTATACATTTAATGTTCATCCATGTCACCTTAGCACCTGGTACAAAATAGATAATAAGTAAATATCTGTAACTGCATGCTTAGATAAAATAAAGAACCTTGGCCTTCATCAAGAAAATTATAATATTTTAGGATTCCTTTTGTTAACTCAAGTAGGTTAATGCCTTCTTTCTCAGTAGCAAGAATTAATTTCAAATTCATTCTGCCGGTTTATGACCATCGTCTTCTGTCTTTTCTACCATTCTGTGTTGACTGACAGAACTAAAGGTGGCAGTGCTCCAGGTATGTCTCTCTTCCATTGTCACATGTACTAACCAGGTGTGCTTTAGACAAACAAAATAGACATTTGAGGAGCCCAGTCACCATAACAATATGCAAAACTACTTTAAGTCTTGCAGTCACAGGCCCCAACCTTTGGCTTAACTCTTGGTTTGCTTCATCATTCATTTGTTCCTGAATGCATTCATTCATAATTTATATTCATTGAACCAAATATTGCCTAAGGGAGATAAGAGGACATATGACATTTTCCTACTTACCTCAGAGAGAAAGAGGAAATGCATGCGCAGGCGCGCGCGCGCGCGCACACACACACACACACACACACACACACACACACACACACACGACCCCTGCTACCCAGGAAAACGACAGCCCTACGTCATATCTGCCATGATCATTCAACCACATCATACATTACTATGCAAAACTAGTGAGCACAGCACTGCTCTTCATTCAGGGGTAACATAAAACCTAAACACAAAAGCATCTAACTGACCATTGCTGCTGAAGACAAAATCTATGTCTCTAGCCTTCAATAAAGAAGACTAATGTCACAGCCAACCGTGGTGCAGAGACATCCAAACACCAATTCAGTTCCTCCTCATGCTTGAATATCATCTAAACTTCATCCATCCAGCAACTCTTTCTACAAGCAACTTCCGGCTTAACAGTCACCTGAGCCACACAGCCGCCATTGGGCGATAATCAAAGCCTGGGTTGATCTTGAGAGCATCAGTATAGATTCGTTAAACAGAAAAACAGATGAATGAAATCTGAAAACTATAAACAACAGAGACTGCCTTAATTTAGGGTTTTCTTTTCCTTTTTTTGTATTAAGTTTGCAGGAAAGTAGAAATTATACTGTGTGTGTGTGCACACATGTCAGAGGACAACTTTCAGAAGTTGGTTCTCTCCTGTCACTATGTAGGGGTCTGACTCAATTTGTCAGGTTTAGCCATATGTGCTTTTATACACTGAGCCACCTCACTGGCCCACCCTTTTCAATTCAATTGTAATCTACCACAATTTGGACTTGACCAGTTTAAAGTGATCAGTAGCACATGCTGGGCAGTACAGCCCTACACTTAAGAACTACACACTACTGTATCTACTTTGTATGATCCTATATTGCATGATACTATATACAATCCCTGAGAACTAGAGACTTTGCATCTGTGTTGGATGATCCTGTCATATGTTCCCTGAGAACTACACTTTTGGATCTACATTATATGATCCTATATTATATGAACTCTGAGAACTAGACAATATTGTGTCTATGTTGTGTGGTTCTATATTGTATGATCCTATATTATACAGTCCCTGAGAATGAGTCACTATTGTGTCTATCTTATGTGATATTATCTTACATGATAATATATCAGAGAACGTTCAATCTCCGAACAAATTGGTTGCATGTGTCTAGGAGCTGCAGAAAAAGACAAGATGGACTACTTGTATCTTTTAGACCACAAAGATAAAAACAATTTTGTGGAGAGAACACAGCTGCCCTTGAAAAAGCAAAGCATGATGACCTTGTGGGGTCAGGGTCCAAAGCTGCTTACAACCTGTACGGAAGCCAAAGGGGAAACAGGCTTCTGCTTTTCAGACTTAACATCCACCTTCATACAAATCATTTGGCTCGTCTAAATAAATAGAAATAGGTGAGAAATTGGCTTAATTCATGGCTTAAAAGGTCACAGAAAATCAGCAAAACAGAATCTGTATAGAACGAGCTACGACACCAGGAAGACAGTCACAGAGCTCTGCTCTGCACCTCTGATTAATGTTTGACTGACATTCACTTAAACAATGCGATTTTTCATGCAGGTGCACATGTGCGTGTCGTATGTATACATGTGTGTACATATGTGTGGAGGTCAGATATAAATATTGAGCGTCTTTCATTATTGCTCTCTAACTTATGTTTATTATTAATTTTTCTTTATTTTTATGTGTAGGAATATTTTACCTGCATGTAAATGCATGTACCACATGCATACCTGCTGCCATAAGAGGTCAGAAGAGGGCTTTCAAGTCCCCTGGAACTGGAGTCCTAGGTGGCTGTGAGCTGCCATTAGGGTGCTGGTAACCTGAACCTGGGTCCTCTGCAAAAGCAACACATGCTGCCAAGGGCTGAGCAACCTCTCTATCCCCTTTCACTTATTTTTTTGAGGCAGCATCTCTCTCTAAACCTAGAGTAAGCTCTGGGATCTTCGATTACAGACACACATGTGGGTTCTGGGGGGGTCACACCTCTGAGCCTCCTCCCTGCACAACAAATTCTTTACTCATGAGCCATCTCATCAACTCACAAGTTTCCTTCAAAATAAAATTAATGGCAGGATGTCATAAAGGTAAGTGGTTTCGGTCGTCTTCCAACCTAGCTGAGGCTGGCTACCAGACACAGAGGGAGCACAAAGGCAAGGCACTAACGCTGCTGCTGAAAGTTTGGTACCAGAAGGGGAAGCCAGAAAAGTAGGGGCAGTGGGGAAAAAATAGTCTGAAACAACTTTCACAACACAGGTTGTGACTTTTGTTAATAGCTTGAAAGAAAGGAATGGAGAGAGAGAGAGAGAGAGAGAGAGAGAGAGAGAGAGAGAGAGAGAGAGAGAGAGAGAGACTCATCTCCTTTGAGTTTAAGAGTCACAAAGATCCTAAAGGTTGGTTTGGGTCTCAGATTCTGTAAATGGTGTTTAACGGCCATTGTATTAAGAAGAGAAAACTGGTAAGATTCTATTTTTCATAGCTCTCCAAGCTCCATAAACTATAGCATAGCTTTTCAGAATAGACGGAAGCCAGAAGTTGTCGAACCTCACTGGATTCTTCTCCAAGACTAAACACCAAAATCAATGATTTATGGAACATCTGTGCAGTTCTTGCACTGACCCTAAAGACTACCAAAGATCAGTGAGACAGTGGAGAATGAAAAGGACATTTTAGCAAAGTGTAGTGGTGCACACACACCTTTAAACTCAGCACCCTGGAGGCAGAGGCAAGAGGATCGATCTTGTAAGTTTGGGGCCAGCAACTCTCAGGACAGCCAGGACTAAATTGTCTCAAAAACAGACAGACAAACAAACAGACAAACAAAAAGAACATCATGAAAGACTGTGAAATTAATTTTTATTTCCACATCTTGGAAACTCAAGAGAAAAGATATATCTATGGTTAAAGAGCTGTTCCCCTTTGAAGTACAGAGCCAATTACTAAACAAACTTTGACAAAACTCATAATGCCATATTTGAGCTAGCACACATCAGGTATGTTTTTATAATAATGCCTGATATATGTTTGCTTTGCTTCAGAAGAAGGTAACCTTGTGCCAAGTTCTAAGTGGTTGACCCTTCTGAGCCTTTGTTAAAGAACTGCAGGTTCTGACATGCCCTACGATTCCCCACTAATTGCTTTTGAGATTTCCCATTAAGGCTCAGCTCAATAGCTCAGCAACCAAGTCATCACTAAGGGTCATCTCCCAACACAACAAACACCTCCCTTAACACAAACACTAGGAGTCTATTTGCAAAGTCAATGTCACTAAAGGACTGTCAAAGGGAGGTTTGTGTGTCCTGGTAAGGAAGATTGATCTCAGGTTCTGAGAGAAAGCTTAGTTATTCCTGTTCACATAGTATTTTTTTTTTTTAAAAAAAAAAAGTTGATAAGCCAACTTATTTCTCAGACTCTCAGGAAACAACACAGAACCAGTTTTACAAACCATTGCAAATTATTCTGATCCCAAGGGATCACTTTGTTCCCCACAGGTGAAGATCAGGAAACTTGCCTTAGAGTGTTCTGGAAGAGTAGTTCTGCTGCCTGTTATTCAGGACTGAATCTGTACTCCAGAAAATTGCAGGTAAAACAGATTGCTTCGCTTTTATCAACATGAATCAAATCTTCTAAATAGGAGTGTGCTTTACAAATCCCCACGAGAGGAGTTCTAAACCTGGAGTGTTTCACCTGGGCAGCATTTCACATTGTCACCTGAGAGAGCAGCTTTCTAATCGGACACAGGTTCACACATTAGGGTCACATAGAGTATTTAATACCCAAATTTCAGCCAGAGTCAAATAATCTGACTTTATAAAATGTTTGACCAACACCATAGACTCAGCTTGGGGCATTCTGAAAAGGGGAGTCTGCAACAAGACTCATCCGGGCTTGCCAAGTCAAACTCAGCTGGCTTTACCCCCAGAACTGTAATCCCCTTGTCTCCACAAAGGCCAGTTGCCAAGCTGACCCTGAGGAGAGTCGGACCCAAGGAATTAAAATATCATTTCCCTCTAGTTTTCAGAGTTACTCTTGATAAACACATTGGCCATTCGTAATTCAAATGAAAGAACAATTTTCAACACAAATACCTTAATATTCCAGAGAGCACCCTAAGACTTACTCCCAAACAGGAAAACAACACTCTGAAGAACTGAGACACATCAGAGACAAGCAATGGTCACAAAAGTCATACACTGGAGTCAATCAAGAATTAAGTAGTAACAATGCACAAGTTTTTCTCCTTAATGGGTCTCATTTTCAGTGACTTTGTGTGGGTCTGCACGTTTGTGTGTTCTAGGGTTTGTGAGTGCACTGTGCACATGTCTATATGTTAGCCCTGTAAGTGCACATGAGGGTGCATGCAGAACCCATGCCCACAAAGTTGCCCATCTTGATTAGTTGAAAGAGCCTGTCTAGCTGGGCTAAACTGGGATGCACCTGCCTCTGACCCCCTAGTGCTAGGATTACAAGTGAGTGCCACCACAGTTGGCTCTTGGATGTGAGTTTGGGGACCAAACTCTGTTCCCTGTGCTTACACTATAAGCACTTTGACAGTTAAGCTATCTGTCCCAGCCCTTTAGGAAACTGTCAACCAAGGTTTATAGAATGCTGTAATAATAACTATAACTTCAAATAGAAAGGGAAGCAGATAATTTTATTTTAATAATGTACTGATACTAAATACTACAAGCGTCATGTGATTTAGTACTCTACCAAACATAGCATCATTTTTAAAAACCTGTGTCATATGAATTTAAGAGTACCTAAAAAAAAAAAAAATCACCAGGGCCCTTCGTTCTTGGGCCCCAGTTTTCATCCTAACATGAAAACATTTCACCTTAACAGCCTCTAACCTATGGGGTTGTCTTAGATCTTACCCCCAGTCCTCGATTCCAAAGTCAAATTTCTGTCTGCAGACCTCCCACCTGAACTCTGATAAGCATCAGCATTCCTCCTTACCTCCATTCACTTACAGAAACTATGCTGAGATCCTCTATAGCTGGTCACAAAGCCTGTCTTTAGATTCTTAAGACTCCCACCGTTATTGGCATGGGAAAAGGCAGTACAATAATTTTTTTTTTCTCTTGGAACACAAATAGGAAAACATGTCAATTTCCACTCTCAAGAGAAAAGTCATCTATGCAAACAAATAATTATCAGAAGTTTGCTTTCATGGTATGTATAGCATTGTGATACATAAAATATACTAAAGAATTTCAGGCAAAGGGCCTGCCAAACTGATACAAAAGAAAGGAAGAGAGAGAGAGAGAGAGAGAGAGAGAGAGAGAGAGAGAGAGAGAGAGAGAGAGAAGGAGAGAGAGAGGGAGGGAAGGAGAGAGGGAGGGAGGGAGGGAGGGAGGGAGGGAGGAAGGGAGGAAGGAAGGAAGGAAGGAAGGAAGGAAGGAAGGAAGGAAGGAAGGAAGGGGCTTCCTTAAGGTGTCTGCTCAAGTAATTGTTGGCTAACTGAATACATTTTGAGGAAGGCCATTATTTAAATTCACAGTAGCCATAAAACCCTTTTATTAGGAATAGTAAAATGTGCAGTTCATACAATTTCGATGGTTTCAATGAGAAAGGTCCCTCCTAATCTTAGGCATTTGAAATACTTAGTCCCCAGTTGTCTTTGTTTGGACAGCTTTAGGATATGGTTAGCTGAAGGAAGTGCATCACTAGGAGGTGGGCATTGATATTTAAAAGCCCCTGCCATGCCCTGTCTGCCAGGGCTTGAGATATGAGCCCTCTGCTGCTCTAGCTGTGCTGCTTGCTGCCTCTGCCTCCACTCTGCCACCATGGACTGCTAATCCTCTGGGATTGTAAGGCCCAATAAGCCCTTCCTTTGTAAGTCACCTTCATCATGTTTTATTACAGCAGTAGAACATAACTAATATGCTTGGGAACTCAGACATTCCAAAGAAGCGCACAGGCAAACATGGGCACCACACCTTAAAAAATAGCAAGCAAAATAGACTTTGTAGAAAAACATAAGCAATAAAAAAATTAAATGGATGACTTGGTGGGAGGGATATGGAAAGATAGCTTGGGAGTTTAGAGAAAATACTGTTCTAACAGAGGACCTGAGTTTAATTCCCAACATGCAGGTCAAATGGCTCACAACCATCTATAGCTGCGGCTTCCAGAATCCAATGCCCTTGGCCTCCACTGGCACGCACATGCACCTGCCCATACACAAACACATAATTTTTAAAAAGAAATATTTAAATGGAAAGCTGCTAACATAGCAATCAATAATCCAAAAAAGTCTAGATAATAAAGACAAAAGTATAACATAAAACAAGAAGAGTAACAAGCCTTGTGAATGATATAATCCAGATCATAATGAAGCCAAGGCCATAATGGGTACCCAGAATTACTGTTGAAAGGTCTGTGATAACACTCCATGGCCTCAGGGATTTTGTAATTATTGGGATAGGTGGCTTCTTTAGTTTAACTCCAGTACAGCACTCTTTCATCTAAGCTCCTCACCGTCGTCCACTTCAAACAAAAAGTGTGTAAAGAGGCCAGACTCAGAGATACAGTTTACCGTCAACACAACTTTCTGAGTTATCAGAAAAGCACTGCTATGCGTTCCAGTCAAGGTCAGAATTCTAGTAAGACACAAGGGCTTAAACCAAGGAACAAACGCCTCTGCATTTCTAAATATTCCTTCTCTTATAATGAGTACCTTTCAACAGATGACTGTAATTTCTTGATGTCTAACAACAAGGCAATAAAATTCTCTAGAGTATTTTTAGTTTCTTAAAACAAACCTGAAACAATGTGAAGAAAAAAAAGCCACAATGGAAAGGATAGAAAATGGCCTACAGGTCTGACCATAAGAGAGCGGGTGAATGGACTCTCTCACGTTACCCAGCAATGGGGCAGACTGAGGGTGCTTCCCATTGTCCAACTCACACTTACACAAGATTCTTTTCCAAGACTGAAATCAGAGAGAATGTTCCTGAAGACAGGTGTGATGAGCAGAGGATCTGAGGACCAACACGAACTAGAGCTGTGGTCCTGGGAGGCAGTGGTGGGTCTAGCATCTATCTGTAACCCTACCAAGCAGTCAGGGCTCACTCAATGCTCATGAGTGAAAGAATGGCTGGGTGAACCCATGATGTAATTGCTGAAATCTAATTAGCTCATAAACCAGGCACTCTGCCCTTTAAGTGCATTGTCAAAGTACAGAAGAGATCTAACGGTAGAGGAAATGCCTAGAAAGAAAGGGCCATTTTTTTTCTTCCTAGTCTGCAAAATAATAATAATAATAAAAACTATCTTGAAAACTTAAAGGAGGAAAAGGATTCTCTATTCACGTTGGATAGCATCATGGTCTCAGTGATGAGACAGTTAACAAGACCCCTTACCCCAACTCTTAGGAGAGGTCAAGAAGTCAAGCCAAGTATAGCCCAAGACCCAGTAGCAGCTGTACCTGAATGGAAGATAAGGAGGGTTTGAGCCAGACAGGAGAGCTCTGTAGGCTTCTTCTGGTGTCTTCTTTAAGTAGATGACCTATGGCAGACAAACAATAAATAATATTTAGAAGACCATACAAAACTAACTTACCTACTCACCAAATTTGCATTTTGTTTCTTCTGCTTGAAGTCACAGCCCTGGGGAAGCTCCTGTTGGTTCTCTTACGTGTTTTAGACTTTTATTTTGGTTGTTTTGTGCGTTGGTTTTATTTTGTTTTTGAGGCTGGGTTTTGATCTGTAGCTCTGTGGCCTGGAACTCACTATACAGAGCAAGCTGGCCTCTAACGCACTATGAAGCTCCTGTTTCTACATTACAAGTGCTACAATTACAGATGCACACCTCCATGCCTGGCCTTTTGCACTTTAGACAGCCAACTGAGTTACCAACATCCCGGTTCACCTTGAAGCTGAGCCATCACCTTAGGCTTACAGATAAATGGGTGTTTAGGGATGGGAGTAGGACCTTAAAAAGCAACCTGGGGTTCACAAACCTCCCTGGACAGACACAATGTGTGGTGACAATTGTACCTCTGTCATTGGTCTTTGCACCAAAGACCAACAGTTAGCTTTCTTGCCCTTCATTGAGAATGGCCAGGAGTTTAACTCAGGGCCTGGAAAGACCCTCCCTCACAGACCCTCAGAGCTCACAGTGAGAGTTCTCCCCGTGGATTTCAATTGACATCTCTGTTCTGAGAGGAGCTAGTGTGGCTCTCTAAAGGCTAAGTGAAATCATAATGAAACTTATAAAAATGAATGCTGGCAAAAAACTTTGTAAAACAAGTAGTCCTGGATCTTGATATCAGAGACATATTAATAAACTGCTAATATACAAACCAACAAAAAGGAATGTTTAAAACCATAAATAATTTCCATTTAGGTACATATTGCCTAGATAGCACATATTGGGTTCTGTAGTCAGTACTGGGTACAACTGTAACAGAATTTATATCATTGTATCCCAGTGACAATAATTGATAGGGGGCAGGTCTTTTAGTGACTTTGGGATAGGAAGAACAGGGCATGGAAAGAACAGGGCAAAAATGTTGGGGTGGGACAGAGCTTGTGGTTAGTATGGGTGGGCAGCAGGGAGCAGGGTGTGAGGCAAAGTGAGAGGTCAGACAAGACAATGACTGTGTGCTAAAGGATGTGTAATTCTTAAAAGCCTCTCTAGATAGAATTAATGGCATTATTTCCTCCCTGTGTCCCAACATCGAGATCCTATACTCAGTTACAGGACACGCAAGCTGCCCTGTATTCCAAAGAAGGTTCTCCTTCTGCCCCTTTGAACTCTAAGTCATCCCATCAGAAATATATAGCAGGTATTCACTGGCTAACAATTTCCAAATGAGTAGCATTCATGAGCTCTCTAACAAAAAGTAATTTAATAGACCAAAAAGGTACATCTAGTAGCTGGGGAGATAGCTCAGACATTAAAGAGCTCACTTTGCAAGCATGAGGACCCAAGTTCAAGCCCTGGGACCCATCATAAATAAATAAATAAATAAATAAATAAATAAATAAATAAATGCCAGCTCTGGTGTTGCATTTTGTAATCCCAGTACTGAAGAGGCAGAGATACACAGATCCCTGAGGTTTACTGGCCACCCAGCGTATCTTAACCTACTTAGCAAGTTCTAGCACCTACAGAAAACCTGTCATGTCTCCAAAAAGTTCAGAACAGCACCAGAAATATGACACCTGAGGTTGTCTGGCCTCACATGTGTGTGCACGCGCGCACACACACACACACACACACACACACACACGCACACACACACAAGTACACCTAGCTTCAGGAGCAAATTCCCATGTCCCGGTGACAAATGGAGAGAAGATGTGACAAAAGCACACATCAACCAAAGCAATCCAGTCTGAAATACATGGTCTGGGGCACTGGAGATGAGTTGTCTTCAAAGGGACTGCCACAGACAGAGACCCTGATGCTACACGTAAAGGAGTGTGACTCTGATTGCAGCTCAACTCATTTTAAAACTGGATTTGAACCAATCCTAGCTTCAAAAACTCATTGCAGTAACCAGTGCTACAGTGTAACTTTACCCCGATGGGTGGGTTCTGTAATAGAGCTGGTGAAAAAACACTGTTTTCTCAAGCTTAGGGGGTTCAGAAGTTGTGTACGGCTGCTACCAGGGAAAGCTGCAGGGAGAAAGCTTCTTGTGTTTAGATTAGATAATTAAAGCTTATACAACCTCCTTTGAAAAGTAAAAATACATTTCCCTCCTAAGGAGCAATTACACTAATTCCCTTTAATCTTGAGGCAATAGGGCTGCAGGAGGCAGTCACCCGGGCCCACATAAAGTAACCTCTTCAGACTGGTTACTCCACAGGGCTTCCCTCCCATCCCACCTGCATGACTTAGCACACATGAGGCATGTTCTCACATTGTAAGATGAGAGCCATTGTTTTTATTTTTATCCCAGTACTAAAATATTAATGGGTGCAGAGTGAAACCCAACAGAGCCCATCTAAGTACCAGGAAGATTCCTGAAACATCTGTTACAGGTTGACCTTTTTACGGTCTGGAGGGAAGTGCTCAGGGAGAGTGGGAAAATATTCTCCTCGGACAAGAATTCATTGTTGAATGATGCACGCATGCGTCCCTCATTTTAATATAAAATCCCATTTTTTTTTTCCAAGAGGGAATGTAAATGTTGTATGTATTCCCTATACCAGCTCTTAGATGAAGAGAGGTCGGGGAGGGAGTGGAAGATGGAGAGGCAAAGGGAGGCCTGATTGAAGCCAGGAAGGAAACTAACATTTATAAGTCTTGTGGACAACGAATCCAAAACCCAGAAATGTACCGATTGTTCCAAACTGCTGCTGTTCCTCTGTGGCCAAGTTAGCATTTGAACACAGACCCTCCCTCCAAACAGTCTGAGACAAAGGGCTCCCTTTCTCCCGGTTCCTAAAACGAGTACTCATGGCTTTTAGCTATTAAGAGCAGAGGTTTGAGAGAAACCAAATGATGCAGAATTGGAGAGAAGAAAACATCCTACTCTGTTCTTATTTTTGAACAACTGTGAACAATATTGTTTTTTAAATAGGAAGTAACTAAATCAGTTATGATATGTTAAATATGTCTTCCCCCCCCCCAAAAAAAAAGTCCATATTGAGGCCCAAAGTTGCATTAGACAAGTCTAATATTTCCTGAAAATATCTTTTGAAACTAGTTTCAAAGTACCTACCAGATATTCTGATTTATCTTTTTGGCTCTGTGTGTGTGTGTGTGTGTGTGTGTGTGTGTGTGTGTGTGTGTGTGTGTCCACACACAGAATGTACTTTCTATCCCTTGTACTAGCTGTTAGCATACGTAATCCAATGGGAAGAATGTTCCCAAACTTTGATTGACACTTGAGAAAAAAAATCATTATAAAATTGTTCTATCATTGCCAGGAAGTCCTACAGACCTACTCAATAAAAAATAAAAAGGCTAATACATATATGTACTTAGTTTTAACTGAACATGAGCCTGCTAATTATACTGATTTTTTTTTCTATTTAATTAACTTCAATGCCAAAAACCAAAGACTTTTCCATTTGTCACATGATTCCTAAGAGGCGGGATTATAACACATACTATTCAAGAGATGAAGAGATTTTATTTAAAAACATAAGAAAAATTAGAGTACAATCTAAAATAATCTGTAATGTTTATCAACAAGCCACTGATGCCTAAACTTTAATTATTATGGACTAACTCTTACATCACCACATGCTACCAAGTCTCTTCACATAGACACTCCATTATCATAAATCAGTGTCGTTTAAAGCATTTTATAGCATTACAAGTGGGAAAATCTGTCACTGAATCAACATAGAAAGGAATATTACAATACATAATGTAAACTTTAAAGCATCCGTATGTATATCACACACTGACAATATGTCAAATTAGGAATCTCTCCTAACTTCACAGAATACCAAGACGCTACTTAAAACGCTCCTAGAATTTATTTGCAATACTTTTAAATTATCTTGTAAGTTAAAGACTAATGTCACTAGATCCATAGAGCCTATAAAAATAATATGTATGGTTTTCAGAAGCAACTTGAGATTTGCAACTCTATTCGTACACTCTGACAACTTGCTCTCCCTAATATACAATCTGTGATTCTTAGAAAGAATAATTGCCTTCACATAGAAGTCTAAGCCAGACCATAGATTTGGTAATGCTCTCTCTTTCCACGGAGATACTGCCTCAAGCCTTATGTTTCTAGCTTTCTTTGGGGGCTGTTACTATTTTTTTTAATAAAGAAAAGAATTTACTGCTGAAAGAAACATACTTACTTATACCTTAATATACCTTTAAAAGAAATCTAAGAAGCTGATAAAATTGTTTAGTGGGTAAAGGTACTTGCTGCTAACCCTGATCATCTAGTCTGATAGTTTTCAAAGACAATCTCTTTGGGGGTAGGGAGTGTCATATCCAGATGGCCTTAGTTCTCAACTATTTTCAGGTTGTAATGTCAGCTTCCTGGACATCTCTTTGGGAAGAAATTTAATTGACTCAGAACTGCCCAGAATGTCAATTTCAAACCACCATGGCAGTGTTACAGGGACAGAACCTACCTGGGGAAGACTGTTGTCTGCTTGTGTCCCTCTTCTGAACAAGTAATATATGGAGCAAAATAACAGAAAATCCACCACCAATATTAAAGGATACTCTCTGAGAAAACAAATGAAGTCTCAAGGGTATTTTTATTATCTAATCACAAATACAAATTAACATGAGCACAGATTTCTTTACTTGGTTTTTAGAAATTGCATTATGTGTGCGCACACGCACATGTGGAGGTCAGAGGATAACTTGCAAGCACTGGTTCTCTCCTTCCACCCTGTGGGTCCCAGTGCTCTAACTCAGGTCACTATGCTTAAATTTTGTTTTATTTTGTTTTGCTTTGTTTTGTTTTGTTTTGTTTTGTTTTGTTTTGTTTTGTTTTGTTTTGTTTTTAACAGGGTTTCATGTAACCCAAGGCTGGCCTCAAACTTTTAACCGCAGAACCATCTTTCTGGCCCCACTTCTTCAAATTCTTACTGTAGTTTGTTTCTATGGTTATCTGATTTTGCCTATCTCCCTAGCTAGGCTGTAAATGCTAATGAAGGTAATTTTCATGTCTTCAGATCTGCAAGGCTCAGCACAATGAACATCAAAAACTCTCTAAAAAAATGGTTGGTCATAGCACAAACAAACAAGAAGTAATTTCTTTGTAAAGAAAAAATACATTCACAAATACTGATCCCCAATCTAGAGAATGTGATAACAAAGCACGGTGGTCAGGAGCCAACATGCCTGGGCTCAGATGTGGGCTCTTTCGCCTGCAAATGGTATCACATAAATTCTCTATACTTCTGTTTCCAGAAGTGTGAAGAGCGGACACTACTGGACCATGAACTTCCGTCAGACAAAAGGTCACAGGGTCATTGAGACATTGCTGGTTTGTATGCTGTTTGTTAGAGAGAGTAAACACTGTAACATACATATAGCATACTTCTAACTGTACCTAACATATAACTCTACCACAGCAAGAGAATACAGAAAAGAGATCCAATTAAATTAGTCACACAATATTTTCTCCTTTTCTCCACTTATGGTTTGAATATCAAATGTCTCTCACAGACTCCTTTGAGAACTTCAGAAGGTGGAGCCTCATTGGAGGAAGTCAGTCATTAGGAGTATGATGGTGCATGTTATACATGGTCCCCCAATCTGTTCCTCATTCTCTACTTCCTGTCTACCATGAGATGCTTTTCCTCCACCTTCCCACCACTGTGATTCTCCATCCCACTTTGAATCAACAGGACTGAGATGTATGTATTAAAATATCCAAAACCATGAGAGAGAATCAATCCTCCTCTCTTAGGTTGCTCCTGCCGGATCTCCTGTCACACCGGCAAGGAAACTAATACAACCACCTGTGACTCTAGATCTGGCTGGTTCATAGAACTAAGCCCAAAAGGCTGTCTAGGCATATGAACATGGAGACATGAGGTAGTTAATGGCCCCTTGGAGTGCTAAAATTAGGACGATGAGACCATCATCCAGGGAAACTCTCTTGTTTTAATGCAGACACCAGTACCTCTCTCAGTCCTGCCTCTTCAGTCTCCAAGCCTCACAATGCCTTAGTAGCATGAACATTAAAATAAATGTCACCAGCCCCGGCTTTATCAAATCCACTCTCAAAAAGTCTCAGGATTACTGATGTGGCTGGCCCATGTGTCTCTTGAACCACGTACATGTAAAGGAGAGAGAGTTGTTACTACTCAGACTCATGACTTTTGTATTTGAACTTTCATGAACTTTTATGAACAAAAGAACAAAATGGCCAAGACTGGGGAGAAAAATACTTCAATTACGTGTAAAGATTACAGATACCTGCAGAAAGCACATCTACGGGGGGGAGGGGGGAGGAGAACAGTATACAGCAAGAAACTCTGCAAAGAGCCGACGTCACGAAACTTTTAAAGCTTTGTCCTTGGTACCTAAGACTTGGTTCTCAGACTTCTTAAATGTCAAGGCCCTTAATTTGTAAACTGCTGTTTCCTGAAGACAGATTTCAATTTTAATTGTCATAAACAAGCACAAACAGAAATGTTTAAATTCTTAATGCTTTGTAACTTTTTCTTATTCATATCCTGCCATTCTATCCAGTGACAAGAAAAACAATATCTTCATTCAACTTTATAATTAAAAAAAATAAGAAAAAAAACCCACTCATTTGTGAGATGCACAAACAATTTCACTTTTGTTCTAACTTAGAGAAGCAGAAAAAAATACTCAGAGTGGAACAATCACAGACATTAAATAGGCAAGCCTGGGGTTACAAAGCCGAAATGCAACTGTGTTCTCAACAGCCTGGGTCTTGGTCTACATTATTAGTATCCTAATTAAAACACGAGAATAAGACTGCATCTTGTCTCCTGCATACTCTGGTTGAAGCCAGTTTATAGAAAACCCTTCAAGTCCAATAGAAACCACAGACCCAGAGGTCAGTAATGAAGAACACGGTACTTCTGCCTAACAAAGATGGAGACACAGTGTACTGTGAGGGGGGAGCAGAATTGGGCCTCACATCTCCACCCCCATCACTTATTTCTACCCTAAAATTCTTCATCCTGCATCTTCCAGAGAACAAGGACTGTGTTTGCTTGTCTGAGGTTCTGTTTGCTCTGAAATGCCCTCGTGACATCTCTACATTTTCATCTGGAGTTTGAGTTAAGTAGACAGATGACGAGCAGCAGACACGATGTGTTTATCTCAAAATTTATTTGGATGAGAAACGCTCCTTCCATCTCTCTCATAGACACAATCAGAGTAGAGTCAGCGGGAGCCTTCGATGGGCAGTTTGGGAGGATAGCAGACATTAGCCACATGTGTCTCCCCACTTAATTTGATGGAAAGTAGAATTTTCATAATCATCCTGAATAGATGTCTTTCCAGAGCTGATGATATGGCTGGGACAGCTACACATCTCTTGCTAGCACTGTTTTAATGACACTGTGGACTGAGTATGCTGGATTCAAGCCCATGAGCCAACACACACATCGCTGACAATTAAATCATGAGGACACAGGCCAAACCTCTGCCAAGCAAACCAAAGAAAATCACGCCAATATCTCATACCCGGAGGCTTTAAAAAAAAAAGTGCAGGGGGAAGGAAGAAAATGTGTAAGCCCTAGAATACCTAAGTCCTTCATGTTACAGGAGCAACCACAGGTTATATGTTACATACACTACCCAGGTAAACATATGCCTAAGTATAACCTCACAGGTTATATGTTACATACACTACCCAGGTAAACATATGCCTAACCTATCATCTACTGTCAGAAAGCAACCTCTAGGTAAAACTCAAACTCAGACTCAAAAGACAATGAATCAGAATGTTTGTGATCAAGATATTAGTGGCTGATATGAGTCAAGATTTAACATTTAAGTTTTTCAAACACCTATCGCTGTGTATGATAATTCTTTCACTTACAAATGAACCATACTTCAAAGCTTCCTTACAAAGGCAAATAGCTCAAATTCCGGAACTGCTTTTCCCAAGATCAAAGCTCAAAGCTGAAGCTATCGATGAAAACTTGACAACGTGAGTTCAAGCCCCAGAAACCATGGAAAAGTGAAAGGAGAAGCAGACTCCACGGTTGCCCTCTGACCTTTGCCCGCTGACCTCAGCATCCACAGGCACATGTGTCCCTACAGTCACTCGCACACAAAACAATAATAAATAAAAGTAAAATCTTAAAATTAAGGAAACCGCAGGGAAACGGATGAACACGTTCTCAGTTCTAAATTGAAATCTGAACTACTTCAAGTGTTTTGATAGTGTTTTATTATATTTATATCAATTTAACAAATGGGAACTATTGGAAAGAAAACGCTTTCTGAACACACACAGGAAGAGGGCTGCTAAGCAGGGGTGGAACCCAGTCAAGGTTGGTTGTTTTCCATCAAACAGTGGCCTGCGATCTACCCAGTAGTGGAAAAGGTAACCCAGGCTCTCAGTGTCCATCCAGTAACCAGATCACGTACCCAAGGAACGTTAAACAACAGCAGTGTTCTCTAAGTTAAAATTTTAGCTGACTGTGGTGGAGCATGTCTGTAATGCCAGCACTCAGGTTAAGACAGGGATCTCAAGTTTGAAGCTAGTCTGGGTGACAGCACAAGACCTTATCTCAAAAATAATAAATAATTTCAAAACATTTTCAAATATATTTATCCTGTTCTTCTCTGGGTTTTGAGTAGTTTACGGGAGACGTTAATTCGAAGTCTTAAGGCAGAGCCCCACTGAGAACAACTAAACCTCAGGTCTCAAATCTCCTGGTAACTTGTAAGCGCCTGCTCTTTGAACTTACTCAAGAACAGAAAACTAACAATGAGCACAAACAAGGAACTGGTTGTTCTCTCCCAGTGTTTACAAGAGTTGCTGCCTGAAGAATACAGGAGAAATAAGACCTTGTTCCACTAGTTGGGTGTTTGCAGAACAGACCCTGTGGTCATTGTCTGTACATTATCCTGGACTCAGCAAACAAGTGCCATATGACAGGATTGTCCTTCAAGACAAGAAAAGAACTGATCCCTCTTAGGCATGCAAAGGTCTTGTTTTTAAGTAACCAGGTTCCTACATACCGTAGCTTACTAATTTCCACAAATGAGAACACAGACAAGCAAAGGCAACCACAGACCTACCTGACCACACACTTACTTTATAGAAAATACATCTTCCTTCCTTGTAGCTACTAAGAATTCCCACCCCTGTCCCCACACACCGTGCCTCACCTCTGACCCCATTCCGGCTCACTTTAGTGAATACACCTCACTTCTAAAAATCCAGCCCACACATCCTCATCCCAGGGTCAGCTGTTTCTCCCTCGAGTCTCTGTAGCATCAAGACTTGAGGCTCAGGTTTACCAGTGAAAGGGAAATGAGGAAGGGACAGAGACAGGGAAAGGAGCAAGGCAGAGAATTTCCCCTAATTCCAACACAGACCATTTTTATCTTGGTTCAACAAAGAGTTACTGATACAGGAACCACAGATAACGCCAAGATCAAGGCCAGCATGCTTCTGACCTCATAGAGCATCCCATGCACACTTCTGATTTTTCAATCCAGGAGATGCTCCCAGTTTTCAGCACACTAACAAGCAACAGTGAAAACCTCGAAGCTCTTTCAAAATATAGCCATCTGGACCTGCCTGCTTAAGATTCAAACTCACTAAAATATGAGGTCTGACTACGATTATTACGGATACTTCTGACACACGGCTATGGCTAAGGACCAGTGTTATAAGCATTTGAATGTTAAAGACCGTGGCTATCCTTCAGAGCCTCAACTAAGCACACAATTATCAGCTTTAATGGAAAAAAAAAATCAGTAAAATTTCAAGACAGTATCAACAGGATTTGCTAAGGTCCTCTACAGCTCAAGTATGGCATCTGCCTCTTTGTTCATGTGGCGACTTGTAGACACAGAGTTCTATTTCCAGAACATTCAAGTGAGAACAGAAAAGACACACAGGTTAACAATTAAACTGTCATGACGGAACAGGATACATTTCAGTTGTGAAAGTTAGTCATCAAAGTAGCAGGTGAGTTTAAAAGGCTGTTGGGCCATTTAAACTCCCTAACAGCATCTTGTGTCATGGAGAATAAAATCCAGACTCATTCTTACATACCAGCCTGACATTCTTACATCCCCTGTGCTGCCTCCACATCAAGATGCAGCTACCTGGTCTTTGCCTCAGCTCCTCTCCCATCCGACTCATTCCCACCCAGCCTTTGGGACATGCTCTACCCAAAATACTCTTCCTCCGTATCATCTTAACTACCAGTCGCTTGAAGAGGACTTCCCTGACTCCAGTATGAAGTGGGCAACCATCCAGCAGCATGTGTCACTACGTTTTACACCCTTGTTATGCCAGGTGTATATCTCTGAGATATAAACTCAGAGAGGCAGGGATTCAAACCCTCTTGTTCATCAATACCACCTGAGAGCCCAGATGAATGTCTGGCACGAGTGTTCATAAATATTTGTTCAGTAAAAGAATGTACAAATTAACCAGACTGGAGGGAGTATAAAAAAATTTCCCACAGAGATGAATAAATGACTTATTCCCACTTAAACTACCAAGAAATTCATTATTATTAGTTTTGGGGTTTTTGTTTGTTTGTTTGTTTTTGTTTCTTTTTTGTTTGCTTGCTTGCTTGTTTGCTTGCTTGTTTGAGACAGGGTCTTACTATGTAGCCCTGGCTGGCCTGGAACCTACTACATAGAAAAGGCTAGCTTGGAACTCACAGAGATCTGCTTGCTTCAGCCTCAGGAGTGCTGGGTTAAAGACATGCACAACCATGGCCTCATTTACTGTTTTAAGCTTGTGTACGTCTAAGGATGATGCTGCTCCAAAGAACGAAAAGGCTCCAGTTATCACAACACTGTTATTCTATATATTAGCCAATTAAGAAAAGGAAGCGACAGAGAAAGAAGGGCAATAGGAGAGAAGTAGTCTGATGAGAAGAAGAAAGAGATGGTGGGGGTGGGGAAAACAACTGGAGAGAGTGAAATGACAAGGGTGCTGGATGAGGCAAGGTGGCTGCTATTTCACATCACAGTGTGCACTGGGACTTGGCTGCCCAAATAAGGCAAAGGTTTTAAAGATATTGGAATGCCAACTCTAACAAGGGGTCCCTTCCCTCCTGGTTCCACCTCTTCTGAAAGGTCTGAGTCTCCTGGTACAGTGAGGATGGAGACTGGGGTAAGGGGCTGAGCCTCCCTAAGCCATGTCTGCTTCTAGGAAGAATCTATGTCCGCAGCCACTGGGGCAACTCTGCAGAGAAATTGATTCTCTGGGCTGCTAGAGTGGACAAGGAAAAGACCAAAGGCCTTCTGATGCTGTCCTGAAGCTTAGGAACTTAGGAGGCCTAGGCCAAACAACATTCCTTAAAACTCAAAAAAAAAAAAAAAAAAGTTCATCGTAAGTTTTGTTGTTTGTTTGTTTGGGGGATTGGGGGTTGTTTTGTTTTTTGGAGACAGTATATCATTATGCAATCCTGGTTGGCACTGAACTCAATATGTAGACCAGGCTGATCTTGAACTCAGTGATCTACCTGCTTCTGGCTCCAGAGTGCTGGGATTTGTGGGCCACCATGCCCAACAACGTAATAGAAGATCTTAATCAACTTCTTTCCTGAATTCAGAAGTACAATATGTCACATATAAAATCCAGTCTCTGGTACATTTGTTAATCTCTGTGCTAATCATAGCATCAATCCAAAGTCAGGATATCCTTTCATATTTTTTTCCAAATACATTCACTTAGTTGGAGATAGGAAAACAAAACTATTTTGGAACTTTTTAAAATGCTAACCCCATTTTTGTCATAATTTCCCTTACAATTCACCGAAGTATCACTGAGAAGAAAACTAAATTTAAAAAATTGGCTCAAAAAAATGTAGTTTACGGTCAAAACTACAACTCACTTGCAGGCACTGAGAATAATTCTTTATCACATTCAAACTTATGGGATTGGGGACTTCCCTCATTCTAAAGCAGATGATATACTGTAATGTAGCACACTCTCCAATGCTATGCACATCTTAGATCGACTTCTTACTCCCACATTTTAACAAGCAGCTGACTCAAATGGAACACTGAAGTAGAATTCTGGTGAGAGGCATCAAGGACTAGAACTCAGGACTAAAGCAGAGTGACATCCACTTCCCCATAAGGGACATGCTTGTCAACCCAGAAGGAAAGCTTGAAACCGTGAGGCTACAGATCTTTTGCTTTTCTGTGCTTTTTTTTTTTCATTAATTATTATCATATTTGTGTATAATGTGTGTAGACACAGGTGTGGAGCTCAGAGTATGACTGTGTGGCTTCAGCTGTCTCTTTCTACATACATGTATGTGCATTCTAGGGCTCAAGCCTAGAGAGCAAGCAGTTTACCTGATGAGCCATTCCACCGGCTCCTGGTTAACTGTGGATAGATAGATAGGTAGGTAGGTAGGTAGATAGATAGATAGATAGATAGATAGATAGATAGATAGATACCTATGATACTTAACTTATTAGACAAAATAAAAGATTAACAACCGAAACCAGTAACGACAGAAAAAATGTAACAGCATGCTATAATAGAAGCTGTGTGAATGTAGTCTCTCAAAATCTCTTCTTATACTACTTTCACTGGAGAGATGGCCTAGTGGTTAAGAGCACTGGCTGTTCTTCCAGAAGTCATGAGTTCAATTCCCAGGAATCACATAGTGGCTCACAACCATATGTAATTGGATCGGATGCCCTCTTCTGGTGTGTCAGTAACAGCATGCTCATATACATAAATAAATCTTAAATCATTTAAAAAAAAAATGCAGTGTCTACATGATCAGATGAAGTTTGGTAAATAATACAGGTAGAGTAACCTGGTAAAGATCACTGCAATATAAACAATGAGACAGGATGCCAGTAGACTAGATACTCAGACAGGTAGTAGTGGGTAGCTATCAGGCAGGTAAGATATACGGTGTGAATCTGCTGGATGCAGGGATAATTCACAGGGATAGAAGCAGGCAGTAAGAAACATCATGATAGTACTGGAAATGGTGAAAAACTTAAAACTTTTTATTATTTTTTGAAATTTCCATTTAATGTGTTAGAGCCAAATTTGACTGAAACCTCAGAAAGTGGTGTCAGAGACAATGAGGAGTCTACTGATGGTCACATATGGAAATGTAATAACTGAAAGACTGAGTGAGTGGGAGGTCCGTCTGCACTGTGTTTATGTGGTCAACACAGGATTGCTCACCTCTGGGACTCTGAATCAAATGCAGGGAAGTTTCCTAGTGCATCCATCCCCTTATTCACTAAAACTGCAGAGACAGCTACTAGGTTTGGGCACAGGGGACATAAATACGTGAGTGAGAATCATCTTCATTCTAGAAAATCACTCTAGCAGGGCAGAGAGAGCTCACAGAGAACTAACTTTGGGAAGCTCATCACAGCACATTAGAGGCAAGTGGAGAAAGCTCTACTGAGCTCTGTTTTGAGTGAGGTGGAAAGAAAACAGCATTGTGAAGGGTAGGGAGGGGCAGGCTGGGGGAGGCAGATGATCAGGGAGGAGAAACACCAGGAAGAGCCTGTCTAAAAAGTTAAGTTTTGTATTATTTTGATTAAATAAAAAAATTCCCCCAAACAAGCCCACTGAATGACTCACACCTACTCCTGAAAGAATTGAGTCTGACTCAGCCTGTGGTATGCACAATCCCACAGAAAGGCTGTCACTCTGCTTGTTAGTTTGAAGCTGTAAACCACAAATGCCACCTCCCGCTAATAGCTTTAAGAAGTTGTGGAACAACTTGGAGTGTTTCCTTCAAGCAGAGGTGACACCAGCAAAGCTACTTACTTTCATGAGCCATGACTTTGCCACAAAACTAAATCTCCTGCTTTAGGTCACTGTGAATCAATAAAAAAAAAAAAAAAAAAAAAAAAAAAAAAAAAGTGCCTGGACCTATAAAATGAAATGCCAAAAGTCCTTCAAGGCCCTGTCATGGGGAAGTCCTGAGGAAGATGGGGCTCAGGCTGGCAAGGTCGAGTCAGGGCAGCAACGAGGGAAAAAACTAACAAACACCCAAGGAGACAGACAGGAGGATCAGTGGAGTTTGAAGCTACCAAGGGCTACAGAGGGCTCACATGGCACAGTCTGTGTTTACTAATGTGCAACCACATCTTAAGTTCTAAGGATCTTAGTGATGTCTACAGAGCAAGCTGAACAGGGGCTGCAGCTGGCTCCTCCTTTAACATCACGTCTGGAGAGAGTTTTTAATGAACTAATTCACTTTTCACAATAGAGATGTAATGTAATGTAACATAAAAATGTATATCAGTATAATGAAATCCATTCTATCAAATGGAACTTCTTTCTATGTTTTGGAGGGGTACATGGTTTTGGAAGGATTCGTTTTTTTGTTTGAAACAGGGTGTCACTATGTAGCCCAGGCTAGTCTGGCACTCACAATCATCCAGCCTCAGCCTCTAAATGATGACATTACGTGTGTGTGCCACCACACTCAGTTGTGTGTGTTTGGAGTGGGGGGCTTGAAATAAAATTTACATGTTAAAATTATGCAACCCAAAATCCATTATAAACCTAAAGTATAATGCTTGGGGACATTCCGACTCTCTTCACACTGACTTAAGAGGCTCAGACTGCCTATGTGGGGCCCCAGGTTACTCCCAACACTCTATTTTGGCTACCTAAGGAAAGGGAGGAAAAGCCTGAGAGAAGCTTGGGGGTAGCACGATGATTCCAACAATGCCATGATAAGGGTAATTTTTAAGATTTGAGCACTTAACTCAAGCACCTTTTCTCATGATTCCAGTATCAGCTGACTAAAAACCACCTGGAACTTGATACATGTCCATTATGTAGCAATGGGAGTCTCTCAGAGAAATTAAAAATACTGGCAGTTTTTCTTCAACTTGATCCTGTTAGCTGAGGACTAATGTTAAAAGCCCAAACAACTAGCCACACTTTCGGTGCCAAAATCCAGGCTCTAAAAAAACATGCCAAAATATTCCCCAGTCCTGATGGTGTTTGGTTCGAGACAATCTTATCATGTAGCCCAGGCTGGCCTTGACTTCTCTATACAGTAGAAGATGACTTTGAAGTCCAGATCCTCCTGTCTAGCATGGGATTACACAGATCCTTCTCTCAAATGCTGGGATGACAGACACGTGCTGTGGTACTAGACCTTGAACCCAAGGATTCATGCATGCCAAGCAAGCATTCTGCCAACTGAGCTACATCCCCACACTGATATTTTTAATAATATAGAAAAGAAAACAGCATGCCTCACTCACTGTGATGTAAAAAACTACCTGATGGGCAGGAGATGTGGCTCAGTTGGTAGAGTACTTGCCTAGCATGCACAAGGTCCCAGGTTCAATCTCCAGCACCATGTATAACTACAAGGTAGAAGACCTTAAATCAGAAATCCAGGTCCATCCTCAGCTCCAACTTGAGTCTGAGCTTGAGCTACATGAGAGCCTTGTCTACAAAAAGGGAGGGGGGAGGCAGGGAAGGAGGGAGGGAGAGAGAGAGAGAGATAGATAGATAGAGAGAGAGAGAGAGGAGTTGACTCATGAAGTCATTCAATATACATGTAAATGGTGTGTGTGTGTGTGTGTGTGTGTGTGTGTGTGTGTGTGTGTGTGTATCTGGGGTGGGGGTAAGAAAGAAAACAGACAAATTCTATCCCAAGATACGAGCCTCACCACTTCCCACTCCCATTCCCATATCGTTTAGCCGCCTGCTTGGACCTACCCTAAACCATCCACAAACATTACATACAAAGCAGATCTGAAAAGAGCTATGGTTGCATCCGGCAGGAACACACAGGTGAATAGATGTTCACCCAGTTAGCCAGAATCAACACTCAGCTGCTCCCTGGAGGACAGCCCACACACCTGTACCTGAAACACTTTAATAGCTCTCTATCATGGGAAGAGCCCCCCTGGCCTCTCGGCATGCTGTCTTCTAGCTGATGTTATTCTAAGAGGAGCTTCTCAGTTATCTCTGACTAAACAAAGCTTCAGCCTAGGGACTGAACCTGGGTTCTGGTCTTTCTCTTTAAGAAATGGAATTGATCTTGGACAAGCCATTAGATCTACCCCCACTGAGTTTCTAGCAGAACTGAGACAACATTCTTCCAGTGGTTTCCTATGGAGACACTCCAGGGCCCTGCAAAACTGGATCTAGTTTTTCTAACCTAACATGTTTATTTTAAAACTAAAAGAAAACAGTAAATCCATCCCATACACTCAATATTAAATTTTACCCCTGTGCGATCACTGAATAACATCACATTGCAGAAATAAAACTTGGAAGTTTTATTTTCTGTGTCATATGTCCTAGGAAACTTGCTTTTGAAGAGGAATCCAGTGGCCCTGCACAAGCACATGTCCATCCAGAAAGCTACACAAAATGTAACAACAAATGCCAAGAATGTCCAAGGACATGTATTTCGGACATGGTCTCACAGAAGGCATGGCAAATACACCAAAAGCCACAGTCTTACCATAGGAGGTATCATAAGAATTTTAAGGGACTTTTAAATTTTTATTTCCATAATGAATGCATGTCATTAAAATATGTAGTTATATATGCATAACTACATACACACAAACACACACACACAGGAAGAGTCTCACTATGTAGCCCAGATTGGCCTTGAACCCGTGGCAATCCTCGTGTCTTAGACTCTGAAGTGCTGGGGTAACAGGTCTAAACCACCACTCCTGACTCTCCCGTTTTCTTTATACAGTGTTGTTGATGCTGCTGCTGTTGGTGTTGGTGTTGTATGCATAATGGCAGGGGTCACACAGAGAGTTCAGAGGCCAACTCTGTGAATGTCAGTTCTCTCCTTCCACATTTAAGTGGGTTCTCGAATCAAAATCAGTATGCCAGCTTTGCTCAGAGAGCAAATCTACCCACTGAGCCATTTCAGTAGTAGGGACTAAACCTAGACCTTAAACATGCCAGGCAAATAGCATTCTATCACTGAGTTCAGTCTGTGACAGGTAGATGTGTTCGCAAGCTTATTTGAGCACAGAGGAAGCTTGTTTTCAGCTTCCAGGCAGAAGTAGAGAAAAACAAAATACAGAAAATATTTATGCAGTAATCTGAGAAAGATGCCTTCAGCAAACAAAAAAGGGAACAGGTACTTTTCCTAGATCCCAGCTAGAGGGAACACAAGGAGGGCTGACTATGGGAAGGAGGCACTGTGTTAACTATGTGGAAAGGACAAACAGAACACCAGTCTTGGGGAGACTGAAGAAAAACCTAAAATTTTCAAGAAGCCTGAGCTATTTCAAAGTCACCAAAAAACACAGGCTTAGAAGAACAAAAACGTGGCCCATTTACAGGCAACATCACAAAAGAGTTGCCTATCAACCCACTAAAGGAAGGAACTGCAAACAGGAAACCAGTCAGTCCAGCCATGTCCCGCCCCTCCCTTCCTCTCTGCATGATGCTATCATTAGATTTACAGGGAAGGATGACAAGCTGCTCTTCTCTGGCAGCTGCTGAGTTACTGTTTTAATAAACGTTTAATAGAAACATCCTTGTTATTTTGAACCAACAGTTTTCTTTGACAATTTTTTGCCTGCACTTAAAATAACACGTTGAAGCTAACAGATTTAATAAGTTTAAGGCGGTTCAGAAATCATAATTCACAGATGTTAATAAAGTTAATAAGGACAGGAAGTAACATGGTTTGTAAGAAGAGCAAAGCAAACAGGCAGTTAACCAACCAGACATCAATTAACACACGAACACTTTCTTTAGCCACTTTTAGCTAACATGGTTCGAACTGGCCATGGGATGCCAGCCCCACTATGTACATCTCCAACACAATCCTTACATCGAAGGCTCAGGGAACATTATGAAAGAAGGGACAGAAAGAATGCAAGAACCAGGGGACCAGGGCATCTGCTATGAGAACAAGACAGAAGTGGAGTTCAAAACCAGTTCAAAGGCTACACAGTGAAGGCTAGACCATATTGAGCTATATAACACTCAGTCTGAAAAGCAAAAGAAACTACAACATCAAAAATAATGAAGTGATAGTCTTTAGCAATGAAATTTCCAAAACTGTAAGGTTCAAACCCATTAAGCATATAGGAACAGAAAGAAAGGCTCTTGCTAGGGGGGAGCTTGAGTTCAACCCCTGGAAGCCATTTGGTAGGAGAGGAGAGAACAAAGTCCCAACTGTTGTCCTCTGACCTCTATACTCAGGCTGCTGTGACACACACATCTACACACACACATCTACACACACACACACACACACACACACACAAAATGGAATGCATGTGTAGAACTTTAAATTCTACATAATGCCAATTGTACAAACTGGTTTAAGTACAACAGGCCTTAAACACTATACTTTTAAAACGTAAGAAAGAACAAAGAAAAACCTTATTAATCCCACCTCTAGCAATCTAAAGATTAAAAATCCAGTTTTTAAAAAAAAGAACATTTGAAAGAACAAGTACAACATACATAATTCAGAAAAAAATGTTTTATATGCTATAAAAAATATTAAATGGTAAACAAAACTGTACCATACCCCGTCGGTGGGGTCTGCTGAACAGCAAACCATTAAAACAGGCTCCATAATAGGGGCTCAGTCGACCACATACAACACATGAAGGGAAGCACATCAAAGCTGCATCAAAGCTGCATTTTAAGCTTTTTCTTTTTTATTGTAAGAAAGAAAAAAAAGGAAGACCCCCCTTCTTGTTATATTATTCCTTTCTTAAACTCCTCACCCGCAATGGTTTCCTTTATGTGACACTTCCTTACCATCTCGGCCTGCTGGGATCCGCCATCCCAATCCTCCCATGCTTGGCCTGAGATTCTCACAGTAACCGCAGAAGGTAGGAGACACTCGCCTTCAACTCTTTGGGCTGGGCGCCTGTCACATGGTATCTGCTCCAAAGCATTAACTGGATGAATTCTCATTTCCCCAGGCTTCGTACCTATTGCACACTTTTCACAATTATATATTGCTTGTGTGCTCTCCATATTTGAAGCTTGATCTGTTTGTTTGTTTGTTTATATATTTCTTTAGGACTCATCAGGGTTCACAGGAGCTAAGTAAATATTTACTAAAGTTATCAAGACCTGACTACGCATCTCACAAGAGAGATGTTCAAGTGGTTTAAATAGACTCCTCCTTTAAACATGAAAATCACATTCTAGTAGAAAAAAAAAGGGAAAGAGCACATACTCATATTTGAAGAACTCTATTAAGTGGTAATTAGATTAACAACCACCTGACTGCTACTGAGCCACAGAAGGACTGACACAGAGGAATAACTTGGAAGATAGGGACACTAAAGGAGGGAGGTGGCTGTCGGATGGACATTCAGAGCTGTGGTCTAAGGGCCCAAGAACAAAACAGGTAAGAGAAGGGGGCAACTGACCCAGAAAACTGGGGAAGGCCACAGAGTCCCTCCACCCCAGAACTGGCAGGGATTTCTAAATGCTTAGCACACAATCACGACATCACCTTTATATGCAAGGCCTCCTTCACCTTCAGGCCTCTAGTACACACAGTATTATTATCCCTGAGCCTAAAGATGAAAGAACGGAAGATTAAATAAGCAAACGCTTGCTTGTGACATACACCCACTGAGTGGGTTGGTTCAAAGCTACACCCATGGCTGTGCTCAGTGGTTGTTTTCCAGCCAGACGGAGACTGACACCTCTCCAATTAGGAGGTGACTTACGAGTGGCACAATAAAACCATATTAATAGCCCTCTGTGTAGTGTACAAAATCAAAGGTAGACACGCATAGCTAGAAAGTCTATAAACCTCAGCCCGGTCATCCTGCAGTGCAGACATAATGTCTGGCTCAGGCTACACCCAGTTAGTCTATAATGTAGATCTCCAGCAAGGCAGAGGTTTAAAGATAAGCTGAGGAGGCTATAATGTGGTTGCCACCTCTGTTTAAGCATCCTCTGCATCTCTGAAAACTATTTGCTTCCTCTTGCGTACTATATAACTCAGACTGGCTGGACTCACGTACGAAATCCTCCTGATTCAGCCTCCCAAATCCTGGGTGCATAGGCGTGCACCTCCATAGCAACCCAAACTTCTTTATTCCTTAACTCTGAACTTAATTTTTAAACTAAAATAAAAATCACATTATTATAACTTCTCCTATATGTTTGTTTTATACACACATAGACATCTCCACCCCCATGCATTTCTTCAGCCACTACGGAATGAACCAAATTCTCCTTGGCATAACTGTCAAAGCCCTGCGAACTAAATACAGTAACACAGAACAAAAACTTGGTCTTGAATTTCAGAGCAAGAGCTTCATTAATATAAGTTTTTAAGATTTACACTTATTTCTATTTTATGTGTGTGAGTGCATGTAGGTCTGTGTACCATATTCATACAGTGCCCACAGAAGCCAGAAGAGAAGGCCAGATCCCCCCGGAACTGGAATTACAGAGAAGTCATGAGCTGCCATGTGGAGCCTGAGACTCAAACCCGGGTCCTCTGGAGGAGCAGTCAGTGGTCTTAACCACTGAGCCATCTCGCCAGCCCCTCATTAAAATAATTTTGACAGTGACTTTCTTCAAGTCTGGTGACTTAGGCATCCTGATTCTACAGCTGCCCCCGAGTGCTACACTGGAAAGAAGACATCTTATTCAAATGTGAGCCTTCCAATTTCAGAAGTGCAATGTCATAGCCTAGAAAGTGAAGAAACCATACCAGTGTGTGTCACTATGATCTCCAAGTGGCCACATCAATCCAGCAGTCTGGCCTTAAGATCAGCCACAGAGTAATACTTTCTGTGAACATGAGGCTTTATCTCCTTTCTGATCCTTGTGACTGATCTAGAAGAAAGGGCTCTAAATAGACTCTCCGTGCTTACAGATAAGGAAACAAACACAAACGTTTCTAAGGCGTACTGGAAATCACCTACAAGAGGATCTAAAGAGCCCCTCCTCTGGACGGTAATCAATACCATGGAATTAGCTTTTTATAAATAGTTCCAAGAGCTGAGATAATCCTGTGCTGGTGGAATGCTTCCTAGCACACAGGACGTCCTGGGTTCGATGCCCAGCCCTGCACAAACTGGGTCAGGGCATGGTAGTGCATGATCGTAGGAGTTGAGAGGCAGAGGAAGGAGGATCAGACGTGGAGAGTCCTCTCGACTACACAGCTGGTACTGACCACCCCAAGATATAGGAAACCCTGTTTTGTTTGGGGTTTTGTTGGTGGTGGTTTTATGTCTCTAATAAAAAGCTTTGTGTGCTTTACCACAACAAAACAATCTGAAAAATGAAAGTCTGTTTTCAAAGGAAGTCATTCTTGTTTCTTATGCCAGCTATCACCTTTGATTCTGTACCCTTTGGCTCAACATGAACTCAGATAATCCGGAAAGGAAGAAGACATTACTTACATTTTCTATCCAGCTTGCCCCTTTACAGAGGTTTATTCATTCCGTGTATTTACAGGCATCTGCCTCACAGCCAGTATGACCCTAAACTGGATGTTTGGTACTCAAGATACGCCAGCTAGGAAACAGCTGCTGCTCCTAGCACCTGCCCCTTCCACACTGGACATTCTAGGGTCTTCCGTGTGGCCGCCTCCCAGCCAAGACCTACTACCCATGATTCAGTGCAGCAGGAAGCTTCTAGGGCTCTTCCACAGCCTTATGGCCAGCTTCCAACTCAACTAGGGAACAACTTGACCTAACCCCTCATTAAATATATTATCGCCCTCTAGACAGGGCACTGAACAAAACAGATAAGGTCCCCACCCTTTGGTCTGGAAAAGAGGTAATACACACTAAATGCACAAGCACACAAAGTAACTTCAGAAACGAAGTGCCGAAGTGCCGTCCAGAAAACAAAACAGCGAGGTGCCAGGAGGTGAACAAGGGAGCAGGGCGGAGTTTGGGAAAACTCTCCAAGACAGTAACCTTGGGGGATGGGGACCAGGATGGACAGGCATTCGAAGGTCTGAAGTAAGAATGCTCCAGATAAAGAGAGCAGAACTAGCAAGGTTTCTGGTGAGAAAAGGCACACTATTTTCAGTTAGCGGGCCAGTACAGTGGGAGGACTTGAGCATAGAGATTAGATGCCAGAAAGAATCAGCCTCCGGATTCAAACCAGGGTCATGATACGCTCTCACTTTAATTGTTTGGAAAGACCACCCTGATAATTGTACGGCAAGTGAAATCGAAGAGAAACAAGAAGACTGAAAGGAGAGCAGGAGAAAATGCATGAAGCTACGGAAGTGATCAAAGATGGTGGACACCTGACCTAGGAAACAGCATGAAAGGGAAAGAAAGATGCGCTCTGGTTCATTTTGTGTTCTGGGAGTTAGAGCCAATCACACTGGACTATGTGTAATGTGGGAGGGAGTTACTGGGAAAGGGAAACCACTGCTAACTTTTGATTTGGTTCATCAAAAATAGGAGTTAAGTTTTCTGAAGGGGAGGGTTACTGGGGAAATAAATCAGTTTGGGATAGAGGGGACAAAGGTATATATTGTCACAATAAATTTGTGATGATTTAGGTATATGATGTGGCGCTATCCAACAGACAGTTCCATGTCTGACCTTCATAATAATTTTCTGCAGTTGGCAGGGAAGCCCTGGCATTACCTAAACCTTATCCATGAGAAGGCTAAAGCTTAGAAGACTTGCCTCAAGGTGTGAGTCAATGGCCCTTGAACGTGGCTGATGGCACATTTAAAAAGAGACTCAGCCTGCTGGGCAGCAGTAGCACGTGCCTTTCACCCCCAGCATCTGGGAGGCAGAAGCAGGTCGATCACTGTAAGTTTGAGGCCAGCCTGGACTCCAATGTGAGTTCCAGGATAGCCAGGGCTATCTGTCTTGAGAGAGAGAGAGAGAGAGAGAGAGAGAGAGAGAGAGAGAGAGAGAGAGAAAGAGAGAGAGAGAGTTGTCTTCACTAGGAACATCTCTCTGAAACACATATACCTGTTTTTGTGTCATAGGTTACATGGCTGCTCCCAAGTTAGAGCCCCTCTCATATCCAGAGATTTGTTCATAAGACTGAGACTCTCCCACCTAGCAACACTGAACACATAAGAACATTAACTGGTATGTACAAGTCCTATTACTATCTTATAAGAATTGTGTCAACAATTAAGTACATACAACAAGAAGCATTCACTCTGTAAGAAGTGACCACAATTCTAAATGTGGTTTCTATAGAACGGTTTTGAAAAGAACAAGTCTAAGGAGAACATTTACAAACTCAGAAAGGTCATCTGGGAAATGACCCATACAAGAAGGATGGCCTTCCACTCAGGACTGGGACCAGGTGTAAGACAAGCCCACGCTGTGCTCGGCACTTCTTCTACCGGGACCAGACCTGCTCTGCCCCTTGGGTTGATTTAAAGTGACAGAAGCGCCCACATTTGTTTTATCTCAGGGTATTTATTTTCTCAGGACCCCAATGCATGTGTAATACCTAGAATTTATTTCAAAATTCTAGAGTTAACTGGTGAAATTAAAGCTCATTCTAAACAACACTGCAATGACAGCTGGGAAGGGAGGGATGAGGGGAAAAGAGGGAGGAAAGGAGAGAGGACAGAGGGAGGGGAGAGAGGAGGAAGGAGGGAGGGAGGAGGGAGGGGAGGGAGGGAGGGGGAGGAGGGAGGGAGGGACAGAGGAATAGGGAGAGGGAGGGAGAAAGGGAGAGGGAGGAAGGGAGAGAGAGAGAGAATGAGGGAGTGAGGGTAAGAGAGAGGGAGGGAGAGGGAGGGAGGGGGAGAAGGGTGACCTGATAGAGGTCCTTTATGACAAAGGACCTATGAATAACATGCTCAAAAGCATCACAAAGCCCCATAGGAAAGACAGGCTTGGTGCACGGCTTGAGTCAAGAGATGAGTACAGGCGCTTTATACTTAACCACGCTGTCAATCAATCAGGTATCTATTATGAGTGTGAGGTGCAAAATATCATGCCTGCTTAATTCAGCTACTAGCACCTAACCAACCCTCCCCACCAAGAGCTGGCTTTTCCTGTATGTTCTTCAGATTAGAAACAACAGCCTGCCTGCTCAGCAAATCACCCTAGTGTCCTAAGACCCGAAAGGAAACGTCAGGGTCACAGTATCCAATTCACCTATTTTACAACATGGAAAATAAGTAGAGCTGAGAGAAAGGTGACCTGACCCAGTCAGCACAGAGCCCCTTCAGGATGAAAAAGCCGTGTTTTATTGATTCTTAGCTCCGTATACAGTACTGCGTAACAAGAAAGAAAGGGGGCCACAGATAACTCTGGGTATTCCAGAAGTGAAATGAACCAGGAAGTTAAATTTCCAGGAGCAAGGCCCAGGCTTCCGGTGACTCTCAGCTTGTCCTCTCCCCTGCCTGCAATCCCATGGCCTGCCAGTAGTCATCCGCCCTCCCCACCCCTGGAAATTTTCACTTGGCAAGGCAGAGTATGGTGCCCTCCATCTAGGTCTGCAAAGAAGGCCTGGAAAGGTCACACACCAGCAAGCTTCAGGCTCCAGAGAGACCTTGGCCTTTCCTGGGAATGAGGGGAAATGTCAGCACCCTCCCTTCCCTGTAAATCAGCATACGCCTCAGTAGGAATCACAGAGCCCTGAAGAGCTAGTCCAGGTTACAGGGACGTTTGAGCCATGCTGACTTCTGCCTTCTTATGGCCCGTCCCTGCAGAGCCAGAAATTTCCAGAAACTGCGACCTGCTCATTTAGAACTCATATTGACACATTTGTGCTTTCAGAGAACCAAACTTCTACTCAAACTTACTTTTGTAAAGATTGTACTGATTTGCCAGGGAGGTTATAATATATGCATGGTTCATATTCCATTTTTCTAAGCAAACACTTATATAAATGAATGCATAGATTGATTTAAAAATTAACAATGATAACCCTCTCCTTTGCTGTCTAGAGCATCCTCTGTCTTCCATCTCCACAAAAAAAATAGCTTAGCAGGCTTTAAATTTTCTATATTATATTTCACTTATACACATATTTTCCCCCTTGGGTATGTCCTGGCTAGGTATAGATGTTCTGCACTCGAAAATGCTGATAACAGGAGAATCTGAGCTACACATAATCATTCCAAGAGTCTCTCACTAACTATCCAAAAATAAATCTACATCTAGACGAGACGGCTCATGCATGAAATCTTAACACTAAGGAGACTAAGACAAGAAAACCACTTTAAATTTAAGACCAGCCTGGGCTACTCAGAAAGTCCCAGGCCAGTAATACAGAGGACTCTGGCTCAGAGCAATACAAAACAAGATGATGATGGTGGTGGTGGTGGTGGTGGTGGTGGTGGTGGTGGTGGTGGTGGTGGTGGTAGTGGTAGTGGTGATGATGATGATGGAGGATGTTATCCACTTATAATGCACCCCTCCTGTCCTACTGAAATGTGGCCAGCGTTAACACTTCACCGACTTCATCCCAGAATAACCGCAAATAAAGTACTTACGGCATAAGCACCTATCAAGAATGCTGCGTTTGCTCTTTTCCGCTGGTCAAAAGAGGTGTAGTGCACTATTTTCTTTCTTGATAAACTGTATGACTGAAAGAAAAGAACAAAGAAAAGTATGAGAGCTACAGAAAGGCAGGAGTTACCATCTTCTCTCAACTTCAGCAAGTGTAGCAGTTCCTACAATGTAACACCTTGCAGTGGTAGCTTCTAGCTTCCATGGTATTTGGGACATGCATGCTTGGAGCTGGGGGCGGGGGGGGGGAGGCTACCGCTCACTTTCTTGGGTTTGGGCGGGGTTACTAGCTCTCTTTTCTTCAATCAACCTAAATGTAAGACTTGACAATACAACAAGCATGAACGTCTCTGAGAATGGAGATAACTGAATCATTGACTCTGTTCTCAGGAGCCATTTTGAATAATTTATTCCTGATCTTATGTATATGATTTAACCACTCTTCTTTATCCTCAGCATGACACAGACTCCAGGAGATGTGATGGACCTTTCATTCTTTACAGTCTAAGATATGTCAACCACCCTATTGTCTTCTCCAAAACTTTCATTTTTTACAGACCAATATTAAAATTTTCTTTCAAGTATATACTCTAGTAACCCCCTTTTAGTTAGCTTAAAGAAAGTTATTAGTGAAAAAAGAGAAACCATCAAAAGGTTATCAATGAACATCACAATTCAACAGCCATGTATTAAATTCATGAGCTCAATCATTAAGCACTTGGTATATGCCAGGCAATATTACAACATGCTCAGGTAATCCAAAATAAAGCCAAATGGTTTGTTCAACACATGCTAAACATGAAAAGTAATAATTAGATCTATTAAATTAAATCAAATTATTAGTCACAATTCAAATCTAGAAAACATGGGTGTGGCTCAATTAAACATAATTTCCTTGGTTTGCAAGACTGCTATGGTATAGTGACAAATGGCTACTTAAATGTAGGCACATAAGACTTCCAGGGACTGCTTCTATAGTTTGCTAAATATAGGCATACATATGTCTTTTAATATTGTCTGTAAATTCATACTGAAAATATAAGTAGGTTATTATACCCAGCACACTGAACACAGCCAACAAAAAAAATTCCACTACCATGTTATTTTCAACAAGGAAAAAAAAAGCAAAATCCAAGAACGAAGGTGCATCATTTTAGTGTATGCAGGGAAGCAGGAAGCTCCTTGTATCCCAGCTAGAGACCAAGAGACATTGAATGCCCTTTCAGACATGAATAACTTCAAATCACATGTTTTGAAAACAGTAATGTCCTTGTTAACTGAACTTTTGAAAGTTATTGTCTGACTCAGAAACAATCTGTTCTTATTGACAGCTTTTTTTTTTTTTTCATAGCAAGCAGAGGGGAAAAAGGGAGTTGTGTCTGATTCAGTTCTGTCAAGTGTATTTAGTGAAACGATTTAAAGACTTCTCGGCTATCATCAGTGGTGTTCATACATGGCTTCTTGCTTTCTCAAATTTGATTTATTGAGTCTCTGGACAATTATTTTTATTTAATTTTACTATTTGTGGTTTAATTTGTTTGTCACTTATTGCTCTTCACCAATAAGTGGGGGTGTTCACCTGTTTTGTTTTGTCTCTCCCTGAATGGCCTCGAACTCAATAAGTAGAACAAACTAGCCTTGAACTAACACAGATCCATCTGCCTCTGCCTCCAGAGGGCTCACACATGGAGATCAGAGGACAACATTGCAGAGTCTAGTCCCACCTTCCCCCATATTAAGGTGAGTCTCTTGCACATTTCTGTGGATGGGCTGTGTACTCCAGGCTAGCTGACCCACAATCTTCCATATAATTCTCCTGTCCCCATTTCCCATCTCATATTGGAATGCTGAGATGAAAGATGCGAGCTACCACATCCAGCTCTTTACGAAGGTTCCAGGAGTGAAACTCCGGTCATTGGCTTGAGAGACTGGCACTTCTGTATGTGAGCCTCCTCCTTAGCCCTACAGGTTTTAACTATTTCAAAATATTTCCCACAGAAAGCTGCCAAGGGAAGCAAAGTTGTGTTTGTTGCAAGCGTACAGCTGATTTATAAGGGGAACATTTGGCACATTTCTCCTGCTCAGATGTTTTTGGACTTCATTTTCAGAGTTTGGGTCTGCAAAGCTGAGAAATGGTTTCCATGTGGTGAAGCTTGACCACTGGCCCCCAGGTCAGGCTACAGGGAGTAGAGCTCTTGCCCAAGGGGTCAAAGCCAACTCAAAATAGATGACAGCAGAGAAGAATCTTACAAACTGCAGCCTTGTCTAGTGCCCCCCTCACCTCAGCCAGGCTCCCTCCTTAGAGTCACCCTGCCCCGTAGTGGCTGGTACCGGTGGAATTGTTCATGGGGGAGACATCCTATCTCTGCAGTGAAAAAGCATTGTGGGTAATAAAATATTTTCTCGGCTATTTAGCTGATGTTTTCTGTGATTGGACTGATAAAATAAATCAATGTTTTCTTTCAAATATGAAAAAAACACCATTTCTATAAACACACACACACACACACACACACACACACACACACACTTGCCCTGTTATGCAATCCAAGCACCCTAAAAAGAACACCATCCAGTGGGAACACATCGATAAGGCTCTTCCATGAATATGACAGTTCATATTGACAGGATCAAGAATCCTCTAAAGAGACAAACCTCCAGGTACACCAGGGAGCTTCAGCCCTGTGGGGGAGCAGCACCAGTCCACGCTCGGGGGACCCACGGTGAATTCACAGCACCAGTCCACGCTCCAGGGACCCACGGTGAATTCACAGCACCAGTCCACACTCGGGAGACCCACGGTGAATTCACAGCACCAGTCCACACTCAGGGGACCCACGGTGAATTCACAGCACCAGTCCACACTCGGGAAACCCACGGTGAATTCAAAAGAAAGCAAACTGAGCAGCAACATCCACCTCTCTGCGTTTTGAACAGCCCTTCACATTCTTGCCTCCAGGACCTACCACCATAACGGACTGTGCCCTCAGATTGCAGGTCAATAAGCCCTTCCTTCCTTCCTTCTTTCCTTCCTTCCTTCTTTCCTTCCTTCTTTCTTTCCTTCCTTCCTTCCTTCCTTCCTCCCTTTCTTCCTTCCTTCTTTCCATCTATCTTTCCTTCCTTCCATCCTTCCTTCTTTTCTTCCATCCATCCATCCATTCATCCATCCTTCAGTTGCTTGTCACAGCAGCAGAAAAAGTCAATAATAAGATAGAAAACCTTCATCATTTGGGAAGAGACCAAATTCCAGGATAGCAGGATTCTACTTTATAAACAAGCCCACCAACATTTTTTTTAATCTCTGCCTTAAGCCCAAGGGAGAGCCTCATGCCTTTGACAGGATATGGGCCTCCTCTTCATTCTGGACCATCAGCCAGGCTCTTTGGTCTCCCAGACAGGCCTGGCTCTTCAAGGACATTTGCAAAGTCCTGGTCATACATCCGGCTTTCAGTAAAGCTAACCCCGTTCTTACAGATTATTTCTTTACATGATATACTCCGAGATAAAAAAAAAAAAAAAAAAAAAAAAAAAAAAAAAACCACCACAGTACAACAGCAAAGCAACAAAAAACCATGGATCAAGTCAAACCAGTCTTAATTCCAAAACAGAAGATGTCTCTGAAAGAATACGAAGCCCTCTAGCCAACTCTGCTGCACACGACCACTACAGAGAACACTCGCTGGCCACCACCCATCTATATATAACTTAGCCTTCTTCAGTCTTCCAGACTGACATGTATTGCCTCCTGAACCCTCTCAGGCTAAGTAGACAAACAGCTCTAACAGCAGCAGCAGCCAATATCTGTTAGCCAATTACTATATCTCATTTCCCAGAACAACTCGAGCAACGCCAGAGGGGTCCACTTTAACAGTACAGAGTGCTTTTCAAAACAGAGGTCCCAAGCAAGGCTGAAATATAATAAGCACACTGCATTTTACCAGAACAGAAGCCAGGTATCAGGCAAGGCCTGCTGCAAACTCTTACACAGCCAGGTGTGGGAGGCAGGAGGAATCCAGACCTCTCTCACTGAGGCTGATAATTGGAGCAAACCTTAATTATGAGGCCCTAACCAGTCTTGTGGCTCAGAATTTATTAAATAAGTCCTGGACTGAAAAGGTCAGCAGTATGGAAATTTTTTAGAAATAAAAAATAAAATAAATTTAAACCTAAACTGCATTATATTTCATTATTATATTATTGTGGGAACACTGCATGCTTGCAGAAGACTGGTAAAGAGGGTTCTGGAGAGCTCAGAAGGCATTGGCCACTGGGCCTTCCCAGAGTTTCTGATTCAGTGGAGTAGAGTCTGGGAAATATACTAGATACATCTACCAGTAAGTTCTGGAAAAATGTTACACACAAATATTATGCCATCCCTCCCCACCCCCTTGAAATGCTGTGATCATGAAACACCATGCATTTAATGAAACTGCCTCCTGAAAAACATTGAAGTCCCTTGTAAAAGAATTCCAAGTCATGCTATCCACCTTTTAAAAGCACATTACAGAAAAAACATTTCCACAGTCTCCTGAGAAACTCTTGTCACAATAAACAAATGCACCTGCTACAGGAGAGGACACCTCAGAAACAAGGCCCTTCAATGGTCTCTTAACAAAGCCACTTTCAGTGGGGTTACTCCAGAGGTTCAAAATTCAGACACTCCCAAGGTTTTAGAACTTGGAGTGGGTCAGGTGACAAACGACAAAAGCAGGTGCTCTCAAAGCACACGTAACTCAACCCTGCTGTTTCCATGCAGGACCCGGGCATAGCACTGTCAGAGCCTTCCATGTCTGAAAGAAGCCTCGAATCCAAATTCTGTTGTCATTTTCATCAGTCACAGAAGCTGACCAGAGATTTAAATGTCTCTTTAAAAAAAAAAATAGACTTACTGTGAATCCCTGAAACTTATTCTGTAAACCAACACTGTCCTTGAACACACAGAGACTCCCCTGCCTCTGCCTCCCAAGTTCAGGAATTAAAGGTGCACACGACTGCACTTTGCTCAAATTTGACAGTTTTGTTTGTTTGTTTGTTTGTTTGTTTTTGTTTTAAGAGAAGTTATCCATCACAAGGCATGTCTATAGACAGAATGGCAACCACTTTGCTATGCCTGGTTACCAGACTGAAAAAGTCCCAACATTCCTATCAGCATGAATTGAGCAGCTGCTCCAGAGACACTTAATGAGGGACACCCTGTCTCTAGCTGTTGTGTGATCTCAGTTTACGAATATTTGATGCAAAAAGTGGCTAGGGCCTCTTTCGAACAAGGGAACAACTACACAAGCATGGAAACAGGACACATGCTATACAATGATGGTTCCGTGAGACGGTCAGCAGAACAGCATCTAGCCATTTACATCGATCGTCAAGCCTGCAGAGACTTCCAGACCTGCTTCGCTTCCCAGAGAATCAAAGTTTTATGAGATAAATCGCAATAAGTATGTAGCATATCGTCAAAAATATTTAATAGTGCTTGTCAAGCAGGGAAGGTGACACTGTGACAGACTGATTCAAACGTCAAGGGGATGGGGCCACATGCACATTTTCCGTCTTTGAATGAAAAACTATGGGAAAGGTTGCATTCAGGCGTAGTCATATAAAACAAACCAGCCATGGAAACTCAGAGGTCAGAGGAAAGGAAAGCATGCTAACATAGGAATAGCACAGAGTGGCCTTAGAGGACAGTGACATACACGGATCATGCACTTGTTCCATTTAGATCAGGAAACCACAGACCATGTAACCATCCAGCAGCAAAATGTGATGCAAGTAAGTGCAAAGCTAAGAGAAACAGAGTTTGTCGGTCACGTGATGGCTCCTGGACTCTTCAGCAGCCTCCCGATAACGTCGTTCACCATGCTAGAAGGAAAGTGTTGGAATCGTTTGGCTAGTATAGTGTGTCTAATTAAGCTATGCATGTCAGTCCGACTGGAGTAAGGAAGATACCAGCACAGCTAGACTAATATACTCCTTAATAAGAAAACAGCCCATGCACAGCAAGCGTTGCCAGGGACCGTGTCAGATTAAGGAGATGGACAGCGCGGGAATCATGGTGGCCAAGGCATCATTCTCTTGCTGGTTAACTAGGTTAGCCCAGTAATGGCCATGACAATGAGCACCTCAACAGCCATCAGGGGTCACTGCCAAAGCGATAAAGTGAACCTGTCTTCCAGGGAGCAGCCAGGGTGGCCCCTGTTTACCTCCAGCTTTCTCAGGAAAGGGACATCCTTGAACATTTCCTTTGGCTGCACAAAATAAAGCGTGGTTCATGTTTTGTTTGGAGCTAAGATAAAAACAGTTGATTTATTATTATTATTATTATTATTATTATTATTATTATTTTAAAAGAAAACAACTGCTTCTTTATGGTCTATTTTTTGTTTGTTTGTTTGTTTGTTTCAAACCCAGGAGATTGCATTAATAAATGGCACATTTGGTCAAAAAAAACCCAAAAAAACCCACATTCATAAAATTAGTTCTCAGTAGGCAAAGGCAGGAGGATGAAGCATTCAGACCATCTTCAGCTGTGCAGTAAACTCCAGGTCAGCTAGCCTGGGTTACCAGAGACCCTGTCTCCAAAGGGTGTGGGTGCATGTCTGTATGTGCGTTGTACAAGTGTGTGTGTGTGTGTGTGTGTGTGTGTGTGTGTGTGTGTGTGTGTGTGCCTGTGCATGCGTGATCATTCTGATCAAGCGGTTAAAAGCACTTGAGAATTCTCTGAGGAGAGTCCTCTGGCCTGAGCATTTCTGAATGCATACAAAACATCCATTCTAGCCTTACAAGTTCTAAATGTGCTTATTCTCGTGAGATACAGTCCCACTACCTCTTAAACTACCCGAACTGTCTCCAGAATGTAGCTCACTTTTCTTCTCCCCAGTCCCATCAACCTGAGACAGAAGAGGACTGTGTGAGGAGATGGAGACATGGTTTTGTAGTTATAGGAAGAGGGTGTCTGTCATTACATCAAAAGAGTTCTTGTGTACAAGGACCTGAGAGTGTGGCAGCTGCCTGGGTTCCAGGATAGAATTACTGCTCCTAGCCATTCAGCCACAAGGGCATTCCCAGAACCCACCCCCTGCCAGGCCCCTCTGTGCTTTAATGCAATCCTTTCTTCCAGGATGTCCGTTCTTCTTGCGCTTTTATGCTGGAAAGGTAGTGGGGATGCTTTGTAAGTGGCTCTGAATATTCTTTGAATCCTTTCAAAATGGCCCAAGATGACAGTAATTGTCCTGTTGATTCATAGCAGCAGCTGGTTTTTACTTCTTAAGCTGCTGCCCTAGAAAACGTCTCCTTTTTTCTAATTTTTTTTAGCCCGAGCTGAAAGTTTCTGTTTCTCTGAGGAAAAGTAAAATCAATATGTAACAATGTGCTAACTCTATTAAGAAAAGCTTGTTCAGTCGTATCGTATTACTTTTATTAAATCTTCAGGTTTTTCAATTAGCTTTGAGGTTTGTTTTTTTTTTTTTTTTTTTAACTGATTGACTGATTGAATTAGAATTTATTTTATTTATTTATTTTTTTTAATGAACTGCCAATTTTGTCTCCTGCTACAGCCTGGAAGCGTTTACGCTGCAGCTCAGGGTTCTTAGCATTGTCTGAGCCACGGATACCTTTGAGAACTAATAAGGAGCTGTGATTCTTCTCAGAAGAAAAATAAAAGTACACACCAAAGTGTCCATTGAATTTCAGGATTTATAGATTCCTGGAAATTCCAGGATGCGAATTCCTGCCCTCGTCTGTCAATCACGGATAATGCTTTCCACTAAACAACGCACACGCCTTTGTCAGTTGTGTTCCTGCCCCTGAGATCAAGTCTCTCCTCTCTGGTCACTGCTTCTTCACAGGTAGAATTGGTCAGAAGCAGCAAATTCTGACCTATGATTGTGTAACTCCTTAGTTACAATTTGTCAAGCACTTTAAAATGAGCAGATGTTTTTGTTGCTGGTGGGCATAATGCTTTTTTTGTTCGGGGCACTCGAAGCAAATATTTAATAAATAATTTTTCCATTCTGGCCAACATAATTAAAACTAAAGTCACTGGGAATCAAGTGTGCATGGACGCATCAAAAGAAAAAAAAATCAGTAAATTTGCAGTAAATCATCATCTCAAAGCACTGCCCTGAAAAAAAAATCTATGACATCTAAGAAATGAGAAACTTGGAGATTCACAGCAAAAAATGTCTACGTGCCTCAGGCGTAAAACTAGGAAGGAAAAAAAATCATAAAATCTTAAATTGAAGGAAGAAAAGTTTTCCAAACTAGAAAGCACATGCCTAAAGCAATGTTACAAAAATAAAAAATAAAAAAATAATTAATAAAATGGTGAATGCTTAAAAACCACACAATAAGATTTCTAACAAGAAGTTATTAACTGAAATAATGCTAAGAAGGAGTAGAAGAAGAAGGTTCAGCAGGCAAAGGTACTTGCCACTACGCCTGGCAACCTGAGTTTGATCCCCAGGTTATAATGAAGAACTGACTTCTGTAAGATTGTCCTCTGACCTCCGCACACATATCACACACACACACACACACACACACACACACACACACACACTAAGGAATGAAGCCAGATCAATCAGACAGTCCATGGTGACAAATCAAATACATCATCGGGAGAAAGTACAAGGCTCAGGGTAGCAAGAGTACTGGGGTTTCCAGGAAATCAGCACACGAAATCATCCGCAGAAGAATGTAATGGCAGCGAGGTGCCCTGGCCCTGTCTAGATGAGGAGCCACGGAGAGCAAAGGAGAGGCATCAGTCAGATACCAACGCTCTGGGAGGATGGAGAGATTGCAAGTATAGAGATGCTGCTGGCAGAGTGACCACCTGTGTAACGAGAGAAGTAATTTCCAAATAGGAGAGCAAAGAGTCTAAGTTCCTCAGTCAGGATGGCCGCCACAGGCACTGGAAAGGTAAAATGGCCCAGAAACAATTGAATGAGCATAGAAGGATCCTAAACCCAAGCCCCGTCCCCCGCACGCCCCCACCTGACCTGCCAAGGCGAAGGTCAGAACGTGAACAATTCCACCCAGGATTCGAGGCAGGTCACACATCTCCTAGGCTTCTCATCTCGCCCTGTGATCTCTTCACAGCCACCGTTTATATTCCTAAAAGTACCCTGACCAGCTTCCCATAGGAAATGACAGCAACTGAGTCAGAGCAGGTGTTTAAAAACTTCCTGTAAGAGCTCTTAGATTTCCTATCTGAATTTACAGATGTGACACTGGGAAAGTGATTTGGCATAGCAGCTTAATTTTGAAATTTGGTATTTTTTTTTTTTGAGACAAGGTCTCCCTATTTTGTGGCTCTGGATGTCCTGGAACTGACTGTGGAGAACAGGCCTCAAACTCACAGATATCTACCTGCCTCTCTGCCTCACAAGTGCTGGAGTTAAGGGTGTGGCTAGAATTCTTACTTTATTGATGAAAAATGGATTCCACAAATCTGAAGCAATTCTGGCTTTGGATTGCTAAAGTAAATCTTTGTCTCCTGATACAGAAATTCCATTTGATATGGTTTACTGAAAGAGCCCGTGACTTATTAACACTGGAGTTTTGGAAAGCTACAGAGTACCCATTAATTTTATTAAAGCTAAATATGTAATTCCAGGCATATATAGCTGATTACTTATCACTGGAATAAAGCAAGGGGGTTGTCTGAACTTCGATGAACTTTCATAATGATGTAAGGAAGTTTTGGAAATGAAAGGAAATTTAAACAAATCTTTAATACACATTTACTAAAACTGTTAGGTATAGAATATGGTAGGAAAAAAAACAACTCAATTATATCTAGTCTACAGTCACTATAGAACACTGAGATAGATGCATAATCTGATCATTAATAATGATTTCTTTCTCTCTAGTAACTCCAGATAGTATTGAGGTCACATATAATTACTTGTAATACATGGATCATGCTAACTACATGATACTGTAACTAGGAAATAGGAGTTTGAGAGATGGCTTAGTGGGTAAGATCATTTGCTATACAAGTGTAAGGAGCTAAGCTTGGATCCACAGTACCCGTGGAAAAGTGGGGGATGGGCTGACTACATAGATTGGGAAACCCAGACCTAGAGGACAAAGAAAGGTAGATCCCAAAAACTTGCTAGTTACACAGACTGGCCAAATGGTAAGCTACAGTTTCAGTGAGAGATCCTGTCTCAAGGGAATAAGGTCGAGTGATAGAGGATACCCAATGTCTTCCTCTAGACACACACACACATACCACAGATATGTACACACACACACACACACACGAGAGAGAGAGAGAGAGAGAGAGAGAGAGAGAGAGACAGACAGAGAGAGACAGAGACAGAGAGAGACAGAGAGAGACAGAGAGAGAAACAGAGAGAGAGAAACAGAGAGAGAAACAGAGAGAGAAACAGAGAGAACCCCTAGATCCTCCCAAAATAAGGTTCAAGCATTGAGTGATGACTCTTCCATTATTTGTTCAGTCATTTAAAATTCATTTATATAAAAAAGATTATTTATTTATTTTGATATCATAAAAAAATCTATTTTTCTAATTACAGACAGTAGCTGCTTGGCTCTTGTTTCCTTAAATGAACTTACAAAGTCATTTTCAAGCCAGATAATACTGCATCCTTTAATTCCTAAATGAGTTGGGTGTGATAGTTTTTCATGTTATGTAGTTATTAACTGAAAATGTCATTGTATGACCATATAACATGTTGAGGTCAACAGCAAAAATCTATAAATGTATAAAGCATATAATATATTCTACAGGAAATGCTCTGCCAGACTATATTTATGTCTAAGTTCAACCAAAAACCAAAGGCACTCACTGAGCAGCTATGTGTATAAGACACTGTACTATAGAACAACCACACTTTATCTAACATAGAGAATAAAAACACTAAGCTTTACAAGTCTGTGACTATCTTACAAGCATACATTGTGGTGTACTGTTTTCCAAACTGAAACATCCAAGAGGTCCACTTATAGATTAAAAGAAAAATATAAATATTGGTTTTCATTTAGCAAACTTAATAATCCTAGTACTATAAATGTTACTTTTCTTATATACTCAAGAGTTTAAAAGGAAGAAGTCCACATGACAACATCTATATGTGCATACAGAACATGAGAAGGACCTCACGTAATATAAACACTGCAGGCTAACACTGAACGCCTGCCCACATGCTGTCATAGCAGGTAATTCATGGGTCTCACTTGGTTATTAACTCTACAAAGATGATGTTTAACAAACTTTTCCATTGTGACCAAACAAAACCTGGTTATACTCCTGATGAGACCCTTCCTTCATCACCTTATAACAACATCTACAAACAGATGTGAAGGCTTTGGACAAATTACCCTATGAAAGAATCTGACAGAGAGACTCATTAGCAATCTGAAAGGCTGTGTGCCCCTCTCTTGGATCATGATTGCGGTGACTCCACTCAGCTCGTATTGCAGTTGTCCTGAAGAAAGAATGAGGTTGACATGTCCTTTGTGGCATAATCCGGAGGATCGATTTCAACTCCTGGGTGACCTCTCACAAATTTCTAAAGATCTAAACCACCCGATTAAATCTCGTGTGTGCAAAGCCATCCCACTGGGCAGGTTTTCTGGCTTAAACATTTTCATCCCAAGACATAAACACATCTAGAATACTCACTTTTAGTTTCTTGTTTAGCTTACAGCAGTATCTGTACACCATTGCCAAGTTCAGAGGTCCAAAATCTGCATAGAAACTGAGATATATACATATATAAAATAGCATTTAGTACAAGCACAGTTTTCAGTAATATAGATGCTCACTTTTAATTTCACCTAATTTGTAATCAAATTCAAATCATCTTTAGGAAGGTTCAGCACTTAAGTGGTCTGGTCCGTACCAGGCTGGGGAACTCAGTTCCACTCTTCTGCTCTACAGTTCTAAATAATTTCTTAAGACACAACTATTTGGGCAATTTTGAGTTAGAAGTCCTTTTAACTCCCGACTGTGCCATTTAGGAGAAAGAACTGAAAAAGCAGCCAAGGGGATGAGGGGTGTGGATTCACCTGTGTGGAACTACTCTCTCCTGCTTTTACTTCTTCACCGACTCCATTGTGAAGCTCACCAACTTTATTCTAATTCCAAGTCTTCCCCTCAAACACCCCCAAGTCCTCTCGGATCTTATGTGCAGTGATCCTTTTCTTTCTTTTTTTTTTTTCCTGTCCTTCTTAAACTTCCTGTATTATAAGACATGTTGGCGCTTCTTCTATTCCCCTGCCTCTCCAGAATACAGTCACCAACCTGTATGCAAATCTCTCTTATCCACTGTCATGAGTGAAATCGGTGACCCAATGGGGAGGAAATGAGAACCGCATATAAACAGATACCTAACTGCCTTGCTTAGGGCAACACTGTTTTTGCAGCAGAGACTGTCCTGTTCTTGGGTTTCTTGGAAGCAGCATATTTTTACCAGCAGCTGGACCCACCTTCCAATAGGCCTTTAACACCTCAGTGTGCGGATAAGCCACCTTTCCTTCAAAATAGCCCTGAGCTTTTCTGAGTCACTGAGCAGAAACCTCTCAAACACAGTAAAGCAAAACCAATTCTTTTATCTAATGAGCTACCACTCTCATTATAACCCTTCCCTTTCTGGTTCCCTTCCAAGATGGAGAAACTACGCTCCCCTTCATCCTAGCCATGTTCTGGTGGAGTTCCCAGTCTCCTTCCCAAAGGAAGGCTCCTCACTAACTCAAGGATGATCCCAGCAGCCAGCAACCTGAAGCTTAACACAGCATGCTCTCAGCCTCCAAACAGGTCCCCTTAGGATCTGCAGTCCAAGGAAGCATCCACCCCTTAACCTCCAAACCTTTCTCCCACTCCTAACACAACCCTCCATTCATATCAGGTCTCTTACCTAGAATACTCGCCCCTCTTGTCACTCAGTGTCCTCAAGATGGCCTTAAAATGCAACCTCCACAAAGCCCTTCCAGTCACATTAGAAAGCTCTAACCAAGCTTTGCTCAAAGTCCTTAAAACTTACTATTTCAGTGACTCTTTCAACAAGCATCCATAACATCAGATGTTCTGGAGACTATTACATGTTGATTCTGCCTCCTCAGCTGCAACATGAGCCTCCCCATCAAGAACCCTATTTATTTAGACCTTACATATTTGGGGGAAAAAATGTCCTAGATGTGATGCAACAAAAACCGAAGCATCATGGAGAAATGCTCATTAGTACTCTAAATTCAACTCAGCCTGAAAGCACAAATGTATTAAATACCACCAAGCTTGAAAAAAATCGTCTTGAAAACACCCTCTTAATGAGAAAGACATTTAATTTTTTTTTCTGCCACCCAAATCACATATGTCAAATGTCACTCCAACTACAAGTCGGCCGATACCTACTGGTCTTTAGGTGGGTGTGTTTTGGAACTTATATTATAGCACTAAAATTGGCCACTTTTGTATACACCATTCATGAAAAAGATAATGCAAGATGGCCCAAAAAGAGACGTCTAATGATTTGAAGTAAAAAGTTCCTTATTCACTTCTAAAGTCCCCAGTATGGTGTTAACTTATTTCTAAAGTTCCCGGTGAGATGCAAGGCTATAAACATAAACAAGAACCCACTGAAAACCACCAAAATGCGGGCTGGAGGTACATGAGTGACTCAGCACACACTTAGCTTGCACAAGGCCTGGGTTCAACCCCAGCACAGGGAAAGAAAATGAGAGTGAACCGAGTATTAACAGATACCTAACTCCATTGCTTAGGACAATATGATTTACAGCAGAGATTTTCTTATTCTTGGGATTATTGGAAGCAGTGCCTCCTAACAAACATACCTTGGTTTTTTTGTTTTGTTTTTTTTTTCTATTAGCACATGCATATTGACCATTAAATGTGGAATTTTGGTCATTATCTCAGCTTTTTAAATTCTTGCTGAACAAGCTTCAAAAAAGTACAAATTGGAACTAAAGAGGTAACAGTTTAAAGGCTGTTCTTCCAGAGGACCAGGGTTCAATTCCCAGCACCCCCATGGGGGCTCACAACCATCTGTAAGTTTAGTCCCAGAAAATCCAGTGCCCTTTGTGCATTTTCCAAATACATAGCACACACATGCATGCAAACAAAACACCTATGCAAATATGTATATGTGTGTGTATGTGTATATATATATAATGAAAACAAAAAAAATAAGAAAAAAAGCATGAAGACTCTAAGTCATGTAATTCTAACTTCATTCTAAACATTATGTATCAACTTCAACCTCCTATTCAAAGCTACACAGTTTAACAGTGAAGCTTACTTATATGAATTCACTTTTGGAGGCAGGGTTAATGATCAGAACTATTTTACCAAGTTCAAGGAAGGGAAGTGGGTATCCTCACACAAAATCAAGTTAGCCAAATGCAGACTTCATCATTACAACGAACTGCAGTTCTCCAACATGGTAAATAGATGTAGGCGTCTTAAAATGATAAATAAAAATTTCAGTTTTTATATCTGAAAACTGAAGACATTTCCCATTAAAATGACTCAAAAGCCACATGAGCCAAACAGCCACAGAACTGGCCTGTGAGAAGCAATAATGGACAACGCCCATCAAGATGAAAAAGCCATAGACACAAAACTGGCCACCACAAATAAAGAAATTGCTAAGCACCAAAATACAGATACCAATAAAGTGTATTCAGTGGCAAATACTATCCAAACAGTAAGGGAGAGAAGAAACTCAAAAAGGCATCCTTAGAAGGACAGTGGGACAGTGGTGGCATACACCTTTAATTCCAGCACAGGATCTCTGTGAATTCAGCTTGGTCTACAGAGAAAGTTCCAGAACAACCAAGGCTACGCAGAGAAACCCTGTTGAGAGAAAGAGAGAGAGAGAGAGAGAGAGAGAGAGAGAGAGAGAGAGAGAGAATCCCTTTGCTAGCCCCTGAAACAAGAAATACACACAGACTCATAATTTGTTTGTTTGTTTGTTTGTTTGTTTGTTTGTTTTTAAGAAAAAAATCTGAAAGCAGGCTCCCTTGGACTTGTAGTTCAAACACTGACCAGTGTCTTCTCCATTCTGTCAAATTCCAACAAAATATCTCAACTCAAAGGCAAGTGAAGACCCCGCTCCCACTCTGTCTCGAGAAATATTCCAGTCTCATTGGGCTAGGTGGACATAGTTCATTGTATCACAGCTCCTTCATCTCCAAATGAATGAAATGTAGTTGATCTCCCCACTGACACATGCTCCTCCTCGAATAAGGTTGGCAAATTATAGCTCTATAGCTACAGAGAATCTCAACAAGTTTAAGAACTGAACATCAGGCAACAGGTTTTTCTATTCAATAAGTGTAAAAACCCAAAATCAAATTATTTTGATTTGACAGCAAAAAAATTAAAAAAAAAAAAAAAAAAAAAAAAAAAAAAAAAAAAAAAAAAAAAAAAAAACCCTGGCATATGAAGTGTATGGAGTCCTGCGGAGGGAGAAAGAAGGAAGGCTGTGTCCTTCTCAAAGGACCATGGAAGAGAAGCCCAGGTACAGAGAAAACACTTCCCAGGGTCACCTGGCTTTACAACAACCACAGTGTAACCAGCATAGACTGCTCGTCTCACAAGATTTACAAAGCTGATGGCTTATGATTATCTTTGGTGTAATTTATGTGAGTCTGTCCCTAAGGAGATCATTGTTTAAAGCACCACGATACCTTATTCTACACATTAGAAGCTTTGCGTAAAACTGTTCAACCCCTTGGCAAAAAGAAAGACTACTTTCCAGGCACCACTTGGCCCCCCGCCATGAAATTTATGGCCACCCATTCTGAGCAAGATGCTACAAGTTAACATATTAATCAACATATTAATTCAGCTCTTGTGAAACCAAAAGAAATTTTGCTTTTAAAATAGGATGCCTTACGCTGTAAGAGATGCCAATACTTTGCTTTTCATGTGTTCAGTGTGTGTGTGTGTGTGTGTGTGTGTGTGTGTGTGTGTGTGTGTGTGTTTGTATATATTCATGTATGGAGCTGCATATGTGCCACCTATGAATGTGGAGATCTGAGGCCCCAAGGCCAACCTTTGGGTGTTGTTCCTCACTTCTCCTTGTTTGAAAGTTTCTTCGAGTCTGTGTGAGCTTGACGACCTGGCCCAGGAGCTTCTGGAGAGCATCCTGTCTCCTCCTACTATCTCCCAGTAGGGCCGTGCTAGAATTACAGGCTCTGGTGCTGCAGCATTGGACACTTCTGTGAGTTCTAGCAATGTAAACTCAGGTTATCGGACAAGCCTTATACCTAACTGGCCCATCTCCCCAGCCCATCTTTAATTTTAATTTTTTTTTTTTTTTTTTTTTTTTGCTGTTGTTGTTTAAGAACATTGTTGATGCCAGCTTCTGTTTGCCTTACTATTGAAGTTTCCCACCAGCCGGAAGATGTTTTTGATCCTGACGAAAACACACAACGATCACATTTTCAGAAGATCCTAATTGCTTGGTACATACTAACCTAAGACACAGGGGCACGAGTCGAAGTGCCTGCACATGCCCTTAGAGTACAACCTGCCACAGTTACAGATGCCAGTGACTGAGCACCTACCAAGTTTCCTGTGTACAGGACAGCCTGAAAAAGAACGAAAGCCTACTGAGTAGCACTGGATTTCATTATCTATTTGATCACACGGCAGTCCCCAGGCTGGTGTCTCTGCCTCAGGATCAACTCCTGACACATCCTTTCAGGAAATCCCAGCTGTTTCACACACAGTAAAGGACCTTCTCCACTTAGCACTTTCTTTAGCCCTAGGCACAGGGCAAGGTTGTGTAAGCCTTCAGCTGTCACTTCCTAGTAAAAGGAGTGACCTTGTAGCATCCAGCTCTGAAGTTCTTTTCTTTCCACTTAAAGCAAAGTCAGTGAAGGGAAAGTCCGTTCCAAGACTCCAATTAACAAAAGCAAGGGGTGGCTTCTTTGGGAATGCTCTGCTAAGATTAAAATTCACTCCCACAGAAACATTCTCAGAACATGTAAGTTAACCCCTTTATTCACCGGAAAGGATAACAAGAGGACTGGGCAGCCAGTCTCTTCCCATAGCTCTGGCAGAGACAGTGGGGACTGATTCAGCATACATAAAAGGCTAACTCTCACCTTTTTGAAAGCAGTTCCTGAAATCAGAGCCTGAAAAGAAAAGTACTCTAAACCCAATGACAATGATCTTGTTACCTCCCAAAGCCCCTGGAATTAAAGCCCACACCCTCCACCTCGCCTCCAAGAATCCAGGTGCTTGTAGCTGCCACCTTCGTCTCTCTTTAGGGACTTATTTTGCAACATTTCCTCACCTTATTACCAGCAAGCTCAAGCCACAAGGAGTGTCTGAGTTTAGACCTTCTTCATACGCTACTCCGCAGCCCTGGTTAACACGTATTCCTGATTTAGGACTCAGGGCAATCACCTTTCCTCAGAGAATTCTCTTCTCAGCCCCACCTCTTCAGCTGCTCTCCAAATGTGCATATTCCACAGGCTCTGTTTCTTGTCTTCAAAGACCTAAAGGTCTTTTGGGGGCTGAGAACATAGCTCGTTTGGTAGGTAGAGTGCTTGCCGGACCATGCACACAGCCCTGGCATTCACCCCCAGAATTGCATAAAATGGTGAATAGTGGCAAATACCAAGTCATTTGCAGCTACATAGTAAGTGCAAGGCTAGCCTGGGATAGATTAAAGCCTATCAAAAAAGAAAAAAGAAAAATTCTCTAGTTCTTGCTTCCTTCAGAGGGCTTCAGTCATCTACTTTTAACACTTAACTAGTATTTTGTCTAAAATCCACTGCAGGCCAAGCTCCTTGAAACAGGCTGAGCTAAACGTCAGTCCCTAGGCATCCGAGCACCTAGTCCAGGGATGGCTGAGTAAATAAATAAAGAATTGGTTTGTTTGGGAAAGTAAAGCAAAAGAAAACACTCTTCATTCTAAACATTCTAAACTGTTCCAGACTAAGTGTGACTGGAGAGGAGTGACCGACACATCACACTTTATAAGCTTTGGGTATAAAGCAAGGTTAAGGGGCTGGAGATATTGCTCAATGGTTAGACGCACTTACTGATGTTTTGGAAGACTTGGATTCATTTCCCAGCACCCACACTGGGTGACTCACGACTGCCTAACTCCAGGTCCGAGAGACTGGGTGCTCTTCTAGCCTCCAACTGTATCGTCACTCAAGTCATATACATACAGAGACATTCCAATACTTAAAAATGATTTTTTTTCAAAAGCCTGAAGGAACCAGAGAGTAGGAGGCTGAGAGTGGAGAGACTGAGAGGCCCTCTTAGATAAGGAGAGTTGGGGCTCATTACAGCCTTCTCCCATCACCCCATCTTCATCACTGGTGTGCTCCAAATATGGCCTGCTCCATAAATAACCTCAGCTCCAGAGGTGTTCACCCCAATAGTCACCACAGTGCCCTTTCTAAAAGGTCGTCTTCAAGGTCAGTTTGGATCCCCAACATCATTGTAAAAGCCAGTTATGGCTTCATGTACTTGCAACCCCAGCACTGGGAAGGCAAACAGATGAACCCCAGGAGCTTCCCTGCCCACTAGCCTTGCCCAATCAGTGACAGACCCTGTCTCAGGAAAAAAAAAATGAGGAGCAACTGAGGAAGAAACTTGATGTTCAGTAGGCCTACCACACAAATACACTACACACAACACACACACACACAACTGCATACACATGAACAAGTACACACATAAAACATAAATAAGTATTAGAAAGAAATCAGTTATGGTAAGATCCCAACTCAGAAATCTCACCAACCCAAGTGAGCCCAATTCATAAGTCAGCCAAAAAACAAAGTTGTATTGTTTCTTTTTAAAGCTTTCTATGCCGGGCAGTGGTGGCACAAGCCTTTAATCCCAGCACTTGGGAGGCAGAGGCAGGCAGATTTCTGAGTTCGAGGCCAGCCTGGTCTACAGAGTGAGTTCCAGGACAGCCAAGGCTATACAGAGAAACCCTGTCTCGAAAAACCAAATAAATAAATAAATAAATAAAAATAAAGCTTTCTATGAAACCGTGCATGCCCTTCAGCCGTGTTTGTGAGTCTCACACAGAGTCTAGCCTTGTTTTAGACTCAACGTTCAGAAAACAAGTTTTCTGATGCCTCCTCCCACCGCACGTTTAGGCTCACAGCAGATCAGGGTGCAAATGGGTGTCAGAGGCAGGTGCACTGACCCAACAGCAAGCAGAACCAAGAAAGTACTCGATCAAGGCCAGATGTGACCACGTAGTCATCCCAGAACTGGGGAAGGAGGGTCATCACAAGCTTAGGGCAGTGTGGGCTACAGAGCAAGACCCTGTCTAAAGAAAAATAGAGAAAGGAGAAAGAAAGAAGTAAGGCTGAGAGAGAAAAAAGGAAAAGGGAAAGAAAAACTCAATTTATAGGTGTTATCAATAAAAGTTAACCAAATGGCACCAAAAGAGGACAAAACATTACCTAACAGGAGCCATTTAGTATACCAAAAAAGTGAGTGAGTGTGGTGTGTGTGTGTGTGTGTGTGTGAGAGAGAGAGAGAGAGAGAGAGAGAGAGAGAGAGAGAGAGAAAGAGAAAGAGAGAGAGAGAGAGAGTCTGTGCTCATACATGCCATGGCACATGTGTGTAGGTAAGAGGACAACTTGTGATGCTCACCATGTGGATCCTGGAGGATGAACTTAGCTCACTGAGCTTGTCAATAAGAACCTTTACCCTCAGAGCCATCTCACCTGACCAGGCCCTTTAATCTTTAGAAATCCTTAGACCTGAATCAAAGAACTGTTCAGTTGATGTATTTGTAATTATATAATTATGATCAATCCATTCATTGACAGAAGCACAAGTCCATTTTAGCAAAGTCTAAGGGTATATGGTATTTCAGATAAGATTTTTGCAAGTTAAAGATATAGTTTGATGGGAAAGCACTAGCCTAACATAAATGAAGTCATGAGTTGGTCTCCAGCTCCTCCAAAATACACACATGGAACTTTCCAATTCTTTGTATCAGGCACCTTAATCAACTGCCCACTTCCTAGATAGAAGTAAATAAATGTTCTCCTTCCATATGTTGATGAAAGAGAATTTGGGAAGAAAAAAAAAAAAACACCTTTTCTGTATCTCTGAAGAAAATCATATTTTATAACAAAAGTAAATCAAACTAGAAAATTCTTCCATTTATCAACAAGATATGAAAATGTTGAAAACCAAAGTACCAACTTTATGAATAACTGAAAGGTTTAATTTTATAAAACTATAGTTTGCGAGCTGAGGAGATGGTCCATCAGGTGAAGGTGCTAGCCACAAAAGCTTGATAACCTGAGTTCAATCCTAGAATCCACGGAAAGATAAAAAGAGATCCTCTGACCTTCATGTTTACACCGTGGAATGTATACACACACCCAGAGAGAGAGAGAGAGAGAGAGAGAGAGAGAGAGAGAGAGAGAGAGAGAGAGGAGGGGAGAGAGAGAATAAATTTAATACTACAATTCAATACAAATGTTTTGTAAGCTCTGTAGCCTAGGCTGGCCTCAAACAAACAGGAATCCTCCTGCCTCAGACTCACTAGGATTATAGGCATGAGCCACCACCTTTAGCAAACACAAACATTTCTTATGGAGGAATCTATCATCAACTACAAATAGTTGTGGTTATTGATCAAATGTCATTTATTCAGGTTGTCAAGGACTAAACACATTTCGACCAGAACAACAGAACTTGAAAAGCTCCACCCAACAAACAATTCTTGGGTGGTCCTGGAAGTATCAGGTTAATTTATAAAAAAAAAAAAAAAAAAAAAAGCTAACTTATTTTCTCTATTAAATTGAAACTAGAGCCTAAGAAAACTAAACAATAAATTCTACAATTAAATGTAGAAAGTCCAACTCAAACCCTAACTCCAGAGAACTTGAGATGAACTGTCTCACACAGTTCCCCAGACTTTAACACAGTAACTGGCTAAGTATCCTAGTCAGGCATTGTCTATTTTCTGCTTGAAGACCTCAAGAGTCAGAGACTCCATTACAATGAACCCTTTTACTTCTGCTTCCCACCTAACAACTCAAAACAGAAGCCCAACCACAAGATAGGTCGCCCCTCCTTCAGACCTAAAACACATAAACCTACTTAACCTGTGGCTTTCTCCCAGGCATCCAAGGTAATGAATTTGTATCTCAAACATTCCTCCTCTCAAACTGTGGGACACTTGTGCTCAGGGCCCTGATCAGTTCCTTTCTGTTCATCAGTAAATCCAACGGGCAGGTCCCAGGATCCCACAGACCAACCGCACCTGTGACTGCTCTCCTCCAAACAGGCTCACTCTTCCTAAACACACCTTTTCTTAGGACTCTGAAATAAATCTCTCCATCCTTCCCTCCCTCCCTGTCCTTCCTTCCTCGTGCATTCCACTTGTATTTCTGGGGTACCACTCTTATACCAAGCACAGTGCTAGGTCTTGAGATAGGATAGTGACCAAGAACTGGTAATACTGGTCTCAGACATCATAAAATGCCCTGTGCTCGTTACACATTAAACATCACACTCCATGAAGAAGTCTTTCAATAACCATGGCCATAACTAGTTCTTGGTTTCTTCCTTCCTAACACAGACAACTGTGTTAGGAGCCTCATGCACTGACCTCCATTCTGTCTCCACTTCCTCATTTACCTGTGTTTATCCCATGCCCTACCACTAACTCTCACACCATCTCCACCTCCATGGTGTTCTCTTGCACAGCAGTCTTCATTCAGCCGATTACAAATCTCAAGTTGTTCTACTTCACACCCATTTAAATATATATATGTGTGTGTGTCTGTTTCTTTTTATTTTTTCACAATGTTGTTTTGAGTTGTGGTTAAGTCATTTACTTTGGGCCTGGGAATGTGTTTATGAACTTACAAATGAGAACATCTGATGTCTTAGGAGTCTACCTCCAACAAAATAATGAAACTGCCCTGGGGTGACCTGGCACAGAGCATCGTCTCCCACAACCCGCTTGGATCACTCTCTCATGCTGCCTGATACAAGCAAACCCTGTAAGAAGACTCCTTAGCACTTCACCTCAAGTGTGTGTGTTTGCCAGTTATCTCAAGCAAGCTGGAAAAAAAAAAACTGAGTAACAATTTATCACTATGGAGATCAAAGTCCAGCTACACACTGCCAAAGCCTAAGAGGTCAAAGCGGAAAGTATTTAAACAAATATGAAAGTAAAACTGGGTGGTAGTGGATCACATGATCAAGAATAGACTGTGAAGTTGAACATAGTGACTCACATCTGTAATCTCTGCACCTGAGAGGCTCACATAGGAGGATTACCAAGAATGCAAGACTAGCCTAGGCTACATAGTGAGCTGAAGGCCAGCCTGGGCTACAAAGTAGGACCTTGTCTCAGAAAACCAAAAAAGAAAACATGGAGGGCTGTGAGGGCTGAGAGTAGATCAGTGTTAGAGTACTTGCCTAACATTCGTGAGATCCTGCTTTTGATTCCCTGGTACTGCAAAAGGAGGAGGAAGAAGAGGAGGAAAGAGGAAAAGAGGGAAAAGGAAGAAGAAAGAAGGAAGAGGGAGGAGGAAGGAGGAGAAAGAAGAGGAGAGGAGAAGAATTGACTGTAAATGTATATCAGTAAGTGTACAGTCTCATAATGCATGCCATAGAATAACACTAATTGTGTCCACAGGTACATACACAGCCAAGCAAACACCTACAATGTATGTGTTCAGAAGATGTAAAAGGCAAAAATTCTGCTGTGCAAAATGTGCCCTCCACGCAAAAGTGGCATGAAAATTATAGGTTAACCAGCTGCTTTTGGATTAGACTTGAGTCCTGCTCCACAGGAATGACCTCAGGCCCAGTACCATAAACCGATCATGGTTCTGGAGGTCACAGATGCTAGAACAGAACCCACCACTGCTGCTTTGCTAAGGAGCATGTTATCAGACTGCTTTCTAAATGTTTATGCTTATCCCCACAGATCAGTGCTACCTTCAACCTTGGCCCAGAAGCTTCTCTCTGCAGTGGTCAGTAGTTAATGCAGAGACTTGTAACTATGCAAAGTACTAAGAATGCATGTCTATTGAGTGTTCAACCCTAAACTGGACGTCAATATCAACTCCTAACCCAAGGTTCAGGAAACACCATGGAAGGTGGTGGGAAAAAAAGAAGGTAGGAAGGAGTGCTGTGAAATGCTGTCTTTGGGACATGGTGTGGTGCTGCACCAAAGAAGTCACTGCAGTCATTGGGTCATCTACCTAAGATCAACTCAACAAGATCAGTCGTCCAATAGGTAGCTCTAATTAGATTTAGTAGGTTATTAAGGGAGGAAGACAGACAGACAGACAGACAGACAGACAGACAGACAGACAGACAGAGAAGGTACAAAAAGTAAGGTTGTTGGGAGTGACTGAAGAGAATGGAAAAAAGATGGAGGTTCCTGGGAGACTGAAAGAGAGGAATTAGAGTTTATATGACCAGGATGCATCGTTCATATGTATGAAATTGTCAAAGAATAAATCAAAGATATTCTATTATTTTAAAAAAGGATATTTGAACCATACTGAGGGTTTGAGTTGGTTGGTTGTTGGTTAGCTGCTGTTTTGAGACAGGGTCTCATGCATCTGAGGCTGATCTTAAACTCCTGATCTTCCTCCTGCTGCCTCTATAACCTAGTAGTGAGGTGACAGTACTGTGACATCATGCCAGGTTTACATAATGCCAGAAATTGAACCCAGTACTGCAACACTCTCTAAGCTGAGCTACATCTCCAGCCCGTTTTGTTTTTTAAGGCAGGATCTCACTATGTACCCCATCAAGCCTTGAACTCAAAAATCCACCTCTCTCAGTGTCCTGAGTAGGAACCACCACATCTAGCTGAGTCTGTTCATTCTTTAATCTTCTAGTGCTGGGGATTAAGCCCAGGACCTGTATATGCCAAGAAAATACTCTCCCACTGAGCTACGGCCCCAACCAGATTTCTCATTCTTAACCATTGCAGGGTATTTGATCACAGTGTGAACCCCGAAATTGTGTTATTTACTGAGAATACCTGTTTCTAGTTGTGGTGTGGCTCAGCCCTTGGTACACATCTTTAATCCCTCTGGCTTGAAGACAAACATATCCTTAGTACATACGCACCTTTAATCCCAAACAATGAAGATAAAATTAGTTTGTAGAAGGAAGCACCCATGTGTGAAAGTGATGTCTAATTGAGGGGAAGACAAAGTGATGAATCAGAGAAAGATTTGATATAGGATAGGATATTTGCAGCTCTCATGAGAAGAGAGAGGAAAGGGAAGCTATTTAAGAGGCAGTGAAGGGGGGGAAGGGCAGTTTTATTGGTATAGTGGTACAGACAGGATGCAAAGAGAGAACAAATTAGACACAGGTGAAGACAGAACGAGGCAGAATGAAAAGGAGCCAGAAGACTAGAACAGATTGCCAGAGTTAGTATGAGACCAAGCAAAGCAATTCAGGAGAAGCTAAAAAGTTAGATTCAATCAGTGAGGTTGGAGAGGAGTTTGAGCCAGGACAGCTGAGTTGAACCAGCCAGTCATTGCTGAGAAAGGGTGAGCTTATTCAGCAGTTAAGTTTCAGAGGCTGAAAACCATCTTGGCCTAGATAAGATTGTACAGAGGCTAGAAGCTTCCAGGACAAAGTCTAGGTTAGCAGGTGGAGGCAGATGACAATTACATCAGAAGAATAAAAAAAACATTTTTATACTTAATAAGTAAAAATACTTGGTGACGTTTCTTGGATCTACCAAAGAAACTCCAGCCAGTCTCAGAAACTTTATTTAGTACTCTGTCATGAAAATTTAGTACCTTTCTTCTGAAAATCCAAAGGGCAGAAGAAATGGGAAAGTACGATTGAAAGCAGACACTGTCTTTCTCAGCAAACTGGCTTTCCACACCACTGGCATCCAATCCCAATGCCCAAGATGACCATTAGGAACACACAAAGGCTCTGACAATTAACACATTTGATTTTGTTAACTCTTGAGCCAAAAAAACATGAGCCAAGTTATTAGAAGTTAGCCTCTATTTGAATGACAGGGCCCAACTCCAACACCAAAGAATTAGCCATTCTAGAGAAGAGAGTGATGCTGGTAGTTCAGATACAACTGAATACAATACAGATAAGTCCTTGAAAGGCTCCAGTTATAGAAATATGTTTTGAACCACTAATATTTTTGCCTATACTCTTGTTTTAACTCTGGCCTATGAAAATATGCATAGCCCAAAATATAATTTCTCTTTTTTCTTTTTTTTTCTTTTGTTTTGTTTTGTTTGTTTGTTTGTTTGTTGATTTTTCAAGACAGGGATTTTCTGTGTAGCCCTGGCTGTTCTGGAACCTGCTATGTAGACCATGCTGGCCTCAAACTCAGAAATCCACTTGCCTCTGCCTCCCTAGTGCTGAGATTAAAGGTTTCAAAGTATGATTTCTTATCATCTATGTTTTATTAAAATGTCTCTGACCTTCATGGAGATAATTCTGTTAAGAACCAAGGAGAATCTAGTCATGATGGTGCAAGCCTTTAATCTCAGTACTCAAGAGACAGAGACAGAAGCAGGCAGATTTTTCTGTCTGCTCAAGGCCAATCTGGTCTAAATTTTGAGTTCCAGGCCAGCTAAGGATACATAATGAGATCAGACAGAGAAACAGAGACAGAGGAGAAATTTTCAAATTTTCAGGCTCAATTGGGTGCAGTAGCATACACTTTTAATCCCAGCACTCAGGAGGCAGAGACAGGTTGCTCTGAGAGTCCATGGCCAGTCTGGTCTACATAATGAGTTTCAGGACATCCAGAGCTACCATAGTAAGACTCTGTCTCAGAAAAACAAGAAACAACAACGAGAAAAAATTCAGTCTCATAGCCTGGCCTCATGAAGCCAGTTGGTTAAATTCGTTCCATGGGCGTTTCAGAAGGTCATTATTTCAATCAGAGTTCTACCGTCCTTTAATAACTCAGCAACCTTCTGCACAAACACAGCTGTATCCAGACTAAACACGCTCTCATATTTAAAGAGACCAGTTAATAGTTTCTCAGGTGATAATTTACTTATAAAGGTGACATTTCATTGAGACACTCAGCGAATAATTATAGCTACCAGGCTATATGAGGTTCCATGTGACAACGTATATAAACACACTCCCTTCTTTGGAGACATGCACATTAGGGTATCTGCCCTCAGGATGACATGCTCCACAGATAGAATCCAGGTTACCACACAGGGTCCCAGGGACTCTTCAGACCATCTCATTCTATCTTTGCAAGAAGTAAAGTCAAAGAGACATAATCTGTAGCCTCCTCTTGCCTTCCTTCCTCCCTTCCCTCCTTCAATTTTTTGCCTTCTGATTGGCTACTTAGTTATATCTTTTCTTTACTACCCTTACCCTGAAAAAACTTGATTTCTTCCTCCTCAGAAACAGCCTCATTCTTTAATCATGACCTTAGAAAACTCCCAACTTTAAGTATTTTAAAGGTAAACTCTCAGTCGAGCATGGTGATATAACATCTTTAATTACAACAATCAGAAGGCAAAGTCAGTCAGGATCTCTGAGAGTTCAAGGCCAGCCTGGTCTGCAAAGGGAGTACCAGGACAGCCAAGGATATATAGAGAACTGTCTTGAGGGGGAAAAAAAAGTATACACTGTTTAAAGGATCCCTTACATTTCTCAAATTCATCCTGACCAAGACAGAATGCCTGATCTTCCCACTAAAGCCAACTGTCTACCTATTTTCTTGTTTTGGCTCATGATATTCTCAGGCCCACCATGAAGAAACTATCCCAAGAACTGCTTGGTTCCCTTCCCTCAGCATCCTCATCAACGACCCACACAAGGATTCAGATCCTGCCTTTTTTCCATCAGAGCATTGACATGATGTCAATTCAGTACCTTAATTCTTTTCCCCCTTAAAAATCCTGAAGTTTGTGTGTGTTTTTGTTGTTGTTGTTGTTGTTTTGGTTTGGTTTGGTTTTTGGTTTTTTGAGACAGGGTTTCTCTGTGTAGCCCTGGCTGTCCTGGAACTCACTCTGTAGACCAGGCTGGCCTCAAACTCAGAAATGTGCCTGCCTCTGCCTCCCACGTGTTGGGATTAAAGGCGTGCGCCACCACTGCCCGGCTTGTGTGTGGTTTCTTATATCCTCTCCAATGGGCCTTAAATGATGCTTTTACATTATTTTTTTTTTGGATGGAGGATGAATATCCTCTGGAACTAGATGGCATCTTTTCAAATTCCAGCTCTGTTAACTTATTTTAGTGACACTGAAGTGCCCAGCCTCACTGTCCCTGTTGGCATCATTGCAGCAAAGGATCCAGCACAAAGGCCAATGCTCTGTAAACATCTGCTGTTATTTGTCATTAGTATGAATCTAGCCACGCCATCTCTGTTCTAGAGCCCTTCTGAGAGGCTCAAGGCATGCCAGGGTAACCGCAGGTTCCTCGCCGTGGCATTCAGTCTGTCCCCAGCTGGCCTCTCAGTGTCATATTCCACACCTCCCCCACGTGACCCGTATACACACCAGGCAAAGCAGACGACTTACTATGAGCTGAACACACCTCCCGAGCCTCCCTCCTGCTCCCCACTTTTCTTTCCTCTCACACCCATATCCACGGACACCTGACCATCCTTCACGCTGACCTTAATGCCTCCACAGAGCCTTTTATGAACGTCTCTGCTGGGCATGGCTTCACCCTTCCATAAGTACTTCCTACTATGCAGGTGAGGTTTCTCCTAGGACGGCTTTGTTCTCTTTAATTACAGTCCTCTTAGTCATCCACCATATTGCTTTGGAGCTCCTTAAAACCTTGAAAGGCACATGTACGTTCATCATGTTACGCTCTGCACGGTAGAACACAGTGTGATGTGCCGGAATAACGAAAAGATGGGTTTGCGCAGGTAACTAGGACCATAGTCACTACAGTGGCATGCTATGGCACATCACACTAGGGAAGTACATGCTCTGCTCAGGCTGAGTCTTTATCATTTCTTTTCTCACTCTATAGCCCAAGCTTGTTTGCAAGTCAGTATGTAACACAGACTCACCTCCAACTAAGCAACTCTTCTGCCTCAGTCTCTCAGGTGATGACAGGTGAAGCCACCACTTCCAGACGTTTTTTTTTCCCCTAAGAAAGGGTTTCATTATGTAGCTCTAATTGGTCTGGAACTTTCTGTGTAGAACAGGCTGCCCTCAAACTCACAGAGATCCACCTGCCTCTAACTTTGCTCCCTACATGCTAGAATTAAAGAGATGTACGCTATGCTTAGCTTCTTGCAGTTTCAAGTTCACATCCAAACTCACAAAGTGAACCAGATGGCCTCGCTAGCAAGTCTGTCCTTAGGAGACACCAGGAACACAGTGCAAAAAAAAAAAAAAAGTATAACTATTAAAATCCACAAAATCTCCATTATTTTTAAGACACCATTGTGCACTGTGTTTAGTTGATTAACTGTAAAGTTTTGCTAAGTCTACTATCTAGCAATCCCCAGGGAAGTGATTCAGACCTCAATAACTGGAGCCTGTTCAAATGCATATTAATAAACCCTGGCTCTTTAGTCACTGCAGAGTGAACATAATAGAGTGTATACACAGTCCTACCCTCAGGCACACAAAGGTCCCTAGGCCCTCGGCTCACAGACAGAAAGCCAAGAAGGTGCCCAACAATAGAGTGTCCACTCAATAAACACTAAAGGTGGTGACATCATCCAGGTGCCCAGGGTCAGGGAACTGGCAGCTTAGAACTCCCTTCTCTGGGAGTGGAGCTGTAATCTGACACCAGGGATTCAGACCTCCCTTTGCCTCTGCAGCTCTAGGCATTCAGGAGCAGCAGCAAAAGGCTCTTTGATGCCCACTGTCTCTTTAGCTATTCAGGAAGCATCCTTCTCCCAGCACTAAGAGAAATGTCCTGAAGACATCAGTTCCAAGACCCCCTAGGACGAAGTAACAATTAAGGATTATTTTCTCTCAGATAAAATATAGGCTTTTCAAGGTCCAGAATATTTTTCCTCTTCCATGGCCCAGTGGTACCCATAAATCCTGAAGCTGAATTACGAATATACTTTCTAACAGGGTAAACCCTAGAAAGATTTTTATGATTCATTTCACTATGCTCGTTTGTCTGCCCACTTGATTAGGATGGTAAGAAAATAAAACTAAATGTCTAAATTAGAGTGTACAAGGCTTGTCTGAAAGACCAGCTCTTTTAGTAAAGGAATATAAGTCATTCTCACCTTTCTATTCCTGTCTACTGCTTTCATTGAAAGGAAATATATCTCTCCAATTAATGTTTTACTAGGCCTAAAATATTCAAATAACCTTTTCCTTTACATCTATGGCCTTTCCAGAGCTCAGTTCCCAGTTCCCGGTTCTGATTTTTTCACTTTCAGATCTTAATCCCTCAGCGGGGAGGGGCAAGGGGGTGGGGGAAGACAGTCCTCTACTACTTAACGAATAATACCATCAAGTCAACCCAATCACACTGGAAATCTTCCACATAGATGCAACTTGGATACAGCTCCCCCCGCAGTCCTGCGTCCCACTTTCCTGAAATCTAGCTGCGCAAACAAAAACACCCTTCCAGACAACAGAAGCCTTGTGCACTAAGAAGCTTCAGCACCTGTAGTACATAGACAGACTGCCCTGTACCCTGTGGGTGCTCCATAAATACCTAGTGACTGATTCACAGGCCAATTACAGGTCTGGTGATGACACAGAGTATGACCGCCTGGTGCTACTCTGGGGAGTGTGAGGAATCCAGAATTGCCGTGGGAGTAGGAAGAATTAATATCCGTAAAATCCTAAAAGGACTGCAGTGTTGACAGGTTCGAACTATGTCCATTTTGTCTGCATCCCTCTCCAAACCATAGAAAGCTAGTAATGCCTCCTGAACTCTTTGGAAAAAAGTGAATAAACCCGCTTATCAAAGAACCAACAAGCTAAATAGTTGGGGTGCTGGGAAAAAAATAAGAGGGAAACTTACTTTTCATAGACCAGCTCCTCGTCGATGGAGAAATAGTGGATATTTATTGTGCTTTTTGGTCTATTCCTTAAAGTAGCAAAATATAATCGATCTGAAAGACAAGTTTAAAAGACAGACCATGAGAAGCAGGGACGTGAGGCTGAGAGTGCGTGCTGATCACGCACTAAGGATTAATTGCTACACATCATTTAAAGCCCCTTGAACACGTGGGATTCTTGGAGAAACAGGATCTTCCAGAAAGCTACAGAGCCCCAAAAAGCACAACTTGCCAAGAGGCTAGAAGACCCAGCAGGGGGCAGAGCATCTTCTGAGTTCCCTCACCCCCTGGTTGCGTGCGGGCGGGTGCAGACAGGAGCTGTGGGTACCCGCAAAACTGGAGACACAAGTTTGGTTCATAAACCTCCAGACCTCAGCTGCGTTGGAATGGGAAGAGAGGCGAGCTTCTGCCCCTGCAGCTTAGCAAACTTCAAGAGGAAGGAAGGAAAGACAAGGGGGTGTGGTTGGGGGTGGGGGGTGTCCCAAAAGCACCGGTCAGCCACCAAGGGTTAGAGGATTAGCAGATGGAGGATTAAAACCAGCAGAATCACCACCAAGATAGGTTTGCAGGGGGATCCCAAGCAGAGAAGGCTGCACTGTCCGGGTACGAGGAAGCTGCAGAGGGAGCGAGAACGCGAAAAAGAAGCCGGAAGCAGGGGGTCCTCGGGGAGTTGAGTGGCGAGAAGGGGCCCGAGCGCCGAGCCGCAGTACTGAGGGACACAGGGCCCGAAGAGAAACCCAGAGTAGAGGCTCGGGACAAAGGGGTGAGCTGTGAGGAGTTGTGGGGGGAGTGGCGTGGAAGGGTTGTAGGATGCCGGGCGGCTGCTCCTCACCTTTCATGAACTCGCAAGCCCCAATTAGTTCCCCTGACTCCGCTGCCATCTTAAGCGAGATCCGCACCGGGGGAGGGCTGGGTCGTGGCCAGCTGAGGTCACCCGCCCCCGGGGGCTTCCCCACTGCCCAAGAGCTGGGAGCTCGCGGTCCCAATCACCGAGCCTGCCTGAGGGAGGAGGCGGGCGCCCAAGGCGGAGGCAGCTGCAGGGTCAGCGCGTGGGGCGCCCCGGGGACATTCCGTGGGGAACCGAACCCGCTGGGCGCGGGACGCACACGCCCCGGACTGTAACCGCTGTGATCCGGACTCTGCGGCGGCGGCGGCGGCTGCTGCTGCTGCTGCTCGCGCTGCACAGTCTCCGCCAAACCTGGACAGCGCACACCAGCTCCCAAGGCCGGGCAAAGTCTTCCCCCGGCTCCCAAAGTGATCATGGAGGACAAGACGTTTGGCCCGGATCGCGCCCGTGGCCACTCTTGCGGCAGCGGGCAGGACTCCGGAGGTGTCCGCGGGGCTAGTAGCAGCTGCTCAGACTCCTCCCTCGCCACCTCCTTTCAGCAGCAACTCTTCCTCCCTCTCCTCCTCCTCCTCTTAGGTCCGCCCCCAGACCTGCCTCCCCGCCCTCCCTCGTCCCCCTCCACTTTCACGGCTCCGCGGCCATCCCTTAAAGGGACAGCTCGGCTCCTTTCTCTGAGCCGGCCTCAGGCCCCAGTTACCAGGCGCCCCGCGGGTCACTAGGAGCCAGTTGCTAAGGCTTTGTTGCCTTTCACCAATTGCTACACTGGAAACTTGGCCCTCAGCCTGGGTGGGGGTGGGGGATGTCAGGCGGGGCCACAAACTTATGAATGAAAAAGGATGGTTAGAGAGGAGTGGATGCCTTTCAGGAAGCTGCTGCAGCCTGGCGGGCTGAGATGCTGTCTCTACTACCCCTTTTCTGCATCGGCTAGCTCTTCTTCCACACCAGATTTTTCTTGTCTCTCTTCAAGCTCTTTCTCTCCTGCTCCACTCAGTTTCTTCTAAACTCTTGCTTGCGCGCGCACGCACACAGAGACATGCACTCGCGCGCGCGCGCGCACACACACACACACACACACACACACACACACACACTGAAAAACCTCTGACTTTCTCCATGCCGGATCATACCGCTAGCTGTCTTTCCACCAACCCCCATTCTCACCACTGTCGGATCTGTGTCTTTATAACCAAATTTCAAAAGAAACGATACCTCCTAGCTCCGGAGTGCACGGACTGATGCCCTCTAAGTACTAGAGTCTGCTCTCACCTAGGCTTTGTTCTCAAGGGGGAAAAAAATATTCCGTCCAGTTCTCCAAGTCCTGTCAGTTTGGCCACAGGTGTGAGCGCAAAATTATACCAGAAGTGTAAGGCTCTAGTCTCGGATTGTAGGCTATCCTGGGCGAAGGGAGCAAAGGGAAAGGATCACTTGTCCACAAGAAAAATGAACAGAAGATTCATCCCTTTAGTCTTGGCTGGAGCGCTGCAAGGAAGTACAAAGGTTCCTCTCCAGGAGGCCCGGGACTTGTTCTGCAACGTTCTGATCCAGTTTGAACAACTTTAATGCTGTGAGCCCTAGGGACGTAATTAGTGGTCAGCCCTTCCCTTACGAAAATGGCGCTACTGAACCACTATCCCCAGAGCATGCGCTCTGAGTGGTTTCTTCTTGAAACCGGGATTTGTGCAAGCCTTTGCCTCTCAGTTGCTTGTTGACCTCTAGGGAGAGAGGGGGCGCTCGAGCGAAGTGCCAACTGAAGCGACTTGGAACGCCGACGCCAGGGAGGCAACTCAACTCTTGATTCTTAGGCCATCATTCTGTTCTGCTGGCTTTCCAGAAAGCTAAACAAAGCACAAAACTGGAAGTGGATACTACTTTGATATACAGACAAGTAATTCAGAGCATCTTGGTAATTCTAGCCAAACACATCCTTGGTAAGGTAGTTAAAAACACGCCCTCTCCTTACATTCAAAAGTTAACCCCTTAACCACATTCATGGAAAGCCAGGAGTCCCTAAGAGCTAGGCACAACAGCCTCGTTTTCATATTTGGAAAAAGAGAAGAGTAGAAGAAAAAGAAACAGACTTTAAAACTGTAAAAGTCCTGAAGGTTGTAATGAGCCTTGAACCCTTTTGTAGTGGACTACATTTTCTAAGACCCATGAGAGCAAAGATACCCGCCCCCCAAAAAAAAAGGCAGAAGGGGGAGGAGGAGTCTAAAATAGCCAGGGGTGGTGGCCTGCATCTTTAGCTACAGCACCCAGGAGGCAGAGGCAGAGGCAGGTGGATTGAGGAGTTCAAGGCCAGCCTGGTCGACATAGTGAGTTCCAGGACAGACAGGGCTATGAAGAGAAACCCTGTCTTGGAAAATCAAAAATAAAAGAGAAAGAAAGAAAGAAAGAAAAAAAAAGACCTCTCAAAACTTGAATGTTACCTTTATTCTCCCAAATCCTAGTCTTACTAAGTTGAAAAATTCAAATTTTGTTGAAATAATTTTCAACTGAGTTTTTTTTTTTTTTTACAAAAGATATGGGAAAACAAAGCATCTGAATCTCAATGGGTTTCTCCCCTTTGTCTAAAGAGCTAAAGTAAACCCAACTCAATCCATTTCTAAAGCTGCTGCTTTACAATTCTTGTAAAGAAATTTTCATCTGAATATTATATTTACAAAACTGCAGTAAAAATAAAAGTTGGAGCCAGCTGTGGTGGCTTGAGCTGACTTAGCGTGGCTGTAGTCATTCTCCTTCCACAGTGTAGGGCTGGAACACAGGTCCTCAGGTTTGGTGCCCATGTCTTTACCCACTGAACCATCATCTCACAGGCTGCTGCTGCTGCTGCTGTTTTTGATTTTTTGCGGTAGGTCTCATGGAACCCCAGGCTGGCCTGGAACTCCATGTGTGAAGAAGGATGACAGTAAACTCCTGGACCTCCTTCCAGGAACACAGGCCTGCATCGCTCTGCCAACTATCACGTAACTGTAAGTTCATAAGTAGTCTCAGGGGATCCATGAAACACTTTCGGGAAGGTGGGCAGATTTAACTGAGTAGCGTCTGTTGTTTCCTAAAGATGATTCTGCATTGCCTTTCATCTAATTCTCTTTAGCGGTTTTAGACATGAGAAATGAATTGTGACCTAACAAAAGTCCTTAAAAGAAGTGAAAATGGGGCCTGGAGAGAGAGAGATACCACAGCAGTTAAGAATGCTTCCTGATCTTCCAGAGGTCCCAAATTCACTTCCAAGCACCCATGTTGGGAGGCTCACAATTGCCTTTAACTGCAGCCCCAGAGCATCCAACACTCTTCTGGACAAAACAGCACCCATACACATGTGGCATATACTCATATGTATATGACACACACACACACACAAATAAATTCTCCAAGTAAAAATGGCCCTGAGTTTTTGGCTTGTGCCTATGGACCCAGCATATGAGTACTTCATAAGTTGGAAGTCAGACTGGATTAGTGTGAGATAAGATGCTGTCTCAAGCCAAAAGTTAAATGAAAAACTATTTTTCTTAGCATATTTACTATATATTATAATCATTTTTTGCTGTAGTTTTTGGTTGTTGTTGTTGTTTTATTTGTTTGTTTGTTTGTTTGTTTGTTTGTTTTTGAGACAGGGTTTTTCTGTAGACCAGGCTGGCCTGGAACTCACAGAAGATCTACTTGCCTCTGCCTCCTGAGTACTGGGATTAAAGATGTGTGCCACCTCCATACAGCTGATAAAATGCTTTAATACTATGCTGTGTGTAATATTAGCAAAATAGGACCTCTCTAAATCATGTTATTAAAAAATCTGCAAGAAAAATATACACCAGTGTGCACACAGCACGTACACACCAAGATCCTAACGACATCACAAAACACATTATTCTCTCAGTTATCATGGGGCAAAGATCCTACTCTTGTAGTCTCACAATAAAGGCCTGCTCTTACAGCCCGTGGGGGAAGGCAAGACTGGACATGTCTTCCCAATCACCCAGCTTAACACAAATGGAAGAAACTGACTTTTACTTCAACCAGCAGTAAAGAATGGCATATCTTTACATGGAAATTGTAAGAGATTTACAATGTCACTTTGCTGTAGAAAAGGAAGGTGATATGCTTGTGGGTCTAGCAGAAAGAGAGAGTGTGAACACGTATTTAACTCCGCATCTTTAACTTGCATGCTGCTTGGGCTGACTCGCATCCCATGCAGGGTGCATGCAATACAAACCTACAGAATAGACTGTTGGAAGCAACTTCAAATTATGACAGCAACTTTCTGTCCAAGGTTCCCCTTGAGACAACGCCAAGATTCCTAGTCACTCTTTACAAAAATACAAAGCAGCTCTTTGACTGCATCCTAGAATTCCACAGATGAAATCCCTCATCTTCTTCAACCTTTGCTTCTGGTCCATCTGTCTACCCTCTCTCCTTTCTACCCCCAGTCTTCACCAATTTGCCCAGTTTCTTATGAATTGTGTCCCAGAATGGAATGCAGGCCAGTGATGAACTGGTGTGACTAATTATGATGTGTGGGGACAAGAAGGACACTTTTTTTTTTTTTGGTAAGTGATGGAAGGCTTAAGCAGGAACAAAGGCAATGGGAACCATTAAAAGAATCCAGTTTTATCGTTTAGCCGTCAAATCAAAAGGGAAATATTCTTTTGTTGGGAGAGGTCAAGGAAAAATTAAACTCATGCTGGTCAAAGGCTTGATGGCTGTGACATTTGCGTAGTCTGTGTTTTAATTACTACATTAGAATATTTCATGAAAACTTCTTCTTCTGTCAGTAGTGACATTATCTAAGAAGGTAGAAAAATATGGAATATATGATGGCTGCTTCTTACAAATTACTTTTAGATTATGAAACAAGGCCTCAAAATTTAGTTTAAATTTGCTATAATTTAGATTGACTAAGTAGTTTGATAATCCCTTGTATGATATGAAAACCAGCTTAAAGCACCTTTTAACAAAATATATAAGCAAGGCTGAGTATGTCCCTCAGCAGAGCACTTAGCATTCTGAAGGCCTCAACTTCAATCCCTAGTACCTCAAAAGATAACTACATAAATAAAAGTAAAATACATAGACAAGAATAATTATAACAGAACTGAAATACTGAAAATGTATAGATAGTGTGGCTCATAAAATATCTGTACACATGGCTGCAAAGGTTGCTCAGTGGTTAAAAGCATTCACTGCTCTTCCAGAGGACCTGAGTCTGGCTCCTAACACCCATGTCAGAGACCTGAGGCCATTATCTGCACTCAGGCCCAGAGGATCTGACACCCTCTTCTGGACTCTGAAGGTACCTGGACTCACTCACACACACACACACACACACACACACACACACACACACACACACACACAAAGACACACTTAAAAGTAAAATAAATCTTGGTAAAAAAAAAAAAAAAATACCTGCCCACAACTTCCTTAAGATCTTAGTATGGCTCAGCCATGTTCTGCATCACAATAATGCCTGTTTAAGAGTTCCAAACTGGAATCAAAGAACCAGAAGGAATGTGGAAGATTCGTCAGTTCCATTTTCAAACACAACGTATAAAGTCCAAGGGATTTAGCAGACCCCAGATCTGGGAAGAGAGATGCAGGATGGTGGAGGAATGCTAAGGGCTTCCATAATAGATTATGTAGCATGGCTCCTCTTGAGTTACACAGACTGCTTCAAATCACCTCACAGCATGGAAACCGGGGTAATGGTCAGAACAACACACACACACACACACACACACACACACACACACACCTTTTGACCCCTGCCCCAATTCTCCCTTTATTAAACCTAAAGCTCTTTTAGTAACCCCAAGATGAAGTTGGGGGGTCACTGAACCTCCTACATCTTTACTTCCCAATGTAGCAACATTGATTAAATCTCCATTATCTGGCTTTTATGATTAAGAAGAAAAAAGATAATTAGCCAGGCATAGTGTGGTTCACACCTATACATATAGCATTTGGCCAGGAAGGACAGGAATTCAAGCCCATCCATGACTACATGAGACACTGCCTCATAAAAAACAAAAGTCAAATGATAATTACTTTAAAATACTGTGACATGAATTGGCTCCCCAGAACCCACATGCTGGAGAGAAAGAATGGATTCACATAGGTTATCCTCTGAACTTCCTTTGCACGCATACAGTAGCACTGGCATACTCAGATAGAAATGTGTTTTAAAAGGAAAAACTAGCTTAATGACCATTAATCTTAACAGTGGTCATCTTTTCATTGACTAATGCAACCAATAAGAAATAGTGCCTTCTGGAAGTAAGATGAGGGGCCATGGTCAGGTGGATACGCTTAGTAGCATTCTGATTATTGGCTAGTTCACATTCTCAAGTAACCCAACAACTTTTTTGTGTTTTATAGGATGTATCTACCTATAATTACTTGTCATTCATATTCTTACTGCAGAAGAAATGTAAAAGTGAACCCAGATATAGTGGATCATGCCTATAAGACCAGCACTTAGGAGTCTAAGGCTCTAGGATTTTGAAGAGTTCAAAACCAACCTCAGATACATAGTAAATACCATCCCAGGCTGCTCTAAATAAATTCATGAACAAATGAATAAACAAATATTTTTAAGCAATTTTCCATTTAAATATGTAATATAATATCCCCCAAATAACTCCTCACCCAAAAATGACCACCCTTCTACCATCACCATGCTGGGAAACATCACTAGGGAGCTATATGCTGTAGTTTGAATTTCACTCCCAAATGCTTATTTAATACATCTCTAATATACTTAACATATTTCTACCAGGAAAATGATAATAATCAAAACCAAAAGCTAGACATAATTGCAGATGTCTGTAACCCCAGCACTTGGAGCAAATTCAAAAGGATCTGAAATTCAAGGTCATCTTCACCAACAGAGGGAATTCAAGGCCAGTTTGGATGATCTGAGAGCCAGTATCAAGAAAACAAAACAAAAAGTTAAGGAAACCGAGCAGAATAATGTGACCCTTGAGTTTCTTCTCACCTGCCTATGAAATCAATATGGTTATTTCTGCAATTTTAAAGATGAGGATATGGATGGATTCAAAGTAGCTACCCAACAAACATATGAAAATTGAATTTTTAAAGTGAGTAATTTAGATGTGAGCCATCTGGGTACATAAAATAGTGGGGAAATGTAGCAGGATATTTATTCTGCTACATTGTATTTGCAGTAGATTTCCGTGATTAGGCAGCAGAGGAGGAGGAGGAGCTGGGAAAGAAAGAGAGGAATGGGAGGGAAAAAATAGAGGAAGGGGAGGAGAAAAAGGGGGCTATCGGCCATGGAGAACCACGGATGGGTCGAAAGCTGTCCTGGGTAGCAACTTCTATCAGAAGGTTAGATATTGGGTAACAACTCTAATTGTGTGGGCATCCTGTAGATTGAGCATTTCTAAATATATAAATCCTTTAGATAATCATTAAGCTTTAAGAGTCTCATTTCTACCGGGTACTGTGAGGACGGCAGATATTACCTGGGATTCAGCTGAGTTTTGTGGATGCAGCGTGGGGGACTGGCAGAGCCATCCCCCACGCTGGCATCTCATGGGTGTCAGGGCCTGCGAATCTAGCTAGCCTGAGCCCCAGTCAGAGGCAAGGAGCAGCGGGGAACATGGTGGCTGCCCAGGAACAAGCCGGACCAGGCACCGTTTTCTAAATATCACCAGTACAGGGAAACACTGTGTTTATAACAGAAACCTGAATTCCAGGCATATCTTGATAGCCAGTGTGTGCCTTGTTTAGGACACAATATTCTCTGCTACAAACAGGGCTTTATAATAATGTCTAACTCATAGTAATAACAGGACTAAATAAGATGTTACATTGTATTGCTATAGCATACAAACAATAACTAACACTGTTAAAGACCTAGAAATACAAACCTACTTTTAAAGTCTAGTTTCCACAAGCCTCCTATGATTAAATCTATTTGGGTGTAGATACAGTTACTTTGTTTCCTCTCAAGGCCATGAAGTATGAAATGCACACACTTTCAGAGAAGTTCTTTTTATCCCCTGGCTATGATTCCTCCGGGTCCTGGGGTTACAAAGCTTCCCTTTCTTACTGTTTCTGACCATAGAATCTTCCTCTAGGGTATGATCCAGGCTAAGGGACCCATTCAGGCCTCCTCAGTACTTTCCTAAATTTCCCTTTTCTGCCTCACTTTCTTCCAACCATTCTGTTCCAAAAGCCTGGGGTTCACATGTTGTCTCCTTCAGTTCCTCTGGTGACCCTTCACACACATTTGTAATGCTGTATTTTCGGGTACCATAATCCTATGTAGAAGCCCCAAGAGAAATGATATTGCCAGGGAACTAACGGGAGACCTATTTCCCTAACCAAAAAAAATTACATTATTATTAATTGAACAGATTTCTGATAGTTGATTTATCATTGGCAATACGTTTAATTTTATCTCTTCTCTGATAGAAAAAGCAACTTTATGTCTTCAGTTTGACCAAGCTTTCCCGAGCAAATTTATTCTTCAAATTATATGTAAACTAATGCCATGAGGTGGTGGCACACACCTTTACTCCCAGCACTCGGGAGGCAGAGGCAGGTGGATCTTTGTGAGTTCAAGGCCAGCCTCATTTACAGAGGGAATTCCAGGACAGCCGGAGCTACACAGAGAAACTATTGCTCATAGTTGTCAATAACCATGTTTAAATAATATAATGTACACACAAGCAAAATTTCACCTTATTCTAAAGCATATTGCACAGTCTTTTCTGTTTTATTTGGGACAACATCAATGTTCTTTCTTACATATTTTTTGCATTCAGTCAGCAAATACTACCTTCTATTGTCTAGCCCTGTGCTAGGTGCTGGGAACCACTGGGGAAGAAATCTGAGCTCCTGGTCTTTAAGAATTTACATTCTGGAGAAGGCTGCGGACAGGCAATGGAACTCCTTATTGAGAGATGGACTAAGGTAAAGTGAGGACAGCACAGTAGGAAGCTTTGGTGAGGCAAGGCTGTACTGAAGAGTGGATAACGGTTCCCACAGAATCTGCACAGGAGGCCTGGAGGCAAAATGAGAGTTAGGCAGGTATAGGTAAAGAGGCTGCTGGGGGAAAAGGTGTGGAAGATGGAGAGAAAGAGCAAGGAGGAGTCGCCTTGAATCCAGAGATCTGCCTGCCTCTGTCTCCCAATCGCTGGGCCTCAAGGAGTACGCCACCACACCCAGCATCTGAGCTCTTATTTTCATAAATAGAAAAATGTAGATATGATAGCATGCATTTCTTTTAAACATTGACTATATTTTTAGTAAAAAAAATATTAAAAATAGAATATATAAGAATTACTCTATTAAAATAGTTCACTAACAAAAGTATTATGGGACGTATGAGAAACTGATTTCTGAAAACTGGCCAGAAATGGCCAGAAAGTCTAACTATCAATTAATTAATTACACAAACACCCTCCCCCCCCCACTAAAAAAAAAAAACCCTTTTCAGGTCTGAAGAGGTAGCTCAGTAGTTACCAGCACATAGTGCTCTTGTAGAGGACCAGAGCTCAATGCCCAGATCCTACATCTGGCAGCCTACAACTGTAACTCCAGCTCAAGCAAGATCCAGTGCTTCTGGCTTCTGTGGGTGCCGGCACACACGTGCACATACTCACACTACACACAATGTAAAAAAAAAAAATTCAAGACAACCTATAGAAACTATGGGTTAACATAGGAAGCATGCATACTCAACCTCCTAGGCTCCTTAAAGGCTTTGTTTGGGAAGTGCTACACTGCATACCATGTGCCCTGGATTCCCAGGACACCAGCCCTACACTCCCATCTCCTCATGAGAGAAGAAAGGCATTCCGCCTTTCCTATGTCCTATGCATCGCGTTTATTTAATGAGGCCTTTCTTGATAGTCACCAACAGTGTATGTACTCACATTATCCTTAGGGACTTTGCTTTATCCTCGACCTCCGTGGTATGCCTCTCAATATGATTCTAGTTCCTGATGCGTGTGTGTGTGTGTGTGTGTGTCTTTACTTAGGTTTTGTCTTTACTTAGATGTGTCTTTACTGGTTTTAAACTCAAAGCTCTGTCAGTGCAAAAAGCCAAGCATCCTTTCACTGACCTGTGTCTGCCATCTTCTGAGAGCATCATTATCATAATTATTACCAACTGCTTCCCACATGCCACGCCCACAGAGAAAAGTGATGAGACTCTAGACTCAATCTTCTCCTAACATTTGAATGGCTCCAGGACACTGCCTGTCCTCGACGACTCTCTCCTCCAAATTCTCCAGCTCTGTGCTTAGTTTATTCATCCAGTTGCTCAAGACAACTTCAAGCTAAGAGCCTCTTTCATTTATTCCCTCACAACCAGTCACTTCATATGACTCGCCTGCTCTGTCTGCAGAATGCATCCTGAGTCCCACAGTGTTGATCTCCAGGGCAACCTCACAGCTTTCCCTAGATCACTGCAACAGCAAAAGCTGTAAAACTTAGCCTTGCGTTTGGATCTTGAGGATCTGAAGACCGGGGTCCAATTGGAATCTTTCCTTGTTGTATCATTCAAATGTAGGCCAAGTTGGTCTTAACTGGAGTCAACGCTTCCCATCACAGCGCTATGGAGTCGTTCTCCAGGTATCTATCTGCCTTCTCTGCCTTGTCCCACTCACTGTTTCCCAACTCTGAAAACTAGGGCCTTAGGAACCAGGCTGGGATGCTTGGCCAGGACATAGCTTCCTGAAGTTGGACCAGGAAAGTGCAGGTGAGGCTGGAAATGAGGCAAGGACCAGATTGCAAAATCATCTAATATACCACTCAGAAGGAACCAGCCCTTGATGCTTCCAGCAGTGGTAGTCACAGAAAGCTTCTTAACAGTGGAAACCATATAACTAGGCAGCAATTGCTGGTGCAGCATGCATAAACCGGTAAAAAGATTCTAAGTAAAAAAATAAGAATCCTGGGAAAGAAATGAAGATAAACATTAGGTATTGATAACATAAAGCCTAAACTTACAGTAATTAGCTGATGTTCAGCACACGTTTTTCCTGTTCCTCCTCTCCCTCTTTCCCTCTCTCCCTCTCTGTTTCTATTTTTCTGTGTATCTCTCTCTCTCTCTCTCTCTCTCTCTCTCTCTCTCTCTCTCTCTCTCTCTGGGCTCCTCTGTCTCTGTATCTCTATCTCTGCCTCTCTGTTTGCATGTGCATGTATGTGTGTGAATATGGGCACATGGGAACATGTATGCCAAGGGAACATGTATGTATGTAGAGGTCATCTGAAAACCTTGCGTGTCAGTCTCTCTCTCTGCCTTGTTTAAGACAGGGCTTCTTTGTTATTTTTTTTTTTTTTTTCATTACTTATCCAGACTAGGTGGGCCTCCCACTTCTGGAGATTATTTCTACTGCCCAACTCCCTTTAGCAGTGCCAGGATTACAGATGTGCACTACCATGTCCATTTTCCATGTGGACCCTGAGGATTAAACCTGGGTCCCTGCACTTGCGCAGTAAGTAATGGACCACAGCCGCCGCCTTCTTTTTATCAACAATCTTTTTGGTGAGTGCTGGTGCAAGATGATTACAGAAGCAGCTCTACTGGGAGTGCCGAGTTCCACATAAAACCTTCAGAACAGACTCTTGCCTCTTGATACTCAGTATGGACAAGCCACTAACAAAAAGATTTAGAAGAACTCACTGATGACAAAGCCAAACAAAGCCTTTTATTTCAACTTTGGAGGTACTGATATTTCCGTTGTGAAAAGCTGTGTAATACACATGCATGTCATTTTTCTCATTGTTGTAGCAACCCAACAATATTTCCGTTGTGAAAAGCTGTGTAATACACATGCATGTCATTTTTCTCGTTGTTGTAGCAACCCAACAAAAGCAACTTAAGGAAAGAGCTGGAGCGCTCTGCAGGAGGACCAGGTGAAGAGGTGGACAAGCCGAACCAGAAGTGGGTAGCTGGGCAGTGGTGGCGCATTCCTTTAATCCCAGCACTTGGGAGGCAGAGGCTGGTGGATTTCTGAGTTCAAGGCCAGCCTGGTCTACAGAGTGAGTTCCAGGACAGCCAGGGTTACACAGAGAAACCCTGTCTCGAAAAACCAAAAAAAAAAAAAAAGTGGGTAAAGTGCTAGGGAGGACTAAGCTAACTTGGTGACTCAGAGACTCAGTGTGAGGGTGCAACCCATCATGACAGGAAACATACGAGGGCCAATGTGTGAAGCACCTGACAACACTGTGTCTGTAGTCAGGAGCAAGATGCCTTCTGACCTCCTGACCTCCACATCTGTGCCATACCATAGATAGATAGATAGATAGATAGATAGATAGATAGATAGATAGATAGATAGATAGATAGATAGATAGATGGATACATACATACATACATACATACATACATACATACATACACACACATAATTTTAAGGAGCCAATATTTCCAGGACCACCAAAAATTATATGTTTGGTGTTCTGTTGTTCTGGTTGAAATGTATTTAATCCTTGCCTCTGAGGGCACTGTACATATGTGGTGCACAAACATACATGCAGGCAAACAAATACATATAGAATAAAATAAAAGTAAATATTTTCAAATTTATTTTTAAAAATATTAAATATTAAATATTATCTAAGAAACAACAGCACTGAAACTGATGGCTAAAGGTGATTTACTCAAATGATGGTGTTAGAACAGTTAAACCACAGATGATTTGCTTATTATGTGCTATTTTAACATTTATTGCTTTATGATTCCAGTTTTTTTCTCGGGCTGGAGTTATAGCTCAGTGGAAGAGCATTTGCCGAGCATACAGGAGTCTGTGGGCCAATTCCACACTGAAAATAAAGACTTAGAACTAACAATGTTTCTGATCTTGGTTTCGTTGTCGCTTTATAAGATAGGATCTTGCTCTTAGCCCAGGCCAGTCTGGAATTTGCTCTGTCGTCAAGGCTGGCTTTGAATTTTGTCAGTCCCCCATCCTCGAACTCCTGAATACTGGGATAACAGGTGATGTCTTTGTTTTAGAAAAACTTGGACATCACCTCATTTCTCTCTGAATACCTCTCTAAAACTTGATTTAGAAAAAACACCTTTGAATAAATTTTATGACCATTTCCTTTATGACCTTAATTGCAAAATAAATATATAATTATAAAAGCAAAATCTCACATTTCATCCAAAGGGCAATTCATCTTTATCAAGCCGTAAAAATAGCTGTTTGGGACAGACAGTTATGGACTATGTACCTTCTTACTATTTTTTTAAAGAGTTTCTTCTATGTTTTTTTCTTATATATAAATTGTTACGTTTTAATGTCCATTCTATTTTTCATTATGTGTATCTGTATGTGGGTATCTGCACATCCATACAGGTACTGATAACGTTGAAATACCATAAAAGCTAGAGACATCAGGTTCCTTGGAGTTGGATTCTAGATGTTGTAAGGCTCCAGACATGGATGCTGGGGCTTGGTCCCCTGAAAAGAAGCACAAGGTCTTCACCACCGAACATCCTCTCACTCCTCTTGAAATGTCATTTAAAAATTAAAATTAGGGCATCAGTGAGTATTCAAAAAGCATTTTAATATGCCCAAGAATGAAGGGTCATGGTCTTGCAAGATTCCATCTCTGTATGACATTAACAGGTTATCGCAAGCAGATGTTGAGTCTCAGACCACTCTGTTACCAGGCACCGGAAACCTCACTTGGTTACTTGGCCAAACTCATCAGCACTTCCTCTTTCCACTATGTGGAATTCACCCCATCCCCCATAGACTTCTTTTTTTTTTTTTTCTTTTACAAATAGGCATTTGTAGAGAGTACCATTAAAATGTAGCCTAAGCTACATTGTGAAAGCATGCCTTAGCGCACACACACACACAGAAAGAGAGAGAGAGAGAGAGAGAGAGAGAGAGAAGCTCATTAATATGCAAATGTGCAAATGTATAAATCTCTATGGTGGATGTGATCTATGACAGCAGGGTCAGATTAAAGACATCTATGAGCCAAGGATAACCCCCAGAACTGTGAGCCTTTACCCCTGAATGGTGATGCCATCTTCTAAAGCAGAGCCAAAGAGTGTTCTTGGAGGGAACCAGGGCCTCCAACCGTGGTTTGTGTTATGTAGAATTTGGAGCATCTATTGGACAATGAGGTAGAGACATGTGTTAATCACTTGGGTATACAGACTGATGCTCAGGAGAACTGAATGAGACAGACTGGTCAATGTGAGGCTCTCCAGAGACACAGTCTGCATTTCAGAAAATAGAGAGGTGAGAACACGGCTTCTGGACACAGACGGTAGATGGCTGAGTGCTCATCCACCTGGTAGAAGGAACTTAGACAAGGTGCTGACAACTTGGCATCTTGGTTGCCTGGTCCACAAGGTGGGAACAACAGTACCCACCTAACTACATCATCTTCGTGATATAGTAGACATCATGTTTATGTCTTTCAAATAAGTCTCAAGAAAGAATATACAGAATCAGAATTTTTTTCAAAAAGCAGAGTTTGTTATGGAGAAGTGTTGTGGATATCCCTAGCCTCTTGTCATGGTAATTCCACTCCTGGGAGGGGCATACAGCATACATTTGTGATTAACTGAGTTGTGTCTTCCTTGACTGGACTTCCTTGGGCTAGAGATTTACCACAACAGAGAAAAGCTAAGAGAAACATGAATACACCTAGTTTCTCTTGCTTTTAGTTATGTAGTTTCGGTTGGTTGGTTGGTTAGCTGGTTTGGTTTCCTCTTTGTTTTGAATTTAAGTGGGGTCTCATGTAGCACAGGCTGGCCTCTAATTTGCTGTTCATCTATAGCTGGCTTTTCATCTTTCTCTCATAACCAATTTTAAAGGCCCTGTATTTCAACACTAGATCTGTAATAACTTTATTGGAAATGACAATTTGGATGCACAGATTACATGGAAATGTCTCCCAAGTCTCTTGGAGGCCACTTAGCTCCAACCAGCTGAGACTACTATCCTTTCATATAAGCTCCAGTGTCTTCTGGGTAACCTTTTGACTTTCTGTGAGCTAAACCTGCATGCTCCATTGATATAAACACAGCTCTTTTCAGCACACAGTTCCATGGAGAACATGAAGTTTGACTGTGCATAAGCACTTTCCCAATAACTTTGCTTTCTCTTACTTTCAATTTTCCTTTCACAACAGCTCAGGAACCCCTGTTTCTCTACTTCTCTCTTTTTGAAGTTTTACTCATTAGTATTGTATGTGTACATGCAATAATATATGTGTGGGGCAGTCATGCCATGATGCACATGTATGCAAGTCAGAAGATAGCACCAATGAAGTCAGTTTTTTCTTTCTATCTTTACATGAACTCCAGGGATTGAACTCCAGGGATTGTGCAGCAAACTCCTCTGCCCATTAAGCCATATCCTAAACCCTAGCCCTTAGGAGACAGAGTCAAAGCTTTTCCTCATCTCCACATGATTGATGCATTAGAACTGAACCATGTTCTGCAAAGCTTGCCATGTCAGTGATTGGTGCACTGAACTGGCTCAGTGTTTGGCAACCATGTTAACATTTTAAGATATGGTAAAGAGAGAAAGAAGGAGAAACTTCCACTAGATTTTCTTCTCTCAGGAAACATGGAAGCAAAGAAACTTAAAAAGACAGATGAAAAAATCAGCCCTCTACTCATTAAGAGTCTCCAGAATTAATAGAAAACACTTTTGAGTTCAACAGTTGTAGAGGGGGAAATTACATGTGTAGCAGCAATAACGGGAGATACCTAGTATTCTTCATATACGTGTATGAAGTCAACTTTAATAGCAAGTGAAAATACATTGAGAAAAAAAAAACAGTCTCTCAAAGGGAATTTTAAAACCTACTCTTGACTAGACAATAATCTGTCTCTTTCATAGATTCCTGGTTGAATAATTAATACTCTAATTAGTACCCTAAAAGGGAATCACCCAAGATCCGTGAACATTACTGTCAAATTAATAGTTTCCTCAGACTTTACATAATTAGACACTGCTGATTTAAAATTAATATGTGTGGCATAAAATTAATGCTTTCCCCTCATCCTTATATCTGGCGATGCTCATGCACTAAAGCCTAAAAGCTGAAGAAAGAAGCATGTTTGTGAGAGAACTTGTGTTCTGTGCGTTCCCTGCTTCTTAACTCTTAGCACTTCTAATGCAAATGCATCAGGGTTTCCCCACACCACGCCCTTCTGCCGACATCAACTGGGTGTCTTATCATCCAATCTAACTCTGACAGTGTCTACCTGGAGTTATCAATCCCACAAGTCAAGGAAGATATGGAGAAGCAAGGAATTTCCACACCCTCTCTGGTACTCTACTCTCCCAGAACATCAGGCCATAGAGCATCACTGAAGAGTCTTAACTCGTGTGTGTGTGTGTGTGTGTGTGTGTGTGTGTCTGTCTGTCTGTCTGTCTGTCTGTCTGTCGAGATGTTCTCAGCTCATTTTCCCTTACACACACTGCACTCAGATTGCTGTGCCACATCACATCAAAGCCATCATCAAAGCCGTCCTAGTAACAGTCACCAGCAGCCCCTGCTAACTCCTCATAAATTCTCATTCCTCATTTTACATGACTTACAAGCAACACTGAACATGTTTGTTCTCTCCCCTTCCAATAACTTGCCTTTGACTATTAATCTCCCGGTTCCCTTTCTGCCTCGTGGACTGTTGCTTTGCTAGGATCTGCTCCTTCTGAGAATTCCCTCAGTTCTCTAAAATGGGAGCACCTAGAACTCAGAGTGTGTGTGTTTCTGCCTCACCCACTTCCTTTTTTATGACCTCATCTTGTCCTGTGGCTTTTGACTACGATCTGTATGAAGTCTTGCAATTTTTTCCCTCCAAACCCTAAACTTCTGGTGTTAAATAAAAGCTTAATCTCTGTACAATCACCACCTCATTTGATTGACATTGTGCCTTTCCAGTGCCTTGGACCTGAGACCTTGGATTTATCTTTAACAACCCCATGTCTATCTCATGACACATTGAGTCTACAGCGTACCCTGCAACCTGCACCTTAAATATATGTGCAGAGCTGGAAATAGTAGCTCACACCTATAATCTCAGCCCCTGGGAGGTAGACGCAGGAGGATCAGAGTTCAAGGTCAACTTTAGCTACTAAGGTAGCTATTCTATTGCTGTGACAAAATACCATTACCAAGGCAACTTAGAGAAGAAAGTTTATTCTAGACTTATGACTTCAGAGGGTAGAGTCCATGAGAGCTAAGCAAAGCAATAGTTGAGAGCTCACATCTTGAGACACAACCATGAGACACAGAAAGAGACAGAGAGACAGAGACAAAGAACATAATCACTGGGGATCTTTCAAAACTTCAAAGCCCACCCCTAGTGACTCATCTTCTCCAACAAGGCCACACCTCCTAATCCATGAGCCTTTGGGGTGGGGGTAGGGAGCAGTCTCATTTAAACCACCATAGTAACTGTGAGGTGAGTTTGTGCTGCAAGAAACTCTGTTCCTCAGACAAAAATATATTCGTAATTGGGATGGTTCTCCAACCATTATTACATCAAAGCCACTACAATCTCTAAATAACTACAGCAATTCTCTAGCTAGCTTCCCTCAGGGCAGCTATGGGCACCCTTCCAGAATCCTGCCAAACTTTATAGATTCTTTGCTTTAATAGTATCCCAAGTCATTCAGAGGAAAAGTCAACATCTTTAGACTGCAATATAAGGCTCCCCAATACCTCTCAGCATCATCTAGTCTCAACTGTCTGCCTCTATTTCTCTTCTCTCCAGCCATATTGGCTTGCAGTTTCTTGAACATTCTAGACCCTCCTCCCTCGGCTTCTTACCTCAGTGCTCCCTTGTCAGGGCTCACTCACTCACCCACCCTGCACAACACTTATGTCTCTAAAACACTGGGTATTTCACTTGATTTATTTTGTTTATTATAAGTCTTTCCCACTAGATTATAATTTTATTCAGCAAGAATTTCTGCTGATTCTGCCCACTGCTGTGTCTCTGGGGCCTAGTACCAAATATGACAGATTGGAAGACCAAAGCCATACTTCTAAGAAGCTTGGATGGGAAAGGGGTGCTGAGGTGGGGCCACGAGATCGATGGAGAAACCGAGGGAGTCCTTTGTGTTGTTTTGTTTAAGGCTCATATCTTTGATCACAATTGCTGACAGGGGAAAAAAAAGGAGCCAATAGAATTGAGGCGGCAGCAGGAGAACCTGAATGACCAAAACAAATGAAAAGGGGAGAGATGTGTGGTAGTTCACGTTTGTCACTCCATCACTCGGCAGAGGCAGAGGCAGAGGCAGAGGCAGAAAGATCAAGAGCCCAAGGTCATCTCCAACTACACATTGAATTCTAGGCAAGCCTTGGCTAATAAGACTAGCTCTCAGAAGAAGCAGAGGAGGGCAAGGGGAAGAGAGGGATGGGGTGGGGAAGAGGGCAAGGTTTGTTTTGAGGTTTGAGTCCAGGGTTGATTGGCTCTATTGTACTGGAGCCCGTGGCCAGGCAGGACATCCCAATGCAAAGCTTACTTTAGTGAAGCAAGCTGCTAATCGCCTCACAGTGACCAAGAAGCAGAGAAAAGGGGACTGAGTCCCTGTCTCCCCTTCAAGGGCACACTCCCCTGATGCATTGACTTCCTTCTACTTGACAGTTTCATATCACCCACGACGGCACATGACTGACTAAGCCTTTAGTGTGTAGCCACAGAGGACATTTCAAATGGAATCCAAGGACAAAGGCAGCCATGCAAGGCTCAGGATAGAAGTAAGACCTGGTGAGCTCTCCAGGTTAACTATCGTATGATCGAAGAACTACGGAAGTTTTCCTTTCCTTTGAGCCCTTTGGAATTTCACTGTGTATAACTAGATACACTGAGGGGTCTCGTGTACACAGATTTACTGCTTTAATCACTTCTGAAAACTCTCTGCAGAGTACCCGGGCATCCCAGGAGTCACACTTCTCTTTTTCACTTTTTATTGGTTCTTTGTGAATTTCACACCATGCACTTCAATCTCACCCATCTCCTCCTTCCTTCTTACCGCCCTCCACTCTTGAAACCTCCCCTACAATAGAGTTAAAAAAAAAAAAAAAAAACTTTGTGGAAGCTATTGTGTGTCACAGTGTGTCCCACAGTTTGCCTTTTTTTTTTTTTTTTTTTTTTGTTGTTGTTGTTCGCACTTCTTTGCAAATGTTAATTGCAATGAGTCATTGGTCTGCTACTCTAGCAATACTGGAACCTCGCTGGGAGTCCTCTGGAGATCCTATTATTGCCCTGTGCAATGGAGTTCCTGGAGTTTGGGATCTGTAGGACTGGCTGTTTTACGACTCCAGAAGTTTATCTATAGGGTGGGCCAACTCAAAACCCTGGATCTGGGCTTGAGAGGTATCTGAGCTGGTCAGCTGACCAGCTTTCCTGATCTCCTATCCTCACCAGCCAACCCCACAACCAGGGCCAGCTCTACCCTGCTCCCCTGGTGAGGTGCAGGGCTCCCTCTCCCAGAGTGTTGCAGCTAGTGAGAAACATGGTCAGTTCTACTCTCATGACCCCTGGGGCCAGATCTCCTATCTGCCATATATGATGAGGGATTGAAGAAGGAGAAGAGGGTATCTCCTCCTTGTCTACACCTGAGGCAGGGCCAGCTCTCAGGCTCCTCACTTGCTGCAGCACTCAGGGAGAGCGGACCCTGCACCTCACCTGGGCAGCACAGTAAAGCTAACCCTGAGTGTGGGGATTTCAGTTGATCTGGCCACAAAGGCATGAGTGTGGGAGAACTAGCCCTGCTACTTGTCTGCTAGCTGTTTCTGCTACAGTGACTGGCCAGTGGAATCCTGGGATCTACCTATCCCAACTCTGATCTCTCAGGGTGACCAGAGACATGGAGTGTCTGGCTTTTAAATGAATACCTGAAATTCAAACTCGGGTCCTGCTTGGTGGTGTCAGCAAGGAAGAGATCCACTCACTTCCCTTTTGCCCTTGCCATCGGTGGGAGGTAGGAGAGTTAGCCCCAACAAAGTCATGAGAGCAGGAAAGCTGTCCCCGTCACTCATCTGCTACAGGCTCTGCACCTTACCTGAGCAGCAGAGTAGAGATGACCCTAACGGCAGAGCAACAGGCAAGCTGGCATCGAGCATGAGTGAACTGCCTGCCCCCAACTTGTTTGCCATGAGGCAGCGTGGGCGAGAGAGATGCTCTCCCCCACTCTCACCCCTTGCTACCTATGGCAGGCAGGAGAACTGGCCCCGGGACCCACAGTTCTTAACATGCACTTGAGCGCTTAGTTTGCACACAGCCTCTCAAAATAAGAAAATAAAAAAATAAAAAGACCATTCTGAGGTGCTGCAGAGGTTGGAAATTAAAGTATGAATTGACAATAATTTCAAAAGTAAGTTTCAAATAACTTCTTTGTACCAGACATTGTTCCTGATAATGGGATTAAAGCAGTAAATAGTGCATGTCCACACACACACACACACACACACACACACACACACACACACACACTCCTACATTTTAGGTGTGGTACATAACCAGGGAAAGGGGAAAACAAGAACAAATACATACCCATTGGGTGGACCCAAAGACTATGAAAAAAAATAAAGCTGGGTTTTTAAGACACAGGGCAAAGGGGTACTTTCAGAACAGGGGTACACACGGGAATCTCTCATGTAATGAGTTACAGAGCAAAGATCTGAACCAAACAAAGAAGCATGCTCTGCGGATATTTGGGGGAAAATTTGTCCAGGTGGAGGAACCATCAAACGCCGGTGGGTGGGGTGTGAGCATTTTTGTATTACTCGGGAAAGATTTGCGTGGGTAGAGGGAGTAAACGAAGGGGAACATGTCAAAAACCTGAGTGTGGAGTGGTGAGAGCAGGAGGGCCCATGCTAATGAGCTGCTGGCTTTTGCCACCTCTTTAGATTTGAATGGCATTTACACCCGTCAGGAATTTGCCAGGAGTTTGAGACCCTTGGCCTGCCATTCCTACCACCTTGCCAACCTATCTAACCCTTTCCAGCTTTGGACCTATGCTCTCTCACAGCGCGAGGCTCTCTTCTCCAGACATGCCATGTTCTTTACAGGTCAGTGCCTTCCAGGACACCACAGATTTGGTGTTTAGAATGCCACTGCCACTGTTTCTACCTGCCAGCATCTTCTTGGCCAACTAGTTCACATGCTATGTCTGTCACTCAGGTTGATCCGTCTTCTCTGTTTCATAAAACTTCATCAACTGCTCTCTCCGGAGGTGTTCATCCTTCATGGGCTGTGTCAAGACATCTGAACCCATGACTGCCATCCCCACAAGACTGAGCCATGTCTTGTATGAAATCCTCAAAAAAATTGTATTACATAAAAAGCGAGACATACAAGGTGATTGAGCAACCCAGAGATGGTAGTTCTCAGGATACAAGGAAGAAAACCTGGCTTTGGAGAGTAGAAACTCAGGTCTGGGATGCAACCTGATTAGATGCTTCTCTAGCATGCAAGAGGCCCTGGACCTGGATCACAAGCACTGCAAAAAAACAAATATGGTGGTTCATATGGCTGTAATCCCAACATTCTGTAGATGAAGACAGACTGGCCACAACCTCAAGGCTATCCTCAGCTATGTAGTGAGTTCAAGGTCAACCTGACCTATATGAAATTTTTCTTTAAAGAGGTGAGGGGGGATAGAAGGTATAGCATTAACATGTATAATCCTAGCATTCAGGAAGTATTGCCTGCTGTGTGTTTGAGACAGTATTGTAATTCTCAGGCCAGTATTCCATATAGAGTGAGACTCTTGTTCTCCAAGCACCAGGAGGGGAGCTGAGGAAGTGGCTCGGTGGGTAAGAGCTTGTTGTGGATGCATAAGGACCTGAGTTTGAGTTTCAGGCATCTATTTAAAAGCCAGTTACTGCATGTCTCTGACCACCCTGTGAGAGATGAGAGTTGGGATAGGTAGATCCCAGGATTCCACTGGCTAGTCACTGTATCAGAAACAGCAAGCTTCAGGTACAGGTGTATGCACATACATACACACACACACAGAGAGAGAGAGAGAGAGAGAGAGAGAGAGAGAGAGAGAGAGAGAGAGACAGAGACAGAGAGACAGAGAGACAGAGAGAGAGAGACAGAGAGAGAGAGAGACAGACAGAGACAGACAGAGACAGAGACACAGAGACACAGAGAGAGAGACACAGAGAGATTGAATTCTGCAGAATTAGAGCTCAAACACATTACTTCTCTAATAAAATGGTTACTACATTAAAATTAATTTCCCCTCTATGTGTCTCTTAGTGGAAACAAGTCAAGGTAGGAAGTATTTAGATCAAGCTGAGCTGTCTAACACCAGGAAACTATTTTCAAATGAGTGCTGGGTCAGGGCTATTGCACACATAGATTGCAGCAGCGGTGATCATACATACAAGACCTGCATAAGATCCAGCATACCAAAATCCCAACATGGATGGTGAAGGGTTCATGATGTCCCACCCCTAGCTAAGAAGCTCTTGGTGACAGATGGTAACTGAGAGAGGAGAGGACAATGTCTTCAGAAATATGGCCCCCTGAAAGGCCACAGTAGATGTTCTTACACCCACGCACATACAGTCAACACTAAGTGGACTCAGTTGGGGGAAGTGGAGAGATGAAGGTGGAAAGGAAAAGTGATGTGGGTGATAGGGGAGGAAATGAAGAGGAAGGAAGGAATGATGGTAATCAAAGCATTGTAAGGACTAATGAAGCTCTCAATAACTTATAACCACAGATAAATTGCATAAAACCTACTATTATGTATTTGGAAAGGATATCCAGTTTTCTGAGCCAATTTGTTACTTTCACAACTGCTATAAAATTCGTGAGGAAAATGAGAGGCACCCTGTCAGCCACATCAGCCCCCACTGTCTGTTCACACTGCTTATTCTGTTGCTTCTATGCAATCCGTCAGCTAAACCCGGGGTCTAAGGACAGCTACCCTCAGGAGAACCTTGACAATGCAGTTCGAGCTCTTGTATTCTTAGCTGTAAGACTGACCTCCATTGTTTCATGGAAGCTACACTTGTCTCCTCCATGAAATGGGAATATATAAAAGAGTCATCAGGCCCAGGGCTGAGAGGACATCTCAGGTGCAGGTTGCAGTCTGCTAATGCTACCTGCTGTGTTCACTCGGTAGGACCCTAAATGCTTGTGGTATAAAGAAAGGATATAAACAATGTGAAAGGGTGTTCTAGAATAAGGTCAATTAATAGCAGTGCCTCTACAAACCTTTCTGAAGGTTCTAGAATGTAGAATTACAGTACTGACCTAAAACTAGTGGCAAGCCTTGGATTTTTAAAGAATATTTAACTTTTCCATAACTTCTAAAGGATGGAATAATCACACACACACACACACACCATACACCACACACACTCACACCACACACAAAAACAAACCCCAAACACTACACACACACACACACACACACACCCTCAGGCAGACATCTACTGTGCAATGAATTCAAGGAAGTCATAAACAAAGTAGTTCCTGTGAGACATATTAAATTTTATGGGGGAAGTGATACACTAGTGTTGATGACACACAGGATAAAGGGATGCTCCCCACAAAAATATCTGCACCTGTCGACCTCCCCTTTCCAAAAAAAAGGTCAACTCTTTGACCTTTAACCTACTAGACACTGTTATCGGCCATGCACTTAAAGTCGTTTTAGCTCACTGACAACCAGATATGAATTCTAGTTGAGTTATTATTTCTAAAAACGCCTCAGGGTGTGTTAAAGACGTTCATGTGAGTACACATCTCAAAAGCCTAGAAACAAAACAGCCAAATCAACGGGCTATCTCAACACAGACTATTTAAAAAACTCACTGGGAGCAAGCAAAGCATCGTTCTTCACACTGACCTGCTATCTGTGGGGCCCATACTTCTTCCTCTTCATAGAGATATCCCCCTGGGCTGTTCGGACCCCACATATTCTGAGTCACCTTTTCATTCTTCTGGGTGGCACAAGCCTGTTGTATTCAGGTGAGAAGACAGAGGAATTCTCCCCTATCACATGGGCAGAGGTGGTGTTCGGTTACCTTCTATCAGCTAGATTAGAGGGTTAAGGAACTTGATCGGTTTACAGTCTGGGAGTGTTCAGACACCGTAATACAAGCAAGGGGCTGCATGACAGTACGGTAATGCTCTGTATCAGGAGACACCAAAAGTTGACAAAGAATGTGGTCTGATCCTAGGTTCTTCTTCTTTTTCTAATCATTATTGTCCAGGAGCTGTTGGTAAAGCAGAAGTGGGGATACACACACACACACACACACACACACACACACACCACACACACACACACACAGAGAGAGAGAGAGAGAGAGAGAGAGAGAGAGAGAGAGAGAGAGAGAGAGAGAGAAAGTAGCAAGTAGCGATGTCTGAGGTAACGAAGGCGGACTGGCTGTGTAGGAGTCTGTCAGCCTTCATCTGCTATTTATAGCCCTTCTGTTTACCCCACGTCAACACAGGCATCGCTGAATTGGAGATGACTAACAGTTTGGGTTGATTTGGTTTAATTAGACTGGATTAATACAGCCACTGTACAGTTGTGTGGGAGAGCCGTTAATTAATCATCTAAACTAGATGTTGATGTTTTCAAGTGTGAAACACTCTTTCCCCAAATTTGGATTGAATTTCTGCACTTGTATGCCAGCCTCTGTTCCCTCAGATTCCCACCAGAAGTCTGGAGCCCACGCAAACTCACGAAAGCAACTACTAATGAGCTGATGGGAGAGGTCCATGTTTGAGCTAAAAGTATCACTTGTGGTGGTGAAGAATGAGGAGGCACAATTCCTGGGCTGACAGAAAGACCTCTGCCACTAGCAATGAGACCTTGGGCAAGGCTTTTCATTTCTTTTCTCTTTCAGTTGCTTGACTCTTTGGCAGTGGCAGGCACTGAACCTAGAGCCGCATGCATGCTGGGCGGCCGTTCCACCACTGAGCGATCACTCCAGCCCTTGCACGGGTTTCTTTATTTTTTGCTATTAAATTTTAATTTCGACATGGAAAAATGTGAATGAAGCCCCCCCTACTGCCATAAATTGTGTAGTTGAGTTTCCCACATTTGTGGAAAACGCAGGGGTCAGCACATTTGGAGTGCATTGGCTAAGTCTTCCCCTGGGAAAACCAACTTCACTATCAAGTTATCTCCCCTGCCAGCTATTTGTGTTTCTTTACTCCACCAAACTTATATCACCTCTAAAATCAAGCTGATAATGATGCCTTCCCCTTAGGGCTTTCAGAGTTAAATGATATAATCAGTTGAAAGAATTACCATAATGCCTGCCACAGCCTGAGCAGTAAATGCCAGACACTGTTATTGAAGATAGCAAGGGGTATTAGGCTAAAGGAAGCTGTTTAGCTAGTTGCTCTAATGAGCACATTTTGATTGGCTGATAAAGTATCGAGGGGTTTTAAACTTCACCCTTGCACATGTTAGGCGAGTGTCCTACCACCGAGCTACATCGCCAGTCCTATGTCCTATCTGCCGCTCATTTGGCATCAGTAATTCTTCATTGTGGGGGCTGTCCTGGGTACCAGAGGGTGACTACTGGCATCCCCAGCTTATAGTCACCGTATCACCTCTTCAGATGCTATAGAAGGTCTCAGACCGGCAAGTGCAGCCCTATTTGAGAATCTCTCTAGAAAACAATTAGTAACTGCTTTGAAGAACGCATCAACTTTGTCACATCAGTCTTCCTGATTGCCTTGTTAGCTATTTCCTGTCTATAGCTAAATAATAAATCTCACACCAAAATGTGAAATTTAAAATTTCACATTTAAAATTACTTCTTCTCTTATCATTAATACAATACCATGAAGCAAAACGGTGTCTGTAATGCTTGCTTCCATGAGCTCCTCAGTGCCAGGCACACAAGGGAGAAACGGATAGATGGGTGCACATTTGAGCATTTTTCAGATGGATGGACAGACAAACAGATGAATGATGTCCTATTAGATTCAGCCACCAACTTGACACAGACCTGAAGTCATCTGGGAACCTCAACCGAAGAATTCGCCACATCAGATTGACCCTTGTCATGAGGTATTTTCTTAACTGCTAATTGGGGCAGGAGGGTCCAGCTCACTTCTGGCAATGCCATTTCTAGGCAGGTGGGCCTGGCCTGTATAAGAAAAATGGCTAAGCAAACCAGAGGGGGCAAGCTAGTAAGCAGCATCTCTCCATGGTCTCTATTTCAGTTCCTACCTGGCCGTTCCTGCCTTGAGTTCCTCCCTTGACTTCCCTCAGTGCTGGAAATGTAATATGAATTAATAAACCCTTTCCTCCTCAAGTTGCTTTTCAGTCACAGTGTTTATCAAAGCAACAATAAGGTAACTGGGAAAATGGATACACATTTGAGCATTTTTCAGATGTGTGTGTATGTATGTGTCTATGTATGTGTGTATATACATGTATGTATATGAAGATATGGATGGATGGATGGATGGATGGATGGATGGATGAATACACTTTTGGTTATTTTCACTCTGTTAAACCATTGTGGTCAGCGTTTGCGTTTTCTCTTGTTGACTCCAGTCTACTCATAAAAGAGATAAGTCTGACTGCACACCTATTCACAGACACAAAGAAACATAGCAAGCTGGCCCAGCACAGTGGAATGTGGAAAGGACAGCAGGGCAGGAGCCCCCAGCCAGCCACAGACCGTCAGGGTAAGGAGCCAGAGGCTAAACACAGATTGCCTCCAGGAAACTGGGTCAAGGTCACAGCTAGGGTCAGAACAAGAAAGGAGTAGGGACTGGGAACAGGAAGTGGCCCAGAAAACTCCCACAGTCTGGCAGATGGGCATATGGGTGTTCCAGACGATATGATCAAGATGGAATGAGCCATGTTGTCTGAATTAACCCTGCCAACTTAGCATCTATTACAGTTTAGACAATATTGTCCCAGTTGGAGATAAACAGGGTAAGGAAAACGTATCCTTTCCGAATGTCCCATTAATTGAAAGTATTTAATTATGTGAAGTACAACATAAACACACAACAAAATAACACAGGACTTGTGTCCTTCAGCAAACACTTATCAAGTGAACATCACTTTATCAAGTGAACATCACCTTGGCTATTTCCATAAGAACCAGAGACTGATGCAACCTTGCCAAGTGATTGCGTGAGGTTTCCAAAGAACACAAGTGAGGGTTCTTAAATCCCTAGTTATTGCTACTGAGATACAAATTGGTAAACAAACACAGGTCTCCTGAGTCATGTCATAGACACTCACTCTTTCCTTCATACCTAAAACACAGCTTAAACATTCATTTTTATTATTCAATTAAGACTTTTTTTTTTCATTTTATGCCCATTATTAGGAAAATTTTTGTAGAAAAACTGTGATGCTATTAAAATACATATAACTTCTTAGGAGAAGTTTCTCCCAGGGGCGATGTATCAGGCAAGGCTGGGTATATTTCCCCTAAGAAGCTGAGTGTTCGGAAAGGGTGAGAGGGGTGAGGAGAAATGGATGCACACGTATCATGTCTCCCTTTTCACTTTCACCGGGAATCCTAGACCAGTCTTGAAACTTAATTCTAGGAGTTCGCTTAAGTTCTACTTTTATGCCTGGCCATGACTTTCTACTATGCTGGTTCTTACTGCTCTGGGCTTGATTTATAGGTTACTATTTTAAAGTCTTTGTTTATTATTAGAAGTGAACTCATTTACTAACAATGGGGCAAGATATGGACAAAAATGAAATAAAACAATGATCAAACCATTTTATATAACCCTGTGAAAAAAGAAAATAGACAAGACCAGTCTATGCCAAATACTGTATGGGAAAGAAGCATTAGGAAGTTCGAGGTAATTTTCATTCCTTTGTTTCTTTACTTATTTAAGCTCTAGAGCTTTTGGAGTTTGAGAGTTGCTAGTAAAAATACAGCACTCAACTGGGGAAGTAACCCACTGGTAGAGCATTTTCCAAGTGTTTCCAAAAGCCTAGCTTTGCTCACCATCCCTGAACCAGCAAAGCAAGCACTCTTTGGAAGGTGAATGTGCTCACTTTATCACTTAGCAGCTTCCTGGGTACCCGATCACCTGTGCAGAATTGTTTATGTGAAGATGCTATGAGAAAAGATACAAGAAGGACAGGCAAGGTAGAGTCAAGGACCAATCTTACTTTATAATTTATAGACAGGGTCTGAAGCCCGAGGGTATGTTTTATCATTTCTTTGTCAAACATGGAGACCATCCACTCCCATTCTCCTGAAGGGATAACTCCAGCAATTGCTTCACTCTGCAAGAAAAGCCTTTGGTCAGAGTGCAGCTAGCCTTCAATTCATCCTAGCATGATATAATGCAAACGTTTCATTATTCGGCCTAAATCAGCAACAGATGCCAAAATGTTGGTGGAGTCATTGAGATCATCATATTGTTACAAAAAATATTATCCCTGATGCTGAAGGTGACTCATGGGGGTGTGGGACTAAAGACATCACTCACTGGTTAAGAAGGTGTACTGCGCTTCCAAAGGACAAGAATTCATTCCTAGCACCCATATCCAACAACTCACAACCGTCCTGTGGTGGTTTCAATATGTATGGCTCCCACAGACTCATGTGCTTGAATGTTTGGCCCATATGTGGCACTATTAGGAGGTGCTGCCTTGTTGAGTAGGTGTGGCCTTGTTGGAGGAAGTGTGTCACTGGGAGTAAGCTTTGAGTCTCCTATGCTCAAGCTAAGCCAGTATGGCACACAATGTCCTTCTGCTGCCTTCAGACCAAGATGTAGAACTCCCAGCTCCTTCTCCAGCACCATGTCTGCCTGAATGCTGCCGTGCTTCCCGCCATGATGATAATGGACTGAACCTCTAAAACTGTAAGACAGCCCCAGTTAAATGTTTTCCTTTATAAGAGTTGCCTTGGTCATGGTGTCTGTTCACAGCAATAAAATGCAAATTAAGACCTGCCAGTAACTCCAGCTCCTGGGAATCCAACACCCTCTTCTGGCTTCTGTAGCTGCAGGCCTCTGCATTCACATGCTCATACCCATACAGAGACACAGAGATACATGCTTCAATTAAACAATTTTAAATTTATCCCTTAAGAAAACATTATCCCTAATTAGCTCTAAATTACCACGCGTGTGCTGATTCCACCTGATAGTCTTCCTGTGAAAACTGTAGAGTCTGTTTTATGGACAAGTACAGAGGGCCAGTTTCTAAAGATGTCCATGTCCAAATATGCCTGTTTGGAAGGAATGTGCATTCCCTGGTGTCTGGCTGAAATCAGTTGAATAAACATGATTTGGGGTTCCTCCCACTTCACCGTCATCTGTATGGAGATGTATGTGGCTCTCAAAGGCTCTCTGAACCTCAGAAACAGAAAGTTGAGGGTGGCAGCTAAATTCATCATTTTGGCTTTCTTACAGTGACCGTGGTGGAGAGGGACAACAGACTTAACCCTGGAAAGAAAAGAGAAAAAAAAATAAGGTTAAATAGAATTCAACGTGCAATAAAGATGCTGAAACAGGAAGTAGAAAGGGCGGGATTAACTACTGTTAACTGTTGATTTTGCCCGGCCACAGACCTTGTTTCTTAACTTCTTTTTTCCTGGCAGTAGCTAGTTAGTCTTAAAAGTGATCAATACTAAAATCCTCATTGCCGGTCTCTGCTAATTGTCTAATAGGATCATTCCAAGGTTACACCTGCATTTAAATGAGTTCACTCTGCAAACTCTGTGCCAACCCAATGCTGTAATTTTCCCCCAGCCACTTCAGTGATTCCATTTCTTGTAGCTCTGCTTTTTCTTTTAATATTTGCTTTATTTTTAATTGGGGGATGGGGAGGGTATATGTGAGCACAGATGCCTCTGAAGGGCAGAAGAAGGCATTGGATCCTTTGGAGTAGTTGTGAGCCACCCACCCAACATGGATGCTGGGAACCTGCGTTGGATCCTCTAACAGAGTGGTCTGGTCCCTAAGCCACTGAGCTATGTCTCAACTCCTTTTCTTCTCCACGAATTCAAGAGTCAGAAATATTCCTCTTCTCTCACAAGCACAAGCTCCACCTGCATCATCTTCCCATCCTTTTGCTCTGCTGGTGTAAGACCATGACCTTGACATTGCCTATGGTTAGCTCTCCCAAATCTCCAGGTTCACCAATTGTCGTGATCACTTCAGCAAGTCAATGAACCCAGCTGTCTACTATTCCAAAATTTCTTTCAGGGAGCACCTTTCAGGGCAATGAAATTATACTACCCAGACCCCAGCACCCATGAGTGTGCTCTTCTGATAAAAGACTGCCCTCAATGACTCCTGACCAGGGGTAACCATGTTACTGAACTCTTCATTGACTTCAAGGTTTACTCTTCCTTCACAGGGAAGAAAAGACAATGTTCAACTTCTGACAGGAGACAGTGACAAATTACTTCTAGCATTTCAGAAATTCCATACAACTGTGATGTAGCAAAAAATAATTTAAAAAATACTCTAGAGTATTAGAAGAATAAATGTGGCATATCTATGTTATAAAGTCAAACCAAAAATATCACTGGATGACTCTTTTCTGTTAGAGCATCAGTTATGGTTGGTGAATATAGTCCATTACATAGAAGCTCCATTGGGGCCTTTTACACAGCTCAGCCCTGGCTCATTTTTGTTCTCTGAGCATTTAATCTTATCATCCCAGAACCGGGCCAGTCAGTACACATTCCACAGGGATGCTGTCACCAGTTCCAAGGTTGAGAGTGGGCCTTTGTCTCTCCAGCTATTCTATCTGCTGCCCTCAAAAACAAAAAGCAAATCAAAACAAACAAAAAAAGGCTATAAAATAAATTCCGAGGTCTTTCTATTAACATTACAGAGCTGAAAGGAACCAAAGCAAATATGTAGATAATTTCAAAGATACAGAAACGCCAAAGCTTCCTCCAAACATAACAATCTTTTCTGACTTGGTCCCTGGGATGGAAACCAAAATGGATTCCTCCTCTTCCATTCGCTGTATGTGGAGGGTTTTTGTTTGTTTGTTTGTTTTGTTGCGATAAAGTTCCATTCTCTAGCGTAGACTAGCCCAGGAACTCACTTTATAGCTGTATGCCTTCTACCTCAGTCTCCAGTTGTATGCCGGCATGCCCAGCCTTTCCTTCATATAGCGTTGAATTTACCAAACTTTTTGTTTCCTTTGTGCTCTTACTTAAAGGGGGAAAGTGAGCTGGCTCTTGCCCTGTAATGTTACTTTCCAAAGTATTCAATTAAATCAAGGCAGAACAACAGGTGACACTCCCTCTATTAAATCTTCATAACTTTCTACAATAACCAGAGGAGGGAAAGGAGCTAAAGGAATGGATCCATGTTGCTGCACAAAGATAACAACCTGAGTTTGAATCAAAGCATCCAAACAAAAAAAAGAAAAGAAAAGAAAAGAAAACACTCATGATTACAGGGGATCCCAGCTTCTTAGGAGGTGCTCTGGGGCTTCCTGGCTGCCAGCCTAGCTCCAGGCTCTGTGAGAGACCCTGTCTCAAAAGTGTGAGATTCTAGAAGATAGAGATGGACACATGATACCATTTGGTCTTCACATGAGCACAGGTGTACACACCACACACATATACATATATACCAAACGTACACAGAGAAAGAGAAAGAGAGAGGGAGAGGGAGAGGGGGAGGGGGGGGGAGGGGGAGGGGGAGAGGGGGAGGAGGGAGGGGGAGAGGGGGAGGAGGGAGGGGGAGAAGGGGAGGGGGGAGGGGGAGAGGGGGAGGAGGGAGGGGGAGAGGGGGAGGGGAGGGGAGAGGGAGAGGGAGAGGGAGAGAGAGAGAGAGAGAGATCATCTCATAGTAGTACTTGATACACAAGTGTTAAGGAGACAGCAAGGTTCATGGAAACAGGGGCTAGAGAGAGAGATGGCTCTGAGGTTGAGCGCTTGCTGTTCTGCAGAGGACCTGAGTTAATTCCCAGTTTTTTGCTCAGATGGATGACAAACACCTGTAAGAAGATCCTTGACTCCATGGACTCCACAGCATCTGTATGCTCGTGTGCACGGGCTCATGGAGGGAGGAGACAGCCGTGAGCAAACCTTCTCGCTCACGGCTTTGATTCTGCACACTCTTGGCCAACTTCTTTCAACTTCATCTAAAACTGCGAAGTTGGCCCCACAAAAAAGCAAAGGTCTCTAGGTATGCCTAGGCCAATACACTCCTGAGAGGTTTATTTGCTGAGAGCACCATGGTAATGCACAGGCATTGCCCCTAGAGCAGCAGAGAAATGCAAAGAGGCGACTCTAGTCTCTCGATCTTTGGCAGTGTAGTCAAGCATTCAGGGGATGGGTTTGGTGCCCATTGAAATATAATTCACTGGAAATAAATTTGTCTCTCCATTTCTACATCTGTAATAATTGATTGGAGTGAGGATTACATGAATAAACAAATATTCCAAATACTGAGAACAGCACCTAGTATAAAGTATTCGATATTGTTAATAGCTCCGTTAACATTAGGTTTACAGGATAAACCTCTTCTTCATCTTTTTTTTTTTAAGGCAAAGGCTCATTTTAGACTGGCCTGAAGCTTCCTACACAGTGGACAATGACCTCAAGCTTGGGGTCCTCCTACCTCCATCTCCTGAATGCTGGATCCCAGGCATGTGCCACCATGCCTGGTCTACTTGGTGCTAGGGACCAAACCTGGAGCACGTCAGGCAAGTCCTAAAATAACTGAGCCCCAGTCCCAGCTCAAGACTCTGTTCAAGGGACTTATTGACTAATCATTCTCAAAGTATTTCACCCTGAGAAGTGATTAATAATTTTGAAGTTACAAAAAAAAATGCCATGACTTCTTCTGGGTTATAATCTTTAATAAAATTTCAAAAGTACTAAATGCTAGTTACAGGCTTCTTCTTCTTCTTCTTCTTCTTCTTCTTCTTCTTCTTCTTCTTCTTCTTCTTCTTCTTCTTCTTCTTCTTCTTCTTCTTCTTCTTCTTCTTCCCCTCCTCCTCCTCCTTCTCTTCCTCCTCTCCTCTTCTTCCTCCTCCTTCTACTCCTCCTTCTCCTCTTCCTCTTCCTCCTCTTCTTCCTCTTCCTCATCCTCCTCCTCCTTTTTTGTAGTTTATTTTATGTGTTTGAATATTTTGCCTTCTCATTTGTCTGTGTACTACATATATGAAGTATACATGGAGGCCAGAAGAGGGTGTCAGATTCCCTGGAACTGTTCAGTTGTTGTTGCTGGGAATCAAACATGGGTCCTCTGGAAGAGCAGCCAGTAGTACTCTTAGTTACTGAGCCAGCTCTATAGGCCCATAGTTACACATTTCTTAAAAAGAATGGGACAAGACAGTGGTGGTGCACACTGTTAGTCCCAGAACTTGGGAGGCAGAGGCAGGTGGATATCAGTGAGTTCCAGGACAGCCTGGTCTATAAAGTGAGTTCCAGGACAGCCAGTACTGGCTCAAAAAAAAAAACTAATAATAATAGTAGTAGAAATAATAAATAAATCAATCAATCAATAAATAAATAAATAAAATGAAAAGGAAGAAGAGTAGGCAGAAGAAAGAGAGGAGGAGGAAGGGAGGCGGAGGATGAGAAAAAAGAGATGAAATTACCCTTGACTCACAGCTGAGTTCTACTTTGAGTCTTTATTTTCCAAGTGCCATCTGTCCTGTCCCCAAGATCTAAGAATTTATTAAGCATTTAAAGTTCAGCATTGTGACACACATACCTGCTTCAAGGCACCTATAACACAGAAAATGAGCACTTCACATCAAAGCTACTCAACACATAATTGTTGAGTGGATGAATGAAAATAATTGGGTCTACTCGGAGATAACATATAATTCTAGGAGACAGTGTATAATTAAGGACTGAAATCTACAGTTCATTAGAAATTCAGAGAAGACTAGAGAGAGGCCTGGAGAGCCCGGAAAGATTACTTAGAGAAAGGTTGACTTGGGCTGTATTGATAAATGTGAAGGACTTGAAAAGGCAAAATGAGCTGGAGAGAGAGCTACAGCAAAGGCAGACTGGGAACAAAACCGTGGAGACAGGAAGGAGGATGGCATTTCCTACAGCAGGGAGGAAATGTCGTGACAACAGAGAAGTTGTGCAGTTTAGTAATGAGGCTCTTAAGGCGACAGGTATGGCCAGTCATGGTGGCATGTGCCTTTAATCTCAGCACTCTAGAGGCAAAGGCAGGTGGATCTCTGTGAGCCTGGTTGACATAGTGAGATCCAGGACAGCCATGGGTATGTAGAGAGACACTGTCTCAAAACACACACACACATACACACACACACACATACACACACACATACACACACATACATATACACACACACATTCACACACACATACATACATACACACACACATACATACACACACACATACATACATACACACACACATACACACACATACATACACACACACACATTCACACACACACATACATATACACACACACACAAGCCAAATATCGTATAAACCCCCTCATTCAGTAGCCACTGGGGTCATCAAAAGCTGTATACAAGATTAGTCTGAATCTGTTTATTGGCAAAATGAAGAAATAGAGGCATTATGAAGAAGAGGCTTTGCTGGATGAAGAGATGGCTCATCAGATAGATAAAGGCATTTGCTGCCAAGCTTGTCCGGCTAAATTCAATCACTGAGATCCACCTGGTGGAAGTAAAGTCTTGAAAGTTGATCTCATCTATATTCCACGTCATATACATACACAGGAATAAAATTTGAAATTAAAGAAGTGTAAAAGTGTTTTTAAATACTATCCTGTCCGCCCAACCACCAATAACCAGGGCTCAGTGTACTAGAGTGACTGAGAGAAGGAGACTAGGAAGGGGCTGGAGAGGTACCTCAATTGGCAGAGCTCTTACCTAACTTGTACAAAGTCCCAAGTGCAGGCCCCAGCACCATAAACATGGCACTTTATCATATATCAGCAGTCCCAACATTCAAGGGTTACAGATACCCCTGGATACACAGCCAATGGCCAGCCTGGAATATCTGAGACCTTATCTCCAAAACAAATAAATATAAAACAAAATAAAAACTGAGAGGAGTTGATTAGTCAATTCTATTTTGAACTTAAGAACTTTTTTTTTCCACTGGGAACATCTTCTCTTCATCAATGCCCACTGTGCACCCCGAATCTTCCCAGTCCTAAGACACTCACCTCTTGCCTTTTACTCAGAATCTAACCACATCAGTGTTTCTTAGGTCAAAACAAACAACAACAACAAAAACAAAAAGACAGAGAGGAAAAGCAAACTCAGAGTGGGTAGTAGAGGAAGGGCAAAATCTGAGTTTATTCAAATTGAATTTGGGGTGAAACAGTAAGACTTAGCTTTCAAGTTGATGACTGAAACTACAGTAGACAGAAGTACCCCTGAAAATCAGGAACCATTCAACTGAGTAGTTCTCTTAGGGACTCGTGATGCCTTTGCTGACATAAAATGAAGATAAGTTTTTTTTTATGTTCTTTGCTATTATGAAGGCCTCCTGACTTAGTCAAAGTTATTATTGCTGTGATAAAACACCATGACCAAAAACAGATTGGGGAGGAAAGGGTTTATTTGGCTTACACTTCCACATCACTGTTCATCATTAAAGGAAGACTGGACAGAAACTAGGAGGCTGAGCTGATGCAGGGGCCATGGAGGAGTGCTGCTTCCTGACCTGCTCCCCATGCCTTGCTCAGCCTGCTTACTTATAGAATCTAGGACTACCATCCCAGGATGACACAACCAACAAGGGGCTGGACTCTCCTTCATCAATCCCTAATTAAGAAAATGCCCTACAGGCTTGCCTACGGCTGGATCGTGTGAAGGAATTTTCTGAACAGAGGCTCCCTCCTCTCTGATAACTCTGGCAGTGTCAAGTTGACATAAAATTAGCCAGCATATATACCCTTTTCTTATCTTCCAAGAAACAAACAGATAGCAAGCAAGACTAGAGTGTAGCTCAGTAGTAAGTGCTTGTCATACACATGCAAGGCCCTACCACTTCAATAAATAAGTAAACAAACAAATTATGCATCTGGCACATTTCTCTTTATTTAGTTTCTCTTTGTTGTTTATTTATTTATTTATTTTTTTCACTGGTAAAAGCTGTATTTCTCTCAGATCTGGGACTTGTAGATCCGAGTAAGCCCAGAGCACAAATGGAGACACAAAGAAATCAGTCAGGTTTATCATGATATCCAGGGGAGGGGCCTGGAAGATTCACCATCCACTGAAGAACAATACAGCTTTCATTGCTGCGGTTGTCTTCTGTAGCTCTGCTGATGTGGAAGCAGGAGAATCTTCCAGAGCCTACAAGTCCCACAGCTCTTTCTCAAAGGATTTTACTTACATTCTAGAAAGTAACATTAACCAATAGCACCTTGAAGCATCTTCACTGAAAGAAATGAATACACCGTGGAGAGAGAAACTGGTCAGCTGGCTAGGCATGGCCATATGCTTTTAGTCAAAGCATTGGGGAGGCAGAGGCAGATGAAGCTTTGTTGAGTTCAGGGTCAGCCTGGTCTGTATAATGAGTGTCAAACCAGCCAGGGCTGTGTAGTGAAACTCTGTCTCAAAATAAAATCAAGTAAAATAAGCAACTATTTTGACTATAATTCTTTTTTTATTTAAAGAACACTTACTTACACATCTTCATTATTTATTGCCTTAATTGAGCTGTCTACTGCTGCAATAAACACCATGACTAATACAACTTGGGGGAGAAACCATGTCTTTTATCATACACTTCCAGGTAACAATCCGTCTCGGAAGGAAGTCAAGGAAGGAAGTCAAAGCAGCAAACTGGAGGCAGGAACTGAAGCAGAAGTCCCGGAGGAGTGCTGCTTCCTGGCTCGTTCCTCATGGCTTGCTCAGCTTGCTTTCTTATACACCTCAGGACCATCTAACCATGTGAGCTATTCCCTCCCACATCGAGAAAACATTCCCCCACAGACTATAAACATTTTATCAATTGAAATTCTGTGCTCCCTGGTGACCTTGGCCTGTATCAAGTTGACAAAAAAAAAAAAAAAACTAACCAGCATATTTATCTTAATTTATTTTTTATGCAATACTGGGAATAGAATCCTGTACCTCCTACATGATATGCATGCAAGAGTACTTGAGCAATTTCCCCAGTCTTCTACTTTTACACATGAAGAAAAAAAATCATAGTCCTAGAGTACTGCCTGACAGGGAGAAGACATATTTAACCCATCGAAGTATCTGTTTAGCTTAGATAACAAAGTCAAGGGTCAAACCAAGACTTTGACTGGGAAGGGGCAGAGGCCTCTTCCTCTGCTGATAAGAATTAAACCAGTGCTACCACCTTGCATATCCACCTAGCATGGTGGTTCCTCAAAGAACTAAAAGTAGCACTGCTGTATAACCTAGCTCCGTACTACTCCTAAGTATGTACCCAAAGGGATCCAGCTCAGTGTGCACTAGAGATGCCTAGACAACCACATTCACTGTGTCGGTACTCAATCATGTTATCAGACTAGGTCCCAGCCAGGGATAGGTGGATAAAGACAATGTGGTGTTAGTGAGGTGGCTCCATGGGCCACGGTGCTTGCCACCAATCCTGACAACCTGAGTTTATTCCTTAACGTCCACCCCCCCCCAAAAAAAGCTGAAAATTTCTCACCATATGAAAGTATGCATCTATGTGCCCTTAAATGGCTATAGGACCATGTGGTGGTTTGTATATGCTTGGCCCAGAGAGTGTGGTCCTGTTGGAGTAGATATGTCACTGTGGACATGGGCTTAAGACCCTCACCCTAGCTGCCTTGAAGTCAGTCTTCCACTAGCAGCCTTTAGATGTAGATGTAGAACTCTCAGCTCTGCCTGCACTATGACTGCCTGGATGCTGCCATGCTCCCACCTTGATGATAATGGACTGAACCTCTGAATGTGTAAGCCAGCCCCAATTAAATGTTGTCCTTTATAAGACTTGCCTAGGTCATGGTGTCTGTTCACAGCAGTAAAACCCTGACTAAGACAAACCATCAAGGGAAATCTTGCGATAAAAAAAAAAAAAAAAAAAAAAAACCCTACAAATCTATAGATTTAAATTGATCCCATTAAAAATCAAATATATTTTTATAGTGGTTTTACCACCCAGGATGTACACCAGAAGCAGACCCAATTATACCACATGAAGCGTAAGAACCCCTATAGAACCTATAGACTACTTCCCTTCTCCTCTCCCAGTCCTGTGCTACTGACATCAGCTGCTATCTACACCAGCAATGCCACACCATGTGGCTGTTGGTTTAAGCCATCCATTCTCTTTTAAAGAGCTTTAAGTGTGACAATAATCACCCATTCACGGGTGGCACTACCATCTCCAATACGCACCCTTACAGCTGCCTATTTTCTTCCTATGATCTTGCTTCCTTCTTTTACACATTTTTTTTTTTTGGTAGTACAGATCTAGTAAGGTAATTATTTCAGCTTTTATAGGTCTGGAAAAATATTTTGTCTTCACCCTAAAACTTATTTTTTCTTTGTAATTCTTTTAAAAGTTCAATGCTTTGAATATTTTCCCAAACACTCTACTTCTGAGAGGGATTTTATCATTCTGTCCTTGTGTTATTTAAACACCCGGTAACTCTGAAGATTCGCTTTTTGTCCGTGGTCTTGGCTGCTTCCTGTGCGTGGGGTTTGCTGGGCTTCTTAGACATGTGGGTTCATAGTTTCCATCGCTCTTCTGAAGACGACGCCATCATTTGCTGCTTCTTTTCCTCGGCCACCGTGATTACACATCTATACTTAAAATAGAGTGACTTGCCCCACAATTTCTGCTTGCCAATTTCCATTATGAACTGAATTTTCCCTTCTGTGGGTTTCACTGCGGAGTGTTCCACTGCTGAGGCTTCAGGTTTACAAGCCTATTTTCCTGCAATATTTAACTGGCCTTTAACTCCCTCCTGTGTTTCAGTCATCCCGGATACCCTAGGGTAGTTTTTGTCCTTTCGCCTGTTGCTGTTTGGTCAGTCAATTTTATTTTATTTTATTTTATTTTATTTTTGTGGGTTTTCTAAAAAATAGCCTCAGGTGTCCTTGAACTTCTGATCTTACTACATCCACTTCCCAAGTGCTGGGAGGCTTGCACCGCTGTGGTGGTTTGAATAAGAATGACACCTATAGACTCATGTTTGAATGATTGGCTCAAAAGGAATGGCACTCTTAGAAGATGGGGTCTTACCAACCAGGCAGCACACACCAGCTGACATGAGGCCCCCAACACATATACAGCAGAGGACTGCCGGTCTGGGTTCAGTCAGAGAAGATGCACCTAACCCTCAAGAGACTGGAGGCCCTAGGGAGTGGGGAGGCCTGGTGGGGTGGGAGGTGGGAGGGCATCCCCATGGAGACAGGGGTTCAGGGAGGAGGTATGGGATGTGGAACAGGGTGGACCGGGAGGGGAATAAAATCTAGAGTGTTTTAAAAAAAAGAGAGAGATTAAATAAAAAGAAGAGGAAAAAGAAGATGGGGTCTTGCTGGAGTAGGTACTGGAGGAAGTTCGAGGTCTCATACGTTCAATCTAGGCCTAGTCTCCTGCTACCTTTGGATCCAGATATAGCATCCTCAGCTCCTTCTCCAGCACTGTGTCTGCGGGCATGCAGGCACGCTTCCTGCCGTGATGATACTCGATTAAACTCTCAGAACTGTAAGCCAGTCCCAGTGACATGCTTTTCTTTGACCTGACCTGTCCCTAGAGGCATCGTGGGTATGGCTGTTGTATCAGTAAGTGGCAGAGAACGTGTTCTGACCTGTGAAAATGTTAATAATTAGTCGCCTAATACTAATCCCTGAAAAAATGCAAGCCTGGGATGACCACAAGTCTGACACCTGTGGGCCCAGACTAGGGAATGAATGACCTGAGACAACCGCTAATCTAGCACCACACAGATCTTGATGGGCTCCCAGGGTGGGGAGCAAGTCAGCGACAGAACAAAGGGAGAAAGATGGACACTAGAAGAACCCCGCTGAGGGTTATCAGTCCCAGGAAGGAATGAGCCTGAGACAGATGACCCCTCCCACCTCACCCCCCCACCCCAGCCCCCGAATGGAGCCACACAGGCAGCCCAGGCAAGGAGTGAAACTACGATGACCACCAGTCAGGCACCATGGGGCCTGGGCAGGGTGCTAGCATGAGATGACCACCAGTCTGGTGTTGCACAGGCCTGTGGGGGCAGACTGTGCCCAAGATGAGCCCTGCCCATAGCCATAATGCATAAGCAGGGTATAGCATTCCTGAAACCATTCCTGTGATCACCCCCAGACACCCAAAGACACCAGGCACCACTAAGAAGAGCAAATAAGTGGCGGAGAAACAGAAGGATGTGGACACAATGAAGAGAGGTAGAACTGGAGACTAGAGGGACCATGGTGAGGGCCTAGACTGTGGGACCACATCTGGGTCTGTGACCCTGCAGCAGCAGGGGTCTGTTACCACCAATGGTCAGGCAGACATCCCTGGTTTGAGAAGTGTACAGAACTGGCCTCACCCCTAGTCTGGGCATCATGAGAGAGCAGGCCCTTCAGGCATGAGAACAGGAGCAGTGACTCCACCCCTAGCTAGCCGCAGTACTGGGGAGAGCAGGCTCCACATATCACGGAGAAAACACAGTAGAGCTGGCCCTGGTTGCAAGAGTTGCCGGTGAGCTGGCCAAGAGGGTATGAGCATGGAAGAGCCAGCCGGCCCTGCCACTCCATGAACTAGCATGAATGAGAGAGAGAGAGAGAGAGAGAGAGAGAGAGAGAGAGAGAGAGAGAGAGAGAGAGAGAGAGAAAGGAAGAAGGAAGAAGGAGGAGGAGGAAGGAGGAGGAGGAGGAGGAGGAGGAGGAGGAGGAGGAGGAGGAGGAGGAGGAGGAGGAGGAGGAGGAGAAAGAAGAAGAAGAAGAAGAAGAAGAAGAAGAAGAAGAAGAAGAAGAAGAAGAAGAAGAAGAAGAAGAAGAAGAAGAAGAAGGAGACAGAGAGAGAGAGAGAGAGAGAGATCTTCTCCCTCCTCACTCTTCCCTCTTTCCACCCCCCAATACCTAAGGCAGGTGGGAGACCTGGCCTGAGGTTATAAGAGTAGGAAGTCAGTCCTGGCCCTCACCAGCTACAACACTAGCACTTGGGAGAGCAGCCTCGAACCTCGCCTAGTCAGCACAGTAGAGCTGACCCTGGTGGCACAGGTGAACATGCCCTGAGGTCATGAACATGGGAGAGCTGACACATCACTTGTCTGCTGTGTGGTGACAAGATCGAGGGAGAATTTTCTCTCACCTTTTGTACGACAGGCAGGAGAGCTGGCACCAAGGTCATCAGACCAGGAGAGCTGGCCATGCCACCAACCTACTACAGTACTCAAAGTGGGCCCTGCACGGCGCCTGGGCACCATAGCAGAGCTGGTTCTGGATGTGGGGGTTGTGGGTGAGCCACCCCCAAGGACGTGAACATAGGAGAGCCAGCCCTACCTCTTGTCTGCTGTGCCATGGCATCGGCAAGGGAGAAATCACCTCTCTTCCCTTTGCCCTTGCCAACTGCAGAGGTCAGAAGAGCTGACCCCACTGGTGTCATGAAAACAAGAGAGCTGACCTTCCCCTCACCTTCTGCAGCATTCAGGAGAGTGGCCATGCATCTCACCTGGGCAACACAGTCGAGCTGGCCCTGATGTCGTGGGCATGGATGAGCCAGCTCCAGGGGTATGAAAGTGGGAAAGCTGGCTCCGCCCCTTGCTGGCTTTGGCATTGGATGGGTCAGCCAGGACAGGACAGGAGAGCTCAACCTGGCAATATGGGTGCAGCAGAGCCCAAGGGCTGACCAGCTCAGGTACCTCCGAGGCCCAGTTCCAGGGCTTTGAGTTGGCCCATTCCTATATCTACCCCATAGACGAACTGGGATTCTGTATTCATGCAGTGGAGTGCATGAAAGGGCCCAATCCAAAACTACAGGCTCTCCCCGACACAGGGCAACAACAGGATATCTGAAAAGAGTCCCCGTGAGGTTCCAGTGTTGCTAGTGTAGCAGAAGCCAGAGGCCTTGTACCAGGCCAACGACTCATTGAAATGAATCTTTGCAAGTAAAGAAGTGTGGGGGGAAAAAAACCCACACTACTTCCACAAGACTTTTTTCTTCTCTGTTGGGGGGAAGGTTGCAAGGGTAGAGAACAGGTGAGTGGAAGGAGTGATGAGTGGAATTGGGGTGCATGATATGAAATTTACATACACACAAAAAAGTAAAAGAAAAGTGTTTTCCTTTGTAAGTGTTGTCATGGTCATTTTTCACAGAAATAGAAACCAAAAACAAGACAACAACCACATCTGGCTTGTTCAAGTGAAATCTCAAATGAAATCTCAGATTTCATTCCTCAAATCTACTTACATTCTTTATGTGTGTCCCTTGTCTCTAACCAACACATTTAATTTTTCCTTTAGTTGTTTGAATATATGGAACACAGTTTTGTTTTTTGTTTTTTTAAGATTCATTTATTTTATGTGAGTACACTGTCGCTGTCTTCAGACACACCAGAAGAGGGCATCAGATCTGGAAATTGAACTCAAGACCTCTGGAAGAGCAGATGGTGCTCTTAACCACTGAGCCATCTCTCCAGCCCTGGAATACAGTTACAATAAGTATTTTAATAGTATCTGCAAATTCCTACGTTATTGTTAGTTCTGAATGAGTTTCTATTAATTTTTTTCTAATCCCAGCTCACATTTTCCTGCATTATTACCTGATAATATTTGTCTGCTCATTTTCTTGCTTGTTTTTATTTGTTTGTTTGTTTGTTTGTTTGTTTTGGTGCTCAGACATGCTAAACATGTTCTCTACCTCTGAGCTATTCCCTGACTCTGGTCATTTGGTTTTTTTTTTTTTTATATCAAACACTATTGGGATTTTTATCGTTTTTTGTGGCTGGACATTTTTGTATTCTTTTAAATTGCATTGGTTCTGAACCATAATTATGTTACTTAAATGTAATGTTGCCTTTTTAGAAGTGTTATAATATTTAAACTTTTAAATTTAACTAATATTTATACCAATAAAGACATGGGAGGTGTAAACTGAGATGAAAACCTACTAGTTCAGAGAGGTAACTTTATTTTCTTAACTGTATACAAAATATCTACTTATGAGACTGATTCTACAATGAAACTTCTAGCTCTTTAGAAATCTTGTTCTATTGGTCTCATTCTCCTGTGTTGGTCTACCTTTCTCTTGTGCTTCTCCAAACCTTTGAGAGCTTCTCAGCTCGTTCCTAGAATACTGTTTTACTGTGTCCTGACAGCTGCTTCTCTACTGTTCCTTCAAGCCAAAAGAGAAAATTCCTCTCTTATCCCCTAGATTCAGACAGACAGACAGACAGACAGAGAACTCTCAATGATCCAATTTCCATAAAAGAAGCCTCTAGCTCCTCCCATACACCCTTAGCTGGCTGAGCCCTGTCATGGTGGATGGGCTCCAAGCTAGTAGGGTCTAACCCTAACCCTAACTTTAATCCTAAACCCTAGCCCCATCTAACCCTGACCCTAGCCCTAACCACCTCAAGGCCATCCAGCTGACTTTGCCTTAGGTCATGGAGCAAAGACCACAAGACCTCCTCAAGCACTTTGTCTTGAAATAGGCAGGATTTTCATTAGCATTCTTTTCTATGGAAGCTTTTAAAGGCATACCCAAACTGCATCTCTTCAGGACACACCTAACTGCATCTGACAGCTTCCATATCTATCTGAGTTTGTATACTTTGCTGACAATTGGGTTTTCTATGTACAATAATCACACACCCTGTAGCAATGTGTCTCAGCTTTTACTTGGTAGCTAAGTATCACCCAATTAGGAGTTATGACTATCTTGAGCACTCTGCACCTGATTCACTTGCCTGTGATTTGTGGAGTTTTGTAACTTGGCAAACGTTAGGCATGGTGGTAAGCAGGCTCACCTCCCAGCCCCGGGTGAGTGCATTTCCTCTAATCTTCCCATATGATTCCTCCCCAGCCTAAGGTATTGAGACACGGCTTTACGGAGTACAAGAGTAGAAACTTCTGCCACTTTCCCTTTGAACTTCAGACTTGGGATGCGGTCTCCCATCTCTCCAGTATTCTGTCCTGCCAGCTCTAGGCAATCAAGTGTCTTCAACATCCCATCAGTATCCCCAACTTGACAGCTTACAGAGGTTAGGTAGAGAATTAGGGACTGGGATGAAGGGATGGGAAATAGATTAGATGGTTATGAATGGATGGGGGTGTATATGCTGGAACAGGGGGATTAAATGGGGAGAGAGAGGGAAGAGAAAATATGGGGAAGGACTGATAAAACTCAGGGCCATTTTAGGGGTAGTATGGACCTAATACAGTAAAAGCTTCCTAAACCATATACATGAAGATGCTCTGAATAAAAACTCCAGACAAGAGAGACAGAGCCCAACTGGTTATGTCTCATCACCAAATAAAGCCTCCAGTACCAGGAAGGAGTTACATATGATCAAACTCTTGGCCAAAGAGGTCCCATGGGAATCCCCAAACAACCCAGGGCCTACCTAGAGCATTCACCTCTACAGACAAGTGTTCGTGGCACTGGAAGGTACTCACATAGAAGGTATCACTGGAAGGATAAAGGAAAACACCAACCCAGCTACAAACTCTCTGATTCACAATAGCAACCGGCCTATAAGGTGCACAAGTATAATAGTGGCACAAGACTTGGGGGAGTAACCAACAATTATCTGATTTGAGTTAAGACCCACTCCATGAGATGAACCACCAAACCCAATGCTGATTGGACGGTCAAGAACCTAAGACTGGATAGGCCCAAGGGCCCAAGGGAAAAAGAGAACACTACTGTTAAAGGAAGATAGCCTTAAAGTGACTCCTAACAATATTTTGCTGTGCTCATAGATCCATACCTTGCTCAGCAAACATCAAAGAAACTTCCTCCTGCAAGAGATAGGGGATGAATACAAAAACCCACAGCCAAAAAATATGCAGAGACTGAGAGACCTTGGAACAGCCCCAAAAGAGTTATCTCTATCAAATCCCTTCCTCAGGGAAGAGGAAGCAGAGTGTAAGAACTAGAGGGGATGGAGAACAGCAAAGAAACAAGGCCTTCTAGATACAATAGGGTTGGTGCACAGGTGAGCTCACACAGACTGAGGCAGCATGCACAGGGCCTCACAGGGCTGCACCACATGGGGTCCTAGAGTTGAAAGGAGAAGTGGATACACGCCTGCATCCCTAACCCAGAAGCTATCTCCAATTTATAACCACTTGCAAATGTTTTTCCCAAGGAAGTCTCACTGAGGAAACAAACAAACTGAGTGAGGAAGTCTCACTCAGTCATCACTGAGTAGATGGCCAACAGAAAACAAACACAATGGCACCTTTGAAGGTTCTTTGTCTCACAATGTTAAGTCAGGGCATTTTTTTAAACAGTATAAGTCCTTTGCATGTGTATTGTGGTTTCTAGTTTTGTGGTTTTGTGGGATTTCTGTGTGTGCCAATGTGTGTCTTGGCTTCTATATGTGTTTCTTGTGCTTTTTCGTTGGCCCATTTTCTTGCTGTTGTTTTTCTTTGTGCTATTTAAATTTGTTTGCTTTTGATATATCTTATTTTATTAATTCCATAGAAGCCCATTTGTTTTCTAATGAGAGACAGAAAAAGAGTGAATCTGGATAGGTGGAACTGGGAGAAATAGGGGGAAGGGAAACTGTAATAGGAATATACTGCATAAAAAATCTAATATATACATACATACATATACATATACATACATATATATATATACATATATATATATGATATATGCATATGTGGAGAGAGGATAAATATCTCCACAGCTTAAGGATACCTGCAGGATCCACCTTGGTTTCTCCTCACTATGCTATGGCCTGAGAACTTTACCCTGGCTGCAAGGAACAGTCTGTGCTTATTTAAAATATCTCAAGGGAACACTTTCTCATTGCTTGATAGTTAATACCTTGAAAATTACCATGCTATATTTGGCTTACCCTTTAAGCTGTCACAGGAAGGGAGGTAGCTCTAGTCTCTCCTCCCCACCCATCTGTGTGTGTGTGTGTGTTTTGTGAATGTGCACATGCTCCCTCCATTTGTCTGTGAGTGGCCCTGTGAAGGAGAGAGGAGCTTTGAGCTAGTCTTTACATTCCACTTAGTTGGGACAGGATCTCTTTGTCATTTGATAGTTGCCCTGAATCCATCTCCCATCACTATAGGAACACTGGGATTACAGATGCATACTGCCATATCCATTACGTGTGTTCTGGGGACTTGCATTCAGGTCCCCAGCACAGCAAGTACTTTACCAACTAAGCTATATCTCAGCTGCTCCCCCATCCCTCTTCCTCCATTTTGGTTGGGAGCAGCAACATGATGCTTTATTTTTATTGCAATATTGTGTAAATATATACAGAAAAATAATTATGGAACCCCTTACTCATATATTCTAATTTGCTTTTCTATTGCTATGGTAAACACCAGAGCCAAAAGCAATTTGGAAAGGAAAGGGTCTATTTCATCTTACAGGTCACAGACATCATCAAGGGAAGCAAAAGCCTGAGCTTAAAGGAAGACTGTTTACTGGCTTGTGTCTTAGCTCTAATTAGGCTCCCTTTCTTTACACAGCCCAGACCCACCTGCTTAGGGATATTACTACCCACCATGGCCTGCCCTCCTCCATCAATCAACAGTCAAGAAAAAGCCTCTCAGACATGCTCAGGGCTGATGTGATGGAGGCAGCCTTTCAGTTGAGGGTCCCTCTTCCAGGTGACAGAACCAATACAGACCATCACAACACATAAATCTTTTTATTGTTTTCTTATTGATCACTCTGTGTGTGTGTGTGTGTGTGTGTGTGTGTGTGTGTGTGTGTGTGTGGTATGTGCAGGTTCAGGTATCACAGTGTGGATATAAAGGTCACAGGACAACTTTGTGAAGTTGGTTCTGTCCTTCCACCTTAACATGGGTCCCAGGGATAGAACTCAGGCAATGAGACTTCCGTGACAAGGGCCACTGAGCTATCTCGATGGCACTCAAATAGGTCTTAACTAAAACAAGCATTTTTTTGTTGTTGTTTTTTGTTTTTTGTTTTTCAAAACAGGGTTTCTCTGTATAGCCCTGGCTGTCCTGGAACTCACGATGTAGACCAGGCTGGCCTTGAACTCAGAAATCTGCCCGACTCTGCCTCCCAAGTGCTGGAATCAAAGGTGTGCACCACCACTGCCCAGCTAAAACAAGCATTTTTAAATTTCATAAGTTAGTTCTAAATACCAGGAAATAAAAGTGAAATTAATTAATTTTAGGTGACAAATTCTGTTTGATTCAAACTAGACCAAGTACTGATTGCTCTGGTCTGTATGTGACAGTTTTCACTACATGGACTGTCATGATTCATTTCCCCCTGAAGTGAATCACTGAAGAACATCCGTTCATCTGCACAATGCACCATGATGTCATCCAGCCTCCACTCCCTTCAACTACCTCACTTACACGATGAGCCCAGCCCTGTCTCCTTTGGTACCTGTGCAATTATATGTGCAGCTGAATATGAGATTGTGACAGTGCTTGGCTATTCAAAAGGGCATGTTAATCATCTTGAATATACTCAAGCTTTTTAAAAATAATCATAGACTTAGAAAAGTGAGCTTGGAAAAAAAAACCCACTTCAGGCACACCATGCTGTTTGATATAAACTCTTTCAATGCAGGGCAATAAGACATTTCTCAAGTTGGTTGCCATGTTGAAAAGGTCACAGATGCATTTGAATCAAGAGAGCTGCTAAGCGGAGGTGTCCAGTCAGTTCAAAAGCTCTAATGATGAAGAAGGAATAGAGAATGAGAGTGCAATTAACTAAATAATACTTGCAAGAGAAAAGAGGGGAAATGCTAAGAAATGATCCAAGCAACTGCACAGCGCAGAAGAGCATGACGGTACAAAGAGATAAGCAGGGCTCTCCCTAAGAGGGACAGGACAACATGAGGCACAGCCTGGCCTAAAAGAGAGGACAAGAGAGGAGAGGGGAGGGGAGGAGAGGGGAGGGGAAGGGAGGGGAGGGAAGGAGAGGAAGAAAGGAATCTGAGAAAGAACGAGGAAGGGGGGAAGGCATGGGAAGGAAAGGGAGGGGAAGGAAAAAAGACGGGAGGGAAAGGGGAGGGAAAGGTAAGGGGAGGGGAGAATAGGAAATGGAGAGGAGGGGAGGGAAGAAGTAAAGTTTCCAGGATCTTTGTGACTAACGCAGGTATGACAAAGACATACCAGGCAAATGAGGAAAACTGATTGAAGCTCTATCAACAACCAGAATGTACCTGCAGATCATGAATGGAACAGTATTGAGTGTTGAGGCCTCTGAGGGAAGGTGAGCCTGGACCAGTCTGTCAGGGAGAGCTCAGAAAGACAGAAAAGACAACCATGAGGTGTTACCTGCATGAGATGGACTGCAGCCATTCAGGGTCTCCATGTCTATGGCATTGTGTATCTGCTTCTGTTTTTCCTTGCTTGGCCTGTCATCTCTCTTCAACCTCTGCCTTTTGATAAATGTCGTCCTACTGTGTGGCTAAACATCATCCTACTGTGTGGCTTGAGAGCCCTTCCATCTTCTTTTGTGCTTCACTCTTGGCTTTTTCATTGGCTGTGTGTATGTGTGTGTCTGTGTGTGTGTGGGGGGGTGAGTGTGTGCATGCTGGCACACACTATCTTAGTTTTTGAGACAGGATCCTTAACTGAACTGAAGCCCACCATGTCAGCCTCCCAGGATCTAGCTGTCCCCTCTCTCTGCCCAGGACTGGGGTTACAGGTACCGCTGTTGTCACATCTGGCACTCATTGACTGTGGTGGATCAGGACTCCGATCCTCAGCTTGCAGGGCTTTTTCCTCCCAGTGCCACCTCTCCAGCCAGTGTGGGGTTTGGTGTGCAGTGCTGTTTTGTGTCATTGTTTCCCTAACTTATCTATTCTCTTCCTCCTTGATGCTCTGTGGACAGTCCTCTAGAGGATAGAGAATTCCCTAGTATGCAGCGCGGGTGGGGGAAGGGGGAAAGGATTATTCAAAAAAATTTATAATTCCCAGACTGAGCTCCTTACAGAGCCAGAAGAACTCAATGGCATGGCAGGGGGCTATCTTGGTTAGCCCTTTAAACCTCCAAGTCCTCTTTGGCAAGCATGTATGACTTGCAGTTTTAATAATTATGTAAACCCTCTCAAACAATCTGGTCTACTTGAGAAAAAAGAACTCAAGTGTTTGACTCTCAGACCTATGCAAGAAAGGTCATTTGTCTACATCAACCTGAACAATACACCTTGAAGCTGAGGTGGGAGGTTTCCAGAAAAGTAAGAGAAAGGACAAAAAGGCTAGAAGCCAGGCTCCTAGGCTTTGATAGAAAACCTTTTTCTATTTTCTGTCATTGACAGAGGATGGGGAAACTTGAGATGCTTCAGGAGGGAAACAAGATGCCATGTCCTAGTTCAGTTCAAAGCCTCTTGAGGAAGGTCACGTCACTCACTGTTGACACTCCCTGATTTGGAGTCATGTCACTGTGACACCAGTCCAGTTTCTCATCACTGGACACTCTTTTACCATGACAGTAAGTCCTCTGAGTGCATCGGCAGCTATTGAGTTTGTGCAAGAACTGAGATCTAAAATGACTAAGTATTTCAAATCAAATCATATTTCTATAGCAGCTAAAAAAAAAAAAAAAAAAGTATTATTCCAGGGCCAGAGAAATGACTAGTAGCTACCTACTAGTAAGTGCTTGCTGCCAAGCCTGGGGATCTGAGTTCAATCCCCGAGTCTGTCCTGGCTAAAGTACATTGTTATATTATCCCAGTGAAAACTCCACGGTTAGGTTATTAACCTTAAGTAGAGACCTGAGAAGCTGTGAGGCTGGCACGAGCATCAGATCTGTTTGTCTCTGCTGGCTCTGGAGGCAGCTGTGACATGGCTGAGGAAGAGCCATCTGATACCAGTGTGCATTGTGCTGTGGGCCTTTCTCATGCCTATAGACGACTGCTCTGCAGCAGACCCACACTGGTAACCTGAGCCCAGGGACGTGCTACTTTTTGAATCAATGCTAAGCAAAGTGGAGGGAAAGATTTTGGGCTGTCTTTCTCCTCGTGTTCCTGAAATCTGATTCGGTCAACAACAACAACAACTTGCACCTGTTTTCTTCCACATGTTCACTTGAATTCACGATCAGGTCTTCCAGCCTTGGAACAACCTGTAAATCTAGGCTACTGCTCCTTTAAGGTGTGACCTTTAAGGGACCTCTTAAGGCAGAGTCTCATGGGAGTCCTGTGGAAATATAAACAGATTGGGAGTGGTGAGATGGGTAAAGGCACTTGGGACCAAGCCTGAAAACCTGAGTTGAATCTGTGGGACCAACATAGTGGAAGAAGAGAACAAACTCTTGAAAGTGCCTCTTACTTCCACAAACACACACACAGAGGCACTTGTGCTAAATTACTGTAATAAAAACTATAGATGCCCAAGTCACACCCAGATTTCCCCATTCAGAATGTCCTGGGAGAGGAGTGGACTGGGCTTTTCCATCTATAAAGATGCATATTGCACCGAAGTTTGAGACTCACTGGGAGTACAGAGAAATGGTCTCAGCCTGAGTGGTTGGAATGTGACAGCACAGAAACTATGGTTCAATAGTCAGAGACTCCAACAGTCTTTCTGTGCTCAGGGAATCAGCCCTGTGAGCACTGCAGCTTCAAAAAAAAAAAAAAAGCTGTCTTCAAGCTGGACTTGGTATGTGCCTATAAGCCATCAGGGAAGATGGAGAAGCAGTAAGACTGAGAGATCGAGGACAGCCTCAGCTACACTGCAAGTTCAAGGCCAGGCTGAGCTATTCGGAGCTCCTGACCCAAGAACAAAATAATAAAAATAAATTATCTTCACTTATCTTCTTCACAGCTTATTTTGGTATCTTTCCCACACAGTAACTTGAAAAACAGAAAAATTAACTATATAATTATCCTAATTAGACAAAGATATTGATATATTGCCCTCGTGTTTTGCATTTTGTATGTGTGTTGGTTTTGTTCATTGAGACAGGATCTTACAGCCCAGACTTGCCTTGAATTTACACTTCCAAAGTTCAAGAATTACATAATTATAGGTATTTATGCATGAATGCAACCACACCTAACTTTCTTTTAAAAAGCTGTTTTAGCCATCCACAGTAGTACACACCTATAATCTCAGCCCTCAGAAAGCTGAGGCAGGAGGACTGTGAATTTATTGCCAGCCTACATAACAAGACACTCTCTCAAGACAAGAAGAATGTTTTTCCCTAACATATGGATGACTTAGAAATTAGTTCCTTGGTCAGAAGAACACTGTGTCAAACACCCATTAGAACAGACACAGCCTAGACCTCCCTGCACATATGTACCAGATGTGCAGCTTGGTCTTCATATGGGTCCCAAACAACTGGTGCAGGGGCTATCCCAAAAGCTGTTGCCTGTTCGTGAGATATGTTCTTCTAGCTGGGCTTCCTTGTCTGACCTTAGTGGGAGAGGATGTACCTAGCCCTGAAGAGACTTGATGTACCAGGGTGGGAGGATACGCAGGGGGCCCCCCACCGGCTCAGAGAAGGGGAGGAGATCCAGGGAAGAATTCGGGAGAGGGTGACCAAGAGGAGAGTAGTGAGTGAGATGTATAGTGAATAAATAAAAATTAACCAACTAATTAATTAATTAATTAATTTTTAAAAAAAAGAACAGACATAGTTATACAGATAGAAACATCGAAGTCGGGGAAGACAAGCCTGCGTTTCCAGGGAACCGAAGCTGCCATTTTCCCCACTGTTATCAGGCTGCCTAGGGGCCTCTGGGCCAGGACTGCAGGACCAGTCTAGGGAACACAGGCCTGTGCTGCTGAACCCATCCATACATAACCTTCATCACCTCCACGGTGGCCACTAAAAAACCATGAAGGTAGCTACAGAAGAGCTGCCATGTTGTGAAAAGCCATGGCAGTACCTAGGTAACATGGCAAGGCGTTGTCACACCTAGCTCATCACTGTGTGACAAAACAAAGCCTGACAAGAATCAGTGAGTCAGATTTGCCGTGATTCTTCAACCTCCTGCATGCCTGGAGATGACCAAAACTTTGCCAGATCTTGACTGCAATCTTATGAGATTCATTTAGCCAGAAATAATGCAACTATATTGCTCTTAGATTCCTAATTGTAAAGTAATAGATTATGAAGTAATAAGTATTTGTTGTCTCAAACTCCTAATTTGAGGTGGGTGATTTGCTCTTCATCAACAAATAATTGAGTGTGTTGTGGATGTCCTACACAATACTGCTGCTGAGGAGAAACCCATTTCTCAGCTGCACAACTGTAACATGACCATAGCTTGCTGGTCTTGTCACATATAGTAGCATCTTTCAGAGGAGACTGGGCTATGAAACAGCTCCCTGAAGGTTCACAGTTGTAATACTAGTTGGAGACAAGACTGAAAGGCTAGAATGCAGACTTTAGGATGTGTGCTATTTTTGGTGGGGGGGTCAGCAAGAAACATGGGGTACTCTTTCTGGTACAGCCAGAATGTACTGTACAGACAGAGGGGGCAAAATGGGAAGGGACTTCTCCACCGTTATTAATTCCAGCCCACAAACTTATGTTTCTCGTCCTGCGACGCCAATCACTGTCCTTTACTTGAATTCTTCCACCAGAGGTCACAACAATGGCTCCACTGAATCAGAAGATGAAATTCCCATAGGCCACACTGAGCTCTTTGTACTATTAACCCAGCAAACAAAGAAGGGCTCATCATGTTTTGCTGGTAAATTGCTCCAAGTTCCTAAGGGTAAATTGAGTGGCTGCTGTACCAGTGGAGGTAGGGAAGCCAACGTCCACAGCCTGGTGCCTTCGGTCCTATCGAATCCAGCACTAAACATTAAGGCAAACTAGAGAAATAAATATAAAATGATTACTGACTAAACTCTTTGGGAGTGAAGGACTGAATTAGTTCCACTAAGAATGTCTAGTTGAAACTCCATTGACTGTGTAGCAGATATAACAACACAGGATTGTAGCAAGTACATAGTGTCTTCCTTGTTTGTTGAACATATATTGGTATGTTTGTCTTTCTCCTCTTCTTTGCTACTGTCCACCTTTATTTCATGTCAAGGTTGTTACTACCTCCGTTCCAGTTAGTTACTACTGGTCAGGGAGAGTCCTGAGGCATCTAAAACAATACCAGCTATTATCATTCCTCTTGACAGCCCATAATAACTGAGACCTTTCTGCTGAACCCACCACAACGCCTTGGTTGCAGGACACAGAGAATTCATTATTAAACTGACCAGGTTGCTGGGCAGTGGTGGCGCACGCCTTTAATCCCAGCACTTGGGAGGCAGAGGCAGGTGGATTTCTGAGTTCGAGGCCAGCCTGGTCTACAGAGTGAGTTCCAGGAAAGCCAGGGCTACATGGAGAAACCCTGTCTCGAAAAAACAAAAGACAAAAAACTGACCAGCCAACTCGACTGCTGTTCAAAGTACTACAAACAGTGACTGTGACTGCTCAGCGGTAGATAAGACGTCTATAGCCACTCCAGCACCAGACCCCAGGCTCTGGGGACATTTAAGGACAGAAAGAACGGAAGAGCCAGAGGATGGGGAGGAGGATGTGAAGTGCTGTCCACTGGACAGCTGTGTGGCTGTTACACACAGGAACCCACAGCAGCTGAAAGTCACAGAACCTGCTCAGGATCAAGCTAGTTAAAAATTCCAGCAGAGAGGGAGGAGGAGCTCCTGAGACCCCACCCCTGGCTGAGGAGCTGATGGGTGCTGGACTGGGGGAAATCTCTTTTCTTTGAGGGGTATGTTGGATGGTAGGTAACTCATGACCCAGTGGGTGACCTCACACCCTGGTATATATGGGCAGCACTAGTTAGACTCAGTGGGTTAAAAAAATAAACAAGTAATTTAAAAGGACATGAAGTTAGGAAGGGGACACGATGGGAGAATCCTGGGGGTGAGGGGAGGGACCATGGGGAGAGAGATGGGGGTGGGTGAATATATTCAAGATGCATTATACAAAATGTATGAACTTTTTAAAGAATAAATAAAAATGCCTTTTAAAGTACTGATACTGTGGCTGGCTTTCCAGGTCACTGTTTTAGAATGTTCAGGTAGGACTACATAGAACAGTCATGATCACTCCAACGAGGCTATGGTAACTGTTGGAACTTAGAGAAAATCTTTTCAGAAGACGGAAACATCTTTACGGAAACGGTTGTTGTGTCTTCTTGGGTCAAAGGAAAATGTTATTAAAATAGAGCTATGTAAGCAGGTGCTGTACTCTTGTCACTTTTCCTCGAGGTGTGAGCAAACATCTGACAAGGACATCTTAAGGGAGGAAGGTCTGTTGTGGCTTACGGTTTGAAGTGAAGCTTTTCATTGTGTGAAGTCATGACAGCAAGCGTGCCTGCGAGGCAGCTGATCGGATGGTGTCCACAGTCAGGACTCAGAGAGCGATGACTGGTGCTCAGCCTGCTTTCTCCTTTATATCCTGTCTGGAATTTCATCCAGCCATGGGGTTGTGCTGCTTGTATTTAAGGTGGTTCTTCCCACTGCAATTAGCCCAGTCTGAAAACACCTCTGTCTTAGAGTTTCTATTGCTGTGATAAAATACCATTACTAAAGCAACCTGGGGAGGACAGGGTTTATTTGGCTAATGCTTCCACTCTGTAGTCCATCACTGAAGGAAGTCAGGACAGGAAGCCAAGCAGGGCAGGATCCTGGAGGCAGGAACTGATACAGAGGCCCATGCTGCTCACTGGCTTGCTCGTCATGGTTTGCTCAGCCTCCTTTCTTATAGAACCCAGGACCACGAGCTTGGAGGTGGCACCACCAGCCCCAATAAATCACTAACTAAGAAAATGCCCTGCAGACAGATCCTATGGAGGCTTTTTCTCCATCTTTCGGATAACTCTAGCTTGTGTCAAGCTGACACAAACCTATCCAGGACACTCTCATAGACACCCAGAACTGCGTTTCCATAGTGGTTCTAAATCCAGTCAAGATGACAATGTAGGTTAACCACCACAGATGCTGAAGATAGATCTGTCTCTTAGCTCCAAGCACACCTTTCAAAACTGTTTCATGGGTGAGATGCTGTTTATAATTTCCAGACTAACACACGGCTTCCAGTTAGGGCTTCTGAAAAAGGGAAGACCTGGATGGAAAGGAGAAGAAGGTAAGAAAGGGCTTTTTCCCACTCTCAGTTCCTCTTGGGACTATTGTAGCAGCAACAGCGGTAGCAAGCAAACTACGGTGCTGAGGTTCTTCAGACTTAATCTCCATCCCTGTCACACCTTTGATGTCCCTTTGCTATGTCCCTTTGCCAGTAGGAAATTATCCCCCACTTTGCTCTGCACCTTCCAGCCAATGCCATCTGAACCATGCACGCACCGTCATGTTGCACCTGCACCTGGATCTCAGCCACAGTGCTGAGGCCCCATCACCTGCTGAAAAGGAGGCTCTCCTAAGAGACCCACCAGTCCCAAAGAGCCCCTCCTTCAAGCTCCGCACTTCTAGTGGCAGTACCCTTCCCTTCTAATTTGTCTTTGGACACTAAGGATATTAACTACTTCCTGAATTTTTGAGTGCTACCTCAATGTCTCTGCTTTGCTCTTTTAGCTTTCCAGTAACTACATCACTAGTTTCCAGCAGAAGATCACCTGTTTGCAATATCAGTTAATAGAATAGGCAAGACCAAAATTAGCATTTTGATCCTGGTTGACTTTGGGGACCATTAAAACACATTTGTAAAGAAAACTCAAAAGAAACTTCATGAGTAAACCTGGTGGACAGTTGCCGCAGTTTCTACCCATGAACTCCTGCCTCTCAAACTCTTTCAGGACAACACTCTACATGTATCTAGTCAACAGTGGGTTAAGTTACTATAGTTCACAGAGGTCCAGACATTTCTGTCCTCTGACTTCCTGTAGAGTGCTTGAGCTTTGTAAATGTTAAATGAACTGTACATATTGCTACTCAGTTCTAACCACAAATGCTTGCTAAGGTCAGAATAGGAAAGGAAGCCGGGCAGTGGTGGCGCACGCCTTTAATCTCAGCACTTGGGAGGCAGAGGCAGGTGGATTTTTGAGTTTGAGACCAGCCTGGTCTACAGAGTGAGTTCCAGGACAGCCAGGACTACACAGAGAAACCCTGTCTCAAAAAAAAAAAAAAAAAAAAACAAAACAAAAAAAGAAAACACAAAAAACCCCAAAACACAGCATAGGAAAGGAAGAGGTAATATTACTGCTGAAAGAGGAAACGCTGATTTGAAAGTCTGCAGTCTGCAGAGTGGGAATGCAGCTCAGTGGTGGAGCTACATTCCCTGGGGTCAATGCCTAGCATGGAGACAGAAGATCTTGTCTGTGTGTGTGTGTGTGTGTGTGTGTGTGTGTAGATATTTACCGTATCTACACATATAATTAAGCACCAGGTAACAGAATCTGCCTTATTCTATGCTCTTAACTTGCTTTGTGTTGCTATGATAAAATACTGACCAAAACCAACTATGGAAGAAAGGGTTTATCTGGTTTACATTTCTCCATAACTGAAGGAAGTTAGAACAAGAATTTAAGGAGGAACTGAAGCAGATACTGTGGAGGAATGCTTCTTCGTGGCTTGCTCCCCATGGCTTTTCTAGTTTACTTTTATACAGGCTAGGACCACCAGCCTAGAGGTGACAACGCCCAGTGTGCAGTGCCCTCCCACATCAATCATTAATGAAAATGCCCCCTCCGACTTGCCCACAGGCCAGTCTGATGGAGGCAACGCCTCAACTGATAACTCTTCCCAGGTAACTCTAGCTTGTATTAACAAAAACACTAATCAACACACCCACATTGTTGACACCTACAAAGACCACATATTATCTTTTCCTTTCACAATCACTTTTAATGTTCATTTTAATCTGAACATGGAGGGACAGGGGGACGTCTGGTTCTTCCTCTCCTCCACCCTATGGGAAGTCACATTCACATCTATCAGAAGTCACATTCACATTTAGCAGACCTTTTTTTTTGGTGTCTGTATGTATGTGCTTGTTCATATAATTATATATATATATAACATATGGGTGTATATTACTTTGATTTTAAAATTTTTTAATTTAAATTTTAAATGTTTTCATAAATACTAGACTCCAAAATAATTTAATTATTGACTTGATGATAACACTATTAACCAACTGATCATAAAAATAGTCTAAAATTACTAATCAAAAAGTAAAAATTTGTTGGGGTGTAGTGGCCCATGCTTTTAATCCCAACCCTTGGCTGCTAGAAGCAGAAGTGTGAGTTCAAGTCCAGCCTGGTCTACAGAGTGAATTCCAGGACACTCAGAGATACATAGTAAGGCCTTGTCTCAAAACATACACACACACACACACACACACACACACACACACACAAACGCACACACTTATTGAAAATATGTATGTTGATTAGTGTGGGGTTTTTGTTGTTGTTGTTTTAAAAATGAGACCGGGTATCATGGATGAATTGCTGGAATGAAACAAAGTCTAGTGGGAATTATAGCAAAAAGGTTATCAAGCGAGTATGAGGCTTAAGTTGTATGCATTACTGAGGAGATAGTAAGTGATATAAAAACTATCACCTTCCTCATCTGGTGGGAGGAAGGTAGAACAAAGAAATAACTGGTTTAGACTCAGCAGTATACTTCCAAAGTTGATTGGTTGTTTTCTAAAGAACTTAACCAAGTGGGGCTGGGGAGACGGCTCCCTGGGCAAAGTGCCTACTGTGCAAACAGGAGCAGCCACACTCAGACCCCCAGGACTCACATGAAAAGCTGTGTGTGATGATCTGGAGAGATGGTTCAGAGGTTAAGAGCATGGCTTGTTCTTCCAGAGGATCCAAGTCAGGTGCTTGTAACTCTAGCTCCTGAGGAAGTCATCTGATGTCAACCTCCAGCCTCCACCTGTGCACCAGCACAGATGAAACAAGCACACACACACATACACACACACCCCATGTGCTCACATGCACATTCACACACATAATAAGTAATCTAATAGGCTTTCCCAAATATTATTTGGGAAATAGCTTTATTTAAAGATACAATGTTGCAATGAAGACTTATGTAAACACTGAAGCTCCATTATATGAAGACACAAATGTGTTATCTTTGAGTAGGCTTTCAAAGAATAATAAATCATGTTTTTATTTATCTAGTGCCCTGGCGGTTTTCTTATACTCTAAGAGAATGCAAGATAAAATAATAGCAATATTAGAATGAAAAAAAAAAAAAGAAAGAAGAAACTTGTGAATTCTTCATTTGTAAAGAGGAAGAAGAGCAGGTTGTGAAAAGAGAAGCTAAGAGCCCACTAACCCTTTCTGCTTTCAGGCCTGTCAAATTTGAGGAAGAAATGTGTAAGCAGGAAAAGTTGGAAACCAATTCTCTAAACTCCTGATGTAGGCAAACAGAAAGCAAAGGCTTGGTGAAAATTGAGGTTATGAGTTTAAAGACTATAAGTTTCAGTTTTTGTGGGTGTGAGGTACACAAGACCTCAGGACTGCACTTGAAACACTCCACTAATGAGTTATACCAGCGTTCCTAAAGAATATTCTTAAACAGCCAGGCTGTTAGTGGATGCCTGTAAAACCAACACTTGGAAGGTGGAGGCAGGAGGAGTTCAAGTCTAGCCTCAGATAAACAGGGAGTGCCTGGCCAGTCTGGATTACATGAGACTGTCTTAGAAGCCAACCCAACCCTAAAGTAATGTTAAAGATCTGTATCGAGCATCAAATCCACAGAACTGTTTGTATTTGTTGGTCTTTTATGAGCACATGGAAATAAAAGTTAGGAATAAAATAGAAGCTGAATTGTTTTAGAAAATGCAAATTAAGTCCCTTGTGAGAGAAACAAAGCTTTGTGGTTGTCCTATCTTTTTTGAAAAACTGAAACTCCACAGTGGCATCCATGCCAACCCCAACCATACCCTCAGCATGTATAATGGATTTCTGTCTCACTCTCAGACACCCAGTCTGCACCCAGCTTTCCTCAACACTGCTGATACATCCTCAACACAAAGGGTCACACCAGCCTGAAAGAGACCCCAACTTACCATAATTCTAAAAGCTCTACTCTGTTTTTTTTTTTTTAATAAGCCTATGTTCACTTCTTGTCAACTGGTTGCTTGCTCCACCTCTTGACCTATAGTTGACTTGATTTAATCCTATTTACCTATTTACAATATTTAAGCAGAAAGCACTTAAGTTAAAGGTGTGTGCTCAGGCTGAGCCACACCACAACTAAAAACAGGTTTTTCCAGTAAATAACACAATTTGGGGATTCACAATGTGATCAAATATCCTGCAATATCCATCCACATTTACATGAACTACACATAGCATAGACATACGCAGCATACTGAACTGTAACACAGGACAAGGTTCACCTGAGCCATAACCTCAGCTGCTTACAAGGAGCAGGGAACAATGCAAACCTAGATGCAGCTAGGTATGAAGCAGCAGAGAGTGATGGAGGTACATTTCTGTTCTAAAGGCCTCAGCTACTCTGGAATACTCCAGTCCAAAGACAGGCATATGCTTGGGATGAATGTGGCAAAACCTGCTACGGTTAATATAAGACCCTTAGTGGAAGCACTTCTCCTGTGCATACCTGAATGGCCAGTCCCACTGCTCTTGTGCACTGGTAAGTCTTAATTAATTATAGTGAGTGTCATTTGAATGCAAGCATTGTAATACTACAACTATTGATCTGATAACCCAACAGGTACTAAGTGTGTAATGGGCAAGTAAATGGCATATATATTATTGATAGACTGGACAAAGAGATGATTTGTGCCACAGGTAGGACAGAGTAAGTGTGAGATTTCATCATGCTACTCAGAAAGGAGCTGCATTCAAAACTGATGAGTTATTTATGGAGAATTTTCTAGATAATGTTTCTGGTCCAGTTGCCTCTAGGTAGCGCACACCACAGAACGTGGAAACTGCAGGTAAGGATACTAGTACACACAAATTACAGATCATATCTACGTCCCTGGCTTAGTTTATTACATTAAAAAAGCAGCAGCTCATATTTAGGGTATATACAACAATTTATTTATAACGTTAGGGTATAACGTTAATATTGAAGTTGACTATTATATTCATCGAGTTTTATCATTTACTGTCTGTATCTTGGGAGATATTCAATGAGCTTCACATGCTGAAGCATCTCAGCAACTGACAGCACCAGACTTCATCTCCCAAGTGAGGCAAGTCCTGTGACAGCTGACATCTTACTCACTGTGTTGCAGCATGTATGGGGTATGTTAGTGCAACAAGGAGGTAGAGCGTAAGTGAACACCCTAGAGGTGTGGATTTGCCATCCCAATTCCTTCACACTCAATAATGTAAGTGTCCTTAGAGGCATCATCTTCCTCTTCTGATTTCTTCACGGTAAATTTGGCCTGAAAGCAGAACATTCATATGTAAGTATACATGAAGAGGACAGAGGGCAATCTTAGAATCAAAGTTAAGGAGACAGAGGGTTAATATCAAACCCACTGGTTGAAGAAGGTACACACATAAAAATCAAGAGACATGTGAAGAAATTCAGTACTTCTTTTGTCCTAGGACCAAGGTTCTTGCTCACTATTGTGGAGTCTGTCAGGATAGAGAATCAGACTCCACTCCACACCCACTGACTAAGAACAGGGGACATGTGCAGCCAAGTCAAGTGTAGATTCTGAAGCATCATCTGTTGCTGGCAAGAAGGCATCTTTTCTCTTTCTAAAACATGTATCTGAACCATTTACCTGTCAGGTATGACATTATTTGCTCTCATTAAATTTTTCCTGCCAATTTAATTCTCTAAATACATAATTCAGGAAGCTAGCCCTGAAAGGATAGGTAGGGCGGAGGGGTGGTGACTAATACCCTTTACTATTGAGCTTAACACTGGAGTTCTTGCTTATTAGCTAAAGCAACTCTGAAATACGAGATCTCTGACAGCTCTGGAAGTGTCATTTTAAAGGCAAATGTAGATCCTTTAACAAACAATTAAGTCAAAACAACTGAACAGGTTTAAGATTCTGGCAAAGGGATTTCAAGTATGCCTTAATTTTTAGGAGTCTCTAAAATACAATTTGACACCCTTTCTGACCAGCAATGTTTACAAGCTTTCAATTTCCATGTATGTAACAGTGCACCCTCTAGGTGGACATCTAAAAACCACTGTGGAATGACAGACCTGAACACAGCAAGGGAGCCAAACTCCTGTGTAGTTATTTGTCTGCAGTTTCAAATTACAAACATGAAAATATGAAACACAAGAAGGAGATTGGAAATCATTTCAAGTTTATGCTTAGGCCTACTTATGGAGCCTAAAAGATGAGTTTTACACACGAGCTATTTGTACTGAGGCATAGAAAAATAAAGACACTCTGCCACAAGTCACCCAGCAAAGTGCAAGCAAGAGCCAGGTGTGGGTGGTACAGACCTATATGCCCAGCATGCAGGAGGCTGAGGCAGAAAAGTCTTAAGTTTAAAGTCAGCCTAGACTACACTTAGTAAGACCCTTTTTCAAGAACTCCCCTGCCTCCGACCTATACATACAGTTAAATAAGAAACAAGAGTCACAACCCCAATTCGGGAAACTTGCTGTTGTGTACTCTCTTCAAGTAATACGTAAGTGGCTACAAATACACAAAGTACTGTAAAACTGAAGGCTATAATGAATACAACTTGATACCAATTAGCAAGGACACCAATCTATGAGAAGAGAAAATAACTGTAAACACAGCATAAGTAGAAATGAAAATAAGTAAGTGAAGGGGGCAGAAGAGATGGCTAAGCACTTAAGAGCACTGGCTGTTCTTATAGAGCGCCCAGATTCAATCCCAGCACCTACATGGAGGCTCACAATCACCTATAACTCCAGTTCCAGGGGATTAGACATTCACTTTGGGCTTCTCAGGGAACCAGGCACAAATATGATACACAGACATAAATGTAGGCAAACCATTCATACATCTAAGTTTAAAAATAATAGGGGGCCAGAAAGATGGCTCAGCAGTTAAGAGCTCTTCCAGAGATCCTGAGTTCAATCCCCGGAACCACATGGTGGCTAATGGGATCCGATGCCCTCTTCTGGTGAGTCTGAAGAGACCAACAGTATACTCACATACGTAAAATAAATAAATAAATCTTAAAAATAATTACTTTTATAATTTCAAAAAAGGCAGCAACCTCCTAAAACTTGAGTCATAAATCTTACAGAATTAGATTACGAGAATAGAGCAGCCTGCTGCATCTAAGCACTCCATAGTCTGAAGCCAAAGGATTACAAGTTCCACTGATCTACCTAGGAAGTTCAAGGCCAGGCCAAAATATATACTGAGGCCTTAACTATTAAAAATAAACTAAAACCATACAAAAGAATTCCAAACTAAAAAACATGCTCCATTGCCAGAAAAGAAGAAGCTGTGTGTATTAGTAGTAACAAACAGGGAGAAGCCATTTGAGAAGAAAAAGAACAGCGGCTTTACTAGCTAAAGGATATACTTTTTATATTTACTATGACAAGATTAATATTAATTTCACAGTGAAATTATGATTATATTATTATTATTATATTATTATTTTAGACAAGAGTACTAAAGAAAAGATAGACACATGAGCTCACACAATATTAAAGCAGAACATCTTTCACTGATGCTCAGGACCTCTGGCTTCCTGGGGTGCTCAAAGCCCAGGCTGGCAGCACGAAGCACAGGCGTCAAAGCACCTACTCTCTGTTCACTCTACTCGCCCAGTGTGTCACAGAGGAGACAGGAGACAGATGCTGAGGCAGCTGAGAGCCTGCCACACAGGGAGCCCATGAGCAGCGCCAACTGTGATGACTGCTGGGTTTCCCAGTCAGTCTCTCAACACAATACTCACCTTTGCTAGCTGTTCAGCAAAATGTATAGCAGTCTGCGTGTGAAGTGTGACTGGGCCTGTTTTTATTCTGGAAATTCCATTGGCTAAAGCCATGAAAATAATCAGCTATCAAACAAAAACAAAGAAGAAAAATCTCACAAATATGCTAATATTCAGATTTACAAATTCTACAACTGCCCACTGGAAAATGCTTCTAGAATTCAAAATAGCTTTTAAAAGAAATTTATTTTTTAAAATTTATATTTTAAAAGAAATTTTATTTTAAAAGAAATTTAAAGAATAATTTTTATTTTCTTTATATTTCTATAAGTTTTACACAATGACAGAGATTATGTGTTAACCAGTGTCTGTGGCTTGGTATAATGCTTAACCAAACTGATTTTCATTTCTTTGCTTTTGTTTTTTTTTTTAAGACAGTTTCTCTGTGTATTCCTCGCTGTCCTGGACTCAATTTGTAGACCAGGCTGGCCTTTAACTCACAGAGATCTGCCTGCCTCTGCTTCCCAAGTGCTGGGATTAAAGGTATGTGTCATCATGCCTGGCCTATAAGACTGACTTTTAACAATTTATGTTTCACAATAAAATAAGAGAGCTGCTCACTGATACACTTAATTAGACCAAATATTTCTGCAAGCTGCTGTATGTGACAAGCTTTTATACTCTTCTAAAACTCAACTTTAAAGGTAAATGGAGGCTATAGAATTCCTGGGAACATGAACTTAGGAAGAAGAAAATGACCAAACACAAGGAAAACTGTCCCCAGAAAATGGTCAGGAATACTGAAGAGTCCTCCTCTTCCTCTCCCCTCTCTTCTTGGTTTTGAGGACCAACCATAAGACTCCACCCACATAGGCGAGAAGAGCCCCACCACTGAGCCAGCAGGAGACTGTGAAGGTAGAGTGTGAGACCTTCTCTCAACAGAATAGGGGTCCAAATGTTCAACAGCACTTCCCATTTCTGTGTGTGTGTGTGTGTGTGTGTGTGTGTGTGTCTGTGTGTGTGTGTGTGTGTGTGTCTGTGTGTGTGTGTGTGTGTGTGTGTGTCTGTGTGTGTGTCTGTGTGTGTCTGTGTGTGTGTGTGTGTGTGTCTGTGTGTGTGTGTCTGTGTGTGTGTGTGTGTGTCTGTGTGTGTGTGTGTGTGTCTGTGTGTGTGTGTGTGTGTGTCTGTGTGTGTGTCTGTGTGTGTGTGTGTGTGTGTGTCTGTGTGTGTGTGTGTGTGTGTCTGTGTGTGTGTCTGTGTGTGTGTGTGTGTGTGTGTGTGTGTGTGTGTGTGTGTGTTGTCAAGACTGGGAATACCTTGCATTGAGACCAAGAAAGAAAATGAGAGAGACTAATGTGTCTGGATACTCGACCGGCACAATTAAAGAAATTTGTATGCAACATAATTATGTTCAAATCCGGCAGGGGAAAGGTTTTGATCCTCAAAGTGTCATTACCTGATCCTGTAGATACTCGTCCACAGTGCCGCCATGTCTGAGATTTGCCAACAGCATCTCAGCAGCTTCGATTCCAACCTTGTCTGCATTCACACCTAAAACAGGAATAATAATAAATATAAGAATAAATTACTCCCACGTCACCAAGTTTAACTGAACTGAAAAAGGTGACACATACTTAAAATCCCAGCCTATAACACGACTGTTCCAAGTGCAAGGCCAGCCTGAGCTACAGAGTGAAATTCTGTCTCAGAAAACAAACAAGCAAAAAGTTTAATTGATATATCCCAATTAGCACAGATATAACATTATTTTCAGGCTTCTGGACTTAACCAATGCACTTTTCAGGAAGGATCTCAATGTTATTTAATCTTTGAAACTTGAGAAATGGCAACGTGTCAAAGTAAAAGTGGAGAAAAATCGGTCACTTGGTACCCGCTTAAGAAATACTAACTATGGAGCCAGTGAGATGGTTCAGTGGGTAAAGGCACCTGATGCCAAGTCTGATGATCCAAGTTCAATTCCCAGGAAACGAAGTGAAAAGAGAGAGCTGACTTCTAAACCCTGTCCTCTGAACTCAACATGCTCCCTGGCATTTATTTCTCAATACCATTCATGGGCTGGAGATGTGGCTCAATGCATGAACACCTGCCTTGCACATGTGAGGCTCTACCTTACCCAGAACTATGAAAAACAGGTAGAAAAACAAAACAAAACATAGAGTTTAGAGATTGATACAGGCAAGAACACTGGCTGCTCTTCCAGAGGACCCAGGTTCAATATCTAGCATCCACATGAGAGCCCACAACTGTCTGTAGTTGTAGTTCCAGGAGAATGAGCATGTTTTTCTGCTTTCCTCAGGTACCAGGCACAAACATGCTACACAGAAATACATGTAGGCAAAACACTCATACATAATTTAATTTTTAAAATTAATTATAGAGCCAGTTTATAACAAAGTCATAACCCAAAGCTATACCTCAGTTTTCAATTTAAAACTTGTGATTTACACAAGTTAGAATTGGTCACCGACAATTCAATTGGAAGTGAAAAATTTTCAGTATCTTCTTAAAATGTAACAGGAGACATTCTCATATCAACTATTTAAAGTTCAGTCCCTTTCACTACGAAACCCAGAATTTAGGGAAGCTGATGCAGAAGGCTTAAATCTGAAGTCAGCTTGGGCTTCAGAGCAAGACACCATTTCACAAAACAACAAATCTCAAATAAAAATATCTGAACAGGTTCTAGCTCACTTTACATCATGTACCTGTTCTTCTATCTCCTGCCTTTCCACACATCCTAACACTTCAGTAGAAGGATGAATATAAAATAAGACTGGTGGAAGTACAGAAAGTCAAACTCTCCAATATTCTTTAAAAGAAACCCTTGCTACAAACAAGATGTCTTAAAAACTCAAAATAAGGCTAATTTGTTTGTATTCTATATCTTTATATTTACTGGACCTGATCAAGTACACGTACACACACACACACACACACACACACACACACACACCCTTGAGAAAACTGTCCTGAGTCTTACTCTCAGAAATCATCTTTGTAAGGTTCCTCCTAAAAATGTTCACAGGAAAGCCCTGAGCATGAGAAAACCAGACAAACCCAAACATCGATAGATTCTGTTAAGCAAAGTGTCCTGAACTTTCCAAATGCCAGTATCTTCAGATTTAAAAAGAAAAGGCAAGCAGAGGATTCTGTACTAAAGAAAGACTAAGCTGGGCATGGTGGTGCATGCCTGCAATCCCAGCACATGGAAAGCTAAGACAAGAGGATTGCTAGGCTGAGCTATACAGCAACTACCAAGCCAACCAGGACTGACCTTGTCTGAAGAAAAGCGAACAGACTAAAGTAGAGTAAGACTCAGTAACCGTGACAGCCCAAAGCTATGTGAACATAAGTACATTTTGTTTCTAAACAACTTGTTTAAGTTAATGTGTGGCTCTGTCTGTAACAAACTCTTTAGGTATAAGGCCGGCACTGTGAATCTGTGTATCAGGAAATGCCTGCTGCAGTACTCGTGGTGGAGACATGTTCCCACAGCTGAACACTGCACTGCTTCAGAAAGGAACATAGCTGCAGCTCATGGCTGGGGCCTAGCAGAGGGTGTTCAAATGACTGCTTGATGTCTAGAAATTTCTAAAATATAGAGCTGAAAAAAATGAAAAATTCACTGACTCTAAAATATAATCAGTTGACTCTATCTTTTAAATATGTCAGTCATCATTCTCGACAGTCTATACTAAAAAGATAAAGATTTTTTTCACTGATAATGGTATTTAAAGACCCCTTTCCTTCATGTATACCTCTTTTGCCAAGTGATGATCCAGCAAACAAGCAGCCAGTAGATGTCTCAGCAACAATGCTACATAAGAGGGAAAAAGTGTAATTACTCACACTGCAATATTCTAAATGTCATGTAAATACAACATAAGAAACCAGTTACTCTTAAATAAGTAAACTTACATCTATACTGCAATAATGAAATGCCTCCACAGACTATTATAAAATCACCAACAATCTCATGGGGCAGGAGGATTCCTCTGGGCAAAGTTCAGGAGACTCTAAACTACTCACATAAAGAGAATGCCACCACCCTCATCCACAAGTTATTCTGTCATTAGCACTAGTTACAGACACAGGGTAAAAGGGACTTTACACAGACTTTAGTTCTGTTCTATTTTGTTTTGTTTTTAAGGTAGTATTACGGCAAAGAAGGCAAGTACTTTATACTTTGTCAATTTCTAAATGAAATGTCTGAAATCTAAATGTCCACAAAATACTGTATTTCTACACTTTAAAAGTGTAGAAGAATTTGAAGAAATTCTTTTGAAGATTTTGTTTTGTTTTGGGTTCTCTGTTGGTTAGCCTTGGTTGTCCTGTGTACACTGCATACACTAGCCTGACCTCAAACTCACAGAGATCCATCTGCCTCTGCCCGTGCTCTTAGCCACTGAACCATCTTTCCAGCCCTATAAAAATAAATCTTAAAAAAAAAAAATTATGAAGCGAGTGGTGGCACATGGCTTTGGCGCCCGCTGCCAGAGAGTGGCCGTGCCCTCCTCTCTGAGTTCGAATCCCGCTGTCTATCCCGTGTGACTCTCTCGCCGAGTCTCATGGGGAAAAAAAAGGTTTAAAAAAAAAATTATGCTCACTACAATAGTTCCTCAGTACTCATGGGGAGTTCATTCCAGGATCTACACAAGAATACCGAAATCCAAGGGTGTTTAAGTTGTGTAGGAAGCCGTGGTCAGCGGTGATATATGCGCCATTCCAAGATGGCGCGGGCATCGTGTCCTCCACAAGTAAACAAGTAACTGCGCAGGTGCAAAAAGGCAAAAGCGTGCCAAAAGTCACTACCCATCCCGGGGCATAATATGGGGTGATGAGTGAACAGCCAATCAGAAGTGAACACGTCACTCTAGGGTGTATTTAAGCTGTGCCTCTCTTTCTGTCTTTGCCCCTTTCACGTTCTTCACTTCTGCTGATACAAGATTAAACCCTCGCTGTGGTAACTACCTGAATACTGTCTCATGTGTCCTTGTTCGCGGGCGGAGGGGACATGGGAGGCGCGCGGAACAAAGTTGTTTATTTAAATGGTAACATATCAGTGCTGGAGAGATGGGTCAGTGGTTAAGAGCACTGACTGCTCTTCCAGAGGTCCTGAGATCAATTCCCAGCAACCACATGGTGGCTCACAACCATGGAACCCAATGCCCTCTTCTGTTGTGTCTGAGGACAGTGTTAGTGTATTCATATAAAATAAATAAATAAATCTTTTTAAAAATGCTAGCATATCAATTAGCTCACATTTGTGATTCCAACACTTGGGAGGGAAAGACCACGACTGCTGAAAATCTGACGCCAGCCTGGACTACAGAGCAGGACCCTGTCTCCACAGACAATACATGCTAGGTGTGTGGCAGGCACATGCCTGTGCTCCCAGGAAGAAAGCAGGAAGATCATGTGTCCAAGGAGACCCTTGGCTACACAGACAGCAAGGTCAAGGTCAGGCTAAACTACAGGAGACCTTGTTTCAAAAATCAAAAACAAAAGAGAAATGATGTAACAAGGGTACCAAACTCATAAGCAGTATATGTACACTTTATAATAGCTGTCACGGCCTACTGTTTAAGGAATGACAGGAGGAAAAAAATGCCTGTAGGCATTTAGAATAAACTTTTTTCCCTTAATACTTTTACCTGGAGTTGCTTGAAATGTAAACTTGGAACCACCAAAGTTAAAGGCCTACAAACACAAGGATCTACAAAACATATGGGGGAGGGGCCAGTGGTTTTTTTTTTTTTTTTTTTGGTTGGTTGTTTTTTGAGGGTTTTTTTTTTTTTTTTTTTTTTTTTTTTTTTAATTTTTTTTTAAAGGCAGTATATTAATAGACAGTCCTAGCTGTCTTAAAGCTTGCTATGCAAACTGTGTCTAGGCTGCCCTCAAATTTGTCATCCTCCTGCCCCAGTCTCTTGAGTTTGGGAAGTACGACCAGATAACACCAAGTCAGAATGATCACAGTGATTCATTGAGCTGTTGTTTGAGACAGGAATGTCCTTACACACTGTAGAACTCTAAACTGAGGGAATGCCCTACAACTCTTTGATGAGGACAATGACTTTAGGGTCTCAACTATCTCCACGCCTGTGCTCACATGATTCCACTCCCATTGCCGAAGGCTTGGTCCCTGGCCTCCTGCACAGGCTGGATGCTGACGTACAGATCCCGGATCTCCTTCCTGATGCACCGCACAGCCGCGGCCGCCATATCTTTTGCTACCTATTTTGGCAAATCAGAAAAGGAGAACAAATTTGTCACTGGTTATTTGGACTACCAGTCCCTCAAAAGTATATAACATAGTTAACTTTTACACGTACCATTTTTACACTTCTAGAGAGAACACTAACTTCCAAAAAACATTTAAATGAATAGACATTCAAATCAGGGTCTGGAGTGACAGCTCAGAAGCTCCGAGCACTTGTTGCTCTTTCAGAGGAGCTGGATCAAGTTACCAACACCCACATGGTGGCTAACAACTATCTCTTAACTCCAGTTTCAGAGGATTTGACATCCTCTCCTGACCTCTACAGGCCAGGCACACATGTGGTGTACATATATACATGCAGGCAAAACTCATGCACATAAAATAAATTGGGGGCTGTAGCAATGGCTCAGCAGTTATGAACACTGGCTACTCTTCCAGAGAACCCACATTCGATCCCAAGCACCCACATCCCAAGCAGCTCACCATCTGTAACTCCAATCCCAAGGGACCCAACACCTTCTGGCCGCAGAAGCCACTGCATATACATGGAGCACAGATATATGTGCAGGCAAAATACCCGTACACATAAAATAAAACAATACAAAATCAAAAAACAAAACAAATAAGTAGATGGCTCAGGGATTAAGAGCTTTGACCACTCTTTCAGAGGACCAGGGTTCAACTCCCAATACCCTACCCACATGGCAGCTCACAACCATCTGTAACTCAAGTTCCAGGAGATCTGAGACACATGTGCAGGCCAAACACCAATGCACATAAAATAAATATATATAAAAATCTTAAAAATAGATAAATTACATTTTTTTAATTAATTAAAAAACAAAAGCTTTGTGTCAGGCAGAATGGGGTACAGCTCTAATCTCAGCATTTGGAAGATGGAAACAAGTAAAACTCTGAATTTGAGGTACATGGTGAGTTCCAAGCCAGCCAAGTAAGACTGTGTCTCAAACAAAATGAACAAAATAAATACGTTTCTTGGGCCATCTTGGTTGAGATGGCTCAGTGGGTAAAGGCGCCTGCTGCCAGGCCGGCTCACATGATGGAGAGAGAGAAATGGCTCCTGTAGGCTGACCTCTTTTGCCTCTATGAACACACTATGACATGTGCCCCAGCCCCTACTTCCACATGTGCACCATGGAATGTAGCCTAATCCCTACCCGCACAAAATAAATACATTTTTTAAAAAAAGATTTTCAGGCTGGGCATGCAGCTTAGATGGTAGTGTGTTTGACTAGCATGCATAAATTCTGGGGTTTACTGGGTCTGTGAATTCAAGGCCACCATCAGTTATATCAGAGCTATGTAAATCTCTATTCTGAAAAAAAAACTAAAAACATTTTGCAGACAGAGAAATAGGAGCACTGAAAGGTCAAGACCATCTGGTCTACCCAGGAAGATTCAGAAAGCCTGGGCTATTCATGCCACCCTGTTTTAAAACAACAAAAATCTCAAAAGAAAGAAAAATAAAACCTCAAATTGTCTGAGGCTCTTATTTTGAAAGGAAAAAAAAAAGGAGTTCTCTCAAAATCATCAAGGTGTCCCTACACTTCTAAAAGCACTATGACAACTTACTTTTAGTGGCAAAACACCAGCAACAAAAGCTCTCCCATAAATCTTAGTCACAGAGCCTCGATCAGTCAGATTTATTGGGTCCAACCGTTTAACTGGGGACATCTGGACAACCACTTCACCGCCCCCTTTTGGGTAATAGCCCCTAGGAAAAGTAGAACAAATACATACTCCATAACTGAGGACATGACAAAGTAAAGCCTAAGAATCCATTATAGCAACAGGAATGAGACCAAAAGTTACATGTGAGTACTGAAATTATGGCCAGACTATAGCTCAGAGGTATGCACATGTGACGCCCCGAGTTCAATCCACAGCACCCAAAGAAATCATCCTCCCAATGACACGAGACTATCAGGTGCTCAATGGCTCCAGCACAGTGGCTACTGCCTGAGATAAGGCAGAACACTGTCCTCTCCACAGCAGCTTCTATTCAAAGTGCTGTCTGGGAAGTTCTGTCAACACTGACTCTGCTAAGTTTCTACTTTCTAGGCCTAAAACAGCAGCTGGCACATGACAGACACTCAGATTAATACTGAGGAATAGCTAAGCAGATGAGCAGTAATAACACTGTAACTGTCCTATTCAATTATTGCAGATGCTGAGAACTGCTGTGCTTCTATCCATCCCTGAGAATCTCTACCTGGTAAGGAGATGGTGAAGTTTACAATCTACTTGGATTATAAGTATGGCTGGTTGCACAGAGGTTCCAGCAGATGAACAAGAGTGAATGCTTTCATCAACAGTCCAAGTAAGAAATCATTATTTTCTATTTTAAAATATGATTTCAAATTTTTATGTGAGCAGGGGATAAATAACATAAATTCAAAGGTGCAAAGTAGTTGAAGACAGCAGACAACCAGGTTAGACTGTGACAGTGTGAACGTAGGAGGGAAGATGAAACTGGACAGGAAACCTGGGGCACTGCGACCATAACGCACTAAGCTCCCTTACTCGTTACTGTACTGCACAGGATGGTCTTACAGAGACATCCCTAAAGGCTGGGCTTTCTTAGGAAGTCAATTCTGACTTCACTGTGGTGCAGTCTCTTTTTGAACCCAGAATGCCTAGTGCAGTTAGCTGTTCACACACAGTGATCCCTTCGCCTATTCAGAGGCATGGATAACATTAGCTATGAAGATCTCCATGTAGAAATTCCCATCAAAGTATTTCTGCCAAGAAACAAATGAACACCACCGGTGGCTGGCAAGGTCCTATAGCACTACAGTTTATGTCTAAGCCACAAAGTACAATTATTTTCTTTAAGAAATATATCACAAAACACAATGCATTAAGAGTATCCGAGTAACAGTTCTCTCAATCTACCTTTTGCACTATTTTTGGAGCATGTAATAAATGGAAAAGGTTAAGGGCTGGAGATGTAACTCAGTGGCAGGAGCTGGCCTGGTTTGCACAGCCCTGTGTTGGATCTACAGCACTGCCGTCAGAAGGGAGGATTGGATGCTGAAGACCTGAGTAACTTACCTCGCTTTAATGTCACAATTAAATGTGAAACCAAACTTCTCAGCAATTGGCTTGAAAACCTGAAAAAGTCAGTTGTTCTTTTAGCCAGCAGTATGCACAGATTCACCAAGTTCAATTACTAAATGCAAACCGCTAGGCAGTGAGCTAATCAGCAGGTGCTGCAGATACACAGAACAACAAAGACTGACACCAACTCTATCGTTCAAACAAAAAAATCTGTTACATAGCTACACGTTTAACGTTTACTTAAACGGGACTGTGCAAGTCTATGTAATAAGAAACAGCAGCTCCACACACCTGACCCTAGGAATGACTGTACGTCAGCCCTCCCTGACCCGATCAACACCGTGTACACTAAAAGACTTAGGAGGCTGCTGGTGAACAGCCTTCCATCCTGCAATCTCAATTTCTCAATACTACTGAACTTTTACTAGATATACAGTGCTTTACCATAGCTTTTTTCTCAGTTCATGTTGGAAACATGTTTTCATGACATCCTAGTTCCTCCCAAGCAGTATTTAAATGACATGACACTGAAGCAGAGTTCACTGAATTATCCTCTAAGGCAGTGCTTCTCAGCCTTCCTAATGCTGTGACCCTTTCATATAGTCCCTCATGTTGTGGTGACCCCCCAACCATAAAATTATTTAGTTGCTACTTCATAACTATAATTCTGCTACTATTATGAATAGTAAGTATCTGATATGCAGGCCATCTAATATTCAACCCCCTAAAGGGGCTGAGACCCACCGCTCTAAGGCCTCATGCCTGTGTATGTCATACAATGATAATTATAGTTTAAATAAGGCTATACTCAATTATTTTTAACATTCATCCTTCACTGTACTTCACTGTACCTTATATATTAAGTTGATGTAATATATGGCTAGTTGTATGTCAATTTGACACGAGCTAGTATCATCAGAGAGGAAATGCCTCCGTGAGATCCAGCTGTAAGACATTTTCTCAATTAATGATCAATTGAGCAGGGCAGGTCCAGCCTATTCTGGCTGGTGCCGTCCCCGGGAGGGTGGACCTGGGTTTTATAAGACATCAGGCTGCCAAGCCACGAGAAGGAAGCAAACCAGTAAGCAGTACCCTCCATGGCTTCTGCATCAGCTCCAGGATCCTACCCTGCTTGAGTTCCTGTCCTGACTTCCGTTACTGATGAACAGCAATGTGGGAGTATAAGCTGAATAAACCCTTTTCTCCCCAAATTGCTTTTTGGTCATGGTGTTTTCCTCAAAGCAACAGAAATCCAAAGAAATCTTTTTCTTTATTTCTTTTTTTTTTTTCCCTTCAAGACAGGGTTTCTCTGTGTAGCCCTGGCTATCTTGGAACTTGCTCTGTAGATCAGGCTGGCCTTAAACTCAGAGATCCACCTGCCTTTGCCTCCCGAGTGCTGGGATTGAAAAGGTATGCCACTGTCACCTGGCTACAGTGGCTTCATTACACGTCTCCGCACACTGACCAAAGATGATGGCCCCCATCAGAATGGCAGGATCTCAGAAGATGGTGTTTAAGCCTAAAGCCTTGAAAACACATGACACCTATGGAGACTTTTACTCAGTTCCCCAGGCTAGCACTATGTGTGTTGGAAGAATAGACAGCACTAAATGTTTGTGGTTTTGCTTTTTTTTTCAAACATAGGAGTGGTGATGTCACCCAGGGCAGAGCAGTTGCCTAACATTTGTAAAGCCTTGGTGCCCCGACCCCTCAAACATTTCAGAACTCAATTGGGGGTGGGCTGTTAAAGCACAGAGGCCACCTACATCTAGTGCTGGGTAAGATGCAGAAGAAAAGGAGCTCTCATGGGGTAAGAAAAGGACAGGGCTGAAAACATTTCCGTAGTCTCTAGTGAATTTGTTCAAAACTGACAAATGATGGAGACATCGCAAGTGGCTTCAAACTCATGCTCACCACAGAGTAAAACCACTCGGCCTTTACTGGAGACACAGTCTCAAAATGTAACTGGAAAACAAAACAAAACAAACACAAACAAAAACCGGATCCCAGAGCTGGCACTGGAGACTGGTCGGCAGCTTGCTTGCCTGCCGTGCACGAGTCTTGTGCTCACACTGCATACACTGGCCTTGGTGGTGCACGCTTTTAACTCTAGCACTCTGAAGGTGGAAGCAGGGGGATTACAAGTCCAAGCTCATCCTCTGTCCATATCAAATTTAAGGCCAGCTTGGGATACATAAGACCCTGTCTCAAAAGAGGAAAGCCTTACCAAATTCTAAAGCACACACACACATATATACACAAAAATTCTTAAAACTATATTTAAAGGAGTAAATTTAGTTGTAAAGAACTATGCCACAATAAACCTGGAAAAAATTAATAAAGATTAAATATCCTTGCCTGAAACTGCTCAGAACCAGAAGTGCTTCTGACTTGTTCAGAGTCTGTAGTACTTGCACAAACACTCGGGATGCAAACACGAAATTGACTTGTGTTTCACACGTTATACACAAAACCTGCACGCCACCTTACAGTGACCAAGCACATCACATGGAGTCAGGTGGGACATGTCCTACTTGTAGCATCAGGTTGGTACTCAAATAGTTTTGAATTTTATAGTGTTTTTAAGAATTGTATTATTTGAGTGTGTGTGTGGGCAGGTATGTGTGCCACTACATTTGTGTGATGGTCAAGAGGACATTTTCAGGAGTTAGTTCTGGCCTTTCTTATCTTCTGGATGCTGAACTTGGGTCATCAGGTGGGTACAGAAAATGCTGACTCAATGAGCCATGTCACTGGCTCAAATTCTGGCACATTTAGTATTTCAGACGAGAGATACTCAACCTGTACCAGTTTTCTTCCCTATAGACATGCCAATACTAAAATAAAAACAGGTAATTTATAAGATAAATTATAGAATTTACATAATTGTACTTTTAGGTCCTTAAAAAAATTAGCTGAACACTCTCTTAATTTATAATGCAAACCCTAAAGTAAACCTAATCAGTTCCCTGTCCTACAAAAGACCTAGGACGCATGTGAACAGGACGTCTGTGCAGATGCTGCAGACACTTAAACAGAGACCACAGTGCTCTTACCATCATGGTGTAGTCAATCTGTGGGGCCATTTCCGCATTAGTGCCGCCTTTCAGACGGAGCTCTGACGGGGAAGCCGCAAACAGGACACAGGGCATTGAAACCTGCATCAAGAGGCACACACTCCTAAGGAAAAGGCAGAACAGCTTCACTGGACTGTCATTTGAGTCTCAGAACAGCTGTATTTGTTACTGCACGCCAGTGTGACTTGAAGCTCAGACAACAGAAAAATTCGAAAACACTTCAGAGTCTAAAGGGTAAAATCCTGACTCTTACAGAAGTATTTCAAAGTAGAAAGACAAAAGCAAACTGGGCTGAGGTAATAAGTCAATGGTAAATGCTTCAGCCTCTCATTTGTAAGGCCTTGGTTGAGTACCCAACATCACCAAAAAATTACATCAAATTAAAAATAAAAAACGTGGCTGGGAAGTGGTGGTGCATGCCTTTCACTCCAGCACCTGGGAGGCAGGTGGATCTGAGTTTGAGACCAACCTGATGTACATTGTGAGTTACAGGACAGTCAAGGCTACACAGAGAAACCCTGTCTTGAAAACCAAACCGAACTAAAACAAACAAACAAAAAATTAAAACCTTCAAACTTTTTCTCAAAGTAGTCTTGAAAGCAGCAGTTTATGTAAATGCATTCAGAACAGCCAGGATTAGAAATACCCACCCGCTCGTGCCTGGGCTGTTACTGTCACCATGCACATGGCACTATTCAAGTATCAAGTCACAGCACTGTTCCTCCCATCACAGAATTCATGTGACTAGAAACACAATGTTTAAAAGGAGTTTTCTTCTTATAGTCAACGTGAAGAATCACAAAACTTAGTCACAGTATTTGGTCAAATTTTTAAAATGATTTGCCCTTCTTCAAAATGAAACCAATCAATTAAAGTTAATCACAAAGGTTGTCCCCTGACCTTCACACACTCCAAAGTATGTTTATACATGCGTGTGTGTGTGTGTGTGTGTGTGTGTGTGTGCGTGTGTGTATATGCACAGAAGCATGCACATGCACACCCACACAAATACAATAAATAATTTTTTTTTAAATCAGGAGGCATAGCATGTGGTAGTGACAGGGAAGCAGAGGCAGGGGGACCTCTGTGGGTTCAAGGTCAGCCTGGTCTACAGAGTGAGTTCCATTAGACTGCAGTTTTAAAGGGAACTAGAAATAGCATCTACAATCAAAAGAAATTCCTTAACATTATATAACAGTTACAGGTGTACTAAACTACAAAGTCTCTATTTCTATCCGTTTGTCCATGATATTAATAATTCTATTCATCTTTTACTTGAAAGATCATTTTAAAAATCTCTAATCCTGATGAGCAGTTTCATCAATTTTCTAAATATTCATTGACATGCAGCATTAGAAAAGAAAATACAGAAGATGTAATATATTCTCCTAGGAAGTGGAGTCTGGGAACAAACAGAGATGCTTAGCTTCCTTAAAGCCACAGTTTGTAACTCCTGAGCAACTGGTCATGTTCTTCTAACACAACATTTAGAGAGTGTATGTTGTCCTGGGTAAAATTAGATTCTGAACACAGTAACAAAAATCTAACCTTTAGAAGAATAAGGAACCACAGAACCAGGCACGGGACAGAACTCCCAGTACTGAAATCACAGCTAGGGATAGAATGGACTAAGTGTGATAAATACTAAAATGGGCTTCCCTGCTTGGACTCTACTACTGTAATCTCCTACGTGGAATTGGACTATCAACTTCAAACTTAAGTCTCTCCTTGCTAATATATTAGGAGGCAAGGCTGGAGAAACCACTCACCCAGTCGCATGTGCCGCAGGCCTAATGACCTGAGTTCAATTCCTGTGACCAAGATGGTAGAAGGACAGAACTGATTCTTACAGGTTGTTCCAACTGACACACATACATTCCAAAGCATGCATGTTCATACATGTGCACTATACACACAAATACAAATAAATAAATGAATTTCTTTAAAATTAGGAGGCACAGCCAGGTGGTGGTGCTACACACCTTTAATCTCAGCACTCGGGAGACAGAAGGGGAATGTCTGTGGGTTCAATGCTAGCCTGGTCTACAGATCGAGTTCCAGGGTTACACAGTAAAACCTTGTTTGGGGAAGGAGGGATTAGGAGGCAAAAGACTTATTTTCTAATATCAGTTCTTACCCTAATGCCAAGACAGTGGATAAATCACTTCACACCATTGAGGTTTGACTTTCTAATTTACAACATAGAAGATTTGGAATAAATGCTTTCTCTTACAGCATCAAATTTTGTGACTGTTTTAGTTAATTTTTAGAAAGATAACTATGACTTTTTCTTCTCTTCTTTTGTATAAAATAACAATGTGCTAATGACACCTCAAATTCTTTTCCTTGCCTTAGGAATATTCTCACTTGATAGATCTTACTTTAAGCCCAATCATAGGTGCCTTTGCAGAGAAGTCTACTTATACCATACATCAGAGATATGTGTTATTAAACATCTTCCCAAAATAACCATAATTCATTTAAAGTTATTTCTAAACTGACAAAATGTTTATAGTAAAATGTCTTACTCTGTCAAATGCTTATGACAGAAAATTACACTTAAAAAAAAAAAAAGGTTACTTTAACCATTGAACTGATCATGGGGTTCCCAATGGAGAAGTTAGAGAGAAGACTGAAGGAGCTGAAGGGGTTTTTGGCCCCATGAGGAGAGCAACAATACCAACTAACCAGAGCTCCCAGGGTCTAAACCACCAGCCTGGGAGCACAGAGGGAGGGACCCATGGCTCCAGCTGTATATGCAGGGGAGGATGGACTTGGTGGACATAGGTAGGAAAGGAAGTCCTTGGTCCTGTGAAGGCTGGATGCCCCAGTGTGGGGGAATTCAAGGGTGGGGAGGTGGGAGGGTGGGGGCACATTCTTATAGGAATGAAGCAGGAGGAGGGGGGAATGGGATAGGGGATTTCTGGGTGTCGGGGGTGGGGGAAATGGGGAAAGGGAATAACATCTGAAATGTAAATAAAATATCCAATAAAAAAATTAATCTAAAAAATAAAAGTTACTTTAAGAAGCAATCAGGGGCTGGGGATGAGCCTCAGTGGCAACATACTTGACCAGAATTCTTGAGGCAGTGGGCTAGCACTCTAGTGCCAGGGGCAAAATAAGGAAGCAACCAGGCAAACAGCTCACAAAAGCAACCAAATGCTGATTCCTCTCCACACTCTGTCATTGTGGGATCGTATGAGGGGTTCTGAGAAATTTGTTAAGATATCCATTTCCCAAGAGGCTGGGTGTGTTTTGCTGGAGTTTATTACTCTTGTTTTGTTTGTTTTCTGGTAGTGGGAATTGGACCCAGCAACTTTACACTGATCAAGCACTGTAGCACTGAACTAGGCTCCAGCTCCGCTTCTCTAGGGGAGAGGGGTAATCAGGAGATCTGAAATTTTTAGACTAAGCATTTTCCCTGCACAGCTGGAGATTAAACCCCAGGGCCTCAGACACACAAGGCAAGCCTCCGACACTTTCTTACATAGGTATTTACTAAGACAATAAGGGAAAACCAGGTATACTGACGCATATGCCTGTAATCTCGGCACCTGGCGGGGGAGTAGGGGGGCTGGAACAGAAGGAGGATGAGTTCAGCATCAGTGTGCATTTATAGAGACCTTGTCTTAAAAACAAAAGACAATCTGGAAATAATAACAGCTACAACTAAACAGGTAGGATTATGATTTACACTTTAAAAGGGAGAAAACTCAATCTCAAGAGATCCCAAGAGCGTTCCCAGGAAGCCAATGAACCTACATCTGAATCAGGTCTGAATGGAAGATTAAGTGAGACATACCCTGCTGTCTTGGTGTCTGCTGTATGGACTCCACCTCTGATCTTCTCCGGTGTAAAGGTTATCTCTGTTGAGCCGATTTCTGCTCCCTCCAGATGCCCGCCACACAAATCACGAACCATTTCCAGTCCAGATAAATGCTGAGGCCTTCAGGTCATAATACTACATCAAAACGTGTGGGATCAGACTGCCTATACCCCACTCTATGACACGGCTACAGAAGCAAAGGCCAGAAAGCAAGTGTGATATTTTCAACGGAAGAACTTCGTCTGGGGTTTTTAATGCACTTGGACTTGCACTTGGGCTCACAGCTTACAGGCAACTTCTTAAAGGTTTCAAGACAGGTTATTTAGGCTACAGTGGTGAACTGTTTGTTACAAGTTATACATGTGTGTGGGGGGGAAGGTAAACCAGAGGCTGGAGAAATGGCTCAGTAGGTAAGAGCACTGACTGCCCTTCCAGAGGACTAGGGTTCAGTTCCCAGCACCCACACAGCAGCTCACAACTATCTGTGATTCCTGTTCCAGGGGATCAGACACCCTCATACAGACATATATGCAGGCAAAACACCAATGTTCATAAAATATAAATAAATAAGGTAGTCTAAAATTACCTAAAAGCCACCAGTCTTGCTTGAATTTCACTCAATAACCAATCCGTGACACCTGTACAGCCTGAATTATGTAGGCCTCATCCCCTAAATTCCCATGTTGAGGCCTCAACCCACACAAAATGTGATCAATTAACTTAAAGGGAGGCTATTAGGGTGTGCAGTAATACAATTTGACTGCTATTCTTGTGAAAAGAATGCGTGAGATTAGAGGGATAGAGACGTAGTTCAGTGGGTAGCGGGCACGCACAGTATGGAGGAGGCCTTAGGTTTCATCTCCAAAACCACATAAACTGGGCATGGTGGCACACAGCTGTAATTCTAGCATCTGAGAGGTGGAGCCAGGAGAATCAAAAATTCAAGGCTGTTCTCCCTAGCTAAGGAGTTCGGGATTACCCCGGACTATATGATATCTTGCAATAATAACAAAATCAACAACAAACCTACCAGTGGCAAGAGGCATGGACAAACTATCCTGTTTCAAAGCGTCCTAAGGACAACTTGCGGCCTGCCCTATGGATAAAAAAGGAGGGCAAAGGCTGCACTCTGAATGCTGCCCGGGGCTTCCTCCGCCCCACAACCCGGGTTCCGATCTTGAGATTTCCCCTACCCAAGCTCCCCGCCTGCCCGCGGTACCTGAGGCCGGGCGTGCTACGGCCCGCGCGGATCTTCTGCACGCGCAAGGGGAGGCCCAGGAGGCAGCTCAGGGCGGTGGAAACCCTGAGGATCTGGCCGCCCTGCAGAGCACCGGTGTGTAGGAATCAGAGAGGTTGAAGGGAGGCCCCGCCGCCACAGCTCGACCCGGCCCCACGCAGCCCCACACTCACCCCTTCCATGATACCGCCGTCCACCTCAACCCGCTGCCCCTCCATTATGGGAGCCCCTGAGCCCGGCCGGCAGCGACCGCGTCCCTGCTGCAAAGGGAAAAAGACGAGACGCCGGCAAGCCCGCAGCCTGACACTGCGCTTCCGGGCCGAGCTCGCCGGAAAAAGAAAGAACTAGAGCCTCCCGGGAAACTGTTGCTATGGGAACGTATTTCTCACTGGACAAGGCCCGCCGCTGTACGCATGCGCCCTACCCAGCGCTCAAAGAGCCTGCGCGGACGTTGTCGGTATTCTACCGAAACTAGCAGGGAACAGGGCTAACCACAAGGGGGTGACAGGGTAAACCTTCAGGCTCCAGAAGCTCTTTTCCTGCCACAGGTACATTCAGTTATCCCTCAGGCTGATGTTTTATCTTCCCATTCATGTGTAGCTCTGCTTTCTCCAGCATCCTCGGGTACCTCAAAGACTGAGAAATGAGTCTGAATTGTGTGATGAAACATCACTATCGCCTAATCTCGATTCTGTACTAACACAATATTTTGGAAGCACACAGATTACTTAAACCAATCTGGAACGAGCCCCAAGACACTAATCAGGGAAGTGCTCATAGTTGAGAGTTGGAATGGTATCTAACGGTTGTATGGTTATTGGAAATGTTAACCGTCAGAGCCTGGCCTCTGGCAGCCTTTTAGAAAGTCAGTTCAGCCAACACCTCTCAGTAGCCAATCCAAGAAATAAGTATTAATACAGAAAAAAAGAGATCTGTTAAGTATGGACTAACTAAGTCCCATTGGAAAGAGAAAGAAATAAAGCAAGTCTATCTTCAGGATCCTGATGTAAAGCTTGGGTTTAAGTAGAGGGCAATAGTAATACAAAAGTAAGCGGTCCTAACCTAGGTGTGGTCCGGGCCAAAACTGACCTGTCATTGACTCAGTCTTTTCTGCAAAGTGGTCTAGCAGTTTTCAGAACTATAAAATCTCTTCCTGGAAGACACACTTGTCCTCTGGCTGGCTCAGGAACCCCAGCTTTTCCCTTTCCTAGCATGAGACTCAGAGAAACTTTATTGTCTTGTGATCTGCTAACCGAAGGGAGACGCACAAGCCCCTTATAGTATACAGAAAATGAATTGGAGGCCTGAGAGCCTAAAAAAGGAGATGCCAGTGATGTAATTTTATAGGCGGGAAATAATGAGACATTAGAATATAAATGTTGTACTTTTAAAATTATTTTTATGTATATGGGCATATTGTCTACACATACATTTATGCACAGGCCACAGAGGACTGAAGAGGGTGTCGAATTCCCTGTGACTGGAATTACAGAGGATTGTGAGCCACCAAGTAGGTGTTGAGAATCTGACCCGGGTCCTATGGAAGAGCAGCCATCTTCCCTGTAGTACCTTGATTATCATACGTATTAGATTCTTATTGCACAAATATAGCACCCTCTGAAGAAAGCTTATCCTTTTTGCTTTTACTCATCACAGTGCTGGAGACTGATGTTGCTGTTCGATGCATGCTAAATCAACATTGTATCAAACAGCGGCCCCAGCTTATGCTCTCTAATGCTGAACTCCTGCTGTTACTTTGGTGGTAGAAGGAAGTGGACACAATATATGTAGACACTAGCAGAAAAAGCTGTAGGTAATATTGTAACCGGCATTGCAGGAGTAAATATAGGCTACAAAGACACTCAGAACTGGGATTTTTCCCAGGAATTCTTCTCAGGTTGGAAGAAAGAAAGAAGAAAATGTGTCTTCACAAAAGTAGTTGTCTAAAGTTTCAAAAGCAGTATTATTTACCATAATCCCAAAGCAGAAATAATACCTATGTCATTAAAAAAAATTAACAACAAAAACCAACAAGATCACTGAAGTTAAAACTTTCAGGTCATTGTGTATATGAGAACTAGAAATTGTCAAACCAAAGAATAGCAGAGAATCTCACTGCCCAGCTGAGAATGAACTTTCCTAATAATGAAATGTGGAATGAAGGAAGCCGGGCAGTGGTGGCGCACGCCTTTAATCCCAGCACTTGGGAGGCAGAGGCAGGTGGATTTCAGAGTTCGAGGCCAGCCTGGTCTACAGAGTGAGTGAGTTCCAGGATAGCCAGGGCTACACAGAGAAACCCTGTCTTGAAAAACAAACAACAGCAAAAAAAAAAAAAAAAAAAAAAAAAGCATGAAGGAAGCATTTGAAAAATCAATACCCAGGGTTGGTGTGGGTAGCACATTCCTTTGATCAACAAAGGCAGATAGATCTCCAAGACCTTGGAGTACATACCAGTTCCAGGCCAGAACTACACACGAGACTGTAGGGGGGTGGGGTGGGAAGAACCAATAAACAGGTGAAACCCATTCAACTTTATTAATAATTAAGAAACTTTAACACCATAATACTACTGAATAGGTAAATACTTTTAAGACGGTCAAATGAGAAACAAAGAATATTCCCACTCTCCACTGTTAGTTTCTCTAACAGCCCTGCAAAGTTGTTTTGTACAATGACATTGCAAAGCAATCTAACATCATCTAAGTTAAAATTGAAGATAATCATTATCTGTCAATTCCATTTGGTGGTTCAGGGCTGTAATCCCAGATTCTAAGCAGGCTGGAGGAATAGAAGCATAATCATAACTTCAAGGCCACCCAGACAGCTTATTGAGATTCTGGCTCAAAATAAAACAGTAGATAGAGAAGCAGAAAGCTGGGAACGAGGCTCAGTCATGGTAGAGGGCTTGCTTAGCTTGCCTAAGGCTCTAGGTTCATTTTACAGTATCTGTCTCTGTCTGTCTCTCTCCCTGTCTTCCTCCTTGGGTCCCTCCCTTTTTTTCTCTGGGTCCTTTCCTTCCTCTTAGTCTTACTAACCAAAACACAGTTGGCTAGTCAAGACTTGCATCACTTGGCACTAGTATTGATACCCCATTCAGATCTAGTGAATAGGTTCCAAAACATAGTTACAAAGATAAGAACACAATCAGATATGGAAACAGGATCTGAGTAAGATGATAAACTAGTTGTTTCCTGAAAATAAGATAGAATTAAGAGAACCCCTAAAGGAAGAAAGTTACATAGTATCTGTCACGAGCTGATTATCCACTTGTTAGGAACAACTGCTGTCTCTCATTATACAAGCAGGAACATAGACGATTATCAAGTCTATTCAATATGCCTATAAAAAGTTTAAGGGGAAAAGTTTTTAAAACTCAAGTTCTTTTGATTATTGCAATTTTGGGGGTGGTGTTGAGCCAGAGTTTCTCTAACAGCCCTGCCTATACTGGAATTCACTTGTTTGACCTGGCTGGCTTCAAATTCACAAAGATCCACCTTCCTCTGGGATCAAAGCCTTTTGTCACCACATCTGGCTATTGCGGATTTTTCTGATTAAGGCAATGATTTCTGTTTACTGCCTACAATAGATGAATGTGTGTTACACAGACTGGCAAAAATAGTGCATCTGTGTAAAGTTAAACAGCTTGTGAAAACCCTGACTGACCGACCTTCCAGTGCGGAGGGTTTCTCTCACCCCCTGCTTTTTTCTGTTTTGTTTCATTCTCTCTAATGCCTTAGATACTGTTGCAGATTTTTATTCTAAGAGGCAAGAACAATTGAATTTATTGGACATATACACAATGTATACATTTATATACCACCTATTAAAGAAAGTTCTAGTTCCCTCTCTCTCATTCTGTGCCTCTTGCTTTGCTTTGTTGTTGTTGTTGTTGTTTTTCTGCTCTGTTTTTTAAGAATGGGTCTCACAAAGCTCAGGGTGACAGGCCTTTAATTCCCAATGAGATATCTCTGCCTGCCCTAACCACATGCACTCTCGAAGTGCTGGGTTTCTGATGTTTCCTTTATCAGTTCCACTAGAGCTCAATCTGACCTTTCTTCAAGGGGCAAAGTAATTCAGGATTATAAGTTTGTGACCCGTTTCTTAAATGGGCCTGCTGCATCTGACATTCTCTAAGACTCAAAGACAAAGTGGTAACATGTTTATTTTAGATGTGAGAAATCAGTTTCGACAGTCTCAAGGACACTACATGGGAGGAGAAATTCCTAATCATGAAAAAGTGTTCCTGTATGATTCACAAATTGTGCTTCAGAACCTTGCTACAAAATATAGAAATGTCCTATTTTTCTGCCCTTACTGTAGTTACAGCAGACACCAGAAAAAGTTTGCTACTGACCCCTCAGGTCTTCAATTAGTGCCCCTCCTTGTGTGCCCTTAAAATATTCCTTTAAAAAAAAAAAAACCTTATTTATGTATGTGTGGGTGCAACTCTGTGTATGTATGTATGGCACATGCATGCAGGTGCTCCAAGATGGCCAGAAGAGGGCGTCGGATCCCTTAAAACTAGAGTTGTAAGTTGTTATGAGCTACATGATTTGAGTGGTGGAGACTGAACCCATGTCTCTGCAGCTCCTAAACATGATTTCTCTCCATTATCTGAACTAAAAAGATTGATTGATGGTGCGTGTGTACTTAACACCCCAAAACCCGGTTTTGTAAGCTGCCATCCCTCTCAACTTTTACCTTCTCCCTCCTTCAATCCTTTTACACCTCTTGGGGTGTGTGTGTGGGGGGGGGTGAGGTGTGTGTGTGTGTGTGTGTGTGTGTGTGTGTGTACCTTCTCCCTCCTTCAATCCTTTTACACCTCTCGGTGTGTGTGTGGGGGTGTGGGGTGTGTGTGTGTGTGTGTGTGTGTGTGTCTGTGTGTCTGTGTGTCTGTGTTTTTCAGTCGGCCCCGCCCCGCGCCCTGGTTGGCTGCCCGGTGGGAGGCTCGTTCCTTCCCTCCTATTGGCCGCTCAGGGAGGTGCGTCTCGCGTCTTGAGATTGGTCGCCTGGGTCTCTCCCAGCTGTGCGCTGCTGGCTATTTCCGGAGTAAGATGGCTGCAGCGCGTGTGCTGAGAAGCTGGAGCCGGAACTCTGTCAGACTGGTAAGCAGGATTGGATGGGTCTAAAGTTGGGAAGGAGTGATTTTGTAGATGTTATCCGAAGTGGTGTGTTTGCTTTCTTCTTCGAGTGCCTCGCGTCCTGTGAGCAAGTGATGGAAGGATGCATGCAAATCAGAAGGACAGAGAAGGTGGCGCTCCAGTGAAGCTGGGAACTCACTCCTTTCTCGTCCCCCGGCGCGATTCTCTGGCGATTAGCTTTGGGCAACTAGCTTTCCTCCCAGCGGCACCCACATCCTGGTCTTTCACCTGCTTAACTTTGCTTGAGTACTTTCTAGATATCAGGCATTGTGATGGGCACTGCAGACACAGAGATATGTTCCCACTGCCTGCCATACGCCGGCACTATTAACCTGACCTCAGGCAATTTTCAGTGTGGAGGAAGAGAAAAGCCTCTAGCTTGGGATCCACGCGGGCTGCACTTCTCTCCTTGGTCCACACTACATGTTGTTCCAACTTTTTATCATTGATTTACCACCCCCATTTCCAGTTCCCCCACGCTCACAGATTTTTAGCAACAACCGTGGATGTATCCCATTAAGTATCCTGTTTCTTCCTAATTACATAATTTCTTGAATACAGACGTTACCCATTTCCCTAGATATTCCTTTAGTGGTGACCTCCTGATCTCTCAAAACCCTTTCCCAGCCTGCTGTGTGTATTGGGCACTGGGCATATTACTATAACACAGCCAGCCATCATCTCTTTCCTCCTGAGATTGCCCATAATCCTGAGATTGTAACCTAGTAAAGAACAGGGGATAGGGAGGCAAGGAAAGACAGAAAGCCACGGCTTTAGAGAGAAGTGCTGTTATGAAACAATTGCTCAGAGCTACTGTGACACCTGGGGTGGACACCTGTGGAGCAGTGGGGCAAAAGTTAGGAATTTCTGGGGGGTAGTTAGTGTAAGGAGACTGTAAAGAAGTAGGAACTAGGCAGCAGAAGAGTACCCTTGTCAGCAGCACCTTACTAGGTATTATGGGCAGTTCTTCTGAGAGCTCTCCCTCTTGGCTTCTGAGAAACTAGCTTACCAATATTCCTCTTCTGATGTCCTTCAGCTGCTTCATCCCACCGCCCTCTTTTTCTTTTCAGCTTCTAAATACCGCACAAAGACTTCCATCAACAGTGCTCCCGTGAGCTCTCCACAGACCTGAAAACTTCCTATGACCTTTTCCATCTTTTGATGTGTGTGGATACACAGACACAATGGTGTGACGCAATGGTGTGACAGTTGCCCACAGTGTTTAGTACAGTAGTACAGTGACACGCTGGGCAGGCTTGTAGTATAAGAACTAGCACATAGCTTAGGTGGGCGATAAGTTAAGCCATTTGGTTTGTGTAAGCATAAGATAAGCACATAGACTAAATCATCTAATAGTGAATGGATTTCACACAGGCCTGTCATTAAGTGATATGTGACTACTAAAAAAAAAAGCCCTGGCTTTGGCCCTCTGTGCTTTTCCAACTTCCTGCATTATCTCTCCCATACCTTTGCATATAGTCGCCAACTGTTCTAATGGTTCCCTGGCATTCTCTGGTCTTCCAAATAAATAGGTCATATATTCTGCTGTCCAAGAGATCCCCCATTGCACAATTTTTTCAATCGCATGTAACACAAATCCAGTAAATGAACAGGACACCCTCTATGCATATAGACTACAGGTGATGTGCGTGACTGTCACTATTATCAGGGCAGACATTTCATCAGTTCAGTTGACCTTTCCCATACGGCCATAGGGGAGCTGCAACAACTCACTGGGAGGACTGAGGAAGGGATACTACCAGGCTGACATAAACAGTTAGAACACTGTTACATAGCTGCTACTAGCACAGGGGAGTTGGAAAAGCTAGCCTTTAGCCATCTTCCAGTGTTCCATAATGCCTCAGGGACGCAGACTCTGGGGTCCAGGATAGACCCCTTAAACCTGTTTGTCTTGACTCCAGCTTCCAAGTCTGAAGAAATCTAGCTACTATTTATGGCCTCACTATTAATTACAGATGTCTTAGTCTTTCCTAACTGGGCCTCTTGCCTTTGATCTGCCTCTTTTGTAATTCGTTTTCCATAGGCCTGCCATAATGATCTTATAAAATGAGGCACACATTAGATCATGCTATGTTCTTGTTTAAGAGTAATCTTTTTTAAAATGTCCCCAAGCCATGTGAAAATTATCATCTGGCTTCTCCAACCTCTGAAGTATCATTCTTTATTGAAAACCTGTTTATTCTACACATTATCTATTACCCACTTTGATTTCCCTTTCCACATCCTTAATTGTTCCTCTTTCATGCATCCATTGTTCAGTTTGACATATGAGACAGCATTCTGCGTCTGCCTTTGAGAATATAGTTTATTTCACTTAACTGCATGATCGCCAGTACCATACCTTTATCTTGAAAATAATTTGGTTTTTTGTATTATTATTTTAGCCACTTTGCTGGGCACTGATTATAGGCATCAATGAAAAAAAAAGATTAGAGTAAAAGTAACACACACACACACACACACACACACCCCTACACCCCTCACTCCAGCCCCAGCTCTGACAGTGCCCCCACTTGCTGCACAGAGAACTCTACAAAACAATTCCCAGATTCCACACTGTGCTCTCTTGATTGCAGACCTTTGCGCATGTATTTCTTCTGCCTCAGTGACTCTTGCCTCATCTGCAGCCCTGCTCTTCTCCTGGGTTACTCCCACTGCAGCTAACTCTCTCCAGCCAGGCTCCCTTAGAACACCCCACTGTGGGTGTGTTAATGGCATGAGTGCTTCCGTTTATCTCTCACTCTGCTGAACATTACATGTGGGCAGGAATCACCTGTGTTCCCTTCTGTATGTAACCACAGCGCTATATACACTGTGAGTGCCCATAAATGTTTGTTGAATGACTCAGAAAAAGAAGTTTTGTTTTCCTTTTTCTGTTTGTTCAGTTTTTGTTTTTGAGATAGTTTCTTTATATAACCCTGGTTGTCTTGGAACTCCCTTTGTAGACTAGGTTGACCTTGAACTCACAGAAATCTGCCTGCCTCTGCCTTCAAGTCCCAGGATTAAAAGAAGCCACCACCACCTGCCTTTTGCTTTTAACTAGTATATTATGAGGGTGGGAGACATGCCTTCTCTGGTTTAAAATTTTATTTTTCCTCCTTTCTGTTGTCTTTTAATCTCTTTACTTTTGCTAATTTTTTAAATCTCTCCTCTCTTTCTTGTCAAAGCAATCCAGGTGCTTTTCCTTACACAATACCCATTGTCACTCAGCTGCCCTTTCTCAGTCCCTGTTGACTAGGTCATTCAAGAACCCCTGTTTCTGTGTCAACTACAATCCTGCCTTGGCCTCTTTCTTTCCCTATAGTAACCTATCCTATGAGCTAATAGCAGACTGTTTCCTCATCCTGTCTCTATGTGACCCCATCCTCCAATGCGTATCTTCCCGCTCCTTACCCCACCATTCAGATACCCACCAGCCACCACTGTGAGTATCCTACTGTCCTTGACAGATCCGACCACACCAAATCAGGCTACTCACTGCTCCTGCAGCCTTGCTGATCAAATTCCTGTTGCAGTTTTTGTGTTTACATCATTCCCTGTGCCTTAGAAGTGTCCAATCTGGCTGGGCAGTGGTGGCGAAAGCCTTTAATCCCAGCACTTGGGAGGCAGAGGCAGGCAGATTTCTGAGTTCGAGGTCAGCCTGGTCTACAGAGTGAGTTCCAGGACAGCCAGGGCTACACAGAGAAACCCTGTCTTGAAAAACCAAAAAAAAAAAAAAAAAAAAAAAAAAGTGTCCATCTGCTCCTTGCTATTCATGCTTGGTGTACAAGGCCCAATTTAAATCTCCAAGGTCATGCTAACCCTCCTCCTACATAAATGCCTACTACTTAATGCCTTCCCTCCCCCCCCAACTACTTTTTTGGCCTATAATTTCTTACTATAAATAATAAGAGCACACATAACCATGCTTAAGAAAGAATTGTTTCTCCTAGATTATAGCTCGGAAAGAAAGGATTCTTTCTCTTGGCAGTGTGATGTGTCAGGAAGAACCTGGGTTTTGAAGTCAAGTTTACTTGGCTTCAGAGCTTAATTTTGCCACTTAATCACAGTGTGACCTGGAACAAATAACCTCTCCTCTGTCAACTTCTCATGTAAGGGTAATCATGTATATCTTCCAGGGGATAATGTGAGCTGGAGACCAGGGAATGTATATGAAAGCTTCAAGCACCTTGTACATGGTCCGCAAGCAGTTGGTGCATTTTTAATTGGGTAGTTTGCAACCCCCCTCCCCAATCTATTAGTGATTCCTTAGTAAGAGTTGTGTTATTGAAGGGAGAACCTTCTGTAGGTTAATTTTCTTCAAAAGTTTTAAAGCGTGAAATACATTATTTAAATCATAATTTTCATTAAGAGTCTCTACATTTTATATCTGAAGAAGCAGAGGTCATTACTTCTTTTTTTGTTGACCAAGAGCCAGGGTTGAAAATGTTGAAGGAGAAGGAAGGGCAAACAAAACAGGGTGTGTAGAGAAGAGAGTCCTGTCAATCTCCAATCAGCTTTAAGTTGTCAACTTAAATGACGCAAGGTTTTGTGGCTCCTAAATGTTACTCGTAATATAAATTAAATATAGACATTAGAGCCTGGTGAGATGGCTCATGGGAAAAGGCATTCATACGAATTGAATGTAGGCATTAGAGCCTGGTGAGTTGGCTCATGGGGAAAGGCACCTGCTGCACTGGTCTGAGGACCTGAGTTTCATCATTGGAACCCATGTCAGAAGCTGGATCTGATCATGCACATTTGTAATCCCAGCAATCCTATGGCCAAGTGAGAGGCAGAGACAGGAAAATGGCCCAGAAACTTGCTGGGGAGCTAGCCTGGGATATGCAGCTAGGCAGAAACAACAGGAGAGACCCTGCCTTAAAACAAAATGGAAGGAGAGAACTGACTCCCAAGAGTTATTCTCTGCCCTCCACATATATGCACTCACATTACACACTCCACAGATATGTACACACAGAGACATACAGACACAATAGTAAAACAAAAAATGTAAGTATAGGTATTATAAAAGTGAGTTACCAGGTGGACATGGGAGGCTGCCTGCAATCACATGTGGGAGGCAGAAACAGGAAATCTCCAGAGCAAGATGGCTAGCCACACTAACTGAAATGGTGAGCTCTGGGTTCAGTGGGGGTCTCTGCTAAAGTATGTACGATGGGCTGCCATTGAGAAGATCGTCAGTGTCAACCACAGGCCTTCATATGCACATGCACACATAATTATGAGAACATGCAAACAGAGGTAAGAGATGATTTAGGATGAGCTCTTTAAAGACAAGATACATATTTTTTTTTTGGGGGGGGGGGTTCGAGACAGGGTTTCTCTGTGTAGCCCTGGCTGTCCTAGAACTCACTCTGTAGACCAGGCTGGCCTCGAACTCAGAAATCCGCCTGCCTCTGCCACCCAAGTGCTGGGATCAAAGGCGTGCGCCACCACCGCCCAGCAAGATACATAATTTAAGAAAGGAACCCTCAATTTTTCTTTGCCTTCAGAAATCAGAAAACACTGCCACTCAAGAATTTGAATATAGGAGTGGAGAGATGGCTCGACAGTTAAGAGCACTTACTGCTCTTGAAGAGGACCTGAGTTCAATTCCCAGCACCCACACAGTAGCTCACAATCATCCTTAATTCCAGTTCCAGGGAATCCAACTCCCTCTTCTGTCCTCTACAGGTACCAGGCATACATGTGGGACACATACATGTATGCAGGCAAAACATTAATACACATAAAATAAATATTTTTTTAAATTAAGAGCTTAAGTATATTCTGTAGTCAGACTTTAATTTTATAATAGTTGCTTTTAGAAAAAAAGAACAAAATCCTTATTTATAAAAACATATTAAATATGACTTGTAAAATTAAGTGTGTTGGCATGAGCCTATAGTCCCAGTTGTCTGAGAGACTGAGACAGGAAGACCACTTAAGCAACAGTGTTCAAGACTAACCTGAGCAGCATAGGGAGACCTGTTGCCATACCCCAAATAACTAGTGTACACAACTACTGTGATGTTCTCTAGGAAAACGTAACTGGTATATAAGTAAAGTTTTAAATACTTACCAGGATTCTCAGAAACAAAGAGGCTAGAAATCATGGTCGTTGATGTTTAAAAGGTATAGTTATTGAATATTAATAACACTGAAAGGATAACTGTAAGAATAAATTATAAAGACACTTGGGTTTTGATATATAAAGTTGAGTGTATTTGGGCCTAATATGTTTTGACTCATACTAAGGCATTTTAAAAAATAGTTAACAGAGTCATCTATAAATTAATATAATGAAACCAGTGAGAGGGCTGAAAAGCAGTTCCGTAGTTCAGAGCACTGGCTGTTTTTCCAGAGTGCTGGGTTTCAGTTCCCAGCACCCACATCACAGCTCACAACTATCTGTAACTATGCAACAACCTCTTTTGGCTTCTCTGGATAACAGGCACACACACAGTACACATGCATACATGTAGAGAAACACTCATACACATACTATAAAAAATTAATATCTCTTAAAAAGAAAGAAAACCATTTGGGCATGCCAAGAAACCATGGATTCAGTATTCCCCCCCCCCCCCCCAGGACAGAGGAAAAATAAATGTGGAAAAACAAAACTTTAGGACTTAATATATGTTTTTCATTATCTTCAATGCTCTTGGTCACTGTGGATGGAGTTTTTTGTTGGTGGTGGTTGTTTCTGAAGTCCTGGGGATGAGCTCAGGAGCCATGCATGTTAGCCGGCTGCTTTGCACTGAGCTACATCTGCAGTCTCAGGTTTCCTTCATAACATTATCTCAGAAAGTCGAACAACCTGAGCATGTCTACCCACTGACGTGGAAGGGACTTAAGACAGTGGTTTTAGACATGCAAACTTATGTGACTCTGGGAGTAATGTGACTTGAGCCTATGGTTTCTCTATGGTAGAGTTTGAGACGGGCAGTGGTGGCGCACGCCTTTAATCCCAGCACTTGGGGGGGGTGGGGGGGCAGGCAGAGGCAGGCAGATTTCTGGGTTCGAGACCAACCTGGTCTACAGAGTGAAAAAGAGTTTGAGTTCTTTGATTACTGGAACAGACATAATTTAGAAAGTAATTAGATTAGTTTCATCAGCTGTGATTGTGCCTGCTGCTGAATCTGTATTCATTCCTGCTGTATTCTGGATTTGCCTAGGTAATTCATTACCGGCATGAGCATCAACCTAAAACAGAACTAAACGAATTTCAGTACATACTTAAACAGCCATTAAAATAGTGTACACTTTTATTTGGTGGGGGAGGTCAGTAAACCCTCAGCTTTCTGCATATGGGACACACACTCTTTTCAATAAACTTCACTCCCCACCTCTGAAGATTTATAAATTCTTTTTGTTTTCTTTTCTCTTTGGTAGAGCTATGTTCGTTATTTTCAAACATGTAATAAGGGACGTGTTTTGAAGCCAAAATATGTGTGTTCTGTGGGTTATCCATTGCTCAAGTACAGCCAACCACATCACTCCCTGAGAACAGCAGCCGGTGAGTCAAATAGTGCCCTTATCTTTACGGATTCTTTTTCTCAGTCACTGAAGACTTAACCAAAATAAAACAGTTGACCCTGTATTTCTGGCATTGCTCCTCCCACCTCTACCCATTTCCTATTTCCCATCCCACTCGCATCCACAGTTTCCCATAATGCTGTGTTTTTTACAGTTGAGGCTGGGTTATACCTGGTCATCTGTTGTTTATTCTCTGATTTTCTAGGTACAATCATTAGCACTGATGTGACCTCCTAAGTTAAGGTAAATTTTAACTTAGTAGAATCATGTGTATATTCGTGTGCACAGTCATTCTGTCGGAGAGGTGAAACAATCTGCCGTTAGAGTGGTAATCACCCTGATTGAGTAGCGTTCTGCCAGACTAGAGAGTTCCTGGCTTTAATCCGCTTACCTTTCCCCCAGCTACCCAGCCTCTGTAAGTAACTCAAGGCCTCAAGTATTAGATTTGGCAAAGGCAAAGGTGTAAGAGCTTTTTTCTGCTAGTCTTTTCAGAACCCTGACAAAGACCCTCGACTTCATTATTTACTTACAAATTTGGCAGGTCCAGGGCCTTAGTGTGTGCTGACAGCGAGAAGCAGAAATTCTAGGCAGATCCTGCCCAACTTTCTGTGCTTTTATATGCCACCCTCAATGGTCGCAGACAATGTAAACGTTACATTCAACATGGTTTCTGAAGAGATTTGTACCTATTTATATATGCACACAAATTTTATACTATACATGTGTCTTATCCCTAGCACCACATATACAATATGCATAGTAACTTATTTTGGTAATTGTATGGATGGAACGTGTGTGTTTGTGTTGAAGGATATTTGATTACACCCAAGATTGTGTTGTTTACTGAAAAAACTGTTTCTAGTTGTGGTGTGGCTCAGCCCTTAGCATGCACCTTTAATCCCTCTGGCTGGAATAAGGACACACCCTCAGTACACACCTTTAATGACAAACAATGGAAGTAAGGCTTGTTGGAGGAAGCACCCACAGTTTGAAAGTGATGACTAATTGAGTGGCCAACAAAGTAATGAATCAGAGACAGATTTGATAGAATAGGATCTGCCCGACTCTCTTGAAAAGAGAGAGGAAAAAGAGGCTGCTCAAGAGAGCACCACAGAAAAGAGAGAGAAAGAAAAAAGGGGAAAGGAGGCAGTTTTACAGAGACAAGATACAGAAAGAACAAGCTAGACACAAGTAAAGACAGAACGAGTCAAAGGATGAGAAGGAGCCAGAAGATTAGAACAGATTGCTGAAGTTAGTATGAGGCCAAGCAGAGCCATTCAGGAAAAGCTGAGAGGGAAGCCAGATTCAATCAATGAGTTTGGAGAGGAGTTTGAGTCAGGTGAGTGAACAGCTAGGCACAGGTCAGAAAGAGCAAGAAAGAATGAACTTATTCAGCAGCAAGTCTCAGAGGCTAAAAATACTCTAGGCCTAGATAAGGTTATACAAAAGCTGAAAGCTTCCAGGACTAGGCCTAAGTTAGCAGATAAAGGCAGTAAGCCTTGGAAACAACAATTACTTCTCGAACAAAAGATATTTTTACATGTATGTGTGGTGTGTGTTTCTGTGTATGGTATGTGTGATGCATGTGTGTGGTGTATATGTATGTATATGGGGTGTGTGTGTGTGTGTGTGTTGCGGTGCTAAAGATAAAACCCAAGGCCTCACACATGGAGACAACCCTTCTTCCTCTCAGCTCACTCTGTTCAAGCAAAGACTTCCATTTTCTTTCTTCCTTTTTTTTTTTTTTTTTAAAGGATTTTATTTATTTTATATACATGACAAGTACACTGTAGCTGTCTTCAGACATGCCAGAAGAGGGCATCAGATCCCATTACAGATGGTTCTGAGCCACCATGTGGTTGCTGGGAATTGAACTCAGGACCTCTGGAAGAGAAGTCAATGCTCTTAACTGCTGAGCCATTTCTCCAGCCCCAAGACTTCCATTTTCTAACCCTGATTACTTGGTACTTCCCAGAGAAAGTAGGGACCCTGCAGGAGGGACAGCGACTTCCTGCTTTGTCCTTTAAACACTTCTCATGAACTTTATTTAGGTCTTTGTGTCTATCAATTGCAGGTTATACGGACTCCTGTTTGTTTATTTGTTTTTAAGATAGGAATTTACTGTGTAACTCTGGCTGTCCTGGGACTCATTTCGTTGTGAGCATTTATTAAGAAAGTGTTTGTGCGGGGCACTGCCCTAGGAACACATCAGCACACAAATAAGAGGTCTTTACATTGGTCAGATTAACCAAAGTCGGATATATGTTAAAGTACCTGCTGTCTTGGTCACTCACCATCCTTTAAAGTCTCTCTTACACTGCTTAATGGAGAGAGGAAAGGAAAGCCTTAGAAATAATTTGGCAGAGCGTGATTTGGACATATTAGAAGTGTTTAGGCATGGTAATAGTACATGACTGTAATCCCAGCATCTGGGAGGCAGAGGCAGGCAGATCTCTGAGTTTGAGACCACCCTGGCCTATATATGGAGTTCCGGGGCAGCCAGGGCTACATGACAGAGTGAGGCCCTGTCTCAAAAGATCGAACAACAGTAAGTAGGCCATTTTTTGTACATTGATACTGTTTTGAATGGTCAGGAACTTCTTAGGAGAGACATCTATAACCCTATCAAAGAACATTCATTGGGAAGTTGGAAAACATAAGTTCAGTGCCAGTGGGTATGTGTCTTGGAGTAATTTTTGTAAACCCTTAGTGTCTATGCTTTTTAAAGTTACAAAACGCTGGGGTATTTGTTTTTGGGGTTTTGTTTTTGTTTTTTGGATTGGTTATTTTGGGTTTGGTTGTCTATAAGATGGAACAGTTTCTGCCTCTGCTTGAGAACGTATTCTAATTTTAGAAATAAAAGCATCTATTGCTAATACATATTTAATGAGATCTTTTCCCATTTGTTTTTGAAGTGCTCCAGGGACAGGTTGTTCAGTTCAAACTCTCCGACATCGGAGAAGGGATTCGAGAAGTAACTATTAAGGAATGGTAAGTTAGTCTCAAAGTATTTTTTAAGTCAATGGAAAATTAATTGAATGTACAAAGAGTAAGGCTCAAATTGAGAAGCTTTTTTACTAATATGCTGGTAGCAGAAGTCATTCCACAAATAACTTTCTTTGATGTGATTTATTAGTGATCTCTACTTTTTTGTTTGTTTGTTTGTTTGTTTGGGTTTTTTTTGGTTTTTTGAGACAGGGTTTCTCTGTGTAGTTCTGGCTGTCCTGGAACTCACTCTGTAGACCAGGCTGGCCTCGAACTCAGAAATCCGCCTGCCTCTGCCGCCCAAGTGCTGGGATTACAGGCATGCACCACCACCGCCCAGCCATCTCTACTTTATGTGTGTGTGTTTTGCCTGCATGTATGTCTGTACACTGTGTGCATGCCTGATCCTCTCAGAGGTCAAAATGGGGTACAGAATCCCCTGGAACTGGAGTTACAGATGGCTGTGTGCAACCAGATGGTTGGTGGGAATTGAACCCTGTGCCCTTAATGGCTGAATGGCTGAGCCATCTCTCTAGTCCTTGTTTCTTTCTCTTACAAAAAAAAAAAAAAAAAAAAAAAAACCAAAAAAAATCCTTTAACTGTTTATTCTTTGCTTCAGCTAAAAAAGAGATTGATTTCTAAGAGATGGTAAATTGATATAAAACCAGGGCAGCACAACTATCAGATCCAGTGCCCTGAGCCTGCAAACTAGATGCACCACTGCCTCTGAGTTATGCCCAGCCACCTGGAAGAATCTAATGTGTGAACTCCTACTTTCCTTCCTACTGTTTGAAAGTGATCCTGTCATCTAACTCTCTACTAATCAACCTGGCTTGATCCATGGCACCTGTCACAGTACCTGGCAAGGTAAGCCTTGCCTACAGGCTTACAAGATACATTTACCTGAAAGGCACAAATCAAAAGATTCTCCTGAAATCTTAAAGATTTAGGACTGGAGAAATGACTCAGTGGATGGGAGCATGGGCTGCTCTTTCAAAGGTCCTGAGTTCAGTTCCCAGCGACCACATTTGGCAGCTCACAACTGCATGTAACTTCTTCACCGATGGGGAGAGCTTCTGCCTCTGGCCTCAACAGGAAACCACCCAAGTGCTCTCAGATTTACATGCCCCCCACAATTAAAACAAAAACTTTAAAGAAATACATAATACAGATAGATACATAGATGCATGCTTGTATATGCACATTCATATGTGCGTGCATATGTACACACAGACATACATGCTTGATACAAAAGGCAGACACCCTCTCCATCCTTTTGTTTCTTTTTTTTCTTTCTTTTTATTTATTTTTTTTATTTTTTATTGGATGTTTTATATACATTTCAGATGCCATCCCCTTTCCCCATTTCCCCTCCCTAGAAAACCCCTATCCCATGCCCCCTTTTCCTTTTTGCTTTTATGCAATTTTTAAAAATGTTAATCAAAGGCTTTATAAGTTTGGTAATGCTCAATCAGAAGTGTAACCCAATACCTAACTTAGATATATCAACTATCTTTGACTGGTGGAGACACGTGAACATCTGCCTCCATGTCCCCCCCCCCCCACCTCTTTCTCTCTTAGGGTGTTTTCTATATTTTATTTAGAGATAGCTGAGTGGAGTTAACAGACAACAGTCCAGATTACCTTACATGGATAGTTGGTTTTCAAAACGTCAGAAGTCCACAGAATTGACGTTATAAACATTTCTATATTAACATCCTTTTGTTTCTTGCATCTTCTGGGGAAAGATGCCTCTTGGCACTGAACCTAGTTTTAAAGGTGTTTAGAAATAGCGGTTATGATAACCAATAGATTTCTCCTTCACTGTAGTTCTTTTTTTCCCTTCAGGATAGGATTTTGCACTATAGCCCAAGCTAGCCTCAAACTTGCCATCCTTCTGCCTCAGCCTTCTGTGACCTCAGTGCTGGGTTACTCGTTATGTGCCACTGCTGGAGACTTCAGTACTTTTTAAAGGCCCGGACTGAGGCTGGTGAACGTCACTTCCTCTACTTAGCATTTTCTGCATTGTAAGCAGGGGATGTTAGTAAGCAGCCTTCCTTCCTTACAGGTGGCTTTCCTGGCACTGTGTAACTGTGGTGTGAGCCAAGAAACCAGTTAGCTGCCTCACCTGTGGCTCACCTGTTCTCTGAGGAGCCACTGTCTCTCAACTACTAGCCTTAAAACTTTTAGACTTACTTATTTTACTCAGTGTGTTTGAATATTTTGTCTACATGTATGTGTGTGCACCACACCCCTGGTACCCAGAGCTTATAGAAGGTGATGCCGCTCTCTCTGTGTCCTTATGTAGAGTCAGATAACAGTCATGGCTGTCCCAACTGACAGTGACCGTCCACATGATTGCAGTGTCTTGGAAATGTCTCACACTCCCAAGGACTGTGTACATTTGACTTGTTGATGCTTTACTTCAAGACCAACTCTAGTCTTTCTAGACTAAGAAAGTCTTAACACTTCTTACTTTCTATCTTATTGAATTTTGTACATCTTCATGCGTAGTAAAGGGGTTAAGGCTCTTAGAAGAGGAGATTGTTTTTTTCCTAATGAGAATCTTAAGGCTGGGCTTGGTTTTCCCAGCTACTTTGAAGGGTGAGACTGGAGGATCTCAAGTTTGAGGTAAGCCTGCACTACACAGAGAGAACCTGTCCCCCTCACTCCAAATTAAATAGTTTGTTTTTCTATCTCTTACTTTTGAGATGGGGGCATTCAATACATAGCCTTGGCTGGCCTTGAACTTGTGATCTTCCCGCCTCTGTGTCTGCACACCATGCCTAGCTATAACTTTCCTAAATGACAAGTGTGTCACTTGTTTCTCATGACTTCTTTAGGAATTATTGAGAGCTTTCTTGTGTTTGTTCTCTAACTTAGTATTTACAAATGACTCAAGAAAAAATATATGTATGATGTTATACTTAGAAAATGCTAAAAAAAATAGTGTACCCTATACTTGTAATCCCAGCATTTGGGAGGCTAAGGCAGGAGGATGACTCTGAGTTTGAGGCCAGCCTAAGCTACACCGTGGGACCCTGGAGAAAGAGAGAGCATTATATCCATATAGTTGGATTGCTTAAGCTTGCTTTTTTTTTTTTTTTTTTTTTTTTTTTTTTGAGTTTTAAACTGTAGTGTTTAAACCATATGTATTTTATGTAATTACTGATAAGGTAAGATTTTTGTCTGCCATTTTGTTGATGTTTCATGTGCGTAAGTATTTTTTCCCATCATTATCTCATTTCATGTTAAATAGATACTCCAAGTGTGCTGTTTGAATTCTCCTCTAACTTATCTATCATTACATATAATTATTCTTTATTCCTTCACATGGATCTGAGTTACTGTTCAGGGTTTTTTATTTCAGGCTGACGGATTCTTAGTATTTCTTGAAGGGTGAATGTCAGTCACTAGTTTTATCTGTTTTAGTTCTGGAAAGACATTAATTTTTCCTAAAGATTTAATTTCATTATTTGTGCTGGTCTTTGTTGTGACTCACAGGTGTCATAGCTGCCTAGGACTGTTGGCTGCCTCCCTCCTTAGGAAGCTTTCGTGACCTTCTGGTACCATGAAAGCTAGTCTTCCAGGAGGGTCAGTTCAGGTCAGTTCCAGCTCAGGGGCCTCTGGGCCTATGTATGTGGTGTTTCCACAATAGGGACTCACATTCCACCTCTAGAGGGCAGCCAAGAGCAATAGCTATAGTCTGAGGTGTGGGGAGGCTCTTGGACAGTTCTCAGCAACACCTCAAAAGAGGCCTGGTGTTGGACCTTAGAAGGATCATTGTCAGCCCAAATGTGAAAATTTCATTTAAACTATTTATACACAGATTTATGTATATTACAGTGCTTTATTTTGTGTTTGTGTAGCTAGGTAGTCAATAGTATCATTCCTTGTGGCCTTTTCAGACTTCCTTATTTTTACTGTACGTCTCTCCCACTTTTGTTTTTATTTCCTTCCTACCTCCCTACTTCGTGCCCCTCATCTTTCCAGTTTTCCCCATCAGAAAACTGTGCCCTGCTGTCCTCTTCTCTGTTGCTCCTGCCTCTACTGCCCTGGCAATGGTCCCTTTTTTGCCTTGTGTGTTTCTGTAGTTTTCCAGAATAGGTTCTCACATTTGAAGAGTTGGAGCTTGGAGCCTCAGATCAAGGAGAACATGATGTTTGTCTTCCTGTGTCTGGTTCCCCTTAGTCAGCATAATATTTTCACATTCTACCCACTTACCTGCAAAGTCCATGATTTCATTTTTCTTTGCAGCTGAGTAGTATTCCAGGTGTATGTGGGTCACGTTTCCTTATTTTTTCACCAGCTGAAGGGCGTTTGGGTTGTTTCCATTTCCGGGCGGTTGTGAATACAGCAGCAGTCAGCAGTAACCGAGCTGAGCCAGTATCTGTGAAGTGGGACGTGCGGCTTCTTTGGACAGATGCCAGCAAGTAAGACAGCTGGCTCATATGGTAGATTTATTCTAGCTTTTGAGAATTCTCCACAGATGTGAGATTGCCAGAGTGATCTAACCAGTTTGCCATCCCACCGACAGTGAGGGAAGGTTTCCTTTGCCATCCCACCGATAGTGAGGGAAGGTTTCCTTTGCCATCCCACCGACGGTGAGGGGGGTTCCCCTTGCCCCACACTCCCTCTAATGTCCCTTGTCAATTGTGTTGTTGATCTTCACCACTGTGACTTGGGTAAGATGAGTCCTCAAAGTTGGTTTGATTTATATTTTCCTAATTGCTACGGAAAATGAACATTCTTTTAAAATATTTTTTAGCTTTTTGGTTTTTTCTTTCTTTTAAGAACGCCCTGTTTAGGTCCCAGCCCCATCCCCCACCCCACCCCCCTTTTAATGAGTTTTGTCTTTTTGACTCTTTGTTTTTTGAGTTCTTTATATGTTTGGGATATTAACCTCCGTCAGATGCATAGCTGGCAAAGGCTCTCTCCGCTCTGTGAGCTTCGTCTTCACCAAGCTCACTGCTTCTCGAAGTGTGCAGAAGTCTTATGTCAGTTGTTGGCTTTCCTGCACCTATTTCATGTAAGCTATTACCTGTGTTTTCTTCTGGAAGTTCCAGGTTTAACATTGAGGTCATTATTTCTTAAAATATTCCTTCCTTCCCTCCTTCCTTTCTTTCCTTTCTTTTTCAGACAGGGTCTCACCATGTATCCTGGGCTGACCTCAAACTTATGATCCTCCTGACTCGGCCATCTGTGTGCTGGGCTCACAGGTCTGTGTTACCATGCTCAGCTTCTTGAAGTGTCATTTTGACCCTGTGACCTTTCTTTCCTCCTGAGACTCCAGCATGTGTGTTAGTGTGCTCTATGACATTGTCTCATCCTCAGATTCACTGGTTCTTTCATCTACTAAAGAGAATCCGCTGTTCAGCCCTTCTGGTACCTTTCTATCTTAATCAGTCTTTAACAGCAGAATTTGGTGTCTTTTGTCATGTATCTATTTCGGCCACTTTGTTGCTATTTTCTGTTTTACTAGACATCATTTTCCCCATCTTCCTTCAGTTTTGGAGCATTATCTTTGTTTTTGCAGACTGCAGCTGGACTAGGCAAAAAGAGGATGGTATTCAGGCAAGTGAAAATCACAAAGGATGCCTACTGACGACGTCACCATCGTCCTTATCATAGTTATTTACTTCTAAAATCACTCTTTAAGTCTGATCAGATTCTAATACAGGTTAAATATAATTTATCTGGGTGTTTAGGACCAAACTGCTTCAGATTTTGTATCATAGGTTATAGAATTCTTGCTTAGGCCTCAGCATTTGAGCATCTGAAATCTAAGGTTTTGAGCATCATTGTTGGGACAGAAAAAAACAATTCAGATTTTGTATTTTCTAATTAGGGATGCTCCTTACGTAGTATTATACAACAAGAGGAAATACCACTCAAATATAATGTTTTAAGAACTTATTTAACAGAAATGGAGAGATGATTTGGCAGTTAAGAGCACCGGCTGCTCTTCCAGAGGACCTAGGTTCAATTCCCAGCACCCACATGGCAGCTCACAACTATTTGTAACTCCCCTTCCAGGGGATCTGACATCCTCATACAGGCATACAAACACGCAAAACACCCATGTATATAAAATTAAAAAAAAATAGTTTAGGGGAGCTTGAGAGATAGCACAGGGGTTAAGAGTACTGGCTGCTCTCCCAGATGACCTAGGTTCAATTCCTAGCACCCATATGGCAACTCACAACTGTCTGTAACTCCAGTTCCAGGGGATCTGACACTCACACAGACATACATGCAGGCAAAACACCAGTGCGTATAAAATAAGAATAAATAAATCTCTTTAAAAAAGAACTTGTGTACCTGAATGTGTAATTAAACCTTGAGATAAAGGGTTTAGTTTTTAATTTTATCATTTGTTAGGGGTTTGTCTGAAACTCTGAAAACCTTTTCATCTCTTCTAAAATATTTCTTAGTGCAACATCTGGACGTCAATGTTGAGCTAGATGGCCTGTGATGTGACTTCAAGTGGCATTTACATGAACATGCAAGGATGACTTGAAATCATGACTATTCATGTAAAAGTGTCTGTATCTCTCCCTCCTAGGTATGTAAAAGAAGGAGATACGGTATCTCAGTTTGACAGCATCTGTGAAGTTCAAAGCGACAAGGCCTCTGTCACCATCACCAGCCGTTACGATGGTGTCATTAAGAGGCTCTATTACAATCTAGACGAAATTGCTTATGTGGGGAAACCACTGATAGACATCGAGACAGAAGCTTTAAAGGGTGAGCATGTCTGGCTGCATTCGTTACTGCTTTCCTTTTGTTGCTGAATCCCAATATAAAATAGTCCCTGCCCGCCATGGTGGTACACTTATAATTCCAGACCTTGAGTGGTGGAGTCAGGAGGATTCGGAGTTCGAAGCCAGCTTAGGCTACGTAGCAAGTTTAAACCTATCCCTGGCTACAGAGAAACTCTGTCTCAAATAGGATAATTCTAAGGTATGGAGTCTGGGTTGAGGATTTAGAACAGAAAATTAGGAAAACTGAAAAGATTTTCTGTGTGATCCCTGATTATCTTTCAATCTGATACCACACCAAAAACCTGTACAGTAAGACTTCATTTGTCTGATGTCTGCCTTCTGGAAACTTTGATGTTCAATGAAGCAAGAAGCTCTCTCGGGGACTAATGGTTGAAGTCCAGAACATTGGTCAGTAAGAGCACAAATTGGAGACTAGAAGAGTTAAATCTAACATAGTAGGATAGCGGGTTCAATGTCTCAGATCTGGAATCCTCCCCGGCTTGGCCTCTGTGCAGATGGCCAGTCATGACACATCACAGCAGGATTTTGTATAGGAGCAGGCGTCACCTCTGAGACCTAAGAGTGGAGGGAGAGCTTCAGGGTTGTAGGAGAGCACACCTGTGACCACCTAAGGACAACTCACTGGGCCCCAACCCTTAAAACTTCCATGGTACGTCTCAGTGTTGCAATCCAGAGTTAGTCATAGACCAATAACTGTGGGGGGGGGGGGGCGGCAGGGTATGATCTTGCTCATGTGTGTATGTGAGCGTGCATGTGGAGGTTGATAGCCAATGTCTTCCTCAGTCACTTCCCACCTTATCTGAGGGACTGTGTCTCACTGAACCTGGAGCTCATTAGTTCCGTCCTGCTCACTGGACATTGAGCTCCAGATAGATTTGTTGTCTTTCCCCCCCCCTCCCCTGTCTTCCTCCCCCTGGTGCTGGAGTCATTGACACACACTGCAACACCTGACATTTACTGGGTGCTGAGGAGCCAAACTCAGGTCCTTAGGCTTGTATAACAGGTGCTTTATTGATGCAGCGCTCTGGCCAGCCCAGCCACTAAGCTTTTGAAGAGATGTTTCTGACTGAAGTTGTCTAACCTTGCTTCCAGATTCAGAAGAAGATGTGGTTGAAACTCCTGCTGTGTCCCATGAGGAGCACACTCACCAAGAGATAAAAGGCCAGAAAACACTGGCAACGCCTGCAGTTCGTCGGCTGGCGATGGAAAACAATGTAAGTCTAATTAAAACTGAAGTTTGAGACTACATAGAAAGTATACATTTGTATCAATGGGAAAAAAAAAAAAAAGCTCTCTGTGAAATGGTTTAAGCTGAAATTAATGAAAGTGGTTCCAGGGCTGGAGAGATGGCTCAGCGGTTATGAGCACTGACTGGTCCTCTAGAGGTCCTGAGTTTAATTCCCAGCAACCACATGGTGGCTCAGAACCATCTATAATGGGGTCTGATGCCCTCTACTGGTGTGTCTGAAGAGAGCGACAGCGTATTCACATATATTAAATCAATCAATCAGTCAGTCAGTCAATCAATCAATAAATAACTCTTTTAAAAAAAAAAAAAAAGCCGGGCGGTGGTGGCGCACACCTTTAATCTCAGCACTTGGGAGGCATAAGCAGGCGGATTTCTGAGTTCAAGGCCAGCCTGGTCTACAGAGTGAGTTCCAGGACAGCCAGGGCTACACAGAGAAACCCTGTCTTGAAAAAACAAAAACAAAAAACAAAAAAAGTGGTTCCAATAGTAAAGTGATCATGGCGCAGAAGCACCTGGGAGATGGCCAGACTGTTATAAGCATCTGCTGCTCCCAGAGGACCTGGGTTCTGTTCCCGGGACCATAGTGGGTGGGTGGCTCACAACCACTACCACCAACCCCTGCTCTACTGTACCTGATACCCTCTTCTGATATCTAATAACACTTCGAATATATGTGATATAAATTTACACAATCATTCATACCAATAAAAATGAATCTTAAAAAAAGCACCGGGAAGAAATGGCAGGACAACATGAACTTAGCACTTCATATTACTTGAATAATGTGGTGTCTTTTTCCTTCCCCAGAGCCCAGTAGCAATAGCAGTTAATGTTCCTTAAATATAATATTTCTAAATGCCAATGTCTTGGGGCTGGGGAGATAAAGTGGCTTACGAGGTGAAATGCTTACTGCACAAAGCTGAGCCCCCCCCCCCCCCCACACACACACACAAGAAGCCTGGCATGGTGGTGCGCATGTGTAATTCCAGCATTCGGGACGGAGAGCTTGAAGGAGCCCCAGGGTTCACTGGCTAGCCAGTCTGGTCTCAGTCGGCAAACTTCAGATGTAGTGAGAGACCCCGTCGCAAAAAATAAGCTCTTGAGAAATGACCCCAGAGGTTAGCCTCTGACCTCCACACGCACAGGCTCGGTGTGAACATGTACCCATACTCATATGAACACACACACACACAGGCACACATGTACACACCAGTGTTTTACTCTGGGTCACCTAGAGGCACGTTTAAGAATTTGGACGCCTGTGATTGATTTCTTAAAGCAAAAGTCTATAAAGGGAAGGAGAGGGTGGCAAAGGGGAGACTAAGAATCGGACAGAAATGGACGTAGTAACAAAACTCAACCAAACCACACTGTGCTGAGATGGGAGATTTGTGCTGTCTTTGTCCATCTGTAAGTCACTCAACTTTTCATAACTCCAACAAAATCCTCCCAAATAAACCACCTTCTAAAGAAGAAATGTTTAATTTGGCTCCTAGCTTCCTAGTCTTCAGTCATGACCAGTCAGCCCCTGGGTTCTAGGTGTGTGGTGGAGCAGCACATCATGGTAGGAGTGCCAGGGGAAAAAGCTTGCTCTCCTCAGAGCTGGGAATGAAAAGGTCATCCACAGTGCCCTTTGATGACATACTCATAGAAACTGGAAAATCTCCTCATAGACTCCAACTCAAAGTCTCCATGTTGTCCTAACTCTACCAAATTAAACCAGTCCTTTATTTTATTTATTTTTTATGTTTATGTATGTATGCTTAAAAAAAAAAAAAAAAAGATAGGATCTCATGTGGTCCAAGCTGGCCTCAAAAATCACTGTATAGCCCAGGCTATCCTCATAATCTATTCTTCTACCTCAGTCTTTAGAGTACCGGAATTATAGGCAATCCCCACCGTACTCTGCCAAGCACAAGCCTTGCACACAGACCTTGTAGAACATTCCAGATCCAAACTGTAGCCTATTCTGTGACTGCATGGTGGATAACAGCCCAGACAGCATGGCTTCCTGACACTGACAGGAATTTAGATGCCTCCATTATCCTCACAGATAAGGAGTTATTGTGAAACCTACAGTGGGAAAGTTGCCAGTGCAGTTCCAACAGTGAGGCCAGAGTTTACCAGAGACTGTCCCTCAGAACCATTGGTGCCAGTCACCAGCCTTCCCATCCACTGTCTCAAGCATGTATGTGCCAGGCCCCAGACACAATGGCTCAGATTCTTACAACAGCCCTTCAGCGTGTTTGGATCCTCACTGTTGCTGGTGACAAAGGACAGGGAGGTGTGTTGCCTTGTCTAAACCCAAAGTAAACAGCAGACCTGGGAGACTGGAGTTCTGTGTACACAGCTGAGTTCTTCCCACTCGGCTCAGTGGTGCAGAGTATTTCTGAGAAAAGTAGTTGTTACCATGGGGGAAAACCCCAAAAGTTTGTATTGTGCACATGTGTAATTGGACTGTGGAAATGTTGGTACAGTTCTGCTTATGGGAAGAACACTGTTCAGAGGAGTGCTCTGTGATGCGTTCTGCCTGTGTGCTCAAGGGCAGATGGTCCACAAACTGATTTACACCCCTAGCCCATTTTAGGGGAGAAGTTTGAAATACAGGCTATGTATCTCAGGCTCATCTGGCACTTGCTATTGTAGCCCAGTCTGGCCTTAAATTCACAATCCCCCTGCCTCTGCTTCCTAAATGGTAAGATTATAAGCCTGGGTTACCATAACATCTGGCTTCTCTGTGGCTTTTCTTTACATTCAAATTTTGTTTTTTGTTTTGTTTGTTTTTTAATTTATTCTTCTCTCATTCAATACATGCCTACCACAGTTTCCCCTCCCAGTCCGTGTTATCCCCCAACCCCCCAGCCCAGATTCACTCCTCCTCATTTCCCTTCAGAAAAGTGCAGGCCTCCCAGAGACATCAACCTAGCACAGTGTAACAAAATACCACAAGCCTAGACACAAACCCTCACATCAAGGCTCAGCAAGGCAACCGAGTAGGAGGAAAAGCATCCCTGGAGCAGGGGAAAAGAGTCACAGACACACCCATTCCCACTGTTAGGAGGCCCACAGAAATACCAAGCTTACACCCGTAACATATGAGGAAGGCTAGTGCAGACCATGCGGGCTCCATGATTGCTGCTTCAGTCTCTGAGCTCCTGTGAGCCTTGCTTTGTTGGTTCTGTGAACCGTGTACTCCTGGTGTCCTTGACCCCTCTGGCTCCTACACTTTTTCCTCTCTGTCTTCTGTGGGGTTTCCCTAGTTCCCAGGGGAGGGACCTGGTGGAAATCTCCAATACGGGCTCTCTTTCCACCTAGTGTTTGGCTATGAGTCTCTGCACCCACTCCTATCAACGGCCAGAGGAAGCCTCTCTGATTGCAACAGGGCTGGGCAACTGTCTTAGTCAGAGTTTGTATTCCTGCTCAAACATCATGACCAAGAAGCAAGTTGGGGAGGAAAGGGTTTATTCAGCTTATACTTCCACATTGCTGTTCATCACCAAAGGAAGTCAGGACTGGAACTAAAGCAGGTCAGGAAGAAGGAGCTGATGCAGAGGCCATGGAGGGATGTTACTTACTGGCTTGCTCTCCCTAGCTTGCTCAGCTTGCTTTCTTATAGAACCCAGGACTACCAGCCCAGGGATGCCACCACCCACAATGGACCCTCCCACCCTTAATCACTAATTGAGAAAGTGCTTACAGCTGAATCTCATAGAGGCATTTCCTCAAGGGAGGCTCCTTTCTCTGTGATAACTCCAGCTTGTGTCAAGTTGGCACACAAAACCAGGCAGTACAGCAACCTATCACATTCATATCTTTTAGAAATAAATATATACCAAATACACAAAATAGTGAGTTTCATTAATAAGCAATAAGAATTCTATGAGAAGGACTGTCAGAGATGACTCAATGATGAAGCTCCCTCTTCCAGAAGACCCAGAGTTGATTCACAAAACCCACATGTCAGCCAACAGCTTGCTGTAGCTCTGGTCCTAGGGGATGTGGTACTTTATTTTGACCTCTTTAGGCACCAGACACACACATGGTACATAGCTATACATGCAGACAAGACACACAGGATAAAGAAACAAAACCTTATTTAAGAAAACATTAAGCAGAGCATGGTGGCCCACACCTCAGGAAGCAGAGGCAGGTGAATCTCTGTGAGTTCAAGGCCATCCTAATCTACACAGTAAGTTCCAGACCAGCCAGAACTATTCAGAGAGACCTGTCTTTTGGAGAGAGAAACAAAGAGACAAACAATTATGGGGAGCCTTAGAGACTTGGAGATTTCAGTGGGCAAACGAACAACAGGATGTGTGAAAGTAACAGCCGCTTACACAGAGGTCCTGAGGCTGCATTAGATGATGAGAATGTTCCTCAAGCAAACTTACTGGGAAACCTTTCACCTTTAAATGATTCCACTTCTTTATAATTATTTATCTTTTCTTTTGGTTTTTCAAAACAGGGTTTCCCTGTGTAGCCCTGGCTGTCCTGGAACTCACTCCTTTAGACCAGGCTGGCCTGGAACTCAGAGATCTGCTTGCCTCTGCCTCACAAGTGCTGAGACTAAGCATGTGCCATCGCCGCCCAGCTTTTCTGCTCCATCTTTAGACATTTATGGTAGGTTTATTTTTAACGTTAAAACGTGTTCTGTTTTAGATTAAGCTGAGTGAAGTTGTTGGCTCAGGAAAAGATGGCAGAATACTTAAAGAAGATATCCTCAGCTTTTTGGAAAGGCAGACCGGAGCCATACTGCCTCCCTCACCAAAGTCTGAAGTCACACCACCTCCACCACAGCCCAAAGACAGGACCTTCCCCACTCCAATATCGAAGCCTCCAGTATTCACGGGCAAAGACCGAACGGAGCCTGTAACAGGTAACGGTGATGGCAGAAATATGAAGCAGTGATGATTTGTTTGGGGGAATTACCTCAGGAGATGCATGTTCATCATATGATGTTGTGTAGACCTAGAACTTGATATATAGACCAGGCTGGCTTCATACTCACAGAGATCCTCCTGCCTCTGCCTCCCCAGCGCTGGGATTAAAGGCTTGAACCACCACACCTGACTTTCAGTTCTCACTAACAGAAAATTTCAAATTTATCATGAAATTATAATAATGCAGTAGTACAGTTTTTCTATTTTGTATTAAAAGATAATCTTATCAGAATTATATAAACTGATTGAGTTTCTTCTAGGCTTCCAAAAAGCAATGGTCAAGACCATGTCCGCAGCCCTGAAGATTCCCCACTTTGGGTATTGTGATGAGATCGACCTCACGGAGCTGGTGAAGCTTCGAGAAGAACTGAAGCCTGTTGCTCTGGCTCGTGGAATCAAGCTCTCTTTCATGCCCTTCTTCTTAAAGGTGAGTCTCACTCATGCCGAGCAAGGCCCCAGAGGGACGGTGCCACTTCATTCTGTAAAGATGTAGCAGTTAGAAGGTTTGTGTTTAGATACTACTTTATGCCATTGTCATCACACTTAGAAAAAAAAAAGGTCTAAACCCACCATCTCTTTGTTTCATAGGAATTTACACAATTGAAATGTGTCCTATTTTTATCTGCGTACCTCTGTTTTTAAGATTTATTTTATGTTTGAATTACATTTACCTATTTATTTAGTGTGTGTATGCATGTGCACGAGTGTACATTTGTGTGTGTGTGCCCCAGTGTACTCAATAGAACAACTTGCAGGAGTGTCTTTTCTCCTTCTACCATGTGAGTGAGTACCAGGGATTGAACTCAAGTTGTCTTGCCAGCCCAAGGTTTGTTTGTTTGTTTGTTTTTGAGGCAGAGTTTCACAATCATCCCTGGCTGGCCTGGAACGTAGGATGTAGACTGTTTTCAAACTCAGAGATCAACCTGTGTCTGCCTCCCAACTGCTAGGACTAAAACATATAGCATAATGCCTGGCTGTTTATTTTTTAAGGGTGTGTGTGTGTGTGTGTGTGTGTACATGTATATGTGTGTTCATGTAAGTAAGTGCCCACAGAGGCTAAGAGGGTGTCATGAGATCTCCTGGCACCAGAGTTAACAGGCACTTGTGGGTCATCTAACTTGGGTCCTCTGTAGGAGCGGCTCATGCTCCTAAGCACAGAGCCGTCCCCACTTGAAGCCAGGAAGAGAACTGTGCTGACAGTTGAGGAAAGCCTGAAAGGGAAGAGGGAAGTTCTGGTTTGAGCTGGAAAGAGACATGAAGTGGCTGCACATCATGGTGGGTATTTATCTCCATCTATGCAGCACGTCCAGGAGGAGGCTTTTGAGAATGTTTCCAGTGCTGGGTCCTCGGACCATTCACTGGCAGTGAGATTCTCATTAACAACCAGTGCAAAGCAGCTCGTGAGTGTCAGGCTTGGGTAAGCATGCTCCAGACATGTAGATAGTATTTCCTCTGAAGAAAATTAGGCCTCAGAGAGGTTGAGAATCTTCTCATGGACATTAACAGAAGGGAAAGTCACATTCTAGTCTGCTCTGGCCTCTCATTCAGCATGGCTCCCCCTGCCGTTTCTTCACAGTCAGCCAGGACAAATCATCTTTCACTCAAATTATATCATTTCCCGATTCTTTTCAACAGTCCTTCAGCGCCTTTAGGATGGTTTCTCAAGTCCTTAGTGTGGCATACAAATCTCTGCTAGCTACCCCTCCAGTCTCCCAAAACCAGTCCCTCTTTAATCACATTGAGCTATACACGTAGTGGCTGGATTATATAATTTTACCTGAAATACCACCAGGTTTCCTACACACACACACACACACACACACACACACACACACACACACAGACACCATACCTCCCTTCTCCCCCCCCTTCCCCCCCCTCCTTCTCTCTATTTTATTTTGTTTGTTAATTTTCCTACAGAGTTTCACTAGATAGCAGAGGCTGGCCTCGAACTCACAGCCCTGCCCCAGCCTTCCAAGTGCTGGGGTTACAGGCCTGAGCCATCTCACCTGGCCTCCTCTTTCAAATGTCTGTACATCTTCAATATGGAATCAGTTCAGAAATGTGTGGGGTGCACTGTTGGAGAAAGGCCCTGGGTTAGAGGAGGACTGAGGGGAAGACTGGTAAGAGAGCACCACCCTCTGTTCCCGACCCTCCCGTTCCACCTCCCCAGGAAAGGCCTGGCTCCTTTTGAAGGCAGGATAGACTAGCTCTTTGACAACTGGGTCTCTTTCACCGCTGTGTTTCTTCATTGTTCTAGTCAAATGAACAATCTCTTGGTATTTTCAAAAATAAGTTTTGTCAATTTTCATTAAATTTAAATGTAAATTTTAAAACCTTTAAAAATACCACAAAGCATGAAATATGGGATATATACATATCATATTTTCATTTGCAAAAAATATTACACTCAAAACACCATTTCCATCAGTACTACTTTTGAATAACTTTAGGTGTGGATTTTTGTTTGGTTGGTTGTTGTTGTTGTTCTTGTTTGAAACAGAGTCTGTCTGAATAGTTCCTGCCTGTCCTGAACTTGCTTATGTAGAACAGACTGTCTCAGTCACTGCTCTATTGCTGTGAAGAGACACCATAACCACAGCCTGTTGTAACTACACTAATCACTGTGAAAGATCTCTATCTAAACCATCTCTTTGTAAAAGATTTGATTTGGGGGTGGACTGTCAAGACCCCCAGCCAGGTAAAGTAACATTTAATGCAACAAAAGTAAAGAACTCAACAGGACTAGACAGGACGTGGGAGAGAAGATTCTTTTAAGAACAACCTTAAACATCTTTATTTTGCTGTTTTAATTTTTAAAAATTATTATTCAGTTTTTTTTATTCCTTAACCATATCATATATGTGTACAATACATTTATCTTTGAAATTTAACAGAAGGTATGGCAAATGCAATGTGTTAACCCTGTTTGTCAGATCGTGATGTGAAGCAAAGGATGTGATAAACATTTAGGATCAGGGGCACATTTTACAATTAGGGAAGTCAGCATGTGGCAGGAGAGAATGATATGAAGACAAAGGAAGTTTAGAGAGCAGGGGAGAGATTGAAGGGGGCAAGCAGGAATGTGTGCCAGCAGGTGGGCTCGGCCAGCTCTGCCCTTGTCTAGCCCAAGGGCACCCATGGAACACTGGCCTCTAATGGTCACTTTGAAATCACTGCCTTCTACACAGAGAAATGGCCCACCCGCCTTTTGGTGTTTGAATTCAGAGCCTATTTTTGAACTATGGTCTTGCTCCTCATAAAAATCTAAATCTACATGTGAGTGAGGAAATCACTTGGAATTGAGGCAGCCTGCATGGTTATTTTGAAAATCCCCTTCCTGTTTGCAAGTGACGTGACCTGCCCATTGTATCGTTTGTTTCTCTGTGGTTAGGGAAGCCTCGCTTCGCCTTTGTTGGAGGTAAGAGATTTCAGACATGATAAAGCTGGGTACACGTGGCTGCGGATCAGAGTTCTCTTCCCCTCTGCTCGTGTCCCTTCTATTACCTCCAGTCCTCCATGCCTGTGTGAGGCAAGAGTGTTCATGGCTAATTATCTTTCCTTCGACAGGCTGCTTCTTTGGGACTCCTACAGTTTCCGATCCTTAATGCCTCTGTGGATGAAAACTGCCAGAACATCACCTACAAGGTTGGTCACACATTTTGAAAGTCCTTGATTTAATAGAAGATAGGATACCCAAACAATGACCCTTTTTCAGACAGGAAAGAAAGGTATAGCATAAGCCATTAAACTTAAGTTCGGTCTATTGGCTTGGCTTTCGCTGTTTAATGATTTTGTTCAGGTATGCAGTCTTCCCTTTTAAAGTCTTGTTGATTTCCCATTTAAAGAAGCAGAACTCCTGGTGGTGGTGCACGCCTTTAATCCCAGCACTTGAGAGGCAGAGACAGGTGAAGCTTTGTGAGTTCGAGGCCATGCTGGTTTACAGAGAGAGTTCCAGGATAGCTAGGGCTACACAGAGAAACATTGCCTTGAAAAACCAAAATAATAAACAAACAAATAAACAAATAAGGGGAACTATAAAAATGTGAAGCAGTGAAGTTACCCACCCTACTCAACTTCCCAAAAGAATCACCTCTCAAGATTAAATTTCTGGACATTTAAGAAAGAGAGCAATTTTTTTTTAAAGTCTGTATAGGTAGGTGTGTATGTCTGCATGTGGTATGTGCCCATGAGCTCAGGTGCCTTGGAGGCCAGAGACCTCGGTTCTCCTGATAGACTGTGGTGAGTGTCCTGATGTGGGTACTGGGAAGTTAATTTGGGTCTTCTGGAAGAGCAGCAAATGCTCTTAACCACTAAGCCATCTCTCCAGCCCAAAAGAGAGTAATTCATAGTAATTTTTTTTTTTTTAAGTAATACATTTGGAGCCAGGTTGAGTGAGGTCTTCAGTTTGGAGTGAAAGTTCAAGACAAAATTCTTGCCATGTTAATTCCTATATTGACATCTCCTTAGCAATACTCAGCTCGTGGTTAGGTTAGGCGGGTTCAAGGAGGTAGCTCAGTGGTAGTGCTGACGCAGACAGCATCACCAAAGCACAGAGATGAAAGGTGCACTTAGGTAGTGTAGGGACTGGGTCAAAGCCACTGCCGTGTGCCTAGTACAATGGGCTGCTTATTTTCATCTTAATCCTTCCTAAGTAAATGTAGCTTGCTTTAAAAACTTAGAGAAAATGTTTGCCTTCAATCCTGTGGCCTCAGCTCACAATGATAGTCTTCCACAAATTCATTTAAAGTAACACATATTTTTCTTCAGTTTGCTCTTTTCTTTTTCATTTAAATAGTACAGATATCATCATAAATCAATAGATATGATATGGTCATTTATTTAATCAGTGACCTACTGGCAAATACTTTGATTGTTACAGAGCCGTGTGATGCTCCCGTCTGTGACGCTTCATTCTTTTGCATATATTACCTTAACCCAATACTATATGTCTTCTAAAACAATCTTTTAAGTTTGGTTAAGTTACTTCGTTTATTTTACATTTATTTTATTGTGAGGAGGTGAGGAGGACACTGGTGTCAAGACACACATGTGGAAGCCAGGACAATGCAGGGAGTCAGTGCTCTCTTCCTTCTCTGCATGGATCCTGGCGTGTGCACTCAGGTGGGCAGCCAGCGCCTGTGCCCACTGCTCTCTCGTCCCTCAGACCATTCTTTCCAAGTTACTTCCAGTCTAGTGAAAATAGTGACTTTTATTTTTTGACCTTTTGGTCTTTTAAGATAAGATCTTGCCATATGGCACAAGCAGGCTTCAAGCCATCACTCTTCTTCCTCAGCCCCCGGAATATTCAGATTACAGCACACCCTACACTAGCTTGGCAAAGTAGTTTGGTATCTTTGTTTTAGAAGGCAGCAGAGTTTATCTTTTCTTTGCTGTAAACTTATATATTAAAAGTTCTACTGGAGGCTGGAGAGATGGCTCAGTGGTTAAGAGCACTGACTGCTCTTCCAGAGGTCCTGAGTTCAATTCCCAGCAATCACATAGTAGTTCACAACCATCTGAAATGGGATCTGATGCCCTCTTCTGGTGTCTGAAAACAGCTACAGTGTATTCATATAAAATAAATAAGTAAATAAATCTTTTTTTTTAAAGTCCTACTGGATAATTTTTTACTTCCTAGGCTTCTCACAACATTGGGATAGCAATGGATACTGAGCTGGGGTTGATTGTCCCCAATGTGAAGAATGTTCAGGTACGCTCTGTATTTGAGATTGCCATGGAACTGAACCGCCTCCAGAAACTGGGCTCCTCTGGTCAGCTCAGTACCACAGACCTTACGGGAGGGACATTTACTCTTTCCAACATTGGATCAGTAAGTCATGCTGTTTATAGTTACAAGTGTAACTTGAATTTCTGATCATGTTCCAATAAAATACAAGTTGTAATCTATCAGGCATTCCCTGAATGCTAAATTTTCCCATTCTTCTTAGATTGGTGGAACCTATGCCAAGCCAGTGATATTGCCACCCGAAGTAGCCATCGGTGCCCTGGGAGCGATTAAGGTATGTGTAGTGACGAACTGCAGGACAGTGGCAGTAAGTTGGAAGACTGGACATGAAGACGACTCAGTGTTGCACTTTGTGGTTTACATTTGCGAAAGTTAGCTCAGTACACCCTTTCCTTCCTTCTCTTGAACTAGATCAGAGGTCACTGTGCAGTCCTAGCTGGCTCAGATTCTGGGTCCTCCTACCACGCTGTTCACCTGCTGGGATTACAGGTGTATGCCACCACGCCTGGCAAAATGCTGATCTCTTGGTGTGTGTGTGTGTTAGGATACAGGGTTATGACACTGTGTGTGTGTGTGTGTGTTAGGATACAGGGTTATGATACTGTGTGTATGTGTGTGTGTGTGTGTGTGAGATGCTCCACACACAAACCACAGCACTTGTATAGAGGTCAGTGGATAATTAAGGAATCAGTTCTCTCCTTCTACCATGTGGGTTCTAAGGTTCAAACTCAGGTAATGAGGCTTGGCAGCAAGCACCTTTATCTTTTGAGCCATCTTGCCAGGCTTGTCTATTACATCTAATTAATTAGAACTTACATTTTGTATATTTCTTAGTTATTAATAACTAAGGGTTCTTGTTGTCCTCTTCCCCCCCCCTCTGTGTGTGTGTGTGTGTGTGTGTGTGTGTGTGTGTGTGTGCGCGCGCGCGCGTGTTCAGAGGCTAAAGTGTGTGGGTGTTCCTCTCTGTCACTCTGCACCAGTGACCTGTTCCTTTGACCCATGATCTCTTGCTGAACCTGGAGCTTGAGACTTTTGGCTAGGCTGGCAGCCAGCAAGCCTGAGCCGCCCTTCTGTTCCTACCTGTCCTGTGCTGAGGTTACATGTGTGTATAGGATCAATCACACCCAGGTTACTGCCTAGGTGCTGGGATCTGAATACTAGTCCTCATACTGGCTCAGCAACTGTCCTTAGCTGCTGAGCTGAACCATTTCTGTGGCTCCAATAGCTAATTTTTAATGTACATTTTGCTTTTTTACCATTTGCTTCTTGATACTAAAGATGCCAAAGAGTTTTAATAGGCGAAAACTCTATCAAAGCACTACTCCCAAAGCCCTCGTGTATGTTTTTCAAAATGACCATCATGGCTTGGGATTTTCATTATAAGCTGGAGAACCCTGCCTCTCAGGACATGCTGTCTGTCTCCTGCTCTGGCAGTGACCACGTCTCCCGCCTCTCTCCCACAGTAGTTATCAGACTGGCTTTCTGTTCCTCTCACACTCCCATCATGCCCCAGCTCCTTGTCGAGTGTCCTTGCTGCCTTCAGCGAGGAGTCCAGGTACTTTTCCTTGTCTCAGTTCTCTTTTCTGTAAGAGTCATAGCACACGGTGATTAATAAATGCTAACTATTTGAAATCTGGATAAAATGTAATGTAAATATTATATGTGGGGCAGGAGACCCCTTGAAGAAATTAAAGCTTAAGATGTGACCTCTCTAGGTCAGGGAAAATAGGAGGCAGCATTTTCAGAAGCCCCAGCAGATGCCCACTCGTTGGCAGGGAGGGGTGTTTTCTAAACCTGATACCACTGTGGCCAGGTTTTCCCTCCACTGTGAGTGATGAAAGTTTACCCTTGTTTACTTCTTGTTCTCCATTATTTCTAGGCTCTCCCTCGATTTGACGAGAAAGGAGACGTTTATAAAGCTCAGATCATGAATGTGAGCTGGTCAGCTGATCACAGGGTCATCGATGGTGCCACCATGTCACGTTTCTCTAATTTGTGGAAATCCTACTTAGAAAACCCAGCGTTTATGCTGCTGGATCTGAAATAACGGCGAACAGGACATCCGTGAACTTTTCGCATTTCCAAAGAGTATGTGAGATCTAGCTGAGCCAGCACGGATGCTGGTTACAGCTGCATTAGAAATGGTTTGTGCTGCTTGTTAGGGCTCTGAGGCACAGTATTTATCACTGATGCATTAGGTTTTCTGCTGAAAAGGAGCGGTGGGTAATGGTTCTTCTGGGTATCACATTGTGTGAGTCAGAGGGAGACTTCCATTATGGTGCTGAGATCTTTGTGTCAGTGAGTTGAAACAAGCAACAAAACAAAACTGATGTCACTAAATGCCACTAATGTCACTCACTGGCGAGTAGTGGTACACATGTGGTACTTGCCCTCTTTCTTTTTAATTTTTAGCTGATTTTTTAAATGAAACTTTTAAATTATACTTAATTGGGGAAAGGAATTTATATACAAATATATTTTCATTTCCCTACGATCAAGGTAACTGTTGTACAAAACGAGTGCAATTCTGTTTATCTCTTCAACTTATGAGACATATCTTCTTGCCTTACATGTAAAATATCATCTATAAACGTCGTATAGCTATAAATTAGCATTCTTGAAAGGGGGACATATAAGGAAGATATTAGTTAGAACTAATGATAGTTTACAACCAAAAAGGTTGTTAAAAGTAAATATTTAGAATGTATAAACAGATGTCTAGAGCTGTGGTAATGCTTTGGCATCTTGCTGAGAAATACTTGACTTTGCAAACTCACTTTGTGATGTAAAATACCGTAAGTATATCATCACTGACTTTTTCTCTTTTAATACTTAGAGATTGATTTCCTTTTGATTCCATTGATGTTTAACTGAACATGAGAAAAGGACTTGGAATCTGTTCTGTTCTCCCGTCTCTCAGTAGAAGCATGAATGAAAACAGCCAATGGGAAATCACGGGCACAGCATCACTTCATACAATGGGAAACCACGGGCACAGCATCACTTCATACAGAAGTGCTACTAATGGTTATCTTTTACAAGGTCTACTTTAGTCACATAGCGTCAGGATGAATCTAATTCAAGGCTGAGAAAGTCTTTATTCCCAGCACTTAAGAAGCAAAGACAAGTGGATCTCTGTGAGTTTGAGGCCAGCAGAGTGAGTTTCCAGATAGCCAGAGCTACAGAGAGACCTTGTATTTAAAAAAAAAAAAAAAAAAATTAAATTCAGTATTTTGAAATCTAGGCTTGAGGTTTTTTTTTTCCTTCTAATATTGTCTAATTAAATATATCATGACAAAATTACTTATTTAAATGATGGTTTTGTGGCAGGAGAAAAAAGGGTCACTTTAATGCCTACTTGATTTTTTTTCCAAAAATGGAACTACATTATAAATTTAGTAAGTGCTGTTTGATTCGAAATTCACATCATGAAACCCATTATTTTTACATAAAGAAAATTAACAAAAGAAAACGAATTCAGAACAGGCACTGTGTCCATAGGCCTGTAATCCCCACACTTGGGAGGCAGAGGCAGGAAGACCCATGGCACGTGGCCATGTTAGGTCACATAGTGAGACTTTACCGGAAGAAGGAAAACTACAGATAGCAGGGAGAGTAACACACTGTTACCTATCATCTAAACATTGTTAACATTCTGATATATGTATCTATATACATAGATAAGTATTCTTTTATAAAAATGAGATAATGTATCTACTATTTTATAATTTGATTTTTTAAATTTATCCTTATATTATGGATACCTTTATATGTCAATAAACAGTTCCATATTATATTTGTATGCCTTCATAGCAGTTCACTGTATGTGTGTGTGTGTGTGTGTGTATATATATATATATATATATATATATATATATATATATATTTACCATTTTGTGGGGGTGGGTGCATGTATGCCATAGTGAGTATATGAAGGTCAGAGGACAACCCATGGAACTTGCTTCTCTCTTTCAGCCGGCAGCCTCTACCTGCTGAGCTGTCTCACTGGCCCACCTAGTCAGTGCCTACTGTGGTTGTTGCGTTTCAATGTGTCTCCCCAAAAGCATGTGGTGTTGGGTGTCAGCTTTAGTTGACCTATGCAGTTCTGTCTGTGAGATCTGGGATTTGAGGATATTAAAGAACAGGTAGGTTACAGTTAAATGCTGTAGACAGCTTTACTTTCGGTGTACTTTTATACACAAATACAACAAAGAAAGCAATGATCCAAGGAAGGTTTGAGTTCAAAAACACATGTAAATAAACACCAGTAAACACATACTAAATAGTAACAGAGCAGCCCTTTTCCAGAACTTTCTCAGGACAGACCAATATAAACACAATTACCTGGCATATACTATACATTATATCTGAGAAAGCACAAAAGCAAGGCAGAAAGCCATATCCAGACTCAGGGCACACTGAGGACATGTCCTTTTACTCGGTAGGGTACTATCTATAGCTGTTTCGACATTCAACAAGTATAAACATGGCTTATAAATTGAATGCAAATATGTGTTGCAAGTGGCACGGAATTGTGTCCAAGAACAATCCAGGTAACAAAACTCTATTGAGGTAAAAGGCTCTCTGCCATTGTTGACTGTCTGTCATTCTTTGACCCCGTTGTGACATGTTGGTAATCCCAGATGCAAAGCACTGGAAGGCCAGATGCTTAAGTCATAAGGCACCACCTTTGTGACTGGATTGACACAGGTTATAGGACTTGAATCTGTGCGTTCTCTCTCTTGCTTTCTCTCCTGTGATGTCTTCCACCATGATGTGATACAGCAGAAAGGCCCTCACCAGACGTGGACACTAGCTTGAATTTCCTGGACTGTAGAGTAAAACTGTGTTCTTTAAAAAGTTACCCAATCTCAACTATTTTGTTAGAGCAAGAAAAATATAAACAGAAGGCTAGGGTTTTGTTCCTTTCCTACACATGCTTTTGGAAAAATTGGGATTGGGTCATTTCCTTAACTCCAATCCTACTTGACAAACCATCTGACCCCATAACAGGACCTACTCTACTCCAAGGCTTCAAAAATCCTCCAGCCAAGTTCTTGGCGGATCTTTTTCCATGTGTACTTCTTTTGTGGAATCTTAGCCAATAAATAAAGTAAAATAAAATGAAGACGACAGTCCAGAGAAAACCACAAAAGCCAGCTGAAGCATGACATGAACACATAGCTCTGGTATGAAGTGGCCGTCTATATCAGGCTTTACGAAGTGCCATGTGTAGTGCCATGTGGAATGTTATAACTCAAAGCCCAGGCAACAGCTGTCGCTGGTGGTGAGACAAGACCAGAGAAAGGGAATGAGAGCAAGTGGACAGCAAGAATTTAGGTTCTGACAGCAACTAGAAAGGAAATTATCAGGGGGAAAAAAAAAAAGATAAGAGAACAGGTTATACAGGGGGCGGGGAAGCTGGGCAAAGGTAGGGAGGGGATTCCTCGTATTGGGTAGGTTGAGGCAGTCTCCTTTCAACAGTTAGCATGAGTGGCCTCCATCATCGTCCCCTCAAGTAAGTACTGTTATACCAGGCTGCAAACTGTTTAACCTGAAGTTTGGTTCGGGATGCTTCCACAATAGGCCTAAAAACATTGTAAGTCCAGAAAGACCAAGATTATAAAAAGAAATTGCAGAAATGTAATGGAGTGGATGGTGTCTCGGGGCAGTGTGTGCTTTCTTAGCCCCGGCCAGCATTCCAGCTCCCGAACGCATCATTTAAAAACCCTGACTGTACTGTTTCTCATATGGTTTGTGCATATTACACATGATCATAAAAGGCAGCCTGGAGGCTTGCACCCATGGTCCTAGCTGTGTAGAAGGCTGAGAACAGATGAGCTCTGGAGCTTCAGACCAACCAGAGCAATGCAGAAAGACCCTCACCTGAAAAATAAAATAAGAACTAGGGTCTGGAGAGATGGATCAGCTGTTAAGAATATCTGTTGCTCTAGCAACGGGACCAGGCTGGTTTCCCAGCCACCCACGGGATGGCTCATATCCATCTGTAACTCCAGTTCCAGGGAATCAGATGCCATCTTCTGACCTCTGTGGGCACTGCAGACGTACACGCAGGTGACACACTCATACATACCTGAAATAAATCTTTAAAGAAAGAAAAAGGAAGAGAAAACTAAACAGACGAATGAAGTGTGTCTCATCTCCGGCAGAATGATATTTCTAGAGCATGTGAAGATAAACTTTCAGTTGTGAATGACAAATATTCTCCATAGTGTTTTTTGGGGAATGTGAAAAAAATAATGGTAGTTTTTTTTTTTTTTTTTTTTTTTTGAAATGGATCATAAAATTTTCTCAGAAGTTAGGCCAATATCAGAAAACAGTGTTACATGATTCATACTAATTTTCTTGGGAAAGATTAATTATTTCCATAGTGGCCCAGCAATATAAAGCAGAATGGACATCTCTTTTTAATTTCCTGTGCAGTACTTCATACCTCCTTCAACATATGGGAAAGGGCTGGGATGTAGCTCGGTTAAGTGCATGAATCGCCGTGTAAAATCCAGTATGGCGGTACATGTCTGTAATCCTAGCGCTCTGGCTGATGCAGGAGGATCGTGTTGAGAATGGTATGGAAACACTTGCATCCTCTGGTAGGAAGTGTGCATTAATATAACTTTTGGAAAAACAATCTGGGTATAAATATCTCAGTCTCTTTTTGTCTCTGTCTCCAGGGTCTCATGTAGACTAGGTTGGTCTCTACTGAGGACACTCAATGAAACCCATTATTTTTGTAAAAACAATATATGCTAACTGACCATGATAACAGATAGTTGTATAGTGCTGTGGATGTAGCTCAGTGGTAAGGATGCTTGCCAAAGGCTGGAGAGATGGCTCAGCAGTTAAGAGCACTGACTGCTCTTCCAGAGGTCCTGAGTTCAATTCCCAGCCACTACATGGTGGCTCACAACCATCTGTAATGAGATCTGATGTACTCTTCTGGTGTGTATCTGAAGACAGCTACAGTGTACTCATATAAATAAAATAAATAAACCTTTAAAAAACAAAAAGAATGCTTGCCATGCATACGACAAGATCCTGTGTTCTAGCACAGCACCAAAGCATTGTGTGTGTGTTTGTGTGTGTTTGTGTGTGTGTGTGTGTAGACACAATGCAACAATGAGGTTTGTTACCATTTAAATTTTTGTCTGTGTACAGATGTGTACAAACTTTAAAAACTAAGTGTATAATTCTCATTTTTTGGTGGGAGGGGGTTCAAGACATGGTTTCTCTGTATAGCCTTGGCTGTCCTAGAACTAGCTCTGTAGGCCAGGCTGGCCTCAAACTCACAGAGATCTGCCTGTGTCTGCTTCCCTGGAGTGCTGGGATTAAAAGTGTGTTCCACTGTCACCTGGCTGAATGTATAGTTCCTAGGGACATGAATTAGGTCCTGTCTATGGCAGCTGAGAGATAAAAAATGGAAAGTTAATTAAGTCTGAAGCCCCAGGCTTGGGAGTGTACCAGATAGCAGAAGGGGATGGACAGGGCTTGAGTCAATCACCAGCATGCTCGCTCTGAAACTGAAGCTTAGGTGCAACACAGATGGAGTTCCTCGTTACACCTTCCTTGTTCATTCATCTGAAGCCTTGGGGCTTTTAGTTCAAGGCAGGGTTTTTGTCCTATTGCACATCAGTGTATTTTGAAGTTGCTTTGCTTCCAATAGATCCATCACATTCTGTTATGTATGTAAGATCTGTCAGTCTCAAAAAGTGGATGGACTTTTAGAAAGAATCCTTTTCTGGCACTTATAAATAGTTCTCCCTCCATGGGGCTGAAGAGATGATACGGCGCTTAAGATCACTTGCTCCTACAGAAGACCCAGCTTCACTTCCCAGCATCCATTTGATGGCATATGACCATCTATAACTACAGTTCCAGGGGACCCAACATGTTCTGGCCTGCAGGGCACTGCATGTATGTGGCTCACAGCCATATATGCACACAACCCGCCACCCCCCACACACATGGTAATAAAATTAAATTTAAAAAGAAATGGTTTTCCCAAAGAGTTTCCTGGAATGATAATGTGTGTAGGAACACACATTATCAGTTGAACCTTTGCACAGAAGCCCCACATGATTCTTGCTATTCTCAGCCTTGCCTGTGAGCTAAAATTAGAACTCGGCTGACATTACTTTTCACTTTTAGTCATTTGGATCCACGCTGGGGGAAAACATCACCTCAGGATCTGATTCTAGCTGGAAATCTATAGCTCTGGGCATGTTGGCTGCAGCCTCCCCCAATGGTAAGTGCTTTTCTGAAACAGTTTTCCTCCGTTCCTTCTGCATAAAGAAATAGCCGGTGGTGATCTCACTGAAAAAGTGTACCAGCTGAGCACAGATTTAGCTTCTGAAAGTTTTAAGGGGGCTGTAGTCACTCACATTGTCATCTTCTGGGACACAGGAGATAGGCTTCCCTGAAAGTTAGAATTTAAGACTGTGTTTCTTTGGCTGTTTAACTTTTGGGAGCAGCTGCCCCACTGATTTATTGGCAGGCATGCGCTGCTGTGCCGGGTGCCTTTCATTCACAAAGGAGTTAGATGCAGAAATGCCTTGTTACAAACTTGGTTTTTTTTCTGAAGCAGGTCTGTCATTTTCGGTGAACTGGTATTAAAGAATAACCAATATTGTCAAACAATGAAGTAAGTTAAAGAATGAGAGTTTGTATAAAAATAATACAATGTGGAGATAGTTTGCATTCATTAAATATTTTAATTTTTTAATTTTTTATTTTTAATTTTTTATTTTTTTAGGTTTTTCCAGACAAGGTTTCTTTGTGTAACCCTGGTTGTCCTGGAACTCACTCTGTAGACCAGGCTGGCCTTGAACTCAGAAATTCGCCTGCCTCTGCCTCCCAAGTGCTGGGATTAAAGGCATGCACCACCACCACCCAGCTAGATTTTTTTTTTTTTTTTTTTTTTTTTTTTTTTTTTTTGGTTTTTCGAGACAGGGTTTCTCTGTTTAGTCCTGGCTGTCCTGGAACTCACTCTGTAGACCAGGCTGGCCTCGAACTCAGAAATCCGCCTGTCTCTGCCTCCCAAGTGCTGGGGATATTTTATTTTTTTTATTGTTGAAAGTATTTAGTACATACTTTAACTTTATTAACATCTGATAGAATATATTCTAGGTGATGTGCTCAGGCAGTTAGGTCCCCAGCACATGCTCTTTAAGGCTCCTCCCTGCCTCCTTCCACCTCTTCCTCTCTTCTTTCATCCATTCATTTTTTCCTGACTTCCTTTCTTTCCTTCTTTTATCCTTCCTTCCTTCCTTTCTTCTTATTTTGGTAAGGTGTTGTGATGCATCCTAAGCTGCTCTCAAACCTGCCATCCTCCTGCCTCAACCCATCAACAGACATGTACTATTCTGCCTGATCTCAAGGTTTCTTGACTGCAGAAAGATCTCACACTCGGCTCCTGTTTGTGGGCTCTACGCACTCCGCGCACATCCCTCTCCAAGTAATATTCTGTGTGTTGGTGATGACAGCGCAACCCTATGTTTTCTTCTGACAGCTCTTTTTGGTTTCTTTTTCTGACTACCTTCATTATTCTTGAATAATTTTAAATCTACAATTTAGACAAGATTAGCCAAACATCCTGGGCTTGCCAAATGAAGATATCCGTGGACAAGCAAAATTCCACGATGTGTTTTTATTATTATTATTATTATTATTATTATTATTATTATTATTAATTATGCTATTTTGAAAAATCATTGTTAGGGGACACTTATTCATAGTGACCAGGAATCTATATCACCTAAGCTCTTTGAAAGTAGTTAAAACCAACTTACATTACAGTTCCACCAATGCACACCACTGCGAGGAACTTCTCACTCAAACTTTCACCAATACTTGATTGAGTCAGTCTAGTACAATCAGCCATTTTGATGGGGTATGTGTAGATAGTTTACTGTGGTTTAATATACAGAATCTTACAGCTGAGTACAATCTATGCCTTTTTTTGCCATCTGGATTTCCTGGGGTTTTCCTACCTTACTGTTTTTACTTGATTGCTTTTCTTCTTAGTAAATGTCAAATGTAAACAATGGGTTTCACCACAACATTGTGATGCACACATGTAGCATGCTCTGGTCACAGTCATACTTCCCATGGCCTTGCTTCTGTACTCTCTGTCTTCTGCATGGGCTGCTTCCTGCTTCCTAAAAGGTCTCCTACTCTTTCTCATAAAAATGTAAAAAAGATATTTATTTATTATGTTATTTCTGAAGCATATACATTTCTGTGGAGTGGTATATCACATGCGTGTGGATGCCTTTGGAGGTCAGAAGAGGGCATCAGATCCCCACGAACTGCAGTTATAGGCAGTGGGCACCTCATTCATGGTGTGGATGCTGAGAACCAAACTTCAGTCTTCAGGAGGGAAGCAAATGCTCTTAGTCATGGAGCTGTCTCTCTAGCTATCTTTTTTTTTTTTTTTTTTTAAACAGGCTTAATTAATTTCCTTGTGTGAAAGCCTTATGTTATAAACACAGCTGTCAGGCTTGGTAGCAAACACCTTTATCCACTGAGTCATCTTGAGGGCCCCAGACTTACCTAATGTATCCGTTGTTTAATTACTTTCCCATGGCTGGATGCAAGTCTAGTTGCGGGTTTTATTGTGAATGACATGGTAGCAAAGGAAGCAGCCTGGGCAGTAGTTTCTGTTCCTACCACGCGTGCTCCTTCAAGGGTTCGTTTTCTCATATGAATACTAAAGGCAGCGAAAATGCTCATATCATATTTTACATGGGTTTAAAATGCAGTATGGGCTGTGGGGGCGCACACCTTTCATCCCAGCATTTGAGTGGCAGGGGCAGGTGGAGCTCTATAAGTTCAAGGCCAGCCTGGACTATAGATCAAGTTCCAGGATAGCCAGGGCTACACAGAGAAAACCTGTCTCAAAAATCCAAATAAAATAAAATATGCCATGCAAATATATGTAGAATAGCTGATGGTGCTGGTGTGCACCTGCACTTCCACATACTTGGAAAGCTGGGGTGGGAAGAGCTTCAGCTCAGGAGTTTGAAGCCAAATTGGGCATCACAGTGGACCCTGTCTCTGAGTAAACAGGGAAAAAAGGAAGAAAGGAAGGAAGGAAGGAAGGAAGGAAGGAAGGAAGGGAGGGAGGGAGGGAGGAAGGAAGGAAGGAAGGAAGGAAGGAAGGAAGGAAGGAAGGAAAATAGAAGGAAGGAAGAAGAGAGGGAGAGAGGGAGGGAGGAAGGAGAGAAGGAAAAATGGAAGGAAGGCATAGATAAATAAACATAGTTTCGGGAAGATACAAGTATCCAACACTACCTCTCATGACTGTTCTGGTGCTCATTAATATTCTGAAACATGATGTTTTTTCCCCCGTCTGATATACTTAGGTCTTTTCTGAGGTGGCCTGTGACTCAGCTCTTCAGAATTTATTGAAGTAGATGACTTGACTACAATGTGGAAAAATCATGACAGAAAGTGTGGTTTGTACCGGGGCTGTCAGCGCTGTAAAGGAGGTCTGGGAAGAAAGAATCAAGAAACACCATGAAGATGTGAAGCGAGAGAAGGAATTTCAGCAGAAGTACGCTGTGACGTTGTTTTAGATTAGTGAACACTCAGAACCTCATATCTGAAAGTGATGTTTCGTTAGAGCTTCACTGAATTTGAGAGATTTTTATTTGATGAAAACTCAAGATATTCTTCTTTAAGAAGCCTTATTTTTATTTTATGTATATGAATGACTGCATGTAGCTCTATCCGCATTTGTGCAGGTACCCATAGAGACCAGAAAAGGGCGTTGGATCTCCTAGAACTGAAGTTACCGACAGTTGTGAGCTACCCTGTGGGTGCTGGGAACTGAATTCAGGTCATCTGGAAGAGTAGCAAGTGCTCTTGACTACTGAGCCATCTCTCCAACCCTTAAAACAGTCTTTAAATCTTTTCTTTATTATTATTCTTATATGCATGGGTGTTCTGCCTGCATGTTTGTCTGTGTACTTCCTGCATGCAGTACCCTTGGAGGCCAGAAGAGGGTGTTAGAGCCCCTGGTACTGGAGTTATGCATGCTAATGAATTACCATGTGAGTGCTGCAGAGTCGAACCCTGGTACATGAAAAAAAAATTAGAGGGTGTGGTGGTTTGAACGAGAATGGTTCCCATAGGTTCCTATGTTTGAATGAGTGGTCCTCAGTTAAGGAACTGTTTGGGAAGGATTAAGAGGTGTGGTCTTGTTAAAGTGGGTGTGGCCTTGCCGGAAAAGGTGGGTCACTTTGATGTTTTAAATGTCAGTACCAGGCCCAGTCTCCCTCTCCCTCTCTGTCTCCCTCTTCCCCTCCCTCTCCTTCCCTTGCTCCTCCCCTTCACCCTCCTTGCCTGCTGCCTGTGATCAGGAGGTAAAAATCACTCAGCTAATGTTCCATCACCATTGTTGTCTGCCTCTCCCCATGGTGACCATGGACTACTAACCCTCTAAAACTGTAAGCAAGCCCCAAATTAAATGCTTTCTTTTACAAGAGTTGCCTTGGTCATGGTGTCTCTTCACAGCAACAGAATACTAAAGCCGTTGGGAAAGGAAAGATTTGGGGTGGGGGTGAGGAGATAGTTCAATTGGTCAAGAACTTGCTTTACAACCTTGAGGACCTGAGTTCAATTCTCAGCGCTCACATAATAAAGCCAGGCATAGTGGCACTAAGCATGTAATTTCAGTGCCAAGGAGGCAGAGATGGGAGGATCCCTGGGGCACCCTGATCAGCCAGTCTAGTCTAATTGGTAATAATTTTAATATTTCAAGAAAATGAAAGATATTGTCTAAAAGGAGGTGTATGGTGTTTCTGAGGAGGGCATTGATACTGTCCTGTGACTTCTACACACATGTACCTGCACCTGTACAGAGACGTGCACCTGTGCAAACACATGAACATGTACACACATGCATTTAAAAACAATTTATGGAGAAAGGAGGTGCCAGGAGCAGTAAGCAGAAAGATTGGGTGCTGCACAGCCTGTTCTTCCAGGATAGAGACAGTGTGTCTTCTCACCTCTCTAGTCCTGATGAACTTGGCCACCTTGGGCCAGACCCTGTAACTCCTCAAACTTGCTATTCTTCTACAAGAGAATCTTCCCAGCAGTAAGCGTGCCTTGCTTAGTTGATTTGTGGAATTAAATAGGGGCAGCACCAGGAGGCAGGGCAAGCAGATCTCTGTGTGCTCCAGGCTAATTAGGGCCGTGTAGTGAGAACTGTCTAATAATAATAATAATAATAATAATAATAATAATAATAATGAAAAGAGGCATCACAAGCGGTGTTGTGTGATGGTCATCAGACCTTGTGGGTCCTGTGAGTCTAAAGGAACCTGGTAGCACAGTTCCATAGCATGCATGAGCGCCTACATTCAATCCTCAGCTATGAAAAAAAATCTAAGGAAAGATTATCAGTTAATATCTCAAACTCTTAAGAACATCTTTCCTTTAGAATTTAAAGTGTCAGGTACAGAAAGGGAAGTAACTGGACAAAGGACAACTCCCAAAGGCGGGGCTACTTCACAACAGGACATTTGTGATGCTGACCACATTTATAATTCTTGCAAAGCAAACTTTCATTTGATTTCTTTTTTTAAAAAAACAATTTTCTTTTTAAATATTTGTTTGTTTGTTTTATGTATATGAGTGATCTGTCTTTACACACACCAGAAGAGGGAATCAAATCCCATTACAGATAGTTGTGAGCCACCATGGCATTGCTGGAAATTGAACTCGGGACCTGTGGAAGAGCAGCCAGTGCTCTTAACCACTGAGCCATTTCTCCGGCCTTCCCAACCCCCGACCACAGCAATTTATTTATTTTATGTGCATTTGTATTTTGCCTGTATGTATGTCTGTGTGAGGGTGTGAGAACTTGGAGTCACAGACACTTGTGAGCTGACATGTGGGTATTGAGGATTGAACCCACGTCCTCTGGAAGAGCAGTCAGTGCTCTTAAGCACTGAGATGTCTCTCCAGCCTTCATCTGATGTCTAATACCATTGGCTTAGTGACTATTTTTTTTTTTTTCAAAATCACATATAATTACACCCCCTCTGGTCTTTCTTCCCTTCAGCCCTTCCCATTCACCCTTTACCCTTTGCTCTCTCAAATTCATACAGCATGGGCAAAATATGACATTTTTGTTTATTATACTATGGTTGAAATGTGAAGATTTAGCAATAAGTGATAAAGTAAATAAACAATACCTTGTATAATAGTGAGAATAAAATCTTAACAATTTAAAAAAAAAATAATGAGTCGGGGTTCTAGGAGCACCTGGAGACCGTGCCCATCAAGGGACAAATCTCCTCTACTTCTCTCACTGCTGCATCGGGCCTTTTGGACACTACTTTGTCATTACCTGTGAGTAAAGGATGCTCTGCTGTCTTAGGCTAGTGCGGCTCTGGGAAGACCGAGTAAGTTTAACTAAGCTGAAAGAGAAGGTGACCAGGGAAGATGGAAGAGTCATTTTAAGGATTGAGAAAGAAGAATGGAAGGTAAGTGTAGAGGCCCTAGATGTACTTCTTGGTTCTCCACCCTCTGTGTTGTGAAGGCCTGAGAGCATGTGCGGAGACTGTAGTAAAGACCGGGATAGTTAGGGGTTCTCGTCAGAACAGCACGAGTGAATCTGGACAACATAAACAACAGAAAAGAAGCATAAAACACATGGGTTGTTTCTTTGGTAAAGAGTGGATTTGTTCCCACCCCACCTGTCTCTTGGGTATTTCTCTAAATCCTTCTTTTTTGTTTTTTTGTTTGTTTGTTTGTTTTTTCTTGTTTTTTTTGAGACAACGTTAAAACAAAACAAAACTAACAACTAATAAAATAGGCTGGAAGTGGTGGTTGAGTCGACCTTTAATCCCAGCACTTGGGAGGCGGAGGCAGGTGGATCTGTCTGTTAGTTCAAGGACAGCCTGGTCTATCCAGAGTATTCTAGGCTAGCCAGATCTCTGTAGAAAAACCCTGTCTCAAAAGAAACTCTTTAAAAGACTTAATAATAAAAGTGGAAGAGAAATTCAAATTACTGAAATGATTTTTTTGAATATTATAATTTTCTTTTCTTTTCTTCCCGTGTGTGCGTGTGTGTGTGTGTGTGTGTGTGTGTGTGTGTGTGCACGGAGGATGCTTTTGAGAAAGTGTTTCTTTGTGTGGCCTTAGATATCCTGGAACTATCTGTGTAGACCAGGCTAGCTACGGAAATCCACCTGCCTCTGCCTCTCTAGTGGTGGGATTAAAAGTGTATATACATCCGTACCACCTGGACTAAAATATTCCAGTTTTCAATTATGTATGTGTTCTTGGATAGTCCAATACAACAGGGTTGTTCATTAGGACAGACTTCTATGTGTGTCCATTACTGGTCAAAATATGACATTTTTGTTTATTATATCATAGTTGAGATGTGAAGATTTAGCAATAAATGATAAAGTAAGTAAGTAACTTGTATAAAAGTGAGGATAAATCTTAAACAATTAAAAACTAATAAAAGTCAAAGTTCCAGGAGTAGAAGTAGCACAGAGCACCTGGAGATGTTGTCCATTAAGGGACAACTGTCCTCAGTGCTTCTACAGATCCCATACTGTCCCAGCAGCGTGGTACATGCTAGACACACTAGTTCAGGCAGTGTAATGACTGTACACATATTCTTTACTTTAGACACTCCCTTCTTCTTTACTGAAACTGAATCAGCTACAGGAATGGCAACTTCATAGGACTGGATTGTTGAAAATTCCTGAATTCATTGGAAGATTCCAGAATCTCATTGTCCTAGACTTATCTCGGAACACCATTTCAGAGATCCCCCGAGGAATTGGTAAGGAAGACTGCTTTTATTCCTGTGCTGTTTAGCGACCTGCCAGTATGCTTTTCTTTGCTTTTTTCAGACCCCCATCCCCAAATACATGGAATAAAGATCTTATCTTTATATATCTCTGAAACTTGAAAACATTTTAAATGTCTCATCTGACTTAAATCTTCAGAGGATCCAAACTCCTGGAATTATTGGGGTGGAATGTGAGAATATTTCCAAATATTCTGTATATTTTGAAAACAAAATTTCAGCGTTAACTATCTTAGAACACACTGAAGGCAAGAAAGAAAGAAAATTTATCAACGTTCCCCCCATGCAACATTGCTCAGGATGTATTATGAGTTTTGTGTTGAAGATCAAGCCCAGGTTCTGTTGCATGGCAGACTGTACCATCTACAGCCACCTTAATCCAGAGTACATAGTATAGATAAAGCAGAATGGAAAGACCACTGGCCCTCCCTTGTGGAAAGACAGGAAGAGGGAAGAAGAATATAACTGAATTTGCCAATGTGCGAGTAATTAATGTATGTAAGTAGCGCTTGGTGGCAGGAGACACTGATCCGTCTGTGTCCTGTATTGTTGACGTTGTGGTGTAGGACTGCTCACTCGACTTCAGGAACTGATTCTTAGCTACAACAAAATCAAGACTGTCCCCAAAGAACTGAGCAACTGTGGCAGCTTGGAGAAGCTAGAGCTGGCTGTGAACAGAGATATAAGCGACCTCCCAACAGAGGTCAGAAAATCTAAGTGTCTGTTTGTGTCTACTAATAGTTTGTTTCTCAGGCATGTGATTATTGAAAAAAATAACTCATGAAGCAATGTCACAAATTTTATTTTAGAAAATAAATACTTAGTGAAAGGCATTTTTTTAATAAAAGAAGGAAAATCTTTTATTAGAACAAACTCTACTTAGCATAAAAGATTGTTCTAGTCTTATCATTGTCCTGCATTTCTTGATGACTGGGTTTCTCTCTTTGAAGAGAAGACTGAGAACTGTATTTACTTAATCTAAAATTCCCAGAATGAGGAGAAGCCTGGGTTGTATAGTGGCTATTCATATATGCTTACTTATTTTGGCTCTTAAGGATTGAGTTTAGGGTCTCATGCATGCTGAGCACACACTTTGGTACTGACCTACATCCCCATCCCTTGATGCTTGTCTGTCTGTCTGTCTGTCTGTCTGTCTGTCTGTCTGTTGTGAGGCAGAATCTTACTGCATAGCTCACTGTGACCTTGAACTCCCTCTTATGTCTAGGCTGGCCTCAAACTCCCAAATTCTCGCACCTTAGATTTTTAAGTGCTAGGATTGGAAGATATGTCCGTGAATTTGAGTCCACTTCATGCTTTTTTGAATAAATATGTTTGTGGTTATTATGAAAAACAGACAATGAGAAAATAGAAAATCTCCTTTTCTGGTTGATTTTTTATAGCATGCTCACTCCTGAAACAGACAGAATGTAAGATATGAATTGTGGGAAGTGTGTTTCATGGTGGTGTCCTAGACTTTACCAAGTAAAAAGGTAGCAGAAGGGAAAGGCTCCTGCCTTTTATTCAGTTGACAAGGACACCTGCAGTGTTACCTTCCAAACCAATGAATGCTCTTAGAACCAACAAGAAGTTTCTATGTGTCTTTTTCCTTGAAAACAATGGCTTTGCAAGACCAAAATAAAGAAAAATAATAACATTCAAAACAAAAGGTACAATTCCATTTTCTTTGAGTATATAAGATTTTACTTACCCAAGCCACACCGAACATGATGTCAGTAATGGTCCCTCCTCCCAGTTTGCTGTTCTAAACATAGCACATGTGCTTCATCATATGTTGGCTTTATTAATGAAAACATGAGAAAAATGGCAGCAGGGACAATTGATATATGTAGGAAGGCCAGAGTGTATGGTTTGTAAAACTTGTAATTTTGTTTCCAGGAATAGGCTCTGTCACTAACAAGCTATGTGAACTTGAACATGTTATCAACCAGTCTCCTCATCTTAGATTCTTGAGGAGACAGGTTACTGCTGTGTGACAAGACATTTCCTGGGGCTATGCAACACACGTCTACTCCCAGAGAGCAAGCCCACAACAAACCAAAATACAGGTACCACAGAAGTCCAACTAGTGAGAACCATAAGTTTCACCAGGGTTCTTTATGTGAATAGATAGGTGAGGGGTTATTTACAGGAGCAGAAACAACTCACAAACAGCTGCATTAGCAAAGCCCACTCCCGCACAGGTGACAGCTCACTAAAGTTGAGAACCTGGAGCACACTGCACAGCCAGCAGGCAGCTCTACAAGTTGGAGAGTGTCCTTTCCAAGTGACAAAGCTGGTGTAAACCTCTTCCAGTCTGGTCTCAGAGTCTCCTTGATTCTTGGCTTGTCTGAAAAGATGCTCCGTCATCTTTATTGTTTACTCTTGGGATGGAGGGGTCTAGTGAATATGGTCAGTTTCAGGTATTTCCTGGAACTAGTTTAAATTGTCCATCTTCTTGTTTAAGGAACTTCCCTGTAGGATGAATGTTTTAATATCAGAAGAAACTGCTACTGAAATAGAAGAAAGACTATCCTGAGATCTTGAGCCCAGAACCATTTAAATGCCACAATGTGTCCTCTAAGTAACTATGTGTGTGGCATTAGACACGCCCTCTTATATTTCTGTCTTCATATATAGCCTGTTAGGCTTATTATCTTTTCAATCTTCTATAATAAAAAAGATTCTAGATTGATGTGGTGGCTTTAAATCCCAGCCCTTGAGATAGAGGCAGGTAGAACTCTTTTTCTTGGCTAGCCTGGTCTACATAGTAAGTTACAGGCTAGCCAGTGCTATAAAGTGAGACCTTATCTCAAGAAAACAAAACAGTAAGAAAGGTTTCTGGTACTACTGAGGGGCCAGCAATTGGAGACTTCTCTGCTAGACATTCAATTTTTCCTACTTCATATGGACATGTACCTGTTAACATAAACATCTTTTTACACTCCACATTGACTCATTTGACAATTGGAAAAGTCTGAAACAGTTTTCAAGAATGCATTTTTGAATTGGCTTGAATGTGTATATAATATGTGTATGTATGTATGTATGTATGTATGTATGTATGTATGTATAGGCTAGATGTCCTCAGGTGTCTTCCCCAATCACAAGCCGCTTGGACCCTTCTGTTTCTGCTCTCCAGCATTGGGGTTTCAGGAATGCTATGACATCTGGCTGTTAAGTATTGAGAATCCAAACTCAGGTCCTCATGATTGCACGGTGAACTGCTTATCCACTAAGCCATCTCCTCATCCTGCCTTTTTGCACTAACTAAAAGCACACTGTTATTTGCATACTTCTTGGTGAAGACGGGACGAAAGGGCATTCAAAATACAGAACCTTGGCAACCAAATGGACAGGCTGTTTTGTAAATGTTAACTAAATTCTTATATTTTAAAACTTGCCCAAACGACCCTCAGTTTCTAGACTTACAGGCATGTGCCACAGTGCCTCAGTTTCTAGGACTTACAGGCATGTGCCACGGTGCCTCAGTTTCTAGGACTTACAGGCATGTGCCACGGTGCCTCAGTTTCTAGGACTTACAGGCATGTGCCATGGTGCCCAGGTTCTATTATCCTTACTTGTTATTTATTGTGGACTCCGTGTCTAAACAAAGCTCAAGTGGGATGCTGGAAGCTATTCAGCTTTATGTGTGCTTTGCTGTGGACGAGTACTTAAACAGAGCTCACGTACCACGAACTGTTTATATGAAATAGCTCATCGGTGGGAGTCTCCTAGTAATTTACACTGTGGACGATTCTTTAAAACCTCCCCTTTCTTTTTTTTAGCTCAGCAAACTGTTAAAACTCACTCACCTTGACCTGAGTATGAACCAATTCACTACAATCCCTCTTGCTGTGTTGGACATGCCTGCCCTTGAGTGGCTGGATATGGGAAGCAACAGCCTGAAACAGCTCCCTGACACACTAGACAGGTAAAATGGACTTTCTGCTACTCTTTAATGAATTTAATGAATTTCTGCTAATCTTTAGTGAATTCCCTGATGTAATTTCCCTGGCAAATAGGTAATAAAAAAGAATGAACTCTGTAAAATCAATAAATGCATTTTATTAAATATTAAATAATTAAGTGAATAATTTAATTTAGTTGACTAAACATTAAATGTTAAATGTTACAAATGATGAGTCCAGCTTTTAACATCCAAGGTGACTTACTGCAGAGTTCTAACTTTCCAGAATGCAAAGTTTGCACACACTGTGGCTGCAGAGGAATGAGATAACATGCCTGCCAGAGACAATCAGAAATATGAAAAACTTGGGGACTCTTGTTCTGAGCAACAACAAATTACAAGACATCCCAGACTGCATGGAAGAAATGACTAATCTGAGGTAAAACGGTGTGAGAGCACAGTCACACTCAGTGCTGGAAGCAGAACGGAGTAAAACAGATTCTGACCAATACATTTGGGTTGTGATTTACGTGACTTTCTCTCTCTCTCTCTCTCTCTCTCTCTCTCTCTCTCTCTCTCTCCCTCCCTCCCTCCCTCTCTCTCTCTCTCTCTCTCTCTCTCTCTCTCTCTCTCTCTGTGTGTGTGTGTGTACGGGTCTCTTGCCTGTGTACCACTTGTGTGCCTGATGTCCCTGGAGGGTATAAGATCTCCTAGAACTAGTCTTACAGAGGGTTAGGCTGCCATGTGGGTTCTGGGACTAGAACCTGGGTCCTGTAGAAAAGCATCCAGTGCTCTTAACTACTGAGCTATTTCTTCAGCTCAAAAAAAATTTTGTAAACATATTTTCCAGTGTTGGAATTTAATAATTTCATGAATGTGATTCATGAAATACCAACCTAGCTTATTCAAGAATTCTTGAAACTATAACAGTAGTGTGATCTATAAATATAAAGAAATGTCTTTTGTTGGTGACAATATTACAATACATCCCTTTGTGCTGCCAATAAACATCGTTTGCAATACAAAACCAAAAGAATAAGATAGTGATCGTTCTCCTTCTTCATAACTACGTGTAGGCACAGTTAACTTATATACCCTATAGAAAGCAGACTGGTTTTTGTGGGCTACTTAGTAGAACTCCAATAAAATTCTCTTTAAAACGTAATTTTCTTGGTGGAGTAGGGCAATGGATATTTGAATTTAAAACTTTCACAACCAAAATCATTCATGCGTTGACTTATCTGGCAACTTTTAGTTTTGTACTCGATGGTTAAGGCACAGATCCATAAAAATAGGCACAAACTATATATGTAGCATTAGTCATGTAGTTATGATATAATTTGTCCACATTAAGTACGTTATGAGCTAATAGTTGTCTTTGGAAGCTTTCGGGGGGAAAAGATACTTTTTCTTCTAGCAAAGAAACTTAGAGATTCTGGGATATATTAGATCCCAGCAAGATAATCTGTTATTGTAACCAGTTAAAAATTAGTAATCCAATATGCTGTCATTTGATTTTTCTCCAGGGAAATAAATGTACATGCACTTCTATGGCACCTATAAAAACACTGTTTTCTGGTGAACTGCTAGGTTTGTCAACTTCCGAGACAACCCCCTAAGACTGGAAGTGACACTTCCTCCCAGTGACAACACAGATGGAGAGGAAGAACAGGAGCTATTTGGGCTACAGTTTATGCATGCATACATACAAGAGGCACGGAAAACAGGTATGAGGTTTGAACAACACAGATTCGATATTTTTGAAGAAAATGTGTACACAATTAAGTTTCATCTTTTTATTCTTTTATGGGTTTCTCATCGTATGTTGTTGTTTCCATCAAACTGTGGTTATTCTGGCCAACACTGAATGAGGGGAAAAGCAATTTTGATTCTGTTCATTATTCTGATAAGAACTAGGGGAGAATCTGTAAAAACAGCATTTCAAATAAAATGAAGGAAATACTTCTTTAGTCAGGCACTGGCCGCACAACCAAGAGAAGGGATATGTCCTTGTTTCTCTCTGTAAATACACTTCTCCAGGGCTGAGACGCACACCGAGGCAAGCACCCAGTCACTGAGACACAGCTACATCTGCCCTCAGTGTGGATTTTAACTAACTTGTTTTGTGTGTACAGGTGTTTTGTCTGCATGTATGTCTGTGCATGCAGGTCTGATACAGATGTGACCTGGGGTGTCAAATCCCCTGGAACTGGGGTTACAGACACTTGTAAGCTGCCATGTGGGTGCTGTGGAAAACTCACCTTCCAATGGACATGCTCTTAAACACTGAGCCATCTCTCCAGGCCCCCAAGCCACATTTGACTCTTAAAGAATCATCACTTTTGTCTACATCTCAGATTGAGCATGAACAGACCTTCTTCATCATTGTTTTTCTATAATGGATAAGTAATAATTTAAAAAGTAATTTGATCTGGGGTGAAAAGTCTTAAGAACATGGACTTTATTCAACACTTAGAATGTGAGGCACGATATACAGATTACAACCACGGAATCTCATAATTTAGAATCAAACATTTCTATAATCAGAGTTTTTAAAATTAAAACAAAATTAGAGGAATATGGCAAAGGGAACTATCTTGTTGATAAAAGCACTGAAATAGTAGTATAGAAACAGAAACACTTGCTTTGAATGAATACGAATGTAAAGAACTATGCATATAAAAGAAAGATCTTAAGCTCATTCCAGGTATCAAATAGTTACTCTGAAAGGAAGTGCAACCTGGGGGAACAGGGACAGCCTTTCCACTAGGAGAAGCCCTTCCCCAATGTCCAGAGGCTGCACAGGAATGTTCACTTAGGAAGGACCCACTGCAGCTGCTGGAGCTCACAGAAGCAACAGTGTGAATGACAAGCTGGGGGATGTTCAGCAACAAAGCTCAACACAGTTTGTGTCCTAGCTTTGGAAAAGAGAGGACAATACCAGCATCAAGCAGGAGACAGAATAATTATGGAAAAGTATTTAGGATGGATCTGTTCCCATCTGGGGCAACTGGATGGGTAGTACCCTGCTGGGGAACAGAGGAACTGAAGCTGGCTTCGGGGCCAGGATGGGGGAGAGGCTGAAGATGAGGGGGCAACTTTAGCAGTGAGTTTGAGGTTTCTGTGGGACACGGATGATGTGGTAACTGTGGATGTGAAGTCCAAGAGAGTTTGCTAAGCAAGAAGTCTGAAAGTCAAGAAATAGCGACTTAATACACGTTAGCTCACTTTAACGTTCTAATGAGGCAAGAATAAAAGGTCAGGCAAAAGGACTCTTCTCTCACGGTCAGCACTTGAAGGATAAGCTTATTTCCCCACACTCAGAACCATTATCAGAAGGTATAATTGAGCAAATGGCTCATAGGCTTGTTTCAGTATAATTTTTGGGTATGCTGTATGTCTTCTGAAACACAACTAAGATTATGCCCAGTGTAGAATATTTTTATTTCTGGGCATACATTTTTAAAAGGTACAAAACAAATATTGTGACACAAATGACATTTATGACATAAGGATAATTCTTAATGAATTATCTTTACTTAAGTTCTTCTGATTGGGAAGTATGAATAATTAATTTAATGATCAATGTATATTAACAACATTTGACAAAATATAACAAAAAAGCAACAACTTAAACAAAAAATAAAAATCTATACTAAAGTAGATTCCTGAATTGTTATTATATCTAGTTAGTATTTATTCTGTGCTTGGAACCTTTAGAGAGGCTTACCTGGGATATCTCATGTGATGCTCACAACCTTGTGAGGTAGGTTTAGAACTGTTACATCATCCCTGTTTTAAGAGGAGAAAACAGCCGGGCGGTGGTGGCGCACGCCTTTAATCCCAGCACTTGGGAGGCAGAGGGAGGCAGATTTCTGAGTTCGAGGCCAGCCTGGTCTACAGGGTGAGTTCCAGGACAGCCAGGGCTACACAGAGAAACCCTATCTAGAAAAAAACCAAAAAAAACCCAAAAAAACAAAAACCTTTAAACCCCCCCCCCCCAAAAAAAAAAAAAAAAAAAAAAAAACTTAAGAGGAGATCAGGTAACTTGCCAGCTGGGAGGTGGTCCAGTTGGAATTTAAGCCAAGGACAACATATGAGAAAGGCCAGGAATTTAAAATGTGTTTGGTGTCTTACTTATAATTCATGTAGTCAGAGGCTTACCACATACAACAGTGACCTCAGTGTCACTTTAGCAGCTAAAATTTGCAATTCTGCATCTCTGTCTTTGCATCTTTACCAACAACTAAAATAATGTTTACAAAACAAAATGTAGAAACAACTCCAGGGTAGGAGGTGGAGGCTAACAGTCCTGTGACATGTTTGGTTTAATATTTGCTTCTGCATGGACTAAGGCCTAAATGTGATGTTTTGGTTTCATTGTGTAATTTTCAATTTAATCTAAATCATTTTCCTGCTGGCGTGGGCACATGCCTTTAATTCCAGCACTTGTAAGTTAGAGGCAGGCAGATCTGTGAGTCTCATGTGCTAGGGTGGCAAGTGCCACTACTGCCCAGCTACTGCTTATTTTTATAACAGTTATTTATTTATATTATATATATTTATAATAGTTATTTATACATTAAAAGGAGGCTGAAAAAAGATAGAAGGTACATAATTAATTTTTGAAGTTATATGCAACTTTCATTTATGTTTACAAGCATTATTTAGAACTTTGAACTAGATAATTATCCAACAAAGACCTAAAGTAAAAAGATTACTTTTTCCTTAAAATCATCTCTTCAGTTTTGGTGTCGAGGACAGATTCTGAGACTACAAACATAGGTGCAGCTTTAGAACTTCAAAGGTGATGTCATTTGCCAATTCTTTTTTTTTTTTTTTAAGATTTATTTATTTCATCTATGTGGGTACACTGTTGCTGTCTTCAGACACACCAGAAGAGGGCATCAGATTGTAACGGGAGATATTTAGAATATAGCACCCAGTCCGGCTTGTTTCTGGGCAGCCGCCATGTTCCTGCTGCTCCTTGGCTCTGACCCTGGCTCCGGCTAACTAGAAGCGCTGGCTCTGGCACTCAGGAGTCTCCAGTGTGGTGGCTGGTTCTGCCAATCCACCATGCTGTCGACAATGCGAGGCTGAGCCCAGATCATTCCCACTATGCCCGCGGTACCCCGTAGAATGAAGACTCTTAATGTTTAAAGATTTTCCAATATATTTATATTATTTGGAAATGCTCAATTAACAAGATGCCCTCACAATTAGAGTTGTTACCCATATCTAACCTTTTGATAGAAGTTGCTACCCAGGACAGCTTTCAACCCATCCATGGTTCTCCATGGCTGCTCCCTCTCTCCTTTCTCCTCCCAACTCCTCACCCCACCTACCTTTCACACTGCCCAATCACCGATCTTTATTGCAAATATATTTGTGTGGGAAAGAATATACGGCTACATCAGATCCCTTTACAAATGGTTGTGAGCCACCATGTGGTTGCTGGGAATTGAACTCAGGACCTCTGGAAGAGCTCTTAACCACTAAATCATCTCTCCAGCCTCCCTCATTTGCCAATTCTTACATTTCTACATTTGTCTGTGTTTGAAGAAATTACAATTACTCTTTCTAGATCTATATTGAAAAAAAGCCACACACTCAGATTGATTGATAAACTTATACTGTTTATTACAACTGAAGCTCAAAAAATGAAAAAATATCAAATAAAACCAAAGATAAGTTTACCAGATTAATACCCAGAGCTCATACTGTAATTATGTGCTGACTTTATTTATTATATCTTCCAGATGACCAAGTCGACTGTCTGACTCACATGCCAAGCTCCATACACCCTGACGGATAAAGAAATTTAAAGAGCCCCGCGGAAAAGGAATACTCTGACAACTTGATGAATATTTTTGTGAATATCAAAATATAATTTAAAAATAATTTAAATTCTTTTGTTTGTGGAGGATAAACATGATGTTTGTGTTTCCTTTCATTGATGATTTTTTTCCTGGGTTGACAAATGAGCTGGTACAGCAGTTAATAACACGTTTTCCAGAGACACCAATGGGTCCGTATAGTACTGTAAGGCAGGACTGAAGCCTTTCTGCTGTAAATACTGGAGACGGCCCTGGTCAATCAGCAGTTTGCAAAGATGTCCTATTTTCTTCTTTTCTTCAGCAGTAAGAATCCTACATTGAATAAATACATAAAAAATTAAAGGTTTGTAAAAGTTCATAAGAAGTTCGTTCACTACCGTTTAGTACAGAGCTGCTAACTAGTCAACAGTACACTAGGTGCTATGTCTGATGTTTCTGAGATGTCTCTTTATGATCACAATTAAGATATGTGTTAGTTTATTCTAAAATTAGAATGTAAGCTATATTTTTCTAAATTTTTGATAACAGTTGTCTAAGAAAAAAGGACTCCTTCTCCTTCTTCAGTTTCACTTTTTATACTTGATCTCAGCCCAAAGACTAAGAAGCAACTATTTGATTTCATCTCTGGTTTCTCTTGACCAATGTCAATCAGTCTGAAAATATTAAATGAAAAATTCTGAAAACGAACCATTGGTAATGCCATTCTGAGTAGCACGGTGAATCATGGGTCACCGCACTCCTTCCTGTCTGGTAGTCAACCTGCGCCTCCCACATAATTGTGCTTAGCACAGCCACACTGCGTGCTACTCTCCAGACGCTGTGCAGCTATCTTGGTTACTAGATTGACAGAGTAGGTAACTGCACTGCTAGTGTGTGGGGTTCTGTTTTATCTAACGTTCTAGGCATCTGTGGGAGGTCTGCAGTACCACCCACAGGAGGACTAGTTTAAGGTGATAAAGTATCTCCCCTGTATCGAGGTGTTTACAGACGTTGTCACTCACCCAGGCAAACAGTCAGTGCTGCCATCTGTGAGTCTGTCTCCGCCATCTTCATGCTCTTCATTCTCATCCCTTTGAGCATCTTTTCTCTCTGGAGTAACATCCAAGGCTTCCAAAGATGTCCTCATCCCACATGTTGCCCAACTACTCATTCTCTGGAAATAGTAGAACTCCACCGCCCCAAGTCCAAGAGCCTTGAAATACTCTTTGCCCACATAATGTCTCCACTCACACCTGTGGTGACAACAGAGCGCAATCACAATGCCAGCCACAGGGCTCCATGTCTCTGGGACAGTTTTTTCATTTCCTTCCTTGGCCAAAGTGTTACTTTCTTTTTCTGTTTTATCATTCTTTACGCGTTTGGCTAAAGGTTCTTCATCCTTTTCCTTAAAACTGGCAGCGTAGGTTTCAACCAAACATCGTAATGCAAGATCTGCAAACACAATCATGTGCCCCCCACCAAACCACATCATCTTTAAAAATGAGTATTTTTCAGATTTCTCAAGCAGTATGACTAATACAAAACACAACAACACCACAAACCAGCAAAAATCTACTTAGCTATATATTGTAACAATTCTATCAGATATTATAAATTTTTCTCAAATTTTCCATCTTAATTTTTCTAGTGATTTATTTGCCCAATAAAATTGTTTTAAATAAAATTAATTAAAGCAATAAAATTAAAGCAAGCTTAACTCCTATGATTTGAAAAATTTCTGTCCAACTATTAGCATTGTCTTTCATTTCTCCTATTTTAGCTCTAGGTAGGAGCTTAAGAAACCCCAAAGAAATGAAGGAAGGCAGTTTCACTTAGACTCGGGTTTGAGAAGGTAGTTTTTTGGTTTTGTTTCTGTTTTGAGATAGGTTCTGTATAGCTGATGCTGATCTCAAATTCTTGATCCTTCTACTTGCATCTCCTGGTGTTGGGGTTACAGATGTGTGTCAGCACACCTGGCTAAGATGCTAGTCTTGAAATGTAGGCTGGTCACAACAAACAGTGAGGAGTTGAAAAATGGTGAAAGGGAGATTCCAATGTGGAAAACAGGCTGAATAGCTTTTCTGTACATCAACGTTTGTTCAGCAAATATTTGCTAAATGCTTTGCATATACAAAACACTGGGGATGCAAGGATTAAAACTGTCACACTAGGGGCTGAAGGGATGGCTGGGGGTTAAAAGCATTTGCTGCTGTCACAGAGCAGCCAGGTTTGGTTCTCAGCACACACAGGGTGACTTAAAACTGTCCAGGGGTTCTAGTTCAGGGGATCCAGCACCTGTGTGGGGACTGGATATGCATGCACTGTACTTCCATACATGCAGATAAAACATTCATACTCATAAAATAAAAATAAATACATTTTTAAAAAAACAAAATAAGCCCTCTAAACTGCCATACAGAATAGCTGGCAGTACTGGAAAGATCACAAATGTATGCTGTAAAACTTCTATTTTCTCTGATTAGATTGTCATATCATACTCTAATTACCTAAAAACAAATGGGGTTTTAAAATTTGCTACCCTATGATATATCTGATATTTTTTTCTTTTTCTTTTTTAAAGATTTTTATTTATTTATATGAGTATACTGTAGCTATCTTCAGACACACCAGAAGAAGGCATCAGATCCCATTACAGATCGTCCTGAGCCACCATGTGGTTGCTGGGAATTGAACTCAGGACCTCAGGAAGAAGAGTCAGTGCTCTTAACTGCTGAAACTTTTCTCCAGCCCAACTTATCTGGTTTTTATGGCAAATTTTAATCATGCCAACAAGCATTATTGGCAACTATTATTTGGATAAAGTGATAGCTAATTTGATAACTTCGTGGTCTGTCTGTGGCTTTGTCTCTTTTTTGTCTGTCATGAGAGAGTGGGTCGTATGTTGCCTGGATTGTGGATGGACTCAAGTAATAGCTCACCTGATCCTCTTGCGTCAGCTTCCTGAGTGTGTGGGGGATAAGTATGCCACTTTACCCAGGTCTATTAACCATTATTTTCTAACAAAATATATTTTCTGTTTAATTTACATTTGACTTAAACATAATTCTAAGAAGTGAGAATAATCAGAAAAAAATTTAAGTGTTATTTCGGAAACAAAGAGAGTATTAGCTATCTCAAGCTCTTTCATAGTGGCCTTAAGGACCTTCTTCTTAGACGATATAAGGAGGTAGCAAGCTGATGGCTAAGATCATTCAAATATTCATGGAGTTCTTCTACAGCATTATAGTAGCATATACATCATTCTTGTGGAAAAAAAATCCCAGCACAGTGTAGTTATTAGACATATGAGCAGATAATTAAAAGACAAGCAAAAGCTATGTGGAGTATGTCCTGATGACACTAAGGAGGCTCCAGAAATGTGGAGAAAGCTGAGCTGAAGGATGAGCAGAATCTGGACCAGTTCTTCCAAATGGGTGACAGTGGAATTCTAGGAATGGCTGGAGCAACATGGGATTTAGGAAAATACACATGGTCGACACTGATCAACAGTAAACCTAGAGGCAGAGTGATGGAGAGTTTCAAGGGAAAGGAAGCGAGTCACAAATGGGTCTGAATATTAATATTCAAACATAGGGAGCCAAAAATGATGGAAGAAATGGAAGCAAGGGAACCCATAAGGGGGAAATACTGAGCAAGGACACTTTAGCAGAGTGAAAGGGGACCCACACAGTGCGCACGGAGGTGAGAGTGTACTGGACACGGGAAGCAGCCACTGTAAGTAACTTTAGCAGAGTGAAAGGGGACCCATACAGTGTGCACAGAGGTGAGAGCGTAGTGGACACGGGAAGCAGCCACTGTCGAGCTAAGGTTTGAGAGGCAGGAGATGGGAAGGGCCACAAGTGTGTGCCTCCTTCCCATCCCAGGGTGACACTGCTTTACTTTAAAAAGCTTTTCTGTGAGTTAACCGAGAACATCAATGGGCTCGGGGTGATGGGGCCATCTTGGCTACAGCTCAGCATGTTAGCTTAGAGGTTACTGAGTGTCTGCTCACTTACCTGTTGCGACCCCACACAGATGCTTCCCAATTCCTACCACAGGCAGTCTTCCTTCCCTTAGCACAGGAATCCTGTCTGAGAGAAAAGGAGATAATAAGTTAGTTTGCTTATGATAGGAAGTATTACTGTGTCCTTCCAAAGGAGGGTTTCTAGAATCTGAATTTGAGGGATAACAGCCGTGAAAACAAGCAACATTCACAGACTCCAATCTGCAACCTAAGAAAATGTCTGTGTTTAGGTATCACATGGAAAGTATTCAGCTAAACAAACAAATTTCCTCTTTCTCATTGTGTAGTACTTGCTGGTCTGGAATTCACTATGTAGTCTGGGTGATCCTCCTGCCTCAGCTTTCCAAGTGCTGGAATTACAAGAGTACATACCATACCTGGCTTCAGTTAAGTGATAAAAATTACAATCATTTATATTCAAGTGTTTGGTTGCTTCTCAAGACTAAATTAGTGTGAGTTCTTCCTGAAGCACAGGTCTGCGAGGACAGATCTAAGCAGTCCCCAGAGGCTGAAATGTCTGCTTTGTTGTAGAGCAATAGAAAGTTATACAACTTACTCAAACACAAGTGTTGGATATCAATTTGAAGTCTTTCAAACACTGAGTTCTTTTTTCTGTGTTTACCATCTACCTGCATAAATAGAACATTACCGATTCAGAACTCTTAATGTTAAAAAAGCTTTATAAAAATGTTTCTATTTGTTTTCAAAATTCAGAGTTAATATCTGTCCTATTAAGTCAGAAACTACCCTTGATTACTGCTCTCTCAAAAAATCAATGAATAATAAATCAGCAAATAATAAATCATAAGGCTTCCAACATTTTAACTTTCTCACTCACATCCTCTCCTCTATATTCCATTGAATGACCCTCACTCTCCAGTACATTTCTTACTTGTATTATTGAATAAAGATTTTCATATTTTCAATCTTCCTATATTTATCTAAATCTCTTTTAAAATAGTTTTGCAGTGTTGCTAGGATAGCTTCTAAAAACATTTTTACGCGCGCACATGTGTGCGTGTGTGCGCGTGTGCGTGGTATCTGAGAAGGTCAGAAGATGGACGTTGGACCTCCTAGAGCTAGAATTATAGGAAGTTGTGAGCTGCCTAATATTGGTGCTATGACCAAACTATGATGTTTTGGAAGAGCAAACAGCACTATGTCTCTAGCTCCACAGAAAATTTAAAAATCATTTTTTTAAAACTTCCTCCATGATAACTCTGGAAAACTGAGGTCAGTTCTCCATCTTCAGGTCCCTGCAGCACAGGGTACCATCCATCAGTACAGCACTTAGAGAACTAAAGTACTGTATGGAAGCTTCTTTGAAGCAAGAACCAAATCTTCCACAGTATCTCTAACACAGAGCAGAATGAAGCCAGAGCATATGACAGGAAACCTTTCTAGACCAGCTCTCCTTCCTGGTTCAAATCGCCACATTATACCTCTTGCCATATATTTCCATCATAATAAATCTTTTGCGCAATGTATAGAAGCTTCACCTGTCAATAAAAGGCTGTTGGCCTATGAGCTTGAGCAGGAAATAGGTAGGTGGGCATCCTGGGCTAGAGAGACAGTTCTGGGACTAGAGACAGGAATGGTACGGGAAAGGGATTTGCGCAGGAACTCTGGAAGTGAAAGGTGCATAAACCTGAGGAGATGTAACTAACCTTGTAGCATCATTTAGACTAGCTTAAAAGGGTAAAATAAGTTACAATCTAGTCAGGGAATAAAGCCAAACCTATTGGCTTAAGCATTTATTCATAATATTCAGTCTTTAGACATTATTTCTGGAACTGGGTACAGGAGGAAGAGCCTACACTTACATGGAAATGCTTCATTTGTTATTTCAGGCTTTGGTTCCACTGCTCTTATTTCCCAAAATGCTTCTGACTCCCTACCTAGCAAAGCTAACTGATCTTTCAGGATGTGTCACAGGCACCACCTTTTCTGCTCGTCATTCTCCATTGCCTCCCTGTAATAAAGTCTAGCGTGCCACATTCTGCGGAACTTATTCCGCTTCAACTCTTTACTTACACACTTAGCTGGTTCTTTCCTAAACACATCTAAGAGCACAGCTGCCTCTTCAGCATGCTGTCCAAGAACATGCACAAGTATTTAAGGAAGGACGAGTCTGTCAGCAGTGGCAAATGCAAAGTGAGGACATGGCTTAAATTCTGTTCACAGATTTTCTTGTCTCCGCAAACAACTTTATAAACTCAGATTATGGACTATTAACAGTTAAATTTTAAAAACTTACCTTCAGTTTAACCAGTACAATTAGAACCAAACAAATAATGATAGCAAAAAACTACAATCAAATATATAAAAAACAAAATTCATTTTAAGAGACATGTTCCTATCATTTTCTTTTTTTTCCTGCAGAAAAAAAAAATTGTTTGGTTATTAAGATCCTATAATGGGTTTACTTACCTTGAATCTTGTGGTCACTTTTTCTACCAGGATGAAGTGAACGTTTTCAGCATCTTTTAAGGCAATATCAACCCAGTGAGATAATTTCCCCTTTCCTGCTCCAAACTCAACAAAGCATCTTCTTGGACCAAGTAACTTTAATTTTTCAATGTTACCTAAAATAGAAGCCTGCAAACCCCATAGGGTTATTGTATAAACTAGAGCAAAGGGATTCAACTCAAATTGGAAAACAGCAAGGTAATCTCTACACAAGGCAGAAGGTTTTTATTGATAATTTCTGAATGGCTAAGAATTGTTTTCCTTTTGCTTGCTTTAAAACAATACTCTGCACTCAGGGTCATAGCCATACTCAAATTTTTATTTCATGTTCACATATAATTTTGAATGAAAGTATTTTGTTCTCTAAAAGAAACTAAGTAATTACACTCAGAACCAAATGTTAGCTTTTTTAAAAAAAATAGTTTTTTAAGACAAGGTTTCTTTCTGTATCCCAGGTTGTCCTAGAACTTACTCTGTAGACCAGGATGGCCTCAAGCTAAGATCTGCTTGTCTCTATCTACTGAGTGCTGGATTAAAGGCATGTGCCACCACATCTAACTATGTTAGCTTTTAAAAAACTACTTTTATTTATTGTGAGCATACATACTTGTTGCATGTAGAAGTCAGAGGACACTTTGCAAGATTCAGATGACTGAACTCAGGTCATCGGGCTTGGCAGCATGCGCCTTTACCTGATGAGCCATCACATCAGCCTGGAATGTTAGCACTAAACATATGAAGAAACGTTGAGTGACTGTGTGCAGACATACCTGCTGTTTCAGGTGCTTGACTGCACAGTCACCATTTCTCGGGTCATTAAGGGCATCATGCAATGCTGGATGGGACATAATGTGATCTTCATGTGTAGAATTCAAGCCTGTGCCCAAAAGAAACATGATTGCTAGCTTAAGCAGCGAGACAGGAACTGAGACTCTGAACAACAGAACGGAAGGAAACTCATAAGCTACTTAGAGATTCTCAAATAACTGAACCTGCAACTTTAGCAGACTCACCTTCACTTGCTTTTCTCAATTTCTTAATTAAGTTTTCCAATTGCTCTTCAGATAGAGAAGAAAATGGAGCCTATATACAAACACAAAAATAATGTAGTCAAAACACACCTTACAGTACCGTGGCAGAGACTGGATAGAAGCTTAACAGCTGGGCAGATGCCTTGGCAGTTTAGGTGCTTCTTCCCAGCAAAGCTTTGTTCCTAGCCTGCCTTCAGAACTGCCCAACTGTGAAGGCACTACTCAGTTCTGCCCCAACACCTTAACTCTCATTGCTCCCTCAGGGTCTGGACTCAGCTCACAACAGAGCCATGCTGCAGTTATGGGACAGAGCTTGCCTTGGAACTAACCATCACCAACAATGTACTTCTACAGGAAAATACCTCCTCAAGTCAAAACAACAGATATTTCTAAACAAATTGGAGAATAGTCTGTACTACAAGGAGACAGCTTATAAATACCACTTAGAGTTAAGTATTAAATAATACACTTACTAATTGTTCAGGAATTTCTGTTTCATCCTTTAATCCTGCATTTATATCTTGAATAAAAAAATCCTGACAAAAACAAAACCATAACATAGTATTAATATGAAGCTGAAAACAGTTAGTCTGAAGAACTGCTCCCTCCTCTCACCCTTCCACATCATCACCTCTGTCACACTCATTTATCACCCAATGTTACTGCACAGCCATGACCATAGTGACTGGGTTGCTGATTGGCCTCTTGTTTTGGTGGATGGCTGAGTCTGGTCCTTTGGGACACTCCCCCCAGCCCCAAACCCAGAGTTAGGCCACAGGGAGCAGTCTTCTTCTGTCTTTACTAAAGGAGCTAAGTCCTAAAAGCGTGGATGAGAGGTTCCTGTTTTTCTTGTATATTAACTTAATGTTAAAATTCCATGTTTTTCCTTTGATATAGGATGTTACACTGAAGCTCAATTGGTAGCCAAGGCTTGCCTAGAATTTATTATGCTGTCTAAGCTTGCTTCGAACTTTGTGTAATCCTCTCTAGCTTAAGTCTCCCAGATGCCAAGATTATAGGTATAAACTGCGAAAGATAGCTAAAATACTTTTAGCTCATAGCATCTGGAGCAGTGGTCCTCAACTGAGAGGCATCTGAAAATGCAGAAGAGTATGTGTTGCAAAATAACTAAGAAGAGGGCTGGGCAGTGGTGCAAGCCTTTGATGCTGGCACTCAGGAGGCAAGAGGCTGAGGCAGGTGGATCTCTGTGAGTTTGAGGCCATCCTGGTCTATAGAGAGAATTCAAGGCTACTACACAGAGAAACCCCATCTCAGAAAACCAAACCAAACCAAACAAAGACCCAAACAACCACAATAAACTCCATTAATAACAAAAAACCTCAATATGATTTTTTTGTTTGTTTGTTTGTTTGTTTTTCGAGACAGGGTTTCTCTGTGTAGCCCTGGCTGTCCTGGAACTTACTCTGTAGACCAGGCTAGCCTGACATTCAGAAATCTGCCTGCCTCTGCCTCCCAAGTGCTGGGACTAAAGGTGTGCACCACCACTGCCTGGCTATATGAGATCTTGAGATACACATTATAAAATGGTTCATATCAGGAAGCAAATGAGCACACTTATTTTGTATAGTTACTCACCCTCAAATTATTGTATTTTGTTCCCAAACAGAAATCTGAATGTTTGGGCTGGAGAAATGGCTCAGTGGTTACTAGCAGTGGCTGATCTTCCAGAGGTCCTGAGTTTAATTCCCACCAATACATGGTGACTCATAACCATCTCTAATAGGATCTGATGCTCTCTTCGGGTGTGCATGAAGACAATGTACCCATAAATGCTCATATACATAAAAAAATAGATGGGTGTGGTAGCATATACCTATCATCTTAGCACTTGGAAGGTAAAGCATAAGAAACATTTGAGCTGTGTTGAAGACCAGCCTGAGTATTACAGCACAGTCCCCTATCTCAAAAGCAAATAAACAAACAAAAATAAAACAGGAAATAATTATTCTGGGCTGGTCAAGGCGGCACCCACCAGTAATCTCAGTACTAGAGAAGCTAAGGGAGGAGGAAGAGGGCTTCAAGTTTAGGGTCAGCCTGGGCTACACAGTGAAAACCTGCCTCCTATCTAACCAACCAACAGATAAAACACAAGAATAGAAAAGAAAAGAGGAGAGAAGAAAAGTATAGCTATCAAATGAGTATGGTCCATTTGCCAAATTCAATCTGCATCTTATAATACTAAGTATTTATATACAAACATCACATATGCATTACGTACAGGCTTAGGCTTCTCTCTTGAATTACATTTTTTCAAATGTTTTGCTAGTTGGTCTTCATATACTGTGCTAAATTTAAAGAGAAAATTTAAGACAGAAAAATTTTAAATGAACCTTGTGAAGTTTACTGCTTCTTAACACATCACACAAACACACAGACCCACACACCCACACACATGTGCACCCCAAATGACAACAGAAACACTTATATGAGCCCATACTTACTGTTTTGGATCTAAAGGACACAAGATTCTTTTCCGAGCATTTTCTTCCTAATAAATGAAAAGGGATACATTTATTTAAATATCAAGTTGATTACATTCAGATGTTAGATACACCTACAGTGTATTTCTATTCCTAAAAGGAGGTAAGAAAACTTTAAAAGAATATAATGAAAAATAAGCAAGATTAGGTCATGCAGCATAACAGTAAGAGTCTCCATTGTAGCTTGCTTTTGTATAAATGAACAAATACTGTTTTGGCTTGTTAATGTAATTTTGCATAAAAGATATCACCTTCTAAAAATGGGTACAATTATTATATGCACCATTAAAAAAGATGTTAACCATTTACTTCAGATTAACTAATAACAATATGTAATATTCATCATGTGTAAAAATGATCTTTTGAAATACATATATACAGGGTATAAGTGGCTAAACTGAGCTGACTAAAATACTCATTATTTGCATACTTATTCTTTTTGAAAAATGTTGCTCATTTAAATTGATTTTAAAATGCTATTAATCTAAAGTTGTTCAAATGTGGGGAAATGCTGGGTATGGTGGAACATGCTTTGAATTTCAGAACACCAGAAGAAAGGCAGACAGAGCTATTGAGCCAAAGGCCAGCCAGGATAACCCTCAGACCCTGTCTCAATAAATATAGAAGTAATATGCAGAAGAAAATATGCCAGGGACAACTAGGCATGGCACCTTAACAATTTAGAATGAGTTGTATCCACTGGCTTTGCAAATTTCAAAATGGTAGTTACAGTCTTTCAAGTTATATGCATTGAATTATAGGCACTGGGAGAAAAGCAAGGAAAACAGTATTGGCAGGTCTACCCTATTGACTCTACCAACACATATGCAATATGTGGCCCAATTATTAAAACCAGAGGCCAGCGCTTTCTATTAGCTGCCAACTCTATGACCCTAACACTCCCTGCCTCATATGAATAATAGTACAGACTCCCTATATTAAGTATAGACTTACTATATCACTGTTTAGAATAATAGTATGACTTACTTCCTAAGGTTTGTGAAAATTGAATTTTTGAAAGCAAAATAACAACTGTTTAGTGCTAGCCATACCGCAAAAGCTGACCAAGTATTCACTCTTGATTTTTCTCAATTATTTATTTCAATTTATGTCAGAATGTTCATGAAGTTATGCACACTGAATTTTAGGGAAAGCTAAGAAATTTCAGTATTAAAAAATAACATATTATTTCATGTACAGATTTTAAAATTTAATTTCCAGTGTGATTCTTTGATGGAGACCAGCCAGTTGGGAGGCTGAGGCAGGAGAATTCCTGCGATCAGGCATTCAAGACCAACATGATAAATTCAGCAAGATCACCGTCTCAAAAACAAAGAGGAAAATTGTCTTTGAAGGGAAATAGTACTCTATTCTAAGTTGCAAAGCCTAATCACAGAAAACACACACACACAAGCATTTTAAAAATCTATTGCTGGAGTGAATAGAAAGTGTATAGCAGGTTATTAAAATGTTTTGTTTTGGTGTAGAAGGTGATGAGACTTCCTATGACTTGTAGATTAGTAATTTCCCCTTTCTCTATCCATTAGAAGCCACTAATATTTTTGAACTTAGAACCAAAATGTCTTATGACCTTACTGTCTGTTGAGGGGTGAAAAAAAAAGCACTTTGTTTTCATCCTTGAAGTTACTTATTTTACGTTAATTTTTTTCTTCTCCATCCCAGAATCATTACAAGTTCATATAAAGTGCTCCCTTAAGTCTAAACAAAAATCTTTTCCTAAGTTTCTTCCCCATGCATTCACAAGTGATTATCGTTCATAAAACAAAAATTATAATTAGAACCCAGTTAGTAAAACCTAGTGGTTATTTTTTTTTTTCAAACACTACTTTGTAAAAAATAATCACTTCCCATGAGGATGGGAGACCAGTGGAAGGATGAGTATAAAGATCTCCGAGATAGCACAGAGGGCGCTTTTCTTCGTACAAGAAAGCAATGCTCCTCGGGAGCTCATCATGGCTCCAAGCGGTGGTCAGAACTGCATTTACTTAAGAAAAAGCTGGAGAATCCATGGACTGAAGCAGAAACCTGTCAAAGGGGCGAGGATGGGTTCCAGCACCCACAGACCCGCAACTCAGTTCCGATTTTCAGGAAGGTAGGGCGATAGCAGACCTCCGCGGATCCAGCGTGTTCACCACAGAACCGTTTCCCCGCGGCCACCACCATCCTGCAGAAGCGCTTCTTCTTTTCCACAAAGTAGCTGCATCTACCATCGGTTGGAAAACCGATCGCGGGCGAAGTGGCCGCAGGAGCCTCCATAACGCTGGGTCCTTTTGGCCTGGCTCAGCCCAAAGTTGTCAATTTCCTTTGGTCCCACTTCCCTTAACAAACGTGGCCGCCTGAGGGGTGGGTCCACGGAAATTACGCATCACCCGGGCCTGGTAGTTCCCCTAAACCGGAAGAAGGTAATGGTGGCTGACGAGGTCCAAACCTCCTTCGTTCCCTCTGTTTATCGTTTCCCTCCTCCGCGGGAGCTGAGCGCCAAACTCAAACTCTTCTGGACCGGCACTTCTTTCAAGCTGGTAGCGAGGGCCAGGCCTATTGGGCTTTTTCACCCTCCCGTCGGGGCAACGGTCCGACATGAGTCAAGTTCTGTTCCAGCAACTTGTTCCCTTGCTAGTGAAATGCAAAGACTGCGAGGAGAGGTGAGGCCCGGGTGCCGGCGGGTGGCGGTTGGGGTCGCGCCAGTGGGGAAGATGGCGGCTGGGGTTCAGTGGGGCTCGGTCCGCAGGTCTGTGTCGGAGTGTCACACCGGGACGCGGGAAGGGACCCTGTGGGGATCTAATGGTTACCTTCGTTTGTCGCCGGGTCGTTCGTTGCGGAGGGGACGCGAGAAAAGGGAATGAGGAAATGGGAAGCCGACTCCCTCACGTCCGTGTCCTGGCTCTGAGCAGGACTGAGCAGGATCCGCCTGTTCTTTCTGGGTGGAAGCTCTGATTCTCTGCGGTTCATTTCTGCAAAGCTTCACGTTGACTTCAGGGAACCGTCCGCACTAGAATTCAGGCCTCCCACCCTTCACTCATGCTCTCCTTTGAAGGACATTGGGAGTGAAGCTTTAGAACAAAAACAAAACATTCAGTGACATGCTTCGGCTCATCCGCACGTCAGTAACAACCATTTAACCAACCCTCAATACTGGAAAATCAGGGATTCTGTATATTCAGCACATAATGTCAACCTGTAAAGCACCTCGTTGGACCCCTGGGGATACCTTGATCTTCACAGAGTTTACACTACGGTATTCTGTCGCACAGATAAATGTAAACTTGTAACACTAACCACAGGCTCAAATAGTTAATTAGAAGTTAAATCTGATTTTCCCAATAACCTTTAAGTTGTTATTTAGTTTCTGTGAACATTACATTTTCTCATTTGAAAGGTGATTTAACGCACCTATCTTCTCATACGATTGCAGTGAAGACCAGGTGTGAAAATATTTGTAGAAACTAAACAGCGAAGAAATGTTTCATTAAAAAAAAAAAATGAAGACACTGATTTATCGAGCTACTGGACTGTTAAGCCATGGTACGTGATTTAGAATTAGGTCTAGAATAACCACCAAAGCAGTCAGAAGAATGGACTGAAACTATCAGCCATATATAGGCTGTATATAGGAATCTGTAGGGTATCTTAATTGTCTTATTGCTTATTGACAATTGACCTGATGCCCTCACTTAGCATGCTCTACCACTGATCTGTACCCCACGCCCCACCCCAGCCCAGCCTCTAGTTGGTGATTATTTTGTGATGTCTAATATAGTGGCTGTTAGCCACATGTAGACATATAGTTATTGAATTCAGGCTAATTCAAACTGATGTCTGTAAGTGTAAAATTCATAGACCTTGAAGATCTGCTAGTAACAATGTAAAACATCTCAATTTTACGTTATCTGTTGCAGCTTTATTTAGGGTATATATATTGGGGTCAAATGTATTCAAATTAATTTTACTTTGAACGTTATGGGTCTTTGTTAAGGTGCCATCTAGACAGTTTAAAGCGACATACATAACTCACATGTGTGGCTTCCATTTTGTCTCCGTTGTGCAATATGGGCCATTACTTGTGATTCCAAGCTTGACACTCCCAACTCTTCTACAACACATTAAATTGTAGTCAGAGTTAATCATGTTAAAACACAACTTCAACTTTAAAAATTACTCTTGTTTAGAAACCCAATATTCCTATCACCTGTGGCAAGGATCAACCAGCTGTTCATAAATGAACTTTTTCTGGAACACAGCCATCCTTCTTTGTTACTGTCTGTGGTTGCATCTGCACAAGGGCAGAGTCAGTGAGTACTTGGTATGGGTGTATTGGCTGGAAAATAACTGTGTGGTTTTTATGGTAGATTGCATATATATCCTCGGCACTGCAACAGCAACAACAAAGGGTGGGGGCGGGGATGGCAAGGTATTGGGGGGGAACACTACAACACACAATTGTGACAGAAACTCTATAGCACTAGTTTTCCATCTTCCTGATAGTACAGTTCCTTATGTTGTGGTGACCCCAACCATAAAATTATTTTTGTTGCTACTTTGTAACTGTACTTTTGCTATTGTTACAAGTCTAATGTAAATAAATATCTGTTTTTTCTGATGGTCTAAGGTGACTTCTGTGAAAAGGTTGTTTGATTCTCATGGGTCCAGACCCATTAGTTGAGAACCAATGCTCTACAGTCTTCAAAGTCTAAAATATTTACTCTCTGGCCTCTTACAGAATAATTTTGCTAACCCCTGACCTATAGGACGAATCTGGAAAATAACTGTGTGTTTTTTAGCCTACCTAGATTCTTTAGCCAACTATTGAAGAGCAGTTTACCCCAGCAAATATCTATCTGCCTACTGTGTACCATGAACTATCCTGAGTGCAGAGAATGTGAGGCTTCCTCTCCTTTCACCTCCAACAGCAACAACAAAACCAGTCACCATCGAGGTTCTCAGGGAACTCCCAGACTCAGAATTGAGAAGATCCCCTGGAGGAGCAGTGTAATGCAGGTTCTAAGTTTAGATCTGGAGCTAGATTGCCTGGGTTTAAGTTAATTCCAATTCTGCCACTGATTGACTGATCTTGGACAGTTTATTTACTGTTTGCACATCTCTGTGGGTTGAACCTGTCCTTGCAGCATGCTATCATAGACTATCACTATACTATGCCCCCAGCTCCTGTCTTACACCATTTATTTCACTATTTTTGGTTTCATCTTTAAATTCAGAATAGTAGTTCCTACTCCATGGCATTATTATTAAGGATGAAATTATCTAATACATACAAAGAGCTTAAAATAGTAACTAGTATATGTTGCATACTCCCTAAATCTTAGTTATTATTATTAGTAAGGTGTGATTAGTAAGGTATAATAAAGGCATAGTAGAGGGGAAGGTGGTTTTGTAGACAACAGTGTATCTATCAGGGAACCCTACCTGGAAGGAAGTGGTGCAAGCTTTAACACCAGGATTGGATAACCACCTGCGCTTAGGTTTTGAAAAACTGTGTCTCAGTCATCACACAAGACCCCAGCTCCTCTTGATGCCTTGTGTTCTCTCTACCGTATCTCCACTCCTGCTGCTCCCTCTGCCTCAGATGTTCATTTTTTTCATGACTAAGGTGCACCCCCACTCCTGTGTATGTGTGTGCAATGTATATGTGTATGTGTGTATATGTGCATGTGAGTATGAATGGGTGTGGAGGCCATAGGCTGGCTTCTGGTATCCTTTTAAATTGGTCTCCATCTTAAAATTCTTATTTTATAAATTATATATATTTTATGTGTGTGGAGAAGAGGGTATGTGTGTGCCATGGTGTGCCTGCAGAGGTCAGAGGACAGCTTTCAGGAGTTATGTGGGTTCCAGGGATTGAACTTAGCCTGTCAGGCTTGGGAGCAAGTGTTGTTACCCTCTGAGCCATCTTGCCATTTCTCTACCTTATTTTTTGAGACAGGGTCTCATTGAATGCAGTGCCTTACCAATTAATTGCCTAGGCTGCTTGGCCTGGGCATCTCAAGACACCACCTTGTCCCACCCCCAGAGTTAAAACACATTGGCTTAAAAATTGTTTTGTGTGTTTATGCCTTAGCATTCAGGGTGTGTGTGTGTGTGTGTGTGTGTGTCTGTCTGTCTGTCTGTCTGTCTGTCTGCCTGCCTGAGAAGACCTCCAGAAAAGGAAAAGGGTTTCAAATCCTTTGGAGCTGGGTTATAGGTCTTTGTGACTGCTTGACATGAGTCCTGGGGTACAAACTCTGAGAGAACAGATATGTGCTTTTAACCACTGTCTCTCATTCCACACCCAGCTTTTTTGTTTGTTTGTTTTGTTTTTTTGAGACAGGGTTTCTCTGTGTAGCCCTGGAAAGCTCTCTGTAGACCACTGGCCTTGAATTCACAGAGATCTGCGTGCCTCTACTTCTCCAATGTTGGGATTAAAGGTATAAGTCACCACCACTTGCCCCTCCCCCCCCCAACCTGGCTTTTAATGTAGTTGTTACAGATCCTAATGCAGATGTTCATGTATCTATGGCAGGCACTTTACTGACTGTGCTGTATGTATGTATGTATGTATGTATGTATGTATGTATGTATATGTATGTCCCCAGTCCCCCAAGGTATAGCTTAAGTACCTTCCCATAAGGATCTTTAAAGTTGCCCAAGATGCCAGGTATGGTGACATACACCTTTAATTTCAGCACTCAGAAGGTAGAGGCAAATGGCTGTCTTTGGGTTTGAGTCTGGTCTGGTCTATGCAGTGAGCTCCAGGACAACCAGAGCTAAATAATGAGACTCTGTCAAAAAAAAAAAAAAAAAAAAAAAAAAAAGTAGGTGCCAAAGTTGAAATTAACTGTCATTAATTATTCATTAGGTAACATTATGTAGGGAATTTGGGCTTTGTAATGTGCCTCAGGTTCTTTCTCTGATTAGAGAAATAGTCACTAAGATTATTGTTGAATGAGCTCTCTCTCTCTCTCCACACACACACACACACACACACACACACTCACACAAACACACTCATAGGTAGCCGTCTTTTCCTTTTCTTTAGGTCTTCTCTGGAAGTCCTATAACAATCAGATGTTTATTTCTGTTTGTATCCTTAGCACCCAGCAGAGTACCTGGCTTACAGTAGCTTTTATTTGTTTGAATTGAGAGAATAATAAGGTCACAGCTTCTGAATGACAGCAATGGGCTGAAATCCAGCTCTTATGCCTAATGTCTAAGGTCTTTATTTAAAAAGAAATAAATCTACCTAGCTATATTTGACTGGTTTGGTGGGTGTTAATCAGTTACAAACAATGTTTAAGGGTTGGGATTTTATTCATTTGTTTTAGTGCTCTTATATCATGAGTCTAATAGAGAAAATAAGATTTCTCTAGTAGAGAAAGTAATATATCTGCAATCTCAGATTTTTCTGTGACATATTTGTAAGGGCATTCTATTTATTTATTTAGTTATTTATTTAGTTATTTGAGACAGAGTTACTCTGTAGAAACCAGCCAGTTCCTGGCTATCCTGGAACTTGCTCTGTAGACTAGGCTGGCCCTTGGACTCAGAAGTCCAACTTCTCTACCTCCTGAATTGTGGCTCTAGGTGTGTTTTTAAAGTATGGGGAAAGTATTTAAAAATATGTAAAGTATTTTAAAATATGGGGAAAATATTTAGTTTAGTGCCTTCCTCAAGTTTTCTCTCAACGTCTAATCCATGTCGGTACTTCAGATGTGTGCAGCAGTATTATTAGTGAGTGCAATTGCAGTAGTTAAATAATTCTCTTAGACTGAGGTAAAGGGCATATTATTTCTCTTTTGTGTGTTTCTCTTTTCGTATATATTTTCATATAAACATGAAAATATATAAAAATGTTTATATATAATATATATTATATATAATTAAAGTATAGGACTTCAAGCTGTAAAATCCAATAAAAACTTAGATGTCAATTTAAATATCATGCCAGTATAGCAGATACCACTGTGTACTAGAAAATACCTCAAAGATGAAAAAACAACCCCTCTGTTAGATGCCATTTGTAAGTTAGGAGGAAGTTTCAGTGTTTTCTGTCTAAAGAGTGTCAGTGAAGTTGGAGTGCTGCTCTAGTCTGCTTGGCATGCATTGTTGTAGGCACTAGAGTGACAGCATAACCCAGGGCCTGTCTAGCATTCATCCCCAGCACCACAAAGATCCTTGAGCAAGGATAACAGAAGGTTTCATCTGTTGGTTTTAACTGCCCTCTTCAGCTAGGAGATAGGGGCGATGCATATGAACTGAGATATAGCATCCAGTTATATGATCAGTAAGAAATTTAATTAGGCCAGGTGTGGTAGCATACAACTTTAATCCCAGCACTTAGGAGGCAGAGGCAACTGCCTCTGAATTTCAGGCCAGCCTGATCTGCATAGAGAGCTCTAGGACAGCCAGGACTACGTAGAAATACCTTGTCTCAAACAAATGAACAAACAAATCAACTAAAATGACCCATTTTAAAACAATAGAAAATTGTAAATTCATGTTTAAGAAAAAGGTCTTAGCAGTTGACTGTAGCCCAGCTGCCTCCACCTTGCTCACCAGTTGATTGCTGTGTCAGTCCTTTTACTTCTGTTGTAGGTAAGTAGAAACTGGAGACCGATTCAACCAAATCTTTAGAAGAATTTAAACTTGAACAGGTTCAATTTTGTTTTTGTTGCTTTTCTATTGCTGTGATAAGAGACTATGACCAATGTAACATATAGAAGAAATGGCTTCTTTTAGGCTTAAATTTCAGAGTTAGAGTTCACGATGGCAGAAAGGCAAAGTGGATGGAGGTAGCAGGTAGCTGATGCAGCAGCTGAGAGAAAACAGGAGAGTGAATGGTCCAAGTCCTTCCAATCCTCAAAGCCCACCCGGAGGACACCCCCCTCCCTAAAGGCCACATTCGTTCCTCTCAAACTTTCACCAACTTAGGACCAAGTGTTCAAACACATAAACCTGTGGGGGGCTATTGGTCCGCAAACCAATACACATTTGTTTATTTTTCCACCCCTTGATACACACCCACATGTCAGAGAACGACCATTGTTATTGAACTTAGCAGAATAGTTTTGAGATGGATAGACATTCTTCAATAATTTTATTAATTTTTGTTTCTCAGTTTAATGATAATGGCTACTTCGATGTCTTTGTTAAATGATGGCTACTGCATAGAATGTGGAGGTTGTGACTTCACTCTTTGGGACATTAGAACTACTTGTGAATGAGATAGTTAGCTTGTTGACAGTACTTTTGATTTTTCTACTTTGCATAGATAATACTTTATGTTGATTTGGCTTTGCGATTAAAATATGTATGTAACAGGATAGTAATTGTCATTTTCTTGAATTTAACAATAATGTAAACACAGCTCAGCGGTGGTGGAATGTACTTTTAATCCCAGCACTCTGGAGGATCTCTGTGACGGTGGATCTCTGTGAGTTTGAAGCCAGCCTGGACTACAGAGGGAGTTCCAGGATAGCAAGGCTGCATAGAGAAACCCAATGGGGATAAGGGGGAACCAAAAACAAACATTATTATATTTTAACTTTTTAAGATGGTATATTTTTGTAAGTCAGTTTGATCATTGAAATGGTAATTTTTAGACCTAAAAGTTGTTACTGAATTGATGGTCTGTCTCTTAGTAGATGCTTTTTAGAATCCGGCAGTAAAGTTATTTACCAGAACACTAGCAATAGGCATCCTGATTGTTCACCATATTTAGTCTACAGTATCTTCATTTTAAAAGTGACAAACATTTAGCTTTCCATTAAAAACTACCAGGATAGCCGGGCGGTGGTGGCGCACACCTTTAATCCCAGCACTTGGGAGGCAGAGGCAGGTGAATTTCTGAGTTCGAGGCCAGCCTGGTCTACAGAGTGAGTTCCAGGACAGCCAGGGCTACACGGAGAAACCCTGTCTCGAAAAACCAAAAAAAGAAAGAAAGAAAAAAAAAAAAACCTACCAGGATACTTACTAGAGGAATGGACTTAAAACTTATGTCCAGTGTACTTTCTAAAAATCTGTTCATAAGCTTGAGGGCATCTGTGGAGAGTCTTGTGGTTTAGGATAAAAATGTTAACTGATGTAAAGGTAGCAAACTTCATGTTGCTTGAATGTTTCTGAGTCGGTCATGTCTTTTCCTACAGGAGAGGAAGCGTTAGAGTAAGCATTGAACTACAGTCACTTTCTAATCCAGTACACAGAAAGGTTCGTATTTACTTCTTTTTTGAAATATGATCATTTGTGTGTGTCATGAGTATTATTGTGGTTTTGTTTTTTTGTTTGTTTGTTTGTTTTAAGAAAATGAGATCTTTTCTTACCCAGACTCAGTCATACTATAATCACTAAGGTGGTTTTATCAGGGACGCTTATCCATTATATTCCATACATGGTAACTCTTGCAGTTTTCCCAAAGAGTAGAACATTCTACTGTCCAGTTTGTGGTCATAGTCAACTGTGCTTTCCCTGATCTCAATCTTTTTGGAACTGAAATAACAATTGCTGAATTATTTTTAAAGGGTTACTCTTTTGTTAAGTCATTTTTCTTTCTTTTCTTTCTTTCTTTTCTTTTTTTTTTAAATTTTGGGTCATTTTATAACTGTTGTAAGTCTAGGGTGGTAAACTCTAAGTCAGCAATTTAAATGTAATTATAGCATGCATTACTAAATCCAAGAAGAATTAGGGGTTGATATAACACTCTGGGTTTGCCCTGAACATTTAAAAGATTACCTTACTCTACATTTTGGTTCAGAGTGTAAATTTCATGTGAACTTTAAAATTAAGTTGAATATGGTGCTGTATGCTTTGTAATCCCAGCACTCAAGAGGAGGCAGGAGGATTGAGAGTTCTTTGAGATGCAGCCTGAGCTACATAGCTGACACCCTGTCTTTAAAAAAAAAAATACTAATAATGATAATAACAGCACTAAGAATATGGGCCATAGGACTAAGTGTAGCATCTGGTTTCCTTGTTGCAGCTTTCCCTGAGCAGATGCAAGCATCTTGTAGTTGGCAGTAACTTTAGGTGTTGGCTTGTTGTTGGTTTTCAGTAGCATCTAAGGTGAGTTTTAAGAAGTACTTAAGTTTAGGAAGTTTAAGTTTAAGAAGTTACTTAACTGTTCTGAGGCTGAGTGAGCCCCCAGTTCCTTGATTTTTCTGGAACAGAGAGTATATATTCTTACTTGTTAATTTTACATGTGGTACCTCTGCATTTTTTTAGCTTCACTGATAAAATGCTTCCGTGTTTCCAGTTACCCTCTAGCTGCTTAGAAGTGAGTAGATTTTCTTCAAGTTCTTTGTTAGTCCCAGCTCCTCCCATAGTATGCCTGTTTTCTTTATGAACCTTGAAGTTCATAATTTTTGTGTTCCTTCCTGCCATCTATGATACTGTGTCACACTTTAAATTTGATGGCCTGGCAAGTATCTTGAAGAGAGGAACCCATTTTATTAGAAAAGAAACAGATGGACCATCCCCTCAGTGGCCAGCTGGAGCAGGAAGCCTCCTGGGAAGCCCTGGAAACATGTCACTTGATACTTCATCTTCTACCTGAGCGACAAGAGCCCCTTCCATTTCTTGAGTAGTTAACTGTCAGGTTTGCTGATTATATTTGCTGCTTTTGAAATACTAGACTAGTTAATTTGAGGGAAGCCAAAAATACATTTATTCAATCTTGCCATGATGTCCCGCAAAGCTGGTATATACATTTCTCTGAGCCTCATAGAAGCTACTTTGTAACTTCTGGCACATACCCCAAACAGCTCTCGGGCGAATGTCTACCCTCAGTTAAGATGCTCATGCTTTAAAGACTAATAAAAATGAGCAGCATCCTAAAGCAGGATTCTGAAGTATAACTGATAGGTTGTTTTGAATAATTTAACTTTTACAAAAGCTTTACTAGAAACACTTAAAAAAATCTAATCTTTTCTTTAGGATTTAGTCATCCGTCTGACTGATGATACAGATCCATTTTTTCTGTATAACCTTGTTATATCTGAGGAAGATTTTCAAAGGTAAGTTATTTTAGGTTTTTGCTGGCCCTCTATATAGTCTAGGAATTATTTTCTAAATTTTATAATATGTTTACACTGTTTTCTTTTGAGATACATACCTGTTCAGGTGGTAAGTTATTCTGGGAATACTGACTGCCCTACAGTTGTTTCCTGGGTATTCTTGAAATTGAACATTTTATAGATTATCAGGCTTCCATTTAAGCAGCTCAGAAATTTGATGCTTTAGCTAAATTTTATGACTCCTGTTAGATAAGGTTGATATATATCAAAAGAATCCCTAGTTTAATTTTTTAAAAATAATGTCATTAGTAAATAATATATTCTATGAATCATAACTAAAGATAGTAATTAAGTTTCTCAAAAGCTGTTTTTCTGTTTTCTGTGTAGTTTAAAATTGCAGCAAGGTCTCCTGGTGGACTTCTTAGCTTTTCCACAGAAGTTTATAGACCTCCTTCAGCAGTGTATGCAAGAGCATGTGAAAGAGACTCCAAGGTGAGGTTGGGAGGCGGGAGCACTAGACTCCCTTTGAAGGAAGAGTGCTGACAACATTATTTTCCGTGTACTGCAAATACTCCAGTTTATTTTTTTTTAAACTGGGATTATGGTTCAACTAAATCCCAAATTTTAAGAAGTCTTGACTCCATTAAGAAATATTTGACCCTTAATTTTCATGGCTTGATGTAGTTTTTAAAGTTAGTTGATGTTAAAAAAATTTGTTTTCCTAGGATTTATTTTTTATTTGTGTGTCTCTGTGTATATGCCCAGAGCCCTGGAGGCCAGATGGGTGTGTCAAACCTTCTGGAGCTTCAGGCAAATGTTAACTTTCTGAGCTGGGAGCCAGGAACTAAAGAGTCCTTGGAGAGAGCAGCAACTGTGCTTAACAGCTGAGCCTTCTTGGGCCCCAAGCTGGTTCAACTGTTTAATAATATTTTTGTTTATATGATTCGTTATGTTTGTGATTGTATTTATGTCATGGTAACATGCTGCTGACACCTGCTCATGAAAAATTCACAAGGTACTTTTTCTTGGCTTGAACAACTGATGAGTATTGTTTAAAATACTGTTTTATTAGAAACAAATGTTTCCTGTACCACTTTTTCCTTTTTTATTTTATCTTATTATTTTGAGACAGGGTTCCACTATGTAGTTCTAGTTGTCCTGGAACTTACTATGTAGCCCAGGCTGGCCTGGAACTCAGAGAGGTCTTCCTCTGCCTCCCTAGTACTGGGATTAAAGGCGCTCACCACCTTGCTGGGCTCTTTTTTCACGTTTATTAGGCATTATTCTCTATAGGATCATTCTGAGAATTTATAGGGAAAGGATAAATCTGTAACTGTTACTTTTGCTTAAAGGTAAGTTGTCACAGTAAGGAGCTGGTACTTTGGTCACCCCTGTGGTATTTGATGAGTGTATGTTTCTGGGTTTTGTTTTCTCTCTTTCCTTTTTTGTCTCCCATTGTGAACATTAGGACCATGCTTCTTCATTTCACACACCTGACAGACTCCTGTCTCTTTGTCCAGTGAATTTCAGTTTCACCCTTTCAGCATCTTGAGTTGTGGCATGTGACACAATGGCAGGGTCTGGCCGGTTTGTACGTGTGTTGTGATGTGACTTTTCTCTTCAAAGGTTTCTGCTGCAGCTTACTTCTTCAGCTGCCCTTTTGGATAACTCACCGGTATTTCTAAATGTCGTGGAGACAAATCCTTTTAAGCATCTGATTCACCTGTCACTGAAGCTCTTACCTGGAAATGATATAGAAATAAAGAAATTTCTAGCAGGATGTTTGAAATGTAGCAAGGTAAGTCTTTAAAGTTACTCTTTTAAACTAGGGACCTAAGTGCTTATAAATCACGGTGGATCCATATGCTCCCCTTCCCTCCTCACCCCCGCTGCTTTTTTGTAGTGAATTTCACTGTTTCTCATTTAGCTACTGCCTGTAACTAAGTCTGGAACTAGACCAGCAGTTGAAGCTTAGGATCCAGATAGTTACAACTCCTGGCCTTAGGCACCTACATTCCATGTCACCATCTTATCAGCCAGCAAATAAGTATATAAACACACAATCAGCCACCCCTAACATACGACACTTTTTCTAAGTCATCATTAAATAAGACACTGCTTGGCATTTATCACTTACTCTCTTTCCTTTAAAGAAATTATTGTGTGTTATGATGTGTATTGAAAATAAGTTTATGGACATGTTCTGAATCGTACAAAATGCTATATAAAGTGTGTGGTACAAGAGCAGCATGGTGATTCTGCGTAAGAAAATAAATGTCAGTTAAATGCTCAGGTAGTTACATAGTGAGTGCTCAGGGCACACAAATCTGGGATTTTGTGAAAATGCAGGTTCTAGTTTAAAAGGCCTGAGTTTGCATGTTCAACAGGCTCTTTGCATGATGCTGGTACTTGGCTATGGATGACTGTATTCAATTATAAGCTGCATAATTTTATTTTTATAAATAGGAAGAAAAATTATCACTGACTAAATCACTAGATGATGTTACCAGGCAACTGCACATTACACAAGAGGTAATTCAGATTTCATTTTGTCTTTGTAAGTAATCCAAAATTGGTCCTGAATTCTTTCTACTATTAAAACCAAGCCTTTGTGTATCTTCTTTCAAAATAGATGGCTGTTGGATATCCACTCTTTGCACCTCTTCCCCCAAGTTAATTATCTTAAATTGATGCTTTCTTTTAGATATTTAATTCTACCCAAACATTTCTGCCACCCCTAACATATAATACCTTTTCTAAGTCATCATTAAATAAGATACTGCTTAGCATGTATCACTCTCTTTTTTTTAAAGAAATTGTTATTCTTTCAAATTGTGTGTATGGGTGTTTCTCTGTGTGTTCGTGTGTGTATGTATGTATGTGTGTGCAGGCATGTGTGTACCATGGCATGGAAGTGGAGATCAGAGGACAATTTGTTTTTTTTTTCCTCCCACCATGGGTACATGGAGTCAAACTTAGGTCAGCAGGCGTGGTTCTTGTCAGCTCTCTCATTTTATTCATCTTACTTGTCTGGCTTAAAATGACTTTTCAGTTCTAACTCCATTCCCTTCCTTCCTGTGTTAAGACCAGAATTAATCCTTTGGGGGCTGGAGAGATGGGTCAGCAGTTGAGAGCACTGGCTGCCCTTCCAGAGGATCTGAGTTTCAATTTCCAGTACCCACAAGTCAGCTCACAATATCTGTAACTCCTGTTCCAGGGGATCCAGACATAGATGCAGGCAAATCAACAGTGGGCATAAAAATAAATTAATCTCTCTCTCTTTTAAAAGAATCAATCCTTTCAATGGGCTTAGTGTGGTTTGGACCATACCCGCTACACCTTTGCCCTTCACCTTTGAAGTCTGGGGTGAAAGTACTTGATAAGCAACATGGCTGTAGGAAGAAAACCCTCCTGTGCAGTATGGTCTCCTGGGTGACATGCTGCTGTGCTTAAGTATAAGAAGTAAGCTTAGGAGAGACTTGGTATCCCCGAGTCTCTTAATGTTGGAGGAGAGAGCTGGTGCTGAGAGCTAGATGAAGGTAATAGTTTAAGTTCCACTTGTGGGCCATTACAGCTCTAGAGCTGTTTCTAGTCTCGTCTTGACTTCCTTTGAGTATGTACCAAAGAGCTGAAATTTTCTTTGCAGTATCCTTGTTAAGGCCTCTGTGTTCTAACCTGAGTGTAGCGTATTCAAGAGACTGTCCTAATATGTTGTATTGACCTCTAATATAGACATTATCAGAAAAAATGCAAGAATTAGAGAAGCTACGGAGTGAATGGTCCTCGCACACAGCATCGCTGACGAACAAGCATTCTCAGGAGTTAACAACTGAGAAGGAAAAAGCTTTGCAGGTAAGAGCACTATAGGCAATTGGAAAATGTCATTTTAAAATTATTCTTAGTTATTCCATTGATCATAAAAGTAATACATGTTTGCTTTAAATTTTTCAAACATCTAACTAGTACATAAAATCAAAATTAAAAACTTATTTTTCAGTCTTACTACTAAAAGATTATGTAGTCAGCCTAGACATTTTTTCCTAATTAGTATTTTTTTTAACTTATTTACTTTACATTCTGCTCACTGCCCCCCTTTCACACTCCTCCCCAGTTCTCCTTCCCTTTCTTCTCTGAGTGAGTGGGGGCTTCCCGGGTATCCCCCCTACCCTGGCACATCAAGTCCTTTGCATCCTTTCTTACTGAGGCCAGACAAGGCAGCCCGGCTAGAACAACATATCCCATAGACAGGCAGCAGCTTTTGGGATAGCCCCTGCTCTAGTTATTCAGGACCCACATGGAAGAAAACCAAGCTGCTCATCTGCTAATATGTGTGGGGAGGTCTGCAGGCTCGGCATTGTATTGTGCTCTGTTCCCAGCCATCAGCCCTCGTGGTTAGCTCGGTGGTGGTCCTCCCTTAAGGTTGTCATATTGATGCTCAACTCAGGGCAGATAATTTGATATAGTTTTGTAGACTTTTCTGTATATATAAGTGCTGTGCAAAATAACTTATTTATAAATTTATAGCAAAGAAAATTATGATTATAGATATCCATTTTATTAGATATATTGATTCTAACTTTTTAAAAAACTTAACGTAAGGTACTATTCTATATCAGTTCAAATACTTTTTGTTTTGATGCTACACAGTTGTTATTTGTCATTCTGATACAACTTAGATTGACTTTTTGCCAAACTGGTGGCTTTGAAATTTTGGTTACTGTGAGCCAAACTAAATCATAGTGCAGTGAACTTTCTTTCTTTTCTTTCACAGTTTACATTGTGACACATCCATATAAAATTTTTTCAATACATACTTGTCACCTAAAAAGGTTATGTGACATGGGAATCCCAAAGGTTCTTGTTTCCCTGTGTTCCTATTAATCATCTTCATATTTGCCACCTGACAGGCACTAGGGGGATTCTTGCATCAGTTCCTCTAAGATCTTTTCATGAAGCTAAGCCTCTTCTCACATGACATTTTACCATTTTTTATCTCTTCTATGAATTATCTTTACTCCACTTGCTGTTTTATAGAGAGATGTCATTCTTACCTTCTATTTTATAGCTTTAAAAATAAATTTTAATGCACTTAATACTAGCTAGTTATTTTCTGTTAAGGGTATAACTGGATTTGTGTGTGTGTGTGTGTGTGTGTGTGTGTGTGTGTGTGTGTGTGTGTGTGATTGACACAGGGTTTCTCTGTGTAGCAACCTCGTCTGTCCTGGAGCTCACTCTGTAGATCAGGCTGGCCTCAAACTCACAGAGAGCTGCCTGCCTCAGCCTCCTGAGTGCTGGGATGAAAGGCATGTGCCACCCCCAACCCCCAGCATAACTAGGTTTTAAAAATAATTAAAACTTTAAAATTAAATTAAAATTTAAAATATTGGGTCACCCTTTAAGGCTTTCTTGTGTGCCTTCCAGTTTGTGTGCTACTCTTATGGGGTGTCTCAGTGAGGGTTTCTATGTTGTGAAGAGACACCACGACCATGGCAACTCTTATAATGGAAAGCCTTTAACTGGGACTGGCTTACAGTTCACAGGTTTAGTTTAGTTTATTAACAGCATGGTAGCATGAAGAAAGATGTGGTGCTGGAGAGGTACTGAGAGTTCTACATCTTGATATATAGGCAGCATCGAGAGAGACTGAACCTGTGATGCATTTCCACCAAAAAGGCCACACCTACTCCATAAGGCCACACCTCCTAACCCTTTCAAATACTGCCACTCTTTATGAGCCTGTGGAGGACATTTTCACTCAGACTGCCACATGAGGTCACCTTTCTGACTGCTGTCATTATTTCTTAGTTTTGTTTATTCAACATAAGTTGACTCAAAGAGCATGTCTTTGTATTAGTTCCTTCCCTTAAGAGCTTTGGAATTCAACTGTATGGTTTCCTTTTATTATTGTACAGTGTTTTATTATATATCTAGACTGTGACTCATTTGTTTTCCTATTGACTGGTCTTTGAATTATTTGTGATATTTTATGTATTAAACTGATATGATCTACCTACTCTGTGTGTGTGTGTGTGTGTGTGTGTGTGTGTGTACTCCCTGTTCTTGGGCACAATTTACTGCTGAAATGACTGGGTTCTAATGTAGGCTTTTGTTTGGCTTTAGCAGGAACTGCCTGTTTTCCAGGGGAGGTTTACATTGCCACTCTGGGTTTATAATACTACCACATATAATGAGCCTTTTTTGTTTGCATACTGACCAGTGTGCTTATGTAATACCCATTGCACATGCTCATTGTTAAATTATCCCTATTACTATTTTTCTTAATTACTTTTAGGAATTATTTGTATATTCTAAGCATCATTTTTTTTGTCAGGTACTGGTGTCACTTAGTACCTACGAGGAAATGCAGAGACTCTTTCAGTATAGTGAAGTATACAGAGGGTCAAATGTCCCTTACTCAAAGTGGCATACTATTTACATATAATTTGTGCACATCTATACTTTGGACCATCTCTAGATTATTTACAATGCCTAATACAATATATATGTGATGCAAACAGTTGTTGTATGGTGTTGTTTAGGGAATGATGGCAGAAAAATCTGTACATCACAATACAGATAAAATTACATGCTACAAGAATGAGCCATTGGGCTCATTCACTCCAACAGTGAGTTCTGAATGACTGAGGCCTATGGCAGAGGGCTATAACAGGGTGTTGCTGCATACGCCCCCTCCTCCTTTGAGACAGGGTCTCTGTAACTGTGGCTGTCCTGGAATTCAGATTCCCTGTCCTCTACCTTCTGAGTGCTAGAATTAAAGGAGTTCACCCCATACCTGGCTCCCTCCTTTTTTTTTTTTTAATCTATATTTTTAATAAATAATATTTGTAACTGGGGCATTTATATATTTTTACTCCTTACAAGTAGGACTATCTACTTCTCTGCCTCCACCACCCTGCTTGCGCTCTTTTTTTAAGACAGTCTTGTGTTGCTCAGGCTGGCCTCCATCTTGCTGTGTAGCAGAAAATGACTTTGAAGTTCTGATCCTTGGGTTTTACACCTTCTCAGTGTTAGAAATTAACTTTGCTTACCTTACATATTTGCTCTTTCATGAAATCTGTAATTGATACAGACTTTTTCTAAGCAGGAAAATCTGAAAATGATGAAGAAATTATGTTTTGTTTTTTCTGATCTTTATTTATATTTCTGTCCTTTCTTCTTTGACATGCTGTTCTATAACAGACACAAGTTCAATACCAACAGCAGCATGAACAACAGAAGAAGGATCTGGAAGCCCTCCATCAACGAAATATCCAGCAGCTGCAGAACAGACTGTCTGAGTTAGAGGCCGCTAATAAAGAGCTCACCGAGAGGAAGTATAAATTAGACTCCACTGTCAGAGAGCTAAAAGCGAAGCTTGCTGGTGTGGAAGAGGTATTAGGTGCTGGCTACTGTGCCACTGTGGCTGGGTCACTTGGTTTTACTGTGGTTACTGTGTTGCTAAGTGGGTGCTATTCCTTTGGGTCCTCTGCACAGAACTTTTGGCTCTACCATGATCATCTCACTGCAAAGAAAACAGGGAATAGCAAATGTGATGACAAAGCTAATTCAGGACAGAACAGAGACAGACTGGTATTTTAGTTTGGAGTTGCAATATTCACAGGAGCATCCCTCAGACTCTTTCAGTTCCTTTTAATATTACTGCAGTGTCCGTGTCTCACCGGGCTCAGTGTTGTCAGGTTTCGTCCAGCAGCTCTGTGAAGTGGAATGACCAGTGAGAATACTACTGCTAGACAGTAGCAGTTGCTTACTGAGCACGTGCTAGGTACTGACAGACACTGTGGAAGTGGCTTCAGAAATTAACCCCTTGTTTAGGTGCCACTCTGAACCTCATTGTAGACATACTGAGGCTGCAGCACAGAGTTCTGTTGTTACTTGCTTTCTACAGCCAGCCAGGGAAGAGAGGATTGTAACCCTTCTGTTATTTGCCCATCTTTCTTTCAAGCACACAGAAATGTTTGGTTTGCACTGCTGGGATTTAACCCAGGGCCTTCTGCATACTTGGCAAGTGCTCTGCAATGAGTTTCAAACCTTGCACATCAGAGAAATGTAAACAGTGTTGGTGTTTGCCACAGCACATTTGTGAGTGCCTTGGCACTAATGAGAGTCTCTATTAGTAGAAGTTATTTTCAGATTTATTTATGTGTTTTCTGTGTCCCCAAGATTGGCTTCAGACTCCTGATCTCAAGCTGGCTTTACCTTACGTAATGGCTGGACTAGAGGCGTGCATCACTATTTTTGACTCTTGTTTGTTTGCTTTGTTTTTTTGAAAGCCTGTTATGCTGTGCTCTTGCAGCCCTTCCCACTTAACAGCTTTGAGATAAGTTTATGGTCCTCCCTAGTGCCTGCTTTCATACCCCTTGGCACATAGGCCAGGCCACATGTAACACATGGTATGAAGTTTACTCACCCCTTGAACCACTAAGAGACACAACCTGCTTTGTTCTTGAGAACTAAGGGGTCTGTCTCCATCAAGGTCCTCCTTATCATGCTATACCTGGCAGTTATCTCTTCCCAGTCTAGTGCCCTTTGGACTGGGCAACTGTGGAAGTCTTACTTCTTTCAGTGTCCTCATTTATCAAGTTGTTTTGACGTGTGTACTCATTTTTAACACATATGCACATAAGTAAATTTTAAATAATCTTCAATGCAGGTTCCTGGGAAGGAACTGACAGAGATCACCCTTGCTTTATTGAGAGGCAGGGTCTTGAAGAGACAGAGCAGGCATAGAAGTCCAAAGGGCACTAGACTGGGAAGAGTTAATCCCAAGGCTATAATGATTCTGCCCCAGCCCCTGAGCGCTGTGAACAGAGACACCACTGGCCTATCCTTGAAGGCTTTTAAGGCATCTTAGTTGTTTTTAAAGTTTTTTTTTTTTTTTTTTTTTTTTTTTTTAAGTTATTGGGGTTTTGTTTTGCTTTGTTTTTAAATTTTACTTAATTTTTTATTTATTATTTTTTATGTGTATGGATAGTTTGTCTCTATGTATGTCTTTACACCATGTGTGTACCTCATATTTGTGGAAGCCAGAAGGCAATGTTAGATTTCCTGGGACTCAGTTACAGATTGGTGTAAGCTGCCATGTGGGTCTGGGAATTGAACTACATCCTCTGGAAGAGGAGTTGGGGCTTTTGTCTGATGAATCATCTCTCTGGCCCCAAGACACCTTAGCTTTACATAACTCAACTGGCTAATTTTCCTTTTATAATAATAAAATAATAAATAAATAAATAAATAATAATAATAATAATAATAATAATAAAATAATAATTCCTTCTCCCAACCAACCTCTAGGAGCTGCAGCGGGCCAAGCAAGAGGTCCTTTCTCTGAGAAGAGAGAATTGTACTCTGGATACTGAATGTCACGAGAAAGAAAAGCATATTAACCAGCTACAAACAAAAGTGGCCGTTTTAGAACAGGAGATCAAAGATAAAGACCAGCTTGTTCTGAGAACAAAAGAAGCATTCGATACAATCCAAGAGCAAAAGGTCTTTTGTAAAAGTTTAAAAATAAATAGATCCCATTTCCTACATGATGGTGATGCTTCCCATGAACAAACAGTGTCTTACTCGTGTTCTGTTGTCTCTGGTTGTCTCTGGCAGGTAGCGTTAGAAGAGAATGGTGAGAAAAATCAGATACAACTGGGAAAACTTGAAGCTACGATAAAATCATTATCAGCAGAACTTCTAAAGGTTCGCTTTGAAATGTTTAGCCAAATATTAATATTTCATTTGGTTACATAAATATTCATATGAGGCTTTCTCTTAGGCAAATGAGATTATCAAGAAGTTACAAGGAGATCTTAAAACTCTGATGGGTAAATTGAAACTGAAGAATACAGTTACTATTCAGCAAGAAAAACTGTTGGCTGAGAAAGAAGAAATGCTACAAAAAGAGCGAAAGGAATCGCAGGATGCTGGGCAGTCTCTTCGAGTCAAGGAGCAAGAGGTGGTCACCGCCCCTGCTTCTGTGCTAGGACTGCTTTGTGCAGTTAGTGAGCCTCCCCACGTAGACGGGACAGCTTGAGCTTGGTTGTATCCCTTACACAAATCCCCACTAGATTAGGTAGATGTTAATAACCCATTTTAGTTGAAAAGTTAGTCATCAGTACTCCAATACCTTGGTTCTCAGATGTGCAGAATGGGTAGGTATGTATACTTGTAATTAACTATTTCATTATATACTTGAATTGACTTCTTTCTCACTTAGCTGTAGTAAGAATCAGACATTGGCTTTATAGTATACATTGCATTAGTCTAACCTTTACTTTGACTAATTCTGATACTGATATTGCAGGTATGCAGATTACAAGAACAATTAGAAACTACAGTTCAGAAACTTGAAGAAAGTAAACAACTTTTGAAAAATAATGAAAAATGTAAGTAATGTTATATTTTTCTGTAAAGAAGTTTTGTTAATTTGAAATTTCTATTCAAATTAGTAAAAATGCAAGTAAGTGAAAATATTGTTATATAAATAATTTCTGTTTTTAATTTGTCTTTTTTTGTTGTTATTTTGTTTTTTTGAGTCAGGGTCTCCATGTGTAACTTTGCTTGCTTCTTGCCCCCTGAGTGTTGGAAGTAAAGGCATGTAACACCATGCCTGGCAAGATTAAACTTTAATTGAACATTTTCTCAGTCCCAAGACTTCAAATTGTGAACTTTAGGTGTCTGAAAGATACTGTTTAGAAGCAAAAACTGTCCGAGACTTTGAATTGCAGATGTAAGTCCTTGGGAGAGAATAGAATAAGAAGTCCCATGTGGCTCATGATAAAATAAGTATCTTTACCTAGAAACATGGATTCAAGCTTACATTGTCTGACCATGTATAAAGCAGCTATAGAAACTGAACACTACTTATAGCTGCTGTAATCTTGCACACTTGTGATCTGCGCCTTTGAGCAACTGAGGCAGAAACACTATTAATTGTGGGCCTGCCTGGGCTACATTGAGACCTGTCTGAAGAAAAGGGGGGGGGGGGGGAGAGATACTTACAGTAAATTATTTGAAAAATAAAAGCTAAAATGAAATTATTTTGCTTTTTATTTCCCTATTTAAGTAATCACATGGCTAAACAAAGAGCTAAATGAAAATCAGCTGGTAAGAAAGCAAGACACACTGGGAACCTCTCCCACCCCACCCGCACATTCTACTAGCAACACCATCAGAAGTGGGCTTTCTCCCAGCCTGAATGTGGTAAGCATGAGATGGGAGGGCTGCTCCTCAAGGCCGACAGTTACTCAGTGGGCGCGGCACATACTGCCCTGACTGCAGCTTAGACATGCGTGCTCTTAATGAAGAGGCTGTGAGTATATGAATGTGTGTATAGTCTATATGTGTGCAATTATACAGTGTGAAGGGCAGACTTTATAAGATTTTTCTTTAGAAACAATTACTGAAACGTAAAGTACACATGAACACACACACAGAGAAAAGATTGTTTTGAAGATTTTAAGCAGAGAAAATTTAAGATTTAGACTCAGGTTTGGAACTACTATACAGAAAAGCCTACACTGATTCGGTAGCAAACTGAAGCGTTGGGTAGCTTCATTAACGTGGGTTTGCTGGTTCTCAAGTCTGAGTGAGCACCATGAGATAGACATTTCTAGCTTTCCCCCCCCAAGGAATGGGGGAGAAGAGAGGCAGCTCTTTAGAGCCAGGAGGTGGCCTGCCATTGTGGGATGGCAAGTCTGAGAGGGCTGTGCACTTGCTTATTACAGCCAGAGACCTAGGCTCTCCTCCTGGACATAGCAATTACACAGAATATCATCATCAGATGTGGTCTCCTGATGAATCAGCATAGATATAAGAACACTCTTCAGTCATAGCTGAACACAGAAGTTTGCTAGGCTACAGAAAGGGCCAGACAGCTTCCTGTCCTGGCAGATGCTTGTGGCTGTAGTTTCTCTATCGAAGCATTTTTTCAACTTGTCTGTTTACAGACATTAGTCCTGTTTTACCCAATCGGATAAAATTATTTTCTCTCTGAATGGACTGTGGATGACTCCTCTCTCACTCTTCCTCATACCTTCTCTGTCAGTAAGGCTGGATAATCCAAGGGCCTCGATAGTCTTTGTTTTAGCCCCATTCATTGGCAAGCAAGCCCAGTAGCTTCTTTGACCCATACTTGCAAAGCTGGTCTGGAAGGCCCTCTAGGTGAACCAAAGAGATCCCAGCCTTTGGTTATTAAAAAGCAGAATTTTGTGGTGTCTTGCTAGAGAAAATTGGCCTCTGAGATATTACGCTTGACTAGTAATTGTTACTAGCAGACACTAATACCTTCTAGGCCAGCAAATACTTCAGATTATAAATTAGAAATATTTCTCATCTTTTTTATATTTTGCTTTTTAGGTTGATAGACTAAATTACCCAAGCTGTGGAATTGGCTATCCTGTCTCCTCTGCGTTCGCATTCCAGAATGCTTTTCCTCATGCAGTAGCTGCCAAAAACACCAGCCATCCAGTCTCTGGACCAAAGGTAGCCAAGTGCTAGATCTAATGTAGTATAGATGAATACTGACTATATAGTATGTGCCTAAAGGAAATGAGTGCACCAGATGTCTGCAGAATCCCTGCTGTTGATAAAGCCTGGGCATCAGTCTGCAGCATCTTGGCTTACTCCTACTCACCTCGCCGTTCTTACTCATTCTTTTACTAAGTCCACAAGCTGAAGAGAGATTGCTAACGTCATACTACCAGAGTCCTTTCTTATTCATGTTTGTAGGGCAGGCTTAGAGCCAGTGAATTCTAAAGTAGAGTTTTGGCTACACTTCTCAAGTGGTATATGAGAGGCAGTCCTCTCAAACTTGATTTACTAACAAATATTTTTATTGTATTCAGTTTATGTCTTGATCATCACTATTACAATTAATATTTTCATGCCTAGTTCCATAGTCTTAAATATATGGGCAAGATGGGCAGTCTCTGTTGTTTGTTTTGTTGTTTGGAGATGGATCTTACTATGTTGTCCTGGGTGGCCATCTTCCTGCCTCTGCTCCCAAGTAGCTAGAATTAGAAGGAAGTGACACTGTCTTCAGGCTTCTGAGTCTGACTCTTAAATGACATCTTATTGTCTGTGTGTGTGTGTGTTGCTCTTTCCTCTGTATGCACATGTGTGTGTGCATGCATGTGTGTGTAGTGGTGGGGCATTCAGAAGACAATTAGAAATCAGTTCTCTCTGTCTACTATTTAGGTTCCAGTGATTAAGGTCAGGTCCTCAGGCTTGGCCACAGGTGCCTTTGTCCAATGAGCTGTCTCACTGCCACACCAGCGTCCCCCTCCCCCTCGCCATGTTTGTTTAATTCTTGGAAGCTCTTGTTGTATGATCTCTGCATTTTCTAAGATTTGTTTTTATTCATGTGTGCATATTTGTGTGTGTGCCACATGTGTGCCAGTGTATCCCATCCTTAGAATTGCAGTTACAGGTGGTTGTAACTAACACAGGTGCTGGGAAACACGTGCTGGACCTTTGTAGCAACTCAAGTGCTAGTAACTGCTGGGCCATTTTCTCCAGCCCCTCCATACTTTTTTAAACATGAACCCTCAAGAGTAAAAACAATGGAGAAAAGCATGTAAGTTAAATATTACTAAGGGTATCTTTCTTTGTGAATTATATTCTAATATATCCTATCCTAAACAACTATATTATTTACAGTATACTTTAGTGCTTCAAGAAAATAAGAAGGAGATAACATGGCAGCAGTCCAGCCACATAACCAGGGGTTGAAGCAGAAAGCTCAAAGCCAGCTTGGGCTGGGCACTGTGCTCTGTGTCTTTAGTCCCTGTACTCAGGAAGCAGAGGCAGGCAGATCTCTTTGAATTTGAAGCCAGCCTGTTCTACATAATCAAGTTCCAGACAGCTGGGGCTACATAGGGCTTATATTAGAAAAGAAGAGGGGAGAGGAGGAAGAGAAGAAAGAAGGAAGAAGAGGAGGAAGAGAGAGGAGGAGGAGAAGGAGAAGACTTACTGTAAACTACTAGCAGTTTGATACTTAAGATCTCCTGCATCCTTCCAAGACTGAATCCTCAACTTAACTGTAACCACTGTAGTCGGTGAATGGAACTATTTCATTGTGGTTTTAGCTTTTGTTTCCCTAAAAGTTACAGAGAGCTAGGTGTGGTGGTGCCGGCCTTTAATCCTAGCACTAGGGAGGCAAAAGTAGGCTGATTGATATGAGTTAGGGACAGGTCTGGTCTACATAGTAAGTTCCAGTATACCTAGGGTTACATAGAGAACATGTCTCAAAAAAATAAAATAAAAGTTACTGACATTAACTCTGCGTGTTCTCTATTGCCCTCGGTATATCTGTTTTGTGAAGTACTTTTTTCAATGAAAAACAAACAAACAAAAAAACTGCCTAGTGGGAGTTGGTTCTCTCCTCTGTATGAATTTTGGGGATTGAATTCAGGTTATCAGGCTAAGGAGCAGGCTTCCCAATCCGCTGAGCCATCTTACCAGCCGTTTCTGAAATATAATAAAGTTTCTTATTGAAACAATTCCCTATGTATCCTGGACTATGTTCCTCATCAGAAGAATGACTTGGAAATGTTTTCTGTCGGTTTGTATCTCGTTTTTTTCTCATTTATTTCCCCTCATTTCTGTTATATTTTAGGAGAGTCTTACCATGTAGCCCAGGCTATCCTTGACTTCATGTTCCTCACGCCTCAGTCTGCCTAAGCACAGGGATTGTGGGGTCGGGGTGCAGGGTGAGCCACCATGCTGCTGGCTCTTCTTTGTATTGCAGATGGCCTTTTGGATCATGGAACTTTAAAATTAAAAAGAAAAATCTTTTGATGTGTTTATCCTGAGTGTTTGATATGTTTATCCTAAGTGTTTGATGTGTTTATCCTAAGTGTTTGATGTGTTTATCCTAAGTGTTTGATGTGTTTATCCTAAGTGTTTGATGTGTTTATCCTAAGTGTTTGCTGTTTGCCCTGCTGAGCGCACCCTTGGCTACTAAGCTACATGTCTAAGCCCTTGTCCTTGATTTTTTTACACTGGCCTTAAATCCATCCATCCTCTTAGCTCCAGCCCTCCAGTCAGCCCTTCCCACGCCGTTAGCCCCTCCCACACCGCTGCACCCACTGAGATCGCCTATTTCTGTCCTACTCCATCCTCCTGTTGAACCTAGCCATTGACTATTTTCTTTTTTCAGTTTTTTCTTTTTTCAGTTTTTTTTTCAACTTTATTTTTTTATTGGACATTTTATTTACATTTCAGATGTTATCCCCTTACCCCATTCCCCCTGACCCCCACCCAGGAACCCCCTATCCCATCCCCCCTCCTCCTGTTTCCATGAGGATGTGCCCCCACCCTATCCCCCCATGCCCACCTCCCCACCCTCGAATTCCCCTCACTCAGCGTCCAGCCTTCATGGGACCAAGGATCTCCTCTCCCACCTATGCCTTACAAGGCCATCCTCTCCTACATATACAGCTAGAGCCATAGGTCCCTCCCTATGGGCTCCCAGGCTGGTGGTTTAGACCCTGGGAGCTCTGGTTGGTTGGTATTGTTGCTCTCCTCATGGGGCCACAAACCCTTTCAGCTCCTTCAGTCTTCTCTCTAACTCCTCCACTGGGAAACCCTTGATCAGATCAGTGGTTAGCTGTGAGCATCCACCTCTGTATATGTAAGACTCTGGCAGACCTCTAAGGAGACAGCTATATTAGGCTCTTGTCAGCATGCACTTCCTGCCATCCACATCAGCGTCTACCTTTGGTGACTGACTGCACATGGGATGGATACCCAGGTGGAACAGTCTCCAGACAGCCCCCCTTCAGTTTCTGTTCCACACTTTGTCTCCATATTTGCTCCCATGAGTATTTTGTTACTCCTTCTAAGAAGGACCAAAGCACCCACACTTTGGTCTTCCTTCTTCATGAGCTTCATGTGGTCTGTGAGTTGAATCTTGGGTATTGTGAGCTTCTGGGCTAATATCTGATTATACTGAGTGAATACCATGTATGTTCTTTTTTGATTGGGTTACCTTACTCAGGATATTTTCTAGTTCCATCCATTTACCTAAGAATTTCTCGAATTCATCGTTTTTAATAGCTGAGTAATACTCCATTGTGTAAATGTACCACATTTTTTGTATCCATTCCTCTGTTGAAGGACATCTGGGTTCTTTCCAGCTTCTGGCTATTATAAATAGGCTGCTATGAACATAGTGGAGCATATGTCCTTGTTATATGTTGGAGCATCTTCTGGGTATATGCCCAGGAGTGGTATAGCTGGACCCTCAGGTCCAATTTTCTGAGGAACCGCCAGACTGATTTCCAGAGTGGTTGCATCAGCTTTCAATCCCACCAATAATGGAGGAGTGTTCCTCTTTCTCCACATCCTTGCCAGCATCTACTATCACCTGAGGTTTTGATCTTGGCCATTCTGACTGGTGTGAGGTGGAATCTCAGGGTTGTTTTTATTTGCATTTCCCTGATGACTAAGGATGCTGAACATTTCTTTAGGTGCTTCTTGGCCATTCGAGTTTCCTCAGTTGAGAATTCTTTGTTTAGCTCTGTACCCCATTTTTTAATAGGGTTATTTGGTTGTCTGGAGTCTATCTTGAGTTCTTTGCATATATTGGATATTAGCCCTCTATCGGATGTGAGATTGGTAAAGATCTTTTTTCATTTTTTCATTTTCTTTTTTTTGTTTGTTTGTTTTTTGTTTTTGTTTTTTGTTTTTGTTTTTTTCCTCTTCCTTTGGTGCTGAATCTGGAGCCCTGTATAAGCCAGGGAGGTGATCCACTTTGTGATCAACTACAAAAGTTCATAAGTCCTCAAGCCCTGCATTTTTGTTGTCATTTTTTTTTTACATTTGTTTGATGAGTGTTCATTTTGCTTAAAGCACAGTTATGATGGCTGCTTTAAAGCATTTTCCTGCACTCTGACGTTCGTTATCCTATCTTTTGTGTTCTCTCTTCAGTAAATTTGTTTAGATTTTCCTGGTTCTTTGTTAAGTAGTTTTGGATTATATTCTGGATAGTTTATTGTGAAAGTCCAGAGTCTGTTCCAATTGTAAAGAAGATACTTTTTAAAAGATACTTACTCGGTTGCAGTTTCAAGGTCTGATTTGTTTCTGTAGACTGTTTTCAGTGTCGGCTGTTTTTATAGGAATTGCTTCGCTATTTCTATCATCTCAAATGTGTAACATCCAGCGACTATATTGACCTGTGAGCAGAACCCCTGTAGTTAGTTTCCAAAGTCTTTGGCTCACTGGTTGGAGTCAGATTGTGCATGTGTAGCTTATAAGGTTTTTTTTTGTTCTGTGTATTATTTGGTGCTGAGAATCACAGTTCGTTTCTTAAGTGTGCTGGGCCCACATGCGGCCACTGTGATTTCATTATGTGTGATCTGAAGGGTTACCTGGTCCTATTTGCTCCCAGTACTTTGCATCTTTTCCTTGTCCTTGGTTTAGGGGAAGTGTTACTTTCAAAAATGAGAGAAAATAATAGATACTTGTATTTACCTTGTTTTAAGGTGATGTCTTCAATTTCTGTCAATTTTGCTGTAAAAAATCAGTCTCCCTCCCTCCCCCTTTGTGTGTGTGTGTGTGTCTTATCACACACACCATATTTTCGTATCTGTTAATGGGCGCCTAAACTGACCCGTCTTGGCTGGGATGAACTGTGGCGCAGTGAATGTGGGTGTGCTTTACCTTTCTCTTCTGTACTCTTGCTTTGATTTCTTTCTGTGTACACCCAAGAAGGAAATAGATTCCTAGTAATTCCGTGTGTACTGTTTTGGAAAGCATCTGTATTGGTCTTAACAGCAACTTTGATTACTTACATCCTCACCAACAGGGTATGAATTCCTTATTTGTAAAATCCTCATCAGCATTTGTTAATCTCTTTTTATTTTGATAATTGCCATTCTACCTGGGGCAAAAGTTACTTCATTGTAATTTTGGTTTCTATTTCTTGATCCTTCCAGCACATGGGATGTGGGCATGTGCTACCAGGCCAACTAAACCTTGGGTAGTTTCTGTCCTATAATTGACCTAAATGCATTAGTGTTCACATCAAAGTGACTGTTGACAGAATCATGTATATTCTTCACCTTGTTACTTGTATTATGGGAGCTGTTTTGGTGAGGAAAGGTGAGGTTCTTAAGCCTCATAGGCAAAATCTTTATATTAGCTTGATTTATCAAGAAGCAAAACCTAACCACTCAGCTGAGCGTGGACCTGCGTCAATTCTGAGTTCATGAGCTGTGTTCCCCCACAGGTTCAGTTTAACTTGCAGCTTACAAAAGCAAGCACATCGATGGATGGGCCGGGAGCCGCTGGTCACAGGGCTTGTTCAACTGATAAGGAAAAGTAAGTACTCAGGGGCATGCAGCTTCTTCTCCTCTTTGAAAGTCATTTTAAAAAAGATGTATGTATTTTTAAGAGTATGAGTGTTTTGCCAGTGTGTATATGTGTACACCACACATTTGTCTGGTTCCCAGAGGTCAGAAGAGGATCTCAGGCTCTCCTAGAACGGAGTGACAGGGATTGTAAGCTGTTGTGGGCTCAGAGCCCATCCCAGACAGGCCTTCTCAAGGGCAGCAGGTGGGAACGCTGCAGCAGTCGTGCAGCACTTCAGAAGCCACGTTACAGAATGCAGGCAGTGTCTGACAGCCTGCTATTTATCTATGACTTCCTTTTTTGTTGAGAAGGGGTCTATGTAGCTCTGGCTGTCTTGAAACTCGATATGTAGACCAGGATGGCCTCAAACTCAAGAGAAATTGCTTGCCTCTGCCTTAAGTGCTGGGATTAAAGGTGTATGTCACCAAGCCCAGCTTATCGAAGATATTTTAAGTGGAAAATTTAGAACTTTTTTAGCTATGACAAAGTGATTTCTGTTGTATGTGGTTTTAAGTTATAGGATTCCCCCATAGATAATATAGTAAAAGATTTTCTTGTAAGTGAAGACTGCTTTTACAAATATTTGGATCTGTACATAGAAATCCCCTTTAAAGCTAAGCATGGTGGCGCACCTTTAATTCTGCCATTCAAGTGGCGGAGACGGGTAGATTTCTGTGAATACAAAAGCCACTGTGAGGCTTGGTCTCAGAAATAGGGCTAAAGAGATGGTTCAGTAGTGCTCTTCTAGAGGACCTGGGTGTGAGCCCCACACCACAGCTCACCCCATGTGGCGGCTCACATCCTTTGTAGCTCGTCTTCTGGCACCCAAGGGCACTGCGTACATGTGCCCAGACATGTATGCAGGCAAAACACCCACACACGCTAAAATAAACAAACCTACGTGCACAAAGGTTTTTAATGATACTCTCAAATTAGTTATTTTTCCTGTCATGTGTTATGTATTCCTTTTTCTCTTCTAATCGTTATGTTGTATTGACTCTAATAAACAAGATAATATTCTTAGCCTATAACTTGGTTTCTTCCATATTTTCTCATCCCCTCCCCCCCCGTTTGCCATGATATATGTAATTTTACAAAACTCATAGCATTTATTTCTCTTGTGGTCTTTATCCCAGGATTTACTATAAAATTTGACCTTTTCTAAAAGGAAGATATTATGTATAAAAGAGTGTTTTATTTGCTTAAGAAACCCATACATGGCTTCAGTCTCCTTTAATCAAAACATTTGAGACCAGCAGTACTTCAGATTTCTGAAGCTTCAGAATTTGGGGATATTTGCATAGATGTGGAGTTGTCAAGTTGGGGCATCATGTGATCACATAGGTGGTCATATAAATTTGTATTGAGACATTTTAGAGCATTTTGATTTTGTCAACTAAGAACATTCAATAGAGAAAGTGAACAATAAAGTGAAATTTAATACAAAAATTATTTTCTTTAAGTGGCGAAAATATAGGATTGGAATCCAAATATTTGAAGAAAAGAGAAGACAGCATTCCTTTACGTGGACTCAGCCAGAATCTGTTTAGTAATTCAGGTGAGACCTGTGTACTGTGTATAGTACAACGCTGTTTCATTAAATGTGTCTAAGACTAAAGTAGTAACAGGTTGTATGTTTTGTCTCTTGCAGACCATCAGAAAGATGGCATGCTGGGAGCACTGCAGACATCTTCCAAACCCACAATTCTCCCCTCCTCATCTTCATCGTATTTCCCTGGGCAGTTACCAAATAGTTAATCCAATACCTTTGATTGCTTACTGACAGTTTAGAAATTCAAGTGATTTAACAGACCATTAATAACAAAACCATTTTTTTCTTGTTCCTGTTAGATCTTTTGGATTCTTTATAATACTGCTGCCATTTACAAACTTAGGAAATTGATAAGGATTCTGAGTAAATGGTATTATTTTCTGTGAACAGAATGTTTCAAAAAAAGGTCACTGATTATATCAGACTCTTCCTAGTTGAATAGAGACACTAAATCAAAGATACACTGGCAAAGAATAATAGTATAAACAGAAGACTTGGGATTCATACTGTCATTTTTATTAGTAAAAAAATTCTTAATTTACCACCTGAGAGTTGGGCGAGCTTCCACATGTGATATCTTTACATTGAGTTCTTATACTACTTTCAAAGGTTTTTTTTTTTTTTGTTTTGTTTTTTTTGTTTTGAGATAGGGTCTATTATGTAGTTCAGGCTGTCCTGGAACTTGCTATGTATGTAGACCAGGCTGGCCTCAAACCCAGATCCACCTGCCTCTGCACCTGGGACTAAAGGTGTGTACCACCGAGCCTGATTTATATATTTGGTTTATTCTTTCTCCTCCCAGATGGTCTCCAATTTCCTACCCACCCAATTTCATGTCTTTTCTCCCTTAAAAACAAAATTAAAATAACCAATGAGTAAGATAAAAATATCAAACCAAAACCAATGGATTTCACCTTGTGCTAGTCAACAACTCCTGGATATGAGTATGTGGAGTTGGTTGACCTATCTAGTGACAGTCTAAAGCACTCTGAGTGAAATTAAGTATTCATAGTGAGTAAATTATTTCCTCTGACACATGTGACCTATGAAATAATTTTTATAGAAAAGTAATTGGGATAGAGTATTTACATGACCGAAGTGCTTTAGTCATCTGGCTGAGCACTGTTGATTTCTTCCATACCAGATCATCATTGTAATAACACCATAAAAATGGTACTTTTTATAATATTAAATATGGTGCTTTTTATAATATTAAAATTTGTGCTCAGTGTTAATAAAGTGGGAATGTTAGCTATTGGAAGTTACAACTTTCTCATTAAAAAAGCAAAAACAACCCTCTATAATCTTAGAGGTCTAATTTTATTTTCTTGTTGACAACCACCCAAAGGAAATTAAAATCCTAAGACCCCAAAATCTTACCTGTAAAATGTAATAATCATGTGATGTTTTAAAAGTTTCAAGGGGCTAAAGAGATGGCTTAGTGTCTCATTAGCACTAGCTGCCTCTTTTAGAGGACATGGGTTCTAATCCCAGCACCCACATGGCAGCTCACAATTTTATGTCACCCAGAGTGCATCAGGCATGCATGTGGTTTCTAGATAGATATACATGCAGGCAAAACATTTATACACATTAAATTTTGTTCAAATACTTCACACACTGCTGAAGACATTTTGAGACAGTGACATATTAACTATGAGGGCCACAAAAGTCAGGGATCTTTAGTCTCACTTTCAGGATACTGGCAACTGCCAGCTATCTTCAACAAGGGCTATGATAAAAGTTCAGTGACAGAGGAATATTGCTACAATTACTTCAAAGCACTTATTCTGGAAAGAAGTCTCTTGGCAGCACAGGACTGTTGTAAATAGTATAAAATAAGCGTAAGCGCTTGTGGCAGCTTTGGAAAGGGATTTAAGACATATGTAGCTTTTTAAGAGATACCCTCCCCCTTATTTATAAACACGTTTCCAGGCTAGGATAGCTCACCTCCACAGCAGGCTGTTGGTGACCTGTCTCTGTGCTAAGTGTCCACACACACAGCACTGACTCTCTGCTCTACCTCTTCAGCTTTTGTTTGAAATTGTTTTGTGTTGTATAACTGTACATGTGTTAATAATCAAAATGTTGCTTTTTGCTATTTCTGAAAACTGTGACCTTTGTTAATACAAAGTACTGAAACCTCAGAGTTTGATATGTCAGAAGCATGTTTAGAAAATAAAAGACTGACCTGCAATTTGTGCTTAGAAAATCAAGTATTTCCAGTTGACCTGCAAACTCTGTATTTTTATCTTTAGGGTTTTTGTTTTTGGTGAGGTGAGGGCAGCAAATGGATTGCAGAGAAGGTAAGGTAAGGTAAAGAAGACTTGGTAGAAGACTGTCAAACAGCTTACGGTAACAAAGCCTAAACTGGCCTTACAGGGAGGGACTCACAGATCAAGACCTTTTTAAAAAGAAAAAAATCATTAAAATATTTAATTTTATTAACAGAATATTTACATTTGAGACCTTATTTAATCATAGTGAATGCTCCAAGTTTAAAAAGCATTAGGCAGTAACCACACACAAGATGAAAACAGTGTAAACTATACAATACTTTATGTACATTTTTTACAAAGTAACACTTTTTTAAATAATATAACTGGACACAAAAATATACACTTTAGAGAAATTCACATCAGTAATTGTATAAAGCTCTCTTCTAGGGTCCTGAAAATTTAGGACAAACATTAGCTCTGTAAATAAAGTGTTACTGTGACAGTCCTGAAAGGCCACTATATATATTTATCTACATATAGATATCACATTGACATTTTCAAGGCTACCAGCTTTACTATATAATTTTTAGATTATGTATTCAAGTGTTGAGGTCCTTATGATTATGCAAATATCAAAAGAACAGTGGTATAAGAAGCAGAACAACTTTAAACAACTTGAGCCAGAACACAGAAGGATAGGCTCTGACCACTCCAATGTAAATTCTAATTGGCTGATATTTTCATACTTCAGAACAGTAGTGAATAATGTTTTAAATAAAATTATGGCAAACAAGCTTGAAACATGATTCTGATTTTCTACAATTTTCACAAGTTCTTTTAAATGCAAACAGTTCTTTCCATTTCTTTTCTAGTGCATCTGCATTAAGGCTTTGAATTATTTGACCCAAGATTTTACAATGACTCAGGTTTTACAATGTTAAAGCAAACAGGTCCATAACCATCCTGCCTACTGTGTCACTGAGTCAGCACGAGCAGGTAAAGGCTCAACACCTAAGGAAATGGCAGAGACGCGCCGACAGCGGAGTTACATATATAGCTTTAATTAAAGATGTGTAATAAAACAGTTTAGTGGCAAGAGAGTGGTGCTAATATAAACAAAAGGTTTCTTTTCAAAAGAAAGTGTAACATCTTTGGAAAACTGTCCAGTTCTTTCTTTAGTTCTCACGGAGTTCATGCAGGTATTTCTTAAGACAATCTTAAGTACATTGTGGATGGAAATGGAATGTACATCCTGAACTACAGGTGAAAACTAAGACCTGGGTGCTGAGAAGAGTCTTCCTGATCTCGCTCGGTCACACATTCGTGTCCTGGAGTAAAGGTTCTTTGGCCTCTCCTGGCGCTTGTGTACTGTGAGGATGGCTGTGACCGCCACAGTGCTTCCTCCAACTGCTGGACCTTAAACTTAAGTTAGTGTGTTCCGGAATAAACAAGGCAACGAGCAGAGCCAGCAGCACCGAACAGGCTCCAAAGAGGAAGGGGGGGCCAGGGATGATGGAATTCTGAGGAAGAAACAATGGTGAAATTTTTTTGCACAAATACTCCTCCTGCCCCAGCCTCCAATAACTGCTCAGCGACTGTTTGCTTGCATTTTTTTTTTAAAGTCAAAGACTACTTTGAAGCAAGAGCTATAAAATACTTCACTTTTCAGTGAAAATGGCAAAGTAACTTGGACAACTGTGGGTAACTTTTAGCAGAGCCTAAGAACAGGTCTCCTGTGTCCCTCCACTTAGTGTACTGTTCCAGAGGAAGACAGGAGGAGCCTTGGAGTCACATACTAGTACTACACCTGTAGAACCATTTCAAAAATAAATATAGCATTGTAACCACAAAAACAAAAATTTTTATTTTAGCCCAAATCATTCATTCTGGGCAAAACCCTACAACTGTTTCTGTTGTATATGGCCCACATTAAATAGGCTGGCCTGAGGAAACTCTTGCTTAATCAAGAAACTGCAGAGCTGTTAGTATTGGCTCAATGGTCCATGTGGTTTGGTGTTGGTAATTTCAGTTGGGAAATAAAACAAGCAAGTCAACAACTATCTACCATCCACATCCGACTCATTCCATCAGAGATGGCTGACAGCTGCGGCACTCACAAGTTAGAAGGAACGCAGCAGTGTGAAATTCAGAAGGGGCTGCCATGCCATTAGACACGAATTGACAAAATGGGGTTTCACAACAAACACTAGAACTGGACTTAGTACCAGAAACAGCTTTACACAAAAGCTTTTCTTTTCAAAAATATACTTTAATCCAGCCAAATAAATAGAATATAGAAATGAAGAATTACCTGTTCAAAGTGGTGCTGAGGGCTTGTGTTTGTCCCCAGGTCTGTTCCTGTGATTGGCAGTTCTTTAAGTTCCACATGGAATATGTAGAAAATGAACCCATAAAGGGCTGGTCCCAGACCATTACACAGTCCTCGGATTCCTGTTATCATTCCTTGAACAACACCTACATGTTGTTTAAAACAACCATTTAGCACATTACCGTTTCCTACTTTTTTAAAAAACTGCAAATGTGAAATGAATCTAAATAGAGATTTCTAATGCTACCAGCAACTCACTCTAATGGTATTAAATGCTACTGAGGCCATCAGTAGTTGCTGCCCTATGCAAATGCAAGCCCAGACATAACATATAGGATGAACTCTGGGGAGCAAAAGCACTTGCCTCTTGGCAGTAAATCAGTCAGGAACTAAGTACATTAGAAACCGTCAAACAAAAAAATTACTAAGTGATTCTCAATTTCCCTAGGATCATCTTTCTAAATGAAATTGCAACTTCTTGTTACCACGGGCTTTTCCATCCTCATTTCACTAAATGACTGCCACTGTGCTACAACCCTCTTTTCTCTTAAAGCCAGGTAATTTTAAAGTGTTACGATGAACACTGAGGTACTTATCACATAGCACAACAGTGACACCTCAATAGGAAATTCAGACACAAATGCACAATGTCCCTCACAGGCTTGCGTCCTGAGTGCTTAGTGCTACTTGTAGTGCTCCTTGGGAGGCCCTAGAACCAGAATGCTTCGGTGAGTCCTTGGAGGGATATCCTGTCCCTGGCTTCATCCTATCTACTCCCTGTCACCCATTATGATGAGTAGCTTCTACCACATGCCCCCGCTGACATCATCCTCCCTCTGGGCCAACAATGAGACCAAGCCACCATGGACTGGACTCTCAACCCAGATTAATCCTTTATGATGTTTCTGTTGGGTATTTTGTCACAATGTTGAAAAAAAAAAAACCCAAAACCAGCCATTCAACATTTTAAAAAGGACAAGTGACTAATGGCCACTGGAAATTAGTATCTCAGAACCTGCTTTACCACAGGCAGCAAACTTAGGACAAACATTCTAAAGATACGCTTAGCTTTAGTACTTATGTAAGAGAAAAGCAGATACTCTATTCTTTTAAGTGACTAACAGGACTCCGACCGACTCACCCTGTTGATCCGCATCAGCAGTCCGTGAAACAAGGGCACTAACAGCTGGAAAGGTGATGCTAGACATGGCTGCCACTGCCCCAGCAGCCCACATCATCCTGTAACCCAAGCAGGAAACAAACGTTACTACTGCTTCTCCATTTTCCCCGTCAAATCAAACCAAGTCATCCTGACTGTGCAATGACTGTGTGAAGAAGAGAAGTTGGCTTTCTCTCTTCCTCTAAGTGGTTCTGGGCTCGTCATTTAAAGGTGTAGCTCATGGACTATGGAAGCTGCAACTACTTGTTCACAAAAAATTTTACTTTGTTGTAAAATTGGGTTGTTCCAAACCATAATGTGGACTAATATTGTGTGGGAAGTTGAGAACCTGCATTAAGGATTATATGTAAAATTTATTAATAAAGAAATATCACATGTATTTAAAGACTGAAGCCAGCAGTCTTCTAAAGTTCCCATGGATTTGTGATTCATCTTAAGTCAATGATTGACTGTAACGTGTGTAGCCTTAAGCCGCTCTAGAATATATAAATATATGTGGGAAATTGTACTATGCATGTTCTAAAGTACAGCAAGAAACAGATTCAAGTCAATAGCTTAGCTGAGAAAAAACTAAAAAGTCAGGGCTGGGCGTGGTCATGTCCACCTGTAGAAGTAGCACTTGTGAGACAGAGGCAGCCTTAGCTAAAAAACAGAAAAAGGGGGAGCATGTCTCAAAAACCAAAACAGCAAGCACCAGAAACCTTTATAATAGGGATGTGGCTGTGGGTAGGCAGCCCAGGACCTGTAGATGTCCCCACTGCCTGGCCAGGCCCACATGGACAACACTATTTTGGACTCTGGGTTAAGTTCACACACACCACAATTCTATAACACTGGGAGAGAGATGTGTTGGAGAGTTGGAGGAGGATCAGGAGGCAGACAGTAGTGGGTTGACTTAATCAAATTACCTCATACAAATGAAACTTTCAAAGAATACAAGAAAAAAAAAATCACAGTATTTATACCTACCAAGGTTCTGAACCAAAGCCGTACCATGCCAGCTGCAATATTTGAAATCCCAGACCCAATAAGATGGTGTTCTTATTTCCAATTGACCTCATGAGTAAACTCAAGACTATAGTCTGAAAGACAAACACAATTATCACAAAGGGTTTTTTTTTCCTCTTTTTAAAAAAACTTGCATTTATTTATTCTTCAGGACTTAATTTTCTCCTTGATGGCAAGTACCTTTACCTACAGAGCCATCTTGCTGGCCCGTATCGCTAAGTTTTGAAAAAGAGACAAAAAAGTGTTTCTTCCCTCTAGTGAAGTAAGTTCCTTTTACCACACGTGCGGAGTCAGAGCTAGGAATCTCCAGTCACACTTACAAAGAGGACGACACTGTCAAAAGCCTCTGGGGTTCTGATGGAGATGACCAGTATGAATGAAACCATGCTGAATGAAACCCAAAGCCAAGTGAGCCCTAGTGGTAGTCTGAATGAGAATGGCCCCCATTCAAGCATCTGTTTTCAATACGTGGTCCCAATATTGGCGGAACTGTTTGGAAAATATCAGGTATGGCCTTGTTGGAGGGGATGCCTCTGGATGTGGGCTTTGGGACGTCAAGCGTCCCACCATTCTTAGCAGTGTCTCCTGCATGTGGACTAGTCCAGCTCTTAGTACCGCTTCAGCACTGTGCTGAAGCAGCCGCCATGTTCTCTGCCAGCTCCTATGTTCTGGAACTGTGAATCTCAGATTCAACTTTCTATAAATTGGTATGGTTATACTGTCTTATCACAGAAATACAAAAGTAACTAAGATATAGCTCAATGCTATCCTATGGCCACATAGGACTTCTTCTAAGCCTGCTATTGAAATCGTGAGGATTCTGTGAACTATGAAGTATGATTTGGGAAAAATATATTTGAGAGCACAGACTTTGAACACCCATGATGGACCACAATTCTTGAGATACTGAGTGAGTCTACTTCATTTTTTTTTTTTACCAAGTAGAAATAAGAGCAGCAACTTCAGAATTGAATACTGGATGAAATGAATCATTTATGTGAAGTGCTTAGAGCTGTGTGTGGCACACAGGAAACATTTCATAATTGGCTTTATGGGTAGATGGACATTCCTATATTTCTAATGTAAATGAAACTCTGTATGGATTAGGGCATCAAAACTAACTGCTATTCTAACTAATGTGGAACATACCATATAAAATGGCTAACAGTGGTACTCAAATCACTCTCATTACTTCCTGACACATCAGATCTGAGTGTAAGTGGAAATTTAATCATTTAACATTTTATGTGGTTTGGTCACTGAATAAGCTAGTTAACAGCAAATAAAGCTTCTTTTGCTAATAGGTGTGTGTACAGAGCCTCAGGTCTCTAACCTGAGGCTCATCAGGAGAAGGCCAGTATAGGCTACAGTTGAGTTCTAGGCTAGCATGAGTTAGAATGAGTCCTTGCCTCAAAAAAGATTCCTAGGATTTTCAAATGAGAACCCATGACCACTGGACCAGGCTCCTAGGAACATCTGAAAGACTCAGCTTTCTTCTCTAAGACTCTGGTAGGAGTGCACAGCATAGAGGACCGAATCCCCAGGCCTGCCCATCTTGTAGGCTTAGACTCCTTGGTAACCACTCCACAAAATGCTCCCCACCCAGCAGCTTTCCAAGAGAAGCTCACTGCCCAGATAAAGCTAGTATTTCACACGTATGTGAAAATTTCAACTTTTATTTCATCCAATAAGATTTTGTGTATGTTACATCCTTGTAAAGCAATAAGTAACATACTTCCTTATTGTTTGTGGGTAGAAACTATTAGAGGTAACAACTTACATATTAGGAGGACTAAATTTGTAAACTCAAAACTGTTAAGTCTTGGGTCTATAAATCCAGCATTGCTCAGGAACTTGTGAAATTCATCTGTCAAAAGGAGTCATTTCCTTGGCTTCTGGCAAAAGGGACATATGGTTCACCATGGACCTTGGTGCATATCAAAGCTCATGCTGGCCTCCAGGCTCCTCAGTCCCTATTCACAAGTATCCTCCTGCCCCACCCCCACTGTCTCCTATTTCCTCTCTTATTCCCACTTCTCTTGCCTTGGCCATGTCCAGTCTGTTTCTTTCTCTCAGTCCAGATGCCTTTGGCTGTTCTCTCTCTTATCTGCAATAAAGACTTTCTCCTAGTGAAATAGTCATTTTGTAGTTTCTTCACTATACCCTCTTGCTTTCTGGGAAAGTGTACTCAAAACTACCCCCAAACAAAGCACTTGTAACCTCAATAGTTCTGCTTCTTCTTAAGGCTCTAGAGCAGTGGTTCTCAACCTTCACAATGTTGCTACCCTTTAATGCAGTTCCTCATGTTGTGGTGACCCCAGCCACACATCTATTTTCATAGCTACTTCATAACTGTAATTTTGCTATTGTTATGAATTATAATGTAAATAGCTGATCTGTGACCCCTGTGGGGTCATGACCCACAAGTTGAGAACCTAGGCCCTCATCATTGCTGCACCCCAGAGTGATAAGCCGTGCTAAAAGATGAAATCTCCACAGCCTGAGGTAGGCACACAGCGGAATGGTCAGTATGGGCACAAGCATGCACTCTTCGAGAATTCGAGGCTAAGGAAGCGGACACTTCCCAAAGGAGATCATAACTACCACCAAAACCTGCTTACAAACAGCACCTTGCTGGGCAGTGGCAGCGTACGCCTTTAATCCCAGCACTTGGGAGGCAGAGGCAGGCGGATTTCTGAGTTTGAGGCCAGCCTGGTCTACAGAGTGAGCTCCAGGAAAGCCAGGGCTACACAGAGAAACCCTGTTTGGGAAAACCAAAACCAAACCAAACCAAACCAACCAACCAACCAAACACCCAGCACCTTACAGCCAAGCATTCAACACAACCAGATAATACTGTGAATTTATAGAATTTATGATCTTTCTCAACTTATAAAAAGCCAGGACCAATAAATCCTAATTCAGGAGAAATTTCAGTAAGAGAGACCCTGGGAACATACACACCCGCACAACAAAAACCATCTCCTTGTGTATTGCTAGCCTGTTTATCTTGCAAGTGGGAACAAAAGGTAAATTTTTTTAAGGCCACTAAGAAGTCATTCAAGTCAAAAACTGAATCCAGAAATACTGGTCACCTCCCTTCCTGGGGTCACATCCTGTGTATAATCACTAAGTCAGACTCACTGTAAGAATCTCTCACACCCAAAGACTAAAAGACCCACTGTGTCAACAATCACTTCTAGGAGCCCCTTGGCATCTGCTCCCTAGTTCTTCCCCTTGCCCAGGAGCATTGACAAACAGGCCTCTCTGCTTTCTTATTCATGCACCGGGAGCACTCTCACCCTTGGGGCATTATTCTCATTACAACTTGAAATTCTCCTCCTCCAGCTGTATCTGCACATCCGTGGCATTTGTATATTTCGTACTTCTCAAACTACCCTTACTGATAAAACCTTTCCCCAAGTTTCTCCACCACTCCTCCTGTTTTTTTAAAGTTACCTATACATCCTGTCTCATTCCCTAGAACATAAAGTCTAGATTACAGGAATCAATACACTGTTCAACCAGGGTCTGTTCAGTACTGTAGACATTCAGTGACTACTTGAAGAGTAAATTCACAGAGCAAGGAGAAGTCCTGATATAAATTCATAAACTGTCATGTTGCCGGGCGGTGGTGGCGCACGCCTTTTAATCCCAGCACTTGGGAGGCAGAGGCAGGCAGATTTCTGAGTTCGAGGCCAGCCTGGTCTACAGAGTGAGTTCCAGGACAGCCAAGGCTAACAGAGAAACCCTGTCTCGAAAAACCAAAACCAAAACCAAAACCAAAACCAAAACCAAAACCAAAACCAAAACCAAAACCAAAACCAAAACCAAAACCAAAACCAAAACCAAAACCAAAACCAAAACCAAAACCAAAACCAAAACCAAAACCAAAACCAAAACCAAAACCAAAACCAAAACCAAAACCAAAACCAAAACCAAAACCAAAACCAAAACCAAAACCAAAACCAAAACCAAAACCAAAACCAAAACCAAAACCAAAACCAAAACCAAAACCAAAACCTGTCATGTTATACACCACATTTTCACTAATATGTATCCATCCAAAAAGTCTAATCAATAACTAGCTCTGCTAACAAGTTTTTGACTCTACAGATCAGACTTGTTTCTAGCCAGGCATGGTGGCACAGGCCTTTAGTCCCAGCACTTGGGAGCCAGGAGGATCTCTGTAACTTTGAGGCCAGCTTGGTCTACATAGTGACTTCTTAGAGAGTATAGAGAGACCCTGTCTTTTAAAAAAAAAAAAAAAAAAAACAAAAAAAAAACAAAAAAAAACCTCTACCAACACACCTGTCTTAGAGTTTTACTACTGTGAACGGACACCATGACCAAGGCAACTCTTATAAGGACAACATTTAATTGGGGCTGGCTTACAGGTTCAGAGGTTCAGTCTATTATCAGCAAGGAGGAAGCAGGCAGGCATGGTGCAGGAGGAGCTGAGAGTTTTATATCTTCATCTGAATGCCTCTAGAAGACTGGCTTCCAAGCTGCTAGGAGGAGGGCCTTAAAGCCTACTGCCACAATGATATACTTCCTCCAACAAGGCCACACCTCCTAATAGTGCCAAACACATTCAAAGCAGCACAAAGCCTTCACTGAATAAGGCCTCATTTGGATGAGGGATGGGCCTCCTTTGACATCAGTTTAACTAAAGCAGAAACTCACCTGTGCAATAATGGACAGAATGCCAAGGACCGCTATAAAGGCTGCCACACTTTCCGGGGAAAATTTCATTATCTAGAAGGTTTCCAAAACAGTAAAATAATGAAAAAAGAAGCATAGCAAATATATACTAGTGTAGCCACATGTATATTAACATTGAATGACTAGAAAAATGCTTATTGATAATTTTTTATTCTAATTTTAATTTACTTACACTTTTCTTCAGAAAAAAAAAAGGCTTAACATATTAAAAACACCTTCTTATTATATATAATAGATCTTTTATTTGGCCATAACTAAGCTATGAAGCACACAAAATCATTTTAAAAATAACTACAGCGTGAGGCCCTGGGTTTCATCTCCAGCACTAAGGATGGGGAGCACAGACAGGTCCTCTATCAGGAGGCTGAGGTCTTGTTGGCCACTGTTTATAAAATAGTATTGCAGTGGTAGTTCTTCTGTCAACATGACACAAACTAGCCTGGGAAGAGAAAACCTTAATGTTTTCATCAGACTGGCCTCTAGGCAAGTCTGTGGGGATACTTCCTTGATTACTGACTGATGTAGAAGGGTCCAGCACACCATATATGGTACCACCCTGGAGGCAAGGTGGTCCTGGGAGGTAAGAAAGGTTGCTAACTAAGCATGAATCCGAGGAGCAAGCCAGGAAGCAGCACTCCTCCATAGTCTCTGCTTCAGTTCCTGCTTCCAGGTTTCTGCCCTGATTTCCTCCAAAGATGGGACTGTGCAAGGAAATAGAAACCAAATAATCCTTTCTTCCTTGAGTTGCTTTTGCTGAGTGTTTTACCACAGCAATAGAAAGCAAACTAGGACAAGTATTCATTGTTAAAGATGAATGCCACTCCTGAACAGGTAGAATATTGTTCTTAGGGTGCTAAACAGGACAAGTTTGCTTTAGTAAGATGATCTTACCTGTCTGAGGTATAAGAAGAAGCTGGAGTACTGGCCTGCTTCAGGTAGGTAGGAGAGAAACACCGTGATACAGATCAGCAGCACTATGGAATCTTGGCCCACTTTTTTTAAAGACTAGAATAGGAGAAATATAAACACATGCTTACATCAAAACCTCACTCTTACAACTAGTTTGCTCTTTATTTCATCCTACTCAAACTAGTCTGAAAAATATTTCAAACTGTTAAAAAAATGTTTTGTTTTTTTTTTGTTGTTGTTGTTGTTTTATTTAAAAAAAAAAAAAAGCCCCTTTGGCGCATGCTCATATTTGCAGAACTCAGGAGGCTGATATAGAATGATCTCCAAAAATAGGCCACCTTGGGCTGCATAGTGAGACCCTGATAGTAATAAATATATAAACTTTAAGATGCTCTCCACTCCCCAAACATCCAGAGAGAAGTATCCGTATTCCACTGAATCAGGAATTCTCTTTTGCCAAGGAAAAACTTACTGCAAAAGGGTCAGCCTGTTCCCAGGAAATGGGAGCGCCCCACGATGCTGGTCGCATCTTCTCAGGCAATGACTCTGGCACAGCAACAAGGATAAAACAGATGTCTAGCAGAGCTATTGCTGTAGCAAGGACCACCACTAAGCTGTCCCCATACACTCGTCCAAGGTAAGCTCCAATTGCAGGGCTGGTAACTAAGCTGGCAGCGAACGTGGCGGAAACCTGCAATCAGGAACAGAGAAGGGGTTATCGGGGACTCCCCTGTCAGCACCAGCCTGCTTGACAAGCCAGCTGCAACTGCACTCTTCAGACTCTGCTCTCTTTCAGGAAGGTCATCACATCAGATTCTTCCTTAAGGAGATGGTCCAGCCTCTCAAACTTTTAAACTTTGGAGCCTTTTGTGTGAATACAGCCTACAGACTAATTCATTGGGAAACAGACCTACAAGCCAACAAGGAACTAAAAGGTGATTGGTTGAGGAAGTGAGGAGCCCAGAGCACATGAATGCACAGCACCCTTCCTGTTCTGTGCTAGTCCTCAGCACTATCAGTCCCTTGCACTTTCTATAAACAGTCTAAAATCATTCACTGCTGTAAGAGGATTCAATTTCAATGTGATTTTTCTCATCAAAATTAGATAATTAAATGTTTATTATGATACATATTCAGGGCTAGCTGACATCAAACTTAGAGACTTTTAACAGAAGGATCAGGAAGAGGAAAAATAAGGGTCACCGAGACCTTCTCTCGACCTCTGAAGAGGTGCGGACAAGCCTAGCAGAGGCAAAGATTAGAGAGAACTCAGTAACCCCTGACAAAGCTGGCTTACCACACTGACTGAACTGCAAATCAGCAGATCTGAAGGCAGATAACACCCAATCAAAACCATGGTCTTCAGAAGGAACTAGAAATTAGAGCCAGGACTGGTAACTGCCTACCTTATGTGAGGCCCTATGTTCACTCCAGTATTCAGAGGAGTAAGACAGAAGAAATAAAAATGGAAATTTTATTCTTTCTATGCCATTTTGACTTTTGAATGCAGTTAATCAACCCGAGTGTTTATTTGCAATTTTATGAATAATGATTAAAATGAATTCAGGTTTTTTTTTACATTCATTCATGTATGTATATACATATGTATGTATGTATGTATGCATGCATGCATGTATGTGTGTTTGTGCTATATGTACACAACAGAACTCAGAGGACAACTTGTCACAGTTGGTTCTCTACATTTTACTATGTAGGACCCAGGAATCAAACTCAGATCACCATCCCTATTGATCTTTACAGGTAAATCACTCATACATATAAAATAAAATGAACCCCCCCACACACAAGCTGCTATTTATTCGAGGGCCCTGTCTCTCTCACAATTAAAATGTTAAAAAGCTGTATCTTTTAACCCAAGCATCCACCAAGGGGCATTCACCTTTTAATTAACAAAATGTAGTTTGTGCAAACACAGAAACACTACACAGCAAATTGGATGAGCAGGTAGATCTCAAGAGTGCACTAAGCCGAAAGATCCTAGACATAAAAAGGCTGACTTATACTATGCAATCTGTATGAAATGTCTACCAAAGGCAAAAGCATATAGACAGAGTACAGACTGCTGTCTGGCCTCAGGGTGCAGAGGATGATAAATGGGTCTGAATGTTCTTTGGTTCAATGGAGATATTCTAAAACCAGACAGCAGTGGTGTCTCAGTATGGCGCCAGGACACAGTGGAGCAAGCAGAGCTCCCACTCCTGGGGCAGAGGCACTCACTCCCACCATCACATCAGGTGAGCTTGCATTTGCAATGCAATCAACAACCTGATCAGTGTCCCTTTGTGCTCTACCATCTCAATCCTGCCAGCCTGTGGCCATTTCCTTCTGGCAGAAAGGAGAGGAGCACAAGGTTCACTGTCTCCTGTCCCTAGATCCACACCATCTCTATGTCAGTATCATTTCCTAGGCTAGGCCTTTAAAGGCTAGAAATTCTTCACTTGAAGTGACCAAGCTGGAAAATTCTTTTTTGTTGATTTTTCTTAGGAGTGCCTTACTATGTAGTTCTGGCTGGCCTGGAAATTGCTATGTAGACCAGGCTGGCCTTCAAGTCAAAGATTCCTGTGATCTGCCTCTGGCTCCTGGGATTAAAGGTATGCACGATTAGCCTTGTATAGTGAGTTTTGTCTATAATCCCAGCACAGAGGCAGAACTGGGTATAGTAAGGCCCTCTCTAAAAATGAAAAAGGCTTTGGTTAGGGAAAATTTAGTTACTTCAGTATAACCCTAAGTTCCAACTGTATTGATAGTTGTCCAACTATCATGATAGTTATACAACTCTATAAGAAATGGAAGAATTGTAAGTTTACTTCAAGAAAGCTGGGTTTGTTTAAAAAAAAAAAAAAAACAACCACCACCACCACCAACAACTGGCTATCATCAGCCTCGTTATTATTTAAAGGTTTAACCCCACAACTAAAACCACTAGTACTTTTTGTGAGTTTCCCCTACATTCTCCCTATCCTTCCTTTCCCAAACCCTTACAATACCCTCATTTTTTGCAATTTCTTTGAATCAGAAATCATATTTCACAGAACTAAAATGCAGGCATTATAATACCCAGTCCTTATTTATCACACATGTACCTCATGTTGGCTGAAACTCCTCACTGCCCTACTTCTTTTTGTCTACTTAAGTAACAGTATGTGACTATGGTTCTGGTAGTCATCTTATTCTTAGATTTGAAAGGAAATCAGACTGTACTACAATTAGTCACTATAAATATTGGCAAGCAACTGTCTGTGAGCCACATGAGGTAAGAAGGTAGGACACTCTTTTCAACTTATGAGCTATGTGTGCATGTATGCAGGGAGGGTCTACCATGATACACATATGGAGGTCAGAAGAAACCCCACAGCAATCAGTTCTTTTCTACCACGTGGGTTCTGGAGATGAAAACCAGGTCATCAGGCACGGTAGCAAGTTCATTTACATGATGAGCCATCTCTCTGGTTATTACACTCTTAAAAGGAATTATACACACAGACAGACACACACTGAGTAGACTGTACATGGCTTACAAAGCCTCACAAAAGGTTTAGCAAACTCTAAACTAGATGTTAGCCTCTTATATTTTAGATTAATTCAATGAGTTATTAAATGAGTAGTAATTTTATTTCCTTATTTTAGAATTCCATTAAAAATGATAATACAAAATACACAATCTTTTAAATTATGACAACACTTATGGATAGTTCCTGAATAGTAACTGCCAAGGCTTGTATGGTTCTAGGTTTTTATGACAGTCTTGTTTAATTAGTATAGATTAATTAATTAATTAATAGGAATCAGTCTCCTTAATTCTGAGATTACAGACAAGAACCATCACATCTTTGAAGAAACTTTTAAGTTTCTTCAATCTAATGAAGTGACTGTAAATTTGTACGTCTTGCAGAAAGGAGCACTTCATCCCGGCATTTGCAGCAGACACAGAAGCTGCTGGAAGGAGTGAGGAAGTATACATACCAGCCCGTAAGCCATACTTCTTTCATGCTCTTGAGTTATATCTGCTACATATGCAAATACCACAGAGAAGGTAACTGCAAAAACCCCAGAAACAGAGATAACAGCAAAGTACCACCTAAGAATGAAAGGCAAGCAAGAAAAACTAGTTAGAACAAGCACTAGTACTTAAAATGCTTCTTCATGTCTAAAGTTACAGTAAGAACAACTCATTTCAGCCAAGAGCTTTCTAGGACAATGTGTGAATTACCACATCTATAAATCCCAGGCCAGTCATGAAAACATATAGCTAGAAATGACTCTTCAGAGCAACTCAGCCTCTACAGAGAATTCAGCATTAGGTAATACATTCTGGTAATTCTTTAATCTGAACAGTTTAAACTGCCAAGGGCTTTGCTGTTCTATTCAAAACAGCAACAAGATAAAAATTAGTATGATTCATTACTACCTTTCATCCAAGTACCACACATAGACAAGTCCCTGCATGCTAGTGAGCCCATATACACAAGTTACACCTTTTCCTCCAGTGATTTTTGCCTCTTCAATTGGCAAAACAAACTCTTTACACTGAAGAAACCTGAATGACAGTGCTCGTAAAATTAAGACAGTTACTATAAAGAATAAACAGGCGGGGAGAAGGTGGCTCCTGGGTAACTAGCTTGCTGTACAAGCATGAAGAACTGAATGCAGACCCTCAACACCTATGTAAACATGACAAGCTGGGCACAGCAGTGTGACCCTATCCTCAGCACTAGTGCATGGAGTAGGAGCCCGGCAGCCAGTCAAGTCTAGCATAAAAAGCGTGCTTTCTAGGCTTGGTGACTTTCTCCAAAATCAAGGTGGAAAAGTAATTGCTGCTAACAAGCCCAGTATCAATCTGGTCTCCACATGAACCCCAATGGGAAAGTACATACAAACTCCCTCCCTCCCCCTCTCCCTCCCCCTCCCCCTCCCTCTCTCCCATAGAGAGAAAAGGTATTTTGAAAGACGCGTATTTTACTAAAAATGACTCTAGAAACCTACTGTGATAGTGACACTTAGCTTAAGTCATGCTTACTCATTCACATTCACATTGCCATTCCATCAGGACGTTAGTGCTACTGAAAGTTTTCAAACACATTCCTTTCCAAATTACATTTTTTGCTAGATTCCTTTGGTTAAGATTTCATTTGCATCTTTATCTTTGGCATGTTTATCAGAGGCTTGATTTTTAAAGCTGGCATTTAACCTATAAGAAAAGACCCTTCCACATATCTCTTAAATAATTCTAGACACTCACTGGAGATATTATCTACACCATGGAGTAGAAAGAACATTAGAGAAAAACTGTACAGATACACAACCCTGCTAGTTTGGGGCATTTGTTCTTTTTTATGTATGAACTTGTTCTCTTTTTCTTGAAGTGAAAAATAACATATACACCCTTTTTGTTTGTTTATTTTCTGCTTTTCAGGACAGGGTTTCTCATTGTAGCCCTGGCTGTTCTGGAAGTTACTCTATAGAACAGGTTAGCCTCGAACTTACTCACTTGCCTCTGCCTCCTGTGTGCTGGGACCAAAGGTATATGTATTCTACTACCCCAGTTATAATCCTAATTTTTATTAGAGTGGCTGAGAACGTTCTTCTAATAAATGCATAGAGAAATCTGACCAAAGATATATGTAATGTAGTTAAGAGCTGGACTTAACAGGTGGTGGTACTGAAGGCTGTTATGTCTGTAACCCAGCACTCTTTGTGACACTGGGCAGGATGCAGAAGTCAAGCCCAGTCTGTGCTATACAACAAGATCTTGCTGTAAGAACAAAGAAAAACAAAACAGAACACATCAAAAGCCAGCAAAGTTTGTAGTCTCACTTTCTGCCGTTCACCTGAGGCTGACGGACAGCTGGGGCTTCGGTAATGCTACGGTGGCTGCAAAAGGGAGGGGGAGGGGTGGCAGAGTGGAGTCCAGGTCACTATAACTTATACTCAGGCTCCAGACTGCTCAACTCCAGAATCTTTTTTATATGAAAAGGAATGAACAGAGTTTGAGCAACTATCACTTCGAGCTTTTTAATAAATCCGTCCCTAATGAATACAGATAGGGATGAACTGTACAAAACCCCCACTTAAGAAAACAGAAGTCAGCACAGGTCTCCAGTTTCTAAAGGATTGTTTGAAATTTGGGCCATGAAATCCAAAAGCAGGTTTGCTTGCAGTCTAGATGCTTCTAACAACAGCATCTAATTCCAAACCCTCACCAACATTATTCAGATACTGGTTTTACCCTCTTGAGCCTTCTTATCTGTGTCAAAGAAAAAATATACTAAAGAATAAAATTAAATCTAAACATAAGTAAACTGTCCAGGAAAAGTATAAGAAATAAAGAAGCATTAAGAAAGCAACAGCAGAAACAGTTACTTAATTGCAATACAGAGGTAAACTTATACATACCATGGGCTGATCTTCATTAGAGGAATGGGGGCACATGTGAAAAACACTGTTAGCAGCAAGAAGGATTTTCGGCCCCAAACATCAGAAAGAGCACCAATAAGTGGGGCACTGAGGAATGACAACAAACCCTAGAGATCAAATGGTAAAAAAGGGCGCTCAACACGCAGGTGCCAACAATCAACCATTTTGCTGGAACAAAAAAACTTGACAGCAACTCTACTTCTAAGATAAACAAATCATTTAATTTTTAATAAACAGTAACTTATCTCTTACCTACACATTATTTTAAAATGTCTTTAGGTTGGCTAAGGAAATCATCGGTTGGCCTTTGCCTGAGTATTAAATATGAAATGCTAATGTACTTCCAACTACAGGAACTAACCAGCAACTCTGGAAGACTTCACAGCTTATCTACTTTATACTGGTAAAGAGACCACCTGTTTATAAAAAGACTGTACGGATGAAGAGTTTAAGAGTCAATTTTTTTCTTTCTCACCACTATCCTTAATGCTTAAGTCTGCACTGTTTTTTTGTTTTTGGTTTTTCGAGACAGGGTTTCTCTGTGTAGCTCTGGCTGTCCTGGAACTCACTCTGTAGACCAGGCTAGCCTTGAACTCAGAAATAAGTCTGCACTGTTACAAGAGCACTAAAACCTCTTAAACAAATTCTAATATAAAACAAGAAATATAAAGTCTGAGTCAAAGCTTATATAAAACCCAGAGTTCAAAAAGAATTAAGTAATACCTCAAACTATACTCTATCTGGTTATAAAAACTTTATTCATCAGGGATTAGGTAATCAGCACACAAAACTATAAATATACACACATGTGTATATGTGCGCACACACATAGAATTAACCATACCTTTACTCCTTGAATTAGGCCATTCATCAGAAACGTATGTTTAGGGAAGGTTTCATGCAATACCTGAGACAATAAAAACCACATTATATTTTAGTCAGTAAAATGTACACATTAACATTTTCAAACAACTCCACCACCACCCCCCTCCCCCTCCTCGGGTCTTCTTTTCTCTCCTTCCTTTCTTTTTTTCAAGACAGAGTTTCTCTGTGTAGCCCTGGCTGTCCTAGAACTTGCTCTATAAACCAGGCTGGCCTTGAATTCAGAGATCCACCTGCTTCTGCTTCCCAAGTGCTGGGATTAAAGGTGCGGGCCTCCTCGCCAAGCTCAAACAACCTTTCATAATACAGTCTAGTTTTATTTCACATGGATTTCCAGATTAGCATGGTGCTGTGGGCTCTCAGAGATGGAGCAACTGAGCTCTTGCCTGGCTTGGAAGCAGTGCTTCTTCCTAAGAACACTGCCTGTTCTGACAATGGGGAAGGGCCATGAGAGGAAGAAATACTGTTATAGGTGGACTCATGACATCTTGCAAGACTAAGAAACCTCTCCTTTAGTTCCTCTTCTTGCCAAATGACAAGAAACCTGGGAAAACATATACATTGTAAATAAAAATGAGAAACTTAGAAGACTGGAGTAGAGCTCTATGGTACAGCCTTTACCTGGTACAGACAAGGCCCTGCCTGGGATTTACATCCAGCAGAGAGATGAGAGACAGATGAAAATAACAGGTAAATTGTGAATTAAAGAAGCTCATGAATGTATAAAAAAAAAAGCATGTTTCTGGTTTTGTTTTTATTAATATTCCAAGATTTTGAATCAGTGGCTCCCAACCAAGTGGGCTTTAAGCTTTATCATCATGACCTGGAGAGGAGCAGGAGGGAAGAACCACCAGCATCTACTAAGTCAGCAACACCGCTAAGCAACCTAGTATACAAGGCAGCACTCTCTTATTTGTTGAGGATAATTATCTAGTTTCAAAATAGCAGTTACAATCGGAGGTTTTGGAGTACTTGATTAGCATGCATAAGGTCCTACACTAATCCCCAGGACAGACAGACAGACAGACAGACAGACAGAAAGACAGGAAGGAAGGAAGGAAGGAAGGAAGGAAGGAAGGAAGGAAGGAAGGAAGGAAGGAAAACATTGCTAGCTTGAGGTATCTTTTTCTCGTTTTTTAAAAAGGGTTTTTATTTGTGTGTATGTGCCACATGCTTGCTAGTATCTATGGAGGCCAGAAGAGAACATTGGGTCTCCTGAAGCTGAAATTGCAGATGGTTTTGAACTGCCCAACAGAGGTGCTGGGAACCAAACTAGGGTCCGCTGTATGATGAGCACATGCTCTTAGCCATGAAGCTCTAGCTCCAGCTTCTGAGACATCTTTCTTTTAGTTACAATAAAGACCCAAGGAACTGAAGCAGGGATTCTGCACCACTCTCAAGGTGTCAACTTCAGTCGTTAAACAGCTTTATCAGGACTGGGAATGAATATGATTCAGAGACAAAGCACTTACCCAGCTTTCAGGAAAAAGCCCTAGATTCTTTTGTTCAATTTTACAGGCCTAGAAATTTTGGAAACATCACTGAGCAGATAATACATTCTAATTAATTGTCTCTATCTGACTTACTCTCATAATGGCAGAGATAAAGGCCAGCAAGAAGGTACATGTTCTGGTCATGCCTAGATACACAGTGGGTAGGATTTCAGGAGAACCTTCACGTCATACGTAACACATTTCTATTCCAGCTCCTCTGTGAGCTGAGGCAGGAGGGTTACAGAGTTCAAGGTAAGCCCAGGCAGCACAGTGATAACCCTTCAAGGGCCAAGAGTTCGCCTCATATACATACAGACTTACATCCTGAAGAACTAATGATGCATTTTAGGTAGATTAGCTGTACTTTTTAGAAAGAAAAGGATCCCAATAAAAAGGAATTCAAACTGGCATTCTTATAACTAAGTGTATTATTGAAAGAACTATCTTAACTTTAAATAAATGAGATTATAAAGAAAAACTACTTATTTGATGATGATTATAATCTGTGTATTCAAAGTAACCTCGTTAAACATCAATATTTTATATACAAAAAGCAATGACTATGTAGGTGTAAATAAATCTGCCAAGCAATATGGATTGTGAACATTTTTAGACTCTTGCAATCTACTTACATGGTCACTTGATTTTTTTTTTTTTCTTAATGAACAATCTTTAAAGTCTCATGAGTATAAAATGATCAAGCTTATGACCATACACACAAGGAAGCAAACTGTTTTACACGTCTTTTCTAGGAGCCTGGAGAGAGGTATTAGTGATTAAGAGCGCTCACTAGCTGCTCTTCGAGAGGCTCAGAACTATCTGTAAATCTACTTCCAGAAGATCTAATACCTCTGTGCAGGCACCAGCATGCACGTGGTGGACGTATATACAGGAAGGCAAAATGCCCATACACATAATTTTTTAAAAAAAAAATTCTATTCTGAGAGTCTATAAGTTAGTTACTCCTTTCAAGATACAGACACCTCTATAAATGAGAATCTCATTTAATTTTCTTTTTTGGCACTGAAAGGAGGAAATTATCCATCACCTGAGCTGTTGATGCAGTAAAACAAACTTCTATGGATTCCAAATCTAGGAAAACACAGGTAACATCACTTTTAGCCTTTGTAGATCTTGAACTCAAATGAAAGAAACTTGACTTAGGAGAACAGAGCTATGCAATTTAATCTTAAAATAATTCTGTTGAGTAATACGGACCCTGGATTTCACCTTCCTTAAACCTATCAGTGTAAAAGTCCCTCCTCTCTACCTAACAAGGTGATTAAGTCTCTGCTTGGACACATCCAATGACAGGCCTATTCACACACCTGTGCCACCACCCTAGGTAAGGGATACTTGCAAGAGGTAGCAAAAGCAGTAAGTACAGGCGACTTCCAAGAAATGACCAGTTAGTGTCAGATAGGTACGGAAAGGAAAACAGGCCATCTTTGCTGCCATAGAAAAAGTGGTATGTACATTAAAGATTACTTACCACCAATGTGGGTGCTGTCAGTAGTCCCCAAGCAAAGAACTCCAAAAAGATGACAATAACTGCATGATACACACTAGGGGAGCCTATTCCTTGAGGCTGTAGAAAGACATGTTTTCAAAAGTTAAAAAAGTAACAGTGTACTCCTGAATAACTCACAATGAAGAAGATATTCAACACTTCCTGATTAATGGGGACAGTTAGTCTAAACTGTAGTTTGGACTCTAACCAATTTTAGTCTTTCAGTTAAGGATTTGCACTCACACACCTAAGGTATTCTGACACAACAAAGACACGTTAACACACACACTGGTTAGGAATAAATTCCAGGGGCTAGAAAGACGACTCAGAGGTTAACGGCACTTGTTAGTCTTCCAGGTGACCTGGGTTTGATTCCCAGCACCCACATCCTGGTTAACAACCATCTATAACTCCAGTCCTAGGGGATCCAACACCCTCTTCTGGCTTCTGGAGGCATCAGGCACACATGCCATGCAAACATGCATACAGGCAAAACAGCCATACACAGAAAATAAAAATAAGTAATTTTTTTTAAGTGGATGTATGGGGGAAGCAACTCCCAGGAGGGCATGCAATGATACCACACCACAGCATGTTACTTTAAAGATAACAATTAAGTCTCCCTCACTCCCCACCCCCATCCTTTGTATCCTAAGGCATACCAGAATGGCTAATACCTACAACCTGATTCCTATTGACAACAGTTATATGGTTGCTAGGTGACTGAGGGTAGCTTCCACACTGACCTGCACTAACGATGACTTAATTTACTGTTTCCAACCTTACAATAGAACAAAAGCAATACACATTCAGAAGAAAGCAGGCTGCAAATTTTGATTTCTTTCCAGGGTTTGTGACATACAACACAAAACTCTCATGGCACTGAGCAGTGGCTGCAAGCCATAGCTCCCAGCCGGCAGTGTAATCACGGGCTAAGGAAAGGCCAATAGTACACCAGATGCTAGTACACTGGGTGATGCTGCCACTCAACTGTGTGCTATGGACTATGGTGCAGTTTCTGCTCACACAGAATAACCACTTAGTTAAAGAAAACAACAGCTTCTCTAAGTGTTTCATTTATATACTTATTTTATATACTTGTATATCCAGGGATGCATAAAAGTTCCTCAGGAGAAAAAGGCTCTCAAGTAGAAAAGTTTAAAGAACACTCCATTCTTAATGGAAAGATGTAGTTATTCCACTAATTTAATTAGGCTGCATTTTGAATGCCTACAAACTGAACATATTAAAAAAAGATAAAACTGAACTTTACAAATAGTGACCTAAAGTTGAACAGTCGTTAATATTTAGGATGGAGCCTAACTTCAGGACCGGTCTTAATGTCTCACACATTTTAAGATAATTTCCAACAAAAAATATTTAACATAACCAATTTCCTAACTGTTTTATACCTTGTGTTTTAAGCAACCACATCTGCTTTCAAAAAGACAAAACCAACTTCAGGGACCTTGATGCACCCTGACTAAAAGTACCAACTCTCTAGTTCTGGTGTCTGAGCATCAAACCCAGGGCCCCACATATGCTAGACAAGTGCTCTACCACCAAGCTATACGTCCCATCCTTAAATCTTTTTTTTTTAAAGACTTATTTATTTTATGTATATGAGTACACCATTGCTCTCTTCAGACACACTAGAAGAGGGCATGGGATCCCATTACAGATGGTTGTGAGACACCATGTGATTGCTGGGAATTGAACTCAGGATCTCTGGAAGAGCAGTTGGTGCTCTTAACCAATGAGCCATCTCTCCAGCCCCTTAAATCTTATTCTTACTGACACTTCCAAATTGAAACAATGTTAACAAAATTTTGTGCTTTTAAATAATTGAAAATTTTAAATCATATGTACTTGTCAGAATATTACTTCAGAAAAACTATTTATTTTACTTAAACTTCAAACTTCTGGCAGTACAAATGACGCTACAATAATTTTCAACTTTTGGCAGAATACATAATCTAAGACAACAGCTTGCTAATTTATCCACATAAACACCCATCTGAAGCAAATACTGCAGCATCAGCTATGGAGGTGCTGCGTACCACACACCTACCAAAGATAGTACAGCTGGGACTCTAGAGCAAGAGATCCGCCGATCCCACCAACTGCACATCAAAAATCAGGTTCTTACTGAACATGCACAGCTGTTCTGTCATCACTGCCTAGGAAATACAGTCTACCAACCGTCACAGAGCAGTGGCACCGCACGAGATATTACAAGTAATCTGAAGATAAGAAAGAATACAGGAGGCTGTGTATCTATTATTTACAAATAGTATGTCATTTTTGAGCATCAGTATCTTCTGGCATGGGAGAGGAGCCTTGGAACCAGTCCCAAGGATATGAAGGGAAAAAGAAAATACACATCCTTAAGGCTGTTTAATAAATGTCTGGGTCTATAAAGATCCTCTATTGTGTGCAATATCCTGAGGCCATTTTTTTTTTTAAATACAAAGTAGAAAGCATTGGGTACTGGGTCTAGACACTGACTATTCTCATTAAAAGCAGGGAAGAAAAGAGTGAGGAGGGAGGAGGTAGCAGCCCTGGTATAGATGAGGCCCTAGGTTCAGTCCTCCACAGTAGGTGCTGAAGGAGCCAAGAGGAAGGTGCTCTCTTCTCTGCACACATTTTATTTTGCAGACAATACAGCAACTACTTTTTTTAGGTAGTTTGATTCCTAGCAACCATATGAAAGTGACCAATGTTTCTGACTCCAAATATGGGAGATCCAACACCTTCTTACAGCCTTAATGGGCAAAAAATGCAAGATGCACAGAAGCAGATGCAAGTCAAACACACACACATTAACTTTGTTTTGTTTTCCAAGACAAGGGTTTTTCTGTGTAATCCTGCTGTCCTACTCGATTTGTAGATCAGGCTGGCCCTGAACTCATAGACCCACCTGTTCCTCGTTCCTGAGTGCGGAAACTAAAACTGTACCATACCCAGCCACATTAATTTTTAAAAAATAAGCCTCTAAAGTAGTCTGGAACAGTGGTACACTCCTAGAATCCCATCATTTGAAAGAAACAAAACCAAAAACAGACAAACAGACAAAAGGATCAGGAGTTTAAGGTCATCCTCACCTGCATAGTGAAGTTCCTGGCCAGCCTGGGCTACATGACACCCTATCTCCAAAAAAAAAAAAAAAAGTCAAGCTTCCTAAGTTACTATACAGAACTACACATTTTAATATATGTGTGTGTGTGCATTATAGGCTAGATCTGCATACAATGGGGAATGTACATTTCCCCCCTCCCTGCCCCCCCGAGTTTGGGTTACCCTCACTTAATACATTTTCTGGGCCCGTCTATGTTTTTGTAAATCTCATAATTCCATTTTTTCTTTATAGACTATTCCACTTTGTGCATGTGCCACATTGTCCTTACCCATTCATCTGCTGATGAACAGACATCTAGGCTGGTTCCATCTCTTTGCTATGAGGATGTGTGAGTGTCAGTACAGTGTAGCATTAGGAAGGAGACCAAGAGGCGACACTGGGTGACAAGGAAACAAAAGGCAGGCAAAGGACACTAGGCACAGAAGAGACAGAAGAGGACACAAAACTACTGTTTTTTCAAGTTTCAACTGTCATAATTCTTTTCTTTTTCTGTGTTAATTAGGGCATTAAAATGAGTTCAGCTGGTAAAAAACCACCTGCTGCAACAAACCTCAAGGCCTGCTGTTCAGTCCCCAGGACCCACAGAAAGATGAAGAGAACTGAGTTCTGAGACTTGTCCTCACAAACACCTGCTCAGACACTCATAAATTATAATAAAAATGACGGTCATGTTGTAACAGATAGTGGAAGTATAAAAAGAATAATAATAATGGATAAGTGTAAGACCTTAGTTGAAGCTCCCAGGCTTCAGAACAGTCACTCTATGTACTGAGATTCAACGAGATGTGCAGTTAGGGACTGGACAAGCATTTAAATGGCTACCTTGGTCTTGCTGTGTAATGACTTTATTTGTGAAGTCACTATAATGAAGTGATTTTATTTAGTACAAAGAACTATCTAACTTCTCAGAGGTGTAATCCCATGCCTACATTAAAAAAAAAAAAAATCAATGAAGATCTTATAAAACCAAGAGAACTGGGCTGGGGAGATGGGTCAGTAGTTAAGAACCCTTGCTTCTCTTCCAGAGGACCTGGATTATAGTTCCACCACCCATACTGGCTCACAACCATCTGTAATTCTATAACTTCAGTTCCAGGGAATCCAATGCCCTCTCTGGCCTTTGAGAAGAACACCAGAGCACACAGCAAGTAAAACACCCATACACATACACTAAGCATAAATAAATCTAAATAAATAAACACATGTATTTTAAATAAATATAATGAAAATTAAATTTCAATGAAATATATAACTCATGTATGTAACTGTGTAGCTCACATCCTTAAACAGTAGTGTTATAGTTAATATACATTACAAAAGACAATGATTTAACAATTGATAGGATGTATTCTGAAATGGCACAAGTTGCTTTGGGTCCAGCCATGTTTCTTTCCTCTGTCTCTTTGAGACAAGGTTCCATATAGCTCAAGCTATTGGAATTTGCAGTGCAGTCCAGACTCCTCTACATCCCTATCTTCTTGCCTTACTGTCCCAAGAATGCTCTAACTTGAGATGCACACAGACATTCTCAACTTTACTTCCTAATCTTAGAGACTTTAACCATGCCTTTATGTGCACTAAAGCTTACAGCTAACATTTTTACTGCTATGTACAGACCTTCAGAAGCAAATTCACCAACACCATCATTACTTTCACAGGTAAAATGGTGGCTGGCAAATTACAGACATAATTTAACATATAGTAAGTAACTTACTCTACAGTTACTTATGCTGTTCTCAAACAGACCCGCTCTTAAATCTGAGAAAGACTACTAACATGGGAAAACTCAAGAACATTTCTATTAAAATCGAAAACAAGAAAAGCCTGTCTACTTCCTTTACTTAACCAACATAGCACTTGAAGTCTTAGCTAGAGCAGTTAAGATAAAGAAAAAGGATGCAAATAGAAAAGGGAAAAGTCAGGGGTCCTACTTGCAGATTATATAATTCTTTAAATTAGAGCCTAAAGACAAAACTCCAATAAAGTGCCAATAAACACTCATTAACATACAAAATTAGTAACCTTCCTATACATAAATAACAAATGGTCTGAGAAGAAAATTAGAAAAATAATCCCATTCACAACTGTCTAAAAATAAATATTTAGGGGCCATAGAGATGACTCAGCAAGTTAAGATCACTAGCTGCTCTTGCAGAAGATCCAGGTTTAAATCCCAGCACCCACATAGTGGTTCACAACCATCTGGAATGCCAATCCCAGGAGATCCATGTTCTTTTCTGGTCTCCAAGGACACCAGCCACAAATGCGGGCACAGATGTGCATTAAGGTAAAACACTCATACACATAAAAATAAACAAATGCCTTGGCGAAAAACATAACTAAAGAAGTAAAAGAAATCTCTGATGAAACTTGAAAACATTGAAAGAGGACACTGAGAAAAAAAGTGACATCGAGTGTTCACACAGATTAGAAGCATATTGGAAAATGACCATCCTACAAAAAGCTATCTACAGATTCAATGCAATCCCCCATCAAAACTCCAATGGCATTCCTCAAACTAGAAAATAAAAAAAAAAAAAAAAAAAAAAATAAAAATTATCCAAAGCAATCATTAGAAGAAAGAACAATGTTAAGGCCTAACAATTTTCTCAAACTATATGACAGAGGCATAGTAAAAAAACCAGCACGGTATTGGAGTTAAACAGAAATGAAAGGAGAACCCAAACAGTTACAGCCACCTAATTTTTGACAGATGCATTGAAACATGTACTAGAGAAAGGAGAGCTTCTTTAACTAATAGTGTTGGATTTCCAAATATGGAAGAATAAACTAGATCCCTAGATCTCACCTTGCACGAAAATCGATTCAAAATGAATCAAATATCAGAACCGTTGAACCTGAGGAGCAGGCAAGCATTTCCTTAAAGAGACATCAATAGCACAGGGGAAAATTGTCAAGAATTGACAAGTGTGATTCAGAAGCTTCTGTACAGCAAGCGTGGACTAGAGAATGGGAGAAAATTATTGCTAACTCTACATCTGACAGATTATACAAAGAATTAAAAAAGTAAACAGTAAATCAAACAACCCAATCAATAACTGGGCAAATGAAATGAAGTTGGGTTCAGAAGATAATGTTCAAAAAACACATGAAACAATGTTCCATCTCACAAGAGAAATGCAAAGTTAAACTACACTGAAATCCCATCACTTTAACCAGACAGTCATTAAGAGGGAAAAAACAAATGCCAGCTAGGAGGCCAGCAAAGGGGAAGCCTCATGCACTGCTGCTAGGGATATAAGGTACTCTAACCACTATGGACATCAGTAGGAGGGTTCTCAAAACACTAAAAACACATCTACTACAAGACTGGCGTCTACCACTTCTTGGTAATACATATCCATAAGAGGCCAAATCAGTTTACCACAAACATTTGCACATCACTGTTTACTGCAACAATAGTTATTATGGGAACCTAGCTACTCCTTAACAGAGGAGTGGATAAAGAGAACATACATACATGCATGCATACATACATACATACATTACATACAGACTAACAGACAGACACACCCACACCCACCTGCAACACAATTCTTTTCACCCTTAAAGAATAACTAATATGGCTAGGTGGTAGTCCACACCTTTACTCTCAGCACTTGGGATGCAGAGGCAGTAGATCTCTGAGTCTGAGGCCAGTCTGGTCTACATAGTCCAAAAGGACAGCCAGGGCCACACAGAGAAACCTGCTCTTGAAAAATGTAAACATAACAAAACAACTAATACAATTTGCATAAAAATCAGCACAACTGGAGACATTAAGTGAATTAGTTGAGTCTCAAGAAGACAACCCATGTTTTCTCCCATGTATGACTCCTTAATCTTACAGATACGCAAAATCATGGATGTACTTATGACATGAAAGTAGAATCAGATTGTCTAGTGGACCAAAGATTTGGGAGATGGCAAAAAAGGGAAGGTCGGAGAATGGGGAGCTACTGTCAAAGCACATCACACACTGAATGAGAAAATGTCCTTATGCAATTCAGTACTTTGTGTAACGGATATGAGGCAATGAATAGTTTTAAAGAGGTAAAGTTGTATGTCTAAATAAAAAAATAACTTCATAGTCTTAATGTATTCCACATGAACAAAATAGTGACTTATTTTACTTGTTATATTTGTATAAATATATCCTTAATATAAAGTATAAATATTAAATATATTTCCTCTTAGCTTAAGAAACTTAGTTAAGTACTTAAAAAAATCAAGGGGGGAATAAAATCTGCCAAGAAAATTATAACAAGAAAAATTTTGCAAACTTTAGAATGAACCCATCTGGTTAAAAACTCCTGATCCCACACTTCGGACTGTGGCTCACCCATCAAGTGCTTGCCTAGCACTTGTGAAAACCTGGGTTTTCCAGCAACCTCAACACAACTTCTCACACATACCATCATACAACTTAATCTGATCTACCTTTGTTCTACACTACTTAAAGCTGCAGCAAATTAGATTTATCGAGGCCTCAGTGCAGACTGAATACAGTTTCAAGGGACAATGAATTAGTAGCATAGGCAAAGCACTTGCCAACCATGTGTGAGGTCATGAGATCAATACTTAAGACTGACTAACCTAGCTCATTCAGAAGCATTCATTTCTTCAATTGGTAACTATAAATTTACTTTAATTTTTGCCAAATCACTAGTAACTACTGGTTTCAACAGTATCAAAATTGGTTGAACAAACTTAGAACATTAACCCTAAAAAGATGAAACTCAGATTACGCCGGGCAGTGGTGGCACACGCCTTTGATCCCAGCACTTGGGAGGCAGAGGCAGGTGGATTTCTGAGTTCAAGGCCAGCCTGGTCTACAGAGTGAGTTCCAGGACAGCCAGGGCTACACAGAGAAACCCTGTCTCGAAAAAACAAACAAACAAACAAACAAATAAATAAACCCAAAAGCCAAAAAAAAAAAAAAAAAAAAAAAAACCCTCAGATTACCCATTGATCAACTATGTCAAATACTGTTCAAAGATTGCCACAGAATCCAGTGGTATAATGTCTTTAAAGGCTCAAACTGTAATGTCAGTAACAATAGCTCTACAACAATCCAGAACACAACACACAAGAGGAAAGCAAAGTCAATTTTTCCCTTAAGAAAGGAGGTGGGTTGGAGTGGAGAGGACTGGAGAAATGCCCAGTGGAAGATCACCTGCTAGCAGCTCTTCCACAGGACCCTGGTTTGATTTCTGGGACCCATAAGGTGGCTAACGACCAACCATAACTCCAGTTCCATAGGACCTGATGCCCTCTTGCCTCCAAAGTCCCAGCACTCACATAGTGAGACATATATGCAGACAAAACATCCATACACATCAAATAAAAACATAATAAAAACATAATGTTCACAACAGTAGTCTAATTTATACGTAGAGAGGCAGAAAAGCAATGTCATCTTAAAACACTTTCTCTCTCTCTCTCTCTCTCTCTCTCTCTCACACACACACACACACACACACACAAAACCTATCCATTCATCTACCCACCCACATACTAGAGGCCCAGTGGGATTCAATGATGAAAAGAGATAGTACCCGTGTTCGTAAGAACGAAACCTGGAGAGGTGGCTTAGCCACTGTGAGTGAGCACTTGCTGCTCTTGCAGGGTACTGGTTCTCAGCGCTCACACTGCTTGCTGCTCATAACCATCTGTAACTCAAGTTCCAGAGGATGTGATCCCCTCTTCGGATCTCCTCAGGCACCAGGCAATCACATTGAATGCATACATGCATTCACGAAAAAACCTACCCCTCTCTGTGTGTGTGTGTGTGTGTGTGTGTGTGTGTGTATATGCACATCTTTGCTTTGTTTTTTGAGACAGTGTTTCCTCTGTGTAGCCTTGGCTGAACTGAATTCACTCTGTAGATCAGGCTGGCCTTGAACTCAGAGAGATCTACCTGCCTCTGCCTCCTGAGTGTTGGGATTATAAATAATCTTTTTTTTTTTTTTTAAAGGAAGAATTAAAAGGAAAATGAGGTATAGTGAGATGGGAAAGGCCAATGTTGTTAAGACTGTGGCCTTCGAGAAAAGTTTCCAGTGATTTAGTGTGCCATCAAGACATCTTTACTAGGGAAAGTAGTATTTTGTGTACTAAAGCAAGCTATAAATTTGTTCTATCTTTATAAGCAGCAAAAAGACTTAAACAAACAGAACCTCTTCTTGCCAGGAATGTCGGCACACACCTATAATCCCAGCATTTGGAAAGCAGAAGTAGGAGGAGCATAAATTTGAAGTCATTCTGAACTACCTGAGATCTTTTCTCAAAAACAAAACAAAAAACCAACACCACCAAAAAAAAGTACCTCTTCTCAAAGTCAGAATTTGGAATGAATCTTCTGTAGGCTGACACAGGCTCTAAGTTTGATCCCCAGTATCTCATTAAAAAAAAAATTTTACAGAGCAAACCAAACAAAAATCCAAACATTATAAAAGGTCTACTTCTTAATTAGTTTGATTCTTGCCTTTTGCAAAGAATATTGGTCTTAAATATCACCTGGTTTTATAAAATATGCTTCGTTGAAATTTTGTCTTTTTATACCTGACAACATCGATATTCGTTTCCTCCCAATATAGCTCCTACTAACTTGGTCAAGACAGCTAATGAGAAGTCATCAAAGTAATACTTTGATCAGGTACAGTAAAAAGGATCTGGAAAACATTGAACTCTCTTTTTTCAATAAATGTCAAAGCTATGACAACTAATAAATCTGACAGTTAACTGAACATATTCTGAAATCGTTCCATATGTCCCAAGCTTTCTAAATGCTGACAGTTGGACTAGGCCATGTTCTCAAATGTCAAAAGAAAGTTGTCATTTACTTCAAACTGATTTCAGCAACTCCTCTGTGGTGGCCTACTTACATATTTAGTGCTTTGCTAACGTTGATCGAGGCTCCAGTAAACTACAAACAAATGGAAAGAAACAATGTCTGCAACTTCACGGCAGAGACACATCTTACTTTTCCATTCTATTTCGGAACGCGATACCAAAGGATTCAGCAAAGATCAGAGTGTAACACTACAACACACAGCACAACAAAGTGTACGTTTGTTTTCCAGTGACAAAACCTCTATCGACGTCTGGTAGCCCACTGCACAGTGCATAAAGTTTTCTGCGAATAACGACTGTCTTAAAGGCACATTTTTAGCCTCAGCTCGCCTGCCAGAATCTTTCCCAGATCCTCACGCCATGACCAATTCTAAACACTGTTATTTTGAGGCACAAGGTGATGATTTCTCTAAAGGAGAGTATGAGGGCCCCAGGTAAAATCAGGCTTCCGACGCCGGGAGAGGGGACGAGCCCAGCCCCCGAAAAGGTAGCCGAACAGCTCGGAGCCGCTGTTCCGGCTCCAGGCGACCGTGATGGGACAACGCACGTACCCTGGCCCAGCGGGCCGCGGCGGCGGCCACCCGCCTCAGCATACGGAGCGCAAGGCTGCCCAGCCTCCCCGCGCGCCGCGCTGGGCCTGGCGAGGCTGCCGAGGGACCGACGCCTCCTCCCCGAGGCCGGGCGCACGTGGGCCGAGGCCGCAGGCTCCGGAGACGCAGTGCCCTGCCGCAGCTTCCAGAGGAGCCAGGCCGCGGAGGCCGCAGGCCGAGACCTCGGCAGCGCCGGCAGCGCAGGAGGGCAGGGCGCTCCCGGCCCAGCGAAGGCGGAAGCGGGGGGAAGAGCGAGCTGGGCCAGCACCGGGGCCGCCCTGCGGCGCGGAACCAGCACTCACCGTGCCTCCATCCTTAATGATGATCTTTTTGGCCAGCATGATACTGCGGTTCGCGGCCCGTTTCTTTTTCTTCCCCTGGGTCATTTTACCATCCTTGACTCCCGGCGCTGCAGCAGCCACTCAAGGGGCGGGCGGCCCCAGCGGCGAGTGCGGTCCCGCCACTACTGCCCGGCCGAGCCACTCAGGGCGCACGCCGCCATCTTGAGGGCCCGGCCTGCCTCCGGCAGCGCGTCACATCGTGCGATCGGCTGAGTCGCCCGCCCCGCCCCCGTGACGCAGCCACGCCCCCGCAATGCAGCCACGCCCCTCCAGCCCTGCATTAGCAGAGGACTGGGAGGTGCGGCGGGACCCGGTGGAGCCAGGTGCTTGGGGGCTATCTTCTCCCTTCTAAGGTGCTGAGCAGTGGCAATGTGAAGTTTCTCCTTCACAGATGAAGCTTCAAAAAGTTTTTACCTACTCACATCTAACAAACAGTTTCTCAGATGCTCAGGCGTCCCAAGCTATTAGCATCCGCATCAAACGCGTTCCCACCAAAGCAGAATTGAAGGGAAAGTGTTTTCCAGGAATGGTTGGTAGCAGGTAACCGGTGTTTTAGCGGTTGATTTGATGCTCATCTAGGCCATGCTGGTTTACATAGTCCCAGTACATTCTATCCCAGTCGAAACTAGATGTCATACTTTATAGGCTTTGAAAAATCAGTTTGACTAGAAGACTGGTAGAAAGAGCAGACACAGGTGGAATATGAAATAGGAAGTATTACCAGTGCTGACTTTTGAGGCAGGAGCTCATTATGTAGACCAGACTGGCCTCAAACTGAGAGATATCCCTGACTACCATCCATATTGTGATCAAAGTCATGTGCCACCATGCCTGGCAAAGTCTTCATTTTGGTAACTGTTGAAAACCTTTTTCTTAAATATACCTTCGATGAAAGGAAACTGGAAACAACCTAAAATGTGGCAACAGTGACGCTGGATGTGGTGGTTCTAGGTAAGATAATGTTCACAAACTCAATGATAGTCCTCCCTGGGAGAAGTGTATTGGGCTCCCTCTCCTGGCTTGTGGCCTGGCTAACAGTGCCCTTGTTTTAACAGGACAAAGCAGAAATGACAGCACTGACTTCAGAGGAAAAGTCAGAAAAGGCACTGCATGTTTTTGCTAGCCTTTTCATTCACTCCAGTCAGGAGGTGTCGATTGTTGTGCCATAATACCAGAGGAACTATGGAGAGGTGCTGCTGCTGAGCTGAAACCTCCTACAAAGCTTTGTGGATTATCTTGGAAACAGATCCTCTACACCTGGTCAAGCCTTGAGCTGACTGCAGACTTTGAGACCTTCAGCTAGGAATACCCAGCTTCACCACATTGCTGGGATGGTGTTGTAGTTCTTTTGGAGTGCTCATCCTGTAAGCACAGGGCTTCAGATTCTATCCCCAACAATCAGTGAACCCAGCATAGAAGTGGATGCCTAGATCTTGGCATGAAGGAGAATCAGGAATTCAAGGACACATGTGAGAGCCCAGGGATACGAGACGCTATCTTAAGAATGGAGGATTCTTCAGGCCACTGCGCACTGGGCTATTTGTTACATGGCATAAGTAACTACTAGACAAGGTAAAGGACAAAGTATGGGCCACATAGGAATGTGAGAGTTACTATAGCTTTTCTGTAAATTTCAAAATAAAATGTTAAAAATAAACCTGGTTGGATGTTCTGTTCCTTGTACTTCCATGCTGAGTTCGAGGCCAGCCTGGTCTACCGAGTGAGTTTTAGGACAGCCAGGGCTACACAGAGAAACCCTGTCTTGAAAAACCAAAAATAAATAAATAAATAAATAAATAAATAAAATAACACAACTAAAAAAATCTGATGGTAGAATAAGGATGACAGTGTTCACTGAATTTAGGTACGTGGACAATTAGGTGAGAGCCAAAGCACAAGAGTAGTTTAGAAAAGTTAACAAAACGAGCAGGTGTAGAGGGGATCACTAAGAATACACATAGCTCAGAACAAGCCTTACAGAACAGAGAGCACGAGCATGTAGGAAAGCAGCATTGTAAATATAGTGACACATATGTTCGCCTTTCCAAAAGAAACAGAGCTGTAACTTGGTGGAAATTACTCTCCACAGAAGGTACTTGCCAATGGAATGGGACAGACATAGGAACTAAGGAGACTTCTCTGTCAACTATAAATTTTTCACTCATATAGTTTTAAACTTTTGAATCTGGTAAAAAATGATGAATTCAATAATAAAAGCTTAAATTTATAAACTAGATACAATAAAAACTAATGAGCCTATTTTTGTTATACTAATAACCATGCAGAGAAGACCTGAATTCCATTTTTGTTTTCTTTTTTTCTAAGACAGGATCACACCATGTAAGACTGGCTGCCCTAGAATTCACAAAGGTCATCCTGCCTCTGCCTCCTGAATCCTGGGATCAAAAGGGTACGGCAGACAAGAGGAGGGAGGAGAGGGAAGTATTAGGGGTGGGGACAGTGAGCAGGATGTAAGGTGACTAAGTAAAAAAAAAATTTTAAAAAGTGTATGCTCTCCGGGCAGTGGTGGCACACGGCTTTAACCCGAGCACTTGGGAGGCAGAGGCAGGTGGATTTTTGAGTTCTAGGCCAGCCTGGTCTACAGAGTGAGTTCCAGGACAGCCAGAGCTACACAGAGAAACCCTGTCTCAAAAAAAAAAAAAAAAAAAAAAAAAAAAAAAAAAAAAAAAAAAGTGTATGAAGTGTATGCTGTCATGCCTGGCCTTACTTTTAAATGCATGCTTTTAAGCACATTACTTTTAAATACATGCTTTGAATGTACAACTTTAGTGGGCTGGCTATATTCTAATAATAAACAAAAATACAAATAAACTTATAATTTTACATGGTATGTTTGTCATTAGCATTTAAATTCATAATAAAACACAAGTATGTTAATATTAGGAGCCAAATTGTTTCAGTGTAAGAAGACAGATAGCAAAAAACCATGACATCAAACTTTTAACGCCTGCAATCCCAGCAATCAGGAGGCTGGGGCTAGAGAAAGGACTGCATTGGGTGTTCTGAGAGCGCTGGGCTAGCAGAGGCTACAATGTTTCTTTTCCAAAAATGAAAGCAACCATGTGGTTGCTGGGAATTGAACTCAGGACTTGTGGAAGGGCAGTCAGTGCTCTTAACCGCTGAGCCATCTTTCCAGCCCCTAAATGTTTTTAAATGTAGTTTAAGGGGGCTGGAAAGATGGCGGTTAAGAGCAGTAGATGTTCTTCCAAAGGACTGGAGTTCAATTCCAAGAACCCACATTAAAGCTCACAATTTCTATGTGTAATTTCAGTACTACAGGGTCCAATACCTTCTTTTGATCTCCTTGGGCACCAGGTATAAAAGAACTGCACAGATCTACATGGCAAAATACCCATGTAATTTAAAACATTATTTTAAATGCTTTACCAGGTGGTATTGGGGGGAAGCCCAGTGCCCAGGAGAGGACAGGAATAGCAAATGTTTGAAGTCAGCCTTAGCTACATAACAAGCTTTAAGACAACCCAGGCTACATCGTGAGGTACTGCTTCAAACCTAAAATCAACAGGAGTTCTTTCACAGCATCATCTCTGTGAGTTCACAGATCCAGCCAGGAACATTTTCACAGATGCACTGGTATAGTCCGTCACAGCATGACTAAAGTGACTGAAGTGGCAAATGTTACATAAAACTAAAACATTGAATACAAAATCAAATATAACTGATAAGAAAAATGGAGAGAACATAAAATAAATAGAAAACAAAATTCTCAAGAGATATAAAAAAGTAAAAAAGGAAAGAGAGAGGAAGAGAAAAAAGAAAAAGGAAAAAGAAAGGGGTAGGGAGATGAGACAGGGTTCCGCTGTGCAAGGCAGGCTCGCCCTTAGACTTGCCTGTAGCCACACTGGCCTCAAGTAACCCCATTGCCTCAGCCCCAGGAGCACCTGGAGTACAAGGCTGTACCAGCTTGTCTGGCTTGTAATATGCTCCTAGCAAAAGAGGCCTTTTCAAAAGAAAGATTTCTCATTATTTGTTTTTTGAGACAGGATCTCATTTATGTAGCCCCGATTGTGCTGTAACTCCCAATGTAGACCAGCATGATCTCAGACTCAAAAGATCTGCCTGAACCTGTGTGTACCACCATGCCTGGCAAACTTTTAGTTTTATTTATTCCTTTATTGTTTGTTTGTTTGTTTGTTTGTTTGAGATAGGATCTCATTATATAGATCAGCCCAGCCTCAAACTCACTGAGATCTACCTGCCTCTGCTTCCAAGTCCTGGGAATAAAGGCATGTCAGCACACCTACCTAGCTTTTTATGATTTTAATTTACATGTAGGGTATGTGTCTGCATGTGAGTATGTGCACATAAATACAAGGGCTGGTAGAGAACAGAGGCCTCAGATCCCCTGGAGCTAGAATTACAGATAGTTGTAAGCTGTCTAATGAGGTTGCTGGGAATGAAATGTATGTTCTCTAAACCATTGAGCTACTTCTCTAGTCTCAAAAGAACTATGTTAACACAGAAAAGAATAGCAAAAGATTTCACTTAGTGATTTTCATGAGAACTCAACAAACAAACCAACCTTTGTTTTTAAAAGGCTGAGATTTTAACCTTCCTGGGCTCCTAGAGCAGTCCATCTGTGGCTAGGTGAACGTGGGGGGGGGGGGGGGGGGGGAGGGAGAGAGACATGTGTGTGCTGCTATGTCACTTTGGCTTGGGAGTGACTGCATGGGTGTCATGGCAGAAGCAATCCCACTCAAGCAGTGAAGGAAAGAGCCTGAGTAATTCCTGAACCTGCCAGTAGCAGAGAAGTATTTTATTTCAAACAAAATACTTTTGGGCTGTGATCACTATATAGGCAGAAAAATTCTAACCACTTGAAATAAAAGCTAGTTTCTGGCTAAAACAAAGAAAAGGAAGCAAAATTACTTGTGATAAAAACTTTCCAAGAGATGAAGATAAACAATTCATTCCTGAAATATAAAAATAAGAAACCAATCCCCAGATTAATTAGACACAGGTAAAAAGGGAAAGTGGAAATATAGAAAAATATATGTAGTTATTTATGAAAATAATCTATTTCCCTTATCTATTAAATATAGATAACAATGGTACCAAAAATGACATGAGAAATTTATCATTTTAAAAAAAAAAACCCTAAAGATAGTTTATACATTGCTTTGAATTATGTATCCACAAAAATTTAAACATACGAATCGCATTCCCAAACCTCAAAAATAACTTTTTGTAAATGAAATACAGACATATATCAATTTGGGGTCAAAATCATTTAAAATATTGTTTTAAATCACAACAAATCAAGATTTACAAGAAAAGAAACAACAACCAAGTATATACAACTGTTAAAGTCTCAAACCTGAATCATGATGCAGGTATCACAACTCACTTAAGCAGGTGCTGTTCATGGATGCTTTTATAGGTTCGTAGTATCAGGTTCTTAGACAGTGGATTTAAAGGGAAAATGTTGAAACAACCAAAAGCTAGAATTATAGCTATTCTTGAAAAAAAAAAAAATCCCGCTTTCAAGTATGTGTCTAAAGTTGTAAATTACAGAATATTCTCCATAAAAGTCAGGTATTTATTTGGTAAAGCAAGGCACATAGGACCAGATTGTGATAAAGGTGCATTTTCTTTGGCCCTAACTTCTTTAAATATCTTGGAGATCCTTGAGGTGACTTTCAATGTAACATAATTACTTTTTATAAATCCCATGTAAAGATATATCTAAAACGTAGTCAAATATTCTACAATGAATGTTTAAATAGAAGGAGTGACAATAAAGCCTTTCTTTAAAAACTAAATAAAACAAAACTCAAATGGGGGTGGCGGTGCACACCTTTAATCCCAGCACTCTGAAGGCAGAAGTAGGTAGATCTCTGTGAGTTCCAGGCCAGCCTGGTCTACACAGTTAGTCTCCGGCAGCCAGGGTGGCATAGTTAAGATGTTGCCTCAAAAAGATAACAAAACAAAAACACTTCTATGAATGTCAGTATAATGACATTTTAAAAGTCTAGTAACTTGACTTGTAAGAATAGTATTCTATTTTAGGGTTCAGAGCAGAATGTCGATTAATTTCCCTTTGGAATTTTTTAATAGGCTCTGGTTTAAATATCAATATCAAGCTGCCTTTACTTCATGTGAAATTCTGTGTCATTCGATAGAAACTGATGTAAACATTTTAGTTCTGAATCTCTAACCTCTATGTTCTATATTGTAAAGGTAACTTACAACTTGCAAACCACTCAGTAAGGAGCTGCTGCTGCACTGATCGAGGGGCCTGCCTGGGGTACCATTCTTTTTCCCACTGTGCTGGGCCTAACTTTAATATAGCTCTCAGCTGGCACTCTTCTCCAGGAATTCATATGGTCTTTTAATGAAAGTAGCTAAGAAACAACAAGTACACCTTTAAATGCATAAAATTTAAATAAAGAGTTATTATAAAAGTATGACACAATAACACCTTTGAGTGTCATCAAAACACAAACCACATTACACAAAATTTCAGCATCAATATATGACACAATCTAGGTTACAAGCCCATTTCCCCCAAATATTACTATTTCCTTATAAATTTTTAGACTATACATTCAACCCAATTACTTTTGAACTAGCCAGAAAGAAAAAATATAAATGATGCATAAAAGATTTTCAGACACCTAAAATAATACAACTTTAACCACCTTACTATCCAATTACTTCTTTTTATATATTTCTGTAGGGTTAAGACAGGGTAGACTAGATTTAAGTAACCATTAATTTTGAATCCACACTGTATTAACACACTTGCACACACAATGCTTTAATATGAGTGGAATATGAATCTGTCCTCTTGAATTTTGTGTATTTGCAAGATCTGGGCTGCACTTAGTCATAGGTCCTAGGACATAAGCTTAAATGCTGTGGTGGCTTCACATCACAGTCTCTACCACACCACATACTCAGTCTCTAAAAGGCAGTCACTGAAAACCATAAACCTGGCACTCAGAAAGCCTGCTATCACTATATCCTCATTGGTGCAATGACGTTAAATATTCTATCCTTTTAACTTTGAAACTGTTAATGGAATTGGTTAGCCATGTTCACTGTTGAAAGTACATCTGCTCTGGCAAAGATCAAATAGCCAATCCAAGGTTGCCAAGGGAACTTTACAGTTCTTTACAATAGTGCTTTTGAGTCAGACTCCATTTAACAAAATCTATTAGAACTACATAAAAAATAGTTACCTTTTTATAGGTTTGTATCTATTAGAACAAAGTTTTAAAATATATACAATATAAATGAAAGAATAAAATAGATTTTATATTCAATAGGTAATTCTCCAAATGGTCAATAATTAAATAACTTATATTCCAAATATAGAATGCATTTTTGGCCTCCCAGTTTATTTTACTATTTCTAATATATTCTCTCTCCTTTGACTCTATAATTAAATAACTCATTATTTGTATCCTCAACTCCAGTGTTAAAAAGAAAGAAAATCTACTATTTTAAAGCAAATGGTTGCTCCTTCCCCGAAGCACTCATGGGAACATCACAAAGGAAACCCCAAAGGCAGTCACGTCTTCCAGACACACGATCAGAGTGTTCCTGGGCAGAGTGGGCTTTAAGACATAAAAAGTTCTAAATAGCCTTAGAACTTAAAATATAATGCAACTCACTTAAAACAGTGTAGTGAGGTGGGCAGAGTGGCCCACACCCTTAATCCCATCACTCAATAGGCAGAGACTGCCAGGTAGGTATTTGTGAGTTCAAGGCCAGTCTGGTCTACATAATGAAAACCTGCCTTAAGGAAAAAAACAAACAAGTAACAATACACTTTAAGAAAAGAAAAAAAGAAAGTAATACACTATGGCAGTATAGAATGTCTGCAAGAAAATCAGTTTGATCATGGTCCACTGAGAGAACTAATACTCTTTTGATTGCTGTTTCTGTCAACAGTTGGAAATTAAAAGAATTTCCTGCTGCAGATTAACAAGAAATTTCTCCATTTCAAAAATACATACGATATATGTTTCATATTTTACATTTCTCTACATGGAGACTGGCCAGTAATCATTATTTTATTTTTAATTATTAAATGAGTACTTAATCCCTTTAAATTAATTTAAAATGTTTAATGGTAACACACACAAATTCAACTTAAGATAATGATGAGAATAATGAGAAGAGAAACCCAACTGGGAAATGATGGGTAAATTCCATTAGTGCCAGTCACTGCTACTCTAGCATAGGAAGAACCAAACTGCATTCAGCTGTCTCAAAGCAGTAAATGGTCAGACATATACAGAGAGATAGGTTCTTTCTACACTAAATTTAAATATGATTCAAGCCCAGATTATTACTTCATCAAGTCTTATGGAATTAAACAAATAAAATTTATCAATCCTTTCTTTAGTAATTTTCTGTATAAATATAAAAATCCCATGAAATACATGAAGTATATGAAAATGGTTTTAAATTATATTTGTTTGTTCACAGCTTGATAGGCAATTATAAATTTCCATTTAAATAGTTCATGTAACTTGATACATCTGTACAGAAAGAGTAAGGTTAAGAACATGTGATAAGTGTCGGCAGATCTACCTTGCAAACCTTGGTCTTTATTTGTATGCATGTGCTCTTGCAAAGGCTGCACTGGACAGTTCTGCAGCAACTAAAAGGCTGACATCATTATGAGCTCAGACTTAAGGCCTCCTCCCAGTATCCCCTCTAACCCTACTTCCTGGACACACTGCCAAGCTTGGGTTGCAGATGATGTACACATTTCATCCTGAAGACTACACATTTTCAAACCATTTGAACAGAATGATCAGATTTAGCATGATGATTTCTTCATAGAATCTGCAGAAGTCCTCTGTGCAAGATTAATGTTGAGGTTCCTAGGGCACCATTATGAAAATCCAGTTAAGGATAGAACATGACTATGCTTTAGTGGGATTTCCTGCAGGTTTGGGATCATAACCGTACAAGAAAGTAGCTGCTATTACAAGGATGGCTCCAAGGAAAAAGACACTAAATAGGATGAAGAAAAAGAGAAGGAGAAATGTTAGATTAAAATCAAATTAAGTTCTTTACTATACTGTACTATATCTGTACTATATATCTATACTATAAAAACAATTGTAATTTGAGGAAGACATATTCCAGAAACATACTAATAAATGTTGAGTACTTCCTATGACCCAGATGCTCAGCTAAGTACTTTACATGTAAACTTCATTTTGTTCTTGAATGACTTGAAACAGTACAAGAATTAGCTGCATTCTGTACCTTTAGGAAAGGCAATTACAGGGCTTTAAAAACTTGCCCCAAAGTCCCAAATAGGAGGTAGGATGCTGTACACACCCTGGCTTTGAGCTTACACTTCATGGTGCACCTCACCTACATGTACATTCTGTATGGGATTCATTCCATAAAAGGTCCAAAACATAAAATATAAAAGGAAAAATTCATTATTTTATGCTAAACTTAGGTGAATTTAGTTCAAAATCCAAAGTAATAATAAAACTCAAGACCAATGTTTACAGGATATTTAAAAGAAGGAGATGAGATCACACTCTTTCCTCTTGATTCTATATATGTAGAAATACAATATACTTCATAGAAACTGGACATAAACCAAACTACCAATTGTAACTTGCTACATATAGTTTTAATGCAGCTAGAGTCATAGATTAGTTTTGTCTTTAAGATTTCTATTAATGCTTCAAAGTCACTACCTTCAACTTAAAAACAAAAAATCTAAAAGGACAGGAATCACTGGTCTTTACCCTTCCCATGACAAGAGGCTTTTTATTTGCTTTGCTTTATTTGTTACACAGTTTCACTATGTAGCCCAAGCTGGCCTCAAATATATACAACTCTACCTGGACTTCATGGATAAGGTATGTGCCAGTGTGCTCCATCCAAAAACACCCTTCACACTCCCCCTCCACCATTCTATAAATTCAGCTGTTTGACTTCATGTACTTTTTCCTGACACTGGTATCTGGTAGATCCTAGTCCCTCAACCACAATCTCTTTCTATCAATAAGTGTTTACTGATAGTGATTCAGGTCTACTGTCCAAGACTCACTCCCCTAGAGTGAGTTACTCTACTGCTTATCACACTGTGATTAATACATTATTTGCACATTTGTTACCCTGCTCAGCTATGTACTCATCATTCATCAGAAACAGAAAAACTATCATACTATGACTATTTCAATGATTTGAGCCCCCTCTTTAACGAGCTGGATATATACTGCCATTCACATGCTGGCCATGTTATAATTAATACAATGTTTGTTTTCTAGTCACTATGGCCTTCTTGAGCACATCACCTCATTTATAGGTTTCTTTTTTCCAGAATCCAGCAGAGTGACTGCTGGCACAGAGTGGCCACTTAATGAACTTTTGGAAAGTGAATAAGCAAACCTAAATGGAATCATGGTAACACAAACAACAAAATCAGACATACAAGAAAGAGTTAGAATGGAAAGGAAAAAAAGATAAATAGAAAGGAGTATTTTACCTGGTTGGCACAAAATCTTGTAACCAAAAATAAGATATGATTGTTGACAATATTATGGATAAGGAGGTTGCAAATCCTTTTAAAATGTTATCTGCATACTTGATGACAGCAGCTATTACAAGGCCTCCAAGTGCCTGCCAAAATTTTAAGAGAGTATTTTTTAGATGAACATAAAACTGCTTTTCAAAACAATTTCTTTTCTCAGGGAAGATTTAAGAAATAAAATTATATCCCAGCAAATGATTCATATAAATATTAAAAACAACAGACTTCCAGTTTTGTTTCCTAGCCCTCAATGTAATCATCAAAGCAATCCAAGGTTTGCTGTAGAAGAATCTGATCAAATTACAAATGGTCTATTTTTATCAAATTCAATAATTAAACAGCACTTGTTTGGATAGCTGAAGAAACAAATACATACGAGGTTTAAGCTTGAAAAGAACCCCTTTTAATTCCTTTCCAACAGTCCTCTCATTTAGCCTTATTCTTTAATTTCCCCTACATTCTAATCTACCTCTTATGGCCATCAGGACGTACTGCTTGGTTTGGTTTGGGAGTGATTTTTTTTTTTTTTTTGCAGTGCTAGAATTAGACCCCAAACCTATTACACAATAGCTAAGTTGTCTGAGCTGTCCCCGCAGCATATAAAGAACTTCCAAATTATTCTCAAACTCTAGATTGTGGCTACTTACAAACAGATGGGGGAAGCTGGAGAGATGGCTCAGTGGTTAAGGGTGCTTGCTGCTCTTGCAGAAGACCTGGGTTTAGTTCCCAGCACCCCTGTTAGGCAGCTCACAACCATCTGCAACTCCAGTTCCAAAGGTTCTGATGTTTCTTCTGATCTCTGCAGGCATTGCATGTTCATGCATACACTCAGGCACACATATATACGCATACAATTAAGTAAGTAAAAAAAACCAAACAAACGAACAAACAAACAAAAACCTTAATGAGTGATGGGTAGCTCAGTCATAAATTACTTGCCTAGGAGGTATGAGGGCACTGGGTTCAATCCAGACAACACACACACACACACACACACACACACACACAGACTTATACAATAATCCAAAATGCTCCAAAACCCTATACTTCTTTGATGCATAGATGGAAAGTCTACACCTGCCACATTTGATGGGTCAGTCATACAATGCAGGTGGATTTTAAACTGTATTAATATTACTTCCAGGCTATGTGTATGCTCATACATAAAACAAAATTTTGTTTAGACTTGAGTCACAGTCACAAGATATCTCATTATATATATATATATATATATATATATATATATATGCAAATATTCCAAAATTTCACACCCTTAATTATCTCAATCTGATAAAAGACCATCTGTATGACCTGGTTTTGTTTTTTATCAAACCCTATATATCTGCTTCCAAACCAAACCAAGGGTACCCACTCTAACTGCCTTCTACGATGATGGAAGTTTAATTTATAAAAAGTCATGAATTATACCATTGGACTTACTATAAATTTTGTTTGAAACAATATTTCAGGGAAATACTGTTATTCATCTATTTATTCCCTGTTGGGTTTTTCAAACCAGTTATAACAATTTAAAAACAAATGTGTGGTGGCACACTCCTTTAACTCCAGCAGTTGCTAGGCAGAGCCAACAGATCTCTGTGACTCTGAGGCCAGCCTGCTGTATACTACTGAGTTCCAGCAAGAGCTATGTAGAGAGATCCTTTCTAAAGTAAAACAAACAGAACCATTTGGCCTGCTCTTAAAGGAGAGCTTTCCCGTAATTAGGTGAACTGTAGCATTTGTAAGTTTTCTATGGTTCCCATACCTCCACTTTCAGTTCTCTCTAGCTTCCCCTTTGTGTCTCCCCCTTCTTTTATAAAGATGCAAACACCCTTCCTACTTTCAGAGCACCACTATCCTTTGATACTTCTTTACTTGCCAGGTCCTTGAGCCTTATGACTTCAAAAAACTCTAGCAAAGTATGCTTTAAGAAAAATGATTTCCTCATTTTTATATTTTCCAGAATATCAAGATGTATTTTTGGAGATGAAGTTAGTCATCTCTTGTACAATTAAAGCCACATTCACATTGAAGAAATTTGACTGAAACATTCTAATATATAAATATAAAATAAAGCTTAAAAACTTGCATAATTATCTCAAGAGGCTCCTTCCATCTTTAAAGGGCTGACCACAGCTTTTCTATGCAATGATAATTGCAGCAGAAAAATCAAAGCTTATATTTATCCTTAGTTTTAACTATTAAATACTATTTTTTGAGACAGGGTCTCTCTATATAGCCCTGGCTGTCCTGCAGCTCACTATGTAAATCAGCTGGCCTCAAACTCACAGAAATCTTCCTGCCTCTGCCTCCAGAGTGCTGGGATTAAAGGTGTGTGCCACCACAGCCCGGCTTCTCTATTTAATTCTTTTTTTAAAATTACTATTATTAATTAATTAATTAATTAATTATATATGGATATTTTGCCTGCATGTATGCCCATATCTATCTATCTATCTATCTATCTATCTATCTATCTATCTACCAATCAATAGGTCTGTACCCCTAAAATACCAACATGCTGGTACCCATTTTAATTCTCTGTATTGAAGCAATATTCAATAGTATTAAATGAAAGACTTATATGCTTTACCTGCAGAACAACAACTATCCACGTCAGTTGATTATATCCCTGAAAAAATCCATTCTTTGATACCAATTCTCCATCATAAACGTACACACCCATTAATCCAAATATACTCCCAAAGAAACCTAAAAGAAAGTAAAACTTAGGTCATAGGCAGTTTTTCTGAAGAGATATTTTTCTGTTGACAATCCTGTTTCCTTCTCCTTCTGCTCCAACTGGCAGGGTCCTGCTTTGCATTGGAGGATAACCTGGGACTAGGCATTTAGCACAAACTGAACTGGAACTCTGGTTCCTGTTGCTTTGGTCTCCCAAGTACTGGGACTACAGGCTTGAGCCATGCTGCACAACTCCTTTCTTTTTGATGAATACCTTAAAAAATATTTCATTTGAGTTGGGTGGCGGTGGTGGTGGTGGTGGTGGTGGTGGTGGTGGTGGTGGTGGTGGTGCACACCTTTAATCCTAGCACTAGGGAGGCAGAGGCAGATGGATCTCTGAGTTTGAAGCCAACCTTGTCTACTGTCCCAGGGCAGCTAGAGAAACCCTGTCTCAGTAAAAAACCAAATCACTTGATTTATATATAAACAACAAATTTTACATAATACTATATGATGACTACAAAACATATACATAGGCAAATAGGCATGAAAATACTTTTAAAAATAATTTACTAACCATTAAATACTATAATAATATTTAAATTACAGTATTTGAAGTATTAGGTTGGTGATTCATTCAAGCATTTCTAAAACGCTTGCCTGTAGCATTCCACTGTATCATCAATTTTCCTATTGGCCACATTTGTATGAGTAACATTTATAATTACATAAAAGAAAACTAACACATATCACATATTTCTTTGCAAAAATTTTAATTAATACAAGCAGTGAATATGAGTTACAAAAAAGAATACAAAACTAACTGATTTTTCTAGTTCTAAGTCTGTCATGAATTTTTTTTGGGAGGGGGTTGGTAGTGGACATGTGCATAAAAATATACTTGATAGTAAAAGTGCAAGATCCATGTGGAAGTGCCACAGCTTCTGGTCCAAACAGCATGTTATGACTATAAAAGAGATGAAAATTGCTTCATTTCCAACTTCTTCCATTTTAAGAGTAAAATATGTAAATTAGTTGTAGCATCTTCGAAAAAGAAGAGGCAATACAGATAAACATGTTAAGACTCCACAACTGAGGGCAGGAGCAGGCTATACTCTGGGATCATCAACCTGCTTTTCCATATCATGAGTTGAGGCATTCAATACAAATCCAGTTTTCTAAGGGCAAGATCATTACCAGTTCTTTGTATCAACAGCACATTTACATTCAAGGCCTATGTACTTAAAGACTTAGGGAGCTCTACAAGGGTAAGAACATAGATCTTTGTCTGGTCTCTTTTTAAGATGGGTTTCCTGCCTCAGCCTCATGAGTGCTTAGGGTCAGAGGTGTGCCCCACCATACATGACTGGTATAGTTATTTAGAAATATATATTAGAAAGCCTTTAAGACTTACCAAGTTGAATGTTTCTTATCCATACTGATTGTTTTGTTTCTTTTAAGATTTTCTCAAAATAAACTCCAGCAAAGCCACTTGAAAAACAGGCTGTGAGAACTGCCATGAGGCCTACAAACTGTGAGCCAGTTGAAAGGTCCTTAGAATTCAGCTCTTGAGAATCTGAAGGCCACTGAATAAGAATAAAAGCAACATTCTGATGGCTCAGTGGGTAGGGACACTTGCAGCCAACACTGACAGCCTGAGTCTGATCCCGGGGACCCACATGGTTGGATGGACGGACTCTCACAAGCTGTCCCTGACCTCCACAGGCACATTATGTTACTGCCTCAGCAAAAGTACACACACATAGGAGAAGATAAGCTACCTCAAGCATAGTAGGAAGAGAAGCTGGTGGGAAGGGAACCACAAACTGTAAGGAAAACCCAGTCCATCAAAACATGAAAGACAGTCAAAGTTACTGAATGGGAAATAGTACCCATATGATTTGGATGTTACTGACCATGGTGTAACAATTTAACTATTGTTAAATATTCCTTCCTATCTATGTCTCACTCTTCTAATGTTCTGAGACTTACTAAGCCATTTCTAAAGAAACTACCCATTACTATGTATATCCATGTACAGTGGATTTCACTATGACATGCTCATACATGTGTCTCACACATTTTGATCATATCCTCCGTCATTACCCCGTCTGCATTCCCACTGCTCCGTTTCTTTTTCAAACTAGCTTCTTTCTTTTTTTTTTTTTAACATCTAGTTTTTCCTCTCTCCTTTTAATTGTTGTTGTTGGTTTTTTGGTTTTGTTTTGACTTTTTTTTCCCAAGACTGAGTTTCTCTGTGTAGCCCTGAGTGTCCTGGAATTAGCTCTGTACCAGAATGGCCTTAAACAGGGATCCACCTGCCTCTGCCTTCCAAGTGCTGGAATCAAAGGTGTGAGACACCAGGCATAGCCCTTAATCTTCATTTTTCAACTGCAAAATTCTGCTATTTTGCTTAACATAATGACCTCCAGTTCTACATTTTCCTGTAAATAACATAATTTTGTTTTTTATGGATAAATAAATCTCCATTGTACGTGTGTGTGTGTGTGTCTGCGTGTGTGTGGTGTGTATATCACATTTACATTATCCATTGACACACTAATAGGCATTTAAACTGGTTCTATAACTTAACTATTGTGAACAACTTTGCAATAAATATTAATATCTCTGTAGTATGTTCAAGTATATATTTTAAAACAGTATAGCTGCATCATGTGGTAATATTTTTACTTACTGACCAAGATGGTTTCAGAAGAGAAAGTGCTTGCTATGCAAGCCTGACAGCCTGCGTTCAATTCCTGTAACCCACATAAAGATGGAAGGAGAGAACTGACTGCATCAAGTCATCCTTTAACCTCCACACATGCTCTATGGTATGTGTGTTGGCAGGTACACACACACACACACACACACACACACACACACACAGACACATTTAAAATCTTCCCATGGAGAAACCTCCACTCTATTTTCCAACTGGTTGCTTTGAATTGCATTTCAATCAGAGGAGCATTAAGATTGATTTCCCCACCATTTATTGTTTGTTTTGCTGATAACAGCCATTCTGATTAGTACAAAATGGACTCAGTGTACTTTTGATTTATATTTCCTTAATGGCTAAAGATGGTGAACATCTTAGGTATGTTTATGAGGTATCAGTATTTCTTTTGAGAACTATCTGCTCAGTTCATTTGCCTGATTATTAATCGGCTTGGGACTTCTGGATGCTTGGTTGGTTATTTTTTTCAGTTCTTTATATAATTGCATGTTAATCCTGTCTGATGAGGAGCTAGTGAACATCCTCTTTCCCTCCAAAGGTTGTCTCTTCAGTCTGTTTTCAGTGTCATGTAGCTTTTACATATCATGTACTCATATCTGTCAATTCTTGCTACTGTTTCCTCAGATTGGAGTCTATCAAAAGTCCTTGCCGTGAGCGATTCTTAAGTGCTGTCCCTGTTCCCTTTGATATTCTCCAAGGCTTTAGGGTTTAAAGTCTTCAATCCATTTGGAACTGAGTTCTGTGCTGGGTGAAAATGTGCCTAATCTTAGCCTTGTACTGTGGGTGGATACATATACATAGCTTCTGAACACAATTTGTTGTAGAGGCTGTTCTTCAATGTATGCTGTACTGGCTGGTTACATGTCAACTTGACACAAACTAGCATCATCAGAGAAGAAGAAGTCTTAGGTAAGGAAATGCCTCCATGATATCAGCGGTATGGTATTTTCTCAATTAGTGATCAGTGGGGGAGGGCCCAGCCCATTATGGGTGGTGCCATCTTTATGCTGTAGGCCCTGGGTTCTATAAGAAAGCAAGCTGAGCAAACCAGGGGAAGCAAGCCAGTAAGCAGCACCCCCCATGGCTTTTGCATCAGCTCCTGCCTTCAGGTTCCAGCCCTGTTTTGAAATCCTGCCTTTGATGTTGAACAGTGATATGGAAGTGTAAGCCAAATAAGCCCTTTCCTCCCCAATTTCCTTTTTGGTCATGGTGTTTCATTACATCAGTAAAAATACTAAGACATATGGATTAATCACCTTTGTCAATAATAAAGTTTATTTCTGAGACCTTTTCATCCGAGGTTCTACATGTCTGTTTTTGTGCAGTACCATGCTGTTTTTATTATCATAGCTCTAAAGCATAATTTGAAAACAGGTACCATCATACCTCCAAAACTGCTTTGTGAATGGGGCAGAGGCAGGATCTCACACTGTAGCCTACAGTAGCCTAGAATTTACTAAGTAGCCCAAGATGGCGTCAAATTCATGGTAATTCTGCCTCAATGTCTTCAGTGCTAGGACTCTAAGTGTGAGCCACGAGGCATGGCTAGCATTGCTATTTTTGCTCAGGACTGACTTGGCTATCAGGGTCTTTTGTGCTTTTATATAAATTATGTTTCTAACTAGCAGTAACTAACATATCCCCAGCTATTTTATGAACATATTAGTTTTGTTTTTTGGTTTTTTGTTGTTATTGTTGTTTTTTTGTGGTTTTGACCTAAAGGGAGGATTTATGTTTTTTATTTATTTAAAGTTGGGTTTTTTGTTTTTGTTTTTTAATTCTTTGTCTTTCAGTTCTTAATGTTTGTTTTATGATCTAAACTGCAATCTATTTTGGAGAAAATTTCAAGATATCTATGAATCTGTACTCCTTACTTTTAGATAGAATATTTTGTATCTCTACCAGATAAGTATGTTTAGTTTAAGTCTGTTGACCACTTTTGTTAATTACCTACCTACCAATGAGAGTTAGGCATTGAAGTCATTTATCTATCCTTACTATCTAAATTTATCTCTCTTTATGTTCAGTAGTGTAGAAATCATACTATTCATAGTTACCAGAGACTTTCCAATGTTAGTCTTTTGGTATGGGGGGGTATATTATATAGTCAGGCTAGCTTTAGCTCACAGCAATCTTCCTGCCTCAGACTCCCAAGTGAGGGGATTAGAGGTGTTTGCTACCATACAAGCTTAAACACCTTTTAACAATGAAAAGGGCTCACTTCCTATTAAATTTGTCTTCACTGCAGCAACACGATACTAACGAGTAATTCCTTGACTCTTGAAACTGTCCCCTTTCTCCCTTGGCTCTCTATTATATAAGTACTCAACATGCTTTCTGTGAGGAGGAAAACATTCTGTCTCTGCAAACAGTGTAGCCACTATCTTATTACCAAGCACACAACCACACAAACATACACACAAACACACAAAATAAAAAAGGAATGCAAAATGGGAGGCAATGACTCCATGAAGAATAAGAATACAGAATCATTCGTAAGCTCTTGTTAGAAAAAAGCAGTTATCAATAAAGATGGTAGATGGTAAGGGGACCACAGCATCATTAATGATCTCAGAGGTCCCACGGTTCTCATAAAACCTAAACTTATTTCTTTCATGTGCTGTTTTGTTAGTTGATTGCTTTTGCTCTTAAGGCTGAATTTCACTGTGCTCTGTCTTATTTTGTTGGGTTGTTCCTTCCTTCTCTCTCTCTCTCTCTCCCTCTCTCTTGCCAAGAGCAGTGGTTCAAACCCACAAGCCCGGCACTCTTGGGGCTGAAGCAGAAGCTGGTGAGCTCAAGGCTGCATGGTAAGAGCTCTGAAAAAACAAAATGAAGCTGCTAGAAAGACAGTGCAGCCATAAGAACATTAAGGCAAGGAGTGTAGATTCTTAGATATTATGGAATCTTCTCCAAAATAGATTATACTTTAGGTCACAAAGCAAATGTTAAAAAAATAAAAGATGGGCTGGAGAGATGGCTCAGCAGTTAAGAGCACTGCTCGTACAAAGGTCCTGAGTTCAATTCCCAGCAACCACGTGGTGGCTCACAACCATCTGCAGTGAGATCTCATGCCCTCTTCTGGTGTGTCTGAAGAGAGCAATGGTGAATACATAAAATAAATAAATAAATCTTTAAAAAATAAATAAAAAATAAAAGACAATAAAATAAAATACTCTTTAAATAAATAAGATAAATAAATAAAATGAAACATCCCTCTAGGCAAAAAAGCAAAAACAAAAACAAAGCAGAAAGACTTTGAAACAATTAATCCTATGTGACTGAAGCAGCTGCAGAGGCAGCACATCAGTTTAGACAGTCTGCTGTGCAATGCTGAGGACCACACTGGCTCAGAAAACCCATGTGCCAGCCTGTGCATCCTGTGCACACCTGTAACCCCAGCTTAGAAGGCAGAAATAAAATAGCAAGATCACTCGGGCTCACTGGCTTTCACCCTACCCAAGAAAATACAAACCTGGGTTCAGGGAGAGTCCCTGCCTTAGAGTAATTGACAGAGAGTGACACAGGACACCTAGTGATCTCTTCTGGCCTCTACACATATATGCATAGACCCACACAGACACATATAAATAAATTTTTTAAAAAAAGGCAGATACAGTGGCTCATGACTGTAATCTCAGCACTCAGAAGGCAGAGGCAGGAAACTTGCCAGAGTTTGAGGACACACTCATCTGCAGAGGAAGCTCCTGGCCAGCTAGGGCTACAAAACACTACGTGTGTGTGTGTGTGTGTGTGTGTGTGTGTGTGTGTGTGTGTGTGCATGAGTGTGTGTGGTACTGAGGACCAAAGTAACTCTTCTGCCTGTAAGTTATGCCATCGTCTAACTGCTCAGTTCTTTACTATAAAAAATTCATTCATGTATTCATTTACTTACATCATATCACATACTCTCAATGCAGTATTTGCTTACATGGAGCCATAAAAAATATGTCAGTATTTACTTGCTCAAACAGGCAACAGAACCATGCAAAATATATCAGGTTTTCAAACTGTGACAGAAATGAAAGGCAGACTTATATTGAATAGTTACCTGTACAAAAGCAACTCCTGCCATCAGAATTACTAGGGAGAGCCACTGGTAAACACCTAATTTTTTACCAAGCATAGACACAGAAAATAATGCTGTTGTAAGTATTTTCAACTGATATGTAACCTAAAAAAGAAAACAGCAATATTATTAATGTTTGGGTTTTTTGTTTGTTTTTTAAAAGAATTATTAGAACTGTATCTAGGTACCTGGTAAGTGGCTGCATCTAGGTTTGACAGTGCCACATAGAGTAAGTTGTTCTGGAGAGTATATATCCCTGATGGAATAGCAAGCTTCAGTGTTTCCATGGGTTTATTAAGAATTTCATCATGCAGTACTCTATTCAGTGTTCTCACACTACACTCTAGAAGAAACAAAATGGGGGGAAATCATTAGTAAAGTATCTCTGCGGAAATCATAAGCACTTTCTTTCTTTATAGGACTCAAGTTTTCTCACTTTAAAAACAGAAAATAAGGGCAGGGGAGATGGCTCAGCAACTAAGAGAAAACATTGCTCTTGCAAAGAATCAGAGCTTGATTTCTAGTACCCACACTGGGTGGCTCAAAACCACCTGTAACTCCAGCTTCATATGGATCCCACACATCTGAACTCTGAGCACATGCACTCTGGTTCGTTCGTTCTCTCTCTCTCTCTCTCTCTCTCTCTCTCTCTCTCTCTCTCTGTAATTTTTAAAGTAAAATTTTTTTTAAGAGACATGTTTTCTTAGCGTAGCCCTGGTTGTCCTGAAACTCACTCTCTACGTACATCAAGCTGGTCTCAAACTCAGGCATCCACATAACTCTGCCTCCCAAGTGCTGGGATTAAAAGCCTGCACCACCACATGTAGTTAAAATACATCTTTAAATCAAGAACACGAGCTACACCGGGATACTTTTCAGTACAAAGTACACTTTTGATGCAAGTTGTTCAAATGCTAAATATTACAGAGTTGCATATTTATATCATTATCCTTATACTAATTTGTGCTGGAAAAGCACAAGATTGACTCTGTAGGGGCTGGAGAGATGGCCCAGCAGCTAAGAGCACTGGCTACTCTTACAGGGGGCCAGGGTTCTACTCCCAGAACCTACGTGGTGGCTCACAACCATCTGTTACTCCAGTTCCAGGGGATATATATATAGTAAAAGTAGGGGATAGAAAAGGTCAACTGTAAGTACATATACACATAAAAATGCATTTTTAAAAGTTTTACATTTATTCTTCTCTCATATATTATATCTCAGCTGCAGTTTCCTCTCCTTCCTCCCCCCTCCCCCAAGTACCCTTTCTACCCTTTCTCATTCCACTCGTTTCCTTTCAGAAAAGGACAGGCCTCCCATGGAAATCAACCAAACATGGCATATCAAGCTGCAATCAGACTAGACACCTCCCCTGATATTACTTCTGGATGAGGGAATCCAGTAGGAGGAAAAGGGACCCAAAACAGACAAAAGACTCAAAAGCCAGCCCCGTTCCCATACCCCATTAGGAGTCCCACAAGAAGATGAAGCTATACAAACACATGGAAAGGGCCTAGGTCAGAACCATGAAGTTCCCCGACTGTTGATTTAGTCTCTGTGAGCATCTCTGGGCCCAGGGTACTTGATTCTGCGAGTTTTCTAGTAGTGTCCTTGACCCCTCTGGCTCCTAGAATCCTTCCTCCCTCTCTTCTACCTGATTTCCTGAAATCTACCCAGTGTTGCTCAAATTATTAATCAATCAAAAAAGTATTCTTTTACTGAAGTAACTTTATAAAACCATATTTTATTCATTCTTCAGTCTCTCATGTTGATTAATTGTCAATGTATTAAACATTAAAAGAAGGCAACGTAGCTAGGAAGTAGCGTTGCTACAACCACAGACAACTGAACTTCTAGCTCAACTTGTCTCATGTAGCATGAGTCCAGATGTAAAACTTCCATGCAGCTTGGGAACACGGGCTCTCTGTATGGAAATATGCTGGCTTGTTAAAGTTATACTTTTTACCTGCCACTAAGCTACACATGCCAGACCAGCCAGTTAGGTTTCCCCCTCTGAGAATTATCCATCAATATTTTTCTTTTTTTTTTATTGATATTTTATTTACATTTTAGATGTCATCCCCCCTCTGTCTCTGTCTTGCTGTGCTGTAGTTCTCTGTAATTCTTGGTACTTGTTACTGGTTATGTGTATGGCTTGTTTCTTCACTTGCTTTGATACATTTTTTTCAGTTTAAAATGAAAAACATTCCTGCTCCCCTAAAGCTCACTCCACTTACGGCTTAGTTTGCTTTTACAGTTGTCTGAGATCATTCCCAGTGCCAAGGTCACACTGACTTTCAGTTTGCTTTGGTTTGTTGAAGCAGGTCTTATTATGTAGCCCATGCTAATCTGGAGATCAAAACATAGCCTAGCTTGGCCATGGACATACAAATTCTCTTACTTCAGTCTCCAAAGTACCCCAGACTCCCAAGTACTAGAGCTATAGGCATGTGCCACTTTGCTTAGCTTGGCTTTAATTAAAATGTCAACATTTCTGCCACATGAAATTAGTTTGTGCTTTTGTGACAAGAGCTCACGTAGCTTCCTTCAAAGTTGCTATGTAGTCAAGAATGACCTTGAACCTCTGGTCTTGCTTCTTCAGCTCCTAAGTGCTAGAATTACAAATGTGTTCCACCTGGCACAGCTTTACGCAATGCTCTGTATGTTACTTCATATGTAGGAGTGTTTTGTCTGCATGTTTATCTGTGAACTATCTGTGTGCCTGTATCCATGGAGGCCAGGATGCAGCATCAAATCCTCTAGAACTGGAGTTATAAGCAGTTGTAAGCTACCATGTGGGTGCTGGAAATTGAACCCTGGACCTCTGTAAGAAGAGTCAGTACTCTTAACCTGAGCCATCTCTTCAGCCCCCGAAACTTAGCTATTAAGTACCAACTAAACAACTTTCTCAACCCTGGAATTCATCTTGATATACTGTATACAGATACCTAATCATGCTTAAGCTCACTGAAAGCTGGTTTCACCACATCTAACCACAATGCAACTATTCTTGTTAGAGGTTTCCTGGCTCCAGCGTTAATTGCAGTAGGTACTTGTAATATCTAGACCTTAGTAACAAAAAGTAACCTCTCCGCTTTCCTGACAGTGTCATGACTTTCTGTCCTGCTGGTAGCTCATTTATAGTTCTCTTTCACTGATGACACCTTCTGAATGAGGCCTCTGAGTGCTGGGAACGAACCAGGGTATTTTTCAGTCTTCTTTTCCTCTAGTGTACATATTACCTGGTCTTGTCCTTGGCTTTAAGTTATTTATAGGTATTTCCAACTTAGCATGAATCAAAAGGAAGTCATTTGATTTATCCCCAAGTATATCTTCCCTGTAGCTTTTACTGTCATATTTATACAAACAACAATTCAATCTAAAAACCTACAAATCATTTTAAAAACTGTATCTACCCTCTTTCCTGACCTTCACATATATAATGTACTAGTCAAGTCATTATCAAATGTTTACCACTATTAATGATTGGCAGCATGCAAGTCAAAACCACAATGAAATACTTCTTCATACCTAAAATGGCTATAATGAAGGGTGGGCAGGGTCTGGGGCACAACTCAGATTATAGCCATTTGTCTGGTATACATGAGGCTGTAGATCTGAACACATGCACGCTCGCGCACACACACACAGAGACAGAGAGACACAGACAGACAACAGACAGACAGACAGTCAGACAGACAGACAATATGATAGACAGGAAGAAAAACATGGTGAGAAAATAGAAATTTTATACACTGCTAGCAAAACTATAAAGTAGAGGTTGGCAAGATAATCCAGTAGGTAGGGTAGGTGTGGAGAAGGTGCTAGCTGTCAAGCCTGACAATCTGAGTTCAAGCTCCAGGATCCATATGGCAGAAGAGAGAACTTATTCCTCCATGTAGTCTTCTGGCCTCTACACTTACACAATGGTACATACTCATACCTCTGTCTCACAATAAATAAATACAATGCGATGAAAAATTAATAAAACAGAATAGTGGAAAAGTTTGATAGTTCCTTAAAAAGTAAACAAAGAGGACTTGCAAGATGTCTCACTGGGTTGGCACTTGCCACCAAACCTGATAACCTGCATTTAATCCCTGAGACTCACATGCTGAGAAGAACAGAACAGATTCCCACAAGTTGTCCTTTGAACTATACACACATACCATGGCACATGCACACCCACCACAAACATATATGCAATACATTTCTTTTAAAAAGATGTATATGAAGAATAACCAGATGACAATGACCCAGCAATTCTGCTTTGATGGTGGGAAGGAATATAAACACATAGCCCCCATCCAAATGAATGCAGAAACTGCAACATATACTTGGACAGCTATTGCAGCATTAACCACTGTTTCTTCCAACATGGTTCATGGTAGCCAAAAGGTAGAAATAACCAGTGGCTACCAACACATGATTAAGAAAAAAGTATATATTGTATACTATATAATATATAAAAAACAAAAACTTTTCACATAAGCTTTGAAAATATTATGCTAGTGAGCTATGTCAGGCTTAAGAGAATGAGCGTTACATAATCCACCTTATATGAAGCATGTAGAATAGGTAAATTCAGAAGCAGAATCTAAGTCAGAGGTTACTAAGAACTCGAGGAAAGATGAACAAGGAGTTACTACTTAATAGTCATATAGAATTTCTGCTCAGTTTTATTGAGAAAGCTCTGAAAACAGTGATAGCTATCCAATATTGTAAATGTAAAAATGCATGGTTACAATAACAAAATTTCATGTATACATGCACACACATTATCACAACTTAAAAATTAAAGTCAGGTAACAATTATAAGCTAGCACATAGAAGGCTAATGATCAAGAATTTATGGCCAGCTTGAATGACAGATTAAGGCACTGTCTCAAGAAAGGAAAACAAAAATCACAATTGCATACTCTAAAAATCTGCCTGCGGACTAGAGAGACATGGCTCAGTGGTTAAGACTCAGTGGTTACTGACTGCTCTTCCAGAGGACCTGAGTTCAATTCCCAGCAGCCACATGGTGGCTCACGACCATCTGTAATAAGATCTGATGTACTCTTCTGGTGTGTGTCTGAAGACAGCTACAGTGTACCCATATACATAAAATAAATAAATCTTTAAAAATAAATAAAAATCTGCATGCAAAAGGCTAAGTTGAAGCTGGAATGTACCCCAGTGGTAGAACAAGTGCATATGCTTAGAATATGCAAAGCCCAAAGGCTCAATCTCTACACCCAAAGAACAACTATACAGTTCATAATTATATCCCAATGAAAATCTTTCAACTGTACCCAATGAGGGACTCACTGTGGAATTAGTCAATGTAACTAGTAAAAGTCTTTACTAAAGAGTTATTATGAACTTTATAATTCAAACAAGCACTAGAGAGTCCACTTTTTCTCAAATTACTGAAGTAAAAATACAACTAGGATTCATACTCAGTTTACTAACTAAACATGGATTGTGTTAACAGACTGTACATAATAGTTTTAGTACAAACCAAAATTGGTAATAACACAACTGTGTGTGCATGTGTATGTGTGCACATGAGTTGATGTTGGCTGTCTTTCTAAGTGGCTCTTTACCTCATTTTAGACAAGGTCTCTCACTAAACTTCAAGCTTGTCAAGGAGGCCAAACTGGCAGGCCAGCAGGCTCTTGGGGTCCTCCTAGTTCCACCTCCCAATGACAAACTCACACTACCATACCCAGGCATTTTTGTGGGTGCTAAAGATCCAAACTCAGGTCCTCACACTTGTACAGAAAGTATTTTACCAGTTGGGCCATCCCCTTGAGCCCTGTCTTAATAATTTTTTCAAAAATATTGGGATGTTAAGTCTAGGGAAATTAAATAACGCAAATGATCAAATGTATAATTACAATTATATTTACATATATAAAAATTAAACTAATTACATAAATTAAAAGGAAAAAAACACCCTAGATACCTACTACTGTCTTTGTAGACTAAAAAGATGCAGGCCATTATCTTCAAAAATTCAGCCACAACCACTGCTGTAGAAGACAAATAACGAGGCCCCTCCTCTTTTAAAGTCCTAGAATAACGCATCGTTAGAACCAGACTGGTAGTTTGAAACACCAAAATTCCCAAGGAAAGATATTTTAGGTTGGCAGACATTGTTTTCTCTTCATTTGTCTGAAAAACAAAATAAACAGGGCAAGTTAATCAAATTAAAAACTATAGAAACTAATATCGAACAAGAGACAGAGGTTCCAAACAAGACAAGCATCCTCTTTCTAACTACAACAAGAACAACAACAAAAAAAGTCAAAAACACAAAAACAAGCCAAAGACCGGCATCTGCCAGAAAACTCAGGCTGAAGCAAACAGGGCAAAACTGATTCAGGTCTGAGGGATGGGTCAGCACTGAAATCTTAGATATTCTTGCCTACCTATGTATTCTATATTCAAGTGCTACAGTACCATACAGTCTGGAACTGCCACTAGTGTAGAACAACAAAACAGCCGAGGAGAACTCAGTTTCTCTAGTCAAACAACTAAAGACAGCTGTCCTAAAACTGTTCCCATTCTAGCAGAGTACTGTATAAGCTGTGGGGAAAGCCTGTTACCTCAACTAATGACAGCAGAGGTGGTGACCCCTCCCTCCCACAACAGAATCTCAGACAGGGACTTTGGGATGCAGTCCTGTTGGCTATCCGTGTCATATACAGGCTTACTATCAGCAAACAGAATTCCCCCTCTTCCACAAGTGGCTAGGAATAAAAGAGATTTAAGTATGAACCAGAGTTTCATAATACACAAATGTTCAAGATACAACTCAAAAGGAGTATAGTCACTTAAAAAACCACGAATCTTAATTGAATAACAATCAACAGATAACAAAAAATAACCCAGATATTGAAGAATTTCAAGAAAACTACCATAAAAATACAGCAACAAAAAAATTATTAAACTTCCCTAATAACAGCAACCACAAAGTCCTTCTAGTTCAATAAAATATTTCAACACTGCTCCAAGAGACTTTTATTACTATTATTATTATTACGACGACGACTCGGTGATGCCAAGGAGTGAGCCCACACCTTCAGACACACTAAGCTTGCTGTCTATCTCTAACCAACAATCCAGTCCCAATAGACCCACCTTAAATGTAAAGCAGAAATATGTTGAAAAGTGAAAGGACTGTCCATCTTAGTAGTTTGACACCTAAAGTCCCACCTATTTGAAAGATTAATTCAGAAAGATCACTTAAGGCTAGGAGTTCAAGACCAGCCTGGGCAACTTACTGAATGAAGCCTAGCCTCCAAAAAAAAAAAAAAAAAAAAAAAAAAAAAAAAGGAAGAAGAGAGAGATTCCTTGAAGGTAAGGAGAAGGAAGAGTGGGAAAGAGAGATGGACAGGAAAAGATAAGCATACCATGAGGTAACTATGAAAAAATTGGAGGGCTTATGTTAATGTCAGACAAAAAGCTTATATTGCTTGTAGATTTGAAGGATATTTCATAGTAATAAAAGGATCAATAAACCAGGAACCTATAGTCATTATAAATGTATACGTACTTTACTTTATCAATGTAGCTTCAAAACACACAAAACAAAATGATCAGAAATGAAAGAAAAATAGTAGGCCTTGGGAGTAATTAAGCCATAATACATATGCTGTCGAGGTGATTTTAAGACTCACATGCAAAAATGAAGGACCTAGTCGATGAAAACCATTTGGAAAGCCAGATGGTAGTGGCACCTTTAATCCAAGTGCTCAAGAGGCAGGCAGACCTCTGAGTTTGAAGCCAGCCTGGTCAGGAAGGGCTACACATCTCACAGAACCCAGAGGAAGCAGGCCTTCCAGGAGCTCTAACCCGGGCAGTATCTTAGAATTGTATATTACAGAATACACAGCCTTGGTGTATCTACTCATCAAGCAAGCTGGGCAGACCTGCTCAAACCTCTGATGTCCTGGAATTCCACCTGGATGCTGTGAAGACACAGCATCAGAGGCTTATCAATTTACTCTTCCCCCCACCCATCTTCTAATATCTCAATGCCCACAATCAGCTTGAAGAACTTAATGAAGAGTCAGCACCCCTATTCCCTGGGCTTGGGGACTGAGGTGGTTAATATTGGGCTGTCTTTCTAGGGAAAAGTAGTGGTTTTGTTGGAACAGGGAGGATTAGCTAGGATTTATTGCATAGCCATAACCTATTAGTAAAAATAAGTATAATGGTTATTAAGATGAAGTTATAATTTCTTAAATGGTACAAATTTTACTTTGATTTCAAATTTAAGGTTTTCATTGGTATGAGATTCTTATTGATATAAAAGTGAGATTAATATTGTTACTTTTATAGGCATTGTGCCTGTATAACACATTTAGGAATACAAGGCTTAGACCCAGTCCTTCCTTAACTTTTCTAACTGATTTGAGATGGGTAGCCTGTGAGTTAAGGGCATATAGCAAATTCATGGCTTTGAGTTTATTGTTAGGGTGTTTTCTATATTTTATTTAGAAATAGCTAAGAGGAGTTAACAGACAACAGTCCAGATTACCTTACATGGATAGTTCGTTTTCAAAACATCAGAAGTCTACAGAATTGACATTACAAACATTTCTGTATTAATGTTCATTTTGATTAGAGACCTGTCTGCTCCTGACAGCTTCCTGTCTTAGATTCTAAGAAGAAATTGAGCATCTTTGGAGTTACTCCAGTTGTGGTGAGACAGCCACTAGGCAAGAATTGCCTCTTTCCATCTACAGACAAATTACTGTCCAGAAAAGGACACACATGCAGAATAGTCGACTGATTATATCTGCCTAGACAGAGTAATCAGCCCTTAATAATTCTGCATCACTAGGTCTGTCAGATGATCCTGGGCCAGAAGGCTGAAGATCAGATGCTCCAACATTTTGTAGTATGTCCAGGTGTTCAGCGGTATCTATAAATTGGCTAAGTTTTAGAAGCCATGCTTTGTGCTTCCCATAATTTCAGTTAACTAAGTCATTCTGGATTTCTGATGGGGTTGAAGACTTATAGTCTCATAGCCAATCCTGGCTATTTACTTTGAGAGACAAGATTTGAGTGGATGGTTTTCAGCTGACATTCATTCTGAAGCCAAGAAAAAAAGCCAGGTTCAGAACTAAGTGCTTTAGTTAGGAGAGATGACAGAGGTTCTGGTTAGTCAACAAAATGATGGACTGGGTATTAGGTCTATCTTGTACCTCACTGGTACAAATTGGTATAATTATGCTCTAATTGTATGTTGAGAGAAAAGTTTTATTTTAACAGGAAGGATGGTATATAGGAGGAGCTAAGGTGGGAGGGGTACCAAGAGGAAGAGAAGGAGTAAGGAGAAGAGGAGAAGAAGGAGAGGAGAAGCTAGGTGATGAGAGAGAAAAAGAGAGAGAAAGAGAGGTGGGGACATGGAGGCAGATATTCACATGTCTCCACCAGTCAAAGATCGTTGATATATCTAGGTTGGGTATTGGATTACACTTCTGATTGAGCATTACCAAACTTATAAAGCCTTTAATTAACATTTAAAAAATGTATAAAAGTAAAAGGGGGCATGGGATGGGGGTTTTCTAGGGAGGGGAAATGGGGAAAGGGGATGGCATCTGAAATGTAAATAAAATATCCAATAAAAATGTATAAAAGCAAAAAGGAGAAGGGGGGATAGGATAAGGTTTTTTTTAAAAAAAAGAAAAAGTAATTTAAAAAACACATCACACACACACAAATAAGTCAAAATCTTTTTTTTTTTTTTTTTTTTTTCTTTACTATCACCTATGGGGCAGGAGAAATAGCTCAGAGGTCAAGAGCATTGGCTGCTCTTCCAAAGGTCCTGAGTTCAATTCCAAGCAACCACATGGTGGCTCACAACCATCTGTAATGAGATTGGGTGCCCTCTTCTGGCCTGTAGGCATACATGCAAACAGAACACTTTAAACATAATAAATAAATAAATTTTTTAAAATAAAATAAAGTAAAAATATCACTTATGGGCCAGAGTGAAGGCTCAGAAAATACAAGTGTTATCTGGGTAAGACTGATAATCCAAGTTCAATCCTGGGAATCAAAGTATCCACTGACTCACATCTGTAAATTCCATGGCTAAATGGGAAGCAAAAACAAGAGAATTACCCAGAAGCTCAATGGCTAGCTAGGCTGGAGTGATCAGGATGGCAGAAGAAATAAGAGAGATCTTGCCTTCATATGGGAGTAGACAATTAAATCCTGAAGTTCCCTGACCTCCACATGTATACCACAGCACACATGTACCCACAAATACACACACACATGCATGCACACATACACAAAATAAATTATATCATAACACACTGAAACATAATTTTCAAAACAATATATGCTATATAATTCTGTTTATATAAAATTCTTTTTAAAAGGAGCAAAACTAATCTGTATTAATAGACTTAAAAATGACTGCCATGAAGAGTTAGGATTGAGAGCTGACTACAAAGGCATAATAAAGAATTCTATGTGATTACAATTATTCTGGGTAATAATTATATAATGATATTGACATTAAAAACCACAGGACTGCAGTTAAAGTAGGCACATTTTATTGTAAGTAAATTAAACTTCAGTTAAGCCCACTTTAAAACTTAGTGGTCAAGGCCACACTAAATGACAGCATTCTCCACTAGAGTTTCCTGTAGCCTTAGCTCAGGCTAGAGTATCTTTGGATTAACGCCAGGCATATTCTGTTCCCATGGTCTTTGCTGAACTCTCTTTCCACAGCTCCCATCTTCCAATCAAATTCTCTAAATCTGCATGAACTTTTTTATAGTACATTTCTTTTTTTCTTTTCTTTTCTTTTTCTTTTTTCTTTTCTTTTTCTTTTTCTTTTTTCTTTTTTTTTTTTTTTTTAGGTTTTTTGAGACAGGGTTCTTCCGTATAGCCCTGGCTGTCCTAGAACTCACTCTGTAGACCAGGCTGGCCTTGAACTCAGAAATCCACCTGCCTCTGCCTCCCAAGTGCTGGGATTAAAGATTTGCGCCACCACTGCACAGCAGGACATTTCTTTCGAACTCTCACAGCCAAGCTATTTAGAGCACTAGATAAATGACCAACCCACAACTACTAACTACTAAACTAGTACATGATCGAGCAGATTCAGCAATCATTAGTCTAAGTACCATGTTTACAGAGACTAGACCCCTTGTCTTTCTTTCTCTGAGACAGAGCCCTGGCTGGCCTGGAACTTGATATGTACAGCAGGCTGACTTGAATTCAACAGAGATTTGCTTGTCCCTGACTCTAGAGTGCTGGGATTAAAGGCATTTGCCACCATGACAGACAGAAACCTACTCTTAAATGAATATTTATATTTATTTTATGTGCATGAGTGTTTTGCATACATATATGTATGTGTACCATGTGTGTTCCTGGTATCCATGGCAGTCAGAAAAGGGCATGGAATCCCTGCAACTGCAGTCAGGTTGGATATGAACCAGCATGTGTGAGCCAGGAACTGAACCCTGGTCTTCTGCAAGAACAATAAGTGTTCTTGACAACTAGGCCATCTTTCTAGCCACTTAAAATATTTGGCATAGTATTGTAGTATTTTGTGTGTGGGTGTTTTCCCTGCATGTATAGTGTGTACCATGTAAATGTAATGCCTACAGAGGCCAGAAGACAGCACTGTATCCTCTGGAACCAGAGTTACAAACTATTGTAAGCTACCTTGTGGGTGCCTGAGCCCAGGTCCTTTCAAGAGCAGCCAGTGCTCTTGACCACTGAACCATCTCTCCAGGCCTGGGGAAAAAAAAAAAAAAAAAGAAAAAGAAAAAAAAAAAAACTATTCCTGAAGACAAAAATGATATTTAGGAAATTTGGCTATTCTTACCTACATCTAAATATATTCTATACATAAACAATGCCACATTATAAGGATAAAAATTTAATGATGAAAAACACATATTTACCAATAAATGCACATACATAAATCACTGGAGATATTACTTATTACTGGAATCATTTTCTTTGAATTTCAGAGACAGAAGTTAAGCATATACTTCTTCACCACACCTCACAGGAGCAAACACATAGAGTTCTTTATTAACCATCTGCCTCACTTCTGAGAACCCTGAATAGCAAAGAGAGTCCTAATGTGAGACAGGACATGATCATTAGTGGTGGTTCATACTTCAGAATCTAAGTTAATTGCTTTTCATTTTAAGAATAAATAAAATGGTGAATAATAAAGTCTGAAAGCTTGTTCAAGATCACATAATTAGATATTAGAAATAGCAGCTCATTTAGTTAAACATCTTTCCTGGCTCACGGTACACAGTACTGTAAAATGCCAGGACACTACACTGCCTTTTCTTCTCTCTACACAGAAAGTTGTCAGCAACTCCCCAAAATATCAAAGAGTGATTTCAAGTATGATCAAGGAAATCAGCTGTGTGCTTATCCTGTGCTACCAAGATCATTAATACATCTATTTTGACAACACTCTTCCAATTTATTAGCAAATACAAATGTAAAGGTCAGTTTCTGGCCAGGCATGGTGGTGCATGCACGTAATCCCAGCACTTGATGGTCAGCTGCAGAAGATCACCACAAACTCAAGAACAGCTGCTTTACATAACTGAGCTCCAGGCCACCCAGGGTTACACAGTTAGACTCCATCTCAATAAATAAACAAATAACTTTCTAAGCCAGCATGTACTTTCACAATTTTGCTTTTCCATTACCAAACATATACACATCTGCATACACATTTCAAAGGGCTTATTAGTGCTTTGGTCTCTTGCTTTTAAACCACATGATGTAAACAGCAATCATGTAGTTCCTACCTCTCAAAGTCCTTTATGAGGAATTGATTCTAGGTTTGGTTAGGCCCTCTTACAAACCCCTCCCTTTCCCTTTTCTGTGTACTGAGGATCAAACTCAGATCTTGACATACCCTAGGCAAGTTCCTGTCATTGAGTTACACTCCCAGCCCTTATCAATAAACCTTGCACTTGCTTACTAATTGCCATATTTCATCTGAATTGCTGAGTTCATTTAATATTTTTAAAGTTGAGTTTATTATATTTAAATTTCTTCTAGGGAAAACATACCACAAAAATTAATCAATCTATATTCCACTCATTGCGGTTCTATGAGTTCAGATGATGGCATGATCAGAATTTACTTTTACATTTTGAACAGACAAAAAATTACTATACTTTTTTTCTAATTCCAAGAGATTCTCAGTAATTATTTAATAGTCTTTGGAAGAGAAAATGCAAAACAAAATAGAGGGATAGAGACGTAGCTAAGGATCGGGCGTTTGCCTACTATGTTTATGTGAGGCCCTGGGTTTGCTCCATAGGAATACAAAGAAAAAGTGGTTTTTCAAATATCTGGGAGGCCAGGCATGACAGTGCATGCCTTTGATCCCAGCACTCTAGAGGCAGGCAAGAAGATCTCTCTGAGTTCAAAGCTAGCCTGATCTACAGAGCCACATAGCCAGGTTCAAGCCAGTCATGGCAACAGAGACGGTCTCAAAACACCAAAACAACAACAAAAAACTCCTACAAATATAGCAGAACCCACAATTTAAATATATTTATATAGTAATTATGTCCTTTATTTTCATTAAAGTGGTTCTTTTGGGTTCCAAAGATCCTGTTTTATAAAGATGTGAAAAGCAATTCTAAGCTATCTCAAGTGTTAAATAAGCTGTGGGTTAATCCCCAGCACTGCAAACACACATAAATGCATGCATGCCATAATGCATATACATCATTACTGTACATTATTACTGATGACCACCTTTACCCAAATTAATGAGGATTACTGTGACTAGATGTTAGTTGAATTACAGATATATGTTAATTTCTGAAATACTCAAAATACCATATGCTGCCAGACACAATGGCACATGCCTTTAATCCCAGCACATAGGAGGCAGAGGTGGTAGGATGTCTATGTGTTTAAAGACAGCTTATTCTACATAGCAAGTTTCAAGACACCCAGAACTACATAAGAGACACCCTGGCCCAAAACAAAACCAAAAACTACCACACAGCAATCATGTATATTCATCCTTATAGATAGGCCCTTATAGACAAATCTGAAAACCCATATGGCTGCAGACTTACTTGCAGTGATTTGCTAAGGCTTACACATACTAGCCGAGAACTCCTCCAGTAAGCCACATCCTCAGCCCACACTTTGGTGCCTACAAGTTCCTAGTATATTCCAAGTTAAACACCTTTTACTGTTTCTCATCTCCCTTAAACAAAATGCCATCACTGGTATAAGTTACAGCTCTGTCAATTTTTAACTTGTTCTTTCATGGACTACAGACTTTCCATTATTACAATTGAGCAAAATTAAATGCTCAAATATTTCTTCAGCTATACAAATATAAAATCTATTTTATGCCAGTTTGTAGGTAAGATTTGCTCAGTGTTCAGTGATAGGGAAAACAATGATGTGGCTCAGTAAGAGAAGCTTTACCTGCCATTGTGTGGTCACACAGCAGTGACACGCACACACCCATTTCCTGCCTGCACTATGCTGTACTATCATTTCCCCCTGTGGTCATTCCCACCACTAAAGACAAAAGTTAAAGACATTGTCCAAAGATCGGAGCATAATATAGAAGCCAGATGGTAGCAAGAAACACCAACCACTATGAAAAATTCAAAACTAAGGAGACAAATATAAACAAGATTCAGCTGTCATCAGATATGCAAGTCACACTTAGTATGGTCAGCGCTGTCATTAGCATTGGGTACACAGTAAAAATCAAAACAATCTAAACCATCTGCTTCTGTATGGGCCTTAGTCTTCAGCAAGGAAGATACACTCAAACATTTCAAGATACAGAAGGGGGAGGGGGGAAGAAAGAGAGAGAGAGAGAGAGAGAGAGAGAGAGAGAGAGAGAGAGAGAAATGAAAATTGTATATGAACTTTTCTATGACAGGAAAAAAACCCATAGGGCAGAAAGAAAAAAGGGAATGTCAACTTAGAAAAGCTCCAAAGTCCTTTTGTGACTGGTTCTGTGTTATAATCAGGTAAACACTAAGCATGCCCAAGGTTCAGAAGGCACATGTAAATTAAGAGAAGACTTATTAACTGAAGACTGTCAGGGTTAAATGTAGGAAGGGAGTTAGGAGATGGCTGAGTGGGTAGTGTTTTCCACTAAGCCTGACAACCTGTGTTCAATCCCTGGAACCTCACATTGTGGAGAGAGAACCAACTCACACAAGCTGTCCAGACTTCCAAATATGCGCCATAGCATGGACTCCAGACACACCAAATAGATCAACAAGTAAATAAATGTAATTTAAGCTTGTTTACCACACTGAGGGCAATACGGGTACTGGAAAGTTCCAGTCCTCCTCAGTCTCCTTGCTCTAGGTCACCCCTTTTCCCAACTAAGTAGCAGTGGCCTCAGCCTCCATCACTCTTGACTGAGATGACAGAGCTCCATAATTTCCCACTAGCTTTATTGCTTTATTTAGTCCTACACTGGAACTAAGATGCAGACATGGCTGACTTCCTAGACTTCTTGGGAAGCTCTGACTTATCCAGCCCACATCTGTGTCATGAGGGCTACTCAGCAGGTTTTAAACTAATTCCCCAATACCTTCTTCTTTCACCTTTACTTGCTGCTATTCTACATGCCTTCTTTTTCCACAACTCTGAAGGATTCTGCTTTCCTAATTGAGCCCTAATTGCTACAGTTATTGAGATCAAATGTGGTCTTACCTCTTACCCAAAGTAAGAAAATCATAATGACAATAATCTGGAATTAACTCTCCAGTGTCACCAGATTAATGCTGTCATGTGTCATGGTGCCATGTGTAGCAAACATTCTCTACATCTTCCTCAACAGTCAACTGCAACGGAGGTTGTGTGATGAAGGGCTGGCTCACCACCCACTGTATTGGCAATGGGAGTCCAGAGCTTTTGCTGGTAGCTTCTAAGTAGCTACAAAACTCGGAGAAAGAATGACATCAAGGCCCCAAATTCACAGCCCAAGAGCCAAACAGAAACAGAAGTTTCTACCTCTGCCCTGGAGCAAAACCACACTTCATTTAGGAAACTTGGCATTTCTGAGAAACAAATCCAGTCTGATCCTATGGGAAGCCAAAATAAAAGGCAAATTGAATTTAAAGCCTTACAGGATTTCAGGATGATATTCTGCATACTTTTATAATCTCTGCATCTCAGTACAACAAAACACCTTAAAAATTGTACTAAGCTGAATACTTCTCAAAATACCACATTCTGGTCTGTGGAGCATATACTTGTTTTGTTACTTGGTGAAGGTTATGTTCAAATGCAGGTGAAATTCAGAATCTTGAAGCTAGGATGATGATACAAGTCTATAATCCCAACATCTGGGCCATGGACACAGGAGGATCAGGAAGAATCCAAGGCCTTTTCTGCTGTGGAGTGAATTTGAGGCCAGCCTAGGCTGCATGAGACCCTGGCTTAAAAAACAAACAAACAAACCACAAAAAGAAATCAAGAATATTAAGCTACACCAAGTGTGCATACCTATATCCTAGCATTTGGCAAACAGAGGCAGGAGGATCACCTCAAGTTCAAGGCCAGCCAGGTCTATGTAGCTAATTTCAGGCCTCCCACAGCTTCATAGTGAGACACCAACTCAAAAAGAGTGGACATAAGAGATATATGGGGATCTAGTATATAGCACAATGAATAATACTGTTTGTTTGTCACAGTGTTTATCTGTGTAGCCTTGGTTGTCCTAGAACTCACTTTGTAGACCGAGCCAACCCTGAACTCAGAGATCTGCCTGCCTCTGCCTCAAGCACAAGCCTTGCCGCCAGGAGTGCCCCCAGCACCATCTTGACTCCTAGACCATTGACAGAGCGGCTCTACAGGACCAATGTGAACTGGTTCTCAAGTGAACTCACACTTTCCATGAGTTCAAAGGCCATCCAGTGACTAGATGCAATGTGGTCTTCCTTTAGGTGGCAGGCTATACACAGAAGCTCTTTTCTTTGTTGCTTTTATTTATTTTTCACATAAAAATGCCAGGCAATGACACATGCCATTGATCCCAGCAGAAGCAGGGAGCTCTCTGTCTGACTTTGAGGCCAGCCTGGTCTACAAAGTGAGTTCTAGGACAGTTGGGGCTATCTGACTACACAAGTAGTCAGGACTACACAGAGGAACCCTGTCTCAAAAAAGTGGGGGGAAAAAGACAAGTAAACTTCAGTCCTACAGTGTGTATGTTCCCTACTTCCCCAGGCAATGCACTTGGGGACGGTTTACAAATTCTAAAACAGGGCAAGCTCCTTAGCTTCTACTTCCCAGCTGGATGGCTCTGGTAGTTTCATTAACACCAGCTGAAATGTGCCTGGCTCTCCCTTACTGTGAGAGAGACAGAATCTCCAGACAGAGTAGTAAAGAGGGTGTGAAGTTCAGGGACAGCAATGAAAGGGTTGTTTTGTTTTGAGTAAAATTTCATTTTATTTTACTTTATTTTATGTATGTGTATACTTGAGTGTATGTAAATGCACCGCATGGGTGCAGAAGTGTGGAGGTCAGAAGAGGTATCAGATCCCCTGTAACCTCCTGTAACTCAAGTTACAGACAGTTTTGAGCTGTTATTTGGATGGTGGAAACCAAAACTGAATCCTCTGCAAAAGCAGCAAGTGCTCTTAACCATTGAGCCTTCTTTCCAGCCAAATCAATAAGTCTTTACCAAAGTGCCACTGACAGAGCCCCACATTAAAGACAGTTGAAGGCAGGTTAGCTGAAGGGTTATCAGGGTTGAGGATTACTCCTGTCCCCGGATTTCTTGCCTACCCACTCAGGAGATGTACACACTTCTGCTGCTATGAATTTAAAAAAAAAAAAAAATCTGCCCAGACAGAAGCCTTAGAATCCACAAAAACCACACTTCTCTGCTTATATCTTTTCTTTGAAATTTGCTGAGAGTAACTCTCAAGAGTTGCACTCCTCCAATGCATACAAGTGATAACCATGTACAATGGTGGATATATTAAGGAAATTATCTGATATACATAAAATCATTACATTGTATACCTTGTATATACAATTTCTATTTGTTAATATATCTCAATAAAACAAAAATGCATTTTAGATGGAGAAAATCGCTGCACAGACATACATGTAGGCAAAATGACCTCCCCCACCACATAATCTTCCAGTCTTTGAAGTTTAGATACACTATAATCTGATGTGCTTAAACTCAGTAAAATATAAATTACATTCATTATGTTTATCCAAGTCCTTCATCTCACTGACTACTAACTGATACAGACAGGCTCAGACTCTTCCCACCCTAACTTGCCCTCCATACAGCAGGTGTCTTAAAAAAAATATACATTTAAGCACATTCTTTCCTTGTCTGTAAAATTCAACTGACACCTTTTCCAAATGGAGGATACATAGCCCTTCATAGTCTGGCCTTAAGCTACATTTCCGGTCATAAACTACAGCCTATCTCAAATCATTCATTGTTTTGTGTATTTTTTGAACAAATATTTGTCTCTTTTTTTAAAAAATCTTTCCTGGAAGTCTCAGGAAACGTCACTAAGAGAGGCACGTGTTCTGAGTCCTGTAAGACATGTACATCTACATGTAAGAGAAGGGCGAGTTCCTCCCCATTCCCCTGGCAGGTCTGGGACTTGTGGCAGGCTCAGTATGTATGCTACCACTAAACTATCCTGCAATCTTGTATCAACTTCCTTTCCCCCATGCTCTGTGTTTATCTTTGTAAGAGCACATTAATGGCCAATGGCTTTTGAAGATACAATGCTAATTAATCAGTTTCTCTAGTTGATAGCCCCAAACTGCTTACCAGCCATTCAGAAGACACCACCTCAAAGCAAACAAACCAAACCAAACTAACCAAACAAACCCTGATTAAGATAAGTGACTGTGGTGTATCCTTGGATAGGTGACATGGTAGACAGTTTCTTCTTTTCAGTGTTGTATTTCCCTGTATTGCCTCACCAGCAGCACCTGTCAGATTAGGCACTTGCTCTGTGTTGGATTTACAAAAAGCTTGCCAATAGATAAAAGCCTTAGCATTTAAACCCTCCAGAAAGAATGATCTCTTTGTGAATTAAGTCTCTCTCAAGGGCTCTAGAGCTTTCAGGATTCAGGGTGGTATACCTTTGGACAAGTCTTTCTGTACAAGGACTATGATGTGAAACCCTATCTCAAAGTAAACAAATAAATATAAATGAATAAAAATAAAAATCCTACGGTTTTCTAAAAACATTTCAATATGTTGGATAAAGTAACTTTTTTAAAAAGAATGAAAGGATTACACTAATTTGCATCGTGGAGTGGTTTAAATTTTGAAGAGTTCTTAATGGCTGCCTAAATTATTTAAAATTTATTCTTGGTTAGGGGTATTTCTCAGTATCGAAGCAATTACCTAGCATTCAGTATGCCCTATGTTCCACCCCAGAACCTCTAAATAAGTAAATAGTCGCTGAGTATTTCTGAGAGAACTGCCAGAGAAGGGCATTAAATCTCCGGCTTTAAAAAGCGATTACAAAGAACTAAAGTTACAGCTCAGTGACAGAGTGCTCCGTCAATATTCCCACGGGGTTCATTTCCCAGCACAGCCACACACAGTGAAGTGGGGGGCAGGAGTGGGGGTGGTGGTGGATGAAGAGAACTAAGAGATAGGGAGACAGAGAAGAGAGGGGCTCCTGCGCATGCGTGCGCTATCAGGCTACGAGTAGTTGCAAAGTAGAGCGACTAGAACGCAGCAAGCCCCGGTTGGAAGTTACTGGTAGGGTGCATCTGAAAGCGGCCAGAAAATAGGGGTAATACAGTAGGCAAAAATTTAAAGGGAGGGAAGTTAATCAGGAACGTAAACGTATAAGTCATTCATTTGAAAGCAAACAACTTGAGTTAGTAGCAACGGAATTAAGACGTGAGAAACAATCAATTACCTGTAACTACAAAAGTGAGTGCCTACAAAGACTCAACTCTGGTGCCATCTTCAAATATTGCATTTAATAGAATATAATAAAGGACACGCTCCTCAAAGTAAAGAAAAACATAAATGCCTTGCTACAGTTAAGGCCCATTACTTCATTTTAAAACCCTTAATTAATTTGAACTAGCAGAAACTCGAGTTAGCTTAAATAAATTTTTCACTGAGTTCCACCACTCTTCAATATTTAGAACCCCTAAAACCTCTCGCCACACACACTGATGGGAACCTCACATGGTTTCAGACAACCATCGCCTTCGCTCCAGCCTTACCACGGGCACCCTTTCCATCTCTTTTAGTCCCTGCAGCCGAGCAGACTCGTCCCTACCGCAGGGTCACAGGCTGGGCCGGAGCTCCAGAGAAGACCACGGACAGACTGGCCGCCAGCCTGGCCCTCAAGGCACTTGGCCCGCCAATCTGGAGCTTGTAGGCGTACTGCCTGCCACACCCCTCCCCTCGGGATCTTTTCCTCCTCCACCCAGAACGTTCCAGCACGTCCAGGCCGGAGGTACAAGGAGCCCATTCATCTGCTCCCCAAGAACCAGTGCTGCAGCCCTTCGCTGCGGTCCGGGTGGCCCAGGCATCTTGTACCTCAACCGCCCCACGCCATCCCAGCCCGCAGCCTCCGGCCTCGGCGTCCCGCCAGCGCCCCGCCAGCGCCCTGCCAGCGCACTCCGCTCACCCGCCGTGCGGCTCGGCCAGCTGCCCGCACTGGAGCGCCGGGCTCCGCGACGCCGGGCAACCCAGGCTTCCGAGCCCGCCGGCTCCGCCGCGACCGCTGACCCGCAGCGCTGCCGGCTCCCGCCGGCTCTGCCGCCCGTACCGCCTCGGTGAGGCCCAGGCGTTTCCGGGTTCCCGCGGTCCGGTCCGCCAAAGGATCCGGCTTCCGCCTTGGCCCCGGCAAACGCCGTTCCCTGTTCGGCTCTGGCGGCCCCAGCTTCGCGCTTGCCGGCTGCGTCCCTGAGGCGACCTCACCAGGGCTATTCCTTGCGCAGCTCCAGTGACGGTCTCACGGTCGCCGGAGAGTGTGATAGGAAGGTGTCTCTCTCCCACAGTCCTGCGGCAGAAAGTGGCAGGATGATCCGTCACTTAAGGAAGGGCAAAGTCCTTTGGGCCAAAGAACTCTGATAGAGTACCGGGAGGCGGATCTTGGCTCCTGAAAATGACCACCAGTGAGTTAAAACAAGATTATCCGTGGTGCAGGTTACCAACCTTAGTCTAGGCTCCAGCTGGTTCTGTTAGGAATGACCCCTGTCCCCACCCTGATAGACCTGGAGAGTGTCAAGAACGCAAAATGGGCTTAGTGTCACTAAACAGGGGAAAGGTGCGGAGAGAAAAAGAGCGATTTACCTCTTCCTGTCTGCAAGACTCTCATGCATATTACATTTCAGTCTTCTAATGTATTTCGAAAAGCTCCCAACCACTGTAGTCCTTGCTGGCGGTGGACAGGCTGAAATGTAATATTCTGGGTCCAGTTTGATCATCGGATACAGCAGATTTATCCCTTCCCTGTTAACACAATGCTCCTACAATTAAGCTTATGCTTAATTCTTCACGTTGCAAATGATTAAAACCTTGCCTTAGGGAAGCATCGTTAGAAAACAACAGAGAAAAATAAAATTAGAGACTGTTAGCATATGATACCTCTCGTTTTAATTTTATTGTGTAATCCGGACTTCAGAAGACTTCTGGATGATGGAATGTAAATTAGATCTTGATATTTGCTAGGGTCCGAATCTAAAATGACCCCCAAAGATTCATCACAGGGTAAAGGTATGGTTGCCAGCTAATGTCTTTGGTGTTGGAAGAAGTGAATGGATAGTGAAGCCTCTGACCTAAGTCACTGATGTATTAAATCTTAGAAGGTATTATTGGGAGATGGTATAAATTGTAAAACAGACCTATTTGGAGGAAGTGGGTCACTGAGGATGTGCCTTACCCTGGCCTTTCCTCTGGTTTTCTTTGTAGCCTGTGTGGTTTTTGGTAAATAACTGCCTCCATACATAAACTCTAACCAAAGACCCAGAAGCAATGCAACTACGTGACCATGAACCAAAACATCTGAAACCACGAACCCAAATAAGTCCTCCTTCTTAAGTTGTTTTCTCGGGTATTTTGTCGTGGCAGCAAAAAGAAAGTAATAAATACAATACTTCTTACTTTTTTTTTTTTTTAGACAGGGTCTCTCACGTTGTAGCTCAGGCTGGCTCCAGGCTGGCATTGAAGGTGTCGATCTCTTGGCAGCCATCCTGTCTCAGCCTTTCTGTGCTAGGGTCAAAATCTTGAGCGGTCAATCTGCTTTCTCTCCTTTCCCCTTTCTCCTCCCTACTAACACCCCCAAAATGACTGAAAATTGACTCCGGCCTTTCTACCTCATATACTTCCCATTGAGCCCTTTCTCCATTTTTTTTTTTTTTTAAAGAAACTTAATGTTGGCATTCCTTCTAAGTTCCGCCCAGCTTCTAAGTTCCTGGCTGTCTCCAGATAGACCTGGCTTAATATAAAAGGGGCTGTTTGGCCCCTCCTCCCTCTCTTACTCTCACTGTCTTTTTCTCTCTTTGACCCCTTTTCTCCTCCCCCTGTTCCCTCCCCTCTCCCCTCTCTCTCCCTCTCTGTCTCTCTGTCTCTACCCTCCTTCTCATGTCCCTAAATAAACTCTATTCTATACCATATCTGTCATAATAAGGCTGGTACCTCAGGGAAAGGGGATGCCTCAGCATGGACCCGCTGAGCCACCCCTCCCACCCCTCACCACCTCACCATACCTGGCTTTTTTTTTTTTTTTAAATAAAACACAATACTTAATATGCCTTGTTCATGCTAATTACACCTTGGCACTATTGTGAAGTGGTGTGTGTGTGTGTGTGTGTGTGTGTGTACAAATACCCAGAAAACAATCGATACTCCATAAATGTATGATTGTAAAGGAAAATGTAAAATGTATTAGGAAGAAAAATATACCTTATAACATAAAATTCTGTTCTTTTGTTGTTTTATTTTGGTGGGTTGTTGGTGGTGGTGTTGGGGTTGGGGTTTTTTTTGTTTTCTGATTTTTGTTTTTTCGAGACAGGGTTTCTCTGTGTAGCCCTGGCTGTCCTGGACTCACTCTGTAGACCAGGCTGGCCTCGAACTCAGAAATCCGCCTGCCTCTGCCTCCCAAGCGCTGAGACGAAAGGTGTACGCCACCACTGCCGGGCTTTGTTTTGGTTTTGAAGTCAAGGTTTCCTTATATAGTCCAGGCTGTCCTGCAACTTGCTATATAGCCCAGATTGGTTATAAATTTACGGTTCACCTTGACCTTAGCTTCTTTACTGCTGGAATCCTAAGCAGATACCAATATGTTCACTATCACAAATACATAGGTTAAAGAAAAGGAACATTTTCCCTTTTATTTTTCAGGAAACTTTAAAGATATTGAAAAAATAGAAGTGGAAGCATTTATAATGACGAAGTAGTGGCATGTGCTTTGGCACCTTGGAAGGCATAAAACTGAAAAAAGACCTAAAACAGTGAAAATAGAGAGTCAACTCTATAACACCCTGATGTAAGGCCTGAGGTAAAGACACGAGCCACGCATGGTATAGAAATACAACTGTAGTCCTAGCTGCTTGAGAATCGGAGGCAGGAGGATAACTTGAGCCTAGGAGTTCAAGGCTAACCTGGGCAATTTAGTGAAATTCTTTCTCTCAAAAAAGAAAGGAAGGAAGAAAGGAAGGAAGAAATAAGGGAGGGAGGAAGGAAGGAAGAAGGAAAGAAAGAAGGAATTTTTAAAAATTGCTTTTAAGATATGGGAGAGGCTGGATTAGCTCAAAAAAAAAAAAATGTGCTTAGCATGTTTGGTGCCCTAAGTTCAATCCCCAGGACTGCAAAAAAGAAAAACGATGTAAAAGGAGGGCAGAGGTCTGCTGAAGTTTTCGTCTCTTCTTACTGTAACTTTGGTAGTTTAGATGAATCCAGAAATTCATCCATTTCACTTAGCTTTTCCAACTTAATGGATGTGGTGGTTTGAATGTACTTGGCCCTGGGAAGTGGCACTATTCAGAGGTATGACTTTGTTAGAGGAAGTGTGTCAATGTGGGGGTGGGCTTTGAGGTAATATATATGGCCAAGCTCTGCCTACTGTAAGACAGTCCCTCCTGTCTGAAATTGGATGAAGATACAGAACTCTCGGCTCCTTCTCCAGCACCATGTCTGCCTGGACACTGCCACGCTTCCTGCCATGATGATAACGGATTGAACCTCTGAACCTGTAAGCCAGCCCGGATTAAATGTTGTCCCTTAAAAGAGCTGCCTTGGTCATTGTGTTTTTTCACAGCAATAAAACCACAATTAAGACAGAAGGTGGTACCAGGGACTGGGGCATTGCTGTGATAGGCCTGACCATGTTTTCGTTTGGAGGAATGTAGACTTTGTGACTTTGGATTTGGGAAGCAGTAAAATGCTTTAAGTGGGGCTTAATGAACTATTCTAGTAGAAATATGAAATACATTAGTGCCGAGGGTGATTTAAACTGTGCAGCCCCCGCTCTAGGGGTTTCAGAGGAGAGGGATTTTAGTATGTTGCCTGGAGATTATTTTTCAATGTTTGGGTGAAAAATGTGGCTACATTTTGTTCTTGTCTGAAGAGTCTGCCTGAGGCTAAGTTGAAGATGTTCAGATTAATTGCACTGACAAAGGAAGTATCCAAAAAGTCCAGCATAGACTTTGTCCTCTGGTTTGCTCTCATCAACAGCATTTTGATCAAGTGTAGAAAGCTTAGAAAGGAAAAACAAAAAATGTATGGTTCAGAGAGTAAAGAGGCACCAGGAAGTGGAATGTAGCTAAATCCTGTATTCAAGATTATTAAATGAAATTAAGGGAGTGGTGACCTTGGAGCAAGATCCCACCCAGATAAGCTTATTGTTTATGCTTTTTCAGTTGAAGAAGGGATAGTTATATCATATTAGCGATTATTATGACCTGGTTATTGTTTTCACTTGGGCTTTTAATCTGGAATGAACTACAATCCATAAATGGAGGGCATATTGTGAACTTTTTTTTTTTTTTTTTTTTTTTTTGGTTTTTTCGAGACAGGGTTTCTCTGTGTAGCCCTGGCTGTCCTGGAACTCACTCTGTAGACCAGGCTGGCCTCGAACTCAGAAATCTGCCTGCCTCTGCCTCCCAAGTGCGGGGATTAAAGGCATGTGCCACCACTGCCCAGTGTGAACCAGATCTTGAGGCTGAAAGACACAGGCTTCTTGAGGCATATGAAAAGCTTAGGTCTAGGCATTGTGGCACATACCTTTATTACCAGGAGATAGAGGCTAACAGATCTCTGAGTTCAAGGCCAGCCTGGTACAGATAAGTTCCAGATAAAGAAAAGGTTAAGTCCTGGCATGGTGGTACAGGCCTCTAGTCCCAGAACTCAGGAGACAGAAGCATGCAGATCTCTGAGTTGAAGGTCAGTCTATAGAGCCAGTTCTAACACAGCCAGGCTTAGGCAGTGAAGGAGTTGGAAAACAGAAAGCTGATGATAATGTAATAGAATAAGGGGAGAAGGGCATGTTTCAGCCCCAGGAAGCAGGAGAACTTGACAGCTTCAGCCATGTGGCTCTGGCTTTAGAATCAAGACTAGAAGGAATTACAGGGGCAGTTGCCGCTGTTTAGCAGGAACTAAACAATTAGCAGTGATTAAGAAGAGACCAGCATCACTGAGGTGAAATTTTCTGCGAAGTGTTTTCTGAGAGTACAAAGAAGCTTTGTTCCAAAGATAAACTTCTCACTGGCAGCTGGACTTGGTAACGTGTCAGCCAGGTGGTGCTGGTTTTAAAGGCATGAAGGAGTCATGAAGAAGGATTGAGGCTTGACACTGAGAGGCCAGAAAAGCCCATTGGTGAAGGCACAGCCTTAGTTGCAGTTGATGGCTCAGGATTGAAGGGGTCATGCAAAGAAGCAGAGGCTTGGCACCATGAAGAGAGCCTATGAGAAGCTATTGGTAAAGCCTAGTTTCAGCAGAAGACACCATCAGCATATTAAAGATGCCAGTACCATGCAAGGACCACCAAGAACAGCAGCAGCAATGGAGTGGAGTCAACTAGAGCCTAGACTGATACAGACCGCAGAGCTGGAGAAGTGACTCAAGTGACTCCTCTTTGGAGGAGCCCAGAAGATCATGTGTGGATCCCAGACATTGGAACTAGAATCTTCGAAGTTGAAGTTGCCTTGGAGACCACAAGATGTTAAAAATGCCAGAACCTTGGGATATCTGCCAAGGATAGCTGCTAACAGGGAGTGGAACCAGCCCAGGAGAAAGTAGTTTGTTGTAGTCAATCAAAGCTGAAGAAAGTTGGACATCAGACATGGAGATGCAGAGTTTGGAGTTTGCTCAACTAGTTTTTGGTCTTGCTTCCAGTATTTGACATTTTGGAATGATAATTTATATCCTGTGCTATGGTTTATTGAAAGCATATGATCTCATTTTTAATTTTGATTTATAGGGGATTATAGTTAAGAGATTGCATGCATCTCAGGAGAGACTTTGAATTTTTGGCTTTAAAACCTTGTTGACACTGTGAATCTTCAAAAGACTATGAGGCTTTTGAAGTTGGACTAAATATATTTTGCATTATGCTATCTATGTTTAGGTATGGCCCCCATGGGTTCATATGTTTGAACAAGCCTATGGGAACCAGGCAGTGGATTGTGGTGGTAAGACTATGCCTGTGCCCTTCCCAGCCTTGAGCAAGCTAAACAGACCTTGAGCACTTGCCATTATGGACCTTCTCGACCTTGGTGGAGTCATCTGCCTTGGTTGCATGTGCAACTGCCCACAGGATCTTAGAAGAAGAGACTGCCAGCTGACCTTGCTTTGAAACATAATTCAGCTAAAACAAAGGATGTGTTTGGTGGGCTTTCCCTATGTAAATGCAGTGTTGATTATTAAATTTGGAGCCTTGATCAAAACCTTGTCTTGGCTTCATGCTTCTCTTCCCCCACCCCCCACCCCCCACCCCATCTCTATTTCCTTTCCAGCCTCCCTTTCAGGTAAACCTAGTTCATCCATGGCCACTGGATGGCTACATTGGCCCATGGTAAGTGGCACTATTAAAAGGTGTGGCCTTATTGGAAGAGGTATGGCCTTGTTAGAGGAAGTATGTCTCTGTGGAAGCAGGGCTTTGAGGTAATATATATTATCAAGCACTGCCTATATAGTCAGATCAAGATGCAGAACTCTCAGCTCCTTCTCCAGTACCATGCCTGCCTGGATGCTGTCATGCTTCCTGCCATGATGATAATGGACTGAATCTCTGAAACTATAAGCCAGCCCCAATTAAATGTTGTCCCTTAAAAGAGTTGCCTTGGTCATTGTGTCTCTTCATAGCAATAAAACTATAAAACAATGGAGTGCAAGTTTAAAGTATTCCCTTATAATATTCTGAATTTCTTTTGTGTCGGTTGTAATGTTTCCGTGTTCATTCCTGATTCTGTTAATTGGGAACATTTCTTTCTTTCTAATTAAAAAAAAGTAATACTTGTCAATGGCTTTTCCTGGCCTCACAATTTATGGTACAATACATAATCTGCTTCGTGTGTACAGAATGTGTTTGACCAATACCATCCCTCTCTTTGCTTCTTCTCTAACTTTAGAATGCCTTTCTATTCAGCCATTGTTTTTATAGTTGGCCGCCCACTCAACTCAGACATCATCATCCTATTTGACCTTTCCTCCTAACGGCCTAAATCCCTTTCTATAGTCCTGATTAGCATCTCAAATCATCCTGAATATATCTAAATAACTTCAGTTCCTTTCTTATACTGTGACTTGGTTTAATATTTCTTAACACTTCTCTTGAGTTCAGTACTATCCTAATTATTTATTGGATTTCCAGCATCTTAGCAAAGTGCCTAACACATAAAATCATATGCCAGGCACAATAGGGCATACCTGTAATCCCATAACCATCTTGGCAGGAATGAAGATATTCTAAGGAGATACCTATGCCTCTCCCTCTACCTATCAGACTCCTCAAACAATGGTTCCCAAGATATTGCAATTTCCATGAGAATCTCAAACTAGGAGAAGGAAAATAATGGAGCCTGGGGTCAGCCTGAGGAAGAACTTATCTCCAAGAAAGAGATTTCATACATTTCAAACAACTTGTCAAAACACTTTATAGGAGACACTTAAGCCAAGATAATGATAAGTCAATGATAAGAGTTGTAGGGTGGTTCTGATGCTTTGATTGGGAATATGCATGTGAACACTGTAGGTCCTGTTCCCCAATTGGTTCTTGATCAATCAATAAAGATGCTAGTGGCCAATGAGCTGGGTAGACAGATGACACACAACGTGGAAGGCGAGAATCAACTATTAATTTAAAAATTCTCAGATGAATTACAGACACATAATGATAAAGTTTAATAGGGCGGGGGGTGGGTGGGGAGAGAACTGGTTTCTCAGCAGAGGCAGAAAGTCAGATGGTAGAGGCAGCCTACTTCCTACAAGCAAATAATCAAAGGATAGAGATAAATAAAACTTGATTTAATTGTTTTTAAGGATAGAAGGGGTAGAATGGTAATTGTTCAAATGTTCTTAAGTATACAGAGATATTAAGCTCCACAGAAGGGAGAAGTTAGGGATACTGACTGAAAAATGTGCTTTAGAGAAGATTTGAAAAGGTCTCGCAAGGGCAAATACTTGAGATCATTGAACATGGTCTACATGAAATTTCTGGAATTTCTTTGCCTGATATGACAAAAATAAAGCCTGTAAATAGGGTTAGGCAGTAAGTAGACATAGATAAAAAATAACTTAGGCTTTCAATCTTTAAAAATATGTCTAAAAGCAGGGGATAGAGAGCCTAACTTATCTTAGATGGTAGAAATTTAGGCCTTGCTCTCATAAAGGGCAGGGGAGGAGACAGGAGAAGTATTATTTTTTGTTTGTTTGTTTGTTTGTTTGTTTTTCTTTTTTAAGATATCTGTTTAGATTGCTTTATTTGCTTTGAATTATTTTATTTATCAAAATAAATGTGGTTATGAGTTTGACAATTATATTAAAATTCTTCTGTGAAAGAGGTCAAGCTAAACATTCAATGAATTCCTGTTACTGGGCCAAGGACATGCTATTTTGGAAGAAAGGCTCTACATTTGTGTTGACAGGAAAGGAGAATAGGCTCTGAACCCCTCCAGAGTGATATGGATCAGATATAATGGGGGAGACCCCCTGAAGAACTATAAAAGTTCAAGAAAATCAAACAGGACAGGTAAAGATTCATCATGCCATCTTTCACATGGCACGAATGAAGACTTATTATAATTGGTTATTAATAAAATTAACTCATAAAAAAGACAGTTGTCTTTCACCTGCTCAAACAAGGAGCAGAATTTCATCTTAACTTATCTGTGCACCCTGCACAATCCATACGAAAATCTTAATGGTACTAAAATTTTGGTTGTGAGATTCATATATTGCAGAATGTACAGCTCTGACAAGATTTATCCACTGGGGTGTTGAATTGATTCTGCCCCCTGCTTCCTGATGCTGTCCAAAGACTTGCTTCTAGAACAGTTTTAGGATTGCAGCTGATTCTAGATCATCTCACCTCATCCAATCTTTTAGAACTTCAGTCAAGCTCTGAACCTTCCAAATATGCAGAGACCTGATAGTGGGTGCTAAAGTTAGCTTTCTTAAGTCTAACCAGTTTTTCCAGTTTTCTTACCCCTTTAAGAATTTCTTGTTGCCCCTATTCAGCAGGAAGTAGCTATGGAGAGTTGTCAGCCCAATTCCCTGGGTTTGGGTGTCTGGTTGTTTTACAAATTGTAGATAGGTTGTAATTTTAAGAGATAATTTAGAAATGGTCATAATTTTGAACAGAGAAGAAAAAGATGGGATTACTAAATTTTATCCTTGAACAAAGCATTGTATAGCCATGATCTTAATTGATAGAAATCTTGGGCTGGAGAGATGGCTCAGTGGTTAAGAGCACCATCTGCTCTTCCAGAGGTCCTGAGTTCAATTCCAAGCAACCACATGGTGGCTCACAACCATCTGTAATGGGGTTTGATGCCCTCTTCTGGTGTGTCTGAAGAGAGAAATGGTGTACTCATATACATAAAATAAATAAATCTTAAAAAAAAAAAAGATTAGAGTGTTGGACTGGAGACATGGCTCAGCAGTTAAGAGCACTGGCTGTTCTAAGGATTTCTTTGGTATACATTTCTATATTGAAATACAGAATTTGAGCCTCGGGCAGTGGTTGCGTACACCTTTAATCCCAACACTTGGGAGGCAGAGGCAGGCAGATTTCTGAGCTCGAGGTCAGCTTGGTCTACAGAGTGAGTTAACTCCAGGACAACCAGGGCTACACAGAGAAACTGTATCTCAAAAAACAAAACAAAACAAAACAAAAAAAAAAAGTAAAAGAAATATAGAATTTGAGATTAATATTGTTACTCTTAGATAGGCACTGTGTCTATTCAAGTTATTTAAGAATACAAGGCTTAGACCCAGTCCTTTTAATAGCTGCTTTGCAAACTGTTTAAGATTATTAAGTAACATAAGTTAAGGGCCAGTAAACTCATGGTTATGTTAGATTCTGATTTAATTATAATAAATAAAGTGTTTTCAATGTACTCAAATAAAAATGACTAAGAGTAGTTAAGGTTTAACAGTTCAGAGATACTTTACTTAGTCTTCAAAAACATCAGAAATACACAGAATGTGACTTTTTTGTTTTGTTTTGTTTTTCGAGACAGGGTTTCTCTGTATAGCCTTGGCTGTCCTGGAACTCACTGGGTAGACCAGGCTGACCTCGAACTCAGAAATCTGCCTGCCTCTGCCTCCCAAGTGCTGGGATTAAAGGCGTGTGCCACCACCGCCTGGCCAGAATGTGACTTTTAATGTTATTTCATTATTAAAGATCTTTTAACCATGAGACATGTCTGCTCCTGACAGCTTCCCTATTCCCCTTCAAAGAAGAATCAAACATTTTTACCTTCAGGTGAGGTTGCTTGTCCAGGCCAGCTGGACAATCAAGTATTACCCTTAGACCCTGTGGAGAGGACTAAGATGCGTGAGAAAATAAGGAGGCACAGCAAGTCAAGAAGTCTGATCAAGCTGGCAAAAATTTTATTGTTCACACAGGTTATATACTCTGAAAACAGGATATGGGGAGGGGTAGGAAAGGAAAGAGGGCTTTGCAGGTGGAGGAAGCTAGCTGCAGCTGCAGGGTCTAACTAAGGTATTCTCACAAAGCCTTTCCATTACCCGGGTTTCTAAAAACATCTATCTAGCAGGATGTTGGCTAAATCTAGAGATCAGGAGGAAGGGTTACTAAGGTGGGTTTCTATGAAGCCTTGTTTGAATTCTGAGAGCTGACAAGTGAATCATGGAAGGTAAGCAGAAAGAAGATGGTCAGGCATCAGTTTGTAACATATTTTGTCTCTATACAATTATAATTGTTTGTTTTTGTTTTTCAAGACAAGATTTCTCAGTGTAGTGGGCGGTGGTGGCCCACGCCTTTAATCCTAGCACTTGGGAGGCAGAGGCAGGCAGATTTCTGAGTTCCAGGACAGCCTGGTCTACAGAGTGAGTTCCAGGACAGCCAGAGCTACACAGAGAAACCCTGTCTCAAAAAAACAAAAAAACAAACCAAACAAAAAACAAAACAAAACAAAAAACAAACAAACAAACAAAAAGATTTCTCAGTGTAGCCTTGACTGTCCTGGAACTCACTCTATAGACTAGGCTGGCTTCAAACTTAACAGTGACCCCCAGCCTCTGCCACCTGAGTGCTGGGATTAAAGGTGTGCACTGTCACCACCCACTATAATTCTTAAAGCTATTGAATAGAAATCACAGCTCCAGAGCAAGAAAAACAAGTTTCGTCGTTTTTTTGTTTTTTGTTTTTTGTTTTTTTTTTTTTTAAAGTCGAGGTGCCAAGTGGGCTGAATGGGGCTTGTTCTGGGTTCTTCAAGGGAAAGAACCAGTTTTTGAGCAAAGCTTTATAGAGCTGCACTTATGTCTTCTGTGGTCATGGGTTTTTCTTTAAACAAATTTTAATTAGGTCAGTTACATATCAATGAACAACAAGTAGTCTTGTGAGCTTTCAGTTTATGAGTTGGCTCTGTTAGCATTTTGAAATGAATTTGTTTCTTATTTCTTCCTTTGCCCCTCCTGCCCCCTTCAGGTGGCTTCTGCTTGTTTGGGTCCTGATGTTCTGGGAACCGATCTTTCTTTCCTTCTTTCTTTTCTTTTTCTTTTTCTTTCTTTCTTTTTTTTTTTTTTTAAATAATTCACATAACTCTGGGCTGGAGTACCAGGGATGATCTCCAGAAAGGAGGTCATTTCCTCCCTCCACCCCCAACCCCATGTTCAGAACCTGAGGAAGATCCCCTACCTTACCTGTAACCACAGGGCTTGTTGACTCTGACCAAAATTTCAGTTACTATCCAATACAGTTTCTAAAGTTGTTTGAGAGTCGAGGAACTGGTTTTTATCTCAGAGTCAAAGTCAAAATATAAATCAAAACACTAGAAAAATTAGAGTTAAATTTGCCCCAAAGGAACTCAATGCCTCTAATAAGCAGGAAGTAGTCAACCCTTTCCGCCCCTGACTTTATTCAGGGATCTCTTTCCTCAATAACCTCTTTTTCTTTCTTATCTAGTGTGAGGGGGGTTGAAAGCGGGTACAGAAGGGTGAAAGAAAGAAGAACCCACAAAGTAGCTGAAGAATGGCTACACAGAGCCCTTCTTGCACTTGGGCTGACCTTAACACTGGGCCCAACCCAGGGTTTCCTTAAACGTTATTAACCTCTGTTCACTTTCTGTGTAACCAGTACTCCAGGACTGCACCCAATCACTTTCTTATAAAGCAGCTGAATTTTTGCTAGGACAAATTACTGATTAACAAGTGGTATAAGATCTATCCTCTTTTGGTTTACACACACAAAAAAATTAATAGGTTTCTTTATTCTGTGTAGGAGTTGATAGATTATTTCTCCATTGGTGAAATGAGCCAGTTCAAGGCAGATTAGATTATATTAAAGGCAGGTTTATTGGGAAGCTGCTCTTGGGCAAGTTCGCTGGCCTCAAGGATTAAAGCCAGGGAAGTCGCCATGGGGTGAGTCAGAGAGAAAAGAGAAAGAGGAGGGAGGGAGGGAAGAAGGGAGGAAGGGAGAGGGAGAGAGAGAGAGAGAGAGAGAGAGAGAGAGAGAGAGAGAGAGAGAATATGAGTGCTAGCGAGCAAGTACTTTGTACTTTGATGGCAGGGACATTTGGACATTTACAGGGTAAACTTTTGAGTAGGAAGAATTCTCTACTCTGATTCAGTTAAGACAGTGGAAGTGTGTCTCATTTGGTGGTGGAAGATGTCCTGACTGCTGGCTCTGAGTAAGTGCTGCGGGGGAAGCACCTGGTTTCAACCAGGTGTGACCTATTAAAAAGTACATCTGCTAATTTTGTTATGTCGGATGCATTGCCTTGTGCGTATCTGAGTCAGAATTAGTAGCTTAAAAGTAAATATTTTCTGCTAAGAAGGACTTTCATTCTAACTGTATTTTCACTACGGCAATGCTTAGATTCATACGATAAAAGTCTTTTCTGATTCACACCATACAATTGAACTCGTGCTTCAAAGCATCAGGGAGTAGAAATTATTGTCCTATTTAAAATAGTTGAATTTAACCTTGAATGTACAAGAGCTGTCTTACTGTGGATGTGTTTTCATCCGTATTGTCTCATACTGGAGATTTTCTTTTCTTTTCTTTTCTTTTCTTTTCTTTTCTTTTCTTTTCTTTTCTTTTCTTTTCTTTTCTGGTTTTTAGAGACAGGGTTTTTCTGTGTAGCCCTGGCTGTCCTGAAACTCACTCTGTAAACCAGGCTGGCCTCAAACTCAGAAATCTGCCTGCCTCTGCCTCCCAAGTGCTGGGACTAAAGGTGTGTGCCACCACTGCCCAGCTGAGACTATTGTTTTAACGTGCTCTGAAGACCACATAGGTATCTCTGTAGTGGGAGACATCACTACCTTAACATGAATACTGAGCTGAGCAAGGTAGTGCACACCATTAATCCCAGTACTCTGGAGGCAGAGTTCAAGACCAGCCTGGTCTACATATCAACCCTCAGGCTAGCCAGAGCTACACAGTGAAACCTTGTTTAAAAAAAAAAAAAAGACACAAATAAATGAATAAATAAATAAATAAATAAGGAGAACCGTGCTCAGGATTCAGCTTCTTAGTCTCAGATTGAAGGGGAATGTTTCCACACCTTGCTCTCTTGGATCCTTTATTACCCCCAGTCTCTGAGCCACAGAGCGTGGTTTATAAGATATTTTCCTCTGGCTGATTTAAAGGAAGTATATGTAGCAGATAACGGATGTATCTACATCTTAGTTTGATCTCATTTAACATCACACAGACTGTATCACATCAGTTCTCAAGGCCTCATTGGTCCCACTTGTTGCCATTATAGGACAGAAAGGACTGGGGTTATAGGTCAATGATAGGGTGCTTATCTATCATGGGACAGGACTGAGGGGAGGGTGAGGGATCATTGTGTGGGACTACAAAGACGGCTCAGTACATAAAGTGCCTGAGCACAGAAGCCCAGCACCAAACCCTAGCACCTATGTGAAAGAAAAGCCAGAGAGGGGTTCCCAGGGATGACTTAGTAGTTAAGAGTGTGCACAGCTTTTGTAGAATATCTGGGCCCAAGCTGCTGCTCCAGTCCTAGAGTCAGGGTCTAGCAAGAGAGAGAGTGGGGATAGAAGAGACTCGAAGAATGGAGACAAGCCAGAAGGTCTGATCAAGTCTCATTTCTCGTTTATTGTCTCTTCTCTTGCAAGGAAATCCTGGGTATTTATAAGCACAAGCAGGGGAACACAGCTGAAGACACTTTACCACATGCGCCTTGCAGCTGGGGGTACTAAACAAGAAACAACAAAACAAGATATGTGGGATCTGAGCTGTTGTAGGCTATTGAAAAACAAGTCTCTTGTCAGCGTATATGGCTCAAGATGGCTGCAAAGATGATTGCTGCTTTCTGCTAGGAGTCAGCTCCCAACAGTAGAAGACTGGAGTTCAGTTCCAAGAACCTAAGTAGGGCACTTAAGTCACAAGTAACTCTAACTCCAATGCCTCCAGCACATACCTGCACTTGTGTGCACTAACCCACATGCACACACACACACATGCATATGCTAAAAATAAATATTAAAGAGAAAGATTTAACTTTGAGCTGAAAAGATGGCTCAGTGATTAAGAGTACTTGCTGCTCTTGCAAGAGGACCTAGATTCTCTACCCAGCATCTACAACAGGTGTCTCACAATTGCCTAATAACTCTAGTTCTAGGGTATCTAACACTTTCTTCCGGGCCCCAAGGGTAGCATGCACATTAGCATGCAAATGTGTGTATGTGTGTATGCATACACACATACACACATTTAAATAAATGTAAATCTTAAAAGAATTTCAAAATAGAGGCAAGAGAGATCAGCAGAAAGCATTGGTTGCTTTCCCAGAGGACCCGGGTTTGGCTCCTAGAACCAGCACAGTGACTCACAACCATTCATAACTACAGTTCTGTAGGATCTGATGCTTTTTTTCTTACCTCTAAGGAATGCATACATACACGCAGTCAAAACACTCCTGTTTGGTTTCACACCTCCCCCAGCCCCCCCCCCACACACACACAAGGGACTGAGGTGCATATTTTACATATCAGAGCAGACCTAGGTTTTCCCAACATCCCTCAGTCCCTACCTGTATGACTTGGGAGGATATTCTAGAGTCTGCACACTCCCTGCTTGGGGGTCTAAACCAAACAGGGACCCTATCTCTTATCTCCAGTCCACCTGTAACAAATTCACCTTCCGACCTACACATCACTGGGCACCCATCCAGTATTTGTTAAGTGTTCCCTTAGGTTGGAGAGGGAGTGACTGTTGAGTATCTGAAACCCATTTTGTATTCTTGGAGGCAGAGGTACGCCCAACCAGTTTATTTATTTATTTATTTATTTATTTATTTATTTATTTATTTTTTTACCTTTTGTGTATATTTTTACATTTTATTTGTTTATTAGATATTTTATTTACATTTCAGTTGTTATCCCATTTCCCTGTCCCCCCTACCCAGAAACACCCTATACCATCCCCCCTTCTCCTGCTTCTATGAGGATGTGCCCCCACCTGCCCACCCACCCACTCCCAGCTCCCTGCCCTCAAATTCCTCCACACTGGGGCATCCAGTCTTCACAGGACCAAGGACCTCCTCTCCCACCTATGCCCGACAAGGCCATCCTTCCCTACATATACAGCTAGAGCCATGGGTCCCTCCTTATGTGCTCCCAGGCTGGTGGTTTAGACCCTGGGGAGCTCTGGTTGGTTGGTATTGTTGCTCTCGCCATGGGGCCACAAACCCTTTCAGCTCCTTCAATCTTCTCTCTAACTCCTCCATTGGGAACCCCATGATCAGTTCAATGGTTAGCTGTGAGCATCTGCCTCTGTATATGTCAGGCTCTGGCAGACCTCTAAAAAGACAGCTATATCAGGGTCCTGTCAGCATGCACTTCCTGGCATCCATATCAGCATCTGCTTTTAGTGACTACACATGGGATGGATACCCAGGTGGAAAGGTCTCCAGATGGCTCCTTCTTCAGTTTCTGTCCCACACTTTGTCTCCATATTTGCTCCCTTGAGTATTTTATTATTTCTTCTAAGAAGGGCCAAAGCACCCACACTTGGTCTTCCTTCTTCATGAGCTTTATGTGGTCTGTGAGTTGAATCTTGGGTATTGCGACCTTTTGGGCTAATATCCAATTATCAGTAAGTGCATACAATATGTGTTCTTTTGTGATTGGGTTACCTCACTCAGGATGATATTTTCTAGTTCCATCCATTTACCTAAGAATTTCTCGAAATCATTGTTTTAATAGATGAGTAATACTCCATTGTATAAATGTACCACTTTTTCTGTATCCATTCCTCTGTTGAAGGACATCTGGGTTCTTTCCAGCTTCTGGCTATTATAAATAAGGCTGCTATAAACATAGTAGAGCATATGTCCTTGTTATATGTTGGAGCATCTTCTGGGTATATGCCCAGGAGTGGTATAGCTGGGTCCTCAGGTAATGGTATGTCCAATTTTCTAAGGAACTGCCAGACTAATTTCCAGAGTGGTTGTACCAGCTTGCAATACCACCAACAATGGAGGAGTGTTCCTCTTTCTCTACATCCTTGCCAGCATCTGCTATCACCTGAATTTTTGATCTTGGCCATTCTGACTGGTGTGAGGTAGAATCTCAGGGTTGTTTTTATTTGCATTTCCCTGATGACTAAGGATGCTGAACATTTCTTTAGGTGCTTCTTGGCCATTCGAGTTTCCTCAGTTGAGAATTCTTTGTTTAGCTCTGTACCCCATTTTTTTTAAATAGGGTTATTTGATTGTCTGAAGTCTAATTTCTTGAGTTCTTTGTACATATTGGATATTAGCACTCTCTTGGATGTAAGATTGGTAAAGATCTTTTCCCAATCTGTTGGTTGCCATTTTGTCCTATTGACAGTGTCCTTTGCCTTACAGAAGCTTTGCAATTTTATGAAGTCCCATTTGTCAATTCTTGATTTTTGCCGGGGGGGCCAACCCCCTCGCCCCCGGCTTGAGGGTGAGAGAGGGAGAGAGAGAGACGCAGCTGGTTCTTATTTCTTCTCCTCCTCCCACCGTCCAGTTCTTCTTGAGGCAGCCCCTATGCTACTGTAGCTGACTTACAGTCAGCATCCTGGCCCTAAGACCAGCAAGGAGTTAAGTAAATATCCTTGTATTATCCTTAAAACTTCTTCTGAGGATAAGAGACTGCAGGTTAGGGTGATTAACACCTGTAGCCTAACAGCAGAGGATTAGGCAACGTGGCCTTTGTTCTATCTCAGCAGGAACTGCTGGGCTCTAACTTGCAGGAAGAAAAGACACTTTAGAAAAGTTACTATAGAGTTTATTAAGTGTAAAAAGTATCCTATGAAAGCTCTCTGAGGGGAAACGTGGAAAGGTCCTGAGTGGGGAAGAAGAAAAGATTCTAACAAAGTAAAAAACCTAAGGGAGAAAAATTCTAGGCAGGGGGAAAGGAAAGGGCAATGGGGTCTAACTAACTGACTAGTCTAACTCACCATTTTAACTCACCATTCTAACTGCCCATTCTAACTACTCTCTTATCTCTTTGTCCTCAGAACTTATACATCTTTCAGAGTACATGGTCACATGTTACAAGGTTCATCACAAGTTCACACCAAAATTCAAGTCATAAATTGAAATAGAAGTTTACAACACAGAATGTTTACATGAATATCCATTAGGAGTAATTATCTAGCTAGACATTCATCACCTGTCTAGCTCCACAGGTTCGCAGAAAGTTTGAAACTATAACTTAAGAAATTAGTGAAGTTTTGTATAAATAAACACAGGCAATATTTTCTCTTCTGTCCTGGTACCTATAATAAATTGTGGATTCCCTCTAGTAACCTAGGCTAATTGTTTTATGACCTCTTGGAATGTGTTCTGAGCAGGAGAAGGTCCAGTTACTATCACTCTTGGGGCAATTAACTGATAACACTCAGGAGACTGGCAGAGTTCTCATTGCAGTTTGACTATGCCTAAGGGACTTAATAGCAGTCCCGATATAAAAGAGCTTAATAATCACTGATATAATTTTAGGAATTCTTATAGGATCATCATTAAGACTTAAGAAGTCATCTATTTGTCTATATAGTATCACTACAAGACAGTACATCTTCGTGGATCTGCAGAGATCTGCTACAAAGGGGTGTGCTATTGCTTAGTGATAGTTGCATATGTTTAATAATAATAATAATGGGAAAAGCATATTAATAGCAGGAATCTTTCCTAAAATCATGTCCACCACAGCCTTGCTAATGGGGCACACTCGTCGCAGATTATATAATAATCCGAGGCAAGCATTTCAGGATGATCATCTGCTCATTATTAGCTTGTCCCATTATGGCTCCCGACAGATTTTAGAGCATAAACCATTGGTGTTCTGTCCAGAAACTTTCCCCCTGTGCCTAGGTATTCGAGGATCTTCCCCACCTTCTCTTCTATTAGTTTCTGTGTATCTGGTTTTATGTAAAGGTTTTTTATCCACTTGGACTTGAGCTTTGTTCAAGGAGATAAAAATGGATCAATTTGCATTCTTCTACATGCTAACCTCCAGTTGAACCAGCACCATTTGTCTAATTGCTCTGGCTAGGACTTCCAGTACTCTATTGAATAGGTAGGGAGAGAGTAGGCAGCCTTGTCTAGTCCCTGATTTTAGTGGGATCACTTCAAGTTTCTCTCCATTTAGTTTGATGTTGGCTACTGGTTTGCTGTATATTGCTTTTACTATATTTAGATATGGGCCTTGAATTCCTGATCTGTCTAAGACTTTTACTACTGAAGGGATGTTGAATTTTGTCCAGTGCTTTCTCAGCATCTAGTGAGATGATCATGTGGTTTTTTTTTCTTTGAGTTTGTTTATATAGTGGATTACATTGATGAATTTCTGAATATTGAATCATCCCTGCATTCCTGGGATAAAGCCTACTTGATCATGATGCATAATGATTTTTGATGTGTTCTTGGATTCTGTTTTTGAGAATTTTATTGAGTATTTTTGCATCAATATTCATAAGAGAGAATGGTCTGTAGTTCTTTTTTTTTTGTTGGGTCTTTGTGAGGTTTAGGTATGAACATGATTATGGCTTCATTAGAACAAATTAGGTAGTGTTCCTTCTTTTTCTATTTTGTGGAATAGTTTGAAGAGAATTGGTATTAGGTCTTCCTGGAAGGTTTGATAGAATTCTGCACTAAAACCATCTGGTTCTGGGCTTTTTTTGGTGGGGAGACTTTTAATGACTGCTTCTATTTCTTTAGGGGTTATGGGACTGTTTAGATGGTTTATTTGCTCCTGATTTAACTTTGGTACCTGGTATCTGTCTAGAAAATCGTCCATTTCATCCAAATTTTCCAGTTTTGTTGAGTATAGGTTTTTGTAATAGGATATGATGATTTTTTGAATTTCTTCAGTTTCTGTTGTTATGTCTCTCTTTTCAGTTCTTATTTTATTAATTTGGATACTGTCTCTGTGCCCTCTTGTTAGTCTGGCTAAGAGTTTATCTATCTTGTTGATTTTTTCAAAGAACCAGCTCCTGGTTTTGTTGATACTTTTTATAGTTCTTTTTGTTTCTACTTGGTTGATTTCAGCCCTGAGTTTGATTATTTCCTGCCGTCTACTCCTCTTGGGTATATTAGCTTCTTTTTGTTCTAGAGCTTTCAGATGTGCTGTCAAGTTGCTAGTGTATGCTCTCTTCAGTTTCTTTTTGTAGGCACTTAGAGCTATGAGTTTTCCTCTTAGCACTTCTTTCATTGTATCCCACAAGTTTTGGTATGATATGTCTTAATTTTCATTAAATTCTAAAAAGTCTTTAATTTCTTTCTTTATTTCTTCCCTGATCACATTATCATTGAGTGTTGTTCAGTTTCCAAGTGAATGTGGGCTTTCCATTGTTTTCGTCGTTATTGAAGACCATCCTTAATCCATGGTGATCTGATAGGATGCATGGGATTATTCCAATTTTTTTTTTTTATCTGTTGAGGCCTGTTTTGTGACCAATTATATGGTCTATTTTGGAGAAGGTGCCATGAGGTGCTGAGAAAAAGGTATATTCTTTTTGTTTTAGGATGAAATGTTCTATAGATATCTGTTAAATCCATTTGGTTCATGACTTCTGTTAGTTTCACTGTGTCTCTATTTAGTTTCTGTTTCCATGATCTGTCCATTGCTGAGAGTGGGGTATTGAAATCCCCCACTATTATTGTGTGAGGTGCAATGTGTGCTTTGATCTTTAGTAAAGTTTCTTTTATGAATGTGGGTGCCCTTGCATTTGGAACATAGATATTCAGAATTGAGAGTTCTTCTTGGTAGGTTTTTCCTTTGTATGAAGGAAAAATGTTCATATGTATGAAGTTTCCTTCCTTAACTTTTTTGATAAGTTTTTGTTGAAAGTCGATTTTATTCGATATTAGAATGGCTACTCCAGCTTGTTTCTTGGGACCATTTGCTTGGAAAATTGTTTTCCAGCCTTTTACTTTGAGGTAGTGTCTGTCTTTGTCACTGAGGCACATTTCCTGTATGCAGCAAAATTCTGGGTCCTGTTTACATATCCAGTCTGTTAGTCTATGTCTTTTTATTGGGGAATTGAGTCCACTGATGTTAAGAGATATTAAGGAAAAGTGATTGTTTCTTCCTGTTATTTTTGTTATTAGAGGTGGAACTATGTTTGTGTAGTTATCTTCTTTTGGGTTTGTTGGAAGATTACCTCCTTGCTTTTTCTAGGTTATAGTTTCCCTCCTTGTGTTGGAGTTTTCCATCTGTTATCTTTTGTAGGGCTAGATTTGTGGGAAGATAGTGTGTAAATTTGGTTTTGTCATGGAATATCTTGGTTTCTCTATCTATAGTGTTTCAGAGTTTTGCTGGGTATAGTAGTCTGGACTGGCATTTGTGTTCTTTTAGGGTCTGTATGATATCAGTCCAGGACCTTCTAGCTTTTATCATCTCTGGTGAGAAGTCTGGTGTAATTTGATAGGTCTGCCTTTATATGTTACTTGGCCTTTTCCCCTTACTGCTCTTAATACTTGTGTCTGTGACTCCTGATCTCTGTCCTAGGTTTTCTATCTCCAGGGTAGTCTCTTTTTGAGATTTCTTTATTGTTTATACTTCTATTTTTAGATCCTGGATGGTTTTGTTTAATTCCATCACCTGTTTGGTTATATTTTCTTGCAATCCTTTAAGGGATTTTTGTGTTTCCTCTTTATGGGCTTCTACCTATTTACCTGTGTTCTTCTGTATTTCTTTAAAGGAGTTATTTATAAAATCCTTTATCATCATCATGAGAAGTGATTTTAAATCTGAATTCCATGTTTCCAGTGTGATGGGGTGTCCAGGACTTGCTATGGTTTGAGAACTGGGTTCTGATGATGTCAAGTAACTTTGGTTTCTGTTGCCTATGATCTTGTGCTTGCCTTTCACCCTCTGGTTATCTTTAGTGCCACCTGCACTCACTGTCTCCGACTGGAGCCTGTCTTTCCAGTTATCTTGCTTGTGTCAGAACTCCTTAGAGTCCAGCTGTTTCTGTGATCCTGTCATCTTGAGTTCCTTAACTTATTCTAAACTATTAGAGATAGTTAAGACATGCCAGTTAATAGTCACCTTATAAATTATCAGATTTGTTAATGTGTTCATAACTATATGTGTACTCATACTAAGTACTAACATAATTAATTACAGGAGTAAGCCTGACTCCTGTGTATGTTTTCAACATAAAGCCTAAAGCAAGAGACTAGAAACAAAACTTGTCTAGCTTATACTACTTAATAGATAATTATCCTCAAACTCTTCAGAGATCTGCTGAATATGGCATTTAGAATGCTTAATACAGAAGCTTTTCATGCTAGGGACAAATGCTATCTCCTAAGGTCCCCTCCAAAGAAGATGGTAGGCACAGAAGAATGCCACTTGGAGCTTGCTTTAAGTGTGACAAAGCTGGTCACTGGATGAAAAATTCCTGTCACCTCGACCTCTGCCAGGCCCCTGCCTAAACCGTGGTCAAACAGATTCCTGGGGAGTTGGTTGTCTGTTTTGAGACAAGGTAGGCCAGTCTTCCCAAATTCCTCCTCCAAGAGAAAGTCTGTTGGATCTTCTGGGCTTGGCAGCTGAAGACTAAAGTCTGCCCCCCATGACTACTGATGAACCTAAGGTGACTGTCCAGGTAGCTAGTAAGTCTCTGTGATTTTTAAGTAGATTAGGGAGCTGCTTGGTCCATACCTCCTGCTTACTCTGGTGAAATTTTTTCCTCGTCAGGTCTTTTCTGCTGTTGAGGACCAGACTATGGATAGCTTTGAGAGTCTAACAGCTGCAAGCAAGGCTTCAGCTGCCTTAGAAAAGAGCTAAACACACAAACTTGAAAAGTAACTCTTTATTATTCCTTCATGTAAAGGAACTTGCTTTACAGTGACGGCTCTCAATTATCCACGACCCTCGTCTCATGGTAAAGAACTGGATAAAATGTTTAAGACTTCATATAAGTTACAAAGTTTGAAGAAGATATTTTAAGGTGTGTAAATATACTTTGTAAAGGCTTAAAAATGATTTAAGGTATATAAAAAATGAAAAATGCTTCAAATTTCTTTCTCTTGATATACTATTGTTATATTAAGACCTCAAAAACTCAGAATTTTAGCAGTAACCAATGGAATTTTGATAAGCTATTAATCTAGCTCTAGTAAGCACTGGCAACTGTTATCATAGTTACAAGCATAAGGTTTAAAATTTCCTTTGGTTGTCTTCTAAGTGTAGGCTTAAAAGTGCTTTCTATTGTGCTTCAAGCATCTGTCTAATCTCTATACACCCAGTCTTCTAGACAGAGGAAAGAGTGTTCATGCCTTTAACCCCAAATCACTTTTGGTCCCTACACTTTTACTATGTCTCAAGGCATGCGTGAGTCTACTGCCTTTTCTACAATGTGGGTTTCAGTAAAGCTTGCAAACAGTGATAATGCCAATATATCTAAAACGTATCCTTTTTTGTATACTTAAAAAACTGTTGTAAGCTTCAGTAAATTGACTAGAATCCACCTCTTCACAGGTCATATGGTCTCCAGATAAGTACTGTTGAGTGTTCCCTTACAAATCTCCAATGCTTCAAACCAGCTACCACCAGGTGGTCCAGCTTCCTAGCTTCTGTTTCCATATCCTGAGACCCAGGAGGTCCCACAAAGCCTACACAGTGAGTGCAACAGTCTGCTCATCCAGGACTTGGCCAACATCCCAGGTTTCTTGGGTCCCAAAGATATTGATGCCCGGAGACATCAGGAAGCAGTAAAAGAGCACAGGGTCCCCCATTCCTGCCTCACCCCTTCCTGTTTCCTCATGTTTTATAATAAACAAAAGGGAGGAATATTAGAAACCAGGTGCTTCCCCCAGACAAAAACTTACATAATGATGTATAAAAGCTGGGTGGTGGTGGCGCATGCCTTTAATCCCAGGACTCAAGAGACAGAGACAGGAAGATCTCTATGAGTTTTTAGACCAGTCTGGTCTACAGAGCTAATTTCAGGACAGACAAAGATACACAGAGAAATCCTGTTTTAAAATTTAAAAAAAAATTTTTTAATTAAAAAAAAAAAAAAAAACCACAAGAGTTGGGTGTAGTGAATACCTTTAATTCTAATACTTCTGAGTCAGAGGTAGGCAGATCTCTATGAAGCCACCCTAATCTATGTAGTGAGCTCCTGGCCAGCCAGGGATACAGAATGAAACTCTGTCTCAAATAAACAAACAAAAGAAAAAAAAAATTCTCAACTTTCAAAAAAAAAAAAAAAAAAAAAAGAAAAAGAAAAAAGAAAAAGAAAAAAAGAAAAAGCCAGCTAATGGTCTGGAAACATGGTTCAGGGACAGAACATGTTATTAGCAGACCTGAGGTCCTGGGGTGAACCCTCAGCACTAAAATAAAAATAGCTTATTATTAAATAAAAATGGAACAGGCAAAGGATTCAAGTGACATTTCCCTAAGGAAAATGTACAGGTGACGAATGAACAGAGGCAAAAGATGGTCTGCATCATTCGTCACTATGTAAATACAAACTGAAATCATAGCCAGAAGCTGGACATGGTGTCACATGCCTGTCGCTCTGACATTTAAGAAACTAAAACATGAAGTTTGCAAGTTTGAGGCCAACCTGGTCTAAAATAGCAAGATCCTATCTCAGAAGAAGAAACAAATTAGCAGCAGAGAACATGGCTCCACTATGAAGTGCTTGGACCTTGCATTGGCAGCACATATGTAGAATGTGGGCAGGAGGAGCCCTGGGCTTGATGACCATCCGTTTGAATTAAATTAGTATGTTCTGAGTTCGTTGAGAAATCCTGTCTGAAACACACACACACACACACACACACACACACACACACACACACACACACAGTAGAGGGCATTAGCAGGAGACACCAGATGTTGACCTCTGGTCTCCACAAATATGTGCATTCGAGAGCACATATCACAAGTGATAACACAACTGGATATCATTACTTGCTTTTTGAATGGCTACACAAGGAGCAAACAGAGCTAACACTTCAAACTGCTGAAACAGAAGTGAAGCAGCTTAAAATACCACACGCTTTTAGTAGGAGCACAGTTTCATGCAGTCACTCTGAAACAGTTCCTGGTGTCATTGTGAGTCCCCCAGCCACCAAGTAGTTAACTTATGTTCAAAAGGCCTTGGGGCGAGAGAGAGAGAGAGAGAGAGAGAGAGAGAGAGAGAGAGAGAGAGAACAGCCATTAAAGGAGTTAGTATGCTTGAAGTTCAATTCCCAGTCCCTGGGTGGGGCAGTTCACAGCTGCCTGCACCTCCAGATTCAGGGACATCCGACACCTCTGGTCTGTGAGGGCTACTGTACTCATCTGCATATAGCTGCAAACATACATGATATACATGCATATGCATAATTAAAAAGTAATGGAAAAATATTTTTCTTTAAAGACTCGGCAATCCCACTCCTAGATATTTACTTAAGAGAACTGAAACCTCATATTTATATAAATCCTGTACTGGAAAGTAATGGTGATATTATATTCACAATGGCCAAGGCCTAGAAACAATCTGTTTGAGTGAGAATGACCCCCATAGTCCCATATTTTTGAATTTGTAGTAACCAGGGAGTGGAACTATTATGTCTTCTCTCTCTCTCTCTCTCTCTCTCTCTCTTCCCTCTTTCTCTCTCTCCCTCCCTCCCTCCTTTCTTCCCTCCCTCCTACTGCCTACAGATCAGGATGTAAAGCTCCAACACTGTGCCTGTTTGCTTCTGCCATGGTGACCATGGACTAACCCTTACAAACTCTAAGCCAATTTATAGGAACAAATTGTGGACTAGTAGTCAGGGGCTGTACAGTTGTTCTGGACTGTGACTGTAGTCCTGGCTACTGTGTAATAACTTTACACCAAAAACTATAAACTCACCTTTGTGATCAAAACAGGTTTGTTTGTTTGTTTGTTTGTTTGTTTGTTTTGTCTCTTACTTTGATGATTAAAATAAAAGGAGTTAAGTAGTGCACTCTAGTTGTGGTTATGTTTATGTGCAATTCATTCCCAGGTGTGGTACTGGAGACTGAATCTAGGTGCTCAGTCATGCTAAGAACATGGTCTTCCACTGACCGACACATTCACCCCTGTGCTTGGATGTTTTTCCTTTTTGAAGGACTGGAATTGAACCTCAGGCCTCGTGCATGCGAGGCAAGTTTTCTCCCAGTGAGCTATCCCATCAGTCCCTTGCTTTAACTGCTAATAACAGGATGATTAGGCATTTAGGAATTAATTGTGTACCTAACAGGCACTGGTATCTCTCCCTCTCAGGCCCTCAGGTCATTCATGGAATTTAGGAGGTACTCCACATCTGTGCTCCCAAATGCTACTACCAACGAGCAAACCATTGTTCCCGACTACCTAGGCAAGTGAATTTTCCTTCTCCACTGCTATACTTCTGGCTCCTTCCCATCCCTGACTTCTGCTAGTCATATCTCCATATTCTCAGCCTGTGATTTAAGAGTCTGTCTGCTATGATCCACTCCAGCCATGGCTATGTTCTGACCACTACCCTAAAATCTTATAGTGTGGCAATGGTCCCGAACCTCCTTTCATCTCATTGGGGCACTTCTTTATTCCCACTGTGTGCTAGTCGACTTCTTCAGGATGCCCAGTCCCTTTGTCATTTCCTTTTTTTCATGTCTTTACTCTTCCTGCAGCTTTGAACCCCCCTGCCTGTGCGTCTTCCCCTTGCCATTTGTGGCTGTGGCTCTCAGAGTTCTGGGCATTCATGCAGAATTACTCTAATTTGGATCAAAACCATGATCACTTTCATTCCTCATTTACTCCAATTGACTAATTGACTAAAGACTGTTGGAGAAAACAATACCACCCTATAATTTAGAAGGTTTGAGCCTTTGTAAATGTATGGCCTTTGACATTAACTATTTATCTCCCAATGGTTGGCAGGATTTTCAGTCATCTCTCTCTATTTCTCACATCTAACCTTCACAAATCTTACTCCTCACACCAGCTCTCCTTTGTTACACATATATCAACAAGAAAATCAAAGTTGCTAGGCAAAAGCATTTTTTGCACTGCTCCTATCTGTGGTTATGTCAAGATGGCATCCAGGAATCCCACTGTGGCGTCAAGCTAGTGGTCAGGTTGTTGTTTAGGGACAATGTGTAATTTTATTTGTGTTGTGGATTCCAGAAAACAGTGATGAATGGCTTTAACCATCTGTTCAACACCCTGCTCCCTAAATTTAAGAAATAATTTACCACAAAGAATCACTTTTCCAAGCTAGGTGTAAAGGGTTCATGCTTGTAATCTAAGCACCTAGGAGGCTAAGGCAGGAGAGTCACAAGTCTAAGGCCATTTGGGTTTTCTAGTGAAATTGTTAGGAACCAGGTGCTCCCCTCCACCCGCCATCTGTGACTCAGCACCAGCAGCAGCCAAGTCTTCACCTACTTTCAAATGCCACACTTTTCCACTGACACCATGAGTAGTGCATCTTCCTATGCAAAAGTGCTATACGCCCCTATAAAAGGTCCTCACCATCATGGCCCACTCTGTCTCTGTCTCTCTCTCCTCTACCTTTTCTCAGAGGAAGTCTTTTTATATAATCCCCAATAAATCTCTCTAGTGGGGTCTGTTTCATGGCATTCCATGGCCTGCCCCTAACAGAAACCCTGTCTCAAAACCTACCACTCAACGAAGCACCACCACCTACTCTTCCCACACAACTCAAGTTACACTTGGCTGCCTAATTTGTCAATCCCGTAACATCATGGATGACTTTGTTACCTACAAGTCTCTGTTCTAGGCCAGACACAGACCCCAAGAGACCGTTCTGCTTGGTGATTTTCAATTTGCTGAGATTGAAGTCTATACCTTGAAAACTAGTTCTACATAGAGAAAAATATATACTGTTCCACCAAGACTTCCCTCACACTGTGAACTGGACTGGCCAGGACCTGAGCCAGGCTCTCTGTGTTTGCTGCTTAGGCACTGAGGTCTTTGGTAGCCCTGGGGTTTTCATTCTTGACTGGCAATCCAGGGAGCCAATGAGTGTTGAGGGTGGGGCAACTCCCATCCCTGTTCCTGTGTTCTGCTTCTTGTAACTGATAGCACAGTAAAGATTTGATTATTTGTGCGTGCTGGCTTGCTTTCAGGTGCCACCTTCTTTTAACTTCGTGGTCTGTCTCGTGGTGAGCTTTGTAAACTACGTAGATGATTCTAGAGGCCTTGTCTAAGATGAAAAGACTGCAGTTTGTTATTCTTTTCAATTTTTGTCTATTTACTTGAGTTCTGAACTCAGATCAACTAGAAGTTCATACAGGGAAATGAGAGAGCTGCTCCACTGAGTTTGGTATTTCTGTTTGGCAAAAATACAAAATTGGGCAAAGATTTAAAATAGGAAGTCTCTCAATCTATATACACACTTATATGTCTTTGAGTCTGTGACATTTCTGAAAGATATTACCAATTTAAATTATAAAAGTTGGTTTGCAGGAATTCTGTTCATGCTGCTTAGAGATGAATACGTCTCACTAAAATAATTTCCAAAATTCTGGAAAATTTAGAAAATGCCTCTGCCAATAATTCTAACAGTATAAAATTATTTTTAGGGGTAAAGATGTAGCTCAGTAGTAGGGTAGTTGGCTGCTCTGCACAAGGCTCTAGGTTTGCTCCTCAGAAATGCAAAATAAAAGCAGAGCATGGTGGCACATGCCTTTAATTCCGGCACTCAGGAGGCAGAGGCAGGCAGATCTTCATTGCCCAAGAACAGATAACTTCCTGGAATGCTGGGGGTTGTTTATATAAGATAGCAAGCTGCATGTTTTCACTTCTATCAACAAGCACGGTTGCCCCAACTGTACAGGATGTAGCTGATTACACATAGATGGGAGGTACTTAGGCAGGAAGCAGGTCTGGATGTATGCTGCCCCCACTGGACAAAAAGGGAAATATGTAGCCTTGCAGGTTCTACCTTATAGGCACCTGACTAATGTAATTCACAGCTATTGTTTGGGACTCCTGGGTGTGGACCTTGACAGTGCCCATCATTCTGGCCAAAATTTAATATATTTTGCCTCAATTTTGCCTCAAAAATTGCGGTAGTAGTCTCATTCTTGCCTGGTGGGATTAATACTATGAGTTTAAGGTCTACATAGTGAGTTCAAGGCCAGCCAAGACTTTGTTTCAGGAAAAAAAAAAGATGAAAATAAACAGAAGAAAACTCATTGGTTTTTTTCCCTGAGGTACCAATCCTAACTAGAATTTAACCATACATTCAAATTCATTTTTCATATATTTTAATTTTAATTGGCCATATTCTTTCTAAACTTACATGGACTTAAGGGTCAAGTAAACTAGTAGAAGATATTGAAGACTATGAAAATGTTCATTTGGTATTAACCAAAATTGAGTTATTATTCTAACAATTTCATTAAAGATGTATTTGTTTTTATTATATATATATATATATATATATATATATATATATTATATTATATTATATTTTGTCTGCATGTATATCTGTGTGGAAGTCTTGTGCATTTGAAGGTGAAAAGAAGGTGTCAGATTCCCTGGAGTTGGAATTACAGATGGTTGTAAGCTATTATGTGTGTACTGGGAACTGAATCTGGATCTTCTGCGGTAGTACTCTTAACTGCTGAGCCAGCTATGCAGCCCCACAAACTTTATTTTTTTCTTTTCACAATATTTTGAAGAGGAAGAGGAAGAGGAGGAGGAAGAGGGAGAGGAAGAGAAGGAGGAGGAGAAGGAGGAGGAGGAGAAGGAGGAGGAGGAAGGAAGGGGAAGGGGAAGAAGAAGAAGAAGAAGAAGAGGAAGAGGAAGAGGAAGAGGAAGAAGAAGAAGAAAAGGAAGGAAGGAAGAAAGAAAGAAAGAAAGAAAGAAGAAAGAAAGAAAGAAAAAAGAAAGAAAGAAAGAAAGAAAGAAAAAAGAAAGAAAGAAGAAAGAAAGAAAGAAAGAAAGAAAGAAAGAAAGAAAGAAAGAAAGAATACCAATTAGTGTTGGCCGCATGCTCACTAGAGCATGGTCAAACTCCCAGTGGCCAGCCTCTTAAAGAAAACTGAGTCCTTCCCCAACCACAACCCTGTCAGAAGCCATCAACTGTGGACAACTACACTCCAGCATCCTTATGACAGTTTTTAAGAGTTTTCTTCAGTGGTTTTCTGTCTAGGCTGTTACTTTTTGTGGGGTAGTGGGGTTGTCACAGAAGCCTTCTATGTCATTCTTTCTCAACTGTGAGTCTGCAGTCATTGATACCACAGCAAAAGTAGCTTCTTAGCTCTTCACAGTGGGAGCATGGAGCATGGACTTCCATGTGGTTTCTGGTGACAGCACAGACCATAGACATCCACGTGGCTTCCAGCATCAGCACATGTGGCAGACCTCAGTATAGTCTCCCATGGCAGTACAGAACGTAGACACCAACACAGCTCTCTGCTTCAGCATGGGCCATGGACACCAATCATAATCCTTGGTGTTGGCACAAACTAAGGACATGAATGTGGCCTCAGGTGCTCAGGTGGCAGCACAGATATTCAAGTAGCCTTTGGTGGTAGCATGGGCCACAGACATCACTGTGACTCCCAGCTGCCACGGGACCACAGGCCCAAACATGGACCTTGGCAGCAGCATGGACCATGGACATCAATATGGCCTCAGGTGGCTACACACTCTTCTCACATCAACATAGTCCTGGGTGACAGCAAGGCCTATGAACATCAACAAGGCTTTAGGCAGAAGCACAGACCACAGATATTCACACAGCCTTAGATGGTAACATGGGCCATAGACATCAGCATAGCTCCTGGCTGCTGTAGTACCCCAGACATCCACATGAACTCCAGCTTCAACATTGTTGTGTTTTATAAAAAGATAGAGGGAGAAGGGATAGGTTTTGGTGGAGGTGCAGTCAGGTGTGGAGGAAGGGGGTGCCTCTGTGGGCCCATGCTGAGGCATCCCTTCCCCCTGAGGGACCAGCCACACAATGGTATAGTATAGAACAGAGCTTATTCAGAGAATGGGGAGGGGAGCTGAGAGGGTAGTAGAGGCCAAGAAAGGCAGAGAAAGAGAGTAGAGAAGCAGAGGTTGGCCATGAGCACATGGAGAGAGAGGGGAAACGGGACAAGAGGACAGAGCTAGAGCAAGAAAACAAGAAGGCAAGAGAGAGTGGAGGGATCAAGCAGCTCCTTCTACAGTGAATCGGGAGCACCTGGCCATTGACAGGTAACTGTGTGGCAGAACTTAGGCAAAATGCTATCAAACATGGCCTAGGGCAATGGACCACAGATACAAAAGTGGCCTCCATGGGTGGCATGGACCATAGAGGTCTTTTGAGGAGGTCCAATCAGAAAATGAACCATTCTTGGACATTTTGTTGTTGCTCAGAACCAGGGTGATCATGCAGTTGGGCCAGTGTGTGTGTCTCTCTCTGTGTGTGTGTGTGTGTGTGTGTGTGTCTGAGTATGCACAAACTCCAGGCTTCTGCACCCCACCCCGTCTGCTCTACTCAGCACTGGCAAGTTCCTCCTCTGTCTTGTCTCTAGTTTCACCTCTCCGGTTGTGCACCCACCACTTCATTCCTCCATTTTCCCCACCTCTTCATTGATTATTTATTTGTTGTAGTACCATTAGAAAGTGCAATGTGTCACATAAGATATATATATATATATATATATATATATATAAATGTATACATAATGTGTACAATATATAACATTATATATACACATATATACTATACAATGTATAATATATAATATATCACACATATAGTAATTCTCAGACCACTTCATTTCTATTTTGATGTCATCACTACATATAAAATGTCTTAAAATTTGTTCTTAAATTTTGATATAAGAGTATCTCTAAAGGCTGGAGAGATGGCTCAGAGTTTAAGAGCACTGACTGTTCATCCAGAGGTCCTGAGTTCAATTCCCAGCAACCACATGGTGGCTCACAACCATCTGTAATGAGATCTGATGCCCTCTTCTAGGTGTGTCTAAAGACAGTGACAGTGTACTCACATACATAAAATAAAATAAAATAAAATAAAATAAAATAAAATAAAATAAAAAACATCTTTTAAAAAAAGTATCAGCTGGGCAGTGGTGGCGCACACCTTTAATCCCAGCACTTGGGAGGCAGAGGCAGGCAGATTTTTGAGTTCAAGGCCAGCCTGGTCTACAGAGTAAGTTCTAGGACAATCAGGGCTATACAGAGAAACCCTGTCTTGAAAAACCAAAATAAATAAAGTTGACTAAGCTGGTTTTGAACTTGCCATGTAACTTAACTTAGGCAGATCTTGGACTTTGTCTCTCTTTTAATGTAATACAGAGAAGATATACTTGAATATGCTAATGAACATGCCCATTTTTGTGATTTTTGGAAGCGTATTACTGTAGAAATTATGGCATATATATCTATAAGCTCTGCTGGTTTGCTAAAAACACTTGTGTGTTATTGTCACAATTATATTGTGCCTCACTGTCTCTGGACACCAGTCACAATCAGTATATATGAATAAGCTCCTTGTAAGAACAATGTGGCAGAGAGGGTCGTTTGTAAACAAGGTATACAAGATGAATTTTTACTAACAAGAGTAATTCAGAGCTGAAGTGAAATGTACCTTTGTTTCATAATGAAGAGGAAGGTGGAAGGAAAGTTACAGGTGGATGCAAAAAGCTTTAGAAGACTCATGGACAAGGAATTTCTTTTTATGGTGGGTAGAGATGACTAAAGTTTAATGGCTTTATTCATAATTTCAGGAGTTTTAACATCAACTATAGTCCTGATGTAAAACTATGATTTATTTTTCTATTTGTTTAAAGTATAAAACTTTTTTGGCTAGGGAACTTAGGAGACAGAGGTGAATAGATCTCTGTGAGTTTGAGGCCGAACTGGTCTACATAGATGTTATTATATAAATATAAATATAAATATTAATATATATATAAATTATATATATAATTTATATATATTATATATAACATGATAAATACACACACACACACACATATATATATATATATACATATATATATATATGTATATATATATATATATATATATATATATATTTTTTTTTTTTTTTTTTGGTTTGTGAGCCTAGCCTTTAAACAGCCGAGCCATCTAGCATGCCTGTCCTCTGAGAGGCCCGACAGAGGCAGATACTTACACCCAACCAATGGACTGAAGTCAAGGATCCCTGTGTTTGAATTAGAGAAAGGTTAGAAGAAGCTGAGGAGGAGGGCAACCCCATAAGAAACTCAACTAACCCGGACCCCTAGGATCTCTGAGACACTGAGCCACCACCCAGGCAGCATACACTAGATGGTTCAAGGCCTCTGACACATACACAGCAGAGGACTGTCTAATCTGGCCTCAGTGAGAGAAGACACACCTAACCCTTGAGAGGTTGGAAGAAATTTTTATGTTTCAATAATCACTCTGTAAGACAAAGACCCTGTGTAATAGCTTCCTGGGCTTTATGTTGACTTTATCATGCTCTTGAGTATTTAAAGGGACAAAGACTTCCCACTTTGAAAGAACAAAGGTTCTTTACAGTCATGCTATCCCCATGTGTACTTTCTAAATCTTATTATCATTTGGTTGCATGCGTAACCAAATATTGTTTCCTAGTGACTCAGGGTTCAAACTGCTTGATGGCTTTTGACATCCTGCCTTCCTTTTCATCTGCAAACCTTGTATCACACACTTGGCAACTAAAACTGATTTCTTAGAAGGCATCTGAAAAATTCTACATTGTTCTTTCTTATTAAAGAAACAAGAGTTACTAAAGTAAATAAGTTTGTTTATTCAATATGCTACTATTGGTGGTGTGTGTGTCAAGTCAGAAGGGGTGCTTGACTTAGGCTATTATAATGCCACTAATATAAAAAATGCAGACACTTTATGCTTTACTAATTCTTAGAGATTTGTTGATGTCTGTCCTTCCCTGAAATAAGACTATCGGAGTCTCAATGGTACTTTGTTTGAGAAGGAAACAAAATAGGGGTCAGAGAAATAGCTCAATTGTTAAGAGCACTTGCTGCTCTTGCAGGGGACCTGAGTTTGTTCCCCAGCACCCACATCAAATGGTTTACAACTACCCATACCTCTAGCTCTAAAGGATTCAACATTCTTTTTTTCTGGCCTCTATGGGTACTGTACATATGTGACACACATAAACTCATCTGGACACACATACATTCTAAATGAAAAAAAAAAAAAAAAAAAAAAAAACCTGAATAGTGATATGTGTCATTGTTGTGTTTTATAAGAAGATAAAGAGAGGAGATGTTTAATGGAAGTGCGGAAAGGTGTGGGGGGAGGGGGTGCCTCTGTGGCCCCATGCTGAGGCATCTCTTTCTTCCTGAGGTACCAACCACACAATGGCAGAAAGAGAATGGCAGAAAGAGAGAGAGAGAGAGAGAGAGAGAGAGAGAGAGAGAGAGAGGAGGGGGAATAGAGGAGTAGAGGCCAGCCATGAACATGTGGAGAGAGAAGGGGGAGGGCAATGGGGAGAGAGGGGGAAGAGGGTAAAAGGTAAGAACAAGAGAGAAGAGGAGAGCAAAATAGCGAGGAGGGGGAGAGCAGACTCACCCTTTTATAGTGAGTCAGGTACACCTGGCTGTTGCCCGGTAACTGTGGGGCGGAGCCTAGACTAAACGCCAACAGCCATGACTTCAGTGTTTCCTTGGTTCTGGGACACAGATCAGGGCCTTTCACATACCAGGTAAGCATTCAACCACAGAGAGCTATCTATCCATCCATCTTGTATATATGTATGTATGAGTGTGTGCGCTCTCTCTCTCTCTCTCTCTCTCTCTCTCTCTCTCTCTCTCATGTATCTATCTATCTATCTATCTATCTATCTATCTATCTGAGTTTTTATGCTGGATATTAAACACAGGACCTGATTCATGCTAAGTATTTGGTTTACCAGAAACTACACCCCAACCCCAGTTATTTTATCAAATTGGTCTCAACATTCTTTAATTTGAATCTCTCAAACTCTTGTCCAATAGCAATAGTCTCCTTCTTTCTCCTCATCTTCCTCCTCCTCCCAGACACCTCCAGGGTCTCACAGTCTCTATACAGTCATGGCCTCAAACTCAGAGACCCACCTGCCTCTACTTCCTCCTTGCTGGGATTAAAGGTATGCACAACCATGTCTCACAAAAGCATATTCTTGCCAAATGAGGAGAAAGCATGAATGAAAAAGATAGTATGAACAAACAAAATGCTCTTGGACATACTGATTGGTGACAATGGAGACCCCCGTGTCATCATTGGTCCCCTTCCCCCATGCTGTGCCTATAGCTGAGATAGTATCAGAAACGCTTCGAGCCAGTTACAACTAAGTATTAATGACACAGGCCAGTCAGAGTCTGTGACACTTTTCCACCCTTCCTAGGCTGTCTATTTGGTTCCTGGGGTCATGAACTCTGTGCTGGTACTTGTGTCATTCCAGAAGTGCACATCTGCTGCTGCTGTGATCTACACTGTACAACAGCAGTAAGCTAACATGGAACATCCCCACCAGGGATCAGCAGACATCCTGGAGGAGAGGGCAGAAATAAATGCCACAGAAAGGGGGGGTGCGTGGCAGCAGGTTGTCCTTTAGCTTAGTACTGCCACACTGCAGCAAGACAAGCTTCCTATAGCACAGTGTTTACCAAGACCAGAAGGATCCCTAATTAGGGCAAGGACAGAGAACACAGAAAACACATTACTTTTATCAAATCTAGTTTTGTCTCTGTTAACTGAACCTACGGCCCCGTTTGTTTTGACACTAGGTGGTGCACTGAGTTAAATTTGCGTGGATTCTGTACTAGATTTAAAATCATAAGCTAGGACCCTGGTGGGTGAGACCGGTTAATTCGGATAACACAACCTTCTGTAATCACCCATCACTGCATCAGATCCCCAAATGAGCCAGTTTCCCCAGTAACCTGGGCTTGTGTGAGTCAGCTCTGATCTCCCAGCACCATGCCGGATGTGCCGGACATTTCTCTGGGAAAGTTACACAGCAGATGTTGCCTCATTTATTTCCCTGGCCAGTTGGAGCCAGCCATATTGTCTGGTGCTCCCATTTCCTCATAGTACATAAAATTATACATGATCAAACAGACTGGCCGCGAGGAACCAAAGCTGGCTGGCTGGGTTAGCTTGTCCTGCACCATCTGTCATTTGGGCTTCACTGTGTTGCTTGGGATGATCTTGAATCCCTGGGCTTAAGTGATCCACATGCTTTTGACTCCCAAGTAGCTGGACTATAAGAGAGTAAGGCTACATCTAGCTGAACAAAGTCTTTCGACCTCAGACTAACTCTAGGGTTTTCCAAAGGCTCCCTTGGAAAATCTCAATAGATTCGTTTTCTTTCCTCATTGTTAAATTATTTAGGTTCATTTGACAAGTTTCACAGGAAGGATTGTCAAATGAATGATGTTGACCTTTCTTTATGTATTTTATGTGTGTGTTATTTGGTAGAAATTTTACAAAGATTCTACAAACCTCATAAATATCTAATGTCTGAGTTTAGTGTTGGTAATGATAGCTGTAATAATCTTACAACACCATGCCAATAAGTTATTGTTTCTTACAACATAGAAATAGACAGGCTCCCTTGTGAACCCACTGTGACAGACTCACCTCAGGTCCCTAACCATGGTTGTTTTAAGTCTTTTGTCACCTGCACACAGTGAATGTGTTTTGTGGTTATTTGTTCCTGAAAGCTTCTGCAAGTACCTACAACTTCAAAGTGTTTCCTTTTTAAGTGATTCTGGAAAAGTTTCTGAAAAGGACAGACTTCGAGGACTCTAAGGACCAGATCTTTGGGCTATATAAGAATTTCTAAAACCCGAGTGGAGGAAAGATTGATGCAGAAAACCAGGAGCAAAGAACGAGAACTGCCTGCAGTAGAAAGGATGATGATGTCCGTGCCTTTTGTTTGAAGTGTCACTGACACATGTCCTGTTTTCTAGATGTAATGAAATCTTCTCTCTAGTATGCCAGGATGCCTGAGACTGAGCAGATGATTGATGATGATGAGGATGATGAGGATGATGATGATGATGTTTCTTTAAAGAAAGGGTTTCTCTGTTGTAAACCCTGGCTGTCCTGGAACTTGCTCTGTACACCAAGCTGACCTAAAATTCATTCTTCTGCCTCTTTCTGTCTCCCAAGTGCTTGAACTAAAGGCTTGGGCCACAGCAACAGGTTCAAGGCTGAGTAAATTATAAACAACAGAAACTTATGCGGCTCACTCTTCTAGAGGCTGAAAAGTCCAACATCGATGGGCTGCCATGGTGACAGCCTCCTCCAAATCAGGGTTCTTTAAGAGAAACAGAAAAGTCTCAAGAGAGGGGTTTACTGTGTGAATTGGCTAACATGATCATGTGGTGGTGAGAAGTCTCACAAAAGGTTATCTGCAAACTAGAGAAGCAGAGAAGTGACTGGCTTGGCTGAGTCCAAGACTGCAAGCCTCAGACTCAGGGAAGTTGCTGGGACAAAAGCTGGCTTAAGCCAGAGTCCTAAAGTCAAAGCAGCCTGGAATTCTGATGCCCAAGGGCAAGAGGTGAAGGGTCTTTGCTCCAGGAGGGAGGGGAGAATGACTCTCTTTACCTCTGTCTTTCTGCTTTTTCTCAGAGGTCCCTCCAGACTGAATATAGTCCACACCTTACAAGGGAAGATCTTCACTGAATTTGCTGTCCTACATACTTTTCAATTCTGGAAACATTGTCACAGACACATCCATAAACCATGATTCACCAGCCATCTAAGCAGCTGTTAATCCAGGTGAGTTGATATCTAAAATGTAACCGCATGGCGAGCATGGCATGTCATACCACGGGCGGTGGGCGGATGAGCATCAGAGGCTCTGATCATCCCTCTCTCCTGTGATAACTCACTTTTAGATGATGACATTATAGCATCTACAAGGTTACCGCTTCTGTAAACTAATTACTTCTCAGAGATCCTAACTCTTGGGGTTGGGGAGATGTCTCAGCTGGTAAAGTGCCTGGTACATCCTTTGTGGTGCCAGCATCCCCCCACACAAGAGAAGGCCAGGTGCAGCAGCACTTGTCTGTAAAGCCAGCACTGAGGAGGCAGAGGTACCTGGGGCCCTGAAGATCACTGGCTGCCCAGCCAGTCCAGATGAATCAGTAAATTCCAGGTTCAGTGAGAGACTCAGTTTAGAAAATGAGGTGGAAAGTAACTGAAGAAGATACCAGATACCAACTTCTGATGCTCACATACACATATACTGGAAGAAATATGGAGACAAAATGTGGAGCAGAGACTGAAGGAAAGGCCATCCAGAGACTGCCCCAGCTGGGGAACCATCCCATATACAGTCACCAAACCAGACACTATTGCGAATGCCAAGAAGTGCTTGCTGACAGGAGCCTAATATAGCTGTCTCCTGAGAGGCTCTGCCAGAGCCTGACAACTACAGAGGGGATGCTTGCAGCCAACCACTGAACTGAGCACTGGGACCCCAATGGAGGAGTTAGAGAAAAGACTGAAGGAGCTGAAGGGGTTTGCAACTCCATAGGAAGAACAACGATATCAATCAACAAGACCATCCTGCCCCAAGCAGGAACTAAACCACCAACCAAAGAGTACACATGGAGGGTCCCAGAGCTCCAGGCATACATGTAGCAGAGGATGGCCTTGTCAGACATCAATTTAGAATTTTTTTTATTTAAGTCTCTGAGTGTTTTGCTTGCCTGTATGCATTTTAACTGCTTATGTATTTGTTCCCTGTAGGGATAAGAAGTTACCTGGAAATGCATTAAATGGTTATAATTCACCAATAGGTGTGCTGGGAACAAAACCAAATTCCTCTGCAAGACTTCTAAGTGCTCCAATTGCTGAGCTACCTCCAAAACCCCATGACTTCAGCTTTTAAAATTAATAAATATATGTTTGATTTTACTTAAAGTCGTTATTACATATTACTTCTTTCAGTAATGCAGAGTAAAATTACTTTCTTTCTCAAAATTGTTAATGTAGAAAAGCACTGTTAGTTTTCGTCAGTTTAACAATAAATCATAAGATTTACTCCCTCCCCCTCAAAACAAAAACAAACAAAGGCTTTGGGTCCTTGGGACTGGAGAGATGGCTTAGCAGTTAAGAGCACTTACTGCTGTTACAGAGGCCTAGAGTTCAGTTCCCAGCACCCAAGTTGGATGACTTACAATTTCCTCCGACTCCAGCTCTCAAAGATCCAGTGCCTTCTTCTACCTTTCATGAATATAGCCTTTACCTGCACAAACTCGTATTCAGACACATACAATTAAAAAAAAAAAAAAAGGCTGGAGAGATGGCTCAGCAATTAAAAGCATTATCTGCTCTTCCAGAGGACCTGGGTTTGATTTCCAGGACCGACATGCCAGGTTCTAAATGCCTGTAACTCCAGTTCTGGGGGATCTGATGCCTTCTTGTGGCCTCTGCAGGTACCAGGCATGTACCTACATATAAGGAAAACACTTATATGTGCAATAGAATAATAGTTTTAAAAAAGTTTTATTAAAAAGTACATTTTCTTCACACAGTCTAGGCAAGTGCTCTACTGCCAATCTACAGCCTTTGCTCAAGTCACTCATTCTCAAATATTCCATAGCACATGTGCCCTACAGACCCGAGTGAAACAGGGTTCGAGTTCAAGATTAGTTATAAGCAAGATGCAATCAACTGCATTACATTTTAACTAGAAGGAGGAAATTAAGCCAGCCCAATCCATCAAAATGCTTAGATAATTTACAGTCCTGAGAACACAGAGCTGCCTTGTAACATCTCCAATACAAACATTTTGCAAGAAGGAAGTAACTCTCTTCTGTTTACTCGGCTTCCTAGTCCAGAAGGAAGTAATCTGAAGGCGGTTGGAGTCTTATCTTTGTGACAAAAATTCAGTCCTCAAATATTTTGTCATAGGTATTCTTATCCAAAAAGATCTTAAGCAAGCTTAAAAAAAATTCTCCGTACATTACTAAATTTAATAATCTACCAGTTTTTTTTTTTTAAAAACCCTAGTTTTCTCATGAATCAAAATTTCAGCATTAATTTATTATTGAAATACAGGTAGAATTTATTTTGATGGGGGAGGGATTGTCTCCTGTGTGTGTGTGTGTGTGTGTGTGTGTGTGTGTGTGTGTGACACATGTATTCATGCATGACTGGGGTTCCTGTGGACAGTTTCTGTAGTGACAAAATATTGCTAGACATAAGAGGGGGGAAGTAGAGAAAGGGGAGCCAGAGAAGCAAAGAAAAAACCAAGGAGAGAGAAAAGCACAACCCTCAACAGATACTTCCTAATGCTGTGACCCTTTAATATAGGTCCCCATGTAGTGGTGACCCCCAACCATAAAATCATTTTGTGGCTACTTCACTACTGTTGCTACTGTTCTGAACCGTAATGTAGATATCTGACATGTGACCCAAAAGCAGGTCTTGACACACAGGCCGAAAACTGCCGCTTTACACTGTTACCATCACAGCCCAGGGCAGAGGAACTGAGCTGGTCCTCACCCTGAGTGAAGGAGCTGAGATCCATCAGACAGGCTGATCTGAACTATGTTCAAGTTATCAGAAGATGAATCATTTTTCGAGCATCCCTTCCTAGTTTGCGTCTATTAAAACTGAGCAGCATCTGGATGCTGTAGCTTACATCTACAATCCCAGCACTTGGGATGCTAAGGCACTGCCAAGGGTTTGAAGCCAGACTGGACTACAAAAGGCCTTCAAGGCCAACCTGGGCTATAAAGTGAGACCTTGTCTCAAAACAAAAGAACAGTTCCCTACTTTCAAAATATGCTAACTGCCTTAAATTGCTTGACCTGACAGTGGCAGAATTAAGTGCCATATTTGCTAGTAAGCTTCCACAGACAGGACTTGCTCCTCCCCCTCCCTGCCCCCCTTAGTTAAGCACAGGAAACATGAGATTTAACTCCAGGGTAAAATTCTCTAGTCCCAACTTTGACCACTGGGCTATCTTTTAGTTATTATGTTTCTTATTGTCTCTGACTTTCTGTCATCTTTGATACAATACTTCTATTTGCAAAGTTATCCCAGTGGTGTAACTTAGCCTACGCTCAGCAATGTCTTTCTGAATATTTACCCAGGAATACAGGTTAGAAATATTTTGACCAGATGATAGTAAGGGGGTACCCAGACTCTTATCAGATCAGGATCTAATGCTCCCCACAATCAGGGGGCAGCTGATACCAGCCAAAGCTGGGCCCATGAACGGATGGTGGGAAGAAGGCTGAAGGCGACCACATCCTACTGCAATGATAAGGAACTACAAAAGAAGATTTCTGATGTACAGATCAGGAACTGGGTTTTGTCCCAATGATTCATTAGTTGTTATGACTTAGGGTAATTTTCTCATTTAGAAAAATATGTGTAGCCAGGCAGTGGTGGTGCACGGCTTTAATCCCAGCACTTGGGAGGCAGAGGCAGGTGGATTTCTAAGTTCGGGGCCAGCCTGGTCTACAGAGTGAGTTCCAGGACAGCCAGGGCTACATAGAGAAACCCTGTCTCAAAAACCTTAAAAAAAAAAAAAAAAAAAAAAAAAGAAAGAAAGAAAGAAAGAAAAGAAAAATATGTGTAATAACTGTAATACAAACTGTCAGTCATAAAGTAGGGACTTTATATATGTTTGTTGAACCTTAATTTCTTAATCTGACCAACTGGTTTAATATTAAGATGAACCAAAACTGCTCCCAGAAACCCACAACATAAACATTAGGATGAACTAGGAAGTTAAGGAAAAGAAGGGCCTAGACCTTCTATGTCCTTAGGTTATAAGATTAATTATTGTAAATGTTGGTGCTTATCAAATTTATTTATAGTGTCTACACAATATAATTTAAAAGGCTAAAAATTTTGGGATCTGGAAAAACACTGAAGCAAAGCAAATGGCTACAAGTGTGGAGCAAGGCTTTGAAAACAAAGGTAGGGACTAGAGACGGGTGGGAGAGGGTTTAGCAAACACTGAGAAAAGGAGCCAAACCCAGGGGTTGAGGAGTTAGCTCAGTGCGAGGTACCTTTCCAGCAAGCCAAAAAACCTGGGGTTCAGTCACCAGAATGGGGTTGGGGTGGGGCAGAGACTGATGGACAAGAAGAGTTAAACAAGTGAACAGAGGCAGGTAACAATGAAAGAAAAACTGGATGTCTGTAGAAGATATTACCACAGATCACATTCAACTCATGATTCTGGACATGATTCCAGGGAAAGACTGAGCACTGAACCAGAAGCAGATGTACTCGATGTGGCTACTGGGCACACTCAGGCTCAGAAGGAAACAGGAGCAGAGTTTATTGATTTACTGTCCCACTAAGTTGCAAGGGCAAGTGAGGATCACATGAGACCCAGTTAAAGAAAATTTAAAAGCGTTGTAAGTTAGATACCCACACCAACCAAAACAGAACAAAGCATGAGCTCTGATGTCATTGCTCCTTTATAATCCAGGGCGGACAGAATTAGAAAATAACAGCAAAACCCCACTGCACTGACTTCTCTGAATTCACTGTACTGGTGCATGGAGGGTCTAAGTATGCAAATGCAGCAAGTCTGATCCAGTTAGAACCACTTGGGAGTTACAGATTCTTACGTTAGTTTTTATCTAAAAATAAAGATCACAATCTGTAGTATAAAAAAAAATGGAGACATTAAACAAGGCAAAGTCAGAATGGATCAGCTTTGGTTATTAGATGATATTCTACCTGCTTGGATTGCTCAGTAATAAAATTGAAAGTAAAAAAATGTCTGACTTTTCCAGAAAGTAAATGTTCACGTCATATCCACTTGCTATTGCATTTGTGAGTTGGTAAAATGTAAATAAAAATTCACCATATTCAAGATATAGCAAAGGAGTACAGATGCTAACAGACTTAGGGATGCACTGAAAGCTTATTTCACTCCAATTTATACACTTTAATAAATCTCCAGACAACCTTCCCTCTTCCCCTCTCCCTGCTCATCCCTACATCCTATAAAAGGTAAGTCTCTGCACACCACCCACGAGGACTGGGAAATTTACAGTAAAAAACGATGGAGGAAAGCAAAGAGAGTCCTTTAGAAAAAACTTTTATTTTGACACACAGACATGAACATTTGCTCAGTACTCAGAGCAGTTTAAGACACAGTAGAAATGATTACCACTTAGGTGATGATACTCACTGAAATGACAGGCTTCCTGTTTCCACAGTCCTCTCTGAAACGCACTAAAATACCACAGCATACTGGTTAAACTGGTAAGTTTACTTTTCATTTAGTAAAGGTTGGCTTTGGTAAGTGAAAAACCAAGGCACAGACCGTTTGGGAAATGTAAACTAAAAATTACACTGTGCGGCATCACACAGCAACAAAGCGCCCTACCTAAGTGCTCTTAGGTCGGATGGCAATTGTCCAAAAGCATTACCTTAATTACTGTGGCTGAGATAATGTAAAACATGCTTTCTGAGACTTTCAAATAGACCCTGCAAAACACAGTGCTGGTCTTTCATTAACAGTCTTCACTAGGAGCACTGTACCCTAAAGACTTTCTGAGGTGGACAGTGACCCCGTTGTAGAGAACCTAATATGGATCTACTTTAAATCCTTCCTCTCTTTTCTTTCCCTCCCTCCCACCTTTGTTCCCCCTCCCTCCCTTCTTGTACTCCATCCTTTCTCTCTTGATGGTTTTAGGGACAGAACTCAGGGCCTTGACACACGCTAAGCAAGCACTGTGCCACCAAGCTACCGCTCTAGGCTTTTTTTTTCCCCTTAAAAAAAAAACTATGTCCATAAATATGCCCAGTAATTTCCATTTTGAAAATGTAAACTATCTCACAGTGGGAAATCGGAACTAATTTTACAGAATTGTTTTATGTCCTAGTGGTCTGTTTTATTATGTCCTAATTATTCTTTAACACAAATAGGTTATATTAAGTATAGTTGGCATTTATTATATTAAAAACATAACTTATCTGTTAAAAAATAAAGCACATTTTGAAGCTCTGTGCTCCATCTAAGAACATATACTGTGGGTGGAAACTTCCATAATTCTACATTCATAAAGCATCTACCAAGTGTGCACCGACTGACTGCCTTAGGCATGGTATTAAGACTGCTGTATGTAACAAGTGGCAGGGAATTCATGAAGCACAGCCTGTGGAGTGTGCCAGCCAGCAGACAGGAGGACTTCAGAGCACCTCCCTCTTCCTCCAAACTGAAGATGATATATGGTTTCTTTTTTTAATCTTGCTTTGAAGAGTATTTTTTCGGTAACCTTCTATGAGAAATGATCACTTTTCTTTCTGATTCATTTAGTTGGTAGAGAGCCTGTGTAACACACATGAGGTCCTGCGTGTGAATCCCAGTACTGCATACACTGGGTGTGGTGGCACACATGATATTTTTTAAGAAAAAAAAAAAAAAAAGCCAAAAAAAATCAATAATTTTTTGTTTGGTTTTTGTTTTTTAGACACGGGGTTTCTCTGTGTAGATCTGGCTGTCCAGGAACTGTCTCTGTAGACCAGGCTGGCCTCCAACTCAAGAGATCTGTCTGCCTCTGCCTCCCAAGTGCTGGGAGCAAAGGCTTGTGGCACTATTCCCTGGTTATGAATGAGATTTTTAAAATGAGTTGAGCTTACATTTCTTTATGACCTTGCATTCAGTAATGTCAAGTGTTCACACAATTACTAAATATCTACGAGCCAACTATAAATCATAGAGGGTTTCGAGAACAGCAGCCATCGACCATGCCTGTGTCTCACAGCTGAAAGGGCAGTACTGGCCATTCTCATTGGTGAGCTCGGGGAGTCCTTTCCATGGGGATCTGAAAAACAAAGACAAGGAAAAGCTTTTTATCAGACATAGTTTGATGTACATGAATAAAGTAGGCAAGTCCCAAGGTTTTGCCTTTCACTCTGGAAGCAATCATTCAAAGTCATTTGTTATAAGACAATATAAGGTATATATATATATATATATATATATATATATATATATATATATATACATATGTATATATATACATATATATATACACGCATACACATATGACTTCACATATAAATTATGTTTTGAGATTTAATATTAGCAAATACAAATGATTCTTTCATCATTATTTATGTTGCTTTTGTTTTTTTGAGTTAGGGTCTCGCTATGTAACTCTAGCTGGCTTGGAACTTGCTATGTAGCTGAGGCTGGCCATAAACTTGCAGTGATCCTCCTGTCTCTGCCTTCCAAGTGCTAGAAATACAGGTGTGTCTCACTAGGCCCAGTTTCATAACTAAAACTTTAAAGAATATATAAATATGCTCTCAGGCATAATTTTAGCTTGTTTTGCATTTTGAGATAGGGCCTCATGTAGCCACACATCTCTAAACTCATGATCTTCCTGCTTTGGCCTCCCATGGGCTGGGATTATAGGAAGATACCCCCAGGCTGGCAATAATTGAAGTCTTTTAGACTAAGGTTAGGAGTCAAACTGTAAATATGCAGGTGTACTATGGGTGAACTTAGTTGAACTTCAAATGAAGTAATACTGAGACACTGAGAGCTATAATTGGGAAAATGCCATTTTGTTCCTTATTCTACAGGAAAATATTAAAATTTATTACACATGTATCTTCTAATACTTTGTACTTTATGTACAAATCTTATTTAATACTGACAGAAATCCCATGAGGTAACTGCTGTAACTATTTCTACGTGCAAAGAGAGAAGAGGGATGCATAGAAGTGACATGACCAGTGACAGATCTCAGCACCGCCTCAGACTGTCAGTGCACATAACGATGCTCACATAAGTAATCGAGGCAGTGTACACTGCTTGCACATTTAGTCTAAGCGATCAGCAGCAGGTGCACTTACATATAATCTAGACTTAAAGAAATGAAGAGTCTTTGACTAAGTTTGTACCATCTCAGAAAAATACACAATATCAACACTGTTTAATTTACTAATAATTAGGACAAAGAGAACAAGAAATAACACTTGAAGTAATCGTCAAAAGATCAACTGATATTTTTAAAAATGAAGAAAATTTTTACTTGATAAATGAATCAACTCAAAAGGCCCAACCTTAATATTTCAAGAATTATTTTATTCTATCTTAATCATATTCAAATCATCAGTTATCTTAAAAATTAAACACTATTTCACAAGTACAGATCATAAAATATAAGAGTCTCAAATATTTACATAAAAACATAAGAATGAAAATATTTACTGGAGGGAGAAATTCCACAGTTGAAATTACAGTACAGAGCACAGGTCCCATGAAGATGCACATGGTGTGCAAAAAAGGATCTAAGGAAACCTTCTTTACCTGATAGCTAAGACACTGACTGGACACTAGTCCTGGGATGACTTACCTCTCAAGATGAACATAATGTCTAGAAAGAACATTTTTAACCAAAAATATAGTCTTTGCAGTCGTCTCTGGGCCCATCATTCTGGAAAAATACAACTTTGCACGAAGAAAATACCCAATTGGCCACAGCCACTCCTAAAATATGATTTAAAAACAAAGAGAAAAAGAATTTTGGATATCTAACTTTACTTAAAAATAAGTTAAACTGGAAACTCTGAAAAGAAAATGAAGCTCTTACAGGTCCTTGGTGGTAGTTGAACCCTTTGGCTAGGTTGTAGTTGTCGTTGTCTAAGGCGTTGTCATAAACTCCACAGTAAACCATGTCACTGCAAAAAACGGGAGCTCGAGGTCAGTAAGAGGGTCAGGCATCAACAGGAGGCAGCGGGATTCAATAACAAAGGCAAGAAAAACAATCATCTTCTAGTCTACAGAGGAAGCCTCCTCAGCGCTAGTGCATCACTTGATACAGAATCAGTACACGCCAAGTGCAGAGGACTTAACAGTGTGTTCAGAAAAGATCGACAAAGAAGTCCAGTGTCCTCACGTTTTCTTTCATATTTAGATCCCAGACTTTAATTTATATACAGGGTAGGTCATGATACTAGAGGGGGCCCCACGGAGGGAGTATGGAAAGAGAAGGAAAGGAAGGTAGCAGACATATGTAATGTGAGGGCGGAGTGAGGGCTGTCGGGTGGGAGGGAGATTGACAGGTGGTCGGGAGCAGGGGGAGGAGCCTTCACAGAAGTATGTATGAATAATGCCATAATTAAACCTACTACTTTGTATGCTAATTTTTAAAAATTAACAAAAATACTGAGGCATCTTGTCTTCAAGGAGCCTGTCTATATTGTATTAAAGTCAACCATTTCACTAGGCTTTTTTTGTTTTGTTTTGTTTTTTCGAGACAGGGTTTCTCTGTGTAGCCCTGGCTGTCCTGGAACTCACTCTGTAGACCAGGCTGGCCTCGAACTCAGAAATCCACCTGCCTCTGCCTCCCAAGTGCTGGGATTAAAGGCGTGCGGCACCACCGCCCAGTTCACTAGGCTTTTAATACGTGTATAAAAATTAAAATGTCCAAACAGTTGTTCGACTTAGGAAAAATTAAAGATAAGGTTTTATTGACTACAGAGCAGAAAGACATTTATTTATGTAAATTATTTATTTCGTGGTGCCTACTGGTCAAACCTAGGTCCTTATCTATACTGGGCAAGTATCCCACAATTTATACAACCTTAGTCCATGTAGGGTTATATTTTAAATTTCTCTATGAAGCTATTTTAAAACTAAAATGACTATACTATATATATATGACTATACTATATATCTAATGAATATAGATATTGAATATAATATATAGAATTTATGACAAAGTTCTATACTGAGCAATGTTACAAATGTTGTCAACAGTTGAGTTATGCATAGTAAGATTTAATTAAATTGTAACTTTTAAAATCTTCTTTAGTGACACAAAATGGCCATGTGACCCTCTATCATTAACTTTTAGTTAGATCAGCAGGGCTTCTGATTTTTTTTTTTTTTTTTTTTTGAGGGCTGAGAGTTTGAGACAGGGTCTGACTTTGTGTGCCCCTAGCTAACTTGGAACTTTCTCAGTAGTTCAGGCTGGCTTTGAACTCACGGAGATCTTCCTTTGTGTATCACCACACCTGACTAGGTTTTAGTCTTCTCTGAACATGCAAACACACAGAAAACAATAGTGTTTGCACACAGAATTTTGCATATCCATAATGAAATCAAGCCAAGCATGGTATGAGTCTAACTCTAGGAGGTTGAGACAGGAGGATCAGAGTTCAAGGTCAGTATAGCTTCGTAAGATTCTGTCTCAAAAAAACAGAAAAGAAATAATAAAATTAGCATATAGGAAGGCCAGGTGACACAGTGGCACTGGTGGCACTGGTGGCACGGGACTTTAATCCTAGCACTTGGAAGGCGGAGGCGGGCAGATCTCTGAGTTCAAGGCCAGCCTGGTCTACAGAGGGAGTTCCAGGAAGCTACAAAGAGAAATCTGTCAAAACAAAACAAAACAAAACAAAACAAAACAAACCCAAAAAACAAACTCAAAACAAAAACCAAGAAAGAAAGAGAGAAAGGAAGGAAGGAAGGCAGGCAAGCCACGTATAGTGCACATGCCTTTAATTCCAATCTGTAGTAAAGTATAAAACTCTGGCTCAGACGTTAAGCACACTAGCTGCTCCTCTAGAGCATGAGGATTCAATTCCAGTATTCACAAGTCTCACAACCACTTCTAACTCCAGTTCCAGGGTATCTGATGCCCTCTTCTGGCCTCTGTGGGAACTGTATGCACAGTTACAGTAAGCAAAACATAAAAACAAAACAAAAAAACCCCAAAACAAAAACAAACAAACAACCAAAAAAAGTTATAAAAGTAAAGACATTTGCAAATGCAAACTGTGGAATAAAAACGCCACAGTTCTTTACTGATTTAGGCAGAAAGAGTGGTGTGATTACCCACAAAGGATGGAGAAGAACAGATCGTTACGGCCATCATCACAAGTGAACACATATGCCTTCTATTTAAAATAGCACAAACAATTGCAGGTTATCTAGCAGGATGAGAAAACCATCAGCAAAAAACAAAATATAAAATCTGTCCTTGAGAGCCTGGAAAGATGGCTCAGCAGTTAAGGGTACTTGTTGCTCTGGCCGAAGACCTGGGTTCAATTCCAGCACTCACATGATGGTTTACAACTATCTGTAACTCCAGTTCCAGGGGATCCCATGCCCTCTTCTGGTCTCCAAGGTCACCAGGCACACATGTGGCACAAAGAAATATATGAAGGCAAAACACTCATACACATAAAAAAAAATAGTGGGGTGTGGTGCTGGGGATAGAGGCCAGGGTCTTGCACGTGGTAGGCACTTGCACTGAGCTGCATCCTTCCAACTGCTCCCCACCGCCCTTCGACAGGCTCTCATGTGCTCAGGCTGGTCTCAAACTCTCAAGACAGTGGAAGATGAATGTGAACTCTCAATTCTCCTGTTTCAACTATCCAGAGGATGGGATACAGGCATGTGCCATGCTGGGCTCAAGAGCTTTTTTGTGTGTGTGTGTGTGGTTTTTCGAGACAGGGTTTCTCTGTGTAGTCCTGGCTGTCCTGGAACTCACTCTGTAGACCAGGCTAGCCTTGAACTCAGAAATCCGCTTGCCTCTGCTTCCCAAGTGCTGGGATTAAAGGCGTGCGACACCACCGCCTGGCCTCAAGAGCTATTTTTAAAAACTATTTACTTTTGTTGTCTTGGGAATTGAAGTCATGAAACTTTTTTGTTTGAGTGGTGCTGGGGACTGCATCCAGGGCCTCCTCTGACTCTACTGGTGAGTTACAGCCCCATTAGGTTTTTTTTTTTTCTTCCTTCTTTTTAGACAACCAAGCCTCCAAGTGCTGGTACCATAGCACTGAGCCACCATACTGAGTTTTGGTTTTGTTGTGGTTTTCTTGTTTGAGATAGGGTCTTGCTAAGCAGTCCAGACTGGCACTGACTTCTTGACCATTCTACTTCAGACTCTGGTGGGGATTACTGATGTGAGGCACCAAGCCTAAATTTTTTAATACAAATTCTTCTAGATTTGTGGCTATATGGCCCAAATTGTACAACATGAATTAAAAATGACGTGGGTAACAGTCAAGACGGGAACAATGCTTGATTCCGTAACTTCTTTTTCTTTTATATTGTTGGTACTTTCCAATGACCATAATAATCATGTATTACTTTTATAGTCAGAAACAAAGTAAAGAATATTGAGGACATTAGCTTTATATATTTACAATTTACAAATTAATTAGTGACTATAGAAGCTAGAGGTACTTTTAACACTCACACACAGGAAACTGGCAGGTATTTTCAGAAGTTTGAATGTGATTTTCCAGAAGTTATTTGTAAACAAGTACAGAATGGATAATACTAATCTATGTGGGTTAAACACACTATCAACTGCCTTCTTCTTTTTCTTTTCTTTTCTTTTCTTTTTTTTTTTTTCCCTGTTTTTGAGACAGTGTTTCTCTGTGTAGCCCTGGCCATCCTGGAACTCATTCTGTAAACCAGCCTGGCCTTGAACTCAGATCTACCTGCCTCTGCTACCTCCCAGGTGCTGAGATTAAAGGCACTCAACCACCACCCAGCTTAACAACCTTAATACTAATATTCCAACTTACTCTGGATCTAAAGTTTTCATGCCAAGGGGACCAAGCAATTTTTTTTCTGCAATTTCCAAAGCCTTCCAAGCCTTTTCAGCAGTAAAGAGTTCAGGGGCCTAATGAAGGTAAAATAAACAAAGAACAAAACATTTTAATATCATAGAAAAATTAGTTCTTACCCATGTAAGTTAACTGTAGACTCTGACAAAAAATTAAGAATATGGTGTAGGTCGGATATGAGAGTGGAGCCTGAGGAATCTAATCCTCCCAGGCTGAATCTGAGTCGCCTTTCTCTGCTGAGAGGCTGGGAGAGCTCCCAGGCCACCACTCCCTCAAGGACGAGTATCAGATCCAAACAGGAGTCGCAGCTACAGGAGAGGCAGAGCTCGCCTCAACTGCCACTTCATCTCTAGGCTTGCAGGAACGTCCAGGAACGTCCTGCAAGTATACCTGAAGCTTGCTTCTTGGCAGTAATGAATTTGGAAGAACTTGTACACCAACAGCACAAGTGCTTGTGGCATGTGGAAGGAGAGAAAATCTGCACCCATCTTAACACAGAAAGTGAAAAGGCAGCAAACCAAAGCTGCCTCTGTGCAAGCTTGCCCTCTTTCTTCTTTTTATTTTATTTGCATGGCTGGGTTTTGCCTGCATGTACGTCTGTATGAGGGTGTGAGTTACAGAGTTGTGGGTGTTAGGAAATGAACCCGGGTCCTCTGGAAGAGCAGTCAATGCTCTTAACCACTGAGACATCTCTATAAAAGTGCAACCTGTGGACTGGAGAGATGGCTAACACTCTGTTTAGTAATCTTTTTGACAAAGTCAAACACCCAGTGAGGCAGGGCTAAACACGGAGCCCTTCTAGTCCACTGCCCTTAAGAGTTTATTTTTAGACTTAGATTTTACAACAAAAGGGGATCAAGAATTCTTAGCTAGGTGGCTGGAGAGAAGGCTCAGTGGTTAAGAACACTGGATTCTCTTTCAGAGGATATAGGTTCAATTTTCAGCCCTCTTCTGGTCTCTTGGGGCACTGCATGTACATGACGTATACACGAAGGCTACCCCCCCCCCAATAAAAATAATAAAAATAAAATAATAAAAACAATTCTTAGTCAACTAGAATTAGAGAAAACCACAAAGGAGACAATATGACTATAAGCTGCCTGTGGGCATTCCCTAGCACAGAGCTTTCTGACTGGTGCACTGGGGAATGTCTGTGGCATGAGCTTACGCAATACAAATGTCCTCAGTTTTCAGGAGGAAAGAGTGACGGCTGAGGCTGGCTGAGGCAGCTGGATCTGGCCTAAGAGACCTAGTTCATTCAGCAGTGTGTGCACAGGCACCAGGTACTGTGGCATGTGTGACTCTGGGACCGTTTGTTTCTCAGCATCCACTGTTTTCTGTTTTGACACTAAATGTTTCAGACTAGAGGTGGTATGCATACTTAATTACTGAAACCACAGAAAACTATCCAGAAAGCAGTGTTTCATGGCTAAGTGGAACTTAAACCCAAACAGGGAAAAAGAAAAAAGCCCTCAGTAGAGTTACCATGACATTTCTGAAATCTGAAGGCACTACATCACTTACCACGACCATTGCTATGGTAAAATTGGGCCTGAGCTGATAGTCACACCAAGGACTTGAGGCACCATAACTGTCCTTGTAGATGCCACGTTTGTGAACCAGATTTGGATGCTTCTCGTTAGGGTCTGAAGGGTCTTCGGAAACATGAAACAGCTTTTCAAAATTGTTCTGTATTTTTCTGTTCCATTCATCATACGACACTGCTACAACCTTTCCTGAAAAGTGATAAAAAAAACAAACAAACATGGCAGTCGTAGACATTCAGAACATTTAAACATCTGTTATTGCCAAAACTTCATATTTAGCTTAATTATGAGATAAATTATCTATGTTTTAGTAAATGTGGCTACTTTAGATGGAGACATGCTATAAATTCAAAGACCAATTACCTTTCCCAAAAGAATGAAAAATAGCTCAGGACTAACTTCATACCCATCACACTGTGCTAATAAACAACATTTCATATACATTGAATTAAACATACAAGTACTTCTTTTTACTTTTTAGAGAGTTTAAAATAGTATGGGTAGCTCAAACATTGTTTCTATTGCATAGAAATTGTTCCAGAAAGAGAAGGAAAGATTTCCAGACTGTCCATGGGATGTAAATTTCTCCCAGAGTGAGGGAGAGGGCACAGAGGCGGGCACCGAGGCAGGCACTATGCCGCCTTCTGTCAGCTCACAGGTGTTGTAGGAACAGTGTTAATAACCAGCTGTTAGGATTTCCATATTGGGAATTAACCATTTTTCTTTCTTTTTAAAAGTTAGCCTTTTCTAGTACTGGATGGTGAACCCAGTGACGGCAACGAAGGATAATAACTTTTCTAGGTTCCTTGTAAAACAGAGCAGCTTACCATGTCTTTTTACTCTGACTTCATGATAGGGAAAGACATTTTTCTTAGACAATTCCAGCAGCCAACGGACAGCAGATTTACACAATCCCACGATTTCCACAGCAGACCCATCTCTAAAATTAGAAAAGTGTATTTTCTGTGTTGAGCTTCTTTAACCACTATTTAAAAGGATATTCAATAAGTAACTCTGGGCTGGGGATGTAGCTCGGAGCTGAATGTCTAGCAATAGGGAAGACTCTGGGTAGCACAGAACCAAATCAAACCACCGCCACCAACAGTAGATGTTGGTAACTATTATAACTAATGCATTATACAAGCAACTGTCTGTGCCCACATCTTCACATTATACGTAATGTATATTATATCATATAAGAAATCTCCTCCCTTACTATTTTGGCATTGATTTTGTTTCTATTATTTTTGTGCATCCATACGTGTCTTTACGTGCACACGCCATGTGTGTGGATGCCCAGATACGAGCACTGGATCTGCTGGAACTGGTGTTACACTGGTTGTGAGCCTCCCACTGTGAGTGCTGGGACTGCGGCAAGCTTTCTTCACAGCTGAGCCGCCTCTCCAGGCTCTTCTGACACTCTCATTTGCTTTTGTGTTTTTGAGACAGGGTCTATCTCTTTAGTCCTGGCTGATGTGTTTGAAGATAGAAACTTTAATGAGAAAACAACTTCCGGGCTGGAGAGAAGGCTCATTGGCTGGCTAATCACTGGTTAAGAGCAATGACTGCTCTTGCAGACGACCTTGGCTCAGCTCCCAGAAGCCACAGCGGGCTGCCCTCCAGTGCCTGTAGCTCCAGTTCTGGAGAGTCAGATGACCTCTTCTGGCTTCCAAAGGCGCCTGCACACACCGCGCACGCACACACACACACACACACCCCTTCCCAAATGGGCACATGATTTATTTTAAAAGAAGCTTAAGTCAGCATCAAGAACTTGTGATATTTGTTGATAACTTTTAAATTCATAAAAGAAAACCCCTTGGATAACAAAGTTAGAGATAAAAGGTCCAGAAAACATTTTTAAGATTTTTTAAAAAAAGATTTATTTATTTTATGTGAGTTCACTGTGGCTGTCTTCAGAGGTACCAGAAGAGGGCATCAGATCCCATTACAGATGGTTGTGAGCCACCATGTGGTTGCTGGGAACTGAACTCAAGACCACTGTGAAAGCAGTCAGTGCTCTTAGCCGCTGAGCCATCTCTCCAGGCCCGCAAACAATGTTTTTAAAAGATGAATTTTAATCAGTTGTTTTCCATACTTGTAAAGACTGGTGTCATAAAATCTTAACATCGTATGAAGTTCAGATTAAGAAATGTCTTACAGAGGGATGGTGAGGTGGCTCAGCAGGGAGAGGCCTTTGTTGCCAAGTCTGATGACCTTCGAGCCACATGGTGAGGTGAGAGAAGTAACTCTCATAAGTTGTCCTCTGACCTCCACACATGCAAGAACACACACACACACACACACACACACACACACACACACACACACCATGAATAATTGTAACTTATTTTTTTAATTTTAAAGATGTCTTAACCATTGAGATAATGAATCATAAAAATGTTTTAGATTGATCTCCCAGATGGGAACAGATCACTTACACAGAGACAGCTGTTCTATCTGTGTAATGAAGGCGAGGAAGGAATGAGCAGAGAAGGAAACAGCAGAGGAGGAGGAGGGGAGACGATAGGTCTGGAAGGATTTACTGTGAGGACCATGGTTAGCAGAACCAAAGATGCCCGTGAGTAAATATGTTTAAAAACGGAGCCAGTGAATTAAAAGTGCACCTGCGGCAGCATCAGGACATGGACTCTACCTTGGGGTGGCTGGGATTCCCCTGTTTCTAGCTCGGTCACTCTCTCCCATTTTATCCATCCACGTGCCACAGTTGAAGCGATTTCCTCCATAAACAAATCCTGTTTCTTCATCAATCCCTGCAGTTATGTTGAAACCTGAAAACGCAAAATAAGACACTTACAAAGCAGCCATGGAGGTGCAGGACTGTGGTCCCAGCACGCAAGGTGCAGAGGCAGGAGGACCACACACGTGTTTGAAGCTGGATAGTGAGCTTGAAGCTAGGTAAGCCTCACAGTGGCACTTTTTAAAAAAACAACTAAAAATCATTCAGTTTTATAGAAAACACATGTAAATTTCATTTTTCTTTCCAAAGACACCCGTGTGTACCCAGAACTGCATACGATAATGTTCTTTCTAAAGCACTGCTTACATTAGCAAAATCACAGCTCTACTCAGTAGAAGAATGTCTTTAACATTGTGTACACTAGGAAACACTCTGTCCTTTGAATGAACAAACTGGATCTATGGAACAAGATGACTAAGTCCCTAAGACAAAATGATTTAGTAAACATGTTACAGAAGGTAGCAAATAAAAACCTTTTTAAAAATAAAGACTTAAAATACAGATTTTAATCTATGATTCTTTTATATATCTGATATATTCGTATAGAGTGTAGAGTTTAAGAAACTAATATAATCATATTATATATATACATATATATAACACATCGACTTTAAACTTCATAATATATATCACATCTAATTTATACTGCTCTAACATATATAAATGCATAAAATATAAAAATATACATGAAAACAGTATACTTCAGTTACAGCCTAGCCATCAACTCTAGATAAGAAATTAAAAAAATAAAAAAGAGAATCTTTGGATTATGTGGTATGTTTTATTTCTTTTCAAAGTAAAACAGAAAGATATAAAGAAAATATAGTAAATTAATATATTTAATTTCAATACCAGTTTCAAAGGTAAAAATTATTTTGCTCACTTAAATTTGAAGTGTTTCATACTACAACAAAAACAACAACAGTAAACCATAAAAATCTCAGAGATCCTATAAAAATGTTCTTTGGATACTGAACCTATATCCATTGGCTTCTCTTAGTGAAGGATAAAAAGTGTATCAGTGGTTGTTACCAATTAACTTAGTGAGTTAGTATTTGTGTGGTGCTACTATCCTATTATACTACGATAAATAATAAACCATCATGATTCAAGGTAAGTCTGCTCTATACAGCAGTTCCAGGCCACCTGAAGCTTCAAAGCAAAATCCTGTCTTGATCAGCCAAATAAAAAAATTACATATTGAATATTCAATTTATATAAAAATTCCAAAGCCAGGTGTATGCCCGACTTTTAATCTCAGCACTCAGGATGTTGAGGCAGACGATCCATCGCTGTGAGTTCGAGACTGACTTGGTCTACATGTGAGATCCAGGACAGCCAGAGCCACACAGAGACTGATCTCAAAACAAACAAAGAAACAGTGCATTTATAAATACGTTCAAAATAACGACAGTGCAGGGAGGCAGAGATTAGTAGTGAGACCAGGGTGGGGCTGCAGTGGGTATATGGGATACATAAAATGTCTGTGCTGATGGACTAGCTTTATGTCTTTATGTGGTAGTGGTCTCATGAACAAGGCTCCAACTTCACAGAGCGGATGGCTCGTCCAGATGAGGTGATGTGGAGAGGAGGGAGAAGTGAATGGAGGACAGCCCAGCTAGCAGCATCCTACACATCTGGACTCTGATCTTTGACTCCACTTACATTAAAACATCCTAAAAGTTGAAGGGTACTGTATCCTATGTACAGTATTCTTATGACTTTACAACTTTTTATGAATCTGCATTTTTTAAAAATTATAACTAAAACCTCACATAAATCATAGTTATAAGACTAAAGTAAATATATACCAAAATCATCAAAACCTACCCCAGAGTGTAAATGAGGGGTGATGAGGCGACTAACCCTGTACTGGCTGGCCTTAGGATGAGGACATGGTAAACCCAAAGTGAGTTAAGAGAGTGTCACTACTTTAATGTGATATACCCACTGTGGCGGTGCACAGGTCAGCCGGTCTACACAGAGGTCAACCATGAGTGACATCCTCCCTCTGCCCTCTAGCAGCTCTGGGAAGCTGACTTTTTAGTTCTCTCATTTAGTGAAAATGGGAATAATGTAATGTAATCTTTCACTTAAACAACGTCTTTCAGGAGTGTGTATGTGTAGTGTGTATGCATGTTTACGTGTGTTCCTATGTGTGCTGGTGCACATACGTATGCAAGTGTGTGTAGGCCTGAGGTTGTTGTCTAGCCTTCCTTGCTCCCTCTTCTACCTTGTTTGTATAGTCTGGGTCTCTCAGTCAGACCCAAGCTCTCTGTAGGCTATGCTAGTCTCACTGGCTGGCTCACCTGTTTCCAGATGCCATGCCTCTGCCTTCAGAGGCTGGAGCTACCAGCAGCTCACCTGGCATTTACACAGGTTCTGGAGATCTGAGTTCTGACTCACGCTTGTTCACCACACATTTTAACTGTCATCCCAATGTAATTCATTCTTAATGTCTTCAGGAATTAGGAATGACAAAGGTAAAGCCATCACCACAAAGCCTGGCACGTAACATTCAATTCTCAGAAACAGAATTAACTAATTAATTTTTGAGACAGGTGTCTCTGTACACAGCTGTGATCTGGAACTCACTCTGTAGACTAGGCTGACCTCATACTCAGGGATCTGACTCCCTAGTGCTGGGACTAAAGCCATGTACTACAATGCTGGGCTTCCTTTTTATGTTCTTGAGTCAAGGTTTCACTGTGTAGTTCAGGCTAGTCTTGAACTCAGGATAGCCCTCCTCTACCTCCTGAGTGCTGGATTACAGGCATAGGCCATCATACCTGGTAATAAAAAGGTAATACTAGCATTGAGAATAGAAATTGTAGCCGGGCGGTGGTGGTGCACGCCTTTAATCCCAGCACTTGGGAGGCAGAGGCAGGCGGATTTCTGAGTTCGAGGCCAGCCTGGTCTACAAAGTGAGTTCCAGGACAGCCAGGACTACACAGAGAAACCCTGTCTCGAAAAAAAAAAAAAAAAAAAAAAAAAAAAAAAAAAACACAACAGACACAGAGAGAGAGAGAGAGAGAGAGAGAGAGAGAGAGAGAGAGAGAGAGAGAGAATGAATAGAAATTGTACCACTAAGGGCTGGAGAGATGGTTCAGCAGTTAATACTGTTGCTCTTGTGGAGGACCTGGGTTCACAACCATCTTGGTCTCCAGTTTCCAGGGATCTGATGTTCTCTTCTGACCTCTGCAGGCACCAAGCATGCTCATGGTGCACAGACATACTTGCAGGTAACAAAAACTCATATACATGAAATAAATTATAATGTCAATATCACCTTGAAAATTGGCTGACAAAAGATACAACCTTTTATCTTTTCTTTAGTAACACAAGCTTGGAGAGATCTGGAACGATGTTTGCCTTTCTCAGGTCAAGCTTCAGGTTTTGCACACAAGTATTTGTAAAGCAACAGCAAGGGTTAATTTGACAGCACTGGTGAGTCTTAACCATGACGCTGACGTTACGCACCCTCGTCCTTCATGTTTCGATCGATCTGTGGGCCGGCGTTCCGCTCTCGGAACTGGATGCCTTGCATGTGCCTTTGCATAGCTTCCTGTATGACTTCAAACAAAGGCTGATCCTGTTGGAGACAGCAGGGACATCGCTTCTGTTAGGAATGGGTCACAGTCTTATTTTCCTAAATCCCTCAACTCTAGGAATGTGGGGATACAGACTTTCCCTTGGAGGAGGAAGCAGGGAGTGGGTGGGGCTGGGAAAAGCAGCAGCACCTATGTTCCCACGCTCTGGGTTTAAGCGAGGAGCAAGTCTTATCTCTGTAACTTCTCGCTGTGTTGACACTAAGGGAATATTGATATTGACATTTCCTTATATCTGAATTCTTATGACTTGGAGCCTTAATAGTTTACATTAAAAAAAAATAAAGCTACATTTTATTGAAAATTATTTTAGGAAATGCTCTTTACCAGTGTCCCAGCAGGCAAGGGTGCGGAATCGTCTGTTGGATACATTCGGGACACTGGGCATCTGAGGATGTCTAGACCGTTCGGAACCATCCCGCAATAGTCCTGAATGCACTGCAGCCACCACCACACCGCATCCCGGCAGTTGTACCTGGCATACGTCCCTTCACCAAGGAGGTTAGGAATGAGACCGTGCCTCAGGGTACTAGCAAACGCTAAAATAATATTCCTGAAACAACAGAAGCAAATGGATTGTTTGAGACGACAACGCCTATAAAGATGAAGGAGAACAAGGTCACCTTTTCAGGGGTCTGGGAGATGCCCGGCCGCCAGCCCAGCTTTTCTCTCCAGTAACCTGGGGAACTTTCTCTTTCTGTAACAGGCTTTGCATCTTTGGAGTCAGGTCCTCAGCTGGGTATTTATAAGGACTGCCATAACTTCTATATTTTAAAAAGATGCATTTATTTATATTATCTGTGTATAAGTGTTTGCCTGTGTGTACGTATGTGCACCACATGTGTATGGTGTGAAGAAACACAGAGGTGAGAAGTATGCTGGATCCCCCAGAACTGAGTTAAGGTGGGCGTGAGCTGCCATGTGGGTTCTGGGAACTGAACTCTTCAAGAGAGGTGAGTGCCATTAGCCACTGAGCAGTCTCTCCAGGTCCTAGCTTTGTCTTTGAGATCTATAATATTTCAATATTTCAGGTATTTCAGTAATCCTTCAATATGCATTTTATTACTGGACATAGTAGAGATCAAAGACAATGTAAATATATAAGAAGACAAATAGACAGAAGTTGGCCTTAAAAACTATAATTCATCCCAGCGCACAGGCGGTGGGAGTAGGCAGGTCTCTGTGAATTCTAGACTAGCTGGCCTACAGGAGTTGTAGGGTATTTAGTGCTACGTGGCAAGACCCTGTTTTAAAGCAAAGAAACAAACAAAACAAAACCCCCAAACAACAGCAGCAAAACTCCAACCATGACTCACATCATTAACTGATAGATGACAGTTTATGCTCTGAGCTGTTATCCATGTACACATGAGAACTTAGTCTGTAAGATGGCATCGCACTCTACAAAGCTTATACCTAGCAGGTGAGGACAGGTCACTGAAGTGGTCTAGTCCGTATAATGTCTCCGTTTGATACTTGGCTTCTAAGAGTGCCATAGGAAGCTTCTATTGCTTACAGGTCACACAAAAGGTGATAGAACACAGTGTGATGACCCATGATCTAGACGGCCAATGGTAAAATGAAGAGACGGAACTCCGTAACAGCACACAGGGTGATGACTGAGGATGGGGACCACGACTGTAGCCACCGCTGTAGCACTGATTTAAAACCCGAACCTTTTTGAGTGTGTACTCTGTGTCAGAGAGCCTTTCGGGCATGTTAACCGCAGCAGTCATCTCACACAGTAAGGTGAGTACTCGGACTGTCCCACAGAAAACACGAAGGGAAGACGGCAGCTGTCAGCTGCTGAAATGAGCCAGCATCAGAAGCTGTCCATACCACAGGCAAAGGTTGCTGCCACTGTGTTTTGCTGAATCCTGTTTGTTTGGTTTTCGTTTTTCAAGACAGGGTTTCTCTGTGTAGCCCTGGCTGTCTTGGAACTAGCTCTGTAGACCAGGCTGGCCTTGAACTCAGAGATCTGTCTGCCTTTCTCCAGAGTTCTGGGATTAAAGGTGTCCATCCAGACTTATTTTTTATCTGATTTCTAAACCATTTGCTTATGGCATCTGATACGGAAGCAATTAGCCTTCCAAATTTATCTTTTAAAAGTTATTTTATGTGTATGGTGTTTTGCCTACATGTATGTCAGTCTACCTGGTACCTGAAGTCCTGCCCGAGGCCAGAAGAAGGTGTCAAATCCCTTGGAAATGGAGTTACAGATGGTGTGAGCCTCCATGTGTTTGCTGAGAATCAAACCTGAGTCCTCCAGAACAGCCCGTGCTCTTAAGTACAGAACCATCTCTCTAGTTCCCCCAAGTTTTAAAATAATTATCATCATCATCATCATCATCATCATCATCATCATCATCATCATCGGTGTGTGTGTATGTGTGGTGGTGTTGTGTTGAGGTCTGAGGACAACATTGTGAAGTCAGTTCCCTTCATTTTTTTAAAAAAATTTTTTATTGGATATTTTATTTATATTTCAGATGTTATCCCCTTACCCCATTTCCCCCATCCCCCATCCAGGAACCCCTTATCCCATCCCCCCTCCTATGTGGGTTCTAGGAATTGAAGGCAGGTCACCAAGTTTGCACAGCAAGTACCTTTACACACCAAGCACCCTGACCCACTGAGCCATCTGTGAGCCTCTCAATTTACTATTCATTCATTCATTCATTCATTCATTCATTCATTTATTTACTTATTTATTTATTTATTTATTTATTTTGAGACAGCATCTCACTATGTAGCCCTGGCTTTCCTGGAATTTTCTATGTAGACTTGGCTGGTCTTGAACTCATAAGAGATCTGCCTCCCTCTGCCTCCAGAGTGCTAGGATGAAAGGAATATGCCACCATACCCAGGCAGCCCCAAACTGTATGTTGCATAATTGTCACCACTCAATTAGAAAATACTTTATATTAAGATTGAAGGAGGAGATGCAGATCATTTTAGGTAACTACCTAGACAATTCAATTTAAAAATGACCAAAGTAAGGTAGAGAGACGGCTCAGTGGTTAGGAGCATGTTCTGTTCTTGTAGAAGACGTAACTGTTTTACTAACATCCACGCTGGGTGGCCTAGAACTGCGGCTCCAGGGATCCAATGCCCTCTTCTGGTCTTGCTGAGCATCAGTGCCCCGTGGTGGTTTGTGTATGTGTGCACAGGGAGTGGCACTATTAGGAGGTGTGGCCTTGTTGGAGTAGGTGTGTCACTGTGAGTGTAGGCTATAAGACCTTCATCCTGGCTGCCTGGAAACTGGTATTCTGCTAACAGCCTTCAGATGAAGATGTAGAACTCTCAGCTCTGCCTGCACCATGCCTGTCTAGATGCTGCCATGCTCCCACCTCGATGATAATAGACTAAACCTCTGAACCTGTAAGCCAGTCCCAATTAAATGTTGTCCTTATAAGACTTGCCTTGGTCATGGTGTCTGTTCACAGAAGTAAAACTCTAACTAAGACAACCCCATGCACATAATTAAAAATAAGCATTATTGTAAATCAAAAATAAAATTATTACAAATAAAACTTCTAACACCTGAAGAGGGAAACACCACTAATTTTTCTGATAGCATAAAAATAAAAGTTTCATAAAAATGCTTTTATGTTAAACATTTTAGCTTACAGAGTAGTGCTTTTAAATTAGTTTCAGGCTTCTGATAATGACTGGAGATGTGGGAACAGTTTGGCATTCCAACACCTTCTCATCCCTAGGTCTGGAGTGAGGAGCTTTGATTTGGGCACCAAGAACCTGCATGTGCATCAAGGTCACAGGTGATGATGAGTGACAACAACTTGTACATCACATCAAAGATGGCACTATTGTAGAACTTTTAATTTTTTTTTTTTAGGATTTTTGAAATTAGGGTCTCTCTATGAAGCCCTGGCTGTCTTAGAACTCACCATGTTTAGACTAAGCTAGCCTCAACTTACAGAGATCTGCCTGTCTCTGCCTCCAAGTGCTGGGATCAAAGGCTTGTACTTCTTACATCTAGCTGAATGAACTTTTTAATTGCAGTAAATTTATTCCTAACACTATGATAAAAGAAAACATCACTTCAGCCTGGAAAGAATCAAAATTGTGGGTTGTAAGCTTGACAAGAAATGGAGAAAACGTAATGTAATTCCTTTTTAAAATGAGTCAGCAATACTCTTTATGAAAGCAGAAAATGGGTCTCTCTCTCTCTCTCTCTCTCTCTCTCTCTCTCTCTCTCTCTCTTTTTGTTTGTTTTTTCGAGACAGGGTTTCTCTGTATAGCCTTGGCTGTCCTGGAACTCACTCTGTAGACCAGGCTGGCCTCGAACTCAGAAATCCGCCTGCCTCTGCCTCCCAAGTGGTCTCATTTTTAAAAAATAAACTTACGAACCTAGTATGGAATGTAGTAACTTCCAAGTTGCCCTTTTCCTCTGAAATTCTTTAAACCTACTAAACAAGCACATAAAAAACAAAACCTAAATATCTGGAGGCTATGAGACAGCTCACTGGTACTTGCCACCAATTCTAACATTGAATTGGATTTCTGGCACCCACATGGTGGAATGAAAGTAAAATCCCAGCAAGCCATTCTCTGGCTCCACATGTGCATGGTGGCATTCCAATGCGCGCTCTCTCTCTCTCTCTCTCTCTCTCTCTCTCTCTCTCTCTCTCTTTCACTCACACACACACACACTCCAAGGAAAACATACTTTTCTAGCATTGATGGGTCAGAGGGAACGTCACAAACTTTGCCAGCTCTGCAGAGGCTCTTACCTGGCTTCCAGGTAGCGTCCAGTAACCAGCAGCATCCCTCGAAGTGCAATGAAAGTATCCCTCCCCCAGCATCGAAAAAGACCAGAAGAAAAGTGAGGTAAGCCTGCCAAAAGCCACAAAGTCAGGTGTTAATCATGCTTTAGGTTTGGACTAAAGGGCAGATTAGGAGCCTGCAAACCTTCCAGAATCCTCTAGCAAAATGTACATCTGCACTTAACCTCAGCTTTTATGTGACATCAGAGTCTGGAAGGCATCTGTGACTCAAAGGAGACTAAAGGTGGCTGAACAAGGGCTCTGCACTTCAGTTTCATCCCAGCCCCAAGAGCCAGAGGAGCTCTGAGACGATTTGAATTGTTTTTGCATTTAAAAACTTAAAAGCTTAAAATTAGAGATCACATATTTAATATATAAAGTGATATGATACCACTTTAAGCACATACTTTAAAAAATTCTGCCCTGACTCTATGGGCTACAAGTTAATATAAATGTGAAATGATTATCACAACAGTATCCAATTAAGTGTCTATTAATGTATCTATAGTGAAAGTTTATCACCAAATTTCGTATCATTTTACAACAGATTAATAGTGCTATACTTGCCACACACACTCTCTCTATATATAATGTATATATAAACTATGTATATATAGTTTACATATAAAACTATATATATATATATGTAGTTATATAGGAAATTTTTTTTTATGTTTTTGTTTTTCAAGACAAGGTTTCTCTGTGTAGTCCTGGCTGTCCTGGAACTCACTCTGTAGACCAGGCTGGCCTCGAACTCAGAAATCCGCCTGCCTCTGCCTCCCAAGTGCTGGGATTATAGGTGTGCGCCACCACTGCCCGGCTGTAGGAAATAATTTTAAGTCTTATGCTTTTATATAAACAATTTATGAAGACAGAGTCAAAGACCTCAGTGTTACTAACTTGAATATTCCAAGTAAGACAAAACAGAATTAAAAGTACCAGTAGATTTATTTCCTATGTAGTTTCCAAAATGATGTACGAAACGCCTTCAAACACACTACAAATTATTTGCTGGTCAGAAAGCTGGTTTTGGCACTGATTACAATAACGTCAGCAGCTCTTCTCAGTGCTGTAACTCAACATCTTTCATGCATCACTCCAGAGTGAGTTTGAATTAGCATGCCTTAAAACACCAGAGTTTACTGATGTTAAAATGAAAAATGAACTGGATGGCACGATACAAACCTAATCAAAGTCACAGGAGGTGCAAGCAGGCAGATGTCAAGTTTGGGGAGAGCCTGGGCTACATAGTAAGATCATGTCTCAACAACAGCTACAAAAAGCAGAAGCCCTTAGTACTGACATGCAGAACTGTTTATGTCTCCTTTTATTTTGTCTTCTGAGTATACAACTTATAAGTCAAGTATTTTGGGGGTAATTTCTAAGTTGTCAGTTATCATAAACATTAACTACTTTTTTTTTTTTTTTTTTGCAATACTACTCAAAAAGAAGCACTTCTATCAGTTTAAAACAAGCTGAAACCTAGTGGCAAATCTGCTTAACATTTTACCTTTGTCTAGAGTAAATTAGGCAAAACACTCCCTTAAAATATCAGAATATTTGAACCATTATTTATATTTATGTTATGTATCTGTTAGATATACACATATCAAGTGCTATAAATTTTATCACTAAGTGGCATAAATGCATATATTCTGGGGGTGTTTACTAGCAGTACATAATTTAAAAGGTTGAAGCTATTAGTTTATGTAATAGGCTTTTAAAAGTTAGGCTTTAAATCTGAAGTTTTCCCCACACTGCCCCGGTTCTAAGTACTGAGCACTTGCTTGTCATGGGGATGACGGCTACCAGGACCATCAGTCAAATGAAAACCTGAAACACAATTAGAGAGTGAAAGTGGACTCTCATTGTATTCCTCTCCCTAGTTAAAGGTTTCTGTGCGCAATGCCGAGGAACTGAGCTTATCAGGGCCCTGCACTCACTAGGTACTGCTCTGTGCCTCAGCCCCAGACAGAAGGTTGTGATCATTCTAAGGGAAAGGCAGTGCTGTTGGATACCACATGGTCTTTCGTCTGACCTGAGCCAACGCAAACTGAAAACTTAGACTAGCAGAGGGTGCCTCGCAGATGATATTACTAGTCACTATTACCTTATATATTTCACAGTAATTTGGAAAGCCGTAAACATTATGCTTCACTTTGCCAAGTGCCTGAGAAGCAATGGGATGTTCCAAACGTTAGCAGCCTCAGCTACTTGATGCTTTCTGAACACACACTGGACGTTTATTAAAAAGAAAAACCTTTCTTTGGGCATATTCTGATTACTTGGATGTTTGCAACCTACTTGCAAAAGATGGTGCCAGTAAATATGGCTTAAAGTATTTGACAACAACGAAGACATAAACATGATAAAAAAATCATTTAACATGCTTTGTATTTCATATCTTGCAATCTCCTAATAACTGCAATGTTGGTTTACTTTTAAAAACCAGGGAAGAACAACAGGGGAAACGGTATTAAATTAATTTAATTAAAGATATTTAAGATGCCAAGAAGTGGGACTTAACAGATACCTGCAGAAGATAGGATTACCCAACCACCAACAAAAATACATATAAGTGGATAATACATAGTTACAGTTAAACAGTAAGAATTATTATTATGAGCGAGAGGCTATCAAGTGAGCAGTTTACTAAGCTATGGCATAAAAACCTTGGATAATATGGATTTAAAAACCATCATTTTCCCACGGGGTTTCCTTGTTGGCCTCTGACCTCCGCCACCATCCTCACCTGCAGCCAGGGAGGCACAGCACTGCTCCTTCTCCTTTGTGATCTCATTTAACCTGCAGGGCACATCCAGGAGCGAGGGAGAAAGCAGCGGCAGACAAGGGCACTTCCCGACTCCGCACATCTGCACAGAACCCAGGGACAGGTGCTTCACGAAGGTCGACCCATTCTGAACAAAGCTGTAACAAAATGGAAACATGACGCTTTTGCGCTCTCTAATTATGTATTCCTTTTGCCAACTGATTTTTCTATAGAAATGTGTAAAACGGTAAAATAGTTTTATGGGTGTCATTTAACAAGTTAGTGAAGTAATAAAACAAATATAAAATAATTTTATTTTTCCATATCATAATTTTTAAAGGTTTATTTATTTATTTTCTGTCTGTGAGTACACTGTCACTCTCTTCAGACACACTAGAAGAAGGGAGGGATCAGATCCCATCATAGATGGTTGTGAGCCACTATGTGGTTGTTGGGAATTGAACCCATGACCTCTGGAAGAGCAGTCAGTGCTCTTAAACTCTGAGCCATCTCTCCAGCCCCTCCATATCATATTTTACAGGCTTTGTAAACTAGATTGAAACCCCACCCCTTACTCCCAACCCCTTAGCTGGGGACTGAACCGAAGGCCTTATGCTTGCTACACAAATGATGCTCTACCAAGCTAGACACCCAAACATCCCCATCAAATTGTAAAATGTGTACACAGTGTGTGTGTGTGTTTTTGTGTAGGGTGCTTGTCTGTGCACCTGAAGCCCTGGGATTGATCCTCAGCACATTATAAACTGGATGCACACTTGTAATCTCAGTGTCTGGGAGTGGAGGCTGGAGAATCAGAAGCATAAACTCATCCTTGCCTACACAGTGCAACTGAGGTCTTCAATACACAAGACCTTGTCTCAAAACAAAACAAACCCCAAGCAAACTCTCCATTTGGTTTTGCATGTTCTAGACTAAAGGATGCTAGTAAACGTACTGTCCACCTGAAAAGTTCCTCAGCTCTGAGTCTATGCTAGTTCCTCAGGTTTTGGTCTTTTAAAATCATGTATAAATCACTCTTTATAGCTTCCAGCCAGCTATGCCCATTCACTCAAGTTACGTTGGGTATACCTTGACATCTGTTTCCATGCTACATCCAGCAGAGTGGTATATGCACCAATTAATATAGCATCAAAGTAACATGGGATGAGGTATCGTGGGATCTGCTTCAGGTAGAAGAACATAGCCTGCAACCATTTACCAACCTGTTACAGAAATAATTTGAAAAGTTAATTTGCTGTGTTTATAGGCTAGCTATATTTTAAGAATTAAATCTAAATATGTGACTTTGCTGGTCAGTAATCCATTAAGAAGATGACCACTCGTTAGAACTGAAAGATGATCAAGAAAGGAAAATGGCTCAAGGAAACTGTAACTGATCTCTAACAGAGTAATACATAATTCTCAATGTCCCCCCGATTGTCTGGACTAGAACCCCATTCTACTTACTTCAGCAATACTTCCTGATCGCGAAATAAGCCGGCCGCTGACATAGTCGATCATCCAGTCTCCGGACCTCAAGTTTTCACAGAAAGGATGCCCCAAGTCATTCTTTGGTCTTATTTCTGCCAACACGGACATTAATCCTAAAAATTAAGACATTATTGAGCTGTTGGAAGAGTCAAAATGTTCTTGTTGCTTAGCTTCTGTCCAGTCTCTAAGGATTTGGGTGAACATATATACAGGCAGACATAATGGCTATGCAGTTGACAATGGCACTTAGCATGGCTGAGTGAGGAAAGTATCAGGGTGCCTTCTTTAACAAGGACATAAAAGCTGGAAAGAAGGGATCTGCTGCTGCAAGAACAATGCAAAGCTTCCTGAGAGTCAGGACTTCTGCGACTGTTCTTTTTATTTGTATTTAATATTATAACATTGAAAGCAACTGGCATAATTTCTCACCCTAAAGCATCAAGCAGATAAGCTTGAGTATTTCTGTGTTAACAAGTGGTAGATTAATATTTAGGAAGGAATTAAAGGAATCACAAAACTGGTTTAAGAGGAGGCAAGACCCACAATGGCGGATGATGATGACGCCTGCTTCAGAAGCGGCATCTGAAATATAGCATGAGATACTTAGAATTGAACAAAGTCACTAAGTGGCATATGATGACTGGGCATATGGTGACTGTGGAGCATACTTCTAGAGTCACTAGCCTTCTGTGCATACTCAAAGCAGATTCTGTAATTCTGCTATAGAACGACTATACTTTCATCCTTCATTAAAATAATAATTTCTACCTTAAAACAGTATGTGGCTTCACCAGCTTCATTTTAAGTAAATTCATTTGGTTAGAATTTAATGAATTTTACTTGTACAGCATATTTTGAAAGATTAAAAACAACAAATTTAAGATGTAGAATTTTTTTCTCTCCTGGAATTAGGAATTCTTGGTAAATGTGACTTTTAAAAGAAGATGGACACGAAGACTGCATAAACAATGAGTTACAGGCTCCTCCCTCTGCGCCCGCCCCCCCCCCCCCCATACTTTCAGAGAAGGATGGCTGCTCAGCACTCCCTGGTACTGCTGCTGAATTACAAAATGACAATGAGCCAGCAGTGGTGGCGCACACCTTTAATCCCAGCCCTTGAGAGGCAGAGGCAGGAGGATTTGAGTTCCAGGCCAGCCTGGTCTACAGAGTGAGTTCCCGGACAGCCAGGACTACACAGAGAAACCCTGTCTCGAAAAACAAAAAATAACAAAAACAAAAAATGACAATGAAAAGGTATTTCAGCAAACAGAGCTAACGGTGCCAGCGGGAAGCAGGGCTTGTGTAGGAGGCAGAACCGGCTGGCTGGTTTATAGAAAGTGCTTAGTCTTAGAACGGGTGGTAACTGTGGAGAGCAAAGGAAATGGCACGTGAGAGGGAACACAAGAACCTGCAAATACTAACTGGCTGTTGAGAATCTGAAGCAGAACCATAACAAAGGTTCTTAGATTCCAAATGAACAGAACACAGAGTATTGTAAGAGGTGGGGAACACAAACATGCTCACGGCAGGAGGTCAGTGCATGCTTAGGTGGGATTTCACTTATATGGTTGTTATTAACAGTCTGCTAAAAAAATGTCTTGTGCTGCCCAAACTGTTAACTTATGAGAGGAAAAAATGACTGATATAAAGTAAAAAAACAAAACAAAACAACAACAAAACCCAGCAAATGAGATAAGGGACATTTTATTTAAAAAATATGCCAAATCCTTCATGAGACATACAAGAAAATTAATGAAGAACCAGTCAAAGGACAGGAAATAAGATTTTTTAGCTTAAAATTGGCAACACATTTCTTTTATAAAATGTATTTATTTTTATGTCTCTGTGTATTTATGAGTATGTAACATATGAATGCAGTACCCATGAAAGCCAGAAGAGGGCATAGGTCATCTCAAATGGTGTTGCAGGTAATCCCTGAGCTACCTCATGAACTGAGCCTAGGCCCGCCCTCTGGGACAGCAGTTAAGTGTGCTTAACCTGAGCCATCTCTCCAGCCCTGAGAAGTGACTTCTCAGTGCTTTCTTTGAACCAGGGTTAAGTGAGTACGAGCTGATTTAATCCTAGTCACACCACCTTGTGGCACATAATTATGGGGAGAAAACTGAACCATGGAGAGTTTATTTACTGCAAGGTTATACAGCTAGTTAGTATAGAGGAGTCTGGTTTATTGGTTTTGTTGTTGTTGTTATTTTGTTTGTTTGTTTTGAGACAAGGTCTCACTTTGTAGCTCTGGCTGTTCTGGAACTCAGTAAGTACACCAGGATAGCCTTGAACTCACAGAGATCCACCTACTGGCACTAAAGACACGCACCACTACACCCTGTTAAAGTCTTGTCTCTTTCTTTTTTTAATAATTTATTTTATTTTTATCTTATGTGCACTGGTGTTTTACCAGTATGTCTGACTGTGTGAGGGTATTAGATTTTGGAGTTACAAAGTTGTGAACTGCCATGTGGGTGCTGGGAATTGAACCTGAGTCTTCTAGAAGAGCCGTCAGTGCTCTTAACCACTGAACTATCCCTCCAGCCCCTAAAGTCTATTTTTTTTTTTTAAAGATTTTTTTTTTGTTATTGTTTTTGCTGCTTTGAAATTGGGTTTTTTGTTTTTGTTTTTTTTAAAATAGATTTATTTATTTTATGTCTGTGAGTACACTGTAGCTGTCTTCAGACACACCAGAAGTGAGCATTGGATCCCATTACAGATGGTTGTGAGCCACCATGTGGTTGCTGGGAATTGAACTCAGGACCTCTGGAAGACTGGAAGAGCAGTCAGTGCTCTTAATCACTGAGCCATCTCTCCAGCCCTATAGTCTATTTCTTAACCATAGTAGATATATTCACACACACAAAATATACTAATTTCCAGCATAAGGTAATATTTTCCAAAGATCAAATAAAAAATATAGTAAACAAATACAAGTGTCAGCCTGAGGACGAATGACTATGATAAGCAATAATTAAGAAAGACTTTATATGGGGCTGGAGAGATGGCTTGGCAGTTAAGAGCAGTGACTGCTCTTCCAGAGGTCCTGAGTTCAATTCCTAGCAACCACATGGTGGCTCACAACCATCTGTAATGGGATCTGATGCCCTCTTCTGGTGTGTCTGAAGAGAGCGACAGTGTACTCACAGACATAAAATAAATACATTTTAAAGAGAAACAAAAAAGGCTTTATAAAGCTGGGTGTGGTCATACATGCATGTAGGCCTAGCATTTAAGAGTGGGGATAGGAGGATCAGAGTTTAAAGTTATCCTTAGCAAAATAGTGTGGCTGAGGCCAGTGTGGGGCATGTGGACCCTGCCTCCAAAGACAAGAATGAAGATAAGAAAGGTTTGAAAGATGATACAAAAAACAAGATGGTCTTCAAAAAGTTTTTTGAATTTTATATTATGTGTATGAATATTTGCTTGAATATAAATACATAGCATGTTCTTGCAGTACCTGTGGAGGCCAGAAGAGGGCATCTGGTCCCCTGGGGCTGGAAGTTGTAAACCACCATGTGGGTATTGGGAAGTGAACCCAGGTCTTCTGGAAGAACAGCCAGTGCTCTTAACCACTGAGCTATTGCTCCAGCCCATAAGGTGGTCTTTAAAGAAAGCTCAGACTCAGTCATGATGGAAACGCAAATTAAATTACAGTGAGATTCCATGTCATCCCAGGCAGAATAACTATCATCAAGAAGACAGACTGCAAACGGGGCAGTAACGGTGCACGCCTTTAATCCCAGCACTTGGGAGGCAGAGGCACTCAGATTTCTGAGTTCAAGACCAGCTTGGTCTACAGAGTGAGTTCCAGGACAGCCAGGGCTACACAGAGAAACCCGGTCTCGAAAAACAAAAACAAAAAACCAAAAAAAAAAAAAAAAAAAAAAAAAAAAAAAAAAAAAAAAACCCAAAAACCAACTAACCAAAGAAACAAAACAAAACAGACAACAGGCCCTGGGAAATGGAGCAGGGGTAAAAGATATGCACGTGCCCACATCTACACTGCATAATAAAGATAAAACTAATTTAAAATAGTAAATAAACAAGAAATGCTGGCAAGGGTGTGGGGGCGGGGACACCTTCCCTTACTACTGATGGCATGTAAATTGACATGGTTAGTATGGAAATCAGCGTGCAGCTTCCTAAAACTAGAGCTACCTTGTGATTCAGACACACACCACTTTTGGGTTCATGCTGAAAAGAATCTTAAGTCAGCACGCCAGAGAGATGTCGCACCTCCACGTGTCCTGGAGCACTAGTCCCAAAAGCCAAGACGTGGAGTGTGTAATTACATACAATGCACCTTTATTCAACTGTACTGAGTGTAACTATGTCCTTTATAGGGAAATAGATGGAACCAGAAAGCATCATGTTAAGTGAAATAAGCTGGACTCACACAGACAGGATTACATGTTTTCTTTCATATGAGGATTCTAAATTACACCTACTTCTCTATCATTATAAACCAAGACAAGGCCAGGCAGTGGTGGTGCACACCTAATGAATGTTCTTGACATGTCAAGTGAGACTAAGTTCTAAACAAAATATTTAAATGGAAACTTTTGTTGCATATTTGGTTTATTCTACATAGTTAAAATATATAGAGTTCTTATAGAACCACCATCTGAGCCTGATATAGAGACAGAGAACTAGATCAGTACCCAGTACCCACATGGCAAAAATCCGCTTCCAGCGGATCTAATACCTTTTTCTGGCCTTTGTGGATAACAGGCAAGCACATGAATACATACATACATGCAAGGAAAACACACTCATAAAATAAAATAATCTAAAAAATGTAAAACATGCATTACCACATGCCTGGTTCTGTCATTCATATTTTATTGAGGTAGAAATCGGGGTTCAGAAATGTTATGCTACTTAATAATGGTAACCAACAAAATCCACGAGTTATAACCTGAACTCAGGTGGCAAATTCAAGGCTTATACTCTTTAATTCTGTAAAGATGACCACTAAAGAAAAAAATACAAACCGTTATCCTCATAGACCTACCTTGAAGACCTGCATACTTAAGGGATGACCAGTTTGGTATGTCATAGCAACCTCCACCGTCTTCTTGTTCTTCTGACTCGCATCGGTAAAGAACCTGATTTAGCTCAGCCAAAGTCAATTTAGAGGCAATGCTAAGAATTAGAAAACAAAGGCGACTAGATAAATATACTATCATTTCATTTTGTGTTAGTAAAAGAAAAAGAGAAATCTGCATTATAAATATTAAACATCTCAGAAACGTTTGGTTCTAGGCACTTTTCTGTTGCTATGATGAAACTCTCTGATCAGAACCAACCAGAGGTCTGTGGTGGTTTGAATGAGGCACATATATTTGAATACTTGGTCCCCAGGCCAACCTGTTCTGAGAAATTCTTCTCAGACTGCGGTTCCCTCTTAGCAGGCGACTCTAGCTGTATCAAGTTGACAAAAAATCTAATCAGTACATATGTGTTCTAAAAACTCATCACTGAAGTAAACATACAGAATCATAATAGAGCACAAGTAATAATTAAGAAATAAAATGTGGTGGAAATTAAATAAGAGCTAATGTCACTCAAACTAAATAAAAAAATCCAGTGACAGATTAAAAAAAAGACTTTTATCTGTGTTTGTACATGTGTGTATGCAGAAGCCTATGAAGGCCCAAAATGAGCACTGGATCCTCTTAAGGTAGAATTACAAGCAGCTGTTAGCCATCCAATATGGGTACAAGAGAACTGAACTCTGGTCTTCTACAAGAGCAGCAAGTGCTTTTAAGGGCTCAGCCAGGTCTCTAGCTCTGTGTCAATTTTATTCATTAAGAGTATGCTGGAAGATCTTTAGGCTGTGATCTTCTGAACTTCTGATCATCCTGCTTCTACCCTTTAAATGCTATGATTACAGGTATATACTACCATGCAAATTCTGGCTTGCCTGGAACTTGCAGGATCCTCCTGCCTCTACCTACTGAGTGTTGCATACTTTATGCTCTTAAATATGGCATTACAATAATACATATTCATTCTTGGAAAAGATGACACTCTTACATAAAGCTGAACATGCTTATTTAATAGTTTTTCCAGAGGTTACTTTACAGTATGTACTAAAAAACTTCAAATATGTGATTTTCTCAACATTTCACTTTGAGAAATTTAGCTTAGTGCCAGTGACCAAAACATGCTAAGTAGCTATCAGGTGACAGGCACGAATCACATGTTTTGCACGTGTTACCGTGATGCTGGGGGAGCTGTGGGAAGCAGTCCTGGAGCAAGAGTGAGGTCGAGGTATGTTCAAACTCCAGGAATTATGTCCTGAGATTGGCAGGAGTAGGATCACTCCTTCACCAGGCCTGCATGTCAGCTCAGACAGGCCTATGCCCCGCCCCCCCTCAACCTTTGCCACTGGTTGGGAAGGAAGGTGGTCATGTCTGCTTTGGGTAGGGAAGTGAGGCAGGAATGACATGTTATCCTGTTTAATCTTTACAAAATTTAAGAAGTAAGTATTACTATTGGCCCCACTGTCCAAATGAGAAACCTAGAAGAAAATTTGAATAACTTGGCCAAGATCACTCTGACAGTGTTGAAGCTAAACTTAGATCTAAAATGGATTTCTTCAGTACCATGTGGCATCGCAAAGCAAAGGGGTATTTAAAAACTTAGCAAAAAAATCAAGGTACTGAGATACATAATAGGGAATAATTAGAAGCACTCTAGGTGTCTCGAAGCGGATAATTACTAAATTTATTGTGACATAGCTATATGTAATACAATAATGATGTAAAATGACGTCACTAAATGACATCACTAAATGACACTAAAATGATGTGGTAAACAGCATAATGTAAGCAACTACATCTTGTAGAGCTTAGAAAGATCATGCATGTGCATGTGATGGCATACATACATCCAGGAGGTATGGAGAAAGAACACATAATGTGAGCACATACACAAATGATAAGGTGATGGAGGGAAATGCTAACAGGGCTGACGATGACCGCAGTGGCCTGTGGACCATACTTTGAGTAGCAAGGAGAGAAATCACCCTTCTCTCCAGTGGTAGCTCATCATTTTGTTAAAGTGGTAAATCCATAAAAGGAGGAATACTTACGAAGCGAAGGGGACTTTTAATATAGGATCCGCGTTGTCAACAGCAAGGCTTCCAGATTTAAAGTGAGAGCTGAACTGCGTCAGGTGGCTCCGAAGAATTCCAACAGCAACTTGAGCATGCGGATCAAGACTAACTCTGAATAATGTTGACATAAAATAGGTTCATTTTAGGTGACCCAAACTTAACAGGATACACCAGCTATTTTCTCTAGTTTTGTTTTTAAGTGGGTATGAGAAATTGTATGTGTGCAGGTGTCCAGAGAGAGCAGACAAGCACATCAGATCCCTGGCATTGGTTATATGGGACCCACCTGACATGGGTCCTGGGAACTGAATTTAGGTTCCCTTATAAGATTAGGAGGGACTCTTAGCCACTCAACCATCTCTCCAGACCCCCAAAACTATTTTCAGTATAAGTGAAGTCAACAGTCTAAACTCTAATTTACATACCTGAATATAATAACGCTTCCTGGAGATAGGTTTTCAAATTCAATTTCCTGAATATATTCATTGGGACCCTTTGTGGCAACTCCAGCTTGTTTGACAATTTTACTTTCATGAAGCTTGAAAAGAATAAAAAAAATCCATTCATTAAGTATCTTAAATGTCCTTAAGATATTAAGCACAGTAAAACCCAGGAATCCCAAATACCTGGATATGTTCCCTAAGCTCCACAGTCATGTTCGGCATCCCATTGATTGAATTCTCGTCTCTCCTATAAGGCTTTGTATTCCTCTCAGTAGTTCTAGCTTCCAGGACTACCTCTTCAATTTTGCCTAGGAAAATATAAAGACTTTAACAAAAATTATTCTAGTATTCACTCAAAATATAATAGAGACTCTTTAAAAGTTAAATATTCATATGGAAAAACATGGAATTTCAATCAGTGAACTGAGAAGTGGACATGTTTGCGGATGGTCAGGACCAACAGCAAACCTCAGCTAACACTGTACAGTGAGCGAGTTCTAGGAGAGTAACTATGGACTTGGGCGTGTAGGGCAGGGGTATAATGTATGCTCGGCATATGGATTGAACATTTGATTCAATACCAAAAAATACTAAAGACAAAAAAAACTAACTAGAAACACTAGAAAAAAGACCTTTCCAGATCACTAAACATAAATATATACAGTTAAAGCCACGATACTTAGCAATTAGCAAGAAATATAGAATGTGAGCGGGGTATGGGTGTGCACAGCTGCAGTCTAAGCAATTTGGGAGGCCAAGGCAGGACAGTAACTGTAGGTCCAGGGCTAGCCTGATGGGTTCCAGGCTGCCCTGTGCCACTGTGGTCCTGTTTCCTTAAAATATACATATACATACATATATACATACAGAAATACACATATACACACATACCCATATACATACATATGTACACACATGACGGGGGGGTTTGGGAGTCTTTATTCAGTTAACAAGCAGTTCCTATTTGCATAGGTCTGTGCTGTATTACACTATACTATCTACCATAGGAAGTAAAATATAGACATCAAGAAAAAAATCAGTAAGGGAAAATCTCAGGGACACATAACCGTCAAAAAAAAAAAAAAAAAAAAAAAACCAGACTATAAATGCAATAATGTTTAGAAGAGAGAGTTTACTCTATACTTACAGACTTCTTAAAGAGGTAAACTTTAGTCCTCAAACGCTATAAATATTCATATATAGGTGGGTGAGAAGACTACTTGGAGAAGAATGAAAATATCTACTTGGCTGAATGCTAGACTTACAGAAGGCTAGGATGGTAGATGAGGATGGACTATCAACAGTCTTAATATTTGCCTTTTAAAACACACATATGGGTATATAATGCATATGCAGTATTTGTTTATATATTTATGCATATGTAAAAATGCAAACATGCACACACAGATTGCCCACAGTATAAAAAAGTACATGTTTATACATATTTTTAAAAAAGGAATATATTAAAATGCAAAAAGTATTTCACAACTCAAACAATGTTAATGCTTGCCAATAATTTGTCTAGACTTTGATCCATGCAGTGAAAGTGCTTGTATCCTAACATCCTCTGTCAACCATGTTTATATGCTAGTGTGCTCTACATGACACATAGACAATGTGCTAACGAGCTTCATGATTAGCTCTATTGGTGCTGGTCTTAGATTACCAGGGATGCACATCTGGGGCACTTCTTTGCTGTAAAATGAAGTCTTGGGATTCCTAAAAGCAGTTCTCGATACAGCCACCACAGACTGATGGATGCTCGGGCAGTGCCGTGTTACTGCCACTATGTCCTCATCCACTTGGTCCACATACACCTGAGAAATGGAGAGAGACTGGCTCAGAGCCCCATTTGGAAAGGAGTGCTCAACCAGACGGTCATCCTCTGAAATGCAAAGTCTGGAGAGAAGCTTTAAAGTTTCCATTTCTTACTTGAATGAAGCCCTTGGCACCAAGCTCTTGATGGAGTCTATTGATGGCACATCTGGCTGCAATGATCCCACTATGGACACTAACATCTCCTGTATCTGATGGTGATGCCCCAGGATTCCACTTAGTGTAAAATCGTTCTTCAGCAACCACTGAAATCTGAAGAGAGAGAAAGCCCAGTCACGTGTGCAGGTTAACTACAATGAAATCGTGGGTAAGAATGCCTGGTGTTGCTGGCCTTGCAGATTAAACACACCTGATGAGGCACCAGCTCATCGTAGCCTCTCGTACTTCCACTAGCACAGCATGCCATGGAAACAATTGTGGTACTTGGAAGAGCATCATAGGCTGATCTGTGCTAGAAAAGAGGAAAGCGAAAGTTTACATTCCCTCAAATGCAGAGTGACACTTCATACCCCATCAGCATAGTGAAGCCATAGATCAAGTACAGATATCTGCTGTAAGATGCATTTTTTTTTAAACATTTTAAAATCAAGGTATTTCCATTCCCTAAAAAGTATGTGGACATTATTGACATCAAGCATCAGACAACTAAATAATGAGGCAGTTAGCAAAATAAGTCAGCACAAGAGACACGTTGATGCTCACCACAATTGGACACTCATTATCGTGGGTTATGTCCATAAACAGGGCATGTGCGATAGCTGGCATCAGCGGCCTCAAACAGGGCTGAACGAAGGATCCGACGGGCTCCCCTCCGTACCGGTAGACCAGTCTGCCCTCTTCATGACTGTTATATGCGCTCATAGCCTCTGCAGAGCAGCACAGCGAAGTGTGACAATCCCCGGTACTCAGATCTTGGGTCCCCTACACCTTTATTTGCTGAATTATTACCCTAGCTTTCTTACCCTTTATTTTGAGATAGGATCTGGGGGAAGAAATGTATCCTACACTAGCCTGAAACTCATGTAGCCAAGGCTGGCCTTAAACACATGATCCTCTTGCCTCAGTTTCCTAAGTAGTGAGATTACGGGGGTAGCTAGCACACGGTACCTGGCCTCAGTGGTCTTTCTATCTGAAATAGTATCATACTACAAATTAGATATTTTAACTGTTAAAAGAGAACTCAGTTCCCAGCACTTAGGAGGCAGAGACAGGCGGATTTCTGAGTTCGAGGCCAGCCTGGTCTACAGAGTGAGTTCCAGGACAGCCAGGACTACATAGAGAAACCCTGTCTCGAAAAACAAAAACAAAAAAACAAAAACAAAAACAAAAAAAACCAACAAAAAAAAAAAAGAGAGAGAACTCAGTTATATTAGGTATTGCATATAAAGCTATTCCATGCCTTGTAATTTACTCAAACAAAAGTGAAGCATCTCAGATAGGAAACGGACTTCAGCGAACCTACCTCTTATTAAGGAACTGATGCCCAGTCTCGTTACGAAGATGTTGTCCAGCTCTTCGCTTCCTGTGAACAGCTCAGCCACTACGTAAAGATTGGGCTGTAATTTCCTAGCAGCATCCAGCATGTACTGTAAAAAGTACAGTCACAAATGTAAAAGAAAGAAGACAGCCAGACAGAGGGAAGAGGGACAAGACTAGGTGTGGGTTTGGCATAAGATAGGTACAAAACAAGAGAGATGCAAAAGGAAGTTCCAAACCAAGTTTGATGTGCACATGTATGAGAACATGAAAGATCAGACACATGGAGGGTTTACAGAGAACATCAGTGGAAAGGGACATTAGATCGTGCGGACATAGGGACAGACGGGAAGACAAAAGGAAAAAGAAAAGTTAGTGTCATTACAAATACAGCCTGCAACGCTGCAATTCTGCCAGTCTTCTCTCAGTTTTTATTTGTTTTTAGTGGCTCTAATAAGATTATTAATCTCTCGGTGGCTAATTAAGTCAGAACTGATAATTACATATGCTGATGAATTAATTAGCAAAGGTTAGGCTAAACTTGATTCTGCACATGACAAATGCCAGCACCTTCCCATTTGTGTGTGTGTGTGTGTGTGTGTGTGTGTGTAATGCACACGTAACATTGGTGTTAATGATTTACCAGAGAAACAGAAAATAGTGGCTAATAATCAGATTGTTTCCCACTCTACTCTAGAAGGTATTCTTACACGAAGGTTAGTAAAATGACTAATTTTTATCAGCTAAGAAGTAGAATTCTAGAGGACTTCATTGTTTAAAATTTAATTTTATATAATATTATAACAATGTTATAAAAATGGCTTTTTACTGTTGTTAAAAGCACAACTGAAAAAGACCCTCTGCTTATTTTTGAAGGTAAATAATGTTCTACCAGTTTAACTAAGGTTTTCTATCAAATCCCTCAAAATTAAAACCATATGGGATCCCTCTCTCTCTCTCTCTCTCTCTCTCTCTCTCTCACACACACACACACACACACACACACACACACACACATAGCACATAAACTACAGAAGCTGGTGTTGTTTTTTTATTTTATTTTTTTAAATTTTTCTTTTATAAACACCTTTTTTGTTTTGTTCTGAGATAGGGTCTCACTCTGTAGACCATCTCTGTTCATGGAAGTCACTATGTAGAGCAGGCTGGCCTCAAACTCACAGAGTTCCATCTGCCTCTGCCCTCTGAGTGCTGGGATTAAAGCCGTGAGCCACTAAACCGGGCCTATCAGCACATATTTTCATAAATTGTAATTTTAAAAACTATCAAAGATCTTACAACTAGGATAAAATTATGTGTTTTTTTAGGAAGTTGTATTAGGTAAGGAAAATGCAGCAATACTAACATTATTCAAAAGCCCAAAGGACAGACTACAGTTAGCTTACATTTATGTTTCTAAAGAAGACTTATTAAAAATTGACTCAGTCAGGCTCAAACTAGCCTCAGAATGCCAGAGTATCAGAGCTAGACCATTCGTGTAAGGGTAGGGGTGCGGCTCAGCGTAGAACAGAATGGTCCTGAAGTGTGCACTGCTCCTAGTACTCCTAAAGAGAAATGGAAGCCGGAGCTGGATCATCACCACACTGTGTAAGGAAGCCATTCAGCTTCACACTGCTAACCATCTATATCGGAAACAACCTAAAAGACCACTTCGCACTTTAGATATCACCAATAAATACTTGTTATGCATAAAAATAGGATCTTTTTTTTCCTAAATTTAAAAACTAACTTATTAAAAACACTTCACAGCCTAATATTCTATAGCAGTTGTATCAGAAGGTTGTTAGAATTAGATAAACTGTCATATGTGTCAATATTTCTACCAAATCCACAGCAATGTACACAGCAGACTAGATCTGCTTGGCAGGGACTTCGGAGGCTACAGGTATCACTGCCTTTGTCAATAGACGTGTCCGTACCTCAGCCACGTGGAGAGGCGTGGAGTGGCAGTTGTCAAGACGAACTCCCTGGAAGTGAGTGGCAGTTATCTCGGTGTATTTCTTCATGTGTGCCCACAGATACGGGCAGTCCTCGGGTTTATTCCCATAGCGCAGTTTAACACTGTCACCCCAGCAAATAAGTTCTCTCCTCAAATAAACGTTTGAACCTGTTAAAGAAGCAGAGTTGCTCTCAGTGGTACATGAAACTGAACAACAGCAATCCTCAAGGGACCAGCGCTGCTTCTAACCTGGGTCATTTTCTTTCCATAAGTGATATCTGGCTACATTTTAAAAATTATAATTTTATTTTGGGTGTATGGGTGTCCTGCCTGCATGTATGTCTGTGTACCATGTGTATTCCTGATGCCCTCGGAGGCCAGAAGTGGGTGTCTGATTCCTTGGAACTGGAGTTACAGATGGCTGCGAGCCACTTTGTGGGTGCTGGGAATTGAGCCCATGTTCTTTGGAAAAGCAATCAGTGCTCCAAATTGCTGAGCCATTTCTCCGTCCTCCTGACTGAAATTACATCTAAAGTGGCCTTCCACAAGCTCTTGTTTCCCTATCTACGGAGAAGTGAAAAATCAGCCACCTGGCTCAGCAAAGTTCCGAAGCGGGTCATCGCCCATCACCCATCCATTGTGTGCCATCAGAAAACAGGCTTTATCTGGGCGGTGAATCATGGATTCTTCTGTGGATAAGGCCATTTCTTCAAAGGGGAAAGTAAAATACCTAGGGAGACAGAATTAAAACAAGGTCCACACAAAGAAACTCCTTCAAGACACTGTGAAGGAGAAATATTACAAAACATAAATACATATGTAAAATTAGAATACATAAAATTAGTTTGGCCCCATTTATACAATACAAACTTCACAGAAAGCAAAAATCACCAGTAGACTTTTTGAATAAATCAGCAGGATTTGAAAACTGGCTAACAATTTAAATAACCTTCACAACTTCATAACATTTTAGAGAAAACATCGAGGCCTTCCCAATCTCTACTTGCCCAACATATGCTGTATACTAGATATATCAATTTCACGTTATGTGTATGAATGTTTTGCCTGAATGTATTAAGTGCCCTGTGTGAATGTTTAGGGCCCATGGAGGACAGAGGAGCCAGTGCACCCCTTGACCTGAAGGTACTGATAGCTGTGAGCTGCCATGCAGAAACTAGGAACCACACCCAGGTTCTCTGCAAGAGGAGCAAGTGCTCCTGACTGTTGAGTGTGTCTCCAGCCCCTGTGCTGCACGTTTCTATGTAAGGAGTTAGGTGCTTGCTCTCTCCAACTAACCCTGAATTTACTACTGCTAAGTGTTATTCTCACAGAGCATCCTCAGAGGGTCATCTATTGGAACTTTAAGGCCGCCCCACCTTCTTTCTTTAGACATAGTGTTACTTTGTAGCACAGGCTGAGCTCAAACTTGGAATCCTCCTATCTCTGCCTCCTTATGGCTGGAATTACAGATCACAGACTTGTGCCACCACAGCAGGTATGGAGTTCTAATTCCTCAAAGTAGTAGTGTTGGGAGATGGAGCCCAGTGACAGGTGTCTGGGTAGGGGCAGGATACCCTGGTGAGTGGATGAATATCTCCTCTGAGTGAGTTCTTGCTCTCCGGGACCTGGCATAGTTCTGAGGTGGATTTTCAGATGCCGCCTTGTGCTTTGTGTCTTCCATTTGCTCTCACTTGTCCTTCATCTGCCACGAACTGAGACAGCCCAAGGCCCTAGCCGGAAGATGAGCAGAGCAGACCCAGTGCCATGTTCTTGGACTTCCTGGTCTGCGAACCCTCAACCAAATGAAACTCTTTTTTTATAAATTACCCAATCTCTGGTATTCCCTTTTAGCAACATAAAATAGACTGATATTAAATGTGCATTCCTCCAGAAATATCAATGTAAACAAATACAAACAGGTTCAAACTGGTGATAGTTTTTCTAATTAAATATTCTCCTAACAAAATTAATCAGTATTAAACCTATTTCTGAATCAAAATTTCTATTTCGATATAATGTATTGAAGTCACACCTTAAAAGAAACATCTAGGTTAAGCTGAAAAGTTAAATACTCTCAGCTTTTAACTGTCAGCAAGAGAACATTTTAAAAACAGAGCGAGTACCTGGTAACCAAAGGATACTTCCTGGTGACGGGTCCGAGTTTAGGGCCATGGCCCGCAAGTCGCTCATAAAACACGTTTCCCAAAAGACAATTAACTGCCTAGAAAACATTGAACCATGTTACAACATGATTGCCAATGAAAACAGACATTCAAACTCAGAAAAGGAAAAGCAGCAATTCAAAACTCGGTGAACCTGTTCCTGATGACAGCTGGTGAGGTGGTGCTTCTCTGAATTTAACTCCTCGAGTCTCTTACGGAACCAATTACAGCACTCCTCAATTGCAGCTGGCCGGTCGCTAGCACAGATGGAGAAAAACAAACATCAGTGCTTTCATAAAATCCGCACTAAACATTTCCAGGTGTCACAAACATCTCAAATGCTGTCGTTGGGATCTGAGCTATGACTGAGGAGCTTTTTCAGTTGTAAAAGGTTTTACACACATGTTTAGCAGGATGGACTGACAGAGAATGTAGAAAAAGGTCAGTGTTGAAATGACAGGTTACTTACTTTATTTAAAAAACAGTTCACTGTTGGGGGCCGACTTTTAGCAGAAAGCGGCTATCAGCTTTGCAGCCATCTTGAGCCATATATACCTGACATGAGACTTGGATTACAATAGCCTACAGCAGCTGAGCACACTCTGATAATCATGGTTTAGATACCTTGAGATTAAAGGTGTGTGAGATTAAAGGTGTGTGACTTAAGAGTGTAATTTAGAGATAAGATTTAGAGTCAAGACCTAAGGGCATGATTAAAGGTGTGACCAAAAGGCATGGCTTAGAAGTGAGACATATAAAAGGCAGAGACAGAAAAGAACAGAGAACCAGACACAGCAGAGAGAAGACAGGTAGCAGGCACTTGGAAGAGAACTTGGAAGAAGTAACTTGGAACTTGGAGGGACTAGGAGCTAAGGACTAGGCACTAGGAACTCAAGACTTAGGACTTAGACTGAAGAATAAACGGGATTGAATTACACTCTGTCTGGTCTGCATTCTTCGAGTCTGTCCTCACTCTTGCTCTTGCTGAACCCCCGACCCTCGGACCGGAGCGGCAGCTTGGGCTGGGATACAGTGGCCGCCCAAACGTGGGTCGGCCCAGGCCTCAACATTTTGCTTGGGCCGCGACATTTTTTGGCTGCCCCAATGTGGGGCTAGTGCGGTTCCCAACAGTTCACTTATTTATTTGTTTACTTCTATAATTAACTATGTGTAGGGACTGTGTATATGCGTGGGTGTGCACATGGCACAATGTGTGTGGAGGTCAAAGGAAACTTTTGAGACTGGATTCTCTCTTCTCACTGTGGGGGTTCTGAGGATCAATTTCTAGTTGTCAGCATCAATATTTATGAGCAAAACTACAGGGCAAATACATAACATACTCATGTGGTATAAAAGTGGCCAGAGCGACGTTCATATCTACAGCACAGCCTAGCCGCCTGAATTCAGGGTCCTGAATAATCTTAAGATGTTCTTTTGGTTCAGATTTCGTTACTCTTCTGTTTTCTGAAAGAAAAAAAAAAGGGGGGGTATTTTAAATGTAAATATCTATAAAAGATTATAACTGTCACTTTTTCAATTTTTTGGTAGATAGCTACTCATAGAAAGAATGTAAAAAAGCTAGCAAGCATCTTTGCTCCCTCCCCCGCCCCACTTACTCACTCCCTCCATACTTGGGGAGGGCACATAAGAAGAGAGACTAACTGTTAAAAGAGAAAAACCTAGGATTCTTGCAGTTCAGCTTTGCTGGTTACCACCAAATCCTCCTGCCTCCAAGGTCTCTAGCATGCACATGCTGGTTCACCATGTGTGCTAACGAGTGAATGACAGAAGCACTGACAGTAATCTGTCTACATCACTAGTAAGGTAATTTAAAAACCACACATTACCTAGTAGGGGTTAAGAGAAATAAAATACAAAAACAAAATAAAAAACTCATACTGTCAATCTGTCAATGAAAAAAATCATGGGGGGGGGTGGTGTAAAAAATAAAAAATAAATTAAAAAATGAAAAAATCAAACATGATTTAGTCTCTAGTCTTATTTTTATGTATTAAAGATATTAACAGACATATATATTATAGAGAAAATTATATGAAACTACTGATAAATCCTGACTTTCCTTTAAAATTATTTGAAAAGAAACATAAGAAAGTACTATTTAATAATTTTAAGATTTGAGAAAGAGGAATTTGCTATATGTATATATAAATGTGCTTTTCCATAAAGGAAGAGGGGGTATAGGATAGGGGGTTCTAGGGAGGGAAAATGGGGAAAGGGGATGACATCTGTATTGTAAATAAATAAAATAGCCAATAAAAAAAAGAAAGAAAAAAAAATAAATGTGCTTTTCTCCCTCCCAAGTGCTGAAATTAAAGGCATGCATCACTATGCCAAGAAAGATTGAAGTTTTGTAGTATAAACAAATACAAATATGATGCAATAAAGATTTAATGATGCTGTTAACTGGAGAAAAAGAGTAATCCCTTTAAGAGTAACTTTAAACTTCTTAAACAGTGATAGGACGACCTAGTGTAAAGCCGTTACCTTGAGTGAGCAGTCTTCTAAATTGTTCAACTGCTTTGTGAACATCTACTTGGAAAAACTCCCAGAGTTGAATCCTTGGGAAAACGTCCTCCCAAATTATTTTTCGAATGCACTGAAAAATTTCAAGATTAAAAACATCAAATGTATTTGACCTGATTTCTTCCTCCTTATTAAGCCACATTCTACACATTTTCATGTATGTATATATATATTTGATTTGTGCCTGGGAAGTTGGAGTGCTCTTCTGCACACACGTACGTTCAGGTGCTGATCATTTTCAATCAAAGCAGGGACTCCTTTTTCTCTGTACTTCCCATCTGCCACATCACAGGACAAGTGCCAGAGTGCTCTGTCTAGGACCCAGGCAGGTTTCAAGTGTGGAGAATTTACAAGATTGTATGCAGATTCCGGATGTTCTTGGATCCACTTACTGTTGGCAGCTTAAAGAAAAGGGAAAAACATACTTTGTATTTAGGTCAGACTTTACAATCACCATTCTTTCTATTGGACTTTCATTTAGTAACTTACTTAATGCTTAGTTGTACCTGCAATAAATAAACCCTTGGGTGAAGATAGGATACACCAGGAACACAGATCTCACAATAAAAGCCAAACCAGGCAAGGCATGAAGGCATTTGTTTGTTTGTTTGTTTGTTTGTTTACTTATGGTGGTGTTTTTGAAACAGGATTTCTCTGTGTAGCCCTGGCAGTACTGGAACTCGTTCTGTAGACCAGGCTAGCCTCAAACTCACAGAAATTGGTCTCTGCCTCCTGAGTCCTGGGATTAAAGGCATGCACCATCACCTCTTGGCTTGGTGGTTTGTATTTATAACCCCAGTACTTGGGAGCCCAGGCAGGACTGCCAAAAGCTTAAGGCTTAGCCAAAGCTTAAACTTAGCCTACTCTACAAAGTGATTTCTAGGCTAGCCTGGGCTACAAACCAAAACAAAAAACAAACCAAAACAAACAAACAAACAAACAAAGACCCAGAACCTAACACTACTACAAGTTTCCCATGTCTGTAGTTGTGATAAAAGACAAACGCATATCTGATGCAGTGTGGAGAGAAGTAACATATACATAAGATTATGCCTTTAAACACATGACTTCCCATTTCCACTAAGTGTAGCAACAGGAGGCAGAGCAGCCATGTTTGATTAAACCCTGGAAGTAAAGTGTTGGAGATGACAGAGTGACCCAGAAAAAAGAACCTGGCTACCCATCATGGCTAAGCTATCTCTAATCTGGAATCTGAAAGGGATAAATCCAGTTTCTTATTAAGTCTTAATGAACCTCTGCCTAAGCAGTATTCTAACTCTTACCGTTGGTAACTATGTGTGGTTTGCTAATTTGATGTGAATATCATGGATGTCTAAGTCATTTTTAATACTACCAGTTTTCAAGTGGTGAATATGGAGTTACTAAAGTGCAAAGTTTCCACTGTAAACTTTGAAGCCTGGCTCCAAATTACATGCAGAAACATCTCATTTTGGAACGTATCTTTTTAAATATCCAATTTCATTTGCCATTTCTATTAGAGATTATTTCCAATAGTGATGAAACAGCTACATGTCCTTAAACTACACCACCCAGAAGTCCCATTGCTGACGTATGTAAAGCAGTGGTTGCCGGACTTTCCACATTGCTGTTCACACAGCGGATCCTGTGTAAGGCACACAGAGTTAAAGTGGAAGGCCATGGCCCAGGCCTCATGAAGCCAGCTGCTCTGACAGGCAAGGAAAACAAATATCTCCTCAGAGGATCACTGTCAGGAGAACTTTACAGAGTTCTATTTGGGATCCCAAACAGTCAATCTAACATTACTCTTTTCAGTACCGGAGATGTCACAGTCCACTTTTTTATCATGTAAAAGGATTTAACAATAATATTCTCTCCAATGATGGAGAATGTTGTTATTATTTGGATTCTGGGGACAGAGTCTCATAATACAGCCCTTCTGGTCTGCAACTTAGAATGTAGCCCAGGCTTGTCTTGAACTCATAATAATCCTCCTGTCTCTACCTCCCAAGTGTTGGAATTACTGCTATACCCGCCATGTTTAGCATCACATTTTAAAATATATTATGGTATAGAACAGAGTTCCTGCTGTACAGAATCCCCCTGTCAGTCTGAACAGTATTTATATTTAGGTAGAAACATATGACCTATGCCCCTTTTATGTATCCTCCCATTTGTGTAAGCATCAAAGTACTTACATGTTTACTATATGCTCACCTGACACTACTTTCCTTGGAAGTAAAAAGGTTCTATTCCATAAACTAGGTTTTAACATTGAAGGCCTTTTAATTGTCCTTTTGATCTTTAGAATGAATGTTATAGAAAGGGCTGGGACATGGCTAAGAGGCAGACAGCTTGCTTAGTTTAGCATTTATGAGGTCCAGTAATCAATTCCTCACACTGCAAAATACTACTACTTCTAACAATAATGATGTAACGTGAAATGAAAATATTAAGAAATAAAGTAACAAGAATGCAATATTCACGGTGAAATCACTGAAAGCTCATACCAGTATGATTGTAGACAACATCGGTAATACAAAGAATATTCCACTCCCGTTTCAGCTTCTGGACTAGCTGCCCAACATCATTCCAGCTATATCTTTTATTAGGCCTTGAGAAGTCAGGATTTAACTCTAACTGATCAGCGAGGGAATAGCATGACCTGGACAGTCCAAGAGTCTGCAGCGGGGTGAAGTGAATCATGTTGTAACCTACGAAGGAGAAAACACAGACCAGTGTATGACAGGGCGAGCAGACCAACCTAGAGCTGAGCAGAGCATAGGCATGAACGTTCTCAGGTCTTTATCAACAGTAAGACAGTCACGCCAGTGGAAGAGGAACCCACGATAGGGTTCAGGTCCTAGATTTACATAAAAGACTGCCAGCAGACCCACGTAAGGCTTCAGGCACTCACTGTCCTCAGCTACGAGAAATGGGGAATGACACGATGGCCATGGTAACATCACCACAGTCCTAGCTACTATCAGGTTGAGCTGCAATTGCTGACAGCACAGAGCGGCTTGCACAAGTGTAACGCTTTAAATGTCCCACAGGACTTGCATTCATCATAGCTACGCCACTGAGCTGTCATGCCCTTCTTTATAAAATATTTAGCTTGAAAGCAGAACGTTGATGTTACTCTTACTTCAGAGGAAAACATAACCTGCTTCCTTTTACTCTTGGCATGTCCAGTAGCACGTGCCTTTTAAATAGACAATGGATTATCAATATTGGCTAATTAAAACTATATATAATGATACATTTTCCTTCATATTTTTTACTCATTTTCCTTGAATAATTTATTACTAACTTACATGTGCCAAATAAAATCTTACAAATGATAATCACTTTATTTTATGACCGAGTGTTCCCTTTTAACCTGACCCACATTGTACTCTCCCCCCATGAGCAAGCCTGAAGAGACCTTGGTTACCACAACAAGGTCAAGTGACGGGATCTAGGTGGAGTTACCCACCTTGGTTTCCCGGAACACAGCAGAACTGCCCCTGGGCTTGCCTTGAGGCATCTCCGGCCGTGACCTGGAATGGACTATGGACTATCCCACCCATCTGGAACCAGGAGGGGTTGTGGGTTGGGTCTTCCCCTTTAAATTGAGAGCTAAACATTAAAGCTTGGGGCCTTGATCAGAGAACTTTGTCTTGGCCTCATCTCTTCTCGCCCTCCAGCCCCTTTCATTCCCAGCCCCCCTTTCAGGTGAACCCAGTTGACTTGTGGCCGCGGGCGGCTACAGAGTGGCGCGCACAACGTGGGACTTGAAAACGGGGGACCGAGCTGAGGAAAGCTGTCTTAGGTGGAGCTCCACGGTAAACAGGACTAAAAAGGTATCCCACACACTTAGGAAGTAGCAAACGGTATTGAAGCTAGCGCTAGTTAAATTTTGAAGGCCGTGTTTGCAGGAAGTGTGTTTTGGGGGATAGGTCTAGGTCAGATAGGTGTTGACCCGACGCCTATTCTGCCTAGGGGGTGACAGCGAATTATGGGCCAGGAGAATTCTAAAAGGGCGTTTGCCTGCAGCCTTCGAGAGCTGCTTCAGACGGGAGGAGCTGGGTTGTCAGATAGTGTGTTGGAAGATTTTTTGGCAGAGGTAGATTCATGCTGCCCATGGTTCCCTCGAGAAGGAACGTTGAACAAAAAGACCTGGGAGACGGTCGGAGAGGTTTTGAAAACCACCAGGGCAGATTATAACACTCTCTGTCTTTGGAAACTGGTAAAAGATGCTATTGATAATAAAACAGATAAAGAGACCTCGCAGGTGTTAGCTATTGCCCAGGCACAGCTTGAAGAGTTCCAAGAACACCCATCAGAAAGCCCTTGTACAAAAAGGGGCACTCTCAACCCTACATCAGGGAAATGTAGACCTAGTACACCTTCTCCAGCTCAGATAAAAGAATTCGGAAACTCTGGTAATAAATCAGAGCTAGAGAAAGGAGCTGATTTGAAAATAGGGGGTTCCAAATGCCACGAGGAATGGCCCCCTCCCTATGCACCTTCTGCTCCACCTAGGGTCCTTGATGCAGCAGAAGCTGCCCAGATGGACATGAAGGCATATAAATTAGAGATGGAAATTAAACTGCAGAGATTGACTAACGAGCTACAGGAGTTAAAGTGTCAGTCAGGTGCAAAAAGGATCGATGATTCTGGGATACGTCAATCGCCATTAGAAAGAGCCGTGAGTCAGGCCCGCAGGGATGGGCAGGATACATCTGACGTGTTAGCGTTTCCTGTATTGGAAGTAGTTGATCAACAGAACCAAAGAACTAGACAATATCAGGCATTGGAGTTTAAAGTGATAAAAGAGTTGAAAACTTCGGTTTCTCAATATGGGCCTACGGCGCCCTTCACACAAGCTTTATTGGATACTGTGGTAGAATCAAATTTAACACCCCAAGATTGGAAAACTTTGTGTAAGGCTACTTTGTCAGGAGGAGATTACTTGCTTTGGAGCTCAGAATGGCGTGAGGCTAGTAAGAAAACTGCCGCGATGAATGCTCAGGCAGGTAATCCTATTTGGGACTTGAACATGCTTTTAGGAGAAGGTCAATATGAAGGGAATGCTAATCAGGTCGAGCTGCCTCCAGGTGTGTACGCACAGATTGCAATGGCTGCTCGCCGTGCTTGGAATCAGTTACCTACTAAAGGGGATGTTAATGGGAGTTTATCCAGCATCAAGCAGGGTCCTGATGAATTATTCCAGGACTTCGTGGACAGGCTGCAAAAGACAGCTGGTAGAATTTTTGGAGATCCTCAGTCAGGAATTCCTTTTGTTACACAGCTGGCCTATGAGAACGCTAATGCAGCTTGCCGCGCGGCTATCAGGCCTTACAAGGCAAAGACAGATTTACATGGATACATTCGTCTTTGTGCTGAAATTGGGCCCTCTTACAATCAGGGTCTGGCCATGGCCGCTGCTTTTCAGGGGACCACTATACATGCAATGCTTGCACAGAACTGTAAAGATAGAAGATGTTATAAATGTGGAGATACAGGTCATTTTAAAGGTGACTGTCCCAGGAGAAAGGGCGTGGACTATCAACCAGGTCGCATGTCAGGAATTTGTCCTCGGTGCAAGAAGGGTCGTCATTGGGCTAACAAATGTAATGCTAAAACAGATAATCAGGGCCGTCCCTTGTCGGGAAACGAGTGGTGGGGCCAGCCCTAGGCCCCCAGGAATCCACAGCCAACAGCTTATGGGGCCATGAAGCTGTTGCCAAGTCAGGGAAATCTATTTCAGAACTTATTAGAGCAACCCCAGGAAGTGCAGGATTAGACCTTAGTTCCACTACCCATGCTGTACTGACACCAGAAATGGGAGTTCAGACGTTGCCTACAGGAGTTTTTGGGCCCTTGCCTCCAGGGACTTGGGGATTACTTATAGGCCGAAGCAGTAGTATTGTAAAAGGATTGCAAATTTATCCAGGTGTTATAGATAGTGATTATGAGGGAGAGATTAAGATCATGGCTGCTTCCCCCCAGGGCGTGATAACTATGCCTGCTGATAAGAGAATTGCTCAACTTGTTTTGGTTCCTCTGCATCCACTCCCTTCCAAGTTTGTTAAGAATGAGAGAGGACAGGATTGTTTTGGTTCTTCTGATGTGTATTGGGTTCAATCTATTACTAATGAGAGACCTACTCTTAAGTTAACAATTGAGGGAAAAAGTTTTGAGGGTCTCATGGATACAGGAGCTGACATCACGATCGTGAGAAGACAGGACTGGCCTTCAGCTTGGCCTTTGTCTGATACGCTCACGAACCTTCAGGGAATTGGCTATGCTAACAATCCAAAACGGAGTTCTAAACTCCTAACTTGGAGAGATGAAGAGGGGAATTCAGGACAAATTCAGCCCTATGTGATGCCGAAATTGCCTGTCACCCTCTGGGGAAGAGATCTTTTGTCACAGATGGGTCTTATGATGTGCAGCCCTAATGAAACAGTGACTAGACAAATGCTAAGACAAGGATTTTTGCCTGGCCAAGGACTAGGAAGAGAAGGGCAAGGTATTAAAACCTTTAAAGCGTCCGAGCCTCATACTAACTCTAGAGGCTTAGGGTATTTTCCATAATGGCCACTGTCTTGCCTGCATCCCATGCAGATAAAATTCAATGGCTTAATAACGTCCCAGTGTGGGTTGATCAGTGGTCATTGTCTAAAGAAAAAGTAGAAGCTGCTTCATTGCTTGTGCAGGAGCAATTAGAGGCAGGGCATATAGTAGAATCTCAGTCACCTTGGAACACTCCAATATTTGTTATCAAGAAAAAATCTGGGAAATGGCGATTGTTGCAAGATCTAAGAAAGGTTAATGAAACCATGGTACCTATGGGAGCTCTACAATCTGGGCTGCCATCTCCAGTGGCCATTCCCAAAGGGTTTCATAAAATAATAGTAGATTTGAAAGATTGTTTTTTCACTATTCCCTTGCATCCTCGGGATTGCAAGAGATTTGCTTTCAGTGTTCCTTCTGTTAATTTCAAGGAGCCAATGAAAAGGTATCAATGGGTAGTTCTTCCTCAGGGCATGGCTAATAGCCCTACATTATGTCAAAAATTTGTGGCACAAGCCATTGAGCCTGTAAGACGGCAATGGCCAATGATGTACATCAGCCATTACACAGATGACATTCTTTTAGGTGGGAAGGATCCTCAGGAGTTGCTTCTATGCTATAGAGATTTACAGCAAGCATTAGCTGATAAAGGTTTACAAATAGCTCCTGAAAAGGTACAAACTCAGGAGCCTTATGATTATTTAGGCTTTAGGCTTACAAATCAAGCCATTTGTCCCCAGAAGATAATCATCCGCAGGGACTGTCTAAAAACTCTAAATGATTTTCAAAAGCTGTTAGGTGATATCAATTGGCTTCGTCCCTACTTAAAGCTTACAACAGGAGAATTGAAACCTTTATTTGATATTCTCAAGGGGAGTGCTGATCCTACCTCCCCTCGATCCTTAAACCCAGAAGGATTGTTGGCCTTACAACAAGTAGAAAGAGCCATTGAGGAACAATTTGTTACTTACATAGATTATTCCTCACCTTTACATTTGTTAATTTTTAATACAACTTACACACCTACAGGATTGTTGTGGCAAAAGGCTCCCCTCATGTGGATACATTCAAAGTTATCCCCTAAACGTAACATCCTACCGTATTATGAGGCAGTAGCCCATATGATTGTACTTGGAAGGAAACAGGCAGTGACTTATTTTGGCAAAGAGCCAGACACCATTATTCAGCCTTTTAGTGCAGATCAAAATACTTGGTTAAAGCAACATAGTACAGATTGGTTGCTTGCTCAAATAGGATTTAATGGCATTATAGACAATCATTATCCTCCAGATAAATTGATACAGTTTTTAAATGTACACGAGGTTATATTTCCTAACATGACTTCTTTGCAGCCTTTACATAATGCTCTTTTAATATTTACTGATGGATCCTCTAAAGGACGAGCAGGGTACCTCTTAAATAATCAACAGGTAGTCATAGAGACGCCTGGACTCTCTGCTCAACTAGCAGAACTGACAGCAGTTCTAAATGTTTTTCAGTCGGTAAGTGATGCTTTTAACCTCTTTACTGATAGCCTATATGTAGCTCAGTCTGTCCCTTTGTTAGAAACTTGTGGAGTATTGCAGTTCAATACTCGAGCCGGATCTTTGTTTTCTCGACTACAAAACCTCATTCTTACCAGAAAAAATCCCTTTTATATTGGCCATATAAGAGCTCATTCTGGTCTTCCTGGGCCTTTAGCTGCTGGCAATGATTGTGTTGACAGAGCTTTAATAGGAGAAGCATTAATTTTGGATCCTGTTGCTCTGGCTAAGCGAGATCATGAAAAGTTTCATCTCTCTAGTCACACTTTAAGGCTCAGACATAAGATTACTAAGGAGCAAGCTAGAATGATTGTAAAACAGTGTCCTAACTGTCTTACCTTATCCCCGGCTCCCCATTTAGGCGTTAATCCAAGAGGCCTTAAGCCCAATCATATTTGGCAAATGGATGTAACCCATTATGCAGAATTTGGAAAATTGAAATATATACATGTCTGTATTGACACTTGCTCAGGATTCCTTTTTGCTTCTCTACATACAGGAGAAGCCTCTAGAAATGTAATTGATCATTGCCTACAAGCCTTTAATTCTATGGGATTGCCTAAAGTTCTCAAAACAGACAATGGGCCAGCTTATACTGGTAACAACTTTACTTCCTTTTGTAAAGAATTTGGTATTGAACATAAAACTGGAATTCCTTATAACCCAATGGGACAGGGAATCGTTGAACGTGCACATCGCACTCTAAAAAATTGGCTTATTAAAACTAAAGGGGGAGAGTTATACCCTCCAAGGTCACCAAAAGCACATCTTGCTTTTGTGTTATTTGTTTTAAATTTTCTGCAAACTGATGTTAAAGGTCAGTCTGCGGCAGATCGCCACTGGCATCCAGTCACTTCCAGGTCATTTGCCAGGGTCAAATGGAGAGACCCCCTAACTAATTCTTGGAATGGTCCTGACCCTGTCTTAATTTGGGGTCGTGGATCAGTCTGTATTTTTTCAGAAAAAGAAAATGGAGCCCGATGGCTGCCTGAAAGATTGGTCCGTCAAGTAGATACAGATCTTGAGCCTAATAATTATGATTCTGATAATGAAGAATCTGATAACAAATCTAGTCAGTGTTAGCCATGGAGGACCCAAGACTCTAGATAAGGTTGTTACTCTATCCAGGGTGTTCCCAAGTCTCATCTCCATCCAACCTAAAAGAGGGGACTTCCGCCCCTAGACCAAGCAGAGAGGGGCCACCCAGAACCCCTCTGTCTGGCAATCTGAATTCTTGCTAAGGCTGCGAGGCTAAGCACTGCAGGGGAATATAAATAAAAGTTAAAAATATGTTTCTGGGTTCCCTGAGGGACAAGCCTGACTGCATAGGGGTTGATGTCAAAAGTATCCCCTCTCCAGGAAAAAGACATCAGGACGGGTATGACCTTCAGGCCTTACTGGACAACGACAGGAGGACTGGAGCCATTACAAGGTTCCCTTTAATTACTGGAGGTCAGGCCTCTATCCCCGCCTGGGTAAGATGAGAATTGCCACGGTCCTTCTATAATTGGAAAAGAGAGGAGACTTCAGGGACAGCCCTGCTTAACTCTGAAGGCCTAAAATCAGCTATAAGCCTAAAATTCAGCAATAGGCCTGGCTTATTTGCCCACTCAGAGTCTTAGGTCTCCATGGAAAAACACTGAAACAGAGGGCTATGAATTATTGTAAACAGACAGCTTTTGTTGAAATCTACCAGCCTGAGTAGTCATAGACTTTGTATCTGACCCCTGTCAACCAGCAGTTGGATTAGATACTAAAACAGTTCCATTTTCAACCTTATTTCCTACTTGGCTTGGATAATCATATTGCTGTTAACGTTTGAACCTTGTGTCTCAAGCAGATAAGTTGCCTTCACATAAAGATCTCTCCCAACAAGCCCAGCTACTCCGCACCTCAGATGGGATGAAATCGTGTACCTCACACAGCTGCTTCTACTGGACCTGTTCCTCCTGACCTATCCTCAGATGGGCTCCATAAACCCTGGACAGCAGGACACAGCCGACTCTCCTACATACCCATTTTTCTAGGTTCCCCCTAGAGACACGTCGCCCCCAATGTCAGCAGGAAGTAGCCAGATATCACGACGACGACGACCCTATTCCTGTTTCACCTCTCTCTTTTCTTTTTAGTTAACTAAAACGGGGGAAACTGTACTCTCCCCCCATGAGCAAGCCTGAAGAGACCTTGGTTACCACAACAAGGTCAAGTGACGGGATCTAGGTGGAGTTACCCACCTTGGTTTCCCGGAACACAGCAGAACTGCCCCTGGGCTTGCCTTGAGGCATCTCCGGCCGTGACCTGGAATGGACTATGGACTATCCCACCCATCTGGAACCAGGAGGGGTTGTGGGTTGGGTCTTCCCCTTTAAATTGAGAGCTAAACATTAAAGCTTGGGGCCTTGATCAGAGAACTTTGTCTTGGCCTCATCTCTTCTCGCCCTCCAGCCCCTTTCATTCCCAGCCCCCCTTTCAGGTGAACCCAGTTGACTTGTGGCCGCGGGCGGCTACACCACATAACCTGGTATTAGTGGACATTGTAGATTTTGTATTTATTAGTACATTAGTAAGCGAGACTAAAGGAGCAAGCAAGCCTTGGAGGGCTGTATCACAGCAGCTGTGGTTCGTTTTCAAAAGAAGAAAAAGAAAGCAAACACACTACCTGACTCCTTTGCCACCCTTAGCCGGCTCTCCCACTCATCGAAGGGTCCTAAACACTTTGCTAAGAACGTCTGGAGAGTAACACAGTCCAAGGGTAACACGTGATTATCAGAGCCAATGCGCAGGACAGGATCCACGACTATGTAGCCCCCGCCGCTTTTCTCCTGTCTGAGGAAAAAGAAACCAAAACAGGTTTAATTAGTTAGAGGGAAAAAAATTATCAACTCAGTCCGATTCTATCTGAAAGGTTAATTGCCCACTTAAGCCCCTCCTTCCCTTTCATCCACGGTCTCATGTAGCCCAGGCTACCTCAAATTTACTAGGTAGCTGAGGAAGATCCTTAAGTCCACATCTTCCTGCCTCTGTCTACCCAGGGATGGAACACGGGCACGTGCCACCACACATGACTAAAATATGTGTTTGTTTTCTACTTACTTCTAAGTATACAGAAGTCATTTTACGAGGTTGCAACGAAACAATGTAACAGGTGTTTCTCTCTCTCTCTCTCTCTCTCTCTCTCTCTCTCTCTCTGTGTGTGTGTGTGTGTTCGTGTCTGTCAATGAGTAGGTTTGCACACTTGAGAGCAGATGCCTATGGAGGGCAATGGGACTCCTGGAGCTGGAGTTACAGGAGGTTGTGAGCCACCTGATGCAGAGGCTGAGAACTAAACTTGGAGTAACACAGTCCAAGGGTAACACGTGATTATCAGAGCCAATGCGCAGGACAGGATCCACGACTATGTAGCCCCCGCCGCTTTTCTCCTGTCTGAGGAAAAAGAAACCAAAACAGGTTTAATTAGTTAGAGGGAAAAAAATTATCAACTCAGTCCGATTCTATCTGAAAGGTTATCTCAATGAGAGCAGTTCAAGCTCTTAACCACTAAGGTATCTTTCCAGGCCCAGAACAGGTATTTCGTGTCTCTTTCACCTACTATATATCTAAATAGAATAAAATACGACATCCAGTAATGTTGACTCATTAGAAAATAAATATGCTAATGTCGATCAGTAACAACATCGTTCCTATAAATAGCATCCTATAAACCAGCGGCAGGAAACGCTTGGAGTTTAGCTTGAATCTGTAATAGGATCTACAGTGACCTCCAAACTGAAGAATCACAGCCTAACTACATCTCAAATGCAGTTAGGCAGTGGTGGTACACTACATGCACGCTTTTAATCCCAGCACTCAAGAGGCAGAGGCAGGCAGATCTCCAGGGCTCCCAGGGAAACCCTGTCTCGAAAAATAAAAAATAAAAAAACCAAAAACCAAAAAAAAAAAAAAAAAAAAAAAAAAAGAAAAGGTTAAAAACAAAATAAAACAATACAGCAGAGCCACGGCTCACTCGGTAACACAGTCAGATGACGTAAGTTACAGAGGAAGTTAACTCCGGCCTACCCTTGAAGGAAGTAGTACTGAAAAGATCCAGACTGCTGCAGATGAAGTTTACAGTATTTGTCGGAATCATCTTCTCTCTCCGTTGGGTTTTCCCAATCCAAGGAACGAAATTTTTCTCGATTAAATGCTTCTCCAGGAAATGGGTAATTTGTATATACAGTAACAGCTTTTCCTTGTAAAGTTGGGCCTAATCGGAACTGTAGTTCAAACCCTGAGCAAGAAGCACATTTGAATAAATTACTCTAATAAACTTAATGAAGGACTTAACATTCAAACAGATATTTTACTTAAAACACTATAAAAACATGAATTTTCAAATATACTTAAGATAATTTGTTGTACCTAATGTTACTTTTGGAACTATTTGGCGTTTTGATTTAGCTGAATTTTATATTTTAGCAAATATAATTGGTATCCCAGAACTGTCTCTTCTGAAGCATCCTCCTTCCCTTTCCCTGGAATCTGATTCCTATTCATACAACTGTATGAATCATACAGCTGTACAGACTCTTTCCCAGGGGTTGGCCCTAATCCCTCCACCCTTCCATTCTGAATCCCTACTGTGAACCTTCCGCCAACCACCCAGATGTAGTGCCTGAGCAGAACTATTCCACAGACCAAAATGAAGAAAGTGAGTCTCCACATCAGAGAACAGGACTGTATGCAGAACTTGGGAAATGTCACAGGACGGCTGTGACTGCCCAGAAAAACGTAGCAGACTGCAGAGTCTCACGAGTATTCTGGAAGCTTCTCAGTGCATCTGTTACACCTGCTCAAGCACAGTAGTGTACCAATAAAGGCCTGACAACCTCCCCTAGGGATGGGAAGCACTAGCCTGCAGGATCTGTTGACTTCCTTACAGAACGACCCCATCATGGATGATCTAAAGCTACCAAACATATCACTGGGCTCGGAAGCGGGAAGGGACATGTGCAGTGGGTTCTTATGAGTCTGCATAAGAGGCAGCCATACAGTACTGCATATATCCACACATCTCATAATTATTAAAGCTTTGTGGATCCTGAAAGTCAAGATATCCCCAGTTTTACCAAAGTTAGGCTGTTCCTATGAAAATATATCTTGAGACTTCTGTGTGACAAATATTTTGTTATAAGAGGAAAAAAACACGTTACAGTTAAAATTACAGTTTACTCAAGAGAAAGTTTAGGTTGGTTTATAGTAGACTTTTTAAAAAATTATTTTTTATTTTTTGAGTTTATAATTACATAATGTAACGTTTCTTTTTTCTGATATATCCCTCCTTGCTCTCTTTCAAATTTATGGTCTTTAAAACTTTTTTTTTTTACATACGTATACACACACACACTCCTAAAAACATAAATACAAACTACCCAGCTTATATAATGTTAATTGTATGTATGTTTTTAGGGTTGACCCTTTGGTACTGGATAACCAACTGGGGTGTGTGTGTGTGTGTGTGTATGTGTGAAATGTTTTTTGTATGTGTATGTGCTCTCTCTAGTGCCTGTGAGCACAGTAGGATTATTCCAGAGAGAATGATCACTGGAAGGCAAGGCCAGTGTAGTCAGTGTAGCAAGTTCCAGGCCAGCCAGGGCTAGGAACTGTCATAAGAAAAAAAAAATCATCTCATAGCAAGACCCATCTCAAGCATCAATAAAGTAAAAAAAAAATTGCAATGTTCAGCATTATATATTTGTATATTTTTTAAGATTAATTAAATTTATCATCAGGCAAAGTAGTAACACTTGAAACAATCACAAATATCAGAGGTATTGTTGATATTTAGACAACTTGTCTCTTAAGTTTATACAAATATTGCTTTAGTAATTACACAATGATTCAGAGAAACTATAGTACAAAGGTTAAAACTCACCTAGACTCTCAAACAGTATTTGGAGCAATGGAGTATCTCTCTCAAACACACTCTTCAAATACAAATATTTATATGTAGCATACATGTATACTGTTCTTATAGACCGTGTAAATTATGTAACACCAAAACCAAAGTGGCTGGAGACCCATTTTCAATTTCTAATACCAATGACCTTATAACCATCCCTTACTCCAGTTCTAGGGAATCCAATACCCTTTTTGGCCTCCATGGGCACCAGGCATACACAAAGTACACATACATACATGCAGACAAGATAATCATACATATAAAGCAGACACTATCAAGACAATAATATGGCTGAATATTTATTATTTTTTAAAAGTTCACTATTTTTAAAGACTTATTTTTAATTAATTTATAATTTTAAAGTCATATTTTTCATTTATTTATGTGTATTTCCCCTGCATATGTGTATGTAAATTACATGCACTTTTGATGCACTCAGAGGTCAGAAGAAGGTATCAGATCCCCTGGAACTGGAATTACAGATGGCTGTGTATAGTCCTGTGTGTGCTAGGAATTGAGCGTGGGACTTCTGAAAGAGGAACAAGTGCTCTCAACCTCTGAGACACCTCTCCAGACTCTAATTATTTGTAATATATGTGTATATGTGTGTGGCTATATGCATATATGAACACTGCTGTCCTCAGAGGCCAGATCTCCTGAAGCTGGAGTTACAAACAGTTATAAGCCACCTAACGTGGGTACTGAGAACCAAAGTCTTCTGAATGAGCAGAAAGCGTGAGTCACCTCAGCCTTCTCTCCAGCCCTGCAAGATTCACTATTTTTTTAAAGTCTTAGTTTAAAATTTTGTAATAAGGTAATTTAGATATTACAAATTCTGTTTATGCTGACAATTGGCTTTAATAGCCTCAACTATTTGAGCCTCAACTCTATACACACACACACACACACACACACACACACACACACATATATATATTGTATGTACACATATATACATACATATGCACATAGGTATCCAAACACAGATTTAAAAAAGGAGTTCTTGCTGGGTGGTGGTGGCGCACACCTTTAATCCCAGCACTTGGGAGGCAGAGGCAGGCGGATTTCTGAGTTCAAGGCCAGCCTGGTCTACAGAGTGAGTATCAGGATAGCCAGGACTACACAGAGAAACCCTGTCTCGAAAAAACCAAAGCGGGGGGGGGGGGGGGGAAGGAGTTGTTGGTAGTTATATATACTAAACCATGACCTTAATTGTGAATTCCATTCACCAATTATATAGACTTTTGCTAAAATCTGGTTAGAAAATATATATTTCTCCTGACACCTAGTAATTATTTTTACAAGCTAATCTATATTTACACTTGGAAAACCAAGTGAAGTCTTTATTTACAAGAGTTGAAACAGATTAGAAAATTTCTAAAAGTGGCAGGTATTCACTTATATAGGTAAAATCATGTAATCACAAAAGCATTTCTAAAGTAAATAATCAGAACACTTTGCAATAATAAGGGAAACTGTACCCAGCCCAACATATTTCTCCAAATAAAGTTTTATTGGCACATAAGCACAGCAATTCACTTATGTCTTGTCTATGGCTGCTTTCATGCTCCAATGGCAGAGCCGATTAGCCACAGCAGACAGCGGGGAGCTGCAAAGCTCGAAAGGCTTCACACTTGAACGGCACAGGAAAAACTGCCAACTCTGCCCCACACCTCAGTTTCATAATAATAATAATAATAATAATAATAATAATAATAATAATAATAATAAAGCAATCAACTCTCATTTACATTTACCTCAATGGGTCAAATAAAGGTTTTGGGTTTTTTTTTTCTAATGAGACTTTTTAAAAGTTTCACATGATAAAAGGCTGATATAACTTCTAAAAAGGACAAGTTTCAAACCCTTCTAGCTCATCTTTAAGTCAGTCAGTCTCACAACCCCCGCCCCTACCATGCTTTCCTGACTTCCTGCTTTCCATCTATGTCTTACTACTTAGGCCAGGGCTGACCTGGAACTGAACAGAGAGCCACCTACCTCTGCCTTCTAAACGCTGGGACTAAAGGCATGTGCCTTCATGCTTGGCTAGGTTTGACAATTTCTAAGAAGTAAAAGAGATGTTTGTAGGTATCTTTCCTCTTGCTATTACATTTTTGAAAGATTCTAATTTGTAAATTTTAATTTAATTTACTTTTTTGGTGGGGTTAAGGATGGTATCTAGGGCCTTGTGCATGCTACATAAACCGCTCTACTATGAAGCTACAACCTAAAGCTGAATGATTTAAAACACCATGACTTAACTACCTAGTTCAGGTACAGGTGCACTTCAAGGAAAACTGAAACAAGTAAGGAGGCTGGCCTGCGAGCCTCTGTTAGACGAAACCTCTACCTTTTTGTTTTTAATTCAGCTGACTGAGAGCATCCATGCCCATCCATATGTTACCAAATTAAATTACTTTTCAAAGAAAGACGTTATATTTTCTTTCTGTAAATATCCCCAAAGCATTAAGCTACTCTAGAGAGCTAAGTCAAATCACTGAAACTGAACAGGTTCCCTACAGTACATGAAATACCTCTGCTAAAATTAGCTTTAGGTCACAACAGTACACAGCGTGGCTATCTGGTTAATGTTAACACTCACAATGCTTTACTTGGACAGACAGAGCCCTTTTGTAGATGGGTAGCTAGGAAGACAAAGAATTAAATTACTACTGTAAACAAAAATTCCCCCATTAGGCCGTGGGTAGATGGTTTCAATGAAGAAACCTTTGGCAGCTGGAGAGATGACTCAGCAGGTAAAAGTGCTTGTCGCTCTTACAGAAGATCTAGGTTCTGTTTCCAGCACCCATATCAGGCAGCTCACAACTGCATCTAGTGCCAGTTTAAGAGATTCACCCTTAAACTACCCTCTGGCCTTTTCGGGCAACTGCATAAATATGTATGGTGCACATAAACTCATGCCAGCCAGCAAACATACTCATAAAATAAACAATATTTTTTTTTTAAAAGAAAACTTTTGTAAATGAACATTTTAATTTCTGTTGATGTTGGTGGTGGTGGGGTTTTTTGGTTATTTATTTATTTATTTATTCATTTATTCGGAGACCAGGTTTCTCTGTGTAGCCCTGGCTGTTCTAGAACTTAGCTGGCCTCAAACTCACAGATCCACCAGCTTCTGCCTCCTGAGTGCTGGAATTAAAGATATGTGCCACCAAGCCTAGCTAAACATTTTATTTAAAAAAACGACGACAACGACAACAACAACAAAAAAACAGTAATAACTGAGCTGGCAGGTTGGCTCCCTAAGAATGCTTGACCCCTGACCTTAACAAACTTGAGTTCCTTGGTGGAATACCTCTGTGGAAGATGAGAACCAATTCCCAAAAGCTGTCTTCTGACCTCCATGCATTCTCAGTGGCATGAGCATGCCTGCAGCAGTCACACACATCCCCCTCTCTCTCTCTCTCTCTCTCTCTCTCTCTCTCTCTCTCTCTCTCTCTCACACACACACACACACCATATATTGTACAATGTCACACAATGATAACGATAAATATAGTAAAAACTGTAAATCAATCTATACAAAAGATGGAAGAATCAATTTCAGGTTTGAGGAATGCTGAATTTGTTCATGTTGTGATACACAATGAGACAAGGAAAACAGAAGAGACTATAATTTGATTCAAACAGATAATTACTTGGACTTTTACTTGAATCTGAGGAATCTATAGAGATGTCAGTGTTGAAAATTATAACTGGTTCTTACAGTGAAAAAAAATAAAAGCAGAGAAGGGTTTGAGTCAATTATAAAAACCCCCAAACCAGTCACCAAGTCTTGTGAGTTTAAAGTTTTCTTACTGTCTCCCTTTCAGCTCTGATGCTGTTAAGTTCTTATCTTTAACCTGGTATGGGTGCTTAGACTGTTTTCTTTATTCTCCTGTGTATGTAACCTATGTGCAGCTGTGTGCAGCTGTGAGGGTTTGCAGAAGCCAGAGACTGATATTGGTTGTCTTCTGTTATTCTTTTCCGCCTTACTTTTCTTAAGGGTAAAGGAAAAAAATTAAAGATTTATTTATTTTTATTTTATGTGTATGTATGAGTGTACACATGTATGTATGTGTCCCGTGTGTATGTACGTGTGTGTGTGTCCCACAAAAGCTAGAAGAGGGTGTCAGATACCCTGGAACTAGAGTCACAGGAGGTTGTGAGCAGCCATGTGGGTGCAAAAGCAGCAAGTGCTCTCTACTGCTGAGACCTCTCTCCAGTCATCCTTATTTGTTTGAGATGTGTTTCTCGCTGGGCAGTGGTGGTACATGCCTTTAATCCCAGCACTTGGGAGGCAGAGACAGGCGGATTTCTGAGTTCGAGGCCAGCCTGGTCTACAGAGTGAGTTCCAGGACAGCCAGAGCTACACAGAGAAACCCTGTCTCGAAAAACCAAAAAAAAAAAAAAAAAAAAAAAAATGTGTCTCTTATTGAATATGGAACTCATTGATTGGGCAGACTGGCTGGCCAGCAAGCCCCCTAGGTCTACCTGTCTCTGTACCTCCAGTGCTAGGATTACAGGGACACCCACCCAGCTTTTATGTGAGTGCTTGTCCAGCAGGCATTTTATCCATACTGCCTAGCCCAGTCACAATTTTTAAGATGGAGAGGGGACAGGGTTTCACTGTGTAGCTCTGGTTGGTCTGGAACTCTATATAGACCACCAGGCTGGTTCAGAACTCACAGAGATACATTTGCCTCTGCCTCTGAGTGCTGGGATTTAAGAATTAGTCAGGGGGCTGGAGAAATGACTCAGCAGTTAAGAACACTGACTGCTCTTCCAGAGGTACTGAGTTCATGGACCACATGGTGGCTCACAACCATCTGTAATGGGATCTGATGCGTTCTTCTGGTGTGTCTGAAGACAGCTACAGTGTACTCATATATATAAAATAAATAATTTTTAAAAAGAGTTAGCCAGTTTATATGTATTAAATGTCGCACATAGCTCTAAGTCTGTAAGACTGTCCTGTCCTCACAAACCTCACAGTATTCCTGACAAGCTTTAGAGGCTGCTTCATTGTTCAGCACTTAACTGTTCTGTGTCCACCGTGAAACTGGAGACCAAATCAAGGAGACAGGGAAAAAAACGACGGGAAGCCTTCACTAAGGCACTTTAACTGGATGCTGAATACACAGAACGAAAGTAAGAGGCACAACAGATACAGATGGATCTGACAGGGGTGGAGATGTCAGCGCAGCATGAGAAAAGACACTTGAGATGGAAGAAGCAGGACAGAATGGTAGAGCTATAAAGATTCGGACTGAAGGCAGGGGACAGAGAGATTCAGTCTTGGCAAGAAAAGTGCAGTCCCATTCAGAATGTCTTGGAAGTCAGAGGTCCCATAAATCAAAAGGGAAGAAACTGAATAAGAAGACAATTTGGTTAGATGGAAAAGACAAACAGGGAGAGAGAGATATCAGAAAGAAATTGCAGGGTTTGAAGAGAGTTGACAGTTAAAGAGGGGACATCACTGAAAATGCTTAAGATTCTATCCTGGGAAAATATGAAGGCAGAGACATCACTAAAGTTTGGTAAAGGGGTATGAACTGACAGCTTAACATAGCTAGCCCGTAACTAGTTCAAACAGTATCAGAACAAAGCTAAGCTCCATGGAGTGGACTGAAAAGCAGAAAGACCAATACATTGTTGCTACTTAGGGCTCTATTGCTACCAAACTATACATAACTAAATCACAGTCTTAAAACTAAACTCCACAAGAGAGCAATATATTTTTACAAGGAAATTAATGCTTAATATTAACGCAATTTGCTGAACATTAGTTTGTTAACAGCTGAATCAAAAAGCAAGCCAATAATAAATAAATAAATAAATAAATAAATAAATAAATAAAGGTTGCCTTCCAACCCTTGTCATTATACTTGACTTAAACGCTAAATTATACCTGATTTCACAAGTTTTAACAATAAATGCTATTATAAATAGCATGTTCAACCTTCTAACTGCAAATGCACTTTCTAACCATTTCTTTTTTCTCCCTGGCATAGGGACTGAACTCAGACTAGGTACAAGTTCTACCCATGAGGGACTTCCCATAATCTGTACTTTCTGCCTCAGGTAGTAGTCTGCAGCAAAGTGAACTGAGCTATCATTGTGCAAACTCAACAGATCTATTCTTAATCAACATAAACCTTCATTACTCACCACTGATGTGGAACATAGTACCCTTTTGGCACAAATCAAGATCTATGAAATTTCATCTAACTTATAGTTATTTCAGCGCATGTGCGCGCACGTGTGTGTGTGTGTGTGTGTGTGTGTGCAGAGGACTGAATCTAGAGACTCATTTATGCTAAGCATGCATTCTACCTGCCAACATACAGTCCCTAATTTTAAGTTTTAAAAAGTCTAATAGAGTGTCAATGCATTAAAAGATATAAAAAGAGCTAATCAAACAACTTGCGACTGACCTTGTTCAAGTCTGAAGAGGGTCTTCTCTAGCTTCTCCATTTCGTTCAATAGTAAAATTCGAATCTGTTTATTGTGTTCCATTTTGGCTTACGGAGGCTTTGAACTCTTTCCGTAGAATCAAAAGGACTCCAAAGTGGAATAAGTTACCCCTATAAGACAAAGTAGAATTATAAGAAGAAAGAAAATATGACCTAAAACTCTCTGGAGTTGACAGCGGCACTTACATGGCCTAGATATGTTTAAAGCCAAGAAAAGCAATGAGAAAGAATGAAATCTTGTCAGTAAAGTCCGACAAGGGAGAAGTTTCTTTTCTCTTGGAGCAGAATAAGAAAGCCTGAAACAAAGATGTAGATTCTTACACTCTGTTCAAAACAGAACCGACCAAAAACACCTAAAGCATTCTCAGAGAAAAGCAATGCATCCGCGAGAACCCTGGAGTCTAGTAGCATGAATTCCGTTCCTGAGCCAGGGGACCCTGAAAGCTTCAAATGGCACTGCAGCCTCCAGGAGATCAGGCTGCTGAACAGGTGGAAGAGCACCCCGTTCCCAAATTCGGGTGTGAAGCCACCAATAGGGAGGTGATTAGACAGGGAAGCAGTTGCTGTCCCGGGAATAGCTGCGGCGGCACGCGATGTACAGAGCGGCTATAGATAGAAAGAATGCGCATGCAGAGCCGGACGCATTCCAGGCACTCACAAGCGGGATAGACGTGCGGCGTCGGGAGCAGGAGCCGGAGCCGGGTACAGCGGGAACGCCGGGCCGAGCGGCGGCCCGGGGAGGGCAGGGCGCCGTGAAGGGCACGGGGAGGGGCTCCAGGACCCGGGTCAGGGGACAGTGACAGGCCGGGGCTGCGGAGACTCCGCCCCCCCGGGGTGGGGGCAGAGGACAAGTCGACTAGCCCAGGGGGCGTGGCCCTGCCTCCCCGCCCACTTCCGGGAGCCATCGCTCCCGCTAGGACAGACCACTTATCTCGCGAGAGGTGGGGGCGGCTTCGGGGTTTGAGGGGTTTGGGGTTTGGGGGGTCATTACCCTGATGCACGATCCCAGTTCCAGGGATAATGTTTAGTTAGGGACGTTGTTTCTGTAAAGAAAATGCAAGTTGGGGAAACCAAGTTTCTTAAAATTCTCTGCGATGGTTGGCTTTCCTGTTACCTTGTGACAAAGCAGTCACCGGGAAAACCGGACCTCGGCTAAGGAACTGCCTCCATCAGACTGGCCATTGGGCATGTGCATGGGAGCATTATCTTGTTTTATGGTTGCTGTGGGAGGGAAATAGGGTTGGCCACCCCTGGGCAGATGGTCCTTAGTTCTGTAAGTGAACAGGCTGAACAAACCATGAGGAGCCAGCCAGCAAGCTGCACTTCTCTATGGTCTCTGCTTGAGGTCCTGCCTCTGGGTCTTTTGAGTTCCTGCTCTGACTTCCTCCAGGAAAGCGCTGTGACCAGGAAGTGTAAACCAGATAAACATTTTCTTCCCCCAACCCCCCACGTAAACCAGATAAACTCTCTTCCCCCAACTTGCTTTTGGTCAGGGTTTTATCACAGCAAAAATGCTTTTTTTTTGTCACCATTGATTTAAAGATACGGAAACAGATTCTCCCAAAGGTTAAGCAACTTTAAAGCCACTTAATGAACAACGAAGTGTATGTGATTTCAAGTGCATCCTTGGTGATTTTTGTTCAGTAAACCCTTTATCTGAGGGCGTTGACATTATTCCTGTGCCTTGATATCAATAAGGTCTTGGTAAATTGGAAGACTAAGTAATTTGGAAGACTGGTAAATTGGAAAATTGAGTTTGCTTTCTAGCTTATAAATACATTCTGGTTTTTCTGTGACAGTCATCTCAGGATTTCCCCTAATGCAATATTTGAGAGATCAGCCCTGGACACGGGGATGATACTGGTTTTTATACTCAGGAATGGGGGGTTTCTAAATGGGGGATCTGTCAGGCAAAAGGTGGGGTTACTGTTCGGTCAATGATGCTGTCAAACACGCAGGAAGAAAGGTCCTGGGCCATGACAGATGCAAAAGGTTACAGAAAGTTTCTTACTCTGAGAAGAGGGGGTATTCGGGTAAAGTTTATTCTCAGTGTTTGGTCCTAAATCACTAAAATCAAGAAAGGCAGAACCTAAGAACAAAATAAAGATTAGTCAATAATAAATATGTTCTTTAAAAAATATATACAGAGAGAAGCCCTAGGGAATGGCTCAATGGTTGAGTGCTGACTGTTCTACCAGAGGATTTGGGGTTTGTTCCCAGCACCCGCATGGAGGCTCGAAACTGTCTGTAACTCCAATCCCAAGGGATCTGACAACCTCTTCTGGCCTCAGTGGGCATCAGGCATGCAACATGATACATGCATATACATGGAGACAAACACACACACATAAAAAAAAAAAAAAGTCTAAAAAAGGAAAGTCATTTTAAAAATTCCCAAGCACTGATACAACAAACCCCCTGAAGAGTCGATAGGATACTTGCAAACACCAGGATTTAGTGGTGTGTTTTGTTTTTGTTTTGTTTTGATTCGGTTTTGTTTTTTTTCTCCCCTATGAAAGATTTTTTAAGTGTTCCTCAATGTAAAACCAAGCATTTTTACCCTTTCAAACAGTTTTTTGACTTTCTGTTTAAATTGTGGACTCCTCATTTCCCACAATTCAAGGTTTCCAGCTGACATTTTGGTTTAGAAGAAGGGATCAGGGAGGGCAGGATCTTGAAGCTGGTCGTCTATATTTGTCGTGGTTATTTCAGATATATTGCAGTAAAAGCAAAAGAGCAGCAGGTTAAATTAGATGCTAGTTTATTCCTGTCTAACATAACAGTCTGGCTGGTGGAGCGTCTTTATGATATCCAGAACTCAGACTCCTACTTCATAATCTCCTCCTGGGCCAACCTCATCATAATTGCAGGTGTAATGGGGCTGGGGATATCGCAGCCAAGTTCATGCAGCAGAGTGAAGAAAAAGAAAAGAATAAACTTCTTTTTTAAAGAGAATTTCTTTTAAAAGGCATGACATCTCCGTTTATAGCTCACTAAAATCCCTAAGATAGACAGACATGGCCACCATGGGACTAGCCAAAGCCTGGGTTTTGTTAAAGAGAGAATGGACTTCCTCCCACAACTAATAGTCTGCTCCAGTTTGCATTATGTTTTAAAGTTTCTTACCAAAAGATACCCTTTGCAACAGTAGAATGGAAGACAACTAGGAAATGTCTTTTTAAAAAGAAACACTGACACTAAACCTACATGCATTCATCCATTTCCCGTTAGGGGAAGTAGCTCTGTTAGTCAAAAGAGCTTGCTGAAACTAACCCTAAACTCTTGCCAACTGACTGACCAGGCTCAGCCCAGCTGGAGAAGTCATGCTTGCTGCATGCTGACTCCCAGAGGACTGGACAGAGGTGAGCCAGGCTCACCTCTATCCTTTAAAAATGCAACAACCAGAAGAGTCACACTGCTTTGCAGGAAGAGGAAATAAATAGCAAAAAGGAGTTGGGATGATGTTTAGGGGAAGTTCTCTCTGCAAAGTTGGGGAAAAACAGTGCCCTCGAGCATTGAGAAAGTCACGTGACCTCGTTGAGCCCTGCCTCCTAAACTATTAATGATCTTCTAAGGTTCGCAAAACTAAAATACACGAAATGTTTTGAAAAACAACATATGTCCTGTAACTACTTATTGACAACTACTATTTAATGAGCATGAAGGAGGTACCAGATACTCTTCTGAGTCCATTATATGAATGGACTAAATGCTCCAAACACACAACATTGTCACTCTTAATTGGGAGATAAAGAACAAAGTCCCCAAGGTCAAGTAATCTGTTTAAGTTTACCTAGTGAAAGAGGGGACAATGTGAGTTCAACTGTATTCCTGGTGATTCTTGTTCAGTAAACCCTTTATCTGAGGCACTGACAGGATCCCCGTGACCTGCTATCAATAAGGACTTCATCAACTGAGATGGGATGATCTGACTTTATATGTAGCTGTGTCAAGAGTGAACTTGCTTTCTCGATTCTCAGGACATCCTGGCTTTTCCGTGACAGACAGCTCAAGATTTCCCCTTCAGTAAGCCTGTCTGCCTTACCCTCCTTCTCCTGTGGGAAGGTCTAGTAATCTTCTAGCTCCTTTACTGGGTGCTATGTTCTGCCCAAACTGTCTCTTCAATTTTATCCATTTCTGCAAGAGCCTTTGGGGTGGGTATTGTCAGGATGGCAAAATTATAAAAATATTTACACTGCTCAGTTATAAGTAAATATGCATTCTTTATATTTGTAGATGTATGTGGGGGAAGTTGTGTTATTTTTGTGGTGTATGTGTATAACTGCAGGTGCACATGGAGACCAGAGGCTGTTTGGTGTTCTTTTCTATCACTGTCTAACTTAATCCCTTGAAACAGGGTCTCTTGCCGAAACTGGAACTAGGCTGGCAGCCAGCAGGGCCAAGAATCCTGTCTCTACCTCTCCTCTCCAGCCTTGGAATTACAAGATGACCTTATTGGCTAACTTCACCCATCTTTTAATAAGGGTACTAGGGATTTGAACTCAAGTCTTTGTCTTGTGCAGCAAGCATTGTTACTACTGGGCCATTTTTTGCAGCCCTGCGATGTATATTTTATTCTTAAAAACATCCTCTAAGGTTGGGAAGATACCTTAGTTGGGTTGGTAAAATGTTTGTACATAACTCACGAGGACCACAGTGGTACATGCTTGTAATTCCAGTGCTAAGGAGACAGAAATAGGCAGACGCCTGTGGCTGGCTGACAAGCTACCTAGGTTAATCCGTAAGCTCCATGTCTCAGTGAAAGCCCCTGTCTCAAAACACAAGATAGATGCTTCTAGGCTGGGTATGGTGACAGGTAGGTCTCTGTGTGAGGCCAGCCTGATTTACATAGTGAGTTCCAGGCCATCCCGGTTACATAGCGAAATGGTCTCAAATAAATAAATAAATAAATAAATAAATAAATAAATAGATAAATAAATAAATGGGAGAAAATAATGTTTGCTTGTTTGTTTTCAAAAGATGGAAAACTCCCAAGGAATGGCACCTGAGGTGATTTCTGGTGTTCGTATGTATGTATGTGCATGCATGTGAACACACACAGAAATTCTGATTATCTTTTTCCAACTATAGATCAGAAAAGGAAAACTGAGCTTTATCTGCTTTGAAGCTATTTCTTATCATGCTTAAATGATCTCTTTATCTCTGCCTCTTTGAAGTAATGGTTTCTTCTCTTTCCATGCTCTCCCACCCCCTTCTCTATAGAAAGGTGTCTGGCATACAGAGAGGAGACTCGTATGAACATGACTATGCTGGTCCCTTTTTGGGGTTTGCATCACAGGAAGAGGCCTGTCTAGCCATGCTTCTGGCTGTGCAGTTAGCACAAGGTACTGATGTCTACAGCTGATAACTCCGTTATTCTTTCTTGGCTTCAGCAGAGTAGACATTGATCCCCCAGTGTGTGCCTCAGCCTGTCTGGTATCAGCCTCTCTGATTTCACTGTAGAGCTTTCTGTGTACCTATATCTTCTCTGTTCATAAACCTGTGCTGGAATCAGCTCCCTGTTGCCATGGTAGACCATGATGGTTAGTTTTAAACTGTTAACTCGGTAAAATCTAGAATCACTTGGGAAAGAATCTCAGTGAGGAATTGTCTAAAGTAGGTTCGTGTGTGTGTGTGTGTGTGTGTGTGTGTGTGTGCTCACAAGAGCAGATTATGCAAATTGATTTTTAGGAATACACAGCCTAACAGAGCTCCCGCCACTCTCTGGAGTTAAGTCCTGGACAATATAAAAAAGGAGAAAGTACATTCATTCATTCTTTCTCTGCTTTTGACTGTGGATGTGACTCGATGGTTCAAGTTCCTGCAGCCTTGATTTCCCAGTTTTGAAGGACAGTAATTGTAAACTAAAATAAGCCCTTTTCTTGCCCAAGACATTTTTTGTTAGGCTATTTTAACTTGGCATCAGGAAAGGACTAAGACATATCTTTCTAAATCATGTGCTGGAGGTGAAAACCTAGTCCTGGTTAGAACTGACCCTTCCTTTGGACCCACCACTTCCATCAGTTTGATCCGCCAATGTACTAAGTTTGCAACACATAACAGAACCAAAGGGCCCGAAACTCAACTCAATAAACAGTAATTTCCCAGTTTTCCTCTGTCAAACTCCTGGTAAAGTTACAGCTAGCACAGTGTTAACCACGAGCATTTACTAAGTGTTCAAAAGAAGCACCTTTCTTAATTATTTTGGTTAGTTTTAAATTTTCTCATGGCCGGGCGGTGGTGGTGCATGCCTTTAATCCCAGCACTTGGGAGGCAGAGGCAGGCGGATTTCTGAGTTCGAGGCCAGCCTGGTCTACAGAGTGAGTTCCAGGACAGCCAGGGCTACACAGAGAAACCGTGTCTCAAAAACACAAAAACAACACAAAAAAAAAATTAAATTTTCTCATGAATGACTTGGAGATAAATTAATAGCTAACTGTGTGGATTTGTTCCCAGGTTAGAAGGATGGGAAGCATGTCACCAAACAAAGCTGCCATCCTGGCAGAATTGTACATCAGGTTTTCTGACTTAGGCTTCTGTCTCTTAAACAGAGTGAGCTTGAAAGGACGAAGTATCTTTTCTTGTGGGTCTACTTATCTATAACAGAGGCTACTGTGTAACAAGCACCTAACCTCTTGGGAATGAATCAAACAGCAGCGGTACTTGTTTTGGCCCTCCTTCCCTCTCTAGCCCAAGAGATCCAGGCATCAAACTAAGTATGTTTCATACTTCATGTACTGGGAAATATAAATATGAAATTGAATTCTAGGAATGTAAAAGTAAGCAGTTAAATCATTTGGCTTCAGATTTTGAAAGATTTAGAACTGATAATAAGAGAGGGCTGTACTTTTCTTTTCACCATGGTATTATCGGTCGCTCCCTTCAAAGCAAGCAATATAGACTCTTGAATTATTCAAACCTTATCAGGTAAGTTGATAAACTATGAGTAGATAGGAAAACAGAATATAAAGCCAGAACTAGAACTAAAGACTTTGCTTAACTTCTCCAAATGGGCCTTTGTTTTATATAGATTGCCACATACTATATGATACGAAAATTAGATGAAGTATAATCTATGAGTGGTACACCTGCTGCATGATTTGATGGTCGGAACAAACTAACTCTCCGCGCACTTGTCAGGGGTGGTTCACTGCCAGTCAAGTAAACTCAGGAAAGGTCAGCGGTATAACCACAAAGGCCAATCTATTTTAACTACCAGAGGTTTATAAAAAGCCCTCTTCTCAATTTACTGTGACTGTGAGAGTCACTTTCCTGCTTACACAGTAGCTAAGGGTGGTGGATGTTCAATGCAACAGAGCAAAAAAAAAATCAGCAAAACATTAAATCAGGTTAATAAGCATGTGGAAAAGTTTATTTCATGAGCATGGGTTACATGTACTGCCCAGGCATATTATTGCTCATTGATTACATACAAAAATATACTAATACATTTAAAAAAATTTTTTTTGTTGGGGGAGGGGAGGATTGTAGAGTTCCAAACAATGAAGTTATTTTTGTTTGTTTTTTTTTTTAAAGTAAGAGGTTCTAAGTTGGTGATAATGGGTATTTTGAAATATGAATGTATGAAGTGTACATTACATACTGAATCAGTGTAAAATGTAGACTATGAGCATGTTTTGTTAATCATGCCTCATTCAGTTATAATATTCCTTAGGCCCCATATTGATGTATCTCTCCTTTCTCAAGCCTATTAGTTCTTTGACATTGTAAAAATAAAATTTCAATAAAGATAAATAAATAAAATAAATAAAAATAAATAAAAAAATAACCACTGCTCTTGGTTGCCCACCTTAACTAAAATGTTGAGACCCTATTCCTGAAGACATCACAAACCTTGGTTGCAGGACACAGAAAAATCACTCTTGAATACTCCCTGCTGGCTTGCGCTCTCTCTCTCTCTCTCTCTCTCTCTCTCTCTCTCTCTCTCTCACCCTCCCTCACTCCCTCTCCCTCCTCTTCTTTCTTTCTTTCTTTCTTTCTTTCTTTCTTTCTTTCTTTCTTCCTTCCTTCCTTCCTTCCTTCCTTCCTTCCTTCCTTCCTTTCTTTCTTTCTTTCTCTCTTAATAATAAATGTACATTTTATTAGAGGTGTTACAAACTGTGATCTGGCTAGTCCAACAACGACTGTCTCACAAAGGAAAGGCCGAGACACCTGGTCCAGTAGGCTGGATGTCTCAGCTGGCTTGTGAGGGATTTTCTTAATTCGATCATTTGAAGTGAACTCTCCTAAGTCTGGCTCATACCTTCTGGTGACAGCCTATACAAAGGACATGGGGAAAAAGGAGCTTTTATACTTTTTGCCTGCTTGCTCTCACTCTTACTAGAAAGTTCATCTATTTTCTGCAGACATCCATTCTCAGGTATTAGAGCCTCCTTGTTAGAGATTCCAATAAAACCGGCTAGCTTTCTTAGTACTTCAGGCTGCTGAGGGAGAAAAGGTCTGACTCAGCACTGAACCCTGCCTGCTGCAATACCAAGCTGCTAGGCTAGATGAGTCCATTGAGGCAGTAGTGAAAGGACAGTTAATGGGGTTACCATATGCTCCTGCGACTGGCTATGAGGCCCCCTCCACAGGTATTGTAAATCGATCAACAGCCCTGGCTCAGGAAATCCAGTCCTAGGGAAGAGCCTATTGAGGTTGTTTTTTCTAAATGGTCATGTTTTGAAATGGCATTCTAAACATTTGTGCTTATATTCATAGATTTGCGCTGCTCCCAGACTTGGTTTGGAGAAATTTCTTTTTCCAGTGCGAGGTTGTTAAAGCAGGGATGCATTCCTGTTGAAAGTGCTGAGGATGACTGACTGAGAGCGCCGTGAAGTAAATGGCACATCTGTAGCAACCTCCCCCAAAAAGCTCAGAGGAAATGAGGAGGCAGAAAGAAAGCAAGAGCCAGAGGAAGGGGGGGGGGGAGTGCTTGTAACGCGTGTCCCCTGGACGGGACGTGCTGCTGCCCATGTAAATTCATAGCAGCTGCGGTTTCTATATAAAACCTGCATAAGATCAAATCAGTTCAAAATCCTAGCATAGAGAGGAAAGGGGCCCCAAAGCCCCACCCCAGCTGGAGAATTATTGCAGTTGATGGCTACTAAGGGACGGAGAGTCACTTCTCCTTAGGAGTGTGGTCACTATAGGCTCCCCATGCCCCAGTGGATGACCCCACACACATACACATATGGGCAGCACTAACTGAACTCAGTGGGTTATAAATAAATAAATAAATAAATAAATAAATAAATAAGGGGCTGGAGATATTGCTTGGCAGTTAAGAGCATTTGTTATTCTTGCAGAGGACCTGGGTCGGTTTCTAGCACGCACATGGTGATTCACAACTGGCTATAACTCCAGTTCTTGAGGATCTGATGCCCCCCCCCCCCCCACACACACAGGCAAACCACTTATGCACAAAATAAATCAATCTAAAAATTAAAAAGAAATGTAGACAGAGCACACGAAATGAGGAGGTTTGTGTGTATTGGGGGCTTCTTAGGAGAGATGGAGGGGAAGATATGATCAAGATATATTGAACACATATATGAAAAATTCAGACAATAAATAACATAGAAAACGTTCTGGAGAAAAAGTAAAATAAAATCTAAAAAGCAATGAAAATTTGAGGCATGCTATACTTTTTTTTGTTATGTCTTTACTTTTTTTATTGCTCTATTTTTAATGTGTCAATGTTTTGATTGTATGTATGTGTATATAGCATGTGGATGCCAAACACCCACCCACAAAAGTCAAAGAGGGTATCAGAAGATTCCAGAAATGGAGTTACAGGTGGTTTTGAAATACCATGTAAGTTCTGAGAACCAAACCCAGGTCCTCTCCAAGAACAAATGCTCTTAATTGCTGAGCTATTTCTTTAGCACCACCACCCTATGTGTTAGATCTTTACAGTAGCATTAAAATCACAGTGCCAGGGGACTTTGTTGTGTTCGTAATTCTATATTGTGTAAAAGGAAGGATGGCATAAAGAGAACATTAGAGTACATGTCAGAAAAACAATCCCCGAGCCCACCCCCACACTAGTTGTATAGACAAGTCACTCTGATGGCCTTAATTTTGTATCAACACAATGATTTTTCTTTTGAGACAGGGTCTCACTATGTAGCCCCAGCTGTCCTGTTTCTATGTAGATGAGGCTGGCCTTCTGAGTTCTTATCTCCTGAATGAGTGCTGATATTAAAGATGTACACCTAGGCCAACATGATGACTCCAAATATAGGATGCAAAAACAGAAAATTAGGGCCAGGAGCAGAATGCACAGAGACCTTACCCCTTTCAAAAATCGAAGGGATTCTTATGATGCCCAGAAGTGACAATACTACATTCAAAAAAACTGGGGTCAGGGGGAGGGGCTTTTGAGCAACCTTCTTCATGAAATACCTGATTATGGGGTAGTGACTCAAAAAAAGAAAAAAGAAAAGAAAGAAGGAAGGAAGGAAAGAAGGAAAGAAAGAAAGGAAGAAAATTCTAGCATGTTCCCACTCATCAAGACAAAAAGGCACAGGAAACATTTCTTGGATATGAGACTCCTCCCACCAAGTCCCCTTTCCTGCAGAATTTATAGAAATCCTGGAGCCTTGATTGAAAGTCTGATCCTCAGTCTAGTGTGGGTACTGCGTCTTCTCTCATATAGCCTTTCTATGAGAAGCAAATCCTCCACCATGGATCAGGCAGTGTGGGAAGCTTCAAGATGCTCTTCACAGCTGTCCTCTTTCTCATTAGAGACTCAACAGGGTCTCTGTTCACTACCCTCAAAACAATAATGCTAGGGACAGGTGTGTTGGTCTATACATGTAATCCCAGAACCTTGAAGGCTGAGGCAGGAGGATTTTGATTTTGAAGCTACCCTGAGCTACCTGATGAGTGCCAGTCCATCATGTTCAGTGTCCACTGACTACAGTGACATGTTTCTCAAAAACTAAAACAAATAAAATGCCAATTTTTTAGTCCTAGTCTTCTGGGTATCTTATATACATGTCTTCATTTGAGTTATTGTGAACTTAGACCAAAGTAAAATTTCTTAGATTCTATGAGAAATATTAAATATTTTAGCTTATGAATATTGTGGGGGCAGTTTATAACTTTTATATGTATTTTCTAAATTTTAAACAAGTAAACTATCCTTTTCATATGTTAAATTTCCCATAAACTGTATCATCTCTGGGCTGGCCAATTTCTTTGACAGTTTAATTATTGTCTATTGACTGGATGTTTCCTCAGTGAATTTAATTACCTTACATATTATAACAACCTAGCTAGTGTACCATATCAAGCACAGGAGAAGTCTAAATGCTGACAGTACCGAATTTGCTTTCCTTCAAGGATATGTGGTTCAGTAGCACTGACGCCTACAAGAGGACTTACATATACAAGTTAGTTACAGTTTTAATTATGTGTGTATGTGTAGTTATGTGCACATGAATGCAGTTGCCCATTAGATGCAAAAAGAAGACATCAGCTTCCCTGAAGCTGAGGTTACAGGCAGTTGTGAGCCACCAGATGTGGGTGTTGAGAACTGCACTTGGATCCTCCGGAAGAGCAGTATATGCTCTTAGCCACTGAGCCCGCCCTCTCGAGACCCACCAATTTGTCACATTTTATTTGGTGTCCTTATTAGATATCAAGTAGTTCCCTTAGCTCTTGGGGTTTAAGAGATATAATGGGGTGTTAACAGTTATTTCATCCCTCTAGACTGGGAGATGTTGCTATTTAAAGTAGTTTATTCACATGCTAAATTAAACCTGTGATCTTAGTGTCAATATTTGATACTCGGATAATACTTTAGAGATTTCCCAAGTGTTGTGATGTTTATGGTTTAACTATGGCTACAATCTTGTAAAAAAAAAAAAAAAAGACAAGATATTTTTTTCATTGCCTCGTTACAGGAAGAAAAATGAGGTATAGAATACAAAGTGGCTGGTCAACAGTAGAGGGGGAACTAGAAATCAGAGCTCTTAAACTTCCGGCATGGTCATAAAGGTATTCTGGAAATACATAGACCTGGTAATGATCAGGTCTATGACCGGGTAATGATCAGGCTGTCTGATGAATTTTTTGTGGACTAAAACAGCATAGTGTTAGAGACAGTATGGGTTTCATGAAGGCTGGTGCACACAGGCAAGAATTTCATCTGGCATGATGATTCCAGCCTTAGGTTTCATCACTTAGACAAATGTGGTCATCTTTGTTGTCAGGCATGGCATTAGGCCACAGGTAACAGATACAAATCGCATTTAGAGGGATGAGGTTGGGAAGGGGCTACAAGGGCTGGGTATAATACCAGAGGCTTAGAAGTCATATAGACTAAGATTCTTTGCTACTCTTCAAACTTAGTTGTAGAATTGAAATACAAATTAGGACTGACATAGTTGCTCAGTCTACAAGTGAGAATATAGGCATGAAGTCTAGGAAGATTTGCGAATTGATTGGCTGTAGATGTCACCCAGACGTGATGCTTGACGCATGGGGGAAATGGGCTAGTTCTAAATTCCTTAATGCATTCCAGGCTCTTATTGACAGAGCTCAGTATGCTGATCAAATGTCTTTAGTCCACCCTGATGGACAGAGCACAAGTGGGCAGAGAGCAAGAAATACTTCTTTTGGCATCAGGTATATGGTTCAAGTTACAAAGCCTGTGGTTTATCTGAGACTTTAGCAGTTCTACACATGTAAGCTCACTGACTTACCACTGGGAAGTTTCCATGTTAAACCTGTATAAACATGTGCTGAAGCATTTTATGATAATCCCATGTGTATTCTCATGGCATGTCACCAAATGAGCACACACTAGGGGTATCTAGGAAACAACACAAGCATTCTCATGACAGAGTTATTTATGTTAATGGTGATTAGAGAAAAGTAACAGCTGGGCAGTGGTGGTGCACGCCTTCAATCCCAGCACTTGGGAGGCAGAGGCAGGTGGATTTTTGAGTTTGAGGCCAGCCTGGTCTACTGAGTGAGTTCCAGGACAGCCAGGACTACACAGAGAAACCTTGTCTTGAAAAACCAAAGGGGGAAAAAAGAGACAAGTAACGACCAGTTTAATGATTCACACATAAAGGTTTATTTATCCCACCCCCTTTCCTAACCTTGGTACAGTCTATACAGTTCATAGTTGAGTGCAGAGAGTTTCTGTTTGGGTTCAACGGGTGATGCAATAAGCTGGGAGTTATCAGGTCTTTGCTTCTCATTCTGTGTCATCCTGGGCCCAGCAGCACTGACACCACTTGGAAGTGTGCTAAGAATGCAAAATCCCAGGGCTGGAGAGATAGCTTGGTGGTTAAGAACAGTAAGTATTCTTCCAGAAGACCGGGGTTCAATTCCTAGCATCTACATGGCAGTTCACAACAATCTATAACCCCAGTTCCAGGTGACCTATCACCTTCACACAGATATAAAAATGGAGAATTCCAGGCCTGATGTTACACTTGCTGAGTCAAAGTGTATCCTAGCAACATCAAAGTGTATCTTAGCAACATCTTCAGATGATTTCTAACACAGTTAAGTGTAAGTAGCACCGGGCATGCTTTTATGTCTTCAGCTTATGTCTCCTTACACTTTCTTTTTTAAAAATTACATTGATTGATGTGTATGTTTGTAGGTGTTCGTGTGCCACAGCATATGTGTAGGGGTCAGAGGACAATTTTCACAACTTGGTTCTTTTCTCCCATGTGGGTCCCAGGTATGAAATTCAGGTTGTCAAGCTTGGTAGCAAGTACTTTACCTGATGAAGTCACCTTGCTGAACCCCTATTTTCATTCTTAGGTACCTCAGCTTTCTACTTTTCTGACCTCTGCTGAACATTTTACAGGCTGAGGGTTTTTTGTTTGTTTGTTTGTTTGTTTTGTTTTTAATTCTAAAATTTGTCACTTTTAAAACAGCCATCCCTCTCTTATTTTGCCACGGTGAGATGCATCTTTGGTTTAAATCCCTCACAGGTTTTTAATGATTTTCAATGATTTTCATTTTGCTTTGTTTGGGAGACACGTTCTCATGCTATATCCAAGGAAATCATTATGTAGGGTCACATGGTCAAACTTGTGGCTATCCTCCTGCAGCAACCTCCCAACTGTTGGAATTGTGGCTATGAATTGGCACACCTGGCATTAAAAGTGTAGCCCAGGCTGGCCTTGAAATGGAAATCTACCTTCCTCATCCTCTTCAATCTTCTGGCTAACTTAGGCCACTGTCCAGAGCCAGTTTGTTTGTGGGAACAAAGTCTCATTTGGCTTTCCAGGGAGACACTTGCTCTCTCACCATCCTGAAGCTTCGCCTGTGGCAACTCCCTCGACAGCACTCCTGTGTCAAGGTTCTGCCTACTGCTGAATTCCATCAGAAAATGTGTTGTTCCTGATTTCAAGATTGTGTGTGTAGGGCTGTGTGTGTGTGGTGGAGTCATACTACTTTTTACATGAGGAAAATAGCCTGTTTGTGGCTGTATCTGTCAGGCTCAATTTTTTTGTTGTTTGATGTTTTACAACATCATAGGAATTCTGAACCTTAGAAATAGTCTCCCAGCAGGAGCTGTGCTTCTTGTGTTTCAGCCCTAAGATTTCTTGTTTTATAAATGCCAATCACTTAAAGAAAAGTTCTTCCCACACTCCTTCTTTTGTGTGTGTGTGTGTGTGTGTGTGTGTGTGTGTGTGTGTGTGTGTGTCTGGAGATAAGGACTTACCCTGGAGCCCAGGCTCACGTGAAGATTCCTGCTTAGTTCAGGCTGGTCTTGAACTTTCGATCCTTTGGCTCAGTGTTCAGTGTTGGGATTATAGACATTTATCATTGTGCTTGGCAAAGGGAAACATCTTTTTAAAAAATTGTCACTTTGTTTTATTATTTTAAATATTTTTATTTATTACTATTTTTAACGCATAGGGGCCATGGTATTCTGTCCATGTAGAGGACAGAGGATGACCCTGGAAATTGGTTCCTTTCTTCCACTAAAGCTTCTTTTTGCTACTTTTATCATCTTTGTTACAAATGGGGTTTAAGAAAGAAACCCTGATGGGACATATTGCCATCTTGGAATTTAGGTATTTCTGTGTGCATTGTTTTTGCTTATATATCCAAAATGTCACTCAAAAATATGTTGTGTGAAGTAAGCTATCTTGGTTGATAAGCACTAACAACATGGCTTGTTTCCTAAGACTCCTTCGTTCTGAAACCATTTCCCCTGTTTCTTCATTGTCTCTACAGACCACACAGGATGCATGAAGCAATGGGTAAGAGGAGTTTCCTGAAAGACACTTAGAACACATTAATCGACATGCTGAAGTAGAATCAGGTAGAGAAGACCAATTATTGGATACTGACTGGTTGATTGATTGACTTGAGGTCCTGCTTGTTCTGCCCGTTTGCCAAGCACGATGTCTTACCTGCAACAGAATGACCTGGAAAACTAGCTAAAACAACACTACCTGCTGACAGCCGTAAGCTTCTGCTTGCCTGGCAATCCTCTTTGCCTGCCCCAGGTTGTGGTTGTAAGGGTATAAAATAAAAATGCTTTGTTATAAATTAAAGGCTTTTTAGGAGCTGTCTTGGCTTCTGTCTGTCGGTGACATCTCCTCTCTTCCACTCTCATTGATATTGGAGAGAGAGCTTATTCCAGAAAGATTCCGGAAACAATGCCAATCCACTGAATGTCGTGTGAGATTTTATACCATAAGCAGTTCCCTTCTCTCAAAGGGATCCCAGTGGCTAATCCTTAGCTATCTGAACCAACGTGTCATCTGGAATCAGGAATCGCCCTGCACAAGCGGTGGGAGAAATTGCAGCTGAGTTCAGCTTCTTGTGAGACTGATGCCTTTGTTTCTCTGTTTTACAGGAAGGGTCCTGAGTATTCAGTCTCTAGGTAACCAGTTAGGTTACAGTTGCTTCCTCTAACCAGCTGCCACAAAAAAATCCAGCCAAGCTAGTTTAAGCTGATAAGAGTGATGTCTCACTTGTAGGAGTAGAGTGGGAGAGCCACAGTGGGTGCTATTTCCTTCATAGTAGACCAGAGTCTCCATCAGGTAGCCCTGCCCTCAGGATACCTTCCACAGAAATGTAAACGAATCATGTGATTTTCTTTTTCTTCTTCCAGGTACTTTAAGTTTGTGGAGTTTTTGTTTTTGTAACAGGGCCTTATGGCACAGTTCTGGCTGGCCTGGAACTCTGTAGACCTTTTTTAGACTTTATAGAGGTCTGTTCTTTCCTAATGAAAGACAGAAAGGAAGTAGATCTGGAAGAGAGGGGAGGCAGAGAAGAGAGAATTATAGGGGGGAAACTTCTAGCAATGCTTTCCTTCTTGTCTCCACTGCTAGGACAAAGATTTATTTTTTGGTACTAAAAATATGACTGGAAAGCAGGAACAACTAAATCCTGACTCATGTGTTTTATTATTTAATAGTGACCCATGGACAGATAAACTTTTTTTTGTACTTAACAGATTTTTTTTAACTCAAAACACTTTATTTATCAATATTTGTATATACATATATACTTATACATGTATACAAATGTACACACACATATATGAACAATAATTAAATAATAAGATGTATTTGAAAAGTGTGGGGGGTTGGGAAGAGTGAGAGGAAGGAGAGAAAGGGAAAACTTATGTAAATACAGTGCTCATATATGAAATTCTCAAAAAGGAATCCAGTTTTTTAAAATGTTCAACAGATTAACTAGCATTTTACAATATGAAAATAAATATGACCTATAATTATGTTGAAGGACATTTCAACTCACTACAAACTTTGAAGTTTAATATAAAATCAATAAAAATTATTTTACCCAGCATACTAACAAAAACCACAATAATATTTTATAATTCAAAGTATTTCTGAGAACAAGAAAATGGATTTTTAGAAGCTAAGTCAGCAGAGCCAGAGGGACACTGTGTGTTATTTCTTTTTCTTTTCTTTTTTAAAATTATTATCAAATCATAATTTTTACTTTTTAACACAGGGGTTATAAACATGAAAATGCAGGATGTGGGGAAGGGGATGGCACAGGAGCATAGGTGTTCAAGGGGAGTACAGATATCTTTCAGAACAGGGTATCAGCTGGGTGAAGGTTCAGGGGTCAGGTCACTATGACTCTGCCTATGCTTCACTTGTCCTTATCTAAGTTGGTACTATCCGCCAAGGCTGCCTATTTACAAGGTCTATGACTACTCAGGCTGGTAGATTTCCATAAATGCTGCCTGTTTACAATAGTTTATAGACATCTGTCTCAGTGTTTTTCCATAGAGACCCAAGACTTTGTGTTAGCAGGCATGTATGTCAGGCCTATTGCTAATTTTAGGCTTATGGCTGATTTTAGGCCTTCAGTGTATAAGCAGGGCTTCCCCTGACATCTCTACCCTTCTCCAAGTATAGAAGGCAATTCTAATCTTGCCAAGGTGGGGATAGAGGACTGACCTCCAGTAATTAAAGGGGACCTTGTAATGGCTCCAGTCCTCCTGTCATTGTCCAGTGAGGCATGAGGGCCATACCTGTCCCGATGTCTTTTTCCTGGAGAGAGGATACTTCTGACATCAACTCCTATGCAGTCAGGCTTGTCCCTCGGGGAACCCAGAAACATATTTTTAACTTTTATTTATATTCCCTTGCAGTGCTTAGCCTCGCAGCCTAAGCAAGAATTCAGATTGCCAGACAGAGGGGGTTCTGGGTGGCCCCTCTCTGCTTGGTCAAGGGGCAGAAGTCCCCTCTTTTAGGTTGGGTGGAGATGGGACTTGGGAGCACCCTGGATAGAGTAACATCCTCATCTAGAGTCTCATGGTCCTCCATAGCTAACTTATGATAATGTATGAATAAATTTTGCTATCAGAGTATCTGTCTGTTGTTTCACAAAGTTAGTCAGCCTATTTAAGGCCCAGGGACCAAAGGAAATAAGCAAACATAACCTAATTAATGGTCCCAAGATGGAAGGAAGTAGGGTTAATAATCATGGAGAGGTTGAAGACCAATTCTTGTGCAAGCTCTCATTTTTCTCTTTCTCTCTCTGTCTTTTCTCAAGACCTTCTCTGGCCTTTTTCACGTTCTCTTTAATCATCCCTGCTTTGTCTATGTAAAAGCAACATTCTTCTTTAAGGGCTGTACACAGTCTAGAGATGTACACAGTCTTTTCAATTGTAAAAGAGAAAATCAAGTCCAATAAAGTCCTTTGCAATTTTGGGGGATCACATCAGACATTGAAACGAGGGATTTCTTCAGATTAGTGATGTCAGTCTATAGCTGTTTGATGTCCTTGTCAAAGGCCCATTGGAGGTCTGAGTAGTATAGGTCCGGAGGCCAGCACCAGGATTAGAACTCCTAACAGCAGACATCACAGGTGATTAATTTTTACCTGGAAAGGAAAAAAGAAGATAAACTTTTCAATCATCTAAACGTATTAAAAAATATTAAGTGGCCAACCTGGAGAATGTGAAATATTTTTTTCAAATTTCGCTTAAGGGAACATAAGCAAAGATATTGGAGATAATATAGATGAATAAATACGGAAGACCACATAAATCAGTCATTACTAGGAAGGCTAGCCTTCTATTTTTAAATGTCCTGTTGGCAGACTGCAACAGACAGCTGTATTAGGTGGACAGAGGCTGTCTGCGCGTGGGGAAGAACACCATGCTAACTCAGTTATTTTTAGTTGTGAAACCTCCTCTTAAAACCCTAATATTAGAGAGAGAGGTATACACACAACAGATATACACATACAAAGAGAGAGAGAGAGAGAGAGAGAGAGAGAGAGAGAGAGAGAGAGAGGAAGGGAGGAGGGAGGGAAGGAGGGAAGGAGGGAAGGAGGGAAGGAGGGAGAGAGTGTAAGGTCCTAGATTCAATCCCCAGCACTAAAATTTTTTTTAAAGTTTTAAGAACACACTCAAGTTGAATGTTCTTAAAGCTTGCATGGAAATATCTGTTGTTAGTACTCCACAGCACACAGCACTGGCAGCAAGCCTGCCATTTCCCTGAAAAGCCTCCTTTTATTCTCCTGGGAATCCTGTCAGCACTTCTGAGTAAGTGCTGGTGTGGGTGCTTGATCAGCATGCTTTGTGCTGTCTTGTTTAAAAGTCTCATTCGAGGTGGAAATATACTACAATACCTATCTATGTGTCTATGTATCTATGTGTTTGTGTATCTATGTAACTATATATATAGTTTTATATATATATATATACCATCTACCTATGTGTTTATTTATACCTTTCTCACTCAGTGTGTGTGTCTCTCTGTGTGTTTCTCATCTGTGTTTACAGTCTCTTTGTGGGTTAAGTCTTCCTGGGCAACTGGCGTACCAGCTATAGTTGCACCTGAGTATGCACGTCTCACTTCCCTGGTGTCATGCTTCCTGAAAAGGGATCTGTTGAAGCTGGACCCTACTCCAGCCCCATTGCTTTTGTCTCCTTCCTTCCCTCAGACATGAACCAGAGTGAGAATCTGTCAAATCTCTCTAGCAGGGCTGTGGTCCCAAGTTCTACCTTGACACTCGGGTGTATGAACGCTGCTTGGGGTAGCAAAAACAGGAGACACTAGACTGCATTTACCCTATACCAGTCATGTCCCTTTGTGGGCTACATGTTCTGGGCCTGTTCTGTTAAGTTTATCTCTGATTTGTCACTTTGTCTGCCACTCAATTAGACATCACTTTCAAACAGGGCTGCTTCCTTCTCCAAACTAACTTTACCTTGTTCTGGATTAAAGGTGTGTGCCCAGGGCTGAGCCACACCATAAACATAGTTTTTTTTGAGTAAACAACACAATCCCAGGGCTGACAGTGTATCAAATACCCTGCAATGTGTTCATACCCACGTTCAACATCTACTTCAAGGCATACTTTCCCATAAGCCCTCATTCATGACTCTCTTTCATCCTATCCTTTTTTTTTTCTGCATTGCATTCTGTCTTGTAGTAAATTTGTTTTCTATTCATTTTCTGTTTTTGTTAATCTCTGGCTTTGACTGGAAGGCTATCTAAAGGAATCACTTTTTATTTTCTGTCATTCTCCCATAAAGATGAATGGCAGGCTTGCAATAATCTCACTGAATGGTTATTATAATCAGTAACTACTTAGAGCCCACAGTGAATATAATTCTATGTTTGTGTTGGGTTTTAATGTATTTTTAAAGAGATGTATTTATTTATGTGTATGGGTGTTTTGTCTGCATGTACATCTGCCCACCAGAAGGGAGAATTGGAATTCATGAGACTACCATTATAGATGGTTATAAGCCACTCTGTGGTTACTGGGAATTGAACTTAGGAGCTTTGGAAGAACAACTAGTGCCCTTAATCACTGAGCCATCTCTTCAAGCCTCTTAATGCAGTTTTAAACAGATACATCATACTCCAAGGAAAATTGTGACTACTACTTGAAAAAAAAATTCTCTAATGGCCTGTTTTGGGTTCAGTTAAGTAAGTTAACCTGAATATGAGTCAAATGCACTTAATATATTACCGCTATTATAGAAAAATCCTCTGAGTTTGTCATAAACTGATGAGATCTTTGGGGGCTGATACTGGCACTCGTTGGTAGAATGCTTTTCTAACAGTTAAAAGCCCTAAGTCTAATCACTAGTACTGAATGAACCATGAGTGGTAGTAAATGCCTAGATTCCCAGTACGTGGACGGTGGAAACACGAGGCTCCTGAACTGAATAGTGAGTTTGAGGCCAGCTTGGGTTAAAACAAAGACCCTGACATACATAAGTAAATAATAAACAAAAACCCGATAAACCAAAGTTTAAGTATTTCCAGCACTAGTCTCACTGGCTATGACCAACCTGATGAAACCTGAAGGTGGTAGGAAGTGGTCACACAGAAAGCTGAAGAGACATTTGATTGAATATTCTGCTTCTCTTCTGGCTAGCTCTAATCTGACTAGATGCCAAACTCTGGGATTCTGTGTCTGAAATGATTCTAATAATCTAGTCACCTCCATTTTTGTATTTACAGAATTTGTGTGGCAGGCTTCTTCACACACTCCTGCCTCACCGCATTTCCTTCACCAGCTAAGGCATTAAAGATAACCGCAGAGGGACCGGCAGCATCTATGTCACATTAAGAAGCGAAAACAAGTCACTTCCTCTTAGATGAATCTGACAAAGAGTGTGCCCAAATTTAAATTCTTCTCTTCTCTCCCTGCATCTTCAGTCTGTCTGCAGTTTGTGGCTACTGGTCTGCAGTCTGTTGTTTATCCCTAACAAAGGGCTTTGCTCTGTGTTTATTGAACAATACAGAACACATAGCATGTGAAAGGGAGGGGGGCTTTTTTGCAGAAATCTTTCACAGACTTTTACAAGGGAAGAGGTCATGTTACTGACCCAACTGACCCAGAAACCCACAGAACTACAAACACATATTGTCAAACTTTCTCCATATTGTTTGCAACATCTATGGTGGATGTTTTTAAATATTGTTTTCAACTTGTTTGCTATTGCCACAATACATACATACACATACATGTATACACACATGCAGGCATACATATATAATTTTGGGTCAGGGGCATGGAAGAGTCTGTAATTTAAGATTAAAGCCATGTAGGGCTGGAGAGACATCTCAACAGTTAAGAACAATTGTTCTTGTTGAGCACATGGGTTTAATTCCCAGTACCCACATGGCAGGTAACTTCAGTTTCCTGGGATCTGACACTCTCTGTGAGTTGACATGGGCACTCTACATATAGTGCACACACATACCTGCAAGCAAAAATTCGTGCATACAAAATAAAATAAATAAAAAATTTTAAATGGATTAAAGCTATCATTTAACTTAGGCTGTAAAAATTGATTGCATGTACAACTCACGACATAGTGATGTTGGTTATATTGTTCTCTCAACAGCAGGTTAAATTTAAATAGGCCGAGTACATAGTAGGGCATCAGGTTAAATATGCAGTGTTGAATGCTGCCAAGGCATCTTATTAACGTAGTGGCAAGGTCTAGAAAATTAATTTATTTTTAATGCAAGAGATATTTTCATAAAAATGTATCACTACAGTTTCCTTTGTCTCTGTTCGTGCCATTATAACAAAATGCCATATGTTACAGACCTTACGGTTGTGAAGCCTTGCAGTTGTAAACCACGATCAAGTGTTCTGAAGATTTCCGGCTGCATAGACGATACCTTTCTCTCTGAATCTTCACATGGTAGAAGTCAGCAAGTTCTGAAGCTTCTTCACGGAGGGCACTAATTCTGGACCTACTCTGAACAAGACTGGCTGTACACCACACCAACTGAGATATGATTGTGACTTAGACATGTGGACTGTTGGATTGTAGAAGTCTTCTTAAGTCCCTATTTCAATGGGCCTCATTGCTTCTTTCCCAGAACCTTCACTGTTGCCCTGGGGGTTGTGCAGGATACAGCCCTTTGTCTTTATTGGTAACATATTAGGGGCTGTGCTTTAGTGGAATGGAGGAACAAAAACCATGCCAAGCACCTCCCTTCAAGCACCTTGCCATTCAAGGATCAGACAGGGGAAATTGTGACTTGCCATAGAAGGAAATAAACTTGTTCTCACTTCGGGTCAGGCATTTGAAACACAATGTCCTGTTGTCTGCTGCCACCGTGTGGACATTTACATTCATTGACTTCAATCTTGGATTTTCCTTATAAGGCCCAAAGAAAGACTAGGTCAGATACAAAGAATTTAAACCTAGTTTTTAGTGCTCTTCTGCCTCAGCTTGTCCCCTAAATCCCTCTAGGTTCCCTGTGCTCTCAGGGTAACACGTGTCCACTGTTACATGCCTTTCCCCCTTGGCGGTGTGCTATCCCCGAAGCAGGACTAAATCTACATAAATCTCCTTTTAGAGCTTTTGAAGAACCAGCTTGAGGCATGGAAACAGTCGTATTTTGCTAACAACCACATGAACTTGGAAGCAGATTGCTCCTAGCTCTAGATAATACCTGGATTGCAGCCTCGAAGAGACATAAAACCAGAGGGCTGCATGAACCTGTGTCTAGATTCTGTTAAGGAAGAAACATATGCTATTTTCTACCAGCAGGTATATGAGGACCTTTACTACCAACAGAGAAACAGAACTCTGCTCTTTGGTTTGACTTATGACTTCCCTGTCCACGGGACTGCATCACACATCCTTAGTGTATGTGTTCTAGTGTGCTGTCTGGTGCTGTGACAAACACCAGGACCAAAAGCAGCTAAGGGAAGAAAATGCTTGCTTGGCTTATATGTCCCTATCACAGTCCATCGTAAAGAGAAGTCAGGACAAGAGCAGAAGCAGAAACTGAAGCAGAAACCAGGGAGGAGTACTGTTCCTCAGGGCTCACTCAGTCCTGCCTGCCTGCCCTCCCTCCCTCCCTCCCTTCCTCCCTCTCTCCCTCCTTCCTTCCTTCCCTCCCTCCTTTCTTCCTTTTCCTTCCTTCCTTCCTTCTTTTTCCTTCCTTCCTTCCTTCTTTTTCCTTCCTTCCTTCCTTCTTTTTCCTTCCTTCCTTCCTTCCTTCCTTCCTTCCTTCCTTCCTTCCTTCCTTCCTTCCCTGTTGTTTGTTTGTCTGATTTTTTTGAGACAGGTTTCTCTGTGCCACCCAAGCTGTCCTGGTATTCACTCTGTAGACCAGGCTGTCCTAGACCTCAGAGATCTACCTGCCTTTACCTCTGCAGTGCTGGGATTAAAAGTATGCATGTGCCACCATGCCTGGCTCTCAGCCTGCTTTCTTATACACCCCAGGACCACTGCCCATAGTGATCTGAGCCCTTCACCATCAATTATTAATCAATGAAATATCCCAAAGACATGTACACAGGACAGTATGGTGGAGACAGTTGGAGTTGAGGTTCCCTCTTCCCACATGACTCTACCTGTGTTAAATTGACCAAAAATTAACCAGCACTGTTAAGTTTTTGAAAATCAGTACAACCAACAAATAGCCATTTGGTTTAGAACTGTTCTGGCCTCCCACCAAGAGTCTGGCACTGAATCAGCTTGCTCTGCTGCCTCCTTTAAGGTGAGTTCTCTGTCCCGGCTCCTTACAAGAGAACTGAGGGGCTTGCATATATAATTTAGCAACTAAGTTTAGACAGGCTGAAATTCATTCGGGCAGTTGGCTAGACTTAACCTGAGGCTGAGACCTCAGACCTCTTCACATACCTCGCCAGCCTCCCAGAGGCTTTGTTCTTATGGAACACGTGGGTAACACCATCACAGTGGTGCTGAATGGAAAAGCTGAGGACAGGAGTGTCATAGACAACCTGCTTAATCTCAGATACAACCAGGAGCCTCAGGAAATGTATAGCCTCAAATAATATAAACCATTGGAGAGCCGGTTGGTTATTTCGATAGCATGCATCTGACAGATCATCCTGATAAATGTGAAGAAATTTGCTTAGAATGTTCAGTTAATTATGAATTAGCTTCTAGAAAAAACAATTGCCAGGGCTGGCAGATGACTCTGCAGGTAAAGGAACTTACTGTCAAATCTGTGACCTAAGACCTGGGGTCCACATGGTGAGAGGAATTAAGCCCACATGTGCACGGAGACATGCATGTTTACATATGTATACATATTAAATAAATGTTAAAAAATTGCTTCTGCTGGGCAGTGGTGGCGCATGCCTTTAATCCCAGCACTTGGGAGGCAGAGGCAGGTGGATTTCTGAGTTTGAGGCCAGCCTGGTCTACCGAGTGAGTTCCAGGACAGCCAGGGCTACAAAGAGAAACCCTATCTCGAAAAACAAAAAACAAACAAAAAAAATTTTTTTTTTTGCTTCTATTCTAAAACATCATTTAATTTATCCTAGTGTTTATAAGGGTTATAACCAAGCTCTTTAGTTTTTAAATTTTGATTTTATTCTTCTGGTGTTTGTTTGTTGTTTTTGTTACATATGGTCTCATTTGTCTGAGGCTGGTCTTCAACTATGCCACTGGTCCTCTTGCTTTGAGACAGTGATTGAAGCCAGGGCTTTGTGCATGCCAGGTAGCACTCTACCAACAGAACCCCATCCTCGCACAATGTCCTCCTCTTTGTGAAAATCAGAAGTGCATCATTCAGCTCTGGTTCAGAAGCTGAGCTATGTGTAAAGGTCCCCCCTCCCTCACATGGATGAAACGAACTTAACTATGAAGCAGTTTGTTTGTTTGTTTGTTTCAAGACAGGATTGCTCTGTGAGTAGCCTTGGCTGTCCTAGTACTCATTCTGTAGAGCAGGTTGACCTCAAATTCATAGAGATCTTCCTGTTTCTGCTTCCCTAGTTTTCCCTGGGATTAAAGGCATGTGCCACCACCACTACCCAGCTTATAAAGCATGTTTGAGTTCAACCAAAGAGGTAGCCTGTAAGCTAGCAGTCATGTTATGCAAATTCATGTGCAGAGCTGATCAGAAGCAACCCTCCTGGGTAACTTGCTGTCCACAGCACAGTGTGTTCCAGTGTCCTGCCTAATGTGAGCCTACGGATGGACTTCAACATCTCATAACCCAATACTTCAGTATTTATTCCTTGTTCCTGGTTTTGACATCCTAACACAAAGCCATCTCCATTGTCCAAAGAGGAACAGAAGACATAGTTGACAGGTACCATTGGAATTCAGATGAGGTGTCATGGTGGTTCCAAAACAAACAACCAACCTGAAGATTTGGGAGATAATTTTATCATTGTAGAAATAGAACTTAAAGCAAGTTTCTAAAGCTCCAATGTTGGACATTTAATATATCTGTGGAATAGAAGGGAAGGATACCTGAGCTAAATGTACAAACTGGACCAACAAGGAAGGGTAGAATCTTTATGCTAACACGTTTGCCCAGAGAATATTACATATTTAGCCCATACCCACATCCTAACATTCATGATATTGAGCTCCCAAAATATCCCTTGTCTTTCGCATTATGGCAAAGTGTGGCTACCCAAGGTGGGTTGTGGGCTGATCTTTTGTTGCGAGCCGCACTAGCCCCACGTTCGGGCACCAAAAAAATGTTGGGGTCCAAGCTAGCCCCACGTTGGGGCGGCCAAAAAATGTCGCGGCCCAAGCAAAATGTTGAGGCCCGGGCCGACCCACGTTTGGGTGGCCACTGTATCCCGGCCCAAGCTGCCGCTCCGGTCCGAGGGTTGGGGTTCAGCAAGAGCAAGAGTGAGGACGGACTCGAAGAATGCAGACCAGACAGAGTGTAATTCAATCCCGTTTATTCTTCAGTCTAAGTACTAAGTCTTGAGTTCCTAGTGCCTAGTCCTTAGCTCCCAGTCCCTCCAAGTTCCAAGTTACTTCTTCCAAGTTCTCTTCCAAGTGCCTGCTACCTGTCTTCTCTCTGCTGTGTCTCCCTAATGTCTGATTCTCTCTAGAGTCAAGTGTCTTCTACCTAATGTCAAGTAATCTGTTTTCCTCCAAGTTGCACTGTTTCTCTGTCTTCTCTCTGCTATGTCTCCCTAATGTCTGATCCTCTACCGTCTGCCTCTGCCTTTTATACGTCTCACTTCTAAGCCATGCCTTTTGGTCACATCTTTAATCATGCCCTTAGGTCTTGTCTCTAAATCTGATCTCTACACTTCTAAGTCACACTCTTAAATTACACACCTTTAATCTCACACACCTTTAATCTCACACACCCAAGGTATCTAAACCAAGATTATCGGAGTGTGCTCAACTGTTGTAGGCTATTGTAATCCAAGTCTCATGTCAGGGTATATGGCTCAAGATGGCTGCAAAGCTGATAGCCGCTTTCTGCTAAAAGTCGGCTCCCAACAATCTTTAAAGAGCTAGGATACACGTATGAAGTCAAAAGTGTGGAAGTGAGGGGACAGAAATAGAACCAGAAGACGCAATGTTAGGAGTTTAAGTGAAGCATTTGTTGGGCTTAAAGCTGGGGAAGAGGAAAAGTGAACATTTGCTTACCTGAAAAAGGGGAAGAGACTTCTGTGGCCGGAAAGAAAAGTGATGAGTTCCGGGAAAATAAGTTCTAGGTAATATTCTATGTTACCTAGTGGTGAGTTCTAGGTAATTATCTATGTTTCCTAGTGGTGAGTTCTAGGTGAGATCTATGTTTCCTAGTGGTGAGTTCTAGGTAAGGAACTATGTTACCTAGAGGCTAGTTCTGGGTAATGATCTATGTTTACTAGTGGTGAGTTCTACATGAGATTTGAAGTTATCTAGTAGTGAGTTTTAGGTAATGATTCTATATTACTTAGTGCTCAGTTCTAAGTGATGATCTATACTACAGATGCATTTTCTTGGTTTTCATGGAATTGCATTTGATTATGTCTTCAGAATTTGGTTTGTGAGAGGCTCCCAAGTTACATTTTTAAACACTAATTCTGCTTCAGGCCCTGTTGGAGTGCAGAGCACAACAGAGAATGTTGAGGTTTGGCGTATTGCTATGTATTGTCATGCTAAATTCTGTACCCTAAGGTCTAGGCCTATGAGTGAATTCTCACACTTACCAGCTTTTGTTGTTCAAACTTTGTTCCTTAATTTAAAACTATTGGTTAAATAAAAATGGCTATAGCCAATTACTGAAGGGATTAGTGGTAGGTGGACTTTTGAATTATCTGGTTGAACGTGGGAGAGAAAGGATAATGAAAAGGAGAGAGGAGAAGGCTCTAGGAGAGGAGTCAGACAATGAGTACATGGCCAGGAGAAACAGCAAGTATTTGGGGTACACTCCTGGAGAGGCAGCCAGGCCAGCACTTAGAGACGTAGATTAGGGGTTACCCCCCAGTAATTGTCAAAGCCAAATAAAGTAGCCATAGTCTGAGTCTCATTTATTTTCTAAGCTTGTCAGGGATAAGTTTAAATTAGTTATACTACATATAAAAACGGCAGAAGCTGTAGCTTGTGCTTCTTGGGGCTGCTCTGAGACCTTGGCCCTATCACTTGTCTGAGGGTCCCACATGTGGTCCTAGGGTCCCAGCATTGATGGGTGACTCTAGGCTTGTGCTGCCAGTGAGAGCATCTCCTATGTTATATGCCTTTTGTCCACAACTTGACTGCAGCTTGGAGTTCATCCAGAACTTCCTTTAGTGCTCACCCTGTTTTGCTTGCTTCTGTCAGCCTGTCCTAGTTCCTCCATTTAAAGTTTCTTTGTCTACTTTGTGGCTTCAGCAATGCTTAAAGTTCCCCTGCTGTTTTTGTGGGGGAAAAAAAAAAACTCAATAGACTTTTTTTTTAAAAAATTGGATATTTTATTTATTTACATTTTAAATGTTACCCCACTTTTCTGGTTTCCCCTCTGGAAACCCCTATCCCATCCCCCCTCCCCTGTTTCTATAAGGGTGTTCCCCCACTTACCCACCCACCTCACTCCTGCTTCCCTGCCCTGGCATTCCCCTACACTGGGGGCATCAAGCCTTCATAGGACCAAGGGCCTCTCCTCCCACTGATGCCCGACAAGGCCATCTTCTGCTACATATGCGGCTGGAGCCATGGGTTGCTCCATGTGTACTCTTTGGTTGGTGGTTTAGTCCCTGGGAGCTCTGGGGAGTCTGGTTGGTTGATATTGTTGTTCTTCCTATGGGGTTGCAAACCCCCTCAACTCCTTCAGTCCTTTCTCTAACTCCTCCATTGGGGACCCTGTGTTCAGTTCAATGGTTGGTTGTGAGCATTTGCCTCTGTATTTGTCAGGCACTGGCAAAGCCTCTCAGGAGACAGCTTTATCAGGCTCCTGTCAGCATGCACTTCTTGGCATCCACAATAGTGTCTGGGTTTGGTGTCTATATATGAGATGGTTTGGGAGCTAGCAGGAGGGCTGGGCTGATTAAAAAACAAACAAACAAACAAACAAACAAACAGTTATCTATTCAAGGTAAAGCTGGTTTAACGACAAACTTTGTTCTTTCACAATATGACCTATTAGACTTACTATGGCTTCATTCTTAAGTTGCAACACAACAGTCTCCTTAATCTTTTCACAGTTACAGGAAGCTTATAATTCCTGAGGAAATAGTCAATTCACAGAGCAGAAAAATAGAAAAACAAAATGTCTTAGTTAGGGTTTCCATTGCTGTGAAGAGACACCATGACCAATGAAACTCTTATAAAAAGTTTTTTTAATTGGAGCTGGCTTAGAGTTTCAGAGGTTTAGTCCATTATCATCATGGTGGGAAACATGGCAGCATCTAGGCAGATCTAGTGCTAGAGAAGGAGCTGAGAGTTATATACCTTGATCTCCAGGCAGCAGAAGACCGTGTGTCACATTGGGTATAGCTTGAGCATAGAAGACCTCAAAGCCCACCCACTCAGTGACATACTTCCTTTAACAAGGCCACACCTACTCCAACAAGGCCACAGTTCCTAATAGTGCCACTCCCTCTGGGCAAAGCATTCAAGCACATGAATCTATGGGGACCATACCTATTCAAACTATCACATTCCACTCCCTGGTCCCCATAGGCTTGTAGCAATAAAATAATGCAGAATGCATTTAGTCCAACTTCAAAAGTCCCCATAGTCTAATCACAGTCTCAACAATGTTTAAAAGTTCAAAATCTCTTCTGAGATTCATGCAACTTTTAACTGTAATCCCTTATAAAATCAAATCTTAAACAGACCACATACTCCCAACATACAATCGCACAGGATATACATGACAATTTCAAAAGAGAGCATAGTGAGGAGATACTGGACCAAAGCAAGACTGAAAACCAGCCGGGCAAACTCTGCATTGCTGAGGCCTGCTCTTTCTGACATGACTGCAGCCATTTTGTATTCAGTCTCAATTTTGCTCATAAAGTGAAATTTAGTTCAGGTTCTCAGACTCCACTTCCCACAAGTAATTATTTACAGCTGACAGTAAAAAATTCTCCTAAAAGGTCATAACACTATGGTTGTGTTACTTACCATGCCCAATTATCTCAATGCTCTGAAACTCCCCTGTTCACCACGTCTCTTACCCCACCTAAAACCACTCAGCTTAAAAGCCAGCTGATAATCTTTTCCTAGTTAGCCAAAATGTAGTTCTGTGTCCACCCTTGCCTTCTGAACTTCTGGATTTGGTTTTTCCTCTAAAACGTGTGCCCTAAGACTGGCACCATAAGTAAGCTCCTGAGTCTTTTTGTGGTCCTAATCAATCAGTCTTGAATGTGTGTTCAATAAACTATTCTTGCTTAACTGAGATCCGTGTTTGTATGGTTTGTGCGGCAATTCTTGAACCCCAACATGCATCTCCATGTCTAATGTCAAAATTCTCTTCAGATCTTCAACTCCTTTCAGCTTTGTTGACTGTAACACACTTTTCTCTTGGATTGGTTCCACTCCTTGTTAGCAGCTCTCCTCCCCAGGTATGTCTCCAAAGCAATCCAGGCTTCATCTTCACACTTCACACAATGGCCTTTCTGGGCCTCCATGCAGATACCCTTGCCTTATACCTGGCCTCAGTGGCTTTCCTTAGCCATGGATAGTGATTCTATAACCCCTTTCATAAAATGGCCTCTCTGGGCCTCCATTCAGGCACACCCCTGCCAGATGCCTGGCTTCAACAGCTTTCCTTAGATTCAGAGAGAGATTGTATTATCTGTTTCTTCTATCTTTGACTCTAAAGCCAGAAATACTTGGATGAAGCTGCTAAATTCTGCTGCTGCTGAAGCTAGAATATAGCCCCTGAATTTAATTTCATGTTTACCAGCTTTCTGTTTTCAATGGTTTCCTACACTGGCTGTCCTGGAACTTGACCTGTAGACCAGACTAGCCTTGAACTCAGAGATCTACATGCTAGATCTCTCTCTCTTTTTAAAATTTCATTTATTTAATGTACAAGAGTAACACTGTAGCTGTCCTCAGACATACCAGAAGAGAGCATCTGGTTGTAAGCTACCATGTGGTTGCTCGGAATTGAACTCAGGACCTCTGGAAGAGCAGTCAGTGCTCTTAACCACTGAGCCATCTCTCCAGCCCATGTTCTATCTCTTGTGTGCTCGGATTCAGGACTCCTTCTGTTGGGATTAAAGGGACCTGTTACCATGCCCATACCTAAGTATTTCTTTAATTCCTTTTTACAAGATGGAAGCTTAGATGGGTGTGATCTTGCACCGAGATCACGACTCCCTCAATTCCCTCAATTTAATATCTTTAATCTATTTGTCTCCTTGAACATATGATTTAGCTCCATTCAACTTCCTGGTGCCTACTTCTCCTTGAACCATACATTTTCCATTTTGCATTTCCTTGTTTGCTTCATTTCATTAAAACACTCTTCATGGGAGTGAAACACAGCACAATGTCTATACTTGTCTATACTTGGCTGTTTTGAGATTTCCTTTGCCAATGCAATTAATTTAAATCTCTTCAGTTTAGCCCCAGGTAGACTCGTTGGACAAGGGCAAAAAGTAGCCACATCCTGCATCAAAATATCACAAAAAAAAAAATGGTCTCTAGGTAACATACTAAAATTCTTCTCCTCTAAAACCTCTTGAACCAGGCCCCCAAAGTTTAACTCAGTAATCCCTCAGTAACATTGTCTTTTATGTTCTTACTAGGATGGCCCATTAAGCCCCACTTAAAGCATTCCACTGCTTTCCTAATCCAAAGTCTCAAAACCTGTATTTCTCCAAACAAAAGCATGGTCAGGCCTATCACAGCAATATCTCAGTTCTTGGTATCAACTTCTGTCTTGTTACAGTTTCATTGCTGTGAAGAGACACCATGACAAAGTCGACTCTTATAAAGAAAAGCATTTAATTGTGTCTGGTTACAGTTTCAGAGGTTTAATCCATTAACATTATAGTGGGAAGCATGACAGCATCCTGGAAGACACATTACTAGAAAAGGAGCAGAGAGAGACAGAGTTCTATATCTTGACCCCCAGGCAGCAGAAGGGGACTATATATTGCACTGGGAGTAGCTTGAGCTTGGAAGACTTCCAAGCCCACCACCACAGTCACACACTTCCTCCAACAAGGCCACACCTCCTAATAGTGCCACTCCCTACGGGTCAAGCATTCCAACATGTGAGTCTATGGGGACCATACCTATTCAAGCCACCACATGTGGTATCACAAGTTTTGACTATCTAGGGACAAAAAAATGATCCTTTTAGGGTGGCAAAAATAATCTCTGCCTTGACTATGGTGGCTACAAGACTGCATGTACCAAAGGGAAAATTTTTTACTGTATATAAAATTGTATGTACATGTAATTACATTTTAATCTGATATGAAAACCAAACAGAACCACTAGATTAATAAAGTGACTCTGTTGTTGGTACTGGGAATTGAGTCTAAGGTCCTGTACATTTTCTGCAAACACTGTACTCCTGAGCTATATGTCTAATCATCCAATTTCTAAAAAAAAAAATTGTGTGTATATTTGTGACTGTGTGCATACTTTTGTGTGCCTGTGTGTACCTGTGCAGGTGGAGGCCAGGGGTCAAAATTGACTGTCTTTTTATTTTGTTCTTTAAGTTGTTTATTGAGACAGGATCTTTCACAGAGCCTGAACTTCACTGGTACACTAAACTATCTGGCTATTGAGCTATAGGGATCTGCTTGACTCTGCCCCCTGAGGGCTGGGGGCTACAGGTATGTGGGGAACAGTAAGTAGAGAGGGAATTTATAGAAGTGGCTTAGGGCAACAGTTCTCAACCTGTGGGTCAAATGACCCTTTCACAAGGGTCATCTAAGACCATAGGAAAACACAGATATTTACATTATTGTAAAGGTAACTTTTCTTTACCAGATTCAGGTAGGCTTACTGTTGAATAAGCTCATCTTTTCTAATTCTGTACTCTGGCTGGCTGGTTCAACTTAGCTGTTCTGGTTCAGACTCCTTTCCGAGTGTGGACTGACTCAATTTGGTTTCTCTCAGCTTCTCACTGAATTTCTCTGTTTGGCCTCAGATTAACTCTGGCAATTTGCTCCAGTCTTCTGGCTCCTTCTTACTCTTTCATTCTGTCTTCACCTGCAACCTGTCTCTGTAAAACTGTCCTGGTAAAACTCTCTCTCTCTCTCCCTCTCTCTCTCTCTCTCTCTCTCTCTCTCTCTCTCTCCTCTCTCCCTCCCCCCTCCTGTCTTCTTTTCTCCTCTCCTCGGTCAACTCTTTCCTCTCTGTTCTTGTGATAGTTGGGTATATCCTAACTCTCTGGCTCATCCTGTCCAATCTTTTTTTGATTCATCATTTTATCTGCCCTCAATTAGAAGTAACTTTCAAACATGGCTGCTTTCTTCTATAAACTAACTTTCCTTGTTTGGGAATAAAGGTGTGTACTAAGGGCTTGTCTGTTCCAGCTGGATCACACAGACCCAGAAGGTCTTTAGATGTGATCCCGTGCCAGAGCAGCCATGGTACTGGATTGGAATTCCTCTATACATTATGATTTATAACAGTAGCAAAATTACAGTTATGAAGTAGCAATGAAAATACTTTTATGGTTGGTGATCACTACAACATAAGGAAATATATTAATGGCAGTATTAGGAAGATTGAAAACCCCTGAATTAGGGAATGGGGCAGAGGCTGGATTTTACATACAAGATAGAAACTTCAGGGGCTGGAGAGATGGCTCTGGGTTTAAGAGTACACACTCTTCTTGCAGCTGACTCAAGTATGGTTTTCTGAGCAGCTCACTCAGCCTGTAACTTTAGTTCCAGGGGATCTGATGTCTGCTTCTTGCCTCTGAAGGCGCTGTACCCATTGTGCACAATCATACAGACATGTACACATAACTATCACACTCACAGACATGTGTACATAAGTAAAAATAAAAATCTCTATGAGAAGGTAAGAATTTGATTTTATTTCATAGAACTGGAAGGTAAAGAGGGTTTTGAAGATGCACCTAAACTATTATGTAAGGGAAAATAAATCCAAGGAGCCTGAGTATTGTAGAGTGACGAAATGCTGGTGACTTAGGATAAAGAGGTAGAGATGGAGGTTAGAAACAGACAGATTTACCTTTGTGTGCTGGCGGTTACCTTATTCCCCCTCACAAGGCAGAAGGTTGGAGAGTTAGAAGCCAGCCTGGAAGACTGCGTCTCAAGAAAATAAATGAAGATAACTAATGGAAAATATATTTTTGGCATATTTTAAAGACACATAGATAGGGTGATTTGTTAAGGCCCAGAATTTGAGGACAGAGTAAGGAAAGTGCAATAAAGATAGGTTATACCAGGGTGTTAGCCTGAGTTGGGAAATAGAGCTATCTACAGAATTGGGGAAGTTATTGAAAACAGAGGAACAATGTTAAAGGGTGGGAATTCAATGTTGAGTACATTAACTTCTAGATACTAGTACAATATTTACTTCGCAGTATCTTGTCTCTACAAGTCTTCAGTGGAGATTCCAATTGAAAAGGGGAGAGATAAAATCCAGGTAATGAGTGAGCCTCAGGGCACTGAGATTTATAGGTTGGGAAGAAGTGAATTCAGTGCAGAAATTTGGATTGTGACAGAGAACAGGAAAAAAAAAACAGAATAGTGAAAAATAATTATAGGTAGTTTGAGAGATAATTCAATGGATAATTTATTTAAAAGGTTGTAGATGGTGGTGTGAACCTGAAACTCCAGCACTGGAGGAGTAAAGACAGGCAGATCCCTGGAGCTGGTTCAGTCTGCCATCCAGGACAGTGACACTAATCTCAAAAAGCAAGGACGATGGGGCTGGAGAGATGGCTCAGTGGCTAAAAGCACTTGGTGCTCTTTCTCAGGACCTGGGTTTGGGTCTCAACACCAGCATGGTGGCTCACAAGTACCTGTCCTGGGAATCAGTAGCCAAACAAGCTTTCAACATACTTGTAACCTGAGAGCTGCTCTCACAAATTTCTTAAGCAATTTTACCAATTTTTAATCTACATTAATGGTCAGCAATAGTGTGTCATTACTACTTGGTAGATTCCATAGAGTACACCCCAGATTTCCTGACCCAGAGGCAGAATGATCCTAAGAAGTTTTTAAATTCCCTGGAAATGCTTGGGGTGGGGGTAGTACCTTTGTGACAGCCAAAGTTATGTTTTTTTAAGTTTTAATTATTTTGCTTAAGAGATCTATAAAACAATAATGCCTTTAACCTGTAAAACTCTCTTGCCCAAGGACAGATAAAATTGTCAGCTCCATTTGCTCAAGAACAGATAACTTCCAGGAATGCTGGAATCAGAGGTAAGATGATTACAGCAAGTTCAAGGCCAGCCTGGTCTATGGATCGAGTAACTGGCAAACCAGGACTCCTATTGTGCCAGACTGCTTCATAATAAATAAAAGAAAAACAAAAATCAGTAGACACTAACAGGATTGCTGTCTATAAATTCCTTTTAAAGAATGGAATGCTGAGAAAGGTGTCCATATGCCCAAATACCTTGAGCTGGCAGACAAGAATGTGCCCAACCTTTGCATAATGAAGGCCATGTCATCTCTCACACCTCAAGGCTACATTGAGGAACAGTTTGTCTGGAGACATTTCTACTGGGACCTTCACAAGGAGGGCATCCAGTGTCTCAGAGATTACCTCCAAATACATCCCCAGATCATGTGCCTGCCACCCTGATCATCAACTATCCTGAGACTACAGACCTTGGCCCAAAGGTGCACAGGGTGAGCAACCTTCCAGATTTACAGGAGAGGAGGTGTGCAGAGAATCCACAGGCAGAGTGCTTTGCGTTGTCCCATCCAGCTCCCCATGCCTTCTGTCCCCCATGTCCCATGTCTTAAAGTCTGTCATCTTTCCTAGTGTGAGGGTGATTGACTTCTATCCCTCTGGAGCTGCCCAATAAAAGGTTTCCTTCTTTAAGCTGCCTTGGCCATGGTGTTATCACAGCAACAGAAAAGTAACTAAGGACCCCAGGACTCACAGACAGCTATGGTGATGGTGTTTGCTCTTAGATGGGTAAAGTTGTCAGTAGTCCAGATCAAGAATTTACCTGGTGCTCTTTTTTAGGGTGTTATCATTAAGATATTTTTTCTTCTTTTAAATTAGAATGGCTTTAATAATAATCATTTAAAAAGCCCCCGAATCTCTAGGTAATACTTTCAAACACAGTAAACGTGACTGAAAGTGTGGTTTACATGTCTTCCCGGCAAGTTGTGGTCCCTTCTGTGATAGCAAAGGCTCTCCAAAAGTTTCACATAATTCTATATTGTGTCCTCCCTTTATGAGAAGTCTTTCCTGAGGGAGGAGGACACGGAGGCACAAAGGGAAAGGAACTGGCATGAAGTCAGATTACAGGACACACCCAGGAAATCTGTCATTCCTTCATGTCAATATCTTAAAGAAGCATCTCATTGGTTCAGAGATGACAGCCAGCCCAGTACTCAGTTACAGTAGAACTTTCCAAAGCCTAAATAACTGGTGTGACCAGTCATGAGCTATGCTACTGGCTGATGGGAGGTAAGAGACTGGAGCAAGGGTGAGTGCTGAAAGACAAGCCTGGGCCAGGAGTGGAACAGGAAAATACAGAGCAAAACCTTCTGACTTCTGGTATGTCATGAGTCAAGGTAGATTTGCCAAGAAATAGTAAGATGAGACCACTAGTAATCCAAGGTAAAAGCCAGGTGGGGCGTGATATACGAGGAGGCTGGAATTTTCAGACTAAGGAACCTTTCCACCTCTTCCTCCCATGAGTCACGTGTGCTGGTGTGGTCACTGTATCATAGTCTTGTGCTGCTCTTGTGGTTTCTACTGGGAGCATTCCGTCCTTGTCTAACTGGCTGGACTGATTACTGGGGCATCACTCACTGTTCTTTCTGCTTTCTTTTATTCCCTGTCAAATGTTCTGCATCATGCTTCCAAATGTGGGGACTAGGGAGGTGGTTGTGTGAAATACAAAGCTTGTATTTTGTCTGTCTATTTCTGTCTGTCTATCTCTGTCTATCTATATCTCTCTCTCTCTCTCTCTATCTCTCTCTATCTATGTCTGTCTAAGTACGCATCCAACAATCTGTGTCTGTATGTCGGTCTGTGTGTATGACTATCTATCTATCTATCTATCTATCTATCTATCTATCTATCTACCTATCATCCCTTTATCTATGTTTGTAAGGGATATCCTGTTTTATCATTCACTCATCCAGGCAATAAGTATTTATTCTGTCTTGCTGCTGATTAAGAACAAGACAATTCCTTGGGGCTATCACAGAGGATTTCTTTAACACATATGTTTTACACATTTCATTTATATATTTATGAAATATTTGTTATAATGGATAAGTAAGTGCTTACTGTGATCTGACATTGCTGTCAATATAAAAGTAGATAAAGGCAAAATAAAAGGTTTCTAAGTTTTAGGGGATGACAACTCAGGCATGTAAAACAGTGAGTAGATGGCATTTCAAGATTCTGCATAGCTGTTTATTTTTTACATGTGTCACAGCACACATGTAGAGATCAGAGGACAACTTTGAAGAGTTGGTCTCTCCTACCTTATGAGTCTCAAGAATCAAATTTAGGTTGTGAGGCCTGGTCCTGTGAGCCATCTAAGAGGGCCAAGGAGGTGACCTCTGCAGTGGTCTCTGACTCATGGGTTCAGCAGTGTGGGAGTTGGAAGGGAGAGATCATTGCAAGGAGGGGGAGCAGGGTGGACCTGGATACTAATTCTTGGTGAGCTTATGCATTTGAGAGATTTCAAATGTTTAGCTTCAAAGTTTAGTTTGCTCAAGGACAGAGAGAAGAAAGAGAACAGCTAGATGGTCATAGAAACCATATGAGAGCCATAAAAACCAGCCTCAAACTACCCGAGATGCTCATTCCTTTGCAATTAGCTAGACGCAGATTTGTGTAACCTTACAGGGACAGAGGGAAGGAGTCCAGTTTTATCTGCCATACTGATATGGTGCAAAGCTGTGTGTGCCTCTGAATTTGTATGTGTATTATGAGTGCGAGGGAGGCTGTAGGGTGGTTGGACTAGATAGAGTGAACTCCAGGCATTTACAAAATCTTTGTACATTTCTTTACTGGGATGATTATCTCTGGAAGATTTTTTTTTCTTCTTCTTAAGGATATTATAGGATTTGGTACATAAAATGAAAAAGGAGAAATAAGAGAGTCAGAAGGGTTAAAGTGTGAGGTGGATGAGAGATAAGGAGAGATAAGGAGAACCTAGGAGCCTGGCTGATGAGTCTCTTTTATATGAAAGTCAGCGGAACTGAATCAACTGTACCTCAAGGCCAGAACCTGGGTGGAAAGAGGCAGGAGGTGGGTGCAAAGGATTCAAAAGACTTTAGATTATGGAAATTAAGAGAAGGAGAATATGCTTGGCATTGTTGCTAAAGCAACACGTGGACACTTGGATGGATTTCGATCTCTGAGATAATAGGCTTGTAACCCCAAGAATGCCCAGCATTTGAAAGCATGGAAATGATGAAGATATCACTAAAAAAAAAAAAAGAAGGAAACGATCTCAATTCTAGCCACTGTTGAGACGCACAATGCACTCATATAGTCCAGACAATGGCGTTCCATGTAGGTTAGTGTTCAGTCTGTGCCTCAAGTGAGCATATTGGAGTGTTCTCTCTCTGTCTGTCTGTCTGTCTGTCTGTCTGTCTGTCTGTCTGTCTGTCTGTCTTGTTCTCTTTCCTATATTCTCCTCTTTCTACAAGTTGTGTGCTTTTACTCTGAGAGCTAATTCCATTTGGTAACTTTGCAAGATCAAGCTTGAGAGTGATGGTCTGGACATTGGTTTCTTCTAGTTTTCCCAGCTGTGGACGAAGCAGGTGAAAGAGAATCAGGTGTGGGCTCCAGGATTGAAGGCTCATGGAGAGAAGCTGAGACTTGGCACCATGCAGTAGCATCAGAGTCCCTGAAGAGGGACAATGGAAGCACTAGTGCATTGGGGATGCCAAAACTGTGGGATGACCACCAAAGACAATGGCTGCTGTGGGGTGGGGCTGGCCTGAACATAGGAGACATACTGTGTGCTGAGCATAGGAGACATACTGTGTGCTGTGGAGGGCAGAAAAGTGGGGGATGTCCAGGCCCTTCAGAGCCATAAGATTTTGAGTGAATCCTGGGTATCCAAAACTGAACTTTTTTATACTGTTAGACTTTCTTAAGACTATGCCCTGACTCTTTTCTCTTATAGTAAGAGAGTATTTAGCTTGTTTTTTATTTTATAAGGGCCCACAGTGTGAGACTCTGAACTATTTATTTGTTTGGTTATTGTATATGAGTGCCCTATTTGCATGTATGCCTACATGACAGAAGAAGGCATCAGATCCCATAGTTATAAGCCACACATGTGGTTGCTGGGAATTGAACTCAGGACCTCTGAGTCCTGTCTTCAACCCTAAGACTTTGAACGTGTAAGGAGTCTTTGGATATTTTAAAGAGACTAAACTTTCAGGATGTTTAAAATTTAAAGACTGTGGTATTTAAAAGTTAGAATGTTTTTATTGATATTGATATTAATATGTGATCTTGGATATAAACAAGAAAGTATATGTTCTCACTTAATAGTATTGTAATAGTGTGTCATGTTTTTGTCTACTTAACACATTCCACAGTCATCCAGGAAGAGGGAACTTGGATTGAGAAAATGCCTCCATCTGATTTGCCCATGGGCAAGTCTGTGGGGGCATTTTCTTGGTTAATGATCGTTATGGGAGAGTCTATCCCACTGTGAGCAATGCAACCCCTGGGCTGGTGGTCCTGGGTTGTGCAAGACAGCAGGCTAAGCAAGTCATGGAGAGCAAGCTAGTAAGCAGCGCCCCTCCATGGCTTCTGCTTCAGTTCCCACTTCTGGGTTAGTGCCTTGAATTCTTGTTCTGTTCCCCAGTTTCTCCAACTTACCGTTTCTAACCCATCTTCATGCTTCGCCCGTGCTGTTCCTGGATGTCCTTATTTGGCCTCTTGTTTTAGCCTGTGTTTCCTGGCTGGTTGTTTTGACTAAGTGCAGAATGGATTTGCTCCCCTTGGTTTGATACTGTTGCCCCATCAGGATTCCACGTATGTATCTGCTGTTAAAGTCTATGCACTTAGACACTTTGAAGGGAGGAGCCTTTTGCTGTTGTAAGGACATAACATGGTGGAAGAACAACTGCTTTCTCTCGTGGAGTTAAAGAGCAGGCAGGTCTGTTCTAGGACCATTTCCACTCATGGCAGGGAGACACATGGTCTCCCCCACCCCCATGTTTTTTTTTTTTTGTCTAGGATGCCCATCTTCCTAACCATTGGGAAATTCCTTGTTTTTCCCTCTTGGAAAAACACACACACAAGCACTAGGATTTTCTTGGCTTTCACACCTTTATATAGGAGTCCCTGTAACAAAGAAGCCATCATTTACACTGATGAGTATTTGTCTGTCTGGGGAATTGGGGCTCCTGGAGGCCAGCGACTTGTCCTACCTCTATGCTTACCATCAGTCAAACATAAATAATAACTTTGAAGGCTTTAATTGAGGAAAGAAAAAGATCATTAGATAGATGAGTAAATGAGTGCCACAGCTTTGGTTATAGATGCTGCCTTGATCAGGTAATGTTTTGTGCTTTCAATAAGTGGTGTCTTACTCAACCGAGAAGTCTGTTACCTCTTGTTCTTACTATAACAATGTGTAGTCTTCTTCCAGTACTGGAGACCACTTTACGTCTTTATCTACCAAAGACCCTCAGAGTGAGATGAGTCATCTCATAAGTAAATGGCCCTTCTTGTGTTGTGCTAGGAAGCGGTGAACCCCAGAAGACCATCAAGGAGCCATTTCTGATGTAATAGCCTTGAACCCTCAGCAGGAGAAGGTTTTATAGGGAATGGGAGTAAATGAGGGGGTGTCCAGACTGGCAAGTATCTAACTGGATGTCTATTGTAAGCGACAGATGTTCTGAAGCAAGGCCCTATACAATCACAAAGGGTCTGAAAGTACAACTGAAGCAATCAGACTAATCTTTGATTAACTATTCAAGGAAGTAGCTAGGGAGTAACTCTTGTGAAGGACAAGCTGTGAGGTCCTTCCTGGTAAGTGTGTGCAGCTTAGGTTCTGCAGCAGGTCAATTTTTTTAGGCTTTTTTTTCCTTTAAAATGGAGGCCAGTCCTAAGCTGGAGTAGGTTTGCCCTCTCATTCATATAGTTCAAGAACCACAAAGCAAAGTTCTGCAGTAAATCATACCATTTTCGCATGATTATAACTGGGTAAGTAAAAAAAAAAAAAAAAAAAAGGCTGATTAGATTTAATTCCATTTTTACTTTATGACTTTGTTTCTTTTTTTACATTTGCCTTAGCTGATTTAATACTAAAAGGGCAGACATTTTAGTGTAGCATAACCCTAATTGACTGGAAATAGAAGAGGACACTGTTAGTACCAAGGTTCTCTTTTGTGTCTGTCTATAGATAATCAACAGAGACTTTATTATCTTCTTGGTTAAGTTGAATCAACCCTTCCATATCTCACTTTGATCAGCAGTGACATGCCTGTGGTGCTTCATTCCAAAGCTTTAATATTGTCTGCCACTAAATTAAAATGGCAAAAAAAAAAAAGAACATTACACAATTCAAAGGGCTTGGGAAATATCTACTATGCTCTCATTATAGTCAATAATACTTTTCGAATGAACTGAAATTCAAAATGAGTTTGAGCAGGGGAAAAGCAAAACAAGGGGCTTTCTATCTTTCTTCTACTTAATTAAAGTAAGACCCTGTATTTAACATCTGCTTTTCGTCTTGTTCCTAGAAATGAGAATTAAAAGTAATGATATAGTACCCTATGCAGGGATTGCTTCTGGTAAGCAGAAATTTTCATCCACTGGTGTTGACTGCCGGTGTCATGAGTTGAGTGAGGAGTGTTCCGAGGGTATGTTTGGGTTCAGGGGTAGAATGCAGACTATTAGTGACTGCTTGGCATGGGAGTGGCAGCTTACTTGTGTGTTTATCCTCACTCTAATATAGTTATTAAGACAGTGTCAGAAACCAGTTTTCAATACCACTGGGGTTCTAATGTGATAGAATATTACATTATGAAATAATATTCATAACCACCGTACTTATGGATTACAGTTTTTCTTATACAAATGGAGAAGGGAGATTAGGATATTAAATGGCTTGACTATCAGCCAGTTATTTATCAGCAAAATTGGGATTTCAACCCAAATGGGACTGACTTCAGAAAGCATCATTTTTTTGGGGGGGGGGGGAGGCTTCTCTGTGTAGCTCTGGCTGTCCTGGAACTCACTCTGTAGACCAGGCTGGCCTCGAACTCAAAAATCCACCTGCCTCTGCCTCCCAAGTGCTGGGATTAAAGGCGTGCGCCACCACCGCTCGGCCGCATCATCTTTTACTTGGCAGAGAAGTTACTTTTGTCCGTTTGTTATAGGGTCTTGCTGCATAGTCCAGGATGGCCTCATATTCACTCTTCCTTCCGTAGTGTCCAGAATGGATTACTTGGATTCATGAAGGAACTATTTTTAGTTCCAGTTACCAGGAAAATTCCCTGGGTTAGGGCTTTTCCCAACTTGGATGACTAAGTTATTCTACTTAGCATAATGTCCTTAGGGTCCATCACTGGGTAGCACATGCATGCTTTCTTCTTTTTGTCAGACTGAATAAACTGGATGTGGTGGTGCATACCTACAGTCCCTTCACTCATGGGACAGAGGCAAGAGGATTGATACAAGCTTCAGGCTATCCTTGCCTACATAGCAAGTTCAAGGCCAGCGAGGAGCAAATAACAACAACAAATATGAATACAAATACAAACAAATAAGAAACTGAGAAAGAAAAAAGGAAAACAAATGGCTAATATTCTTCAATAGAACACACAACATTTTATATATCTGTTGATGGACATTTGAGCTGCTTCCTTGGTGAACTATCATGAGTTATGCCGGTGGCTGGAGAAACGGCTCAGCGGTTACAAGCACTGACTACTCTTCTAGAGGTCCTGAGTTCAATTCCCGGCAACCACATGGTGGCTCACAACCATCTGTAATGAGGTCTGACTTCCATTTCTTGTATAAGTAAAATAAATAAATAAATAACTCTTAAAAAAAAGAGTTATGCCGCAACAGACATGGGTGTTTAACTATTTCCTTAAGCCAGTGATTTCAATTATTCATTGAAACTTTTTATTATCCATTAATTAGTTGTGACTTAGAGGTGAACAAAACCTTAGCTATTACAAGAAAGAGGTAAAGAGTGGCCATCCACACTACCATTGCGTGTGAGTGTTTGCTGGGAATGGACTCTGCCAGTTGAGAAACAGGGAGAAGAACCTTCCTCAGCAAATGACTGAAACTATCCTGGTGACCCAGTAGAAATTAAATTCTCACATTGTGGAGACCGGAATCGGGATCATTGAGAGAATGTCAAGGTTTTACTGAGCTGCATCTCATCTCTTCTTTTCTCTTCCAGTTTCTCATAGCTGCTGACAAGTCCTGGGTTGTGGGCTTTCTCTTTATCTATGGTCATATAACCTCCTTTTGTTATGTCATCTAACCCTGCCTGCTTCTTCTACATATTTGTATTAGAAGACAAATACTAAACATTGTATTAAGAGTCTGTAACTGTTTGACTATAGTGTATGTCGTGGCATTGTTTTGAGGAGAGGTAGGAACTTCAGGAGGTGGAGGCCTAGCTGGAGAAGGACACGCTGGGGTGTGCCTTTGAAGGTTAGAGCTTGCCCTTCCCTTTCTCCTGTTTCTATGTGCTGTTTTGCTATCATAGGTATATTAGTCAGTGTCTTCTAAAGGAGCAGAACTGATAAAATGACTCTCTTTGTCTTTCTGTGCCTCTGTCTCTCTTACTCTCATATATATATATATATATATATATATATATATATATATATATGTCACATGTGAATAGATGGTTCATTAGAGTGGTTTACAGGCTGTGGTTTAGGCAGTCCAACAATGGTTGTCTCCCATCAGAAAGGCCAAGAATCTGGTAGTTGTTCAGTCTTCTAGACTAGACATCTCAACAGTTCCAATCTGGTGCTGGAGTCATAGAGGATTCCTAGAAAGCCGCTGGTCTCCAGTCTTTGTTGGACTCCTGAAGAGGTAGATTTAACGCCACTGAAGGAAGGCATCAGCTGAAGGAAGGCATCAACTGCATGATAGATGTTGCCACTGAGTATAAAGGCAAGCAGGCAAAAAGTAAAAGCTTCCTTCTTTCTTGTCCGGTCTTGTGGGCTGTCACCAGATTTTCGGTGGGTCTTCCTACCTCAAATCATCCAACCAAGAAAATCCCTCGTAGGCTTTTGCCCAGCTTCTTGTTTTTTTCCCCTTCGTTCCGGATGTAGTCAAGTTGACAAGCAAGATTACACTGGACAGGTTTCAGTGAAAGTGGTATTAAGTGTGCTGGAATTCTTGCCTTTTGGCTGGTGAGATACTTCAACTGGACTCCAGTCTGAGGTGCCTCTTTTCTTTTCTTTTCTTTTCTTTTTTTGTTTGTTTGTTTGTTTGTTTGTTTGTTTTTCGAGACAGGGTTTCTCTGTGTAGCCCTGGCTGTCCTGGAACTCACTCTGTAGACCAGGCTGGCCTCGAACTCAGAAATCCACCTGCCTCTGCCTCCCAAGTGCTGGGACTAAAGGCATGCACCACCACCGCCCGGCCTCTTTTCTTTCCCTGTCTCTGTAATTTCCTATCTGTCTCTGTGTTTTTCTGACTTGTTACACATTTCTTTTTGTCCACCAGAAATCCAAATTCAGAATTTAGTATTTAGAAGAAAAAAAAAAAAGTCATTGTGCAAGTAACCACAAAACAAAACAAAGCAAAAGGGACAAGAAACAACAAGCAACAAGAGCCAAACCAATGAGGAACAGCAACAGTGCAACCCCCAGAATACCGTCTGAGGACTTCAGAGATGTGCAGTTCTGGTTGCAGGCCCCATCTTTACCCTTGAGTAAGAAAAACACAGAGAAAAGCCAGGCATAGTGGTGCTCACGTTTAACTTGCACACTTGAGAGGCAGAAGCTGGCAGATCTCTAAGAGTTCAAGGCTAGCCTACATTACATTGAGAGTTCCAGGATAGCCAGAGATACTACTACAAAGCAAAACAAAGCAAAACAAAAACAAAGAAAACAAACAAACAAACAAACCCAACTAAACAATAACAAGAAGAAAAACACGGAGGATAAGAAATCTGTCAAAGATGATTTCATGCCTTTTTTTTTTTTTTTTTTTTTGAGACAGGGTTTCTCTGTGTAGCCCTGGATGTCCTGGAACTCACTCTGTAGACCAGGCTAGGCTGGCCTCGAACTGAGAAATCTGCCTGCCTCTGCCTCCCAAGTGCTGGGATTAAAGGCGTGTGCCACCACTGCCCGGCCTTGTTTCCATTTCTTATATAAAAATACTGACAGATGTTGCCCAACGAGCAAATGTCTCTTGGAGGTTGTTACCAGATTTAGGGTCACAGGTTCTACCTCCCCCAAGGCCAGATTTGCCTACTTACCTCAACATGCCAATTAAAAGAGCCAAATTAATAGTGGAGAACAGAAAGAGTCCCTATGTGGCAACTCTGAGTAAAGGAGAAATGAAATCCAGTGAGCTCTCCAACGGCATCTGCAGGGTCTGGCATGAGGGTTTTATAAATAGTTCAGGGTTGCAAAGAAACAGGCCCCCATTCCAACTGAAATGTCTGAACTCAAGAGGGTGTGTTTGATCTTCAGAAGAAACATACCTAGACAAAAAGTACATTTGGTTTCTATTCCAACTCCGGTGGTGACTGTGTATTTTCCCCATTGCTAGGGTCTGAACTCACAATCTTATTCAGTTGGCTAGTCTGGAAAAAAGAAATGGCACACAGGAAATGAAGGAAAACGGGGAGGGGAGGTCACTGCTCCAAGGAGAAAAAGGTAACTTCTAAGGACTACAGAGATCTGGGGACCTTTGTGTAAACAAAGGTTTTACTGGGTGAGGAGGATTAAAATATTTGCATAAAACTCTTACAAGGTGGAAGAAATAAAAATATTTTATCATTGCTGTAAACAAAATTTTATAATATTTGATAAAAAAGACTCATATTTGATATTTCATACAAATCGAAGGCAACACACACACACACACACACACACACACACACACACACACACACACGTATACACACATACATAACTAAGCAGCGCAGCCAAGGCGTGGTCTTGTTTGTCACTGTCCTGTTTTCATTCTGCCTGGCAAGGGTACAAGGACAAGTTTCTCCTTTGGCTGTCCCCACCTATCCAGCATTTTCTTCTCCCTGGAGGAGTTTCCTGGGAGAACTCTTAATTTAATCTTAAAGTCCTCTGTCTCAGTAGTCGGATAGCCAAAGGAAGGGACTCCAGGCAGGTTAATTGTGAAGGGGCGCTGAAGGTGGATTAGGAGGTGTTGATTCAGAGGTTTGTGAGTGGCTCCAATTGAGTAGTCTCCAGCATCTTAGATTTTAGGCTCCGCTGGGTGTTTTAAATAAACTTGGCCTCTTTTGTGGCAACTGATAACAGGCTATATAGATGATTCTGGCAGTGGGTGATAGGAAGGGATGTAGCCACAGAACCTGGAGGAAGTGATAGGTCTGGGAAGGGCTAGCCACACTTTCATCCAACAGCTTCCTAACAGTGCTCTGAGGTAAGTTATTCAAAGTATTATTCCTTTCATAGACTTTTAGCTTACTGTTGGTGTGCAAAGTTAGCAAGGCAGGGTCTAATTACAGTTGTAGAAAGCGAAGCTACTACCTTAGAGTAACTGTCTCTCTGGCTGGAATGAATATATTCTAAGGAGATATTTGTGCCTCTCTTTTCGGCAATCACATTATTGAAATTCTCTCCAGGAATATCCTGCAAGGAGTTGAAACGTTTGAAGCTCTGGGGCCCTCGAGAGGGAGTTTGTCATAACTTTTTAGATGACCTTGCAAGAGATATCTGGAGCTGAGACAGTGGAGGGTCAGGGACCATGCCATAACCTGACTGCTTAGTTATGTTTATGTATATTTGAACCCTACCGTTAAACTGGGAAGACAGATGTGTATGTGTTTGTGTGTGTGTGTTGGAAAACAAGATTTGGACTCTCTTAGAGCCTCTTTTTAATCTCCTGGGGCGGTGGCTGCTGCGGGAGGTGGGGGTGGGGTGGGGTTGGAGGGTGGGCGGTGGGTGGGGCGTTTGTTAAATGTTACTAGTTCTTACTAGGCAGTTCAGAGGTGGGTGTTCTTTCCTATCTCGTCTCTCTTCAAATGCATCTAAAGAATTTACTGGTGTTGAGCAATGGGTAAGCACAGGTCAAAGCATGCCTCATGAACCACATCCCACCCCCCCCTCCACATCCTCCCAGGTTAGTCAAGGTTGGAGAATGACCAGGTTAACATTTTTCAAATATGGATTTTTCCCCCCTTAGCACTGAACATTTTCTTTTGCAAAATAATGCAAGGCACAGACTAAAGATTTGAGAGAAAATGGAAAGCATTTCAAGTTGTACTTTACAAAAAGAAATTTAAAAAGAGTTCTTTCACATTTTATAATTTGTGCACTTTGGGTGGTGGTAGCGCAGACCTTTAATCCCAGCAATCTGGAGACAGACGCAGGCGGATCCCCGTGAGTTTGAGGTCTTGGTCTACACAAGCTAGTTCTAGGACAGCCAAGGCTACGAAGAAAACAGTGTTCTCAAAGCCCCAGCCCCACCGTCGAAAACAAAACAAAACAAAACAAAACCAAACCGTGAGCTACGATTTCTTTATAACTTTTTGTAGGTGATTAAATAGTATGTGGAGTGCTGTTAGATTTTTTTAAAAAGGTGGGGTGGGAAGAGGGACTAAAGCCGGGAGTGGTGGTATACGCCTTTAATCCCAGCAGGCACAGCTAGGGCTGTTACTTAGAGAAACCGGGTCTCGGAAAAAAACAAAACAAAGGGGGCGGAGGTAGTCTTGTGAATCCTCACGGTAAATTTGAATTCTATATTCAGCCAATCATTAAAGCCAAAACCAAACCATGAGCATGCTTCTGGCACTGCACACTTTAGTACTAACACTGTAAAATGAAATTGCAGTGGAACTGGGTATCCTATTTATTTGCTGAATATGGCTACCTCGCTCAGACAGGAGCAGGTGTCTTTGTCTTGCGAGTCACAGGCAACAGGTATATATTCAACTAGGCTTGTAGAGAAAACCAAGGAAAGTGTAATTTGCGCAGTGCAACAGTAGCTAGTGAGTTAAAAACCCGAAGAGCGTATTTTTTTTTTTTTTTTTTTTTTTTTTTAGAAACACAACCTTTTTAGTTTAAGACGTGTAGTCCTAAAGCCCATCCCGGGTTTGGAAATCAGGTAGCATAGACTTGGTCGCCAGCCTTCCTCGTGGGTTACTCAGTAAGCTGGCTCCGCCTAGTTGCAGCTCCGTGGTACCCGCCAGAGCCAAGCCGGAAGTTGGTCAGGCTGCCTCTGCTGCTCAAGGTAAGTGTCTGTTCTGTTAAGTTTTCTGTGTCAAGACTCTTGGCAAAGCTTATAAACATCAGCGCTAGCTGGGCGACAGTGGCGAGAGCAGGCACCTGCGTGGTAGGGCAGACAGGAGGCTGCATGAGGGCTGCGCTCGCCAGCAGGGTTGTCTCGATCTCTCTAACGATTTAGTTTCCTAATATGCCTTGTGACTTTGACTAACGATCCCTAATCCCAAGAAAAGGGTAGTTGTAAGGAGAGACAAGTATGAGGACCTGAAAAGTATTGACTTTAATTTGTGTGCCTTAAGAAAAATTGAACGATGGCACCGTTTACATTGAAACCTAATGTCATAATTTGCCCATGTGAAGTTTACTCTCTCTGTGTGTGTCTAGGAGCTGCTTTTCTCTTTCCTTTCCTTTCTTTTCCTTTCCTTTCCTTTCCTTTCTTTCTCTTTTCTTTTCGTTTCTTTTCCCATGATGCCTAAGGTCAAAGGGAAAATTTCAACATGTAAATGTGCTATCTGGAATTTCTCCCAACACAGCTAAACTTTAAGCTTTCAGTTCAGCTGCATTTTTCCTTCCCTAAATTAAAAGGAAGAAAGAAATGGGGAAGGATCCTTTTATACTAGGGTAACACAGTTGTGGGATTTAATCTGTGGTTTATAGATAACAAAGTTAGGGTTTGAGGAAGAGGGTTTTGTTCAGCAGAGAAGTTTTAGAAGTTATTTTTAGGCAAATGTATCCATTTTGCTCCACCTTCTCTGTCACACCTCTCTGTTTACACAATGTCAGATTCTCTTGAATTTCATTTCACAAAGGCACTGTAGGCATGCCTTTTCTGTTGCTACACGTAAGTCACCAATTGTGGCAGGAAAGTGTGATACAAGGTTTTTTTTGTTTTTGTTTTTGTTTTTGTTCTTTGTTGTTGTTTTCCGAGACAGGTTTCTCTGTGTAGCCCTGGCTGTCCTGGAACTCACTCTGTAGACCAGGCTGGCCTCGAACTCAGAAATCCGCCTGCCTCTGCCTCCCAAGTGCTGGGATTAAAGGCATGCGCCACCACCGCCCCGGCTTGCCACCACCGCCCAGCGTGATACAAGTTTTTATTAGGTAATAGCACGTTTCTAAGAGAAGAACATTTACTTCAGGTTGGCACGATTAGGCGTGATTCTATGGAAAGAAGGTTGTTTTAACCAGAAACCTGGTTTATGATCTCACTAAGCAGCCCTAGCTGTCCTGGAGCTCTCTCTGTAGACCAGGCTAGCCTCAAACTCACAGAGATCCTCAAAAATCACAAGATCACTTGCCATTGCCTTCTGTGTGCCTGGTTAGATGTTTTAGTTAATTCTTACCAAAGGTTTTTTTGTTTTTTTGTTTTTTTTTTTTTTCCCGATACTGCCTCTAAAAATAAGGAGACTAAATGAAAATGAGAATAAATAATTTTCTCTGGGTCACCACAGAGGTCCCTGATAAGTGACACTGGGTAAATGGATAGGTTCAAGGCAGGGGAGATGGTTCAGCGAGCCTGATGGTCAGAGTTTAACCCCTCGGTTGTACACGATGGAAGGAAAGAACTGACTTCTGCAAGTTGTCTTCTGACCTCTCAGCATGCCGAAGCATGTACCCCCCCCGCCCCCCACCCCCCAAATACAATTTGAACATTAGAGGACCAATTCAAACACAGAAATACTGTACAGTTTAATGTGGGTCATAGGAGACAGTGTTTGAGGGCATTTAAATGGACACTGCAAATTGTAGGTGTTTTAAAACAAATTTAAAAAGGAAATGTGACAGTGTTTGAAAATAGGAACCAAATCTAATTGTGTGAGCAATTTAATGTATTTTTTCTTTCTCTCATTCATTCATTCATTCATTTATTGAGAGGTGTTTCGATGTAGCCTGGGGTGTCCTTAACTCACAGAGACCCATCTGCTTCTGCCTCTCAAATGACAGGACTAAAAGCGTGCCATCAAGTTAATGTATTTCTGAATAGTTATATAATCTTATATGTATACTTTAGTAGTTTTTTTTTTTAAATTATCAATTGTCAAACCTGCAAAGAATTTAGTAAGAAATAGAATTATAATAAGTGCTGGGTGGGTCCTGAAGGTAGGGTGAGACACAGAATCTCCTTTATAGAGGCTGGGCACATAGTGAGTGTGGCCTTTTAGAGGAGCAGAGCCCCTCTGCCTGGCCCAGGAGGGCGCCCCTCCAGCACTGGCCATGTGCAAATACAGGCTTAAAGTTATCTAATGGCTGAATTATTTAGAAGAAGTCAGAGGTACAGATTTCTTATGAGTTTTCCTGATCTGCAAGTGTTCACAGCTACTATGTTTTAAAACATATGCTTGTCCTGTACATGCAGTCACAAACCCTGTGAGCTTATGTGTACAGTGGCTCTGTCATGTCCTATTGTCACGAGGACGGTCCACTACCTCTGGCTCTTGCAATCTTTGTTATGTTCCAGATGCCAGAATCTTGGGGAAAAGGGGTATGATATAGATGTCCCGTTTAGCATTGAGCGTGCCACTGTCTCTTATTCTTTGCAGACTGGGCAGTTGTGGGTCTTTATTAATCACACCACCTACTGCAAATAAAAGTTTCTTTGATGAGGGCTGAGAGATGCACTATTTTATGGGTAAAAAGATAAAAACTTAAGTGGCAGTTTATTTCTATATCCATTTAACAGAATAATAGTATTTAAGATGGAGCTAGCGTAAATCATAGCATGGATGGGGAGGAATTTATGGAGTCCCATCCTGGCTTCGAAGCAACTGACAACTAAAGAAGAGAGTCAGTTTTCTTCAGGAATATGGTCCCTATATATCTACTCAGGCTTCTGTTGATGATCCTACACCCATGCACTTATTTATAAGCTCTAAGTGGACTCAGTGCATTTAAAAACAGCACATGACATTGGAAGGGAGAAGTTGGGGGAGACAGAGGAAGAGTCGGAAGGGAGAAATAGGGGATACATTTGATCAAAGCATTACATGCATGTATGAGATTCTCAGTAGAGAAGTGTGGCTTTGGGCTATGGTTGGATTGTTTTGTACAAGTTTACAACCTTGACTTCTGGCAATTGGACCCAGGCTGACCTTCTGCATTCTTAAAGATTATTGATGCTGTCAGAGAACTTTTGATTATGTGTGTTGTTGTGACAGTTCAGGTATTTGTCATTTTAGAAATTCAAACAAACTGGGTGTGGTGGTAGCTGTAATCCTAATACTTGGAAGGCTGAGGCAGGAGGATTGAGTTGAGTTTGAGGCCAGTCTGGGCTACATAGTAAGTTCTAGGCCAGTGTAGGCTACAGAGTGAGACTCTGTCTCAAAACAAAACAAAACAACAACAACAACCAAAAAAAAAAAAACACCCCAAAACAAATTGAAATTTAAAAAGTTAAGTAACATACGTTACCATAAGTAATATTTTAATGGTAAATATGAACAATGCTTACCTAAAACAATAAAACAACAGTGTTTTAGATTTTGTAGAGAAAAAGAGGTACGTGTGTGTGCGCGTGCGTGTGAGTATTCACATAGATATGTGTGTATGCATATCTATATGGCTATCTTAGTTAGGGTTTCTACTGCTTCAACAAAACATCATGACCAAAATAGAGAGGAAAAGGTTTATTCGGTTTACACTTCCACAGCGCTGTTCTTCTGTGAAGGAAGTCAGGATAGGAACTCAAGCAGGGCAGGAACCTGGAGATAGGAGCTGTTGTAAGAGCCATGGAGAAGTGCTTCTTACTGGCTCACTTCACATGTTGTGCTCAGCCTGCTCTCTTATAGAACTCAGGACCTCCAGGCCAGGAATGGCATCACCCACAATGGGCACACTCCCCCTTCCCACCACCACTGACCACTAGTTGAGAAAGTGACTCACAGCTGGATCACACGGAGGCATCTCTTTAACTGAGGCACCTTCCTCTCTGATGACTGTAGCTTGTGTCAAGTTGACACACCAAACCAGCCAGTACAATGTCTTTTCTGTCTGTCTGTCTGTCTGTCTGTCTCTGACAAAGAACATTAAAGAGAGGAAGTGTACTCAACTTCCTACTACTTTGTATTCTGAATATGACCACGGTTGAGAACTGTCAGAAGCATGGCAAAAAGGCTTGTTTCCCCTCTCTTCTTCCTTTTAAGCAATGTACATTTTGGTGCGTACGCTATGTAACATTTTCAGTTTGCTTTGTTTTTATTTCTCTCTGTGGCATGAGTATGCTTTCCATTTTTTTCTTTCCTTTTTTTCTTTCCCTCTTTGCTTTTTCTTTTCTTTTTCTTTCTTTCTTTTTTTTTTTAAATAAATTTTATGTATATGAGTACACTGTAGCTGTCTTGAGACACACCAGAAGGGGCCATCAGATTCCATTACAGATGGTTGTGTGGTTGCTGGGAATTGAACTCAGGACCTTTGGAAGTGCAATCAGTGCTCTTAACCGCTGAGCCATCTCTCCAGCCCTTTCCTTTTGTTTTTGAGACAGGATTTCTCTCTGTAGCTCTGGCTGTCCTGAAACTCACTTTGTAGATGAGGCTGTCCTCAAACTCAGAGATCTGTCTGCCTCTGCCTCCTGAGTGCCAGGATTAAAGGCGTGCACCACCACCATCTGGCTCATGCTTTTATTTAAATGTATTTTAGGATTTTTGTGAGTTGAATTAATTCTTGCGAAGCAGTTAATAATTAGTTACTGTCTTTGTCTTTGGGAATCACTTCATTCCTTTTGCTTCTGAGATCGATCTCATGTATCACATAGCCTAGGCTGGCCTCAGATTTGCTATGTGGTTGAGGATGACCTTGAGCTTCTGACCTTCCCACCTTCGCCTGGTAAGTGCTTTTCTCACAGGCATGTGCTGTCATGACTGCCTTGCATTCTCCTTCCTAGGTAGATAGTATTCTATAGTTTGGATATGGCATAGTTTACTCTTGTAAGCGGTTGAATTATCTTTAAGTTTTGCTACTATATTACTTGAATAATTGTATGAGTTTTTTTCTATAGGATGAATTTGTAAAAGTGGGTGTCTTGTCAGAGGTTAAGCATTTTTTTTTTTTAAAGCTTAATAGTGTACAATGAAGTTTCCTTTGAAACCGTGACAGTTTGCTTTCTTCCGTGCTCATCTTTCCCTCTGGTCTGATTCTCACGCCTGGTTGACCTCGCCTGCTTCTGGCCTGTCAACGTAGTTCCAATCAGAGACTAGAAACCTGAAACTCTCAGAATGTGATTGCATTAATTTGCACCCAGACTTCTGCCTTTCCATCTTCTCCTGCTGTCTGCCTGTCCTGTTTCCCTCAGAAGCACTTCCCTTTTGTCCCTGGCTAGTGAAGCTCTCTTGTTTCTACACTCTCCATCCTAAGCTTCTCTCTATATGGTCCTGGCTGTCCTGGATGTCACAAGTTACTATATAAACCAAACTAGCCTTGAACTCACAGAAATCCACCTGCCTCTGCCCTCCCCCACCATGATTTTCTCAGCCTTCTTCCTCATCTTGCATTTCCTCATGCCTTGTCATGTCTTCTCGACTGTCTTAAGTGGTTAGAGCTCACAGGTCTCAGGTTGGTATTCACTGGGCCATTTACACCCTTGGGTTTTCAGAATCTTCTCTGAAAATGTCATAACTCCAATTGTTAATTTTAAAAAGGTCATTTTTTCCCTTCCTATTTCCTCCTGTGAAAATGAACTCTGGAACTCTTTTTTTAAAAGCTGGGCAAGTGGAAATACTTGACCTGGTTTTTGATCTCTGTATGACTTGAGATTCAACTATGAAAGTCCATTTATTCCTTGGTGTGGAAGTTTTCTGGGTAAGTCATGAGTTGTGATGGCTTATTCTTGGTTGTCAACTTGACTACATCTGGAATGAACTATAATCCAGGGCACACCTGTGAGAGATTTTTATGCTTGGTTTGAAGTGGGTGATTCCGCTTCTAGTCCAGACCTAGGAAGACACAAACCTTTGATCCGGTTCTAGAGGTGGGGAGACACAGTCCTTTAATCTAAGTTTTAAAGTGGGAAGACACACCTTTACTCAGGTCACACCTTCTTCTGCTGGAAGTCAATATAAGGACATAAAAGATGGAAGCTTTTGCTCTTTGCCTGCTTGCCCTTGTCTTAATGGCACGTCCATTCCTCATGCTGTGAGCTATTCTACAAATTTAGAGATAAATGCCTTTGATTATCTTGATTCACCAATTGTGGGTGGCAATAGATTTGGTGACCCTGTATGTGAAACTTTTGACAGTTTTGGGGAAAATACAGAAAATGTTGCTGCAGATTGGTTGCTCTTAACATCTCTGGATAAATTGATAAAGGATAGGAATGAGCTCTGTGAAGGATAGCCAGGAACTCAGTGATAAGATCAACCAGTTTCAGAGGCACCTAAACCGTCTAAAGGTTTCTAAGTGTGCCCTGGAAGAGCGCCTTCTCTCCAGCAGCCACAGAACTTGTGGAAAGTCAAACCACAAAGCTCATTAGAAGGTTGATTGAATTACAGTGAAAATTCAAGCCCCAGCCTCAGGGTGTCGGCAGTTAAAGTAAGGACATTAATTAGTAAGAATGGGATCCTGTAACTTGGGATAGGGCTGTGTGGGAAGACCCTATTGAAGCTGAGAACTTTGAACCTTCAGATTCTCAAGGGTTTACCTCACCTGAGGAAGTAGTTCCCTCAGCGTCACCCCTTGAACTATTACCCTTTTCACCTGAGGAAATTAATCCTTCATTGTCTGATAAATCAGCAGTGACTTTCTCTGAACAAATGCCAGGCAAGGCAATACCGAAATTCTTCAAGGTCCACCAATAGTTGCCTTTAGACCTATTACCAGAATCAAGGCAAAGCAGGCCCCTAGAGGGGAGGTAGAAAGAATTGCCCATGAGGAAGTGTACTACATGACTAAGGAGCTTAATGAGTTTGTTAATTCATTCAAGCAGAAGTCTGGGGAATATGTGTGGGAATGGATTTTAAGGGTGTGGGATAAGGGTGGAAGGAACATAAAACTAGATCAGGCTGAGGTTATTGACATGGGCCCTCTGAGTGGAGATTTTAGTTTTATCCTTCCTTCCTTCCTTCCTTCCTTCCTTCCTTCCTTCCTTCCTTCCTTTCTTCCTTCCTTCCTTGAGACAGGGTTTCTCTGTGTAGCCCTGGCCGTCCTGGAACTCACTCTGTAGACCAGGCTGGCCTTGAACACAGAAATCTGCCTGCCTCTGCCTCCCAAGTGCTGGGATTAAAGGCGTGCGCCACCACTGCCCATTTTAGGTTAATATGCATGCTCTCACAGTTTAAAAAAGGTCACAGTCAAAAGTTTGTTTGAATGGTTGGCTGAAGCATTCATCAAAGATGGCCTATCGAAAAGGAGTTGGAGATGTCTGATGTCCCTTGGCTTAGTGTTGATGAAGGGATTTTTAAGAATCAGGGTAATTGCAATACTAATACGCTGTGTAAAACTAAAATCCCCACAATGGGACAGCCCAGAAGAGATGCCCTTTACTAATCCTGTAAGGCATAAAATCACCATTTTATGAGGGGTACCAGCACATTTGAAGAGTTTTGTTGTTGCCCTTCTTCTTGTGCCAGACCTTAGGGCCGGAGATGCTGCTGCTTAAGTGGATGAATTAAAGGCCATGGGTTTAATTGGGCCCCAGGGTAACAAGGGCCAGGTGGCAGCACTGAACTGCCAAAAGCACGGTGATTGTGGTTATCATAATGGGCAGCATAGACAAAACAATGTTCATAAAGGCCTAACCCATAATGGTCGGCACAGGCAAGGTGAATCGTATCATTCTTATGGACCTTTGGTACTGGCTAATCAATTATGGTGTTCTCAGGCATGAAATAGATAAGAAGTCTACTGAATTTTTGTTTGATCTGTATAAGTGGAAAAATCCTCAAACAAATGAAAGAAAGACTACTGGATTACAGAAAGAGGCAGTCTTGGCCAGTGAATCTATTTCCAGACTTGAGCCAGTTTGCAGACCCGTAACTCCTTGAATGAAGGGGTGGCCAGGTTCCCCTGGGGGAGGATCTTGATAAAACACCTAAAAGTTTTACTGCTAGTCTTTCTCCAGTTCTTCCCCAGAAGTACCTATGGCCTTTTGCATAGATAACTGTACCCCAGGGGGTAAGGAGACAATCAGACTTTCTGGGGTCTATTGGATACTGATTCTCAATTGACACCGATTCTGTGAGATCCCAAGAAACAGTTAAAGTATGGGCTTATGGAAACCAGATGATTAGTGGAATTTTGGCTGAAGTCCAACTCACAGTAGGTCCAGTAGGTCCCCACACTCATCCTGAGGTTATTCCCCCAGTTCCGGAATTTAAAATTGGGATAGATATTCTTAGAAACTGGTGGAATTGTGGAGTGAGGGCTATTATGGTTGGAAAGGTTAAATGGAAGCCTTTAGAGAGCTGATCTGACAAACAAAATAGTGAATCTAAACCAGTATTGCATCCCTGGAGGAGTTGTAGAAATTACTGCCACCATCAAGGACTTGAAAGATGCAAGGGTGGTGGTTCCCAGCACAACTGTATGTAGGGTTATGGGTTCTGTCTGTTCCACCACAGGGCACGGCCACTTGGGGAGGTGGGACTCTGGAAGTGTTGACCGTACTTAGCCCATGATGTTACTGGGCAAGTATCAGGCTGTAGGGAAGCCCTAAGACACTGTTCCAGGGATAGGGAGTGCAGTCTGAGGTTCAGGACAGACAGAGCTGGGGGGGGGGGGGCGGGGGGGGAGTATATCTGGTTCTCAGGCTCTTGGCACCCAGGCGCTGCTGGAAGAGCTGAGAATGGAGTTGGGGCCCACGGGCTGGATCTGGCCCTGGGCCAAGGGGAAGATGGGGGGTGGGGCGCTCTGGCTCCTTCTGTGGAAGGAGTCCTTGGCTTGATGGAGGCAGGCTTGGGCTTGGGCTTGGTGGTAGTCACATCTGAGAGCACCGAGAAGCCTTCTATAGAGATTAGATGGCAGCTCTGTAGGCGAAGGCCTTCTCCATGGCTCCCCATGCAGATCCTGATGAAAAGAGGCAGTCCAAGGTTTTAAGGCATTTATTGTCATGGCGGAAAGTGGATGAGTAAAACCATGCCCCACTTCTCAGGGATGGCCTGAGGTTAATACCTTTTGTAGGGAGGAGTGTCTGGGAAGGAAAGCTTATTGGCTAAGCCCTCCAGGCCTTTAGGTACCTCATTAAAATGGAGATCTGTCTTGAGCCTATGTGACCTCAGGTTACATCCTCTACATGTGGAGGGGCTTGGGGCATTGCCCTTATGTGACTGATGGTTACAAATCTATAAGGGGCTGTGGCTAGTGACAGGGGCCTGATGCCTGGGAACAGGCAAAGCACCTACCGTCCCTTCAGGGTTTCTGGGGTTTCAAGCCTTAGCTCATCTGGGAACGAGGCTACCTTTCACAGTCCCACAACTCCACATCTCTCTTTAACTCTCCTATCTGGCCAGTGTGGAAGACAGTTGACTATCGAAAATTCAATCAGGCAGTAACTCCGATTGCACCTGCTGTACTGTAGCGTCCTTACTTGGGCAGATTAACACATCTACCAGTACATGGTGTGCAGCTATTGATATAGCAAATGCCTTCTTCTCAGTACCTGTTTGCAAGGATCACCAGAAGCAATTTTCTTTCAGTTGGCAAGGCGCAATATAAATTTACAGTTTTATCTCAAGGATATATTAACTCTTCTGCCCTGTGTCATAACTTAGAAGGGATCTTGATCTTTTCCCCAAAATATCACTTTGGTGTATTATATTGATGATATTATGCTGTTATTATGTATTATATTGATGATTGGGCCAAGTGGGCAAAAGGTAGCAACCACATTGGATTCACTGGTAACTCATGCATATCAGAGGATGGGAAATAAATCCAGCCAAAATTCATGGACTGTCTACTTCAGTGAAATTTTTAGGAGCCAAGTGGTATAGGGCATGCAGATATTCCTTCTAAGATGAAGGGTAAGTTATTGCATCTGAACCTCCCATACCATGACGGAAACAAAACGGAGAGTGGGCCTATTTGGATTTTGGAGGCAGTACATTCTTCACTTGAATGTATTACTCTGGTCCATCTACCAAGTGACTTGAAAGCTGCTAGCTTTGTTTAGGGCCTGGATCAGGAAGAGGTTCTTCTACAGGTCCAGGCTGCTGTGAAGGTAGCTCTCTCTACTGCTTGGACCCTATGATCCAGCAGACCTGATGGTACTTGAGGTGCCAGTGGCAGATGGGGATGCTCTGTGGAGCCTTTGGTAGGCCTCATAGATAACTATTCTTCCTTTGAAAGATAGCTCCTGGCCTGCTATTGAGTCTTAGTGGAAACTAAACATTTGACAATAGGCCACCAAATAAGTTACCATATGGCCTGAGCTTCTCATCATGAGCTGGGTGTTATTGGGCCCACCAAGTTATACTGTAGCAGCAATCTATTATTAAATGGAGGTGTATTCATGTGGTTGGGCCTGAGCAGGTCCTGAAGGCACAAGGAAGTCACATAAAGTTACCCAAATGTCCATGGTTCCTACTCCTGTTATAATGCTGGTTCCTGCCAAACATGCACCTATAGGTAGCCTTATGGGATGGTGCCTATGGTCAGCTGACTGAGGAAGAGAAGACTAGGAGATGGCCCTTCAGGAAAGAAGGTATGAGTCACTCCACAAAAAGTGCCAAGACCTGCTGAGGTGCTTGCAGAGAGTGGAGGGAATACAGAATGGGTAGCAGAGGTAGTGGAGGTCACCAGCTAAGGCCATGTGACCAGTTGCAGAAATGAGGATTGTAGTTGACATGAGTACTTCTGTTGTGTTTTGTTAAGAACTCGTTTGTACAGGTAGAAGGAAGATTTTGCTCTTCGCCTGCTTGCCCTTACCTTATGAGCATACCCATTCATTCCTTGGCATTGGAGCCTATATCTTTGGGATTCCAGCATATACATAAAACCAGCCAAGACATCCAGCTTTGTGGGACTGAGCAACTACTAGATTCTTGGGCTTTCTATACACAGATAGCCATTGTTAGCTGGATGGCAGCCTGTAAGTCATTCTAATAAATTCCATATATATATATATATATAATAGTTTATATATATGTGTGTGTGTGTGTGTGTGCGTGTAAGTGTGCGTGTATACTCCGATTATATATACACATACATACACATATGTATGTATGTATGTATATAATATAAAATTTTAGGGGAAAAGCACCCAGCTTCAGGCACCCCAAGAGGCTAGGCTCAGCCATCCATCTCAACACTCCAACTGAAGAAAGCAAAAAGCATGGACAAAGGACTCCATCAGGGCATGCATCAGGCAGAGAAACAGCAGAACAGTCCAGTGACCTGTAGGGGTGGGACAGTGAACAAAAGGTACAAGACTGGTCTGTCTGTCTGTAATGTCAGTTCTGGTTGGGTGATGTCATTGCTGTTCCTGCTTGGAGAGGAGCAATCTGGTCCTGGTGATTGCTTCTACTCCAGGGTGCAGCTTCACCGTCACTGATCATAGCCCTCACCTGCCCTCCTAGACTGTATTGTGCACGGTGAGGGCTTGTTTAGGACAAAAGATTCTTATCTCTCTGCCTCTAGCCTTGAGCGATTTAGTTATCACATGTGTGGGCCCAAGTGATGTATTAAGGTTGTGAGAGGCTGACTTGCTTTAACCATCTAGCAAGAGGCACAGAAGAAGGTGGTGGTCACAGTGTAACATATCTGATCTTGGCCCGAGGTATTCCGGCAACTAGGTAGAGTTGTGTGTTATTTACTATGAAAGTATAACAGGCCAGTGTTATACTCAGGCTCAGCAGGTAGAAGCACTTGCAGCCAAGCTGGCATCGGATCCTGTAGAGATTCTCCTGCCTGGCACTACCACCTGGCTCCCTCATATTGATTAAAAGCACTCACTCTCTACCCTTTTGGACTTTGGGTTCTATTTTCATTTGTTAAAATAAAATAACTCATTTTTTAGGTCAGGAAGTAGAATCTTGCTGGAGTCTCACAGTTGGTGTTTGGTAAAACTGATTTAGAGCATGCACTGTCCTCTTTTTAGTATGTTAACTTGAGACTGGCGAGCCAGGCATTGAGAGAAAGTAGGCTTGTGTCATGAAAGCTGTCATACTGTATTTTAATTACATCTGCAGGTGTTCTTACTCTTCACTTGGAGATGGCGGCTCCCCAGTTCACCCTCCTTGTCCTCATGGTTGCCTTGCTTGCTTGCCCTGTGACTACTTATCACAATGGAAGAGTACCAATGGCCTGTGGTGGGATGATCCCCCAGCATAACCACAGCCCACAGTCTGAGCCTATTCACCAAATCACAGTGAGTCAGATGACGTTCAAACCCGGAGACCAGATCAAAGGTACCAGTGCTGGAGAATGATCTGCACTTTTTTTTTTCTTTTTAGGGTTTTTTTTTTTACATTAAATTATTATTATTTTTTTAAACTTATTCACTGGACATCCTGCTGACTGCCCCCTTCTTGGTCACCCCCTCCCACAATCCTCAATCTCCCCTCCCCTTCTCCTCTGAGTGGGTGGGGCCCCCTGGGTATCCCCCTACCCTGGCACTTCAACTCTCTTGGAGGCTAAGCGCATCCTCTCCCACCAAAGCCAGATAAGGCAGCTCAGCTAGAAGAACATATCCCACATACAGGCAACAGCTTTGGGGATGGCTTCCATTTCAGTCGTTCAGGGCCCACATGAAGGTCAAGCTGCACATCTGATACCTATGTGCGGGGAGGCCTAGGTTGGCTTCTCTGTGTAGTTTTGGCTGTCCTGGAACTCACTGTAGACCAGGCTGACCTCAAACTCAGAGTGCTGGGACTAAAGGTGTGCATCATCCCCACTGGCATGATTTGCAATTTCAGCTAGATTCTCTCAGTACTTGTTAACTTTTTACTGTGACTGGAATTAGACCACTTCATTTTAATCTATTCATTTGTGTTGTTTCCAAGGCATCATCTACTTGCATTTTTTTGTTTACTATAGAAGTCTGTATTGTGTAAGTGGCATATCTGCTCCTTATTAAGGGCAAGGTCAAAAGTAAGATTTTTAGAATACCAAGGAATATGTTTGTTAGTTTTATTGTATTAACATTGCATTTATTGTGTATCGTATCTTGAAGACTATCAACTCAGAGGAACGAAAATAAATTTATTATATGTTGTTTTGCCCCATCCCCTCTTTAAAAAGTAATACAATCTCTTATGTTTCCCTGATTCTTCTGGCAAAATGTAGCCTGTCTGTTAAGATTTATCTACAGCCAGGTGTGGTAGTATGTGCCTTAATCCCAGCACTCTGGAGGTTTAGGAAGGATTAGGATTTGAGGCAGCTTGGACTATATGTATAGTGAGACCCTGTCTCAGAAAAAACAAAAGGCCACTTGTGAGAGCATTTTGAAATTTTTAGAAATGCATCATGTCAGCAGGAATTCTTTACAAAGAGAATGCCTGAAGAAATAAATCTGGAATACCATGTGTGATTTAGATGTCTTTTAGAATTTCACTCTGTAAAATAGAATATTAAAGATGGTCAGATTTGTAGTAGAGAAACAAGTTCTTACTTTCATCTAGATTTTCTAAATAAAATTTCCCCTATAGATTGTTACCTAGCCACCACTCCTGCTTTAACCCCTTGTGGAATGGCTATTAACTATCTCATGATGCTTGACCTGATGGCACAGGTCTATAATTCCAGCCATGAAGTAGCCTGAGACAAGATGATCCTAAGTTCAAGGCTAGCCTGTGCTACAGAATAAGTTCAAGACTAGCCTGTGTAACTTATTGAAACTCTGTTTCAAAATACAAAGTACAAGAGGATTGAAGATGTAGTTCCTAGTGCTGCAGAATAAACAACCAGCCAACCACAGACAAACAAACAAAACAACCTCCTCCCAAAAATGGCAGGCATACTCTATGGAACATAATTCAGACATTCTTCTGTAGGGTGTCTTTTAAAGCATATGGATTTGTTATACACACACACACTATATATATAATATATAATATATAATATATAATATATAATATATAATATATAATATATAATATATAATATATAATATATAATATATAATATATAATATATAATATATAATATATAATATATAATATATAATATATAATATATAATATATAATATATAATATATAATATATAATATATAATATATAATATATAATATATAATATATATAATATATAATATATAATATATAATATATAATATATAATATATAATATAATATATATTATATATTATATATTATATATTATATATATATATATATATATATATATATATATAATATATATATTATATATATAATGTTCTGCTCGCGTATATACCTGCATGCCAGAAAAGGGCACCAGATTTCATTATCGATGGTTATGAGCCACCATGTGGTTGCTGGGACTTGAACTCAGGACCTCTGGAAAAACAATCAGTGAGTGCTCTTAACCTCTGAGCCATCTCTCCAGCCCCACCTTTGTGGTTTTGTAAAGATAATTTCTAACTAACTGAGCTTCTTCTAAATGCTTTCAGGAACTATTTCTAAATCTTTTATTCTAACCTCTCTTTTTTATGTGTTGCTCAGTTACTTTGTCAGGACCAGAATTTAGAGGCTTTCTTTTAGAAGCTCGGGATGCTGAGGATTTGAGCGGCTCTCCTATTGGCTCCTTCACTCTGATTGACAGAGAAGAGTCACAGCTTCTGACCTGTGATGATGTACAGGTTTGTGTGGAGTTTGAAGTTGATTTCTGTTGGTTCCTCTGGGCTATTTTTACTCTAGAGTGGTACTAAGAAGTGCAGCAGGCATTTGAACAGATTACAGTCATCAAACCATATCACTGGTTCACATATGAGCATTTAGAAAGGTAGGCTAGTAGCTCAAAAAGTTTGTTCTTGGTGATGTTTACATTATAATGGCAAATATTGGCTTAAAATTTAAGACAGTTACTTGAGATATGTTGGTGTGCACCTTTAACCCCAGCTCTTGGAAGGCAGAGACAGGAGGATTTCTGAGTTTTAGGACAATATAGGCTAGTCCCAGACTAGCCAGGAATGCATGGGGAACCTGTTTCAAACAAATAAATGAACAATTTAAGACAATTTTTAGTGTGCTAGTGTGTGTATGTGCTAGTATGTGTGTGTGTGTTTGTATGTATATCTGTATGTATAGCAGGAGGAGGAGGAGGAGGAGCAGGAGCAGGAGGCATGCCATCACACATGTGTAGAGATTAAAAGATAACTTTGTGGAGTCAATTTTTTTCTTCCTACCTTTACGTTTGTTCTGACTGTGCTGAGCTGTCCAGTGACAGGATGGTTTTTCTTTTTTTATTTCAGGGATTAGCTGTGAGTCATACAAGTTCCTCCAAGAAGACAGAAATTAAAGTCTACTGGAATGCTCCAAGCAATGCCCCAGATCACATACGATTTCTGTGAGTACAAGAGCTTACGTCTGTGTGACCACTGACTGCTATTGAGGTTGAAGCTGTAATGAAGTGCTGCCACTTCCATTTGAATATTCACCTGTGGAGGAGAGCTTCTGCTGGAAGAGTTGTCTTGCTTCTTTGTTCTTATTTGAGATAGCATCTTGCTATGCAGCATTGACTGGCCAGGAACTCCCTATGTAGATGAAGCTGGCTTTGAACTTGTAGCAATCCTCCTGCTTCTGACTCTCAAATGGACCTGGCTTTTTCCCCCTTTCCTTAAACAACAAACTTCTAGCACATAGCCCGGGACTCCAGGCTGTACATTTTTTTTTTTTTTTTTAAAGGCTTTTCCCTGCTTTATGTTCCCAAGTGCTTAGATTATAGGTATGCACCACCAAGCTTGACAGAACTTGATACTTAAGGGGCATTGTTGAGTGAGTGAAGTTTTACACTACTTTATAACTCGTAAGAGCCATCAATTAGTACTTGAGTGTGTGGTGTGCAGAGTAATGCTTCCCGTCTTAGTATGAGAGTATGAGCAAGACAGGGCTGACAGTGGCTTCTTTGGCAGTGCTACAACTTGTAGATAGCTTATCAGAAAGTGAACCGCTGGATGCCTCTTGGAATTGTGAAACCAGAATTACATTATCACCCTTTCCCTATTCATCTGCATAAGGTAGAGTAGAGTAGAGTAGAGTCTCTTACAGCCATGTGATGATTCCTGAGTGGTATTCCAGATATAGGTGTATCTTACAGGAGAGAATCTTCTCTGGACATGTCTCTGTTTTCTGCTTAACCTTGTCCACAGGCCCCCAGCACTCTGGAGCTCAGCTTAGCACAAGGAGCTAAGGTGAACGGCAGTGAGCGCTTGCTTAGGCAGCCATTATGGAGCTTCGTTTGGCAGCTACCTCTTATATGCCTTCATTGGAGAAGTGTGACTAGTCATTCACTGTGAGATGACTAGGAGTGTGCTCTTATGTCAGGGAGTAGAAACCTACAAAGTTAAGTTGTGCAATCCAGCACTCGTGACTGCTGTTAATAAAAAGAACAGACAGACAACAAACGAAAGAAGGGGGGGGGTCACAAAGTTCATGTAATGATAGGTCAGGACAGTCATTAGAGACTTGCCCCATGCATGAATGTTCTTCATCTACCTCTCCCTGCACATTTCCCACTTGAAGTTTTGTTAGCTTGTGATGGGTCGCTGTGGGGTTTTGCCTAATCCCATTGGTTCTCTCTTTCAGAGCCACAGTTGTTCAGCAATATAAAATCTACTGGGTGAAGATTCCGAGTCCCGTAATTTCCCAACCAAATGCTCCTCCCTTTACAACGCCTAAAGCTACAACGAAACCTTTGACAATGCCACCTCCTGTCTCACACTTAACCAAACCAGTAAGTGACGTTTCTTGTGTCTTCACCAAATGAGGTCTTGAGAAGCTTTCCTGGCAACTGGCTCTAAGGTCCGCTTTAGCTTTAGTGGGCCGTGGGATAGAGTTTGTGGGTTCTCTGTAGAAATCTGAAGGAAGTCTTCATTGCAACATTATAATTTTTAGGTTTGAAAAAAAGGACATAAAAATGATTCTACATTCAGAGTATAGTTGCAACATTTACAGGTAGTTGTGCTGTCAGGGAGTGTATGGTTGCTTGGAAATGAAGTTGAAAAAGCTTCTTCCCCCTCCCCCCTCTCTCTTTTCTTACCCCTACTTTCTTTCTTCCTGAATATTAAACATAGAGAGGATGTTTCTCTGTAACTGTCCTGGCTGTCCTGGAACTCACTCTGTAGATCAGGCTGGCCTCAAACACAGAGATCTGCTTGCCTTTGAGTGCTGGGATTAAAGGCATGAGCTGCCAGAGGAGAGTCTTGAAGTGGTAGTATAATATAGATTTTATTTATTAAGATTAGAGTGTTGGTAGGAGGGTGCTGGAGAGATGGCTTAATGGTTAAGAGCACTGGCTGCTCTTCCAGAGGTCCTGAGTTCAATTCCCAGCAACCACATGGTGGCTCATAACCATCTGTAATGGGGTTTGATGCCCTCTTCTGGTGTGTCTAAAGAGAGAAATGGTGTACTCATATACATAAAATAAATAAATCTTAAAAAAAAAATAGAGTGTTGGACTGGAGAGATGGCTCAGCAGTTAAGAGCACTGGCTATTCTTCTGGACATCTTGAGTTCAATTCCCAGCAACCACATGATGGCTCACAGCCATCTATAATGTGTCTAATGCCCTCTTCTTTCTGTCTGATGCCGTCTTCTGTCATGCAGGCATACATACAAATAGAGCACTTGTATACATAAAATACATTTATATATAAAAAAAAATCTTAAAAAAAGAGAGAGAGAGAGAGAGAGAGAGAGAGAGAGAGAAAGATTAGAGTGTTGGGGAACCCAGGTATAGCAGCACTTGTCCATAATCCCTGTAGTTAGGAAGCAGAGGCATGAGGATTCTTGAGGCCGGGCTGGTTTCCATGATAAGTTCTAGGCCAGCCTGGGCTATATCATAAAACTATTTCAACTCTGTTCCCTTTAGCTATCAAACAAACAATGTAGGAGGCTTGACCCTTTAAAATAGTCCCTCAGGTTGTGATGACTCCCTAAAGTAAAATTAGTTTCACTGCTATTTCATAACTGTAATTTTTGCTACTGCTATGAGTCGTAGCGTAAATGCCTGTGTTTTCTGATGGTCTTCCGTGACCCTTGTGAAAAGGTCATTCAGCTTTCCAAAGGGGTTGCGACCCATAGGTTGAGAACCATTCCTCTGGGTCCCTTTCTCTTGTCTGTATATTTATCTCTTCTTCCACTAACTGTCTTCTTCCTCTCTCTGCTAGAGAGGTGGCTCGGCAGTCAAGAGCACTTGTTGCTCTTCTAGAGGACCTGAGTTTAGTTCCAGGTCCCACATCAAGCAGCTCAGAACTGCAGATAACTTCAGCTGCAGAGAATTGATGCCTTCTTTTGGCTTCCCCGGATCCCCCAGTAAACACTCACAGATACAGATATACAAACAAAACTAAACAGGACTAAATAAATCGTTTACCCTACACAATAGTAGTCTTACTTGGATTCGTTCTCTTCTGCAGCTTTAAACACCGCCATGGATGCTGGGATTTAATTGCATTATAATGCCTGTTGCACTTTTGTTTGACTGTGCAATTATTTAAGAGCTGATTAGCCATTGCGGTGATGGTGAATGCCCTTAATCCCAGCACTTGAGGCAGAGGCAGGTGGATTTCTGAGTTCGAGGCCAGCCTGGTCTACAGAGTGAGTTTCAGGACAGCCAGGGCTACTACACAGAGAAACTCTGTCTCGAAAAACCAAACCAAACCAAACCAAACCAAACCAAACCAAACCAAACCAAACCAAACCAAAAAACAAACAAGAAAAACACAAACAAAAAACCCCCGACCAACCAACAAACAAGAGACCCCCAAACAAACAGAAAGAGCTGATTATCTGCATTAGTTCTCACTTCACTTAATGCTCATTTAAAAGCTGCTTTAAGTGAATACACTGTTTGTACACCAGCTTCCTAACAGAAAGTACTGTCCTTTCACATGGTCAGTTAAAGGGGCCTGTTCTTGGAACTTTTACCACCATGCCTCTGTGCCAATTATAGGGAGCTTCATTCAGAGTTGTGGTATTTTTAGGGTTAGAAGAGACCTCGGAGTCTCTTTAGGATTGCCCGAGGTAAAGAGATCTTTAGAGAACAGGTTCTTTGACAGGTGGAATAGACCAAGGAGGAGCTCAGAGACCAATGCCACATTCCCAGGGTCTTCGTGGCTTCTGTTTTCTCCCTACTGTGGTTAGTGATGTCCTCATTAAGTCTGGTTACGGACTCTTCAGCCCTCTCTTTTTCTCACACAAGCTTTGCTTGTATTTTTTTCTGCCAAATTGTAGAGTTTTTTTTTTTTTTTTTTTTTTTTGGGTGGGGCTGGGCCCAGGGGCTCCTTAAATGCCATACTGGGGAGGCTCAGGTTTCAATCAGTGTAGAATATTGGCTGTGCCTCCTGACACAATAGAGTATTCTTACTGTTTGAAATGGTGGTATATACAAGTGTCCCATCTTTTTCTGTATCGCTTAACTCTGAATCTGAATGTGACTTTTAAAAGTTGTTGCCAAAATCTACACATAAAGATCTTGCCCATATTTGGCTTGCCTGCTTTTTAAAATACCGTCTCTTGAAAATTAGAGGGCATCCAGTTAGGCAAGATGGCCAACGTGGACTAAATGGGGAACCTTGCTCCTGGTGTTGGATGGTATGAAGCACTTTGTGTATTAGATAAACATAGGCACTCATGTACCACGACAGGCCTACCAGTATAGTTTTCTGAATTATAATCAACAATATTATAACAATATAATAATCAAAATATAATCAACGATAATAGGCTTAAAAGTCCACAGTTGAAGGATGCTTCTATCACTTCTAATTTGTGATGCGTCTTCGGTTCCCTGTTTTAAATGTTTATGCAAAGCTTTCCTCGGCTGTCCAGTCCTTGGCAGTAAACTGCTTGTTTCATAATTAACATCTTCATCCCTTTTATTTTTCTAGTTCAGTGCCTCCGAGTGTGGGAACAAGAAGTTCTGTGTCAGGAGTCCTTTGAACTGTAACCCAGAGAATGAGCCCGCATGCGTCTTCTTGTCCTTCACCAGAGATAACCAGTCGGTGATGGTTGAAATGAGTGGACCCAGTGATGGCTACGTGTCGTTTGCATTATCTCATGACCAATGGATGGTTTGTATCTGTTGCTTATGTCTGGGATGATAGCAGGAGAGCCACCAGAGTGAGCTCTCATCAGCAGTAGATTAAATGTGCCTTCCAGAGTTCAGGGATGAGACCTAAGGGTAGAATGGGAAATGAAATTCAAAGAACAGATCCATTTCAATGGCCTTTTCATGATTTTGATAGATGGGCAGTTATTTCTAAGAGCAGGCTGCCCTAAGGTCATGTGTCGTAGATTTGCCACTTTATGTCCCTGTCTATTTTTGAAATAGCAGGAATCGTAGGTAAAAGAAACGACTGCATAAAGTGTCACGTTTGTAATGCCCTTCAGGCCAATCAAGCACCAAAACTAAAGCCTGTGCCCCTGCTGTTGGTGCCCCTGACTTATGTTTCCTGCTGGCCGAGAGTGCAGTGGATTTCCGGGCAATGTGTTCTGACTGCTCCTTTGTCTGATGTGCAGAAGGCCTCATGTGTCTCCTGATTCTTGCTCTTCCTGGGCAGGGGGACACTGGATAAGTCTAGAGACTCTGTTGGTGGCAGCCCTGTGCTGCTGGGGTAAAGCAGAATGCTGCACAAATATCCAGCGTCCCTAGGGAGAGGAAAGACGACCCTTGTACAAATGTAAATCCTCGTCATGAAGGATTGGCAGTGAGCAGAGTGGATGGTCCCCAGTGTAACTTCCTTACAAGAAAGACAAAGTCTTTGGAGACTTTTCTACATGTTAGGGTTTAAACTTGACACCCACTTTTTTTTTTTTTTTTTTTTTTTTTTTTAAAAGGGAACCATAGCTCAAAGCAACAGAACAAAATAAGACAAAATAGAACTCTGACATTGCTATGAAAGAAGAACCAATATTTATTCCAAAACACACTCTATGTAAGATGGTGGTACAGGCCTTTAATCCCAGTATTCAGGAGACTAAAGTAAGAGAATAGGGATTTCAAGGTTATGGCATATTTGAGGCCATCAGCAGGTCTCAAAAACAAAGCAAAACAAAACAACAGCAACAAACCAAAACTGAACAATAGAAGCAAAACAACAAGTTACCTCACAAGTGTCTAAAAGTAAGACAATCTCAACCCTTTCTCTTCAGTTACTTTTATAGGAAGCTTTCTACATTTTTATGGAACATAATGCTGTAATTGTGCAAAATATTTCCCCACTTTCTCGCTGTAATTACCATCAGAGCTGCGGCTTATTCTTTCGGGTGTTCTTAGCACTGGCAAAATGAATCAAATTTGGTGTCTGAGAAGAATAATGAGGTTGAGCTAAGAGTCGATTGTGACTCTAAAGCAATAACAAGAAGGCAGTGATGGTGCTTGTGATGCTCATGGGATGGAATTGGCTCTGAAGCAAAGTCTGGAGATGAGTGCGGATAGGATTAAAAGCCTTGTTGGATAAACACATAATCTCTTTAAGGCACGGCCCTGAGGCACGGCTTTCATTTGTCAGTCATGTATTATTATATATGACATATTATATCATATTTGTCATCCAAATATAAAACCAACTTATTTCTATAAGTGTAGCTCAAATTCATGCTATAATATAATAGTGCATTTCCTCCTACTGGCCACAGTTGAGGGGAGACGGGAGGATTTTTGTTGTGTTGATTGTGATGGTGGATGTCCCACAGGTACGTTAGTTCTTGTACATTGTAGGCAGGATGAAAAAAAATGAAAAAAAATGATAGAAGCATTTATCTCTAATTCGAGATCTGTTTAATCTCACTTAGAAATCTTACCTATTTCTCATGTAGTGCTCATCAAAAAGTGTTTATAAAAAGATTTAATTATGCAGGTGCAGTTGGTTTACGGAGAGCCTGCTTAATGATTAAAATCAGCTGTACACCTGTGTTGCCTAAATAGATGGGAATGGATCATCTTCAGAATATATTTCTTAAAGTAGTTATTTCTATTTAAGGCTGTTATTTTTTAAAACTTTAGTGTATTTTCTTCTTCTTCTTCTTACTTCTTATTCTTCTTCTTCTTCTTCTTCTTCTTCTTCTTCTTCTTCTTCTTCTTCTTCTTCTTCTTCTTCTTCTTCTTCTTCTTTTTGTTTGTTTTTTGAGACAGGTCTCACTCTGTAGCCCTGGCTAACCTGAAACTCTATAAATTAGGCAGACTTCAAATCCCCATAGATCTGCCTGCTTCTGCCTTTTGAGAGCTGGGATTAAAGGCGTGGATACCACGTTCAGGGTAGTGATATTTTTGACTATATAATATAAATTTAGATACTAAAGGTGTTAGATATTCTAAATCCTGGTTGGATAACCTAAATTCTACCTTTAAAAAAGGCTTGTAAATTGACAGCAATTGTTTTCATCACTAAAATGGATGAAAAGTATAATTTTCTGAATTTGGTGTCAGTGGCTTGCTTATTTTTGCCTTTTGGTATTTCCTGTCTGTGGTTTTTATTATATGATATAAAGTCTACCTGGGAAACACATTACTAGTTTCTATCCCCCTTTTCCTCTTCAGTAAAAAACAGTCAGTTTCTCCAACTATACACCTAACACAGGTTTCTTCTGTGATCCTCCAAAGTGTAGGGATATCTGCTCATACACCAAGCAAACAGTTGGTTTTGCAGGAGGCATTCAACCTGGAGAGAGTGTCAGATCCCCTGGGTTGAGGGCTCAGTCCCCAGGACTGCTCAGCTTCCGACTTCAGATTGTGCTAACCACAACTCCAGCTTCTTTTACCTGTGGTTTTCACTCTAGGGATGACAAACCAGGGTTTCCAGTGTCTCCTCCTGGGGCTGGGCTATTCAGCAAATTCAGGGAAACATGCTCTTCTGTTTGTTTTAAATGCTATTCCAAAGACTACCGAAAGAGAGGTGCACATGGCAATGTGAGGGAGGGGTCGGGAGCTTTTGTGTTCTCTTGGGGACACCATCTTTCAAACCCGGTTCTGATGGAAGAACAGCCAGATCTTAACCCCTGTGACAATCTCTCTAGCCCTTTTAGGAACCTTGGGTTCAGCTATCTGCATCTTTTCCAAACCCTGTCCTTTAAGGGTTTTGTAGGTACCTCATCATACAGGGATCATTGATTGAATCTTTGACTATTGATGACCAATTTAACTTTCAGTAGTTTCTACACTCTTAGTATCTCATGTATCTTGCTGTATTATACTTACCACATATTGTTGCATATGTAAGCTTTCGTTGTCTGTCAGATACTAGGTTACTCCCAGTTCTGACCTTATTTAGACCCTAGGTTGTAGTGTAAGGCCCCCCCAAAGGGAGAACCTCACCCAAGCCTCAGGAATTTGCGGCCACCCATTAACTCACAAGTTAATCAGCAATCAGCAAGAGGTATATTTCGATCAACATGTTGAGGTCAAGACCTGTAGCCCACGCAGGGGCAGTGGGGTCTGACCCCGGGGCTTTGGAGACAGAGAGAATTTAAAGTAAAAAACCACAACTCAGGGGGGAAACCACAACCCAGGGGGAGTGAAGGAGGGTTATTGGAGAGTACCTGTGGAAAGTCTCAGCCCGTTATTCAGTTTGTGACAGGGTCCAAGGAACAGCCATGGGGAACATGTTGTATAGATTATTCTCTAAGAGCCTATTTATAATCAACCATCTATCTTGTGGTCAGCCAAGTTCCTGAAACACAGAGCTCACAACCAAGCTGACCTGCACTCTTGGTTCTGTTCAGTCTGCTAGGCTAGGAGTTTTTGAAAATTTTTAACCCTTTCAGTAGATTTTATTGTTGTTCCTTCCTTCTGCCTCAAGCTTTTCCATTTATGTTGTTTCTTTTTTGTGGTGTTGGGGGTGGAACTCAGCCTCCACGTGTGTTATCCTGAGCTACATCCCTGCCTCAGTGTTCCTTTCATCAGCTTTAAACTTGCACAAACGTCTAGAGAACAGTACACTGAATGCCGCTGGTCATTCACCCAGATCTGCCACTTCCCTTTATTCTTCTGTGTCTGGGTCCATTCCTTTGTCTCAGCTGACTTATGCGGTATTTAGTGATACAGGTTCTCCTTCTCAAATCTTCAAGAATAAGTAGACCTGGCAGCATTTTATCCCAAGGATTTTTGGCACATCAGTACTGAGAACAAGAACGTTCCCTTGCCATTACCACAATCTTATCCCACTGGGAAAATTTGAAAAAGATTTCATCGTTTTCTGCACTATGTAGTTTGTATTTCATTTTCCCCAGTTGTCTAAGATTTAATTGATTATCTGTCAATGCATGTGTGTCTTGTTCTGCTTTACCTAACAGTTACTCTACCTTTTTTTTCCCTTGATTTTTTTTTCTTCATTCAGGCCAGCTGCTTTGTAGAGTGTTCTGCTATTTACATGGTACATTCACATTAAGATTTTTTGGCGCAGGGCTGGAGAAATGAGTAGGCTCACAACAAATAAGACTTTTTGCATATTGGGCTGGTGATATGGCTCCGTGGGTAAAGCCACTTGATACCAAGCTTGACCACCCGAGTGCTGGGCATGCACACACACACACACACAAGCACCCCCCCCTCAAACACACACACACACACACACACACACACACACACACACACACAAACAAAGAGAGAATAAGGGTAGGCTTTTGGGCAAAGTATTAATAATGTTCTTTTACAGAGTACTAATAAAGATTCACTGATAATGAATCAGTGGCATCAAATCAAGGTGCACATCATTCTGTCAGTGGTATCTTCCCGCTTTCTCCCTTGTGCTGGTGTAACATGCAGGTCTTTGTGTTTCGTAAATAATACAGAGGGTGATATTTTAACTCTGCGAACTTTCTGCCCTCCAGTAACCCATTACCAAATGACGTCAACACAGGATGACTCCTTAGCTGGTTGTCACCTCTGTTATTGCAGAGAGTGGTGACTCTTTAGCTTGCCAGTTGACATTCTTCTGAAAAGATGAGCTTCCCCCTCTTCTGCATACCTTCCTTTTGAGACTCACTGTGGACTGATGGATTTTTTATTTTTTTAATTTTTATTTACTCAGTGTGTGAGGGCACAAAGCATGAATGTGGAAATCGGAGGTCGCCCTTGTGGAGCCAGCTTTCTCCTTCCACATCTCCATGGGCTCTGAGAGCGGGACTTGGTCATCAGGGTTGCTCTTTGTCTGCGGAGCCAATCGTGCCACTGCTAGATTCGTGGATTCTTTGTCCCCGTTGTGTTGCAGCTTATTGATGGAGCCTCTTCTGCCTGCCTTCTGGCTCCTCTTGTTGTCTATCCATTTTAAAGTCTTAGTTTTCTCTGGTGTCAAAATGTGTTTCCTACTCATCCTTTAATTATTCTCCAAAATAACCTGTTTCCTTTTAGCAGGAAGAATCATAGAAGTCAAGATTTGAGTGCTACTATGTTACCAGATACAGATTGTTCATGGATTGTTTTTGAGGGAGAGTTTGGGATCGGAGGGTACTGGATGAGGCTGGTACTGGACTACTGAGATACCCACCTCTGCCCTCCCATGCACTCTTCAGAAACATTATTTTCATACTTTTTTTCCTTTGTACGTGTCCCTGTGTGGGCACAACTCTGGGAGTCAGAGGACAGCATGTGGGAGTTTGTTCTCTTCTTTCAACATGGAGGTTCTGGAGACCAAATTTAGCTCATCGGGTTGGGCGGTGAGTGCCTTTGCCTGTGGTCTTACCAGCCTTTCTATGGACTTTTGATTCTGGTTCCAACACTGGGCTTTTATTCTCTTTCCTGCTTTGTCACCATCTCTGACGTGTCTTGTACATCTGTCTACCAGGTCTTGTATTGCTTCAGAAGCCCTTCCTAGTCTTCCTGCCTCCATAACCTCCCTTCTGCATTTCCTGTGATCTTATGCTTCAAACGTGGATTTCTGTGAAGCTTCGTCTCTTACTCTTCATTTAGGAGAATGAAGACTGAATTATTTGCCCCCCTTCTCTCCTGTGTTGCCTTCTCTGAACAGGATGCCTCTCTGTTATAGTTAGTACCGTAGTTCCAATCAGTTTGCCTTTAAGCCAACCATTTGGACTGTATTACTATTATCACAATTATTATTATTATTATTATTATTATTATTATTACAATTATTATTATTATTTTGTTTTGGTATATGTACACATTTGAGAGTGCATTTGAAGACCTGAGGTTAAAGTTAGATGTCGTCTTCAATTGCTATCTACCTTGTGTGTGTGTGTGTGTGTATACACACACACACACACACACACACACACACACATATATGTATATATATATACATATATGTATATACATACATACATATATATATATATATATATATATATATATATATATGAGACAAGGTCTCTCAGTAAATCCGATGCTCTCATTGGTTCACCTAGGCTGGAATCCTCCTGTCTCATCCTCCTCAGCACTGGGATTACAGATGTACACTGCCATATCTGGTTTTTCCTGTGGGTACTTTTTTTTTTTCAGCATGTGGACAAATTCAGGTGGACAAGTGTCAGGCGTCAGGTGCCTTTACCTGGTGATCCATTTCATTGCCTCCATCCCATCTCTTAGAGAATTTTACTTTTATAATTACATCATTTCCATTTCTCCCTTTCTTTCCTTCAAACCTTCCCATGTGTCCTCTCCCCCTCCCCTGTTCTCTTTCACATTCATGGCCTCTTTTTCTTTATTTGTGGTTACCAGTCCCAACTGATAAATCTCCAACACAAGCCCTGCACCTAAGGGATCATTGAAGAAGTGGGGATGGAAAGATTGTAAGAGCCAGAAGAACAGGGAGTTTGCCCTGAGATCGTGTCTCTGAGAAATGTTAGAAGCTGCACCCACGAAGTCTCACCAGTGTAGCTGCCTAAACCTATCCTGAACAAGGATGACACCAATGAACATGTTAAAAGGGAGGGGCAAAGCTCACTAGGCCTCAGCCCTGAGAGTAGAGCAAATGAATTGGTTATCCAATATCAAATGGTCAACCCTGAGAACATACTATATACAAGTAACATAATGAGCAGGCTTTATGTATGTACACACACATACACATACATAAATGTACATGTACATATGTAAAAATGGTTAATAAAGAATACAAGAGAAATTAGTAACTAAAGGGCCTGGTTGGCCTAATGAGCTATGGACAGTAATTTCAGATTGACATCATTTATTTGTGCTGTTGCTTCAATGAACTTTGAAGTTGCAGCTGTCTTTATAGAAAATTTAAAGAGAGAGAGAGAAAAAAAAGAAAATTTAAAGAGTAATAACTTGCATGTAATTTAAGCAGTATAAAGGCAAAAAAGGAGGAGGAGGGATGGGATAGGGGATTAATGGGGGGCTGGGGAAAGGAGATAACATCTGAAATATAAATAAATAAAATATTGAATAAAAAATGAAAAAAGGAGTAATAACTGAAATACACTTGTCCTACATATATTACGCTGAGTGTGAATATACAGTATTGTAATATGTATATTTTGCTAAGCTATCAAATCTTGCTGCTGCATATCATACATAATTGATCAGATTTAATGTGTCAGAACTGAGATAAAAAAATGGTAGATTATTTATTTATGAATCAGTCTCTCATATGGTGCTCACAGTTAAGTGGGGGGGGGGGGGGGAAAGTAACCAAATGTATTTTCCTGTCTGAAAAGGAAGGAATAGACACAAAAGGAAATGTCTGACTGCATATTTGTGGACATGCTGATGGTGGCCTCCATGCGTGGCTGTAGGCATGTGAAGGCTGGCTGTGTCTTTTTAGAAAAAGGAATCTAGTGCCTTTCCCATGCCAGGCAAGGGCTCTAGAGTTGAGCTATACACCACCTCCAGAATGTCCATTTTGATCTCTTATTTTAGGTAGAGATTTTATTCTTAACTAATTAATTACCTTTTGAGACAAGGTCTCATATGTAGCCCTGACTGGCCTGGAACTGTTATGTAGTGTAGGCTTACATAGATCTCAGAGATCTGCTTCCCTAGTGCAGGGATTGGAGGCATGCACCCTCACTCCCTGCTGCTTGTTTATTTTTGGGATAGGGTCTTCCTATGTAGCTGTGTCATAAGCTTCAAGCTCACTTTAGAGGCCTCAAGCTCTGCTTGCCTCTGCCTCCTAGATGCTGGGGTTAAAGGTCTGTACCACCACAACTAGCTAAGATGGTATTTTTAGCTAACAAATAAGCAAATTGTTCTGTAGACTTCATAGATCATTTACTGGTGAGTCAATTATGTTTTAAAGTATCAAATGCCATTTCGTTAGAGACTCCTTAAAACAATGCACTTGTTTTTCAGGGTGATGATGATGCTTACTTGTGCATCCATGAGGACCAGACAGTGTATATACAGCCTTCCCACTTGACAGGGAGAAGTTATCCCGTGATGGACTCCAGGGTAAGTGGGAGCATCCTGAGAACCTACCTGGTTGGTCCACTTTCCTGCTCTGTGGCTGCCACTGATGTGCTTGGGTGTAGGAGCCTGCAGCCCCGCAGTTAGCCCAGCCCAGGTAAGGGCCTGGAAGCAGCGGTTTTCAGAATGATGGCCAGGAAACATTCTGGACTTAGAAAGCACAAGACAAAGCTGTCTGCTAGGAAATGATCCATTCTTGCTTACATCACTTAAATCCCTTTTGTTATATGTAATATGGCCTATTGACCCGATCAGAGCATTTTCCCCTTTCCAAAAGTGTATAGGACTTTGGGCAGGTGTGCCCTTTGTTGACAGCATCTGTGCCAGCATGAAGCATTTTTTTTTTTCATAGCATAATTAATTGGCAAGCAAATGAGCTATGAAGGAACCATGGCTCTTCCTTAATGTCACAGTGAATGAAGTTTGACAGAACAGTGGCATCAGAGCAGTGGCTTCCCTTTATGATGCCACCATGTGCCGAGCTTTCCTGGGGTTCCTCCCCAGATGTGCATTGCACACTGGCCTCCGGTGTGTTGCTTGCTGCTTTTTCCTTCAGCATCTCTGTGGTGGCTAGTCAGGGTTAGCACACCAGCTAGATTTTCTAACCTGGGAAGAGGAAATTCTGTGACATTCTAGCTCAGATTTAAAAAAAAAAAAAAAAAAAAACACTTGCCAAGTGGCATAAAGATAAACTGGAATATTTCTACTACTACCATACTACAACTACTAAATCTTGGTCTTCTTTGAAGGAGAAAACCAAGGAAGACCCCTGAATTTAAATATGCTCCTCCAACATTAGAGAAAGGAAATGGAACAGGTCAGGGCTTTGAGCATGTCTGATTTTTAGCACATCTTTGGAAAGGGTTGTGAAGCCCCTTTGTGTGTGTGTTTGTAGGGAGCGCTCGAGGATATGGCCTGGAGGCTGGCAGATGGAGTCATACAGTGTTCATTCAGAAGAAACATCACCCTTCCTGGGGTTAAGGACAGATTTGTGCTGAATGAAACCTACTACATATTCTTTGCAGAAGGCGCAGCTCATGACGGTGAGTGCTTGGGTTAAATCTGTCTTTGTGCATTGTTGTGTTTCCCCTTCTTTTCCTTTTGCCTTCGCAGATACCTCCGCAGTTGCTCATTTTAAGGGATGGAAGGGGTTCTCTTTGATTTCACGTTACGTTTCTGCCTTTGTTTCTCTGAACACTGCACAGAATGTCAGCCAGTCACAAAGCATTGTTTGTCATTTCAATGGCCCCTACTTTGTACAGTGAATTTGGACCAGAACCGTAAGTGCCTTGTAAGAAGCATGTATGTCTTTGGCCTTTGCTGAGTTCCTAGGAACGGTGCCTTTGGATTGTTGTAAGAAGTACCAGCTCGAGGGGCACAATCCATCCAATCTGGATCTGGGCTCCATAGACTTGAGCTTCTGCAGGAGGCAGGGAGGAGGTGGAGTTACAGCCCTGGCAGCAGATTCAAACTAGAAGGGGGTTGTGCCTGGTTTGCTCCTCAGCTGTGTCGCTTCCTATCTTGCATCTTCTTAAGTAAAGTGAAAACCGTGTGATCCTAGTATACTATAGGAATCTGAATGAGTAGTCTTAGTTTTTTTCTTTTGTTATGTTTTGAGACAGAGACTCACTGTATAGCCCCGACTGTCCTGAAACTCTCTCTAGTCCAGGTTGGCCTTGAACTAATAGAGATTCTCCCCATCTCTGCCTATAGAGAGCTAGGATTAAAGGCATGCACCACCATGTTTAGCCTCATTTTCATTTTCTTAGACAGTATCTTCCATATTAGCACCTTTGCCACCTTGTTTATTTTTAACATTCATTATGACACTCCTTTTATCTGTGGTCAGAATGTCCAAGCACTTAATTGATTCTAATGACATTTCCTTCCTGATTTCTAGGTCACTGATTAAGTTTGCTTCTCTGTTGCTCCAGGCAAAAGCACCCCGGGGAGGGCGAGGGTGAAGGGTTGGGTTTAACAGGTTACTGTGCATCATCTAGAGGAGTCAAGGGCGGAGCGTGAGGCAGAAGCTGAGGCAAAGACCTTGGAGGAACACGCCTTACTGGCTTGCTTCCTCTGCCTTGATCAGCTGCTTAAATAGCCTGGGCCTACCTGCCTAGATGTGGCACCGCCCACAGTGGGCTGGGCCTTACCACATCAATCAGTAATCACGAAAAAGACCCACAGATATGTTCAAGGGCCATTCATATGGTGGCAATTCCTCCGCTGAGGTTCCTTCTTTACAGGTGACTTCAGTTTGTATTAAGTTGCTAAAGAACTAACCAGCACAGTCATATTTTGTTGTCTTAACTAAACCACCAATGAAATGATCACTTCTTTACTTCGATTGCTTGCATCTGGATGTTTTAAACTGTCTTCATCCTTAATCGTCTCTAAGAAGATTTGTGCTTTTGGTTTGGGTTTCCTATTTAAACCAACAGCTTAAAAAAATAGGGTTGTATCTGTCTTGGCTAGTTTCCCTCTTTTTATTTTTTTTTTCATTTTGTTATACAGATGGTATAATCTTTATCCTTCATAATTTTTTAAAAGCTGTATTAGACTATATTAGACATGTAGTTAATTCAGTTATCATTACTATTGTGTGCGTGGGCACGGGTGTACACAGTCCGTGGTGTCCTTGTGGAGGTCAGAGGACAACAACCTTGCTGAGTTACTTCTTTTCAGCGTATCAGGTTTGCACTGCAAGCACCTTTACCTGCTGAGACCTCTCCCAAGGTCCATCCTGTTGACATTACTGTGATATAGTCCGTTGCCTGATAGCTATCATTTGTTTGCAACAAAAGTTTATATATCTATTATAAAGTTTCTTAACTATTTTTGTACTTGCATAGTTTTCTAAAACTATGTTTGTATGTCATGTAATTTATTCTAACGATAGGTATTTTTTTTTTATTTTGAGCAATATAGAAATGTAGCTATAAATATTCTTCTGCATATATTTTTGGTTCAAAAATCCTTCTGCAGAGGAAGAGGCAGAAAGAATTGTAAGATCCAGAGGAGGTGGATGATACCAAGGAAACAGTGTCCTTTAGACACAACAGTGCTGATGCAGACAGGAACTCACAGAGACAATGACAGTGTGTGCAGGGCCTGCACAGGTTCAAGCCAGACAAAAATCTCAGGACATGGAGCCCTGTTTCTAACAAAGAAGCTGTTTGCAGTCGATCCTGCTGGGAAAGGGGAAATCGGGCTTCTCCAAAGCAGTGGCACTTGGTATATTAACCAGATGCCAGGGTTTAGAAGTTATTCTATCTGTAGTATAAACACATACACATATATATGCATACACTTGGAATAATCCTATATTTTCCCGACTTAGTTTTATGTACAACAAATAGTAATAAAAGACAAAAATAAATAAGGCCAGACATGGTGGCAGATGCCTTTAACCCCAGCACTAAAGAGACAGAGGTAGGTGGATTTCTATGAGTTCAAGGCCAGCCTGGTCTACATAGTGAGCTACATAGTGAGACTCTATCTCAAATGAACAAACAGCCAACCAACCAACCAATAAATACAATAACAACAACAAAAAGAAAAAAAAAGAAAGGAAAAAAAAGATATAACATTTTTTCATTTTCTTTTTATTTTTTCTTTTTGATTATGGCTTTTGAAGATACTGTAGCCTTGGCTCTCCTGGAACTCATTTTGTAGACCATGCTGGCCTTGAACTGAGAGATCTGCCTGGCAAGTGCTGGGATTAAAGGTGTGCACCACCACCTGCCTGTTAGACTTTTTTTTTTTTTAATTTTTTATTTTTAATGAATGGGCTTTGCCTGTGTATGTGCCTGTGTACCGTATCTGTGCTGGTACCCTGAGAGGTTTAGAAGAGGGTGTCAGATTCCCAGCTCCTCTCTTAACCACCGAGCCAACTATCCAGGCCTTTCTTTATGTCACTGTTATTCGACATTCTGATTTTGTCACTCAAACCCAGCCTTAACTGACCGTCTGCCAAATCCCATATTCTCAACATGCCTTTTGTAGTTGTCTGCCTATTTTCTTCCCAGGTCAGGATTCCCCTAGAATTTTAGAATGCAGGCACCGTGAAAGGCTTGTAGCTTTAAAATACACCTTCCAGTGTCTTAGAATTACACTTGGTTTTTCGGTGGCTTATTATTCGGTGACATTGACGCTGTTTAACCTGCTCATAGAGCACAATGGTTCTTGGCACTATACTCTCACATCCCCAACCCTTATTTTGGTTCATCTCACTGTCGGCTAAATTATTTCTTTAATTTTCAGGAAAGCCATGTGTTCTCATGTATATTGCTATGTGGCATTTACACGTGAATGCCAACTATTCCTATTTGGTAATTTTTATTACTATGAGATGTTTTCTTTCTGTGTCTACTTCTCAGGCCGAATTTTTAGGCACTCTCAGCAACCTTTGATAACATACGAAAAATATGACGTGACAGGCCCTCCAAAGAACGTAGGGGGATCCCGCTCTTCACCCCTTTTAAAGACTCACGGTAAGTTAACAGAGAGAGCATCGTTACTGTATTTTGTAGCGTATGCTAACCAATGAGCAGGTGTCGGCTGGTTAAGGAGCAGTGGCAGGCGTCACTTAGCAAATTTTCACGACTCTTACCATTACAGATTAACATTTTCAGGTCTGAATATTTGCTAAGTTTTATTAAAAGGGGAAAGGAAATGTAATTCAGTGGTATTAAACCAACAGTGGAAAATTTAAATTCATCCATCTCCAGCTAAAGCATTGCTGTGGTCATTCCTAGCACCAGCTAAGGTTGTGTGTTAGTGGATTAATTTAATGTTTATAAATTCTTCATTTTTGTTTTTTTTAATTAATAAATGCTAACGTAAAAAGTGGTCTGTGGCTTTGGTTGTTCAGCTGTAACAGTAGTTCTGATGACAAATGTGATTTCACTCTTTGGAGCCTGATGACGTGTCAGTATTTGGGCATAGGATGTAGTCAGTGCGGTGCTTAGGTTATGGGCATTTGGGTGGGAGTGTCACGGAGCTAGGAGAGTCGCTGCTTGGACAAAAGGCTCTCAGATGCTTTGGATCTACCAATGAAAGTTGATCCCACGTGTAAAATGTCCTGGCTTATTGTTGAAAGGTAGGATTTAAGGGAGACACACTGTGAACTGTACTGTTACGAAATATTAACCTATTGGGGATTTTCTTCTCTTTATAATCTCCAGCCATCTCCAAGGCAGTGGCTTCCCATGATTTCTGTCACAGCTCACCTTGAAAGCCACTTTCCTGTCTTCAGTTGGAGTCTGCTCCTGCTGCTCCTCGTGTTAGATTAGGGCAGGAGTTACATTCGGAAGTCACATGTCCTTTTATCTTTTGTTTGCTGTTCTGAGTAAGATTACGGGGAAGAAAGCCTCAGACAGCCTGCTAGAGGATGATGGTTAAGAACTTGGTTGTTGTAGCCGAGCTCTTTGAGTCCTCTGTGCCTTTGTTTCCCCATCCATCCAAATGGGTATAGAAATAAAGACCTATAAGACTGTGGCAAAGACAGACTGAATAATACATGTAAAGCACTCGGGGTGCCTGGTACCAGCTAGGGCTATGCCCTTGCTAGTTCTTAGTATAATAAGACCTGTGCTATATAGTGGATTTTTTAGACAGGGGTGGTGGTGGGGTCTTATTTCTATCACCTTAAGGTCCTTTGCTGGCTGTTTATATTTTCTGATCACTGCCACGGATCCAGCACCACGGATCCACGGATGCAGCAGCTTTCCACTATGTAACGTGAGTCACTGCATCTCTTCCTCCTCTAGGTGCCTTAATGTTTGTGGCATGGATGACCACAGTCAGCATTGGAGTCCTGGTTGCCAGGTTCTTCAGATCTGTTTGGTCAAAAGCTTTCTTCTTCGGGGCAGCAGCTTGGTTTCAGGTAAGTGGCCGGAAGGCTGAAAGCAATCTCCATCTTATTCAGTCATCACAACATGAAGTTTTGGGGCTTTTGATTTTAACATTATTTATTTGCTCTCTCTCTCTCTCTCTCTCTCTCTCTCTCTCTCTCTCTCTCTCTCTGCCTGTGCACTGTGTGTGTGCACATAACATTTGTGTGGAAGTCAGAGAACAACTTTTGGGAGTCAGTTTTCTCCTACCGTGTGGTTTCTGGGATCAAACTCAGGTCACCATGCTTCCCAGCAAATGTATTTAGCCGCTAAGCCATCTTGCTGGCCCATGTGTGCTTGTCATTTTCTTCTCTCAATTACAGCTGTTGTAGGCCTCAGATCCCTTCTCCCCTTAGTCTCCCAACCAACTGAGAGCTGATGCAGGATTACTTACAAAAGTGTGGCTTTTCGAGGGGTGGGCTGAATCTGGGAATGAGTCAAGGCCAGATGGTCCTTCCTTGCCCTGAGGCTGGTAGTGTGAGAAGCTGGGAAAGAAGCTGCACTAAGTCAGTTTGAGTCAAGGGGGCTGGAAAACGGAAGAAAGACACGGTGGTGCTCACTGCATGTCCGTCCTCTGCTTGGTGTGCCCGTGAGAACTGGACTCTCCCCATTTAACAGTCAAGATCAGCTGATTATGTGTTGGGGGGAGAAACTGGAAGAGCTTTTTTCCACTGAACCTTCCTGTGGATGGGAGGACGGGGTCCTATGGAACACAGTGAGGCTCAACAAGAACCTTTCACAGGAAGGTTGGAGCAGCCTTTTCTTGATGGGCTGTAGATTATGGATATTTGCATATGTACTGAGCCATCAGTGAGTATGTGCCATGAGAGTGCAGATGCCTGGATCTGGGGAAAATGGAGGACGTGTAGCCTTTCTCCTCTTGGTTATCAGGATAAATACAAATAATTTGATTATTCTTTTTTGTATGAGTGTTTTGCATGCATGTAAGTCTGCATCATGTCATGTGCCTGGAAAAGCCAGAAGAGGGCATCGGATCCCTTAGAACTGGGGTTCTAAGTTCTGGAGTCATCACGTGGGTGCTGGGAATTGAACCTGGGTCCTCAGCAAGAGCAGCCAGTACTGTAAACATCGAAGTCATTGCTCCAGCCCCCTTTTCTCTTTTTTTGCTATGTGTCGTCCCTGCCTGTGAACTCGCTCATGCCTCCTCCTCACTTGGTTCTTCTGCCTCCTCTTTCTGTCTGCTCCAGGGATTTTGCAGCTGGAAGACCACGCCCTTTCTCACTCCAACTCTTCTACTGCCTTTACTTTTAAAATTATTTGTTTCTTTGCGTGTGTATGTGGACACAAGTGTGCACGCAGGGTCATGATGTGTGCGTATGGGAGGGTGTTGCCATAGTGAGCTTGGGAAGGTCGGAGGGCACTTTTGTGGAATTGATGCAAGTGGGCTTTGTGTGTGAGGCAGCCATTCCTGCTGCTGGGAGGATATAGAACCTACTAGGAATGGAATTCACATCATCAGGCTTGTGATGCCATCTTGTCCATCCTTCTTATGTTCTTAAACATACAGTACTGATGAGTGTGTATGATGGGTATAGTGACATTCACACATATAGGGTAAATTTTTCCTGGAATGATGTTTGACTCACACCAATCGTCCAGTACATAACAGTGTCCATTCTCACTCTTAATACTCTCTTGATTTTCCACAAAGAATTATATATTCCAACATAGTTTTCTATTGATTTTCTTTGATTATACCACAAGCCCCGCAGGAAACAGTGTCTTTTGTTTCCTTTCTGTCCCACTGCACATGGCATAGCACTCTTCATGGTGTCAGAGCTAAATGCCTGCCTTCGGAAGGAAGAGAAGGTCCTGGCAAGTAAGCGTGAGATATTCATCGTGAGTAGGCAAAGCCTTAGTGAGTCCTTTTGAATGGTGAGGTGACAGCTGAGTTTTCCTTAGCTTAACTGTCTATGACATTTCATCTTTACTGCCCTGATGTGAGTTGAACGTGTACCTTCATTGACTCTTCCATGCCCCACCGTGACAGTGGCTGTCTTTGAGCGTCTTCTCACCCTGTGGTCTCGTCTTGCAGGTGCATCGGACGCTCATGGTTGCTACCTCTGTGCTCACCTGTGTTGCTTTTGTTTTGCCTTTTGTGTACCGAGGAGGCTGGAGTCGGGTAAGTACACCTTCAAATGGATGTTTCCCTGTAAATCTGCTTTGATGTCAAAGTTGTTATCCTCAGAGGTGGATAATGAGACATTTATGTGTGTATCCTTCCTGTTCTCCCTGTTTTTGAGTTATCTGATTACTTCACCTGGTTGGGGATTAGGAATGTGGGGAGACTATGAATACAGATTACTTGGTACTGTGTTTTTAGGCTGTGTTACATTTTATGAATTCCTTTAGTATGTTTTCCTTATAGTGTTGAAAATATGTTAAAAAGTATGATGTCTAAGATTTTGTTGTTATTTTAGTGGTGTGTATGTATGTGGATCTATGTAACTCACACACCAGGGCAAGCGTACAGTTGTGAGCTGCCTGGTGTGGGTGCTGGGAACTGGGGTCCCCTGGGAGAGCAGTAAGCACTCTTAACTGTTGCGCCATCTCTCCAGCCCAAGCGTGATGTTCAAGAAATATGATCAGTCAAATCTCTTATGGTTATCATTAAGCTAATAGACATTGCATCTCTACTATATGACCAGTTTCTTTATATATAGTATTACTAATAAATTAATTATACTTACATCACTTCTCCCCTCCTTCCCTTTCTTTCCTTCAGCTCTTCCCATGTCTCCTCCCTCCAACTCTTTATGTGTTTTCCCTCACTCTGCAAATTCAGTCTCTTTTTTTGTGATTATTATTCTCTTCCCCTTAACTTTCCCATACACACATGCACACCACACCACATCCACACACACACACACACACACACCCCACTCACACACCACACCACACACACACCACCACACCACACACTACGCATACACATACCACATCACACACACACACACACACACACACACACACACACACCACACCACACATACACACACCACACACACACACCACCCACTCACACACCACCCACTCACAAACCACACCACACATACACACACACTACACCACACACACACACCACACCACACCACACACACACCACACCACACACACCACACCACACATACACACACACCACACCACACTACACACACATACACACACACCACACTACACCATACTACACACACATACACACACACACCACACTACACACACACACACACACACACACACACCACAGACAAAAATAAATATCTCCTGCTGTGTCCTTTAGTATTGCTTTTGTATGTGTGACTTTAGGGCTGACACTTTATATTGGATAACCAGTTAGGGGACTCATCCCGGGGAGAGGCTAATTTTTCCTCTCTTTGCAGTCATATTTGCCTGTAGTTTTTTGTCTAGGGATGGGACTTCATGATACTTCCGCTGTCTGTGTTAGCATGCCTGTTGTTGGTGGTGTTCAAGTCTTTGTTAGGCAGCCATATTATGAGATATCCTGTGGCACAGTTTCTGTGTCATTTCTAGAACACGTAATCTCACAGCAGATTTCCTGTCCCTCCGGCTCTTACTATCATTCCATACCTTTATCTGAAATGTATATGGTTTTGAATTTGATTTGAATTGGCAGGGAAGGCTATGACTGTTTTAACGATACCCTTTGCTTAGCGCGCAGGCTACCACCCATACCTCGGTTGTACAGTGATGGCCTTAGCTGTCCTCCAGCCTCTGCTGGCAGCCTTCAGACCACCTTTACACGACCCAAGGTATGGTCAGCTCATGCAGATAAACACCCTGACTGTGGGTCGTTAGGTAGGCACTGATTCTTTTTTCAAAGTAGAGACACTTTGCATTTTGTAGAATGTAGTGATTGATGGGTTTCAGATATCCACATGTTTCTTATTCTCTTGGGGATCAATTATTATTCCATCACGTTAAAGACTGCTGCCTGGTTCTTTATTTCGGTAGGAGGCGAGTATTCAACTGGACTCACTGGAGTGTGGGGACAGCCGCTAGAATAATAGCAGGTAAGCAACTGCAGTGCCACTTACTCATATATAATTGCTGGCTGTTTACACCACGGCAAGTCGTAATTTGGCTTAAATGATTTTAGATGCATTAGTAATTGGGGTAATTGGTTGTTGAGGAAAAATCAGCCTGAAACATTGAAATCCAGAAAGTAATTTCTACAAGTAACTATTTAGGTCATTATTTAAGCTTAAAGTTAAAAAAAAAAAATGACTTTATAACTGCTCCAGCACCTCCCCCCTTCTCATTTTCTCACATTTGCCTTTGCAAACAAATTAGGTTATGATCAGGACCTCACACAGGGCAAGCGCAGATCCCTTGGGTTGAGGCGGTTGACATGAGCTGTGTACAAGCCCTCTAACCCCAGGCTGGTTCCTTACTCTTTGTACTTACAGGGCAGGAGGTTCCAGAAGGCAGGCAGGTATTACCTGACACACATTTTTCTTTTCAGTACTGGGGTCTGCACCCAGGGCCTCATAGATGGTGGGGAATCACACTACCTCTGAGCTACACCCCCAGGCCTTTTTATTGTTTTTATTTTGAGTCTGGGTCTCACCGGTTTGTCAAGTCTAGCCTTGACCTTACTCTGTAGCTCACAGTCCTTGAGCTTGTGATCTTTCTGCTTCAGCCTCCCAAACAGCTGGGTATATAAGTCAATGCCAGGTACATCTTGTACTTCATCCCTAGGGAGGCACCCTGCCACCTCTATATTTCTGTCGCTTGTGGGATGACCTGTGGGGCCAGTGGTGAGGGCGGCAGCCATTTTTTTTTTCCATTGCTCCCTTTTCTCTATTGCAGACTCAAGTTTCTGGAAAGCCTAGTTAGGTACCTTTGTTGTTATTGATGTTGGGTATCGAACCCAGTGCTTTGCGCCTGCTGCCTAGTACTCTACCCCTGGGCTACATTCTTAGTTTATGTGTGCTGTCCTAGCAACTGTTAGATCACAATGTCTCTCTTGTCTTTTGAAGTCTTACAATAAAGACCAAATAATCTTAGCCCTAAAGATTATTCTTTCAAAAATGTTTAATATATATCATTATATATTAAACATTAAATATATATTAAATACATATATTAAACATTAAATATATATTTATATATGTATACACATATGCATATATACCTATATATTATACACATATAATATAAAAATATATTTATATTTGTATATATACATATGTGTATATATATATGTATATACATGTATACATATACATTACATATACATATATTTGCTTTTTGAGACAGGGTTTCTTTGTTTAGCTTTGGCTGTCCTGGAACTCACTTTGTAGACCAGGCTGGCCTCAAACTCAGAGATCCACCTGCCTCCCTAGAGCTGGGATTAAAGGTGTGTGCCACCACTGCCTGTCTATTTAGTATATTTTAACTGATGTAATTACACAATTATTATTTTTACTGGGCACTATATTTGAGCACTTCTTTTCTCTTTTCAGTGGCAGCAATGTTCTTAGGAATGGATTTACCAGGATTGAATCTTCCCAGTCCACAGAAGACCTACACAATGATGGGGTTTGTGGTCTGGCACATCGGGACTGAGGTCATCCTGGAGATACATGCTTACCGGCTCTCTAGAAAAGGTAACCTGCTTGGAAAGTCCGACTGTGAGGCTGGAGAGCTGTTGCGGGTAGTACAAACACAAAGATCTGAGGTCAGATCTGCAGCATCCACTTAAAGAGCCAGGCATGGGCAGGTATCAGTAACCCTGTGCTGTGTGAAAACAGATACAGGAGAGTTGCTAGGATCTTCTGGCTGCTCCAAGTTCAGTGAGAGACCCTGACTGAAGGAAATAAGACAGAGACTCCCCATGTGTGCCTGTGTGCTTGTACATGGCACAAGTGCAAACACATGCATTACACACCCACATATACATATGTACACGAACACACACACACACACACACACACACACAAAACACCAAGGTTCAGAAAGTTTGCAACATTTAGTAGCTTGAAATGGCCAAGTCTATGTCCTGTAGAATTGAGGAGTGCCAGGCTTCAGCTTTTATCTTGTTTTCGTGACAACGAGTTTACTTCCATGTTGCCCTTCTCATAAACTTACATTGATCTTGACAGTTGAAATATTGGACAACGATAGAATTCAGATCCTTCAGTCACTGACCGTTGCTGAAGCAGAGGTGAGCTTCTCTTCTCTTGTTTATTGACACAAACGTTAATGATGGCGCTTCTTTGCTAAATCTAAGTTTTTATTTCAGGGTCATGTTTTTAAGAAGGTGGTGTTGGTGGTTTACATATGTGGGAATGTGACTTTTCTCATGATATTCTTATCTGCAATCAACCACGTGTGAACATGAAAAGACTCTTCTTTTATTGTTTTGTGGGCCCGAGTCCTGATGATCATCAAAATGAGAGAGACCCGAAGCTTGTACTGACCACCCGGAGCACATACTAAGTCAGAAGGCCCACGGGCATCGCTGTAGAGGACTTGTGAGGTCTGGTTTTCCTAGCTCACATTCAAGTGGACTAAATAACCTGTGCATCGATGTCAATCAAACCTTTGTTTGTGCTTCTGCATCCTGAAGGGAACATTGTACCTGAGATGACATGACTGTCGACATCCCATGCCAGATTTAAAACAGTAAACTGGAATGAATAGCAAGTGAAGACAACTATCTCAGGCAAAGAATAAATGGAGATTGTATCTTTGGGAATGAGACAGGTTTTGTGTTGCCCAGGCTGGCCTCTAAGTGACTGTGTAACCAAAGAAACCCAAAACCTCTGATCTTCCTGCCTGTGCTTTCTGGGTGGTGAGATTACAGGTGTGCACCACTGCATCTGGTTTTATTGGTGCTGCTGCTGTGGTACTTTAAAGAATACATTTGTGTTGACTAGTTTATTTAAGAGATTTTATCTTAGATTTTTAAAACAATTTACTACATTTTGTTTTTATGCATACGCACATACACACCCCCCCCAAACAAATAAAAACTATGAGAACAACAACAACAACAACAACAAAAAACCACACATGTTTTCCGACCAGTGACTGGGACATTTTCTCTCCTGTTTGTGTGTTTGTGGCTAAAGGTAGTGCGGTGGTTGATTTATTCAGTGGGCATTTCATTAACATTTAGTTATATTGTGGATATTATATTTTCTTATTTTTAGCAGTTAAATGTAGGTAGGTACCCCCTGATTAGAGATCTCATTTATTTTTTCATCCGTGGAGCTGAAACGACATCTTATGTCCTGTTTCAGCCGTGAGATCAGTCCCATATGAGAGCTAGAGAACAAAGACGTGAATTTCACAGTCGAGAAACCTCACCCTTGTGAACGTATGCAGCAGGTGTTCTTGTCTCTTGAAGATAAACGAACATGGATGGGTTTCTTGGAAGCCATCCCTGGTGCTCTAGTGACCTAGCACAGGCGGTGCTGTGTTCCCTCCTCCTTGGTCATTTTCTCTCAATGTTTGCTATGAGGACTTACAGCCAGTGGGTGGCGCTGTAATACCGGAGGACTCATTTGTTATACCCTACAGCTCTGGATATCTCTCTCTCTCTCTCTCTCTCTCTCTCTCTCTCTCTCTCTCTCTCTCTCTCTCTCTCTCTCTCACTCTCTCCCTTTCTTTTTTGATTGGGGTCATAGGTGTTAGAAACTTAAAATTAATGACTGGTGTTATTACTTTCTGACTTAATTTTTGTTTTCTTTATTTATGACTGTTTGACATTTTCTTTTATATTTTTTCGACCCTTTAGCAAATGGAGATAATTTTCTTAGGCAAAGGAAACAAGCAAAATTGGACATTAAAAAAATGAAATAATTGAGAGGGTATATTTTATTTTTTAGATATTCTTTCGGATGATGACATCATTTTTGCTTGATTTCAGAACCCTATTTTCATCTCTGAGTAATGACCCCAGTTCCATGTTTTTATTTCTAACCAATAAAGTGGAAGTTTTTGTTTTTCTCTACATAGATCTTAGTTAAAAATAGTTTAGGGTTCAGGTAGGAATTTCTTGTGGTTATGGTCAATGAAAGTCCTGTTACAGTTTATACTATCCCTTGAGAATGTCTTTATTTCAAAAGAAAAAGGGCTGGAGATGTAGCTCAGTGGCAGTATGCTTGCATAGTGTGTGTGAAGCCACGCCTCCATCCTAGCACTGGAGAAATGACAGTAACAAATGTATATGAAAAAATTTTTTTTTCAGTTTTCCATTATAAGTCACTAAAGGCTAAAATGTATATCTTAATAAGTCTTGTTCAAAATCAGACAAGGAAAAATTCTTCTCAGGAAAAGGTGGAATTTGCTTAAATTTAGTTTCCAGATAGGTGAACTTGCTGGACTTCTGATGCCAAGACCAATATTATAATGTATTTTTCAAAAGAAATATTTTTTATTAATTCTTTAAGATGGGAGGGCACCCTCTTGGAGGTGAAGGGGAGCTGGGATAGGAGGAGGAACCCTGTGAGGGGAGGGGGTCAGCTGCCATGGGGGGGAGAAACTCTGTGGGGGGTAGGGGGCAGTATTTGGGACGTAAATACATAAATAAATTAAATTAAAAAATAATTTTACATAATGACAGCTGGGTGTGGTGGTGCCTTTAATCCCAGCACTTGGAAGGCAGAGGCAGATCTCTGTGAGTTCAAGGCCAGCCTGGTGTGTGAGAGAGAGTTCCAGGACAGCCAGGGCTATTACACAGAGAAGCCCTGTCTTGGAAAACAAAACAAAACAACAACAAAAACAAAACAAAAAAGAAAGAAAGAAAGAAAAAATTCATATTCACTTCAGTTTCTCCCACATGTCTACTAACTTCCCTAATCCCAAACTGTATGATTGTATGTCTTCTTTTTCTTCTTCCTCTTCTTTTTCCTCCTCTTCCTCCTCTTCTCCTTCTGTTTCTTTTTCTTCTAATTTATGCTGTCTATATCCTTCTGGGTTTCAGGCTGTCCTCCAAGGAGCACAGTCAGTTTTTCCCAAACCACACCCCTAAAGAAAACCGACTCACTCTCATGAGCCATCAGCTGTCCATGGGTCCTCAGGTAGGGATGGGGTTAGGGACTCCTTCCCACTCCATACTGGAATGTGGACTGGCTTGACCTTGCACAGGAGTTATGCAGGCAGCCACAGCAGCTGTGGCTGTGAGTTCATGAGTGGAGGTATCCGGCCAGCTCCTGAAGACACTGTTCCCACCCTGTGCCTTCCTCCCCAGCCGCTGGCTCTTACAGTCTGTGTTTCCTCTGACGTGGCTCCCGAGCTTTGGGAAAGGGTGTGATATAGATGCCCAGCTCCTGACTCATCACTCCACAGATGCTTTGGCCAGCTGCGAGTGTTGCATGGCGTATTCTTTTTTATGGAGTGGTATTTGCTCTGATTTACTCTTCCATTGAATTGTGCAAGGAAATCTGTGTCACTTAATCTTAGCATGCCCGTTTCTCTTAGGAATGAATGCATTATGACTCTTCTGCTCCCTGTGCCTCTCATTTTTGTAATACACAATCTGGGTCTTTTTTTTAAATATATAATTGTTAAACTAAATGATTTTTCTGTGTTTAGGCATATTAAAATCATGTTTTCTTAAAGAAGGGATATTCTGTAGAATAGAGATCAATATGTTTTTCACAGAATAAAAGAAATAGTCTAGAAAATCATGGTTAGCATGCATAAAGTCAGTCTGTTTTTGGTTTTGTCTGATTCTGGTCTGAGGAGGTCAAACCGGGGCACAGGTGGACTATAACGTGAATCAGATTCCTGTTAGTGCTTCTCAGTTTGTATGAGGATTTGGAGCTGTAGGTTAGGCGATACCTCTTCTTTCCCATATCCGGCTCCAGCCCAGGAGACTGTGGGAAGGATAGCACAGCAGATGCCAACTAGGAAGCCGTGGGGGCCGTGTGGCTCTTGGCTCAAAGTCTGTTTATCTATGTATTCTATTGAGGCAGGAGGGAAATGGGGAACAAAGGCCCTTGTTCAAGATAATCCATTATTAATGGAACTAGAGAAATGGTTCTTTTATGTTCGTATGAACTGGATCAGCCTTCTCACAGTTCCCCGTGTCCTTCCTTCCTTGTCTAACCCCGCCTTACCCATTCCTAGGCCCACAGCGACGGTGCTCACCCAGCTGCACTGCCTTCTGCTCTCATTCTAGCCAGAACCGGCAGGTTCATGTTTTCCATTCTTTCATCTTCCTGGTTCCTCCTTGTCCTGTTCCCGACACTGATCCCTCTTTGTGAGTGGGTGATGGGGTGGGAGGTGGATGCTGCTGTAAATTAGAAAGGGCCAGGAGCTGAAAGGCCTGGGTAGCAACAGTTACTTCTGAGTTCCATGTTTGTGGCAATGGCATTTGTCTCCCGGGAGTCCTCTTTGTCATCCTCTTTGTAATCTATCCTACTAAACGGAGTGAAATGATACCAGCCGAAGGTGCTTGCTTTGTACATGTTGCTGGTAAGGTCTTTGCCACTTGATTACAATGTTATACTTTAATAGCATGTGAAATGTGTATTTTTTTTGATTATAAGAATATATGATGCTTAGCTTAGATACTGTGCCACATGAAATTGCCCAGACACACAGGGCAGGTCTTACATGATTTTCCTGTTGTGGAATCCAGCAGGATCAAATGCATAGAGAACTAAGGTAGAATTAAGGCCATTGGGCAGAGCCTGGGTACCTAGGGGGATGAGAGTTGTTACTTAATGAGTGTAAAGTTTGTGTCGGGGAAGTGGTGATTGTACAGTGTTCTGAATGCATTCAGTGAACTGAATTCTGCCCTGAGAGATGATTGACATAGGAATAAACCAATAACAACTAAGCGAAACGTTCCTTGCAGGACGGTTCATATCAAGCCGTGGGTGGTACAGCCCACGTGTCTGTTGACAGACGAATGCCATGTAGAATGTATGGGCAGTGGGATATTGCCCAGCCGTACAAAAGCCATGAGGCACTGATGCCTGCTATAATGTGAATGAACCTTCCAAATACTGTTTATCCAGAGATAAAGGTTGTCTGGTATTTGGTTCCGTGTGTATGGAATGTTCAGCACAGCTAAGTCAGTAGACACTGAGAGAGTATTGAGGCTTGTAGGGCCTGGATGGAGCCAGGGAGTGTGAGGTGACTTCTTCGTGCGTGTGCACGCTTCTTTCGACCAGACACAAATGTCTTCGAGCTTGATAGAGGCACCAGATGAGTGCCAAGGACCGTCCATTTTAAGATGGTTGTGTCTTTTCATATAACAGTGTAGTCGCCTAAAAAAACGCAACTATACTATGGTCTGCTTCCCTGCGTGGACCTCAGTAACTTTTTAGGTTTTTCAGGCCCTGAATGATTTATTCTGAATGACCAGAATAAATTTCCCGAAACCATGTATTCTAAACACATGATGTTCACTAACATTACTTTTTTTTTGAACATCAAGTATTTTGATGTTCAAAAAAAAAAAAAAAAAAAAAAAAATTAATGTTTTGAGTAAGCCCCTGCCGAGCCCCACAAACAGACAAACAACTGGTGTAAACAGGGGAACTGTTAGTTTCTAGAGTAGGCAGGTGTAAAAGTTTCCTGTAAGGAATGTATACTCAGGGGGGAAAAAAAATCTCTGTTTTGGACCCAGGGCCCTGTTTTGCTTCTATCATGTCAAGATAGTGGCAACCAGCATGCCGTTGAGTGTACTGTGTTTTTGAATCAGAGTAATGTAACATTGTTTTGCAAATTGCTGTATAGAGTCAACACAATCACAGCTGGGCTGCCAGCTGTCCCTTTTTGTAGAAATTGGTAAAACTGACGCTAAACTGTCTTTTAAAAATATTTTAAACATGCAGGTAAGTATGTTTGTATGTGAATGTGCATGTGGATGTCCACTCATTGAATACCCCTGGGAACTGCAGTGACAGGCTAGGAGCTGTCTGATGTGGGAATTGGGATCAAGCTCGGGTCCTCTGGGAGAGCAACAGGTACTCTTAACCACTGAGCCATCTTGCCAGCCCTTTATCCTATAGTTACTATGCAAATATAAAGGGCCTAGACTAACCAAAATGGAATGATAAAAGGATGGTGACGAGGAACACGAACTTCCCAGGGTTCAAACCTATGAAACCATAGTAACAGAGGCAGCAGGATCTAGGCACAAGGACTGATACTGGTTAACTGAACGCAGTCTGAGCTCAGAAGTAAATCTTCACATTTATGATCTTTTAAAAACTATCTTACGTGTGGTAGTTTTTTCCCACATGTATGTCTGTAGCATGTGCATACCTGGTACCTAGGCAGAAGATAGTATTGACTGGCTTCCCTGGAACTGGAGTTACAGACAGTTATTAACCTCTATGTGGGTGCTGGGAATTGAACCTAGGTCTTTTGCAATAGCAACCAGGACTCTTAACTGGTGCTGTCTCTTTAGCTTGTGAACATTTTTAGTAAGGCACCAAGGCACTCTCAAGGAACATTATGTGACATTTTCAGCAACAGTGCTTGGAAAATCATGTATCTGTCTGTGGCAGGATGACTTTAGACCTTTGCCTCGCACTACAAAGACACATTCAAATTTGATCATAGACCTTAGATGATAACGTAATACTAATTTTCCTGGCTTTGGATTAAATATTAATTTTGTAGCTGTAACATCAATAGCATAAAAGATGAAAGAAGGGGCTTGCGGCCCTGTGGGAAGAACGACAATACCAACCAACCAAAGCTCCCGGGGTCTAAACCGCCAGCCTGGGAACATGTATGGAGGGACCCATGGCTCCAGCTGTATATATAGTGGAGGATGGCCTTGTCAGGCATCGGTGGGAGAGAAGATCCTTGGTCCCATGAACGTGGGATGCCTCAGTGTGGGGGAGGGTGGGGAGGGGGTAATGGGTGGATGGGTGAGGGCACACCCTCATAGAAGCAGAGGGACGTGGGGGGATGGGATAGGGAGTTCCTGGGGGAATGGGAAAAGAAGATAACATCTGAAATGTAAACAAGTAGAATATCCAATAAAAAATACATTTAATGAAAAAAAAAAAGAAAACTTCTAATGACCATATCAAGATTTAGAAAGACGCCGGGCGGTGGTGGCACATGCCGTTAATCCCAGCACTTGGGAGGCAGAGGCAGGTGGATTTCTGAGTTCGAGGCCAGCCTGGTCTACAGAGTGAGTTCCAGGACGGCCAGAGCTACACAGAGAAACCCTGTCTCGAAAAAACAAACAAACAAACAAACAAAAAACCAAACCAAACCAAAACAAAAAAGATTTAGAAAGACTAGGTAGGCATGGTGGCTTGTGGTTGGAATTGCATCATTTGGGAGGTTTGTGTCAGAGTACTACTTTGAGTTCCAGGCCAGCTTGGTTACACGATCCTGTCTTTCTTAGGGTGACAATTGCTGTGATGGAACATGATGACCAAAAGCAAGCTGAGGAGAAAAGAGTTTCTTTGGCGTACACTTCCACATTGTCCATCACTTAAAAAAGTCTGGACAGAACTCTAGTTGGGCTGGAACTTAGGGGCAGGAGCTAATGCAGAGGCCATGGAGGGGTGATGATTACTGCCTTACGCCTCATGGCTTGTTCAGTTGGCTTTTTTATAGAACATGGGACCATCAGCCCGGGGATCGTGTGACCCACAGTGGGCTGCACTCTTCCCTGTGGGACTGTGAAAGGTAGCCTGGTTCCTGGTTGAGCTAAAGCTGAAGGGACGGTAGGCGCTTTGCTTATTCCCAGGCACCAGACCCCTGTCACTAACCACAACCCCTCATAGATTTGTGGCCATCAGTCACATAAGGGCAATGTCCCAAGTCCCTCTACAGGTAGAGGACGTGACCTGAGGTCACATAGGCTCAAGACAGATCTCCATTTTAATGAGTTACCTAATGGTCTGGAGAGCTTAGCTAATTAAGCTTCCCTTTCCAGACATTCCTCCCTGCAAAAGGTATTTAACCTCAGGCCTGCCCTGAGAAGTGGGTTATGGTTTTACTCATCCACTTTCTGCCGTGACAATAAATGCCTTACAACCATGGACTGCCTCTTTTCATCAGGATCTGCATGGGGAGCCATGGAGAAGGCCTTTGCCTACAGAGCCTCTGTCTAATCTCTACAGAAGGCCTCTCTGCGCTCCCAGCCATGGCTGCCACCAAGCCAAGCTCAAGACCAGTGCTCAAGCCAAGGACTCTCCCTGCCAGACCAGTGCTCAAGCCAAGGACTCTCCCTGCCAGACCAGCCAGACTCCTGCCCCCGCCCTCCACCCCCCCATGCCACTTTTTAGATGGGATTCCGAGGTATAAAAGGAAATTATACAAACACTAGGGCTGTCTGAAAGAGCTATGGGACCCTAGTAACAGTGTGCTATGTAGCGCTGACTGTAGAAAATGTACAATGGTAATATATGAAGTCAATCACAGCCCAGACTGGCTATGTAGAGACAGAGACAGACAGACAGACAGACACACAGACACACAGACACACAGACACACACACACACACACACACACACACACACAAAGAGAGGACACACACACACACACACACACACACACACACACACACACTGATTGATATATCTGTATCAACAAGTTTTTGTTTTTTTGGAAGGCCCACCCCTACTTGATCTGTGATTTTGTTACAAAGGTATAGTATTAGCAACTGGAGGTGAAATGTCTCAGCATGACAGATATAGATGAATGAACCAAACAGAGACTCCGTCTATACGTAGGTCAGCACTTAAAAAGCAAATAGAGATTTTAGCAAAAAATGTTAGTGTGGGAAATACAGTTTTAAAACGAAACTGCAGCAACTGTGGTGGTTTGAATGAAAATGTCCCCCATAGGCTCACAGGGAGTGGCACCTTTAGGAGGTGTGACCTTGTTAGAGTAGGCGTGGCCTTGCTGGGTGATGTGTGTCATGGGGTGGGGGTGGGCCTTGGGGTTTTCAGAAACTCAAACCATGCCCAGTGTCCCTCTCTTGTTGCTGCCTGTGGGTCCACATGTAGAACTGTCAGCTCCTCCGTCAGCACCATGTCTGCCTACATGCTACCACGCTTCCCACCATGATGATAATGGACTAAATCTGAATTATAAGCCAGTCCCAATTACATGTTTACTGTTATAAGAGTTGCTGTGATCATAGTGTCTCTTCACAGCAATAGAAAACCCAATTAAGGTAGCAACTGAATACTTCCTGAGAAAAATTATCTTTTTTTTTTTTTTTTTTTTTTTTTCCGAGACAGGGTTTCTCTGTATAGCCCTGGCTATCCTGGAACTCACTTTGTAGACCAGGCTGGCTTTGAACTCAGAAATCCTCCTGCCTCTGCCTCCCAAGTGCTGGGATTAAAGGCGTGCACCACCACTGCCTGGCTAGTGAAAAATTATCTTTATCTTTCTTATTTTAATCTTTTAAAAAATTTCTTGAGACAATTTTACAAGGCAGCTCAGGTTAGCCTTGAACTTGTGATCCTCCTGCCTTGCTAGGACTATAGACTTGTGCCTCCACACTTGGCTAACCTGCCTTATCTCTTGTTTCACTTACCCTTCCCTAAACACTTACTTCTCTAACTTAAGTACTAACCCCACAAAACCTCAAGGTATGCAGTGAGGGGTGGTGTGGGGTGAGCCTTAAATACGTGACTTCTCAGCCAAATTTGACCATGGCTGGGACATTTGATATGGTCCAGTGACTGACCTGCTGAGTCCTCAGACAACCCTGCAGGGCATGTGACATCCACCCACTGACCTCATTCGAGAGATAAGAAACTGAGCTCGGGAAAGTTGTTTGCCAGAGTGCTAACAGTGAGGTCGGCAGATGCTGCTGTGGAGTCAGTGCCACAGCCATGGTGGGCAGCCCTGAGTAGGCTGAGTTCTGTTTGGAGTCAGTCTTGCTGCATGCAGCACTATCTTGATTTTGCATTTTAACAGGACTGTTCTTACCTGTGTCTGTCTTTCTGCTTTTGGAATGACTAGTTCTAGTAAGACAGTCCAGTTACTGGTCAAATGGCAATGAATGTGGTAAGTGAATGGTGACAGCCATTGGCAAGCTGGGCTAGGACAATTCCCGGAATCACAGTTGTGTTGAATTGGGATGATGGGGCAAAACCAGATGAATTAGACTCTATAGCAGTTTTGAATTGGGACAAATATATTGTCACGTACTGACCTGTATTTTGAGGTTGGCTCCTTTTTGGGTAATTAGCTTGGAAACCTTAAAGAAAAAGATTTCAGGCAAGATCAGCCAACCACTGGAGCATGCCAGGAAGCCAGAGAGGTTTCAAGGCACATCTAATGTCATGTGTTGCAGACTATTTAAAATAAAACTCACACTGCAGGCTTGAAGATGGCAGGAATACAAAAGGATAATTTGCTTCATGCTAAAGCCAGAACCATGAACGGAAGGGGTCCCTTGGACACTGAATAGATACTGGGAGTATCTCATCAATGTAAACCTTCAGGTAGTCCAATACCTCCCAGGCTAGCAGAGGAGTCCTGTCCTGACAGAGAACAGCTGGCCTTTGACAACATCTCATGTGGGACAGATGCTTCATGGCTAATGCTGGTCTTTGTTTGCTAAGACCTGCTTTTACCTCATGTTGCCTCTAGTCTAGTAAGCAAGAGAAAACTTACTATACAGCACCCCAGCAGGGAAAGTCAATGTCTGTCCTGGGAGGGAACAGGCCAGTCACTCAACTTGGAGGACCTGGGTCATGTATACCTTTATGAAGGCCTAGGGAAAGATAAGTGGAAGCAATCTTGTAAAAAAAAATGGATTTATTTTTATGTGTATGAGTGTTTTTGCCTGTATTTATGTCTGTGTATCACACACATGCAGTACCTACAGAGGCTGGATAAGAACTGCTCCCCCCCACCCCCAAAGTTGGAGTTACAGAGCAATGTTAGCCGTCATGTGGGTTCTGGGAATTGAGCCTGAGGGTCCTCTGGGAGAAGAGGCAGTTCTCTTAACTGTTGAGTCATCTCTCCAGCCCCATGTGGCATCCATCTTGAGGATGTTAGATGAAGGACAGGATAATCATTGACACAGAACTATTCTCTTTCGAATCAGGATTAGATATCTTGGAAGAGTGCCTGTGAATGGCGTGCTATACATGCCCATTTGGGAGCACACTAATGCATGGATGTGGAGGCCGGAGAACCATCCAGAATGTTATCCTCAGGAACACCATCTACCTCCTTTGAGAAAGGCCTTTCATCGGACTGGAGCTCACCAACGAGGTTACGCTGTCTGACCAATGAGCTCCAGGGATCCTCCTGTCTCTCTCTCCTCAACACCAACATGCCCAACATCTCAACATTTTTACATGGACTCTGGGGACTGAATTTGTGCTTGCATGTCAATCACTTTTACCAGCTGAGACACGCCCTCAAACCCTTCTTTGTAGTTTTAATGTGAAGATTCTAACTTACTCACCTGGACCAGATTTGTGCTGTTTGAGAATATGGGCAGCTCTTTACTAGCTCCCTTAAGCTGTAACCATGATCAGATCAATGGTGAGCTGTGAGCATCTGCTTCTGTATGTCGGGCTCCAGCAGACCTCTAAGGACACAGCTACATCAGGCTCCTGTCAGCATGCACTTCCTGGCATCCACATCAGCATCTACTTTTGGTGACTGCACATGGGATGGATACCCAGGTGGAATGGTCTCCAGATGACCTGTCCTTCAGTTTCTGTCCCACACTTTGTCTCCATATTTGCTCCCATGAATATTTTGTTACTCCTTCTAAGAAGGACGGAAGCATCCACACTTTGGTCTTTCTTCTTCATGAGCTTCATGTGGTCTGTGAGTTGTATCTTGGGTATTGCGAGCTTTTGGGTTAATATCCAATTATCAGTAAGTGCATACCATATGTGTTCTTTTGTGATTGGGTTACCTCACTCAGGATGATATTTTCTAGTTCCATCCATTTGCCTAAGAATGGGCTCTCAATGGAGGAGTTAGAGAGAAGACTGAAGGAGCTGAAAGGGTTTGAGGCTCCACAGGGAAGAGCAACAATACCAACCAACCAGAGCTCCCAGGGTCTAAACCACCAGCCTGGGAGCCTGGAAGCACCATGGGTCCAGCTGTATATGTAGAGGAGGATGGCCTTGTCGGGCATAGGTGGGAGAGGAAGTCCTTGGTCCTTCTGGATGGCCCAGTGTGGGGGAATTCGAGGGTAGGGAGGTGGGAGTGGGTGGGTGGGGGCACACCCTCATAGAAGTAGGAGGGGGGAGATGGGATAGAGGGTTTTTGGGTGGGTGGGGGGAAATGGGGAAAGAGGATAATATCTGAAACATAACTAAAATATCCAGTAAAAATTATATAAAACAAAACCAAAACCAAAACAAAAAGCTGTAATCATTAATTGCACCTTGCAATAATTAATTGCAATTAATTAATAATTAGTTAATTGTTAAACAGAGGATGGAACTTGAGGAAGAATGAATGAGCCCATTGTCTTCTAAACAACCAACTTGAGCACACCCAGAGCAGAAGCACAACTGTTATATACGCCTTGTGGACGTGTGCAATCTCATTTGAGTCTCAACTGAGTCAACTAAACTGATCTTTGGCACGAGTGGGCAGTTACCTTAAGGGGTTACTGATTTTGAGAGAGTGCATGCATATCAGTGTGGAGGGCTGATATCTCTAGGGCAACGTTACGACACCAGTTAAGATAGTCAAGGTATTTTAAATAACTTTATTCTTAAATTTAACAAGCTCTCATTAGAAATGCTTTGGTATCAATACAATAAAAATATACCGGTTCCCCTGACCCCACTGAGTCATGTCAAGTAACTGGAAAAGTTAGATTGTTGTTGGATTCCCCCCCCCCCAACAAATAATGGCTACTATTTATTTATGTGACTTACTATGGGTATAATTACATAGTTTTGGACTTTAGGAACAAGAAATAAAAGTATCGAGAAGAGAAGTTTTCAGGCATTTCTTGGCTTCTCCTTCAGAGGTTATTCAGGTGGGCACCTTGGCTCTCAGATCACCTTTTTCCCCAGCTTGGCCATTCTTATCCTTAAAGCTGTAGATTAAAGTTAAAAAAAAAAAAAAAAAGCAAGTTATAAAAGAGTCAAAATTTTTACTCTAAATGACCATTTCATAGAAGGCAGGAAAGTTGAGAACATACCTCAGATGGTTTTATCCAACAGCGTGAGCATTGTTTTAGTAGCGTAAAGAGACAGCAGAAATAATGAGCTATGGTTAACTTAGGGCAGGCGTAGGTTCAGAACTAGGAGGAGCCTATGTCTACAAAGGTCAGAAAGATAAGCAGAGCAAACAGTGCAGGCTGATGACATGTATTTTCACTCTCAGCTGAGATATATTCCTTTACATCAATGCCTGTCTTTTGTGCATATCCTTAGCTTTGTACCACTGAGCAAAAAAAGATACTCAAACTATGTTAGTGATTAAAAATTAAAAAAAAAAAAAAATCATTAAGCTTGGTTGTCCAAAGGCTCTCTGACCTTTGAATAGGCAATGACAATAATACTAATGTAATAATACTACTACTAATGATAATGTATGAAATGAGATGAACTAATATTAGTGTGTGATTATGCTTTGAATGGCAGCTGTATCTTTGAGCCGCTGTAATGCTGATGAAGCATTTTAAAAGTGTAGGTGTGGAATTGATAATACTCATTTGGTGTTCTGGTATTATGCCTTTGAGTGTAGCTGCCTCAGTCTTGTCCTAAAGTTGTGAGACACTTTCAAAGCATTGAGCAAATGATTATATTAATTATGTAATATTACATTAGTGTATAAAATGGCCTAAGAAGCGGCCACTTAGCTAATTGTACAATTTTGCTTTAATGAAACAATAAAAGAAGACATGTTTTTTTCCCATCTCTATGCCAAACATTAGTTACCCATCAACCAGAGCAATGATCCTATCTTCAAAAGGCCTTTTACAAAAACATGAGAAGAGATGGGTACCTGCCACTGTCATGAGATTTTTTCATTGCCATGCTCCCTCTGTGACAGAGGTTAAAAGGATCGCTTTCACTTAAAAGTGACAAAGAAAGTCACCTCAAACAGCAAGACCAAGACTACTCCTTCGTGTTGCTATCTTGAGAGAATTTCCTTTGCTCAGTCAGCAGGATGGGAGGGCTCTGTTGCTGGAAGCTGCTGGGCGTTGACCTCTGAGAAGGAGCCTGCAGCCCCACAGCAGATCAGGCAGGAGGCAAGGCTTCACGAGAGGCTGTTCTTGGGTTTTGTAGCCCCTTGCATTACCAATGGCGAGAGAGAGCAAGGATAAGGGATTGTTTAAAGGTCTGTTTTAAGGCAGGGACAAAATCCTGTTCCCTATAGTTACGCCCCATCTTCAGAGTCTGCAGATAGAGTCCTCCCCTGTGTCCCAGGGCATGCACTGAAGTCAGCTAGCACTAAGATCCCTTTCTCCCAAGCCTGTGGTGATAGTCATAATTCCAGGTGGAGGTGTGAAGAGAGAGCATGCCCAGTCAATGCAAGAATGCTCCCCCAAATAGTGTGCCTTCAGTTCTCCTCTTGACCCCTCTTTTCTGCTCTTCTCTGATCCCAGTCTTGATTTCCTCCGACCACTTAGCCACATAGTTGTAGCTGCTTAAACTTGGTGAGAGAGATTTGTGTTTCATGCTCAGTCTCCCGTGATCCCTACTGGCTATTTCTGAATCAATGGTGTGTGAATGTTCCAGAGCTAAAGTTTTTCTGCCTCTTCATCTCGAAGTACCATTGATATCTCTACAATCACAGAACTGAGCCCGAACAAAAATAGGTGTGTGAGGTCTACAAAAGAAAGCAAGCTGTGTAGTTGCTGTTGTTGGGGTTACTGTGATCTCTCGGAAAGCTTACTGTAGCCATATAATAGTGGGTGTGTTGGGACCATGTCACGATTATACAAACAGGTAGACATAAGATTACATAAACATTTCTGTCATGTTTCATAGTGTCGAACATTTTACTAAAATACACTGTTGCTAGACTATCCCTGCTGGACTAGTTTCCACTTACATAGTTTTCCAAGAGTCTCTCTGTCTGTCTCTCTGTCTCTGTCTGTCTGTCTCTCTCTCTGTCTCTCTCTCTCTGTTTGTGTGTGAGACACACTCACTGTATGCTGCACACAGGAGGCCAAAGCAGAACATCAGGTGGCCTTATCTATTAATCCACGCCTTGTTGCCTTGGAGCAGAGTCCTTCCCTGAAGCAGAAGCTCACCTTGGTGGCTAGGCTGGGTGAATGGATCCGCGTCCATCTCTGCTCCTGCAGTGGTGGCATTACATGCTTGCACACCCATGGCTTTTTATATGGGTGGTTGGGATTCAAACTCATGTCCCTATTTTGTAGAATGAGTGCTCTTACCTACTGGGCTACCTTACCCATTCCTACAAATGGCTCTCGAGATAAGATTTTGATAAGTGTATTTACATCAAATGAAAAGAGACAATTCTTAATTACTGTGTCTACCATCACTATTAGTATTTAATGGGAATTCTGTACTATAATAAAGGAATTGATTTAAATTGTGGGTCTTTAAGTATTGTAGCATTTCTCTCTCTCTCTCTCTCTCTCTCTCTCTCTCTCTCTCTCTCTCTCTCTCTCTGTGTGTATGTGTATGCATGTATGCATGCATCTCTGTGTGTGTGTATGTTGAAAAGTACAATGTACTAGCTCTGTTCTCAATGTAGATAGTCTGCCCCTAAAAGCATTTGAAAGCATTGATATAATCTGAGTGACTTATTTTTAAAACTCATTCAAACTAACACCTCCACTCTGTGATCTATGTGATGAATTGGAAGGCAGAGATGTAAAACAATATCACAATGAAGGGTAAGGAATTTGGAGCATTAGCTTCACAAGATACTTAGTTTGATAGCACAGGACTTTGCATTGTTACTTTGGAATAGGTTTTCCTGTTTTCATAATTTTATTTCAGTAGCATGATTAGTGTTGTCTGGAAACCTTAGTCACTTCCTGTCATTTTCCTTGGGGTAAATGTGTTAATATGGTTAGGGAAGAAGGAGTAGGGGTGTTTGGAGGAGTTGGCTAAAATCCAACATCAAAACGGGGAGGGTTTCTTTTTTTTTTTTTTGAACAATGGGTCATACCAATACTTCAGACCATAAATAGAGAGTGATCCTTTCTCTAGTTACATGCATTGTTTTAAGAATGAATTTCAAAAGAAACATTTGACCAGCAAACAAGGACAATTCTCCAAAAGAAAAGAAACTTAGTATCTGCAGCTTTCCATTGGGAGGGAACATTACTCCAGATTCTGAGGAAGATACATGAGGGAACATTTCCCAAGAGGGTAGAAATCCTTCAGATGATTAAATTTATGATGGTTCATCTAACTCAAGGACTTAAAAGAATGGTCTCTATTATGGTGCTATTATCAAAACAAGATTGGGCTTATGGTGCAACGAGGAAGAAATCTCTTGAATTGTATAGGTCCTGACACACTTCTATAAAATCATTAGGTTCTACTTGTTCAACTGGCTTTTTAGTGGTCATTCTTCAATTAGCAACATTTAAAATTACTTTCCATTTCTAATGTTTAGAACCTGTGCACTTGTATGATTTGACTTAGAGATTTTTTAGCTAAGGTAAACCCAATTATTCTAATTGTTTTTTTTTTGTCAGATTCTTATTCTTTTTTTTTTTTTTTTATAAATGATAATAGTTCTCTATATCTGAGTGATAACAAGGAATCTGAAATGGAGGAGCTGTCAGCGTGTAGAAAAAATGTTACAGTTACTTTTTATTCAATGTTAAAATAGCTCAAGAGATACAAAGCCATAAAAAGTCATAGAGAATGTGAAATGCAGCTATATAGAAAATAGAAAAAAAAATAACTACCCCAAGTTGGAGAAGACTATGAAAAATTGAGTCATAGATGATGCAAGGTAAAAATTTTAAAGTGTAGAAAATTAAAGAACCAAAGTTAGCAAACCTATAAAACTATAGAGAAAGGAGATGTATCTGAGTAATAAAATGCAAAGAAAATATATGTCTTCTAGTTCCTTGTAAAATCAAGGCTACTCGTTCACCTATGTGTAAAATGTAAGTCACAAAGAGGCACAGGAGAGTAGCTGTCATTGGGTTCCGCCGGGAAAAGTATGTTTCTGGTGATCAGCACATTACTCAGCGACCCCAATTCATCCCATATTGCTCCCTCCCAGAAGACACATTTCCAGTAGCTAAAGGCAGCCAGTGCAATATGAAAACAAAGCAAGACAGACTTTCCACTTTTGGTGTGACTTACTTTGCTTTGCGGGTAATAATTCGGATCAGCGTTAATCAAAGCTGTCCAGTGCATATTAGTTTATGAGGTGGTCACAGACACGGAAAGTCAGAGCATCCATTAACACAGGGAAGACTGTCACATGAGTAAACAGCAGTGGCATGCCTTGTCATTTTTATTACCTGTTAAAGAAGGATCCTCAGTCCCATCTCCAGCTACTGGAACACCCAGGGGAGAGCGCCGGGCAGGGCTGCCTAAGCGTTCCTCTTGCTCTTTCAGAGATATGGAATTTTTGTGGGGAGATTTATGGTTTGTGTTTTCATGAGGACTAACTTCTGATCTCTTTCTAGGAAGTGGGGTTGGTTTAGCTGGCTGGTAAACCTGACTACAGGGAGCTACGGGATGGTAGGATGGCTTCTCAGCTTGTCCTTCATCATCCTCCGCCTCGTCATCAATCACGACTAGCTCAGCGTGGATGACCCCGTCGTAGCCCGTCAAAAGCTTCTTTTCTTCCTCATTATCATCTGCCTGCTGATACCCCATGAAAATCATCGTTACAGGTTCTGTGTCATCCACATTAGAAGGCAGAGTATGAACGATGTTATATCTGACATCTTCTGTCTCCTCCTGGCAAGGGGGTGAAGAACACTGGGGTCCTGATTTCCCAGGGCTTGCTCTGCTGGGGCTCAGTTCCATCCTTGGAGAAACTTCATGTTCGTTCTGCCTGATGCTGGATTCTTCCCAAGGACTTGGCATTCTCTTTTGTTGGGTGTGGACCCTCTCTTCCGCTTGCGGAACCATTGATCGGGGCTGAGGTGTTGGCCGAGTGGGGCTGGTATGAGTGGGACCATTGCTTCTCCTCTCCAAGAGCCCGTCGGTCATATTGTGCGCAGATTCATTTGCATGGTTGCCCAGTCCGTTAGCTTTCATCATTATCCTTTCTTGAAAATTTGGTCCAGGGCTTATTACTCTTTCTCTCTGTGGGGTCATAGGCCGGCAAAATGGATTGGCATACACAGGCTCATGGTACTCTGTGGGTGATTTAGAGTTCCTCTCTGAGGCTTGTCTTAGGAGATCCTCCACTTCGACAGGTGCGAGGCCATCGGTGCCGTTGTAGGTTGTGTTCTGATTGGAGCTGACTGCATAGACTGATTTCTGCCGGTCCTCATACACCTTTATTCCTGTACTTTTAAAATCATCTGATGGGAGTGGTATTGAAGACAGAACTACGCTCTCTCCAGTCTTCAAATCTTTTTCAACTTTAATTTCCATGGCATACAAAGCTGTTAAAAGACAAATTTAACACACGGGTTAGCACTCCTTTTCTCTTATAAACTAATTTGTTTACTTTTAAACTCTTTGATAGTCTCTTATATGATATTTAAAAACCTCTAACCCAGTGGTGGTGGTGCACTCTTTAATCTCAGCACTCAGGAGGCAGAGGCAGGTGAATCTCTATGAGTTCAAAGCCAGCCTGGCTTACAAAGCAAGTTCTAAGACAGCCAGGATACACAGAGAAACCCGATCTCAAAAACAAACAAACAAACAAACAAACAAACAGAAAAACAAACAACAACCCAAACCAACAAAAAGCCAACCCTCCCCACAAATCCTGATTTGGGTGCTGGAGAGATGGCTCTACAGAAGGCCTGAGCTGCTTTCCTAGCACCCATGTGAGGAGGCCCACAACTGTCTTTAACTCTACCTCCAGGGGATCTGAATCCTTCTGGCCTTCCACGGCACCTGTATGAATATGGTGCACATAAACTTATTCAGGCACACACCTATACACATATAATACATCTTTAATTTTTTTCTGGTTTTACCAATTAGTTCTAAAGCAACCGACTCTGAGTAACATGGAATCTTAGGAAGTGTAACATTTTGGAAAAATAATTTGAAGGAGTCAGTAAGAGAAATAAACCCATATAGGTGGTATTTTTGAAGGGAACTAAAAGATACCCCTATCCATGGATACCCCTATCCATACAGAAGTAACCAGCCAGACTTATACACTTTTGCTTACTTATGAAGGAGAATCTCTTTACTTAGGAAGAACCTCACAGTGTAGGCTGCAGCAGGTGAAGTGCCTAGCAGTGCAATTTGTTAAGCTCATCCTTGTTGGAAGCTCAGCTGCCTACTGACCCTGTGCAGTGTTCTAAGGTCTTCCCAGTGTGGAGGAAGTTAAGACGTGGTAACTAGTGCAGAGGCTGGAATTTAATTTAAAAATTAAAAAAACCAAAACTTTTATCTTATGTGTATGGGTATTTTGCCTGCATGCATATCATGTGCATATCATACCATGTGCATGCTGAGTCCCCGAGGAATTTAGAAAAGGGCTTCAGATCTCCTGGAACCTGTTGTATAGATAGTTGTGAGCTATCATGTGACTGTTGGGAATTGAACCTAGGTCATTTGCAAGATCAGCAGTTGCTCTTAATTGCTGACCCCTCTCTCCAGACACCCCCCTTTTATCTTCCTAATTTATTACCACTTTTAAGTAGATGGAAGGCTTAACATAGAGCAATAGGAACTGTCCCGGAGGTGACTGGTGAAGGGGGAAGGGGTTGGGGGGATGAGGGTGCAGGGGGTTGAAGTCTGTCTCATGGCCCAGGCAAGAACCCCATGGCTGGAATTTTAACAGATGAGAGAACAGCATTCTTTGTAGAATTAGAATGTGTGAATGCTTGCTTTTGGTATATTTTCCTGTAGCTCATCTTGTATTTCTTGTCTCCTCTGTTGCCTGATGGGATGTAGCTTTCCCTGGGTACCTAATTAAATCTGCAAGATTCCCGTCCTTCGTCTCCCCGCCTCACATCTCTGTCTCAGTTTTCTGCACTGTACTCCCTAAATGGTTAATTTGCTGAATACCTACCATGTGCCTAAGTGAGCTTGGTGTATAGTATTTACTCATTAAATATCTGTAGAGAGAATACAGGCTGCTCCCTGCAGACAGAGAATAGCTTCTCCTTCAATTCTAAAATCCAAAGTTTTCCTCTGTGGCCAAACCATCATTTTCCCAGAGGCCTCACCGCATCTGTTTTATGAAAATCATTATCCCATGAAGATAAATAATGCCCAACCTTCCCTAAAGACATTTTCACTTAAAAAAATATTTTAGTTACTCAATATCTACCAGAAGAGATTTTTGAGCAGAGAAGTTTTAAAGCATTTCTTGGGTGTCTCAGGTCTTATCTTACTTGTTCCTGGTTGTTTTGGTAAGGAGCAAAATGCATGGAATAAACATGCCATCTTCATTATCCCTAATTGTGCAAGCCCCAGGATCTGTCCCATTGCCATGGGAACATTGTACGATGGACCTTTGCCTAAAGTGGAAACATAACCACGCTGTGAAGACTTACTATAAAATCTGAAATCGAGGGGACTTAGGATATGGCCTTCTGAAATGTAAATAAAATATAAAATAAATAAATAAATAAAAGAAATAAAAAAAAAAAAGGATATGGCTTAGTGGGTAAAATCATTTGCTGCCTGATGACTTGAGTTCAATCTCAGGAACCAACATTTTAAAAAAGTAAGCCACATGGGATGGTATAGGTGAGGAGGGATGCAGAGACAGGAGAACTGGTTTCAAACCTATGGGCCAGATAGCCTGCAGTATGCTGTACATTGGCAGACACAGAGAAACCCTGCCTCAAACAAGGGAGGAAGAGAGAACTGACTCTCAAAAGTCATCTTCTGACTTTGATGTGAATGCTGTGGCCTGTGTGCATCCACAGTCACACACACCCTACACACACATATACATACATAATACATACAACACATGCATAGATAATACATACATAACACATACAGTACATACATACATAACACATACAATATGCACATACATAGTATATACAATACATGTATAGATAATACATACATAACACATATAGTACATACATACATAACACATATAATACACACATACATAACACATATAATACACACATACATAATACATAAAATGCATATATACATAATACATACAATGTATACATACATGACACATACAATACATACATAATACACACACACACACACACACACACACACACACACACACACACTAATCTTAAAGACACCTGAAATGAACGTGCTGTTCAATGCAGGTTCTCACATACCTTTTCTGTTTTGTTCGTCATCTGGTCCTTCGTTTGTTTCCTTTCTTAATCGGGAAGGTATGTAGGAACTTGGAAGGTCAGGGATATTAGCATAGATGTCCTCAATTGACTCTGTAATGTTGGTGTGAATTCAAAATACATGTAAGATATTAATAATGGTGAAACAAGGCCATTGATTTTATGAAAATTACCTTGCTTCGACCTGAAACAGGCTGCTTAAAAACATACCTTCTGGGATTTCTTCCTTTTCCACCTTCACAGACTGTAAGATAAAAGATTTCCATAATAAGATTAGTTTAAAAAAATAAAAATATGCATATAGAAATACTTGGTAGGACTATGAAGTGTAGTGTTTGTGGATTCTTCTGAGGGAATCACAGTTTTAAGCCGAGTTAGACTCACTCTTATTATGTCTTCTGTGGTCCTCTCGATCGACTTTAGCTTCTTTAGAATTGCCTCTTCATTGGCTGAGATTTGCAGTTCAGCCTTCTCAAGATCTTGGATCTCTTTCTCAAGCCTAACATGAAAAAAGAATAGATTTTTAAATGCTTAATGCGGTGCATGCAGGGGACTCAGATGCATCTTTCTCATCTGCAGACTCATATGAGACATCTTCCATGCATGTGGCCTTGGCTGAGCATCAGAGATCCACACCAGGCACCACACCTAATGCACAGAAGGTTTCCAACACTTGAACAATTTTTAATCTAAGTCTGCTTACTTTTATTTTATTTAGTTTTACACAGGGACTTCTCAGCTATAAAGGTTAATTTTGATGATCAATCGGGTCAACTCATTCCCAGGACAGTACTAGAGCATACTGTTGGGCTTGTCTGTGAGAGCTATTTTGGGGAGATTTAACTGAGATGAGGAGACAACAATAGCCAGGAATGAGGACCAGATTGAATAGAGATGGAAAAATGAAAGAGCTCATTGGGCACCAATTTCTCTCTCTCTGTCTCTCTCTGTCTCTTTCTCTCTCTCCATTTCTCCCTCCATCCCCTGCCTCTTCCCCTCCTCCTCCTCCTCCTCCTCCTCCTCCTCCTCCTCCTCCTCCTCCTCCTCTTCTTCCTCCTCCTCCTCCTCTCTCTCTCTCTCTCTCCCATCCTCCCATCTCTGTCTTCAGTATGATCAGTTGCTGCATGCTGTTTCTGCTTCTGTGCTCTCCTTGGCATTACAAACCATATCTTCTCAAGCCATGAATCCCAATAAGTCCTTCCTGTGTTAAGTTGCTCATCTGTCACAGGGATGAGAAGGCTAACAAGCATGTTAGCGAAGCATTCAGCTTTGGTCTCATTTTCTTTGCGGCAGTGGCCAAGGTTGCTTCCACACAAACCAGAATGATTTATTCCATAAAGAGGCTCCTTAGGCTGAATGTGGCTGCACAGACTTGATTACAGAGCTCTGGAGGCTGAGGCAGGAAGACTGAGGCTAGCCTGAGATACAAACAACGTGGTCTCAAAATCAGGGAGGGAGGGATGTGAGTTTGAGGCTAGCCTGGTCTACGGAGTGAATTCCAGGACAGCTAGGGCTACACAGAGAAACCCTGTCTCAAACATACACCCTCACCCCAAAACAAACTAACAAACAAAAACCAGGACATAGTCTCACTCTGTAGCAGTCAACTGCACTGCTGTATGGGAACTCCCTGTGAAGACCAAGCTGGCCTAGGACTTGCATAGATTTGCTGGCCTCAGCCTCCTGAGTGCTGAGATTAAAGGAATGTGCCACCACACCTGGCCCTTGTACATTTGAACATCAGAAATGACATTGTTTTAAGCTCCTTGAGCACTGTATTCTTTTCTGAGTAGGCTGAAGAGATGGACAAATGGACAAAAATCCTAATATAATGGTCTCATTTTCTGTGTTGTGATAGTGGATATGTATGGCCTGATAAGGCGCAAAGGAACTGACAAAGAAATACACTCATGGACTGTTACACATACTCTGAACTCATACCAGCATTCGGATCAGCTCCAGGACCCTCTGCTCTGCATCATTGCACAGAACCTGGCAGCTGCAGTTACCAAGGCTGGCTGTTCCAGCCATGAAACACGTGTAATCTCTGCCAGACTCTCTGAACTCGAAAGTCAGCTGCCTCAGAGGACCGCTGATTTGACACAGCAGCTGGTCCAAGAGACACCAGCTGTGGGTATTCATGTCAGCAAACATAAATTGTCAGTTCTCTTGACCTCCTTCTTGAAGATGGCCATGGACCTGACTGCTCCAGAATCTTAGGCCATTGTCATACCATTAAAAATCCCAGGATGTGATTTATTTATTTATTTATTTATTTATTTATTTATTTATTTATTTGCCATTCTATTCATTGCTTTCACTCCGGGTCTGATATTGATGCTGCCTGTGGCCATTTGTAGGCCATTTATAGCTGAGGAGTATTTTTGAACATCATACAACTTCAAGTGAATTACAGTACCCTTGGTTTCTTAGGAGATGCCTGCCGTTAAAAAAAAAATTCCTCCAGGTCTCCGGTAGCATTTTCCCATCAGCAGAATTATAAAATGTGTGCTGAATTATGAAATGCATGTTGGTCTGCTCTGGTAGAGTGGAAAACTACTAAAAGCGGTAGATCTGGATTCTGTAGTCTTTGCTACAAATTATAGTAAATTTCTTTAACCTCTGCAAAATTCAGTTTCACAATGTGTGTAGTGAGAATAACAATACCCGCCGTGTTTCATTCAGATGTTAGGTGAAGCTGGAAGAGATGATGATGATGATGAAAGCCAGTTGAATGTGGCAGGTGGCAGGCAAGAGTCCATTCTATGACACTGTCCTGTCTCCTTTCACTACCCACCTAAGCGTTCTCTTCCCAGTATGTGTGTTAGGTATGATATATAAAGGGGAACCTGGGTAGAAACGAAGGAGGTTCAAAGGCTACTGAATCTCAGGACCCTACTGTGGAATGAAAGAATTGTAGGCTTGAATTTTGCTTCAGTTGCCAGCTTCTTGTGTGACCCGAGACTAATCATTGTCTTCATTCATTTATGCATCCACATAAAAATAAATGTTCATTCAGTATATTCACTGTACCAGGAACTATTCTATATGGTATTGATATGATAGTAAAAAAAATGGAGAGGTTGATGTTCTAGCAGGAAACAGTGCCTTAATACACAGGCCTGCCTGCAGGGTTGTTTTGTGAAAGATCCAACGTGAAATGTTTCAGGTTTATAGTCTACATATGGTTTATGTTATTCATTCATTTATTTCCCCCTTATTTGTGCTATATAATACTTCAATTGTGTGTGTGTGTGTGCATGTATGTGTGTGTGTGTTACATGCCTATTTTGTGTCCATAAAAATACAGGCCAGGGCTAGATGGGTTCTAGGCCCATAGTTTGCCATCTCTTGCATTAATAAGTACATATATGTATGCATGTGTGTACGTTTGTGTGTGCAATAAACACTGACTTACATATATTTCATACATTTAACAAATGTGTGTATAAGTACATATATATTTCTACATGAAAAGTATTTCTATAAAAAGGCATAATGGATTGCCAGGTTTAAGGGCATACAACATTGTTTCTGGAGATGATGTTTCTTTAAACAAATGTTTGTGACAACGAATGAGTGCGGAGCATAAAAATATGCTGTCTACACAGCAGGGTACCTAAAAAACTTGAGGTGAAAGCAGAAAGAGTAAAAAGGAAAGAGGCAATAAATGAGGGAGACACAGGTAGCAGGAACATATAGGACCTTGGACATATGAAGGTTTGTGGACTGGAGAGGGGTCTGTTGCCATATCACTCTCAGGAGCTAAGCAGGGTCAGGACTGGTTACTTATTTGGATGGGAGACTGCACTGGAGAGAGAAGCATGGAGATTAGTTGTTGATAGTATGGATGAAGATGACCTAGTCTAAGTTGGTTGCTGCTGGGAGGGTGAGAAACAATGAGGTCTTGAGAATATTTAAAAGGCAGAACTTCCAGAATTTATCGTTAGATTATAGATAACAGGTGGGGAGAGAGATGGGAGGCAGAGGGAAAGAATCTTGCCCTTGTTAGGACCCGAGTAACTGGAAACCCACAAATGTAACTGAACTTGGGAGATGAAGAAGGCAGGAGGATAGTGGGTTGGGTTACAGCTCAGACAGTCAGGTGTGATACAAAGGTTCTTGATGTAAAAGCTAGAGCCCAGAGGATCCTGGGTTTGGAGACATAAATTTGGAAGTTTGTATGTATAGCTATATTGTGTGGGTATATGTGTGGTATTTCCTGAATTCCACACACATATCCACTTCCTAGAAAGTAAGCAAGATAGATAAAAATTCCAAGCTTGAGGATGGCACAGAGAGTAAAGGTGTTTGCTGCCAAGTCCTGACAGCAGAGTTCAATTTTTATGGCCCACATGATGGAAGGAAGAACTGACTCCTGCAGGTTGTCTTCTGACCTACACAGGCACACTGCAGTACACAGAGATTCCCTACCACTCTCTAACAAGAGGCTGGACACGGAGTGTGGGGGAATTCGAGGAGGATGGGGAGGTGGGATGGGGGGGGGTAGGTGGGGACACATTCTCATAGAAGCAGGAGGAGGGGGGTGGGATAAGGAGTTCCTGGGCAGGGGTGGGGAACGGGGTAAGGGGATAACATCTGAAATGTAAATAAAATATCCAATTAAAAAAAAAAACCCACCAAGGTCAATGTTAAATACCCATCTTGGTTTAACTAAGAAACAGAAGAAATGGAGTGTACATCAAACACTCATTTCTACCTGTCTATCTCTCTTTGATTCAGTGCTTAGTCTGCCTGGCCAGCGCCATGTTGGCTAATCATGACATGTGTTGGGTTTTGTTTCCCTCTGAAGAAACGACAGAGGATAAGGTGATGCTGTATGAGTCACAGAAATGTTATTAGAATAATACGATAAGAATGAGGCTGGAGGCTTGGTGACCGTCACAGCATTTGCTAATGAACACTTGTGAAGCTTCTCAAGGCTTAGGGTGGAAGTCACATTACCAGGAGTCTTCAGTCTAATGATACATCGCGATGTTTGTGAGAACTAAACAAAAACCAATGCTTCCCCGCGGTTCTCGTTTCCTTGGTTTCAACCAGGATGGTAAGGAACATCTTGGTAGGAACATACTGATGGAAACCTTCTCTTGTAGTTTTCCACTTGAGTGCAAAGCTCAAGTTTTTCTTATCGCGTCTTGATTTCTCCCTAATGTCTATTATTTATGGATACCATGGAGAGATAAATGTTAGAGGTTTTTTGTTTGTTTGTTTGTTTGTTTGTTTTTCCTCTGAAAGTTTTCTAAAAGATTGGATATCTGCTTAGCGGCGGGGATCTAAAGGAGAGTGACCAAGAAGAAAGAACTAGAAGTTCTCACAGTCGCCCCACTTACTTAGGATTCAGCAGTACTTGAGAACTCAGACTTTCTAGGTGGCAGGGATGGCTACCAGCAGGGTGGGAACACAGTCTGTTCTTGCTCCATCCTTGCCACCTGGAGGTCCAAGACGGCTTGACTAATGTCACATTCCATGTGCCACACGTTAACACAAGCTCTATTCTCATATACAGAGAAGTACGTCCCTTGTTATTTAGCTTATGTCTTGAACACCTTTCCTGCCTCAATCATGGTTGCATAGATTATGGATTAACTAAGTCCGATTCCTCTTGGTGAAAGATATTTTCTTCCCTTGAAAACCTTCAAGAATAGACATTAATTAATTGCTACTCTCAACATATTAGGTGTTTGGGAACGGTTAAGATGTATGATAGAGTTACAACCGGAAGGCTAGAATCTCTTTTTGACATGCCTGGTAGAGTGGTTCTCAAGGCTTCCTGGGATGATTGTGAAGTCTGGAGATGCCTTTTGGTTGTCATGGCTGGGTACTGGAGTGCTATTGGAACCTACCAAGCAGGGGCTTAGGATGCTGCTAGATATCCCACAATGCACAGAAACAGTTATCTCATAAGATGATGCCTGGTGGAGTGTGATCTTCCTGTTATGTGTCTTAGGAAAGATGTGCTTATCACCTTGACTGGTGTTTTAAAATTTTCATCATTGCCTCTTCTCTGTTTTTCCTTTCTAATATACATTTGTTAGTGTCAAAAAAACTTGTCTGCCAACCCCTCCCCATTCAATGGCCATATAAGAATATATTTATTTCTGTTTTAAAGGTTAATTAATATAGTGTTTACCTTAGGGTCTCAGGCCAAACCTCTTACAAATAAATATTTGGCAAAGAAGAAGGAATTAGCTATTATACATGAGAAGTTGAGGGACTAGAGAGATGGCTCAGTGGGTAAGAACACATGTTGCTCTTGCAGAGGGGGTTAGCAGCCCTCACAGTGGTTTACAACAGTCTGTAACTCTGCTTCCAGAGAATCCAGTGACCTTATTTGACCTCTTTGAGTACAAGGCATGCACACGGGCACATATCTGTACATGCAAACTAACACATACATACACATAACATAATGGAAGTAAATCTAAAAAAAAACTGAGATATTGAGACATTATATACATGTGTGTATGTACACATTTATATGCACATACATGCATATACAGCTATATGTCCCTATATCTGTACATATGTACATATACATATGAGGATGTATGCATAATACACATAAGAGTTAATTTTTTTAAGAAGAAAATGATAACAGAGATGCTGCTGTGGCTAACGGCAACCTTCACCTGACTGCATTTCAGTGGATGGCTTAGAATTTCCTTAAAGTGCTGCTCTCTGGTCTTTAGAAAGTATAACCTTTCAGAATGGGAACTGAGATCCTTGAATTGCTGATTCAGTTTGGTGAGAGGGAGGCAACAGAGGAAAAAAAAAATCTCCTTTCTGGTGCCTCTGGACTGTGAGGTGGGGCCTAATGGATGAGTCAGTCAGTATCTCTCTTCTGAGAGATGGTGGTCAGTCATCATGTGCCAATTTAGATAAGTAGAGTACACAAGGAAGCTTTCTCAATGCTATCCATTATTGGAATCTTTCTTCCCCTTGCCTATTTGCTCATGGGGAAAAGAGGGTTATTTCTATGAGTTCCCTATGTGAAGACAGGTGGCGTTCGTATCGTGTTCTGTGGTAATCACCTTCCTTAACGATTGGGAGATAATATCTTCAATTCAATTCCAACAAGAAAACTTAAAAATTTTTTTTTGTCTTAGAGAAAAAAGACTGCACCTACATTCTGGATATGTCAAGAAGAGGTTATTTCAGAAGGCAATTTTTCCACAGGTAAGGGTCCATTTATCTCTCAGTTTTTTTTGGCACTAACAAGAACTAACAGTTTGATGGAGTTCACCATTAGGAGTGAAACAGACTGGAACTTGTGAGGAAAAAATAACCACCAATCCAATTCAAAAGTTTATAGCCAAAACTTTTCAGTACTGGACATGTTAGTGACTAGACAAACATTCAACAAGTGTTCCATATTGACCCAGTACTAACTATGGCCTAATTCATTCTTATAGCCACCTATGATTAGCTTTCTAGTTCCATTGAATATATGAGCAAGCAGGGCACCCGAATAGGCAACTGATCCTGAGACTCACAGGCAGTATGAAGCTGGGTAGAATTTTAAAGTGAATCTCTGCCTGCTCTTAGGCAATTAGCCACGGTGGAAATAAGTCTTAAAATTGAAAATTGATTTCTGTGAACTTTGATGTAACATTCATTTTGATTGGCAGTAAAAAAGCAATGTGTTCTATTGTTCATGGTAACAAAGTGAAGAGTGGGATAGCCTCAGCTACGACACTATCTCATTCAGTGGGATTTTACGAATGGCTCACCGGTTCTCAGCAGACTGAGGATGAGAAAAGAGTAGTCCTTATTAAGGAGCTCCTCCATCTTAAGCCCTGTCCTTAAAAAAAAAAAAAAAAAAAAAAAAAAAAAAAAAAAACATTCTAGGCAGAAGAACGTAACAGTTCTCCAGTATCATCAGCTTTGCCAGAGCATTTGTGATAGAGTCTTTTGGTAAAATTTGGCAAAAAGAATATCCTCCACTTGATTTTAGCCAAAAGGCTGAGAAGTGATCAGAACGAATATCCTAATTGAAGTTTTTCTTTTCCTATTTTTAAGTCAGCATCTTGCTATGTGCTAACTGCCTGGCGTGAACTTGCACATAAACCAAGTTGGCCCTGAACTTTCAATAATCCTCTTGCTTTCATTATCCAACGCTAGGATTACAGATGTGCACCACCATGCCTGGTATGGATTATGATAACCTTCTTACCCTTGCTTTCAAATCCATCCCTCTATTCTTTTTAGCAATACATTTCCATGGGTTTCATATGCCTCGATGGATATCTGAAGGTAGACTAGATGTCCATTGTTTTGTGTGTTTAGATGGAATGCATGACTAATTCTTTTGCCCAGTAGGATGTTAGCAAGTGTCCATAGCTTTCAGATCATATTCTTAAAATGGAGCAGCTTGCCTTCTCTTTATCTCTCCCACCTAATCTGGAATGCTGTGGTAAATTCTGAGTGGTTTGTGTATACTGTCAAGCATATACAAAGCATCAAATGGGAAGGAGCAGAGTCTTTCCAGCCTTTCAGAACACCACTGTCCTCTTTTCTTGAATATTTACCACTTAAGATTTTTCTCTGTGAGACTTTAAAAAGATTGATTGATTGATTGATTGTATATGAGTACACTGTAGCTGTCTTCAGACACTCCAGAAGAGGGCATTGGATCCCATTACAGATGGTTGTGAGCCACCATGTGGTTTCTGGGAATTGAACTCAGGACCTTTGGAAGAGCAATCAGCGCTCTTGACCACGGAGCCATTTCTCCAGCTCTCTTTATGAGATTTTTAAATCCCATGCTAAATGGCATTTAGTTTGACTCCTTTAAATCAAGAAAACTAATGTATTATCCATTGTACAGTTTCATAGATGAGAAATCAAGATGTGACAAATTTTGAGTTTCTGTAATTGAGCTGAAGAATTCTTTAGTAGTTATTTTACATTTTGTAATAAACTAGCAGAAAAAGAAAAATAAGACTTTTCTACTATAGATGGTTTATATGGACAACGCATACATTTTTTTTGTTTAGTTACTTTTTAATTAGAAAAAAACTAACATGTCAATATTAAATGGCTAAAATTTCTGATGGATAAATAATATTTTAAAATTTATAATTGTTACTTTTATTATTATTATTCTTGTTTTTCTGAGACAGTTTTTTTCTGTGTAGCTCTGACTGTTCTGGAACTTGCTCTGTAGAACAGCCTGGTCTTGAACTCAGAGAGATCCACCTGCCTCTGCCTCCTGAGTGCTGCGTTAAAGCTGTGCTCCACTACCAGCTAATTTATTTTTAAATCAACACTTATGAGTGAATTCCTCTGGAAACTCAGTGGATGTTATTATTTATACACAACTGATAACCTTAGTCAGTTGATCTCCACTGGGGACATTGGTTACTAGTAATGGGTCAAAGGCTAAAGATATGTTGTTTCAATCTAGATTTTCCCAATAAAATTGAGACTATGATTAAGGTACACTGGCTGTTGCTGATAATCCTTACACCCAGGATGAAAAGCAGAAATGTTATTATGACTTTAGGGCTGGCTATAATGTGAAGACTCCCCCTCATCTCAAAAAGAAGCAAGCAAAAATATAATTGAGGGTATGTAAGCAAATCAAATAGGAGATTTAAAAAATATTTTATCTTTAACATTTAAGCACTAATAATTTTCACCAAATATTTAGCATTTTTTTTTACTAAGAATGTATTTACTTCTTTTGCTCACCTGACATAAAGGCATATAAAAAAGATAATGCACGTTGCATAGACATGTAGGTAAAGCCACACATTACTGAAGACCCACTTACCAGTGTACCAATCACATGCTATGGGTCAGAGAATGAAAAGGCACTCATAATAGTGAACACGTATTTTGCCTGGAGCTAGATCTGTTGTCTCTAATCCTGGAGATTAGAATAGGGGAAGGAACACAATGCAGCTTTCAGATGAGTACAACTTGTGAGGCAGCACAATGGTATGGAAACAAATGTCAGTCTCTGCTGAGGACTGGAAACAGCAGATGTTTAAGAGAGCTAAATAATTTATAATCATATGAGGACAGCTTGTGCAAGGGTGAGCCTGGTCTTCTAATAAAAATCTGTAAATAGTCACAACTGTTGGATGGGCTGATGAGACTACCATGGTTTGCCACTGCTGTTCAGACAGATGACATTAGAGTGAGTTCATAGAGAAGTCTGCAAATCAGAGTAAGGTTTTGTATTTTAAGAGTATCATGCATCAAAGGATATAATAAACAAAACTGGGTTTTAAAGAATCATTCATACCATGTGCAAATTATTAAAGAAGTCATTTTCAAATTAATGCCAATAAACACACACTGGAGGCTGGTATGGCAAAAAGGAATTGGTTAGGCCTCTCAAATGATCTGGCAGGATAGAAGTGGACTGCGTAGATTTTAATTAGGGCATGTGGATAATCCAGTAGCACTTGCCAATCACTTAACAAGAGCAAAATAATTGCAACAATAATTCGATTTGATTTCTGCTTAGGTGTTTAGGGTTTCCCAAATGACTTTCAAGTGCTATTGTAGCTAGCATACTGTAAATTAACTCAAGATCACCCAGCCATGATTTATCTAACCCCCTATCCTGTCCCCCGCCATGGTTGTTAAAATTTAGGACAGGGTCAGGCATGATGGCTTTTGATCTTAGCACTAGGGAAACAGGTGGGCGGGTCTCCAAGCTTTCAAGGCCAGTGTGGTTTGTATAGTAAATTTCAGCAACAGCTAAATACCTAAGGAGGAGGAGGAGGAGGAGGAGGAGGAGGAGGAGGAGGAGGAGGAGGAGGAGGAAGAGGAAGAGGAAAAGGGCTGGGGTAGGGTAGGGGAGAAAAGCATTTCTAGCAAACAAGTCATTTGAAACTATTCAATGAAGTGGGAAGGGATATTCAGGAATCTACATAACTGTTAACTTTCTTCATTCAGAAATGGCCTCTGGCTTTGAGCCTTGTAACTCTTAACATTTGTCACTAATGGTGTCACAGAGTAGCTTCTATATTTTCTATGTACTTCCATTTTACTTTGTTTCTTAGTTTTAATTGTTATTTCTTGATTTTATGTAGACGTTTTTTAATCCAGCAACATGGCTACTCTGACAATGAATCACATCCAAAGACCTTCTAGGTCCGTTTGATATAGTTGGCATGACAACCTTTAATCTCCCTGGCTGGGCCATAGACACACCTTAGTACACACCTTTAATCCCAAACAATGAAGATAAAGTTGATTTGTAGAAGGAAGCAGCATGTTTGAAAGTGATGTCTAATTGAGGAGCAGAAAAAGTGATGAATCAGAGAAAGATTTGACAGAATGAATCAGAGATAGGATACACTCAACTGTCATGACAACAGACAAGAAAGAGAGGCAATTTAAGAGCAGTGTAGAGAGAGTCAGTTGGGAATTGATTTAGTTGGCACAGTTTGTGCAAGAAAGTTGAGTTCAGTTGTGTTTGTTCACAAGTTCCATTCAGTTTGTGCAATTCATGTAGTGCAGGTGAGCAGAGGCAGTTGAAGCCAGAGAATGAGAAGGATCCAGAAGATTAGAACAAATTGCCAGAGTTAGTTTGAGCCAAGCAGAGAAATTCAGTTAGAAACTGAGAAGAGCTAGTTTGCATCAGTCAGCGTGGTGAGGAGTTTGAGCCAGAACAGCTGAGTTGAATCACCCAGCCAGAGTTCAGAAAGAACTAGTAAGGGTAAGCTTGTTTAGGACTAAGCCTCCAAAACGACAATTACATCTGGAGAATAAAAGTTACTTAAGAAGAGGATTTGTTATTTGAAGACCAGCAAATACAAGTTCTAATCCAAATATAACATCTGATAACCAACTAGGGGCCAGTTCACTGTGGGTGGTTTAAGTGAACTCAAAAATACTTATCTGATGGCAGACAAAGGATTTGTAGAAAGGGGTGGGTGTGGTTCATGCAAGTGTTGGGTATGATCTGTCTTCAAGGTGCTAAATATTCCTTAAAAATAGAAACTCCAAGTCCCCATAGCAGCACAGATCCTTCCTCTAATGTAATGTCTCTGCTTTTGAAGATTTTATTTTCTATCACCAAGACTTAGAGGATAGATCCTTGAAGACAATTCATCTCCTGCTCTTTTCTGTTTATTTTTTCCTCATCTAAGACAAAGATCTACATATACTTGCAAAGGATCTTAAATTTGTGTTTTAAGGCATAGGATGCCATTTGGTATAAAATAAATGCAAAAATACTTAGAAAAGTTAAAGGATCTAAAGACAGGCAAATAGAAATGTATGCATTTTCTGGAGGTTTTATGGCTCAGAAGAATGGAAGGCAAATTCAGTTAAATGACTCAAGAACATGTGGCTCTACAGTCAGCTTTCTCAAGGTCTGGGTGTTACCACATTTATAATGTTCTGTTCTTTCCTTCCTTAAGTGTAAAACTAGGTTGGGACTGCCTTTGGAGGATGCTCAGAATAGTGTTTTGGATATTGGCATCATTGGGTTGAAATGGTATCATGGAAGGACCCTTGGAGATTGTTCTAATCTACCTGTCAGCATATCCCGGTGGCAGGTATTTATTCTGGGTCAGTTATCATTCAGGCTCTGTTTCTGATGACTTGAGATGAGATAGCTAGGCATGGGCAAGCGAGAATGCATGGGGATGGGTTGAGAGAATAAAGGAGCATGAATAGAGTAAAAGAAAGCAAAGCGATTGTGACATGTAAAAACATGCATTGACAACTGAGAACCCTGGACACTGCTACTGTATAATTTTCCCTTGACCCAAAGATAATTGTGTGCTTATGATTTTTGGTTTTGAAAAAAAACTTGAGGTTTTTTTTCCAGTTCATTACTATTGAAGGTATTCACTATTCTATTTTTAAATCTATTCATTCATCTATTTATCAATTTATCTACCAGTTACCACACTTATTAGTCTATTAACCTATGTATTCAGAGCAATCCTTAGTACGTTGAGGAGTGTGTGTGTGTGTGTTTGTGGTAGGGGTATTTATGTGCACTTGATGGAATGAACAGCTTTTCTTTCTTTCTTTCTTTCTTTCTTTCTTTCTTTCTTTCTTTCTTTCTTTCTTTGAGGTTTGGGTTTTACTGAGCTTATTTGGTGAAGGATCCTGAATTAAAATTAATCAGTTTATCTGGGACATTAAAAACAACAGCAGATGAGCTATTACAAATCTGGTAAAGCAATTAGTCAAATGTGAAGAGTGAAAAACATGTTTGGAATGATCTTGACTCATGTAACTGCCTCAGAATAACTTCTTAAGTGTTCCTAGGCAACAGAACTTTAATTAAAGAGACAAGTGGTGGGTTTCTCTCTCTCTTTTTCTTCCCTCTTAGGGTATCACAGAGAACAGCTTGACTATGTCCCTGCTATATTGTATTAGATATACTTATATGGGTCAAATAGGAAGGCAGCAACATTCAGAATGGGCTATTTACATCCAAATCTCTTGCTTATTCAATGAGGCACTAGTTCCATGAAGGTACATGCACCCTGTGCTAGGTAAATAAAATCATTAAGCATCAGAGAAGGACTGAACTTTTTATTTTTACATCAATAGTTTGGGTTTCCTTTTGTCATTGAATCTTGCTCTTCTAAGCTAACCAAGTGGTATCTTGTTGGATGATATTGAGCAGAATGCATTGTCTCAAATTCTGTCTCCCTTTGTAAAGGGCTGTTTTGAGTCCTGTGGGACATGGCTTCAGCTGTTGTCACAGCCCACTTCTTGGATTTTCCTATGATGTAGAGTCACACAGAAATACAAGACCTCACACATACCTTTCCCCAAACTCCAGTCTACGCAGAGAGCAGCTTCTAACTATTTGGGCACCAACAAAAGCTTATTAACAGAAGGCAAAAGGTCAGAAGAGTCCTTGGGAATGTGAAAAAAAAGCTCTGAGAACATTTAATCATAAGTAGCTTAGCTTCTCCTTCTCAGAGGGAATGCGGTGTGTTTGCATCACTCTCCTTGGCAGTTAACCTTTTAGATTTTATGCTTATGACATTTCTGTCAGGCACTCTGCGTGTGCCAATTAAAGTCAGAGGTCTTTGGACATGATTCAAGAAGTTGATTGAAGGCAATTTCTGTCAGGGAGAACTACCAGGGCAGGTGCAGGAGAGGACCCAGGAAGGTAATGAAAACTTGCTGGGAACACAGCTCCTTTGTAGACGTTTTGAGTGTGTGTGTGTGTGTGTGTGTGTGTGTGTGTGTGTGTGTAGTCCTGGGTTTCCTGTTAAATGTGGGGTGTAGGACAGCACTGACTTGTCAGAGTAAGGTGTCTATACCAGCCCATATGTCGGTGTGCATGGCCATATGGACCAAGAGGTCAGAGCATCCATGTCAACAATCACAATGTAAGTTCAGAGGTCACATGATGAGCAGGGATTCTTTAAGAGGCAAACTGAAACTCTGAGCAAAGTAGGTTGGAGGACGTGGTAAGTAGCCTTCTCCTGGGAACATTGCCTCCTCAGGTATTAATCAGGGAACCAGGCAAAATACTTTCTCAGTAATATGTTCCTGGGCTAGGATTGTGAATCAGGGACAGAAACCATGGAAACCCACTTAGTTTGTGCAATGTTGTTTTTTTTTTTTTTTTTTTTTTCCTTCCCCTTTGGAAGAAAGAACACAAGGATGAGTAAAAGGCATGGCTCCACTTCAAGGTTGTATGTGAGTTAGGGAACCCTTGAGCCCCTTTAGATATGTCAAATGCTCAGGTGAGTGTCTGCGTAATGGGATGCCTTTAAAGGTGAAACCACAGCTTGAAATGGAGATAAAAAAATGCTAAGTCTGGAAGTTTCCAGGACTTAACTTTTGTAAAAATACTTCTGCAGGCACAGTTCTGTTTTATGATTAAAAATTTGAATTCAGATTAAAACCGAAGCTGTTAACTTTTTAGGCATTTGGTGGGGATGAGTCGGCCCTTATCCATGCTAATTTTTCTACTTGTTAATTACCTCACAGGTGGTTGTGAGATTTAATGACATATATAGATGTTTAGTATAGTGCTTGGTGCATAGTAAGCATCCTAGAGAAACTAAGTTCAATTAGCACTTTAGCCTTTGAACTATAGGGAATATTCATCAGTTACTTCCAAATGGAAAGAATCTCAGCTTGGCAGTACTCTCTTACACAAAATTCTTTTTTTTTTTTTTTAATTTTTATATTCAAAGAAGTGAGAAAATGTGGTCAAATAATAAGCCTGCCTGGATAAGGTGCTAGGCAATATTTTTAATTTTCATGAGATTTTCTTAATTAAATAATTTTTTTTTGAGATAGGGTCTTATGTTGCCCAGACTGAACTCCAAAACTGAGACTGGCTTTAAACTGTACTTCTCTGCCAAATGCTGGGATTATAGGTGGGCAGCACTGTGCTCAACCTTACATAGACCTTTTTTTAAAAAATTGATATTCTCTCTCTCTCTCTCTCTCTCTCTCTCTCTCTCTCTCTCTCTGTGTGTGTGTGTGTGTGTGTGCATACTTGGGTGTACATGAGTATTTATGAATACCAGAGGTTGATATTGAGATGTCTTACCTAGATGTTCCTTTATTTTTTGAAACATGGTCTCTGAAACTGGAGTTGCTGATGTGTTAGACTCGATGGCCAGCAAGGGCCCCTCCCCATCCATCGTTGTCAGGGTTATAGGTATGGGCTGCCACTTCCGGCTTCATACTTGGATTCTGAGTATCTTAAGTCAGGTCATCATATTGCTGTGATGGATAGCGAATCTTGGTTGTCAACTTGACACACTTGGGAAGGGAGACCCTCAGTTGAAGAATTTCCTCTATCAGACTGATTTATGGGAAATTTTATTTACTGGTAATTGATGAAAAGTGTACTTGGGTTGTGTAAGAAAGGCAGCTAAGCAAGTTAGGGCCAACAGGCTAGTAAGCCACATTCCTCCATAGAATTCTGTGTCGGTTCCTGCCTGTAGTTTTCTGCCCTGGCTCCCCCTAATAATAGATTAACTTCTAAGCCAAATAAATCCTTTTCTACCTCAAGTTGCTTTTGGCTCTGGAATTAAAGTAGAACACTTGCACAGAAACGGCATTAGCCCACTCCCTACTCCTTTGATCTATATTTTCAATGAAGAGTAATATTACATATATATTGATCACCTACTATGTGTAAGGGAAATCCTGTATTCTCAAGAGTTCTGTGGTGGCTTACAACTTACAAGCAAGGAAACTGAGGCTGTGAGAGCTGGAAGAAGACTATCTAAGCTCACATTCTGTGGGTGGTAGAGGAGATTTAGAAACCAAAGGCAAGTTGTCATCAAAACCATGAACATAGAAGGAATGAACACCTCCCAGACAGGGTCTGGCCGTGTTGTGAACTCTGAGGCAATGGCATCATTTCTATTTTGATGTCTCCATTTACCTCTTATCCCTTTGCTGAGGGGCCTGGCAGAGCAGCAAATGTCACTCCCAAGCAGGCACCTAAGTGAGAAATCACAGGCAGCACTTGGCTTCTTTCTCTGCTCAGGGAAAGAAAGAGGCATGAATGCTTAGTTCGATGGCTTCAGTTGGTTGTGTAGGGATAGCAGGAGCTTCCTGATTCCATTGGTCAAAAAGGTTTCTTAAGCACTGTGACAGTTACTTGGGTGGAAGATTGAATTGAAAAACATGCGCATGATTATTTAGCAGCTTTAGAAAAATCTGAGGAAAAAAAACCTCTTCAGGGGCAGGTAAAGCTGCTTGGCAACGGGATTTTACAACAGAGCATTTGTGGGGCTGCTGCAGTGCAGACAAGGTACACATATTATTCACATCCATATTTTGCTTCAGAACAATCTGTTCTTGCACATTAAAAAAAAACCCAGTTTATCTGGCCAACAGAGATGAGGATTCATTACTAATTCCTTGCTAATGCATCTCTTTAGGATAGTTCCTTGAAAAGGCCGTTTGTCGATTAGTCTCGACATTAGCCTATATCAGCTGCATCATTGCTTCCAAACACTAGTATTGAAAGTTTTCCCTTTCTTTTCCAGCTGCAGAACTCTGGCTTTAGAGCTGGGTCTGTTCCTCATGGGCCCAGTGGTTGGGCATAAGGTCCCTTACTTTCTTTGAGCCCATTTCCTTATGTGACATAGAGTTGTTAAATGTTTTCTTTTTAGGATTGTTGCAACTGTTAAAATAGTTCATGTTTAGGCAAATACTTCATAAACTGTACAAAGCCCTTTTCAAAGAACTATTATTATTAATATCTGTGAACTAAATTCATGTGGGGCTCATTAAGGAGTCCTGATGGCTTAACAGCATCATAAAAGCCCAAAATTAAGTTATAGCAAGATGTTGGAAACCGAGCACAAGAGTGATGACTTGATGAAAAGAATAGAAGAGAGTCGGGCAGGTTTGGGAGAAAGAACAAAGGGGCAGAACATGGCTAAAGACTTCCTAGGAGAGATAATACCTTTCTGTGAGGACTGAGTCCCCAAAAGTTTCTGTGTGACATTTTGTAGGCACTGAGAGAACTAGGCGAGGGAGTACCTGTCTGTCTGCTTTTTCTCAGATCTCTGCAAAAAATGATGGATGTTTTCCTCTAAAGGTTATTAAGACCAAATGGGGACAGTATATCCTCTATACCTCATTAAACATCTCCCCCCTTTAAAATTCTTGCTCAGACAGGGGCCTTGTCTAGATAGCCACTATCAGTGCAGCTAGAAGCTATGTGCTTCTTGGAGCATTCAGGCGAGGCTGAAAGGCAATCAGAGAATCCTAGTAAATACTCTGGGATTACGCAGAATTGCTGCCTTGACCTGTCCCTGGAGGCTGACTGTATATAGCCACTTCACCTATCATCAGGGACAAGGGGAGTTGTAGGTGTTCAATACGTGGAAAGGTTGGAAAAGAAGGTTCTAAAGTGAAGCAAGGAGGAGTCAACACGGTTGGGAAGATTTACAGGGATTAGCCTGGGAGTCATTAGAGATAAGGGTTCTTTCTGTGTTGGGGAATGGAGAATAAAAAATCACAAGGTTAAGCTGGACAGACTCTGGGTACAAAGCTTGAGCTGAGTGTCCGACTGTGGACACAGTCGATCCTTGCCATTTCTTGGTTTTTAAGAAAATGTTTATTATCTACTGTTTAGAAGCACACGGAGCAAGCAACTAGTGCTGGTGGTGATGAAGCTAAAAATCTCAATTACGCTATTTTTTAGTAGTTGTTCATTTAAAACCATCTAAGTGAGGTAGCATAGCCAACAGTCTAACCTATGACATATAAGATGCATGTAAATGAACAAGTGCAGTGAAAGTTATCATGAAAAAAAGACTTTTCTCACAAATAGTTCATTTTAGGACTAGTAAGCTCTGGTGAGCACGGAGAGAGTGTGGTCACAGCAGGCCTGCTGAAGACTCAGACACCACACTCCCTGCCTAGGTCTGTCCCAAGGGCTTCTCCTTAGTGAGGTCCTGGAAGTTCCCTATATTTCAAAGAGGTGTGGACTTTAATTATTGTCATGATTAAGTCACAAGAAATTCCATCTTTTGGGGATCAAGGAGAGAGCTTAGTGGATAAAATGCTTGTTGTACAAGCATGAAGACCTGAGATCAGGTCCCCAGCATCTATGTAAAAGCTGAGCATGATGGTCCACAATTGTAATTCAGGCAGTTTGATGGTCAGCAGTCTGGCTGTTGCTGAGATCCAAGTTCTGTGAGATGTCCTGTCTTGAAAAAATAGGGATGGACAAACTATCTTCTGATTGGATTTATGGCCTGTTCCACAGGGGGAACGTTATGCCTGTCACTGAAAATCTATCCAAGAACCCATGGTTGGCTGGGTTCCCAGGCCTCAGAGTTGAATCAACATTATTATTCTTCTAAAATTGACACAGTACTTAGTTTTCTTCAAAATGTGTGTCTCTCTATGTATAGACCAGTGCAGACCTCAGACCGTATCAGAAAAAATTCTGTGTAGTGATCAACGCAGACACCCAGAACTGGTCAAAGTGCAGACAATAAGTGTCCATGGAATAACAAGCCACAAAAAACACGTCTATATCATGTCCCCTTGGTAAGGCCCAGGTCCATCAAAGAAGAGGGTGTGCTGGATAGTCTTATGTCAACTTGACACAAGCTAAAGTCATCTGAGAGAAGGGAACCTCAATTAAGAAAATATCTCCATAAGATCAGGCTGTAGACAAGCCTACAAGACATTTTCTTAATTAATGATTGATGGGGGAGGGGTCATCTCATTGTGGGTGGTGCTATCTCAGGCTGGTGGTCCTAGGTTGTACAAGAAAGCAGGCTGAACAAGCCATGGGGAGCAAGCCAGTAAGCAGCGCCATTCCATGACCTCTTCATCAGCTCCTGCCTCCAGGTTTCTGCCCTGTTTGAGTTCTTGTCCTGACTTCCTATGGTGATGAGTCAAGTTTTGGCAGTGTAAGCCATTCCTCCCCAGTTAAACTATTTCCTCCCCAAGTTGCTTCGGTTGTGGTGCTTCATCACAGCAATTGAAACACTGACCAAGACAGAGGGGATGGAAAGATTTTAAGAGCCAGACATGTGGGAGGATTGGTGTTAAACAGTGTCTTCTGGACTTGACAGAAGTACTCATGAGTACACAGCAGCTGTGATTGCCTGTGAGGAGCTGAGGAAGCCCAGAGAGATTATGTAAGGGAAGATGGAGACCTGAGTGCATGAGTACTATTGACATAGACACAGCATATTAAGGTCTGATGCCCGAGACCTATGGAAAACTGGTTAAGCCTTGATCATACAGGTCAGACTTGGAATGGAAGAGCCTTCCTCCATACTGGAGTGTTCACAAATGACTAACCAGTGTGTGCAAAAACCAGCACCTGAAGCTCCCTCTTCCCGAGACTACTTGCCTACAGACGTCTCCTACCCTGACTAGCTAACTCCCCCCACCCCTCTGCATCCATAATAGATGTGCTGAGGTTCCAGACTGTAGATGGTTCAGCTACTTTAGAACACACATGACCCACCTGACCCCAGCCATTCTGAATGTGTGTCTGTTCTTTCTTCTTTCCCTCACCACCCCAAGTCAGGTTCCAAGGACCAAGACACGGATTCACAAGACCTACACAAAATCAAGACAATCAACATTCTAGCATGGAATGGGAAAGGGTCCATGAGTCTGCACTCCTAACCGGAAGCTGTGGGCGATTGATGGTTTCTGTGAGAGGGAGAACCAGGTTTCTATAAAGGTGTAGCTTCTGGTAGACTGATCACGCTTCAGTGGAGGTTCCCACACCCACAATCCAACACATTGGAGTCTATGGCTTATTAAACAACAACAACAACAACAACAACAACAACAATAACAACATCAAGACATAAAGTTCTGGAGGAAAGAGGCTATCTGGAAGAATTTAAGGTGTTTTTTTGTTTTGTTTTTGTTTGTTTTTTGGTTTTTCGAGACAGGGTTTCTCTGTGTAGCCCTGGCTGTCCTGGAACTCACTCTGTAGACCAGGCTGGCCTCAAACTCAGAAATCCACCTGACGCTGCCTCCCAAGTGCTGGGATTAAAGGCGTGCGCCACCACTGCCCGGCTGAATTTAAGGGCTTTTATGAAAAGAATTTGTATGAAATTCTCAAAAATTTAATAACAATATTAAAAATTTAAAAATAAGGAATGAAGCAACTGAGGAAGACATGCCAACATACACATCTGGCTTCTACATGTGTGAGCATACCTGAGCACATGTGTGCATGCATGTGTGCGTACATACACCCCCCTACACCCCTATACACACACATAATTAAAATAGCTTTTGGCCCCCTTCCCCGATATCTTTCTCCCATGACATCCATTTTTGTGGCCTTACTAACAATTTCATCTTATATTTGAACTTCCCAATTCTTTTCATAAACACCAGCTCCCTTTTAGGGAAGGAGATTGATTTGAGAAGAACCCCAGTGAGGACCGTACCTGAGGATGCTTTGTTCTAGAACCTGGGTCTGGTGCTGGTCCTGTTGATTTTGCTTCTTCATCTCTTCGTGTTCTTTTCCGCTGCCAGTTCCATCCAGGAGCCATTTCTCCCTCAAGGCTTTTTTCTGATGTCAGGGAATATAAACGTACGTTCTTATATTCACCAACAATTCCCCAGCTACCTTATTGCTTGCAGGTCTTAGCATGGCAACAGTGGGCATATTAACAGAGATTAGTTTTTCCCACTGGTTTGGTTCAATAAATCTGGCATTTCTCTTCTTTGTTACATTCTTGGCTCTTTTCTTCTTTAAGAAGAAACCAAATCAATATAGTAATAATTACAAAAAACTATTACAAGGATGTAAAAAATCTGTCAAAACAAGGTGATAGAGACACAGACCATGGGTTAGAGACCACTGGATGAAGCAAGAACCACATCATTGTGTTTCATTGACCCTTTTAGACTTTCTAGTCATGTCATCTACGTAACACACACAACAAGAGCAGTTTTTGTTGTCCTATCCTGAGGCCACAGAGTCTTTTCTCAGATCATCTAGACCTTTATAAAACTGTTCCCTCTCCAGACCCACTGGATAACAGTAACATAGACTTGTATTCTCCCGGAGTTTAAGACAACAAGAAAACTGTCACAGATTAGCATTACCTGGATTTTAGTTTATTTTTATTGATGGGTTTTGAGAATAGCTAACATGTAATACAGAAGATATTCACTTTCTTATTTCTGTCAACAAGTTAAAAAAAATCTCGTGATGCCTTCAAATTTTGTGACTTGTAATAGTGGGCATAGTAAAGAGGACTCATTTTCCCCTGTTATCCTGCCTCCATAAATTTGGTGTTTTCTTTCTATGAAACCTTTAGATTATTTTCTGAAGCTAGTTTCTAGACATCTAAATCCTCTCTCTCTCTCTCTCTCTCTCTCTCTCTCTCTCTCTCTCTCTCTCTTTCTCTCTCTCTCTCTCTGTGTGTGTGTATGTGTCTGTGTGTGTGTATGGTGTATGGTCTATAGCGTGCACAAGTCTATGTATATATCTGTGCATGTGACTCCACATGCACATATGTGCTGGTAGATGTGGAGGTCAGAGGTCATTGCTGGTGTCGTCCTCTCTCGCTCCCCACCTTGGCATTTTAAAAATTACATTTTATTTATTTCTTTTGTGTATAGGGGTGGTGCCTGTGCCCTGAGTTCCGATGCGGAGGTCAGAAGACAACTTGCATTTTCTCCTTCAGCTCTATGGGTCCCAGGATGGAATGTAGGTCACCAGGCTTGGCAGTAAGCAGCTTTACCCAGTAAGTCATCCTGCTGGCTCTCTACCTGATTTTTGAGACAGAATTTGACTCATCGATTTGGCCAGACTGGTTGACAGCAAGCCCCTGTCTTTACTTTCTCAGAGCTAGGATTCCAGGTGCCCACTGGTATGCCTGGCTTTTTATACGTGTGCTGGGGAGCTCAACTTAGGTCCCCGTGCTTCTATGGCAAGCACTTAACCAAATGAGTCATCCTCTCTGCTTTTTAAATCTTATTTATATGCATTCTTATGCATCAATAAGTTCTAGTCTTTCTGAGTCATCCATAAGACCCTACCACTTTCTTGCCTGTTGATTTAAGAAACACTCAGATGGCACAGTATGATGAAGACACTAAGCTGGATGAGCCAGACAGTTATCTTGTGACACCACTAGGTTAACTACTTCATGACAATGAAGTTCAGAATCAAGAGCTCTATGGGCTGCTGGGGTTGCTCACTGGTAGGCTGCTTGCCTAGTACATATGAGGGCCTGGGTCTAGTCACCATCACCACTAAGTCAGATAATGGAACCAAACTCTCTAGTAACTAAATGAAAGCACAAGAGATATGGCGGCATGCAAGCCATACACGTCAGGTTTTACAGAAAGGTCTCCCGAAGTGTTACTACGTTGCACTCAGCAATTATAGCGGACTTGGAATAGATTGGTTTTTCTTACTATGAGTTGAATGGACATATAGAAAAGAAAAAAATTCTATAATGACTGTAACTTGTTTTTACTGATGGATGCTATTATAGGCAAGGAGGTTTGCAGCACACATATCTCAGAGTTTTTTTTTTTTTTTTAAACTGGGATGCTAATAAATGTACATGGAAATTTGCATGTGCAAAATGCAAATGGTCCAGGCATCAGCAGTGAATAATTACAATGAGTATTCCAACGAGTCTGTTCTTTCTATCTCTCTCTCTCTCTATCTCTCTCGCTCTCTCTCTCTCTCTCTCTCTCTCTGTTTCTCTCCCTCCCTCTCTCCCTCTACCCCACCTCTCTCTGTGTGCATGTTGTATAGGAGGAGAAGCTTGCAAATGTCTCTGCCTATGCTGTTTAATGTGTGCCACCGTGGTGTAATGAACTAGCTTGCAATCAGGGAAGCAGTGAAGAGTCATGGGAGCTGGGACAACTGGATGGGAAAGACAACAGATAAGCTGGTAACTATGACACCAGTAGAGCTTTCATAACTTTGTGAAATAGCATAAAATTGATTTTAAACATGCTTTTGCACATTCTTGAGCCTGGTTTTGGAATTGGGCCTAGTTTCTGTTGGAATAGCCAACGATTTCTGCAAACCTAGAAGAATGTTGAAATAGCCACTCTTTGCCCTTATTCCCTCTGCAGTCAATGGCCCCTGTATCATGTTGACCACAGGACAAATGTCATTATGAGTCATATGTCAGTTATTTTAAAAGCACAGAGCAAGCTTTGTTATATCTTTAGGGTCTTGTATAGTACCTTGAAAGTAATAGGTACTTCGTCAATGTCTGCTCACTAAATGGCCCTATAAACAATGTGCCTCTGTAAGTTCTGTCTATCATCTAAGGTTCTACTTAAACACCACCTCTATAAAATCCTTATTTGACGACCTCAGTTTACACAATTAATGTTTATAGTCTAAATAAAAACAGAACCTTTTAACTTGTCTTCTTAAAGTTAATCTTAATTTCTTGAATTAAGACATGCTATTTCCTTCTCCACTTCATCTCTTCCCTGTTGGGTCCTTGAAGGAAAGTGGAGAATGTCTTGGGTCAGAAAAACAAAACAAAACAAAACAAAACAAAACAAAACAAAACAAAACAAAACAAAAAAGCCTCTTGCTTCAGGTGCAGACAGGCCCTGGGACAGAGTGTACAGCTGGCAAGGGCAAGTGTTCGGCAGTTCATTGCTATGGTGCCATGTGTAATCTGCACCATAGTGAACAGCCATCCAAAGCTTGGTAAAAGCATTGATTAGATTAGAAGACACTCCTTGGTTCTAGAAAGCACATCAATAGGAAAGATTATACTCTTGTTAGGACTGTTTCTGACATGTACTGTCATAAAGGCCACCTCAGGATGGATCTTTGAGCCAGTCAACCTTTTCCTGTGTGAAACTTACTTCCTCAGACAAACTGAGGGAACATTTACACTCTTCCGGTTACGGTGAGCTTTGGCAGTTACATGGTCTTCCATACTGCAAGGGTAGTTAGTAGTCCTTGAGTGCCAGAGATGCACTGCCTTACTCCGAAGTAGGAAACTCTTTAACACAGGATCCAAATTGTGTATGTGTGTTTGGGAGGGAAGAGGGGGGAGGGGTAAGGCTAGGGGGGAGAGGGAGAGAGAGAGAGAGGGAGGAGGAGAGGGAGAGAAACAATTCTGGATCAGTCTCAAACATTGTTTGAGAATTGACTGACTCCATTCAAATTGCTAAGTTTTGTTATCTCATTGTTCTTTTTTTTTTTTCTGGGTGTACATGTTGTATTTCTTGAGTGTGTCTACTACTCAACATAAACTCAGTCTGACACTTTGTAAGACTAGCAGGTTAACTGTGACCTTCAGCTATCCATCAAACAGCAGAAATGTCACCTTCGACAGGAGCACAGGAGTCAATAGGACCCAGAGGACCGAGGTTTACCAATCCCGAATGATAGGCCTTTTCAGAGGCCGAGGTGTTTTCCATTAGAAAAATGGACTTAGTTGAATCTGGCAAGTTTAAGTTTGTGCATCTCATGACTGTGTGGCATTGTTCATTGAGGGAATTTGTTCGATCTATTGATAGCAGCCCTGCCAGATAAGAACAGTTTCCTGCTTGGGCTTATTCACAAGGAGCTCCTGTTTGTCCTTTACTTGGGTCCTCTGGCTAAAACTACGTATTAAAATGTTGAAACCCAATGTACTTCAATTACAAACTGACCACACCCTGTGGAAGATGTAAAGTCTGAGTTTTCAAATGGAGGTTTATTTATGGTTATGATCTCATGTTCTGTCAAAACAAAATAAAATAGAAACCCAACCATATGCAAACAACATTGGACTCATTGCAGGGAGCTTCGGAACACAAGCATCCTTGACTGGGCGAGACACTGTCTGCTCTGCAGCCCCTGGGGAAGGGTTGGCCTTTCAGTGATTTCAAAAGGAACTTCCTAGCTGGCTCCACTCCCCAGGGATGTTAAACAAGGCTGTAACAGGGCCAAATTCTCAAGGTTACTGAGGAAGGTCTTCACTAACTTATAGAAGCACTAAGACCATGTTTCCAACCTTCCCCAGGTTTGCCAAAAGGTATTGCTCTCATTTGCAAATTTCAGTGGCCTCCTGGCCTCTTCTCTGGTGATTAGAAAAGTAATCACCAGACCTGGCAAATCTTCCTCTCCTAAAGCATCTTTGCTGTGGGGTGGGTTTGTGAGTGGTACCAGGCCATTTGAACACAAGACCATTGAAAGAAAATGGAGGTCAGGTGTTAGTTACCTTCAGATGTTGGTGTTTCAATTTTTCTTCCTCTATTTTCAGACGCTTCTGTGAGATTTCCTCCTGAATCTTCCTTTTATCCTGAAATTAAAGAAAAGTGTCAGGGTAGTTAATTTTCCAAGTTTACACAGGTTTGTGATCTGGAGGTCATCATTGTCTGAAGAGCTACACAGCTATACATTTTGGCCTTGGTTAGAGGCTACCCTGGAAACGGAGGGAGAAGTTGGAGGTGATGGTGGAGGGGGAAGTGACAAAAGAGATTCAGCTTATGGAAAATAACACAAAAATGTGTTTCAATGGGAGTTTCGCCATCTTTCTTTCTCTTTGCCCTGTTTCTCCCCTCCTCATTAGGCTGCTGAAATAGAGTTAGGAGAGAAGTAACGGAAAAAGGTGAGTTTAAGGAGAGAGTTTTGAAACAGGGCCAGAGGAAACTGGTCCTGGCACAGGTTGAAGACGCTGCTGGGTGAAAGGTCTACACATGTAGAAAACAGAATAGCCAGGGAACGAATCCTCAGAGAGTGAGGAAGTTAGAGCGAGGGGCAGCTTCCTCATGTGTAAGAGGCAGACAATGAAGAATGAGAGCCTAGACAATGCTGTTCTCCATTTGTTGAGGTGACAAAGAATAATTGATGGCAAGATATATATATATATATATATATATATATATATATATATATATATATATTTATTTTTTGTCACATTTGAACACAGTACCTCAGTGAATGAACCAAGGAGCCAATCATTCAAACAACAACCTTACAACGTCTACCACAACAAAGGAGCAGAATGGTGGTCCTTATAGGTTCTAGCCTCTAGAAAACGACACACACACACACTAAACAGGCAGGTCTGGGTTTGGTTTCTGGCGCTTCCGTTTATCTGCTTCATGTCATTAGACAAAATCCCATGGTGCCTCAGTGACTTAGTCTTTGAAATGGGGAAATGGAAATCTACCTTATAAGATGTGAACACTAGACAAATTAGAAGCCGTGAATTTCTCAGTGCTCATGAGGTGTCTGCTTAGGAATATTTAATAAATAACTCCATAACTTAGCATTCATACTGAAAGCACCTGGTCATACTTGACTTCTATGGATCCCAAATGCCTTAGAGATAGATACACCAGCTGACCAGCTGCAATAGATACATTTAATTAGCCAAATTAAAAAGAAAAGAAATCCTTATTTTCTCAATAAAAAATAAGAAAAAACCCCTGAGGTGATATTGTTCTCCATCTTATTCATAAGGGTTTGTCTTAAAACGGTCCCTGTCTCCTGTCTGCTTTCAAAACTCAAAATTCTCAGTGCATAAAATTTCGTTGCCAACAAAGGCATCTGAAAAAAAAAATTTCCGAGGGCAAGTCAGGAGCTAATGCAGAAGGAACATTATGAGACTATTTGGCAACGTTATTGAAACAAGTACACAGCTTCCTGATGCAAGCCCTTTGAAGATTAAAAACTTCATTTTTGATGTGGAAGTTCAGGTACATTTGTTGAAGAAAAACAACACATTGCTCCCCAGCTGTTGCTTCGGGATTCCCTTTGTGTGCAGGAAGAATATGAGACTTCATCAACATTGCTTTGAAAAATTTTTATAAACAGTGCTTTTGGGATAAAATAACTAGGCAACAAACAACCTTGGGCCTTTAGAATCGATTTTTAAAATTTTAGGGTTTTTTTGGGGGGGAAGTGGGGTGGGTTGGGGTGGGGTGGGATGTAGTCCGGTCATTGGTCACAACATTCTGTAAAAACTCTGTAAGCCAACTCTCTATTGTCATTGAGCAAATAGTAGTAGTGTTTTGTTTGTGCCTGACATTTTAGTTCCTTTGGCACTATATCACTTAATAACTTATAATAACAAATACGTATCATAATAATTTTCTTTTTAGGGGGAAAATGGATGTTTGAGGGAGATTAACTATTCAAATTCTCATAATTACCAAGTGATGGAGGCAGGATTTGAACCCAGACAACTTGCGATCAGCCTCTGCACTCTTAACGGGACCACTGTAGTGTTTCTCAAGCAGGAAATTCCTTGAGCAAGCCCCATTGTCTCTGTTCTCTGAATCCCTGAGTTTTGGAGGCAGCCTCAGGACAGGGCATCAGGAGGGGGACCCATTATTAGTTTAGTTCCTAGGAGTGGCATTCCTCATTCTTCTCCAGGAGTAGCTCACAGAGAGGTGCACAGGATATGAGGTTTCAGTGACCACAGAAGCCAGAAGCCACAGATACCTCCCTACTCTCAGTGGCTGCCAGGTTCCGCTGATTTTCTCTTGGGGTTAAGGAGTGGAAACAGTGGGTAGAGGCGGGACTTCTATGTTTTGGCAACAACGTGGGGATTATGCAAGTGTTGCTTGGGAATACTAGCTTTTTTTTTTCCTTTGGAGGTAATGTGATGCCCCTCTCCCAACAGTCAAGCAGGCAGGAAAGTTATAGCATGAGCCTATTTTAAGATAAGAGTGGTTTTTTTTTTCTGATAAGGTGTTAATGAGCAATAGATTATTATTCTTTTGCTAAATTTGATAGTAACATAAGCATTACTAAAAAATATTCTGGGAACAAGTTAGTTTTAATATTGCCAAAGAAACTGTGAGTCAACCTTAAGTTTTATACAGAGCGCTACAGCTACTGTACCGAAAGTTACCAGCCAACTAAGCATGGAGGAAAAAATGTAGGTCTGCTACCCACTTCTCCAAATTTTCCTAGCATAAGACTCAGCATGCTAGGCATTTGTTATTGTGACTATTCCTTGTGACTTTTATTGTTGATTACATCATCAGTATACAATTAGACTTTTTGATCAATTAGACTTTCGTTCCATGAGCAACTGCCTGGGTTTTTGGCTGCTTTATTTAGCTCATTTCAGCAGTTGAGAGCCGCAAATTTCAATTCTGTGAAAGACTACCTCTTACTTTGAAAATTTATCTGTTCACTTTGTGCAACTGAAAGTCATGACATTCAGGTAGTATACAAAGATATTAACCTAATCTTGTATTTCATAAAAGTAACCATAACACTTGAGAATATATTATAGAGATGTTGATTAATAATTGATCAGTAATATTCATATATGATTGATTCTTCCAGGCAGGATTTATTAAGTATTTTATTATTAATTTATCCAATACTTACTTATGTACAAATGTAATATTCATATCAGTAGGCATTTTGCAGTGCTTCAGAACTATTGAGGAGCTGGCAAGATGGTTCAGTGCATAAAAGTATTTGGTATGCAAGCCTGATGACCTAAGATTGACCTCCAGAAATCACATTTAAAGAAAAAAATAGGCTGGCTGGGTATAGTGGTGCCCTCCTTTAATCCCAGCACTTGGGATGTTGAGGCAGGCAGATCTCTGTGGGTTTGAGGTTAGTCTGGTCTACATAGTGAGTTCTAGGACAGCCAGGGTTTCACAAAACCTGCCCCCCCACAATAAAAGCTTCCAAGCCAGGTATAATGGCACCCATCTCTTTAATTCCAGCACTCAGGATTCAGAGGAAAACAGATCTGATGTGAGTTTGAGTGCAGCTTGGTCAGCATGAGCCTGGGCTATAGAGAGAGAGACTCTATCTTTAAAAGAAAAGCCAGATGTGACGGCACTCATCTGTAAGTCCAGGTCTCCTATGGTGAGATGGGAGAAAGAGACAAAAGAGACCCTTGCTTTAACAAGGTGGAAGGAGAGGACTGACATCAAAAAATTGTCTTGTGATCTCCACATGTGCACCATGGCATGCATATGGCTGCATTCACACACACACACACACATACACACACACACTATACTTATTAATTCAGAAGTAGAGGCTTTTTCTAAGACTTACATTCTCATGAAGAAGAAAGATAATTTCAGTAAGAAACTACAGTCTGAAAAACATAGTGACAGTCATTACTTAGGCAAAAGGAAGGTCTTATAAACTTGAAAAGATACTGGGAGAGTTTCTAGCCTCTAGCTGAAATGATTAGGAAAGGCTCTGGGCCAGCCTGGGTGGAGGCTGGGGACTAGAGAATGGGGAGACAGGGCATTCAAGTTAAAAGTTTAGTGTGAGCCAGAGTATGAGACTGGAACACTGGACATTATTTGGAAACAGAAAATATGAAATCTAAATTTCTATATACAGAGTAGCATGTAATACGCTAAGAATAAATAACAAGGAAAGAACAGATTGCTAATGGAGACTTTTGAGTTGCCATGACAAGGAGCCTGGAGCTTATTTATGTTTGAGATAGCAAACAATGAAGAGTTTTCAGGGAGAAAAAAAGAATAGTTAAACTCTTGTGTTTAGAAGTTGAATCTAGCCTCATTGTGTTGTTGGGGAGAAGTTGAAGGAAAACCTAGCTAGACTGTTGCTACAAGGCCATGAACACTTGGACAGAAGAAGCAAAATGAATGGATTCAGACAGGGAGGCAAAGATCATGTAGGACTCAGTGCTAAGTTGCAGAGAAGAGTGGATTCATTCACAGAAACGGGATATTCAGGAGAAGGATAGACGACTTTGGGATTCCTATCGAGTTGGAGGTGCCCCTGGAACTAGTTGGAGAAGCTTAGTGTTAGATGCTTGGAATAAAGATGGAGGGGTATTAAAAGAAAACTCTAAGCTGGAGATAAAGGAGGGGAAGCTATGGGAGACAGAGGAGAGTATGTCAGGGATATTTTCTTATGAGAGAACTGAAAGGCTCTAGTAGGCCAGAGCATGGCAAAGATGGTGCCAACAGTTCTGGTCTTTTACCCTTCTCCTCAATTCCCTCTCCCTAAACCATTAGATGACATTCCTAAAGCTAGTCACCAAGCTCTACTACTGCCTTTTTAGCCACTTCCTCCTTCTGAGGCTGACCACTAAGGTGCTATCAAAGTATTGGAGTCGAGTAATCAAAACCCCGTTTTTGGTTACCCTAGCTTACATGCCCAACTAAAATTAAATATCACCATAACATAGGACTTCTCCTTTTTTCTTTACACACTGCCAGTTGCCTATAGGCCACATCTGTCTCCTTTATCCAGTGGTAGTCCTTTGTCCCTCTGGGTGAACGTCCGTTCCATTCTCCCTCACGCCATTTCTTCCCTCTCCATTGTCTCATAGTCCTTGACTTTTGTCACTCTGGGGCAAATAAATCTTTGTGCTGAGAACTTGGTCTTGGTGTGTCCTGTTCCTTCAAGAAGGAAGACCGAGGAAGATCCTCTATGAAGCTCTTAGGCCTCAGGAAATTTCAGATTCAGTCAGATATTATTTATAATGAAACTTGATGAATTGGACCACATGACAAAAAGAAGCACTTGGAAGATAAACAGATTACAAGAAGCAAGAGGTCATAACAATAACTGCTGTGGCAATGCAAGCTGTTTGAGATTTATTGCTCACACAGTCCAAATACTTCATTTGACAAGTAAGAGTTTATCTTAGGAAATATAGTAAATCAACTTGCTTAATAAGCTTGTTCTTAATAAGTAAGAAGATCTCATGAGTTTCCAGTCCTGGGTTCCATTCATTCTCGGTATTATCTCCACAAAGGGAAGGGAAAGGCTGGGTGAGAGCACTAAGGCAAATTTAGGTGAAAGTAAAGAAAGAGAGAGGCATCCTGTTGATTGTACTAGATCCTACTTGGCCAGAAAAAGCATTCGTGGTGTCTTCCCTGAGAAACTGGAAGGGGCAGGTTAGAGCAATGGGACCATTTGATCAGTCAAATGTTTTCAGATTCAATCTCCTAGAAATGGAATAGCCTGTGACGTCACAACACATTTGTTGTTATTTTCACCCTCAGGATCAGAAGAAGAACAGTAGAAGTTGCTTATTTGAATTTAAAATCCACCGATGAGCTGAGCTGGTGGAAGACATGTTAAGCAATCATAGCCTTGAGAATACTAGACACGTGCAAACACACGTTTCTTTAAAGACAAATTCTGACTCAGTGAAGAAGTTTACTGAATTTTAGTGATAGTAGACTTAAAGAAATCTTGGAAAAACTTATTTTAAAAATTCTCCAGGTAGGTGAGGGAACAGTGCAGTGGCAGAGCATTGCGCAGCCTGCAGGGCCCCGATACCAGCATTGGAAAAGAATTTTTGAAAAAGGAACAAATACGTCAACAGGGAAGGCAGATCAAGAGACCTGGGTAACTTGTAAATGGAAATACCTAACACGGTGAAAAAACCTTGTCAGCAACGAAGAGAAGAAAGCTACGAATCAAGCAAAACGAGCCAGTTTAAGTATTTACTTTCTAATGGGAACCCTTCCCAATGACCTCACACAAATGAAAATAAAGATAAAATGGCAACAACCATGTTTAATAAGATCTATGAAGAGGGAACCACAGAATAATGGTGTGTGTGTGTGTTGCATTATGCTGATAACAAAATAAATAGAGGTAGTAATGATACATAGTGATCATATATACTTTGTAACATGTATTAAGATGACAGATGAAAGGAGACTGTTCCATTCATATTTTGCTTTTATGTTTTTAATTTAAGGAAGAGATCTTGATCCTAGAAAAAGCAGAATAAGAGTACCTAAGGAGAAATTGATGCTTGAGAGGAAGTGGGGCCTCGGACAGTGACCCTCCCTGGTTTCAGTCTCTGGTGGGCTTCATTTCAGAGGGGAGAAAACCCCATAAACAAAAGTATAGGGATGATACAATCTTGGATGAAGTAAAAGATATCAAATGACACAAAATGACAAATGTCCCAATTTTTGGAAGAGGTATAAAGGTGAATTAAGAGTATTTGAAGATTAATAAACTCATTGACTATCCTCTGGCCACACGGTAGAATGAGTTTTATTTAAACAAGTGATGTTGTGTTTAGATAGGAATGTCCAGTAGGCAGGATTTGATCCTGTAAAGACAGCGTGAGGGTGTAGATTACTTACTGTTTACCTAGTAAGTGAAAGCTCTTGTTCCATCCTTAGCATTCAAAACCAAAACAAAACAAACTCAAATATTTGAAATTCACCTTTTCTTCCCTGTGTGGTTAGTTATTTCAAGATCCAGAGATAAATTAGGATTATGGCAGTCCAAAAAAAAAAAAAAAAAAAAAAAAAAAAAAAAGGATACCAATTACTAAGTGTTTGTGGTCAGGAACCATTTAATGCCATAAACACATTAACTCATTTTCATTGCTACCTCATAACTGTAATTTTGCTACTGTTATGAACTGTAATGTGTGTTTTCCAGTGGTCTGTGGTGACCCCTGTGAAAAGGTCATTTGACCTCCAAGGGGGTTGCAACTCACAGGCAGAGAACTCCTGCTAGAGGAAGCAGGCGTTGGGGGTGGTGCCTGTGAAGCCTCTGCTTGGGTGCTCAGTCCTTTCCTCTCAACTCTTCCTCCATCAGGATTCTCTGCCCAAGCGCATGGAGCCAAGCACCAGAGCACTACACGCCTGAATCTCTGAGCTGTAATAAATCTTTCCTCCCTTAGTCGGCCTCTCAGGTAGCTTATCACAGCAATGAAAAAAATTCAAGCACACTGTTTTGAAAGTTTGTGGAAATATTAACGGAAAAGAATATTAATTTGAAACTGATGTGTGTGTGTGTGTGTGTGTGTGTGTGCGCGCGCGCATGTACATATGTGTGGATGTGCATATGAAGGTCAAAGGTCCTTGAGAATCATTTTTCAGATTCCACCTACTTTGGTTTTTAAGACAAGATATCTCATTGGCTTGGAGCTGCCTTGTCAGTGAGCCCCCAGAATCTGCCTTTTTCTACTTTCCCAGGATTACAAGCATACCCTACCTACCACGACAGGGCTTTTGTAACACGGGTTCTGGGGGTTAAAATAAACTCCTCAGGCTTGATCAGCAAGCATCTATAAAGTGAACTACCTTCTTGAAATCAACTCTCTTAGTGTTTTTTAAAAGCAGTGCTCTGCAAGAAGACAGATGGAAAAGTGAAACTAAATTCAACAAACATAAACGAAACTATCCAGATAACTTTCTGTACCACGGTTCAAGGATGAAGTAAGAGTGAACTGGCATTTTATTATTAAAAATGCTTTCGGCAAACTTGAAAGATCATAAAGTAAAACCGCGTCGCCTCAGTGGCTAGAGCCAAGGTGGATAAACAGAAGGAACCTAACGAGTTGTTCCCACAGAGAAAAGCGTCCTGAGCCAGTCCACACCGGAAGTGCTGGGTATGCGGCAACTGCACATGAATAAAGAGGATGAGTGTGTACAGAAGGAAACCACCGGCTACCGGGTCCTATGATGATTCCTGCACGTACTTAAGGTGCACCTAATTACTCTTATTGTAAAAATAAAATAGGTTGATTTTTATTTTATTGTTATTTATGCTTTTTATTTTTGTATCTTTAAAAAAATGCCTGTGGGTATTTTGCTTGTGTGATTGTCTATATACCAAGAGCGTAGTGCCTTCAGGGGTTAGAAGACAGCATTGAGTCCCCTGGAAAGGGAGTTCACGATAGTTGGGAGCCATCATATGGGTGCTGAGAATCCAACGCAAGTCCTCCGGAAGACCAGCCAGTGCTCTTAACTGCCGAACCATCCTTCCAGCCTCTGAACCTTCATCCTTAAGTCAGCATGGCAGTAGGGATTTGGGTTGTTACTACTATTTACAGAACAAATTAAAACGGTCCACTTTTCCAAACCTCATTGTATTCTGTAAATTTAATCTCCTTTCATAACCTTACAGCACAACCTAACACTTTAGCACTCTGATTTTTTACCCCTCTGCCTAACTTTTCTTGTTTATTCTAATGAACAGTAACATCACAAATATTGATAGTTAACAAACACAAGTCCCTTAATTATTAAGAGGCCCTGATAAAATTGGCTGGGTCTTCGGGAAGAAAAAAAATGTATTAGTAGGCTACAGGATTAGCTTGCCACTTCACAGCTAATTGTATTTGTTGTTGTTGTTGTTATTATTATTTTGGTATATCAGCTACTGTTGAGTTCATTGTTGGAGTATCTGAAAGATGCAAAGATGTCCTGGATTTAATCAGTGCTGGCAGGAGGGAAATGACTGAATCGGATATGAGGTGTCGTGGGGAAAGGGGGAGTGGGGTGATGGAGGTCTGAGTAGTGTATACTTTTGAGAACTGACCTTGAGTCTTTCAGATCTTTGTACAGAAGTCCCAAGTGCTTCTGAGGTGGTACTAGAGTGTCTCTGCCTGGGTCTACTCATGGCAGACAGAGAAAGGTGGGAGGAGACTATACAGGCGGTAGGGAAATCATGTGTGTTAGAAGCCGTTGTTCAATGAAGAATCCACTCAGGATTTTTCTTGCCCCACTCGAAATTCTCATCATGAGTATGGTTTGAGACTTGGAGATGGGAAAGTGGAGACCTGTTTCAATATTAGCACGGAAATATACGACATTTGCTTGGACTTTAAACACTCAGACTAGAGTTTGTTTTTGTCATAGTTTTCTAAACTTATTTTTCTTTAGACCATTCAGTGGGGTCCAAAAAAGTTCTGTCAGTAGATGATCTAACAGGGCAGCTTTATCATTCAGTAGCACATTGGAAAAAAAAACCTTCTCAAAAAAACCAAAAAAACAAAAAACAGTTTCCTTAATGAGCTATCGAAAGCATTGTATCTCATCCCATGACCTCCTGTATCGGTGGGTGTTATGTTTGGCAAAGAAAGAAGTCCTGGCACACTGTTTGAAGAAACCTCTCCTTCTCTGGAAGAAGCATGTAATCTTGGTACAGCACTGTGGAAAGCTGCAGAGCTTCATTGTTTGCACATTCTGGCACGGGGTCTCTTTCAGAGAGGGCTGTGTCTTTGCACTCATGGACAAACTGGAGCTGTCTTTGTAGCTATGTCTTAACTCAGAGGTATGCTTAACAATGGTGCACTACACACTCCTGTAAACACCAAGTCTTCAAACCTCTACACAAGTCTACACAAGTGGCCCAAACACTATTAAGAGGTATACAGTTAGTCAATAACCAGGTTGGCTTGCTCTGTGATTCACTGGTTTCATTTGCCTAGACAAAATGAACAGGGTGGATATGCTGGGCCTGGAATACACAGACAGGAGTGGTTTCTTGGGCATGTGGTCTGTGAAGTCACAAGCAGCAGGGTGCCCAGAAGAAGTCAGCTCTGATTCTAATATTTTGGTGTCTCTGTCTTGATATTTCAAATATTGGGTTCTTGTATTTTGGTTCTGTGCTGGATCCTGCATGTTTCAACAGAAAGTCCTGCTGTGGGGTGATTAATTACTTTGCTGACAATTAGACAATTCCCAAATATTGACAGAAACATAACAAGATGAATGGAAGTGCCCAGAGACTGTGAACTAAAGAAGTATCGAGAACTAGTATTATGTTATGATTTTAGTATGTTTTACTTTTAAATTGGGAGATTTCTTCTGGTTTATGCAAGAACTTCATGCCTTCTAAATTCCTATATTTGCAAGTCAAGAAAATATTCACTGGGAGTGGAAAGAAATAGGGAGTGGATCCAGGGAAATGTGAGAGAGCCTTATTGTTTTGCGTCATGGGCAGCTTTGGCCCACAGATCTGGCTTCGTTGCTCAGATTGCCATGTCAGGACTTTCTGTGGCCCCTTGCCAAACGGAGGGAGGCCTCAGCAGGTGCTCTGGTTTCAGATTCCTACTGGGGTCTAACTTTTGACAGAACCCACCTTCTTCGAGCCTGTGCCCAGAGGTGTAACCCTCTTTGGGAGTCCCTCCAACCCAACTCCACCCTACCACTCCACTCACAACTGCAGCCTGCTTCCATCCTCACTCCCTATGTCCTACAGTTTCCTCATAAAACTTTCAGTTTAAATGTATAAGACTCAATATACAATCATAAGTTGAATAAAAGTGTGACCAAACGAGCTGATAGGCACATTCATAACTGTCAAAGCTAAGCCTTTCAGTGAGAAGCAACGTACCAGCTAACCCATTGCCCCTCTTCTCCTAATCCAGTCCTCTCTCTGCAAATTGATACGAGTTCTCAGAACTCATCACAACATTCCCCAGAAACACCCTGCGTTCACAAGTCTATAATCTCCAGATAGTTAAGATGTAGGAGCGTGTCCATTGAAGTACTTCCATATTAAGTGCTGTATTTTCCAGCATTCCCCGAGTAATGAAGATATGGCAATGTGTTCCCTGCAGAAGGGGAGGTCGACTGACTGGTGTTACTCATCTAAAGGGGGATCTTTCTGTTCTCTGGGAGCCCACTCAGGATTCGGTTTCTGTTCTTCACTGTGGACTGTGCTTACTTTTAGAGAGTAGCTCTGTAATGATCCGTGTCAGTGTGATCAGCCCTCAAAATAATGGAGAAGTTGGTATCACCATGTCCAGTAACACTAAATATCCATTTCATCCTGAGTGTGCTGGCACCTTTAATCACAGCACTTTGGAGGCAGAAGCAGGCAGATCTCTATGAGTTCAAGGTCGCCTGGTCTACATGGTGAGTGCCAAGCCATCCAGGACTACGGAGTAGGTAAGTCTATTGAAAGTCTATTTCAACAGCCCTTTGTCTGCATTAAAAAACCAGTTACTTGTTAAATGCACACTAACTTGAAAATAGTCTCAAGAGAATTTTGAGGCTCCAGGTATAATATTTAATCAGTGTAAAGTTACCCTGTTTTCAAATTATAGCTGGAAATGGACCTCATTGACTAAGGAGTATTTTGGTCATCAATTTAGCAAATGGGAAATTGCTATAGGGGTGGAGCAATGAAGGCAGAAGGTGAAGGCAATTAAATAAAAGAGTTAATTTGGAGCATCCAGACTATAGTGCCCTCCTTCAAATAATTCTTTCTGAGTCCTTTCATACTCTGGCTCTCATTGTCTTTAAATCGTTGAGAAAATTTATGAGTAATCTTAAAATTAAATTTACTGGTATGAGAAATGAATGGCATCACCACAGAGTTACGATACTTTCACAGTAATGTTGTCACTTGGTTCAGCCAAATTAGATGCAGATGAATTTTTTTTCAATTATTTTTAGTAAAAAAATTACCTTTTTAGTCACTTGAAACCCTGTGGAATAAGCACACTATTTACAGCTTATTTCATTTTTTTGGGGGGGCTGGGAGTTAGAGGATCATAATTTAATAAAAAAAATCAAAGAGCTTTTGCAGTGTCAACGTTTGTTGTTCTTGTCCTACAGTGAAGTCTCCGTGTTGTTGAGTCTTGGTGTCTTGGGGAATTAACGTCTGTTGCTGTCATCAACATATATAAAAATTATTTCAGTGTAGGAGAGCAGTTAAATGATTATCTCAGAGGTTTTGTAATTTTAATACCTTTCAAAAGTGAGATGACTCTTGAAAGTTCCCTGGGTACAGTGTGTTTTCTTTTCCTAGGAAGAAAGAATAGTGGGGGTGGCTTCCTGGGCAAGGCCAGGGTGGAGAAGGCTGGCATTTCCCAGGGTGTCCAGGAGGAGAGTGGTTGTGTTGTTTCCATGGACACAGAGGAACTACTCCACGTCCCCTCTAGGTGGTGACAAATGTGACTGAGCCCTGTGAGGTGTGGGCTGATGGAAATTTGTTCCTATAAACTTTTGCCAGTTTTTACCCTACAGGCTTTAAGCAAGAATTTTACTTTCAAGATAAATTTTGTGACTGCGCTTCAAAGATTTAATTAACTCTAATGGGATATGTTTGGGCTCATGGGATAATTTTAAAAAGTTTATTAATTTTAGTAGTGAAAATATCTATATATTCAGGAACGCAGGCCTACCTACTCAATTCCTTTTAAGGCATTTTGACTTACCTTGTATCTCTAACTGCACCTGAAGCCTCCAATGAAAATTCCTTGACTTTCTGAATAACTCCATGCCGTCACCTGCTTGGACTATGCACTATTTCACCAACTGGTCAAAGCTACAAACCATACATAACAAAACCTTAAAATAAGATGTTCCCTAGTTCAATAGCAGAAATGCAGAAGAAGGTGTACGTGTGTGCGTCCCTGAGTACAGTGTTTCATTTGGTGATTCAGGAGATAAAAGCCATGGAGGAAAATGGAACCTAGGTCTGAACAACTCACCCGGCACAGTGAAGTAACCTTTAGCCAACAGCTGTAATGTGAAAAGGCCATGCCAAGAACAACAGAGCACAGTGGAGTTCCTGTCCCTTCTAGGAGGACAGCTGAAGCTGTGGCTGGATTTAACAACAAAACAAAACAAACAAAAAATCCAGGCCAAGGTTTTTAGACGAAAGGAAAAATACAGTAATTAGAATTCAGAAATTAAAAAGTACTCTCTATAGAAAGGTGCCTAGTCTTATCAGTGAATTCTCAGCCTCTTTTCAGTGGTGAAGAAAGTAGTTTTTATTTATCCTTTCTGGGTAGGGACCTCCCCCCTCCCCACTATATTCCCTTAGTGTGTGTGTGTTGAGGAGGGGCAACTAAACCTAAATTAGGATTTGCTTAATTGCTTAATTGATTATGGGAATCTGAAGAGCAAAGAGTTGGATAACCTCCTATCTACCTTGCTCTAGTATCAGTTTTTCAGAAAGTACTTATTTCTTTTTTGATAGTTAATTTCAGTGTCAGAAAATGTGACGCGCGGGGTGCGGATTTGCCAAGTTGCTTTCCTCAAAAATGCTATCAAAAGTTATAGCTAATGATGATAGATGATCCGGCCAGGGACTTCCAGGTTATTGTCACATACAGCAGTTTGGAGGAGAATGAGAAAGAATGGTATCATTTAAGAAAAGCAATTCATTTCTTGCTTTGATTCTTCTCCAGAGCAAACATCAAACGTACTACTTTTCTTCCTGGAATTAGGGAAATATTTTCCAAATCCATCTCATGCATGGCATTCCTGTATTGAGATCTTATTCGGGCTATGTCTGTACTTCTGTACTGAAAAACTGGTCTCTGAGAACTACTCTGATGCGTGCCTTCACTACTTTTCTCCTGTTTAACACTTTGCTTGAAAAAAAAGAAGTATACACCAAGCTTTGCTTTAATTCAATTAGGTTTTCTGGAATATACTTTGACATTATAAATAAAAAAATTTCAGATTTTCTTCCTTTTGGTCTACCCCTTACCCCCGCCTTTTTAAAAAAAAGAACTTTTGGGGGTTATATTCATTGCTTTGAAAGTTTTCCAGTTGGGTATCTATAAAAACATTTGTCAGATAGGAAGAATTTGAAGGAAAAAACTAAACTTCAAATATCCACAGAAGGTGAGGAGAGTTTATAACTACTTAAAAACAAACAAACAAACAAACACCCCCCCAAAACATAAAACAAACCCAAACAACTCTTGATTGTCTTTTAAAATGCAAACACCATCTGTAAATTCCAGAAGCATTTCCCTTGATCTCAGGTTCTGAAGCCCCAGTGTCATGGAGGGTCACAGGGGTTAAGAGAAACAGACTGGAGTCCACGAAAGGCTCAGTTCTGTTTCTCCACTTGTGGGGACTGGGAGACAAGGACAGCTAGCAACGGTGCCGTTTGTCTAAGCAACCACCTTAATGACTTAAAACTCTATGCAGACTTACTGTGATGGCCTGGAGTCTTCCCTTCACCAGCTCGGCTTCTTCCATTCTAGAAGTCAAGGACAGGCAGACGCTGAAGGAAGTCCCAAGCTACCATAAATCAAGGTGCGCCCTTGGGGGAGAGGAGCTGGAGATGACAGAAGAGACACAGAGAGAAATCCGCTCTTTGCACCAGGGAGAAAGGAAGAGAATTCCGAATTGTCAGGAGCGGCTCTGAGCCGATGCACAGATGAGGCCAGACAGACACATGTAATGAGGGTGTGCTGGGGAGGCAGACGCTGAGGCTGCTGGCACGAGTTGACTGACAAGTTTGAACGGCAGCCGCACAAGCCCTTTTCCTTCAGGGGCTGCCAGCTCTTTGTTGTACTGTGCACGGTTAGCGAGACACATTTTCTTATTAACTGTTCCTTACCCAAGTCATTATTTTCCAGGAGTGGCACAGGGAGCTCCAGTGCTGAGTGTCGGAGCAGCCCGGGTTTTCCTGTGAGCCTGTGTGTTTAAAGTTACCTCGATTTGTTTACCTCACTCAGAGAGAGAGAGAGAGAGAGAAAGAGAGAGAGAGAGAGAGAGAGAGAGAGAGAGAGAGAGAGAGAGAGAGAGAGAGAGAGAGAGAGAGAGATTGCTGGATAGAAGTGCCAAGTCACTTGTACTCTTAGAGTAGAATATTTGCATCAAGTTCAGCTCCCCTTTCAAAATCCCACCGCAGCCTTCTGTCACAGACCTTGGAATCTTAGGTCTTGGGGGGAAAAAAAGAAAACCAAGTCAACAAAGGTGTTAAGGTACTAATATTCAAAAGCTGGCCCCCTGGGATTGCTTGGTGCCATCTTTGGATGTCTGGGGACTGCAGCACCTTTTTTTTTGGACCCCATTCAAAAATGACAATCTTCAGTTTCAGGAAGGTGCCCATTTTGACCTCTGCAGTTATGCAAGAGTAAGGAACGAGCCTGTGAAAGTGTGCCTAGATTCTGTAACCCAGGGTGGACTGTCCCTGCCCTTCGGAGGAAGGCAGTGAAGCCAAGTGAAACTCAGGTCAAAGCAGAGCCCAGCTTTGCAATTGACTTTGTTTTCTTTTTCCTACCCATTCTTTAAGTGCATTTTGATGTGGTGAACCCCAATTGCCATCTACCACATTATTATGTGTTTGGATTTGATCAGCCTTTTAATATCCCCATTCAGGCAGGGAGGTTAAATAGACAGGTCCAACGCCAAATACATGGCATACATTTCTTTGTGCTTTTGATATTTGTCATAGTAGTAGCTAATATTTGTCCAAAGACAAATGCATCTTATTTATCTTAGAGGTGTCGAGTGATAGGTGCTATTATTCCTATTTTAAAATGAGGCATCAGGCTCAGGGAGATCATTTGCCCCATGGCTCGAAAGTAGCAAAGCCAGGATGGGAAAGTCAGCTGTCTGATTTTGTAGCAGCCATTCATCAAGGAATGCCCAAGGGCACAGGGCAAAGAGACACACAGGCTGAAGGTTAAATCAAGTCTTTATGAGGGAGCTGGACCCCAGCCTCCTCCTCTGTCTAGCTCCTGTGATACTTACAAAGGGATGGGAAAACTTTAGTCAGAACCCTGTGTTAGTCTGTTCCTCGGGAACTTATAGACCTTAGATTGCTTCATATTTTTATCTGGATCTCCCCAACCACAGAGGCCACACCCTGAGCCAGTCACCTGGAAGAGCAAGCTTATCGCTTTCAAAAATCTGAAGTCACAAAGGGTTAGTAGCTAGAATATATAAAGAACAGCAAAAATTAGGCACCAAAGAAAAAAGGTTGACCATTGATAAATAGACTGATGATCTAAACAAAAGAAACGCAATTCAAAAGAAGAAACATAACTGGCCAATGAGTATTTGAAAAGCTGTGCAACATCTCTTACCATCAGAGAAATACAAATCACGGCATCGAGCTGATCGATATCAAGAAAAGAAATGGCAACAAATCTGATAAACACGTGGGGAAGAGGAAACATCTTACACTGGTGGTGGGTGTGTACACTCGTGTGGCCACAGTAGAAACCAGTGGGAAGGTTTGTTACAAAAGAGAATTATCGTATGATCCAGCTGTTTCACTCCTGGGGATATAGCTGAAGGATGCCAGATCCCGCTGTTAAGACACTTGTCTATCTGTGCTTAATGAGGTTCTTTTCATAGTAGCAAGGGCATGGAATCAGTTTCCATGTATGTCACCAGATGAATGGATAAACAAAATGTATCATTTTATTCAGTTATAGATAACTGCATAACAACGTTAGGAAATCTGCAGGAAAACAGATGGAACTAGAAAACTTTTTTTCACGAAAAGTAACCCAGCCTCTGAAAGACAAATCCTGTATGTTCTTTCTCTCATATGGGAATTGTGGCCTCTAACTGTTAAATATGTGTAAATACACATGGGAGTCAACATGGGTAAGCATAGGAAAATAGGAAAGGTTTTGTGTTGGTTACTGCTCTGTTGCCGAGAAGAGATACCAAGGCCAAAGCAATTTATCTAATATTTATTGGGGGCTTGCTCATCATTTCGGAGGGTGAATTTATGACTCTCATGGTGGGGAGCATGGCAGTAGGCAGGCAGGCATGGTGCTAGAGGAGTAGCCGAGAGCTTTCATCTTATGCACAGGCTGTAGGCAATTAGAGTAAGACTGAAACTGATGTGGGCTTTTGAAACCTCAAAGCCCTCCCCCAATGACACACTTTCTCCAACAAGGCCACACCTCCTAATCCTTCCTAAAACAGTCCACCAACTTCAGACCAAGGATTCAAATATATGAGCCTATGGAGGCCATTCTTACTCAAACCAGAGCTCCCATATGACTATATGGGGTGGGGAAGAAATTAAAGCTAAGTGGAATTGGACAGTACTGGGGAAGAAAGGGTACTGCAAAGAAGGGGTGTCAGAGAGATGGGGACGGAAAATGGGGAGGTGGAGAACAAATCAAAAGGAATTATGTTTGAAGACCTTGTATGGAAATACGTTACTTGGTAAGCTAATTTTAAAAATTAAAATAAAAAAGAATATGGGAGCTGGAAAGATGGCCCAGCGGTAAAGAACAAGCATTCCTCTTCCAGAAGACTTGAGTTTGATTCTCAGCTCCTATGTCAGGGGCACGCATCACCTGTCACTGAAAATCCAGGAGATCTGCCACCACAGGCTGTGCACACTCATGTGCACTCTCACATACCCCACCATACATGTGATTAAAAATATACTTGACAAAGAGACTGAAATCATACTTGAGAAAAGTTGTTTTTTGTTTTGCCATTCTCAAGAGACATTTAGAGAATAAGAGACTGAAGTAATTAGGAAGGGATCAAATTTGATTATTACTGGATGGATGTTTAAACAAACAAAAAACAACAACAACGAACCTTCAAATCTTTAAAGCTTTTGATTTTGTTTATCTACAGACCCTGACTGATGTTAAGGACAAGAAAGCTGACAAGTATCTCAGTCAGAACTTGACATTTGCTTGCCAAAACTAATGGGCAGTCATCCGATTAATAATCTGGATCTTTTCCAGATTTGTCAATTTATCACACAAATTTCATTCCTGCTATAAGAAAAGGCAAAGTTTTTTTTTTTTTTTTTTTTTTTTTTTTATGGGGGCTGGGGATTGGAGGAATTTAGAAGGAAGCAGAGTTGTGAGAGTTGATAGATGTTGTGTTTATTCATTCACATAATTGACATTGTTAAAACTGATAATATTTTTAAAATTCACTCAGTCTTTCATCCTGAATTTATTTATTGAGTACTCATCAACTCATCATGTACTACTGTGCTTGCTTGGTGTTTGGAATTCTTTTTTTTTTTTTTTTTTTTTTTTTTTTTTTTGGTTTTTCGAGACAGGGTTTCTCTGTATAGCCTTGGCTGACCTGGAACTCACTCTGTAGACCAGGCTGGCCTCGAACTCAGAAATCCGCCTGCCTCTGCCTCCCAAGTGCTGGGATTAAAGGCATGTGCCACCACTGCCCGGCTGGTGTTTGGAATTCTTAAGCAAACCAAATTCTTCCCCTCTAGAAATTTATATTCTAGTAAGCAATAAAAAAAACAAAACAAAACAAATATAACATGCAACCTATAAGGGGATTGTATTATTCTGGGTTCTCTGAGACACAAATGCCAAGAAAGGCTACATGGACAAGACTTTATTATGAAAAATGAGTATATGAGAGAAAATTGGGAGGTAAGCAGAAAAGACTGGAGCTGCCAGGGAGTCTGAGTAGAAGGGAGAAGGAAGTTGTACGGGAGCAGCTCATTCTGCAGGGCTGTCTAAGGAACATGGGCCATGGCACTTGAGAGTGCTGGAGTCAAAGTCAACTGTCAGAGTGGTCCTGTGTCCTTCAGGAATGAGCTCCCATTAGTGTTTCTGCCATAGTTAATGACTGACTGCGAGTAGCCTTGGGAAACAAGGCTTAGATGCAAACACAGAGATGGAGTTTAGAGAGCAGTAAATGAGACTCTTGCTCAGTCATGTTTCTGTACTTGATGTCTATGAAACAGTGATATTCCTGTAGAGAAAAGAGCATAGAGGAGAATGAAGATTTCAGTTTAGAACTGAGTAGTTTTGTTAGCTTAGATAAATGGAGAGCATTTGAACAAGACCTTAAAGGGAAGTGGGAGTTAGCCATGGAGGCACCAAGTACAAGAACATATCAGATAAAGGCCCTATAGCTAGCATGAAGTAGCATCAGTCTTGTGTCATTATAGGTGGGCACTGAGTGAAGGGTAATGATACCAGATGTAGTTGGGAACATGATATTTCTCAATCCACATAGTACCCTGTAAGCCATGGTGAAGACTACAGCTTTCACTCTGTGTGGAATAAGCAGCCACCAATAATTTTCAGTACAGGAGTCATTCAAAGATGGAAGATGACAGGCAGGATACAATTGTGTGAGGGATGATGGTGACTTGGTCTAAGGTGATATCAGTAAGCATTTGTTAGAATCGTGGGTATGTTTTAATCTTTTTGATAAGAATAAAAAAGAATCTAGGGATGTAGGATATGAGCGAAAGAGAAGGTTCTGAATTACCTTGGGTTTCTTGATCTGAGGAAATATAATATCAGTCTTCAACTGAGGAAAAGAAATTTGTGAGAAAATTTTGGTGGTAGAAGGGGGGGTATGAGGAGGATAGATATGGATAACAAAAGCTTATATTCTCACCAAGTCAATTTGTTATCCATAATTGATTAGCAGTTGGCTACAGACTTTGAGATTAAGGAAAGATGTCTCAGATGGATTTATAAAATATACTGCACCTCTAGAAGTGTAAGTTGGGTCACAAGATATCTAGAGTTATATTTCATAAAGCAGCATAGTCTAGTGAGCTGGCATCCATTAAATGTTAAGAATGTAGTTATGATCAGAGACTTTGCAGAATAGCAGGAGGGCTCTATCTGCTCTCAATAATTTTATTAATATAGTTTAACCAGCTCTTCTTTGTTTGTTAATCAATATCAATGAGGATGATGAGTTAAAAGTAGTACTTTATTAGCACTTTTGCTTACCTTCCTCATTACCGCTGGAAATACATGGCTGAGGCATCTTAAAGAAAGACAGTTTTATTTTGGCTCACAGTTGAAGGCTCATCATGGTAGGGAAGGCACAGAGGATGAGGTGTCTTGATCTGGGGTGGCAGTAACTTGTTATCAGGCTTGCTGCATCTTGAAGGATCAGGAAAGAGTCTGGGCCAGAGACAGGGATAAGATAGAACTCTTAAATGCCAGTCCCCACGGACCCACCTCTGCTAGCCCTGTCAATCGTTTCAAAGGATCTAGACCCCCCCCCCAAAAAAAAAAAAAAAAAACCCAACATCATCCACCAGGGATCAAGTGCGCCAACACAAGAGCCCATGGGGGAGCATTGAACACTGAACATTGAACACATTTAATTAGGAGTTAGAGGAGTATAAGAGATGTAAAACAGTTCTGTTTGCAAAGGATGTTACTGTCTGGCTGGAGAGTTAAAATATATGTTTGAAGAAGTTAGTGAATAACAAAACAAAACAAAACACACCAATAAGCTAGCCACCATGCATCTTGCTGTGATGAAGTACTAACTATGACACTGTTTGAGACCTTATTACTTTGGTACTAGCCTGTGCTTTGAGAATTTCCACTGGGCCCCTTTCACAGGGCACATGAGTACTGTCACTGGTGGTACAAACATAAGTGTGAAGTGAATGGAAGAGGCAGAGATTAAGTGAGGTGCAAGGAAGTTACCTCAAGCTAGACTTACACGGGGAAAAGACAGTTTGACAGTAAGAGGACCAAAAGTAGATTTCTTTTTTGAACAGAAAGAAATATTAGACAGACCGACAGAAATAGACACCTGTACAGAGAGCCCAATATTCACAGAACATGAATAAAGGAAGTAGGTGAGGAAAGATCAGAGTCATATTTCAGGAGAATAAAGTTGTCAGCTTTTCTCAGGGCACATAAGGAAGAAGGAAAAATGAGACACTAAGAGTTATCAAAAGGTAAAAAAAACAGAATTTCCAAGGACCTGCTTCTGGTGTGGGCCTCAGTTTCTCTAGTTCTTTTCCTCTGACTCTCTCAGTTTTTCTTTCTAGCCCATGTGCATGCCTTTGTGTCACTTCTGATCACTCTCTACCAGGGACACCGAAACCACCACACTTGTCTAGGTTGCAGAATGGGCAACACTAACCAAAGAATGCAACATCTTGCAACAAAGACACCAAAACAGATGCCAAACAAACAAAACACCTCAAATGTCATAACTCCAGATCTGTAGGCCCTATCACAAAACCAAACAGGAATAGCTAACACCATGTGCTTCCCTCAGAGTCTGGTAACTCTATTGCAATAGGTTCCTAGAAAAGCAACTTGGTTGAAATAGAAGACAAAGCTTTCAAACTAGCAATCGTGAATATGTTCAAGGACCTTAAAGAGGAGATTAATAAATGCCTCAATGAAGATCATGAAAACAGAAATAGTTAAATGAAAAAAAAAGAAAACACTCAAGATATCAAAGTAGAATTTAACAAAGAAACAGAATCATGAAAGAAAATTTAAATTGAAATAAAACTGGAAATGAAAAATTTAGGGTGTCAAACAAAAACTTAACAGATGTAACCTCACCAATGAACTACAAGAAGGGAGGAGAAAATTTCACATTTTGAAAACAAGTTGGAAGAAATGGACAGCTCAGTCAAAGTGTACATCTTCAGAACATTCCACCCAACAGTAGAGAATATATACTTTCTTCTCAGCAGCTCATGGGAATTTATCCAAAATTGACCTCATACTTGGAAACACAGCAAATCTCAATAAATACAAGAAAACTCAAATAACACTCTGCACCCTGTCTGAACACCATGAAGTAAAGCTAGATATCAACAACAAAAGAAACAAAATAGAAATAAAACAAGAAAATTCTCAAACTCACGGAAACTGAACAATTCACTACTGTGTGAAAAAATGAGTCAATATAGAAATCAAGAAGGAAATTAGAAACTTTTTAGAATTGAATAAAAATAAAATATTATTAGCTATGAAGAAAATATGAAATTATGAAACCCCTTGACTTTGCAATACTCAGTCTCCATAAAACTTCTGTTGTTTATAATTTACACAGTCTATGGTAGTTGTTATAGAAGCATAAAATGGACAAACATGAATGAATAGAGAGAATTAAGCAAATGGGATTTGAGTGCTTAGGTTATATATACATATATAACTTAAGTAGTGTAAATATATGAATCATATATTAATTAAAATAAATATATCATAACTAATATATAACATACATCAATATATATGTATATACTATTAATATATAATATTAATGCATATTATATACCTAAGCATATATATATATAAAGTTCTGGGTAATTTCACACATCCTGGAGTGGTTATTTCATCTTTTCTAGAATCCTTTGAAACTAGGTATTGTGTTAGGTGACTTTTTCAGGCTTCCAGAGTCCTGAATTGGTAGAAGCCTCTACTGCCTGGTTTTGTATGTCAACTTGACACAAGCTGGAGTTATCACAGAGAAAGGAGCCTTCCTTGAGGAAATGCCTCCATGAGATCCAGCTATAAGGCATTTCTCAATTAGTGATCAAGGGTGGGAGGGCCCATTGTGGGTGGTACCATCCCTGGGCTGGTGGTCCTGGGTTCTATAAGAAAGTAAGCTGAGCAAGCCAGGGGAAGCAAGCCAGTAAGAAACGTCCCTCCATGGCCTCTGTATCAGCTCCTGCTTCCTGACCTGTTTGAATTCCAGTCCTGACTTCCTTTGGTGATGAACTGCAATATGGAAGTGTAAGCTGAATAATCCCTCTCCTCCCCAAATTGCTTCTTGGTCATGATGATTGTGCAGGAATAGGAACCCTGACTAAGACAAAGCCTCAGGATAAAAGTTAAATGTTTTCTCCTTCAGACAAGGGCTCAGTATCAGTATCAAAGCTGCTCAAGACCCAGGCTCACCTTGAGGTTGTGGCAGTCTTCCTGTGTCAGCCTTGAACGCTAGGACCAGAGCCAGGTACCGCCATACTTGCTCAGTTTCATTTGTACATCTTTTGTTAATTTGAACAGTTTCCTTTGTAGATTTTGTTTGGGATGGAGTATCCTTAGCCCAGGCTGGCTTTCCTTAGCCCAGGCTGGCTTTGAACTTGTTATGGATCCCAGGCTAGTGTCCAGCTCCCGATCCTCTGTCTCATCTGCCTACTCCTGCCATCACAGGCTTGCACTACCATAACTGTGACTCAGGAGCTTTCTCTGTACACTACTGCTCATTCAGACCATACTGGCACACCAGCTTCCATGGTAACCCATGCTGTTTTGTTCTTCCTGACTCTTACTATCCTGCAGACTCAGACTCTGTCCTTCTTCAGTGGATCCCTAAATGGGACAGAATTGCTCTGGCAAGAATATAGTGTGGTCTGTGACTAGGGGAGCCACACATGCAACAAGAGATCTCTGATTCTAGTGTATTTTTACTCCAGGGCACACAGTACTACTTATTTCTTTGCTAGGTAATATGACCTTTAAGGTTGAGAGGGTAAACAAACTTTGGTATGGTCCGCAGTATAGACTCTATTCTTACTTAAGTGTCCATAGCATTGTGCAGAGTGTATCCATCTTCTCCTTCCTTTTTTCTCTTGGCCACCCAACATCTTGCTTTCTATATTGCTCCCACTTTACTGGTGTCCATTTGACCCCCTTGCCGATTCCTCTGTCTTTTTTCCCCTCCCCTCCCCCTCCCTCTCCCCCTCCCTCTCCCTCTCCTTCTCCCCCTCTCCCTCTCCCCCTCCCTCTCCCTCTCCCCCTCCCTCTCCCCCCTCCCTCTCCCCCTCCCTCTCCTCCTCCCTCTCCCCCTCCCTCTCCCTTTCCCCCTCCCCCTCTCCCTCTCCCCTCCTCTCTCCCTCCCTCTCCCTTTCTCTCTCCCCTCTCCCTCTCCTCCTCCCCTTCCCCCTCTCCCCTCTCTCTGTGTCTATTCTCTATCTTACAGAGTTTATGGCAGTTAGACGACAAGATGCTCTTAAGTTTACTCATACCCCCAGCTTAGACTTCTGCACTAGGCTTCAGACTATTATGTCTCTGTGGAGATCACACTCCCACATGGTTCTGTGGTTTATTCCTTTACTTTTAACCATGCATCTTCCTTGATGATCTCTTCCCAAAAAGCCCTACCTTGATCACCCAATATAACACTCAGATCTTACTGCTCATTTTCTGTTTTTTATTACAGCCTTTATTATTTTCTACATCATAAAATGTGCTTTGGTTGTTACCTAGCTTCTTTATCAAGAATATAACTTCTACATAAAAAGACTTTTAAATTTGTATTCTAAATGCTTACATAAGATTTAATAGTTAATGGATAGCCATTTATCGTCAAATGATGGGTCACCTGATTCACTGGACTTTTCACTATATATCAAATGCTTTCTAGGCCTACAGAGTAGACTGGGAGTTTATAACATTCTGTTTTTGTTTTGTTTTGTTTTGTTTTTTTGTTTTGTTTTTTGTTTGTTTGTTTGTTTGTTTTTGGAGACAGGGTTTCTCTGTGTAGCTCTGGCTGTCCTGGAACTCACTCTGTAGACCAGGCTGGCCTCGAACTCAGAAATCCACCTGCCTCTGCCTCCCAAGTGCTAGGATTAAAGGCATGCGCCACCACTGCCCGGCATAACATTCTGTTTTTAACAGACACATTCTAGTTGTGCTTGTGTAGGGTACAGTATGATAGTTGTTTCTGTATATATTGCAGGGTAATTAAATCAGAGTCATCAGCCTGGTCATTTCTTCAACCTTTTACCATTTTTGTGAGTTGAAAAGATGAGAAATATTTTCTTCTAGATATTTTGCAACATGTATAATTGTTTATTATAGCCATCTTACTGTGTACTAAAATTTTTATGGCCTGGGAAATGAATGCTCAAAAAGATGAAAGAACAAACAGGTCATAGATATGGTGAACTATGGAGTGTGTTTTTAAATCTTGGAGCATCTGCTTCCAAAGCTCCATCTCAGGGTTAAACTCCATCCCTCCTCTATTATTTACAAAGTCACAATGAGATGCCATACCATGAGGTTAAACAACCACGCCATGTACCTAGAATAATACGTTATGCATGGCATGCAAATGTCATCATTTTGATGATTTGTGAATTAACCTTTTTAAGGTTGGACAAAGCCTATAATCATCTTCCTTGGACATTTGTTGAAAAATAGACTGTAACTATTCAGTAAAGGAGGTCCTTTGAAGGTACACTAATATACTAACTGACTGCAGTTGTAGAATACTGTGTGTGGCTAAGCAGCCTGCCTACTCTTTGAACATTATTAATAACTTCAGACTAGGTTTCCTAGAGGTCAAACAACTGGTGGAAAAGGATATTTAATGAAAGCAATTGTTTGACTGTGTCGAGATAAAAGGTGCAGCTGTTTTCCCCCTACTATAAATAAGCACATATTTAAAAAAAATAACACTAAGAAACAAAACTTATACAGCAGCTTCCCCCATATACCTCCAATCCAAGGGAAAATGTTTTCTTATTTATTCCTCTTCCTCTGTCCACATATATGAGATGGTAATATTTAGCCTATTTGAGAGCTCCCATAAATTTACCACTCACACACCAGATCCCTGTACAGTGTACAGCGAAGAGGAAGATGAAAAGGATCATCCTGGTCCAAGTCTAACTGTATTTGTTTTGAGTAGGAGCATTTAGCGAAGACCGTTTGCCTTATTCACTTTCCTTCCTATGTTAGCAGGGAAGGAAGCTGCCCGACCCTCAGTATTGTTTTCGGGCTTGGGTGTTTTCCAAAATGCTGGTGCACTGTGATACCTTCACTTGAGACTTTCATTTTTAGCCAGCCAATCCAATGTGACATTTACAATGTTTGAAGTTAAAAAAAAAATTCTGAAGTAAAATGTAGTTTGAATTGTGTCTGTCATATTAATATGCATATTAAGCTGTCCCTGATAAGGGCATCTCTGATCCTCCTACATTTTGTCATTGAGTGAAATTCATACAGAACATCATTGGTTGGTAACTTTCATCTGTTCAGTAAGTTATATTTCAGTGTGTCTCTCCATGAAAAACTTGTTGGGTTTCTGTTTTGTTTCTGGCTGAGTAAATACAAAGACTGTCAAATTAGTGAAAATGTTAGAGTTAATAAGTAAATTAATTCAAAATTTAAAACTTGACTATCTACATTGCATCTGTGTCAATTTAGCTAGTTTTTTAATAAAAATTTTTAGTCTTGGGCTGGAGAGATGGCTCAATGGATAAGAGCACACTGGCTGCTCTTCCAGAGGACCCAGGTTCGATTCCCAGCACCCCAAATGGCAGCTCACAACTGTCTGTAACTAGTTCCAGGAATTCTGACACCTTCAAACAGGCATACATGCAAACAAAACACCAATGTACATGTACATAAATAATAAATAAATTAATTAAATTATTAGTCTTTTGCTACTTAAAAAATTGAAGAACTTTTTATGTGTATGAATGTTTGCCTGCAGGTTTGTATGTGTATCACACATGTGCCTGGTACAGGCAGAGTCTAGAAGAGAACATTGGAGTTACAGGTGGTTATGAGACACTCTGTGGGTTCTCAGAACTGAACTTGTGTCCTCTGCAAGAGCAACCAGTGGTCTTTTTTTTTGCAGTAAGTATATTTTTTAAATTTTTATTGGATATTATATTTACATTTCAGATTTTATCCCCTTACCCCCATCCCCCCAACCGCCCAGGAACCTCCTATTCCATCCCCTCTCCTCATGCTTCTATGAGGATATACCCCACCTACTCCCCCACTCCCACCTCCCCACCCTCGAATTCCTCCCCACTCGGTGTCCAGCCTTCATGGGACCAAGGATCTCCTCTCCCACCTATGCCCGACAAGGCCATCTTCCCCTACATATACAGCTGGAGTCATGAGTCCCTCCCTATGTACTCCCAGGCTGGTGGTTTAGACCCTGGGGAGCTCTGGTTGGTTGGTATTGTTGATATCCTCATGGGGCCACAAACCCTTTCAGCTCCTTCAGTCTTCTCTCTAACTTCTCCATTGGGAACCCCTTGATCAGATCAGTGGTTAGCTGTGAGCATCTGCCTCTGAATGTGTCAGACTCTGGTAGACCTCTAAGGAGACAACTATATCAGGCTCTTGTCAGCATGCACTTTCTGCCATCCACATCAGTGTCTACTTTGGTGACTGTACATGGGATGAATACCCAGGTGGAATGGTCTCTAGACGGTCCCCTCTTCAGTTTCTGTCCCACACTTTGTCTCCATATTTGCTCCCTTGAGTATTTTTGTTACTCCTTCTAAGTAGGACTGAGGCATCCACACTTGGTCTTCCTTCTTCATGAGCTTCATGTGGTCTGTGAGTTGAGTCTTGGCTATTCCAAGCTTTTGGGCTAATATCTGCTTATCAGTGAGTAAATAGCATGTGTGTTCTTTTGTGATTGGGTTAACTCACTCAGGATGATATTTTTTAGTTCCATCCATTTACCTAAGAATTTCTCGAATTCATTATTTTTAATAGCTGAGTAATACTCCATTGTGTAAATATACTACATTTTTTTGTATCCATTCCTCTGTTGAAGGACATCTAGGTTCTTTCCAGCTTCTGGCTATTATAAATAAGGCTGCTATGAACGTAGTAGAGCATATGTCCTTGTTATATGTTGAAACATCTTCTGGGTATATGCCCAGGAGTGGTATAGCTGGGTCCTCAGGTAATGGTATGTCCAGTTTTCTGAGGAACTGACATGTAGGGCACTGAGCTGAGAGACAACCAGGTATCTGGTTGAACGGGCTTTGAACCCTGGAGACCCTTCAGGGACGGTAGGCCATTCAGCTCTGTTCACGGCCCCCTGGCTCTCTCAGCTTCTGCCTTTAACAGCCCCTCCCACAGAGCGGTTGAGAGGTCTACGACCATAGGGTCATGTAGGAATGATGCCCCAGGCTCTCCTCACATGCATATGAGGCATCCCCAAAAACCTCAGACTAAGCCTTACCTGCTGCTAAAACCTTCACCCACCCCAAACTGTATATATTGAGCTTAATTGAGAAGTAAAGTGCACACAAGAACCATCCAGGTGTCCGAGAACTTCCGTTGTTGACCCGCCGCCGCCCTTCCCTGCTACCTGGCTGGCACTTCCCCGGCTTAGCAAAGAGCTGTAACACTTCAGAGCCCACTGGGCCCTACAAAGAGCTGTAACGCTTGGCAACCTGCCGGCTCTCCCTGGGGCCTGCCTGGAACTCAGGGCTGCCTCCTTGTCAGCTAGTCGGCTCCTTATCGGCCTAGCTCGAGCCTGGACCGGTTCATCGAGGAGAAGCAGGGGCAACACCTGGAGGAGACTGGTCATCGACAAATGCCAGAAGCAGCAGCAGGGGCAGACAATCTCCCCTTCCTGCTCGCGCCCTGCCCCCAGCCGGGAGACTGTCGTGGGACACCCTCCAAGACCAGGGTCCTACACTGACAGACTGATTTCCAGAGTGGTTGTACCAGCTTGCAATCTCACCAACAATGGAGGAGTGTTCCTCTTTCTCCACATCCTTGCCAGCATCTACTATCACCTGAGTTTTTGATCTTAGCCATTCTGACTGGTGTGAGGTGGTATCTCAGGGTTGTTTTGATTTGCATTTCCCTGATGACTAAGGATGTTGACCATATCTTTAGGTGCTTTTCGGCCATTCAGGTTTCCTCAGTTGAGAATTCTTTGTTTAGCTCTGTACCCTATTTTTTTTAAATAGGGTTATTTGGTGGTCTGGAGTATAATTTCTTGAATTCTTTTTATATATTGGATATTAGCCCTCTATCAGATGTAGGATTGGTAAAGATGTTTTCCCAATCTGTTGGTTGCCGTTTTGTCTTATTGACAGTGTCCTTTGCCTTATAGAAGCTTTGCAATTTTATAAGGTCCCATTTGTCAATTCTTGATCTTAGAGCATAAGCCATTGGTGTTTTGTTCAGGAACTGTCCCCCTGTGCCTAGGTATTCGAGGGTCTTCCCCACCTTCTCTTCTATTAGTTTCAGTGTATCTGCTTTTATGTGAAGGTCCTTTGTCCACTTGGACTTGAGCTTTGTACAAGGAGATAAGAATGGATTGATTTGCATCCTTCTACATACTAACTTCCAGTTGAACCAGCACCGTTTGCTGAAAATGCTGTCCTTTTTCCACTGGATGGTTTTAGCTTCCTTGTAAAGAATCAAGTGATCATAGGTGTGTGGGTTCATTTCTGGGTCTTCAATTCTATACCATTGATCTTCCTGCCTGTCTCTGTACCAATACCATGTAGTTTTTTTTTTTTAAATATTTATTTATTTATTTATTTATTTTTTATCACTATTGCTCCATAGTACAGTTTGAGGTCAGGGATGGTGATTCCCCCAGAAGTTCTTTTATTGTTGAGAATAGTTCTTGCTATCCTGGGTTTTTTTTTGTTATTCCAAATGAATTTGCAAATTGCTCTTTCTATCTCTATGAAGAATTGATTTGGAATTTTGGTGGGGATTGCGTTGAATCTGTAGATTTCTTTTGACAAGATGGCCATTTTTACTAAATCAATCCTGCCAATCCAGGAGCATGGGAGATCTTTCCATCTTCTGAGATCTTCTTCTATTTCTTTCTTCAGAGACTTGAAGTTCTTGTCATACAGATCTTTTACTTGCTTGGTTAGGTTCACTCCAAGGTATTTTATATTATTTTTGACTATTGTGAAGGGCAACCAGTGGTCTTAAAGGCTAAATCCCTTCAGTCTTTTTGGTTTTGGTCTTGAAAAGTTATTTCTTCTCTTTTATCTCCAGAAGTCACTGTTTTAGTTTGAAGACTAACTTATCATACTTTTTAATGTTTGAATAGCTTAAAGTTTTGGCCAGAGATTTGAAAAAAAAATAATTATTAAGAGGAGTCCTTTCTATCTGCTTAAAATCAATCTTACATTTCCCTTTCAATTTTTCCTATAGCTTGAATTACATTTGTTGATGGTATGGTGAAAACAACATCCTTGCATTTATATAGAGCCAATAAATGTCAACAGAGCCACTGGGGTGAATGATTGAGGAGCTGTTTCCCCAAGATCAAGTTCTTGACTCTATGACTCTATTCACCTCTCAGAACTGGATTTTGGGATTCTTTAAATAACTGTATTCCCTAAGAAGTTTCCTGGAATATTTTTTTTACCCTACATGTGAGCAATTTGAAAACTGGATACAAAAATGTGAGGAGACGGCACTGCTGAGCAGAGGTAGCATCTCTGAATTCCAACCGCTTCTTCCTTCCATCCGCACATCACAGCACATTGCATACTCCATAAACCATCTCCTGACTATGTAACAACATGTTGTGTGCTACAGGCAAAGACAGATAAGACAGTGAGCTCATTTTACTGAAGGAGACAGAGGGAAATAGAAGACAGCAAAGACTGAAGAATGCGGAAAGGTCATTCAAATCAGAAGCAGGGCAGAGGAAGGGCCAAGCTGAGGCTAGCACAGGAGGCAGCTGGACCTTTCGAAAGGTGTAGATTTGTACAAATTACAGTTAAAGATGAGAATGAGTCAGGAGTGTCAATGAGGGATGCAAAGGGGACATTATAGCCACAGCCCTTGCTTTCCGAGATCTTCATAGAAAGCTAATCTTTTCAGGTTCCGAAGAAGGACATGGATGACATACTGCCAAGTTGTTACATACAGGGTTATCAATGCTGGTTTCTTATATAAGACATGTGGCTTTCAAAGTGTGTCTCTCTTTAGCACATTTGCATATATACTATGTACACTCATGCATACATACACATACATGATAAGAATGTTTATCTCTAGGTATTTTTTTAATGACACCCAAGTGACATATAAAAATCTTGGACCTCTTCATGACAAAATTAGCTATGGCTATGTAGTAAGACCTTGTCCAAAAGAAATAAAAATATTGACAATTTACAAAAACATGGTCATGAAGAGTAACACATACTTCACAAGTGGCTACCTTGTAATTACGATTGCTAATATTTAATTATTATAATTATTATAATGCACAAGCCAAATTCTTTATAATGTACATCAAGTTTTGGAAGCACATGTCCTGGTTAACTTTAGCAGTCAACTTGACATAGCCTAGGGTCTCTGAGAGGAGATCCACAGCTGAGGAACTTCCTAGATCAGGTCGGTTCATGGGTGTGTTTGTGGAAGATTGATCTTGCTTATTAATTAGTAGGGCTCAACCTCCTGTGGGTCGCATCATCTCCAGGCAGAGACAGATAATCCTAGCTGGTATAATCTGGCCTGTGACCTAGCTAGCAAGCAGCATCTTGCATAGTTCCTGCTATGTTTCATTGGCCCTGAAATAGTGCCTCACTAGGAGGTAAAGTTGTGTGGAATAGAAGTCATTCCTTTCTTCATGTTCCTGCCTGTATGCCCCTCAATGATAGATTGTGACCTGGAGATGTAAGCTAAAGTAAACTGTTTCCTCTGCTAGATTATTTTCAGTCAAAGTGTTTCCTCCCATCAACAGAAAGCAAGCTGGAATGTACATCATTTTTCACTCAGTGTTTTTATTCTTGTTGACTGCATGTCTCTACATATACCCATCAAGACCGTACTGACTGGTTCAAGAGAAAGAGCACACTCATCCTTCCCTATGATCAAAACGCTATCCAGTGATTTTATTCCCAATGTGGGGAAATTGAAGCCACCTTGGGCAGAGTGCCAGTTCACTAAATGGTAACACTCCTTGTCCAGCAGATTTTCCATTAGACTGACTGGAAATCTTGGAAGGTTGGGTCTGATTCTTTGTCATTATGGAAATATTCTATAAGCTTATCCAATTAGTTCAGCTTCTAGGCACCACCATCCCTCTAAAAGCCAGTGTGTGAGCCAGTTATGTTAAAGTGGATTTACATGGCAAAGTGAGAAATGAACCAGCTGTCAATGTGTCTGCCCTTCAGCCCATTCCACTGTTAAGAAGGAAGGCTGGGGGGTTGCTTACTGACAGATTGGGCTCCAGACAATTGTAATTCTAGCTTCAAGATTTTTTGGATGTAAGTGTTTTGAAAGATGCCAACTGAAAGCTTAATTCCAAAATATTTAATGGGTCTATCTTAAAAGAGATGAATGCCTTGGTAATGTTTATTGCATACGCCTTAGACCCAGCTTAGACTAGCATAGACCTTTAGAAAGGACCCTAAAAATTATATCCTTCTTCCTCAAAATCTTCATCATTTTCTGCTTGGAAGTTATACTCTAAAATAGAAGCAAATATCACTGCTGTTCCTTCATTGAATCTATCACAGGGAGTGGAATTCTTTTGAGTCCGTACCCTTTATTTTCCTTCTTATCCCTTTTCTCTTTCTCCCTCCTCCTCTTCTCCTTCTGTTCTCATTTCTTTTCTGGTGAGATTCTAAGTGTGGGAGGGTAGATTGCTTAATGTGTTCTCAGGGCAAAGACTGAAAGGATTACATTATATAGCCATGCTGTGGTGTGGGCGGGGTGCGATTTTAAACAGCACCAAGCTCCAAGAAATAGAATTACCACAAACAGAACTGCAGGGACCTCCTTAGAGTTTAGGCAGAACCCATATTTCCTCTGGAATTTGAAGACTTAGAGTGTCACCCCACAGTGGCAGTGGCAGCTGCCCGTTCATACTCTCAGCACTTGTGTGTCACCCAATTCCTAAAATCTCAGCAATAAAAATATCTTCTTAATATATTTAACTGAAGTACCATATAAATACCTTCTGGAGGGAAAATTTAAAACAAAATATAAATTTCTCTCTTTGTGGAATTTCTAAGGTCAGTCCATCTCCTCCCATCCGGAAACTTGGAATTCGTTAAGATGAGATCGGAGGCTGTTAAGATGCCCACACCATAAGCAGCCACAGAAGGCACTTCCTGAGTAGAATAACAATTGCAACTCAACTGGGAAGCAGGTCCACCCAGATAAGCATCTTCTGTTACTTTTTAAAGCCTTTATTGTTAGGCGTTTTCCACTTGACAATTTTATGCTTATGGGGTTCTCTTTACCTCCCCATTTTGTTTACATTTCCTCTTTGAAAATGGATGGGGTGAAGAAAAGGAAGCCAGCTTTTTTTTTTTGGGGGGGGGGTTGGGGTGGGGAGTGGGACAGGTCTACTTAGCCAGTTCATCTGTGTGAAAGGAGAGGAAGTGCATCTCTCCATGGCTTAATGGAGTAGTTTCCTGGAGCTGTTGAAGGGAGTAAGCTTGTCAGGTCACTTGAATAGCTTCATAAGCTTTGAGGGACTGTGGGGTCTTCCCCCTTTCCTACAAATCTACAAGCATAGATCCACATGCAGACAAATGGAAGGCAAACAAATGGTAGGCAATGGGCACACAGCAGGAGAGGTGCACAGAGGGGGTCCTTATATTACAAATGGCAGCCACCAAATGCCAAGTTATTTATAAAGAAGAGAGGCAGTGACTTGCTAGCATGGGGCACCAAATAAAGATGGGCTTGTGCACAAAAAGAATGTGACAATTCAGTTCTTTGCATTTGTTTATTGATGATCTCTTTTCCCCCCTTAAGTCTTGGCATTCCACCCAAAGCAGACTGTGTGATCTCCCCTTGGGGAACAACTCAGGGTTCAGCTTTGTTTACAAGGTTCTTTATTCTAAAGAACAAAATGTTCTTGCTGACAGAGTCCATGTTGCATGGCAGCCTATTGACCTCTCTACTTGGGAGAAATACTTAACTCCTACAGAGAAGTCCTAAATGCTAGTGGATTCCTAGGCAGCCCTTTCTTTTTGTATTGATCTAAACCATTGATTTTAGTTCACTGACTGTTTTTATTAGTCAACCAGGTCTTCTCTCTGTTTTATGTAAGGTTCTTCAATAGACATGGCTTTGGTTGCTGTCTGAGCTTTTACCTTTCTTCTATTTGCTTTGAAGAGCAAGTTCATGCTACCTCAGAATTTCTCTTTAACAAGAGAAGGATGCATCCATGTGACGTAGAAGAAAGCATAATTTGAATCATTTGAGGGCATGCAGTATTACAGGTGGACTGGCAGGTGGCATTCTAGAAGTGGGTAGACAACCATGGTATGTATTCTTTGATACAGGAGCTCTAGAAACTCCTACTAGGAACCCTGAGTAGAAAATTCTCCTTACTGAGTGAGACTGTTGAAAAGACATGAATCTGAGTAGGGAATACTGATTTTTCACACTTTGGGGAGGATATTTTCATGGTTATCACCCCAGATTTCCATAGGAAGGAAACTGACTTCATATGTTGAGTAAGCAAAGCTTAAATATAGGGGTTGGAGAGACAGCTCACTGTTAAGACCTCTGACTATTTTTTATAAAGGGCTGGGGTTCAATTCCCAGCACCTGCATGGTGGCTCACAACCATCTGTATCTCCAGTTCTAAAAAATTCGATGCCCTCTTTTGGGTTCCATGGGCACTGAGTGCACATGGTGCGTAAACATGTACACAGGCAAAATACCTATACACATGAAATATAAATAAGTCTCAAGAAATCAGAACAAGTTTATTGCCTTTAATGACAAAGGAGGACAAGAGACTTTTCTCCCAGCAATGCTGAGTTCTGAGTATGATTAAGTAGATGACAGAGAAAAGTACAGCTGGAGGGACCAGTATCATTGAATTGGCAGTTGGTACAGATCACCAGAGGACAAACTGGCAGAGAATTCCAATAGAGGAGCAGGAGAGTATAGGAATCTCCTGGGACCAAAAGAGAAGACTAGGGCTTTTAGGAGTGGTATGCTCTTCTTGGTTAGGAGCAATAGAGTCAAAGGCAATTGCAACTTCTGTTTTGTCCTTCATGCTTTTCCTGGCTATCTTGGACTATGGCCTAAGGAAAGCTCTTAACACTGGGCAGTGGCCTTTGTAATCTGAAGATTAAAAATTATGCACTGCAGCTTTTATTCTCATTTCTGTCAATAGCTCTTGGTTCCTTCTGCCAAACCAAGAAGTGCTAACACATTTGGAGGTTGTAGCCAAGGTACTGACTCAAACGGCATGCATAATTAATCTCACATCGTGGCTGGTTTCATTTATTCTCTTTTTCTTCAAATGTGCATAGATTTCTTCATCATTACTTCATGTGCCCCCCCACTACTTAATGAACCCTCTTCTTCCTCTTAACTACAGGTTTATTATTTTTTGGGAAAACCAGAATCAAGTCTAGCGGTATTTGTCAGTCTACCACATCAACAAGCATTTAGGTCAACTTGAATTATACATGTAGTGGTGAAAACACTATCCATAGTCTCAATGAGTTGTGTGCTTAATTAAGCACTCATACTCTTCTGAGTGGACAATTCTTGTACTAAAAAGCAATCTCTTTGCTAAGGAAGTAGCTTGAGAAGAAACCTGAAATGGGGCATCCATTCTATCTACCATTAGTGTGTCAGTAGGTCAGGTACCTGTGTGGTTACCTGGAAATGATGAGTCTATTGGAGTGGTAAACTACTTTGGTTTTTTAAAATGCTGCTGTGAGGCTGAAGAAATGGCTCACTGGTTAAGAGCATTTGTTTTGCAGAGGACTTGGGTTCAATTCCCTGCATTGAATGACCATTTATAACCTCCCATAATACCAGTGGATTATACTGGTGTATACTGGTGTATACTGGTGTATACTGGTATATATATAATAATGGATATGCTCTTCTGACTCCCACGGGCCCCAGGAATGAACATTGTATTAAGATATATATGCAGGCTGAGCACTCATGTATATAAAATAAAATAAATAAATGTAAAAAATAATTAAAGGTTGTCAGAGCTGAATAATACAGGAACATTCTGAGATCATCTGTTCACAAGGTGAACACTTTCACTGCTCAGTATCTTAAAGCTCTTGTTGTGGGACAGTTGATTCTGCTCACTAGAAAAACACTTATAATCCATCTACCATGAACAGGTTCTGGGCAAAGAACGGCGATGAAATAAAGAGAAAAACAGCCATCATCTGCTCTCCTTGAACTCAGATTTGTGGTGAAAGACTTTAGACACAAATGGGGTATTAGACAGAGTTAAATGCTACAGAAAACAAAGCAGGAGCTGCAGAGTCAGTAGCTGGGGCAGTGACTTTGGTGGGATGGACCTAGTTTAGATGGAGATGCCTAGGAAGGCTTTTCTAAAGAGATAATACTTGTTTTTTTTTTTCCTGAAAACTTGGGTTTTTGGGCTGGTGAGATGGCTCAGTGGTTAAGAGCACTGATTACTCTTCCAGAGGTCATGAGTTCAAATTCCAGCAACTACACGGTGGTTTACAACCATCTGTAATGAGATCTGATGCCCTCTTATGGGTGTCTGAAGACAGCTACAGTGTACTTACACAGAATAAATGAATGGAAGCCTTTGGGCTGGAGTGAGTGGGGCCAGAGCAAGAAGGAGAAGGAGGTTGGGGGGGGGGGAAGAAAATTTGGGTTCTTTCTGAGTCAGATTCTTCTTTTTATATTTATAGAATCATGAAGTTTAGAGAAATGCTTATTTTTTGTTACATTTGAGTATTGTTCCAGCAGGTGTGTGTGTGTGTGTGTGTGTGTGTGTGTGTGTGTGTGAGAGAGAGAGAGAGAGAGAGAGAGAGAGAGAGAGAGAGAGAGAGAGAGAGAGATGTCCCTGAAGGCTGGAAGAGCATGCTGGATTCCCTGGAACTGGATTTACAGGTAGTAATTATAAGCTACCATGTGGGTACTGGGAACAAAACCCATGCCCCCTGCAAGAGTAGCAAGTTCTGTCAACCACTGAGCCATCTCTTCATCCACACTTATTTTATTTTTATTTACAATTTTAAAATTAGGCAGACTTTTACCTGCCCCAAGCCTCAGAGCAGTATATATAGATAGATGTCCCATGCAGAGCTGAACATTCAACAGTCACATGTTCTTTGCACTATGACCAGCCAGTTATTAGTCTCTGTGGTAATCACTACCTACTGCAAAAGGAAACTCCTTGGACTCAAGCTGATAAGCACACTAATCTATAGGCCTAAACATCACTATGTAGAGGGCAATTTGACAGGCACGTTTTATCTGCTTAATAGAACAAAAGCAGTAGCTTCCTCACTAGGGTCTATGACTTCTCCAGCCACGGATACTTGGATCTTTGACTAAGTTAGAGTATTAGCTATGGATTTCACGCCCATAGATCTAAAAAAAAAAAACAAAACAAAACAAAACAAAAAACCCAAAACCTTAGAAAGCTGTTGGTCTCCTCATAACAGTCAAGCCATTATTGCGCAAGCAGTGCATCCTGTCCAGTGAGTGGGGAGTGTAGCATGCAGGGTCCAGAGCTGAGTGAGATTACAGCTGCAGTTCTTTCCCAGTACTCCATAGAGTGTGATAAACACTATCATCAGGGAAGAAGCTTCCAGCTCAATCCCTCCTCAATTTCTCTATGTCCCGATGTCCAAGAGCACTGTGTTTTAAAAAGTTGCTGAAGCCAACTTTTCCCCCTGTTAAATGTTTGTTTCCTTTTAAGAAGTACAGTATTTTCCAACTAGGAAAAAATTGCCTCCAGGTAATTGGTGGTACTTTAAAAAAAAATTGACTCAGGACTATAATAGCCATGGTCTACCTGTGAACATAACTATTTTCAGAGATAATTGATATTTGCCCCAATGAAAAGCTACTTTGGTTTTAGTAATTCCATATACTTTTGTGATTATGATGGCTTTCTACTCAGAGAGGTTACAGAATAATTTATTGCACCTCTTTGCAGACATTAGTTATGTGAAAAAGAGTATTAATTTAGATAATGTCTACCTATAGAGGAGCCAACAGCCTCCGCAAAAAACATGTTCCTTCCCGTATCTTCCCTACCGCATGAGCTGATGCTTGCTCTGTGTTCAGTTTGCTCAACTACATAGGGAAGGAGATTTTGCTTGAGCCTTTCAAGGGTGTGAGGGACTTTCTCCTCTTTAATCCATTCCATAATTTCTTATTAATACACATCGATGAGTTAGTTAATTGGAACTTCTATAAACAACCACTTCTTATCCTTGTAAGCCTTGCTGAGAGGATACCTTTGTGTCCTACCGTGAGGGACATTGTCTCATATGTTTCCATAGCACATTAGGTCCAATTTTGTTATTAATAAGTACTCTATGATTGTAAGAAATAATGAGTATGAATCAGATGCACCAGTAAGTAGCTATTATTTTTTATTACTTTATAAATTGTAATTTCCAACACATCAGAGTATCTCTCTGCCTGCTAGAACATAGTTCTGAAAATTCAGAGAGCTGTGATCCCTGGTTTCAGTTACTGACTTATTAATGTTTAATTCACACGATACCATTTTAGGAAATTTTTTTTTTCTGTGAATTTACAAAGGCCATTTTGATAGTATTGAGCCCGATGCTATGTAGAACACAGAAATTGTTCTACATTAGGCCTAGATATTTGGGTCTAGATTATAGCTATCCTTGTAACAGCATTTCTTTTTGACAGCAAGAATTAACTTCACCCAAAGACAGGAGTACATGTCACTGGAGAAGTACTGGTTGGAAGAGGAGAAAGAAGTGTTTGAAAGCACAATATTTCTTTCTTCTCTCTTTCTCTCTTCCTCGCTTACTCCCTTACCTTTCCCTTTCCCTCCCCACTTCCCTCCTTCCTTCTCTCCTTTGTTCCTTACTTCTTTCTTTCCTTTCCATGACCTGGAGTGAAGAGTGCTGGAGTATGAATTATAAAATGCATTGAAATCTCTAGCCCCCTCTCTTTCCAATCCTAAAATTGTACCAAATTTAAGACTAAACAGGCAGTATATGACAGCTATTTTATAAATGTTTGCTTTTCTCAGATCACTTAATTCTTGCAATGACAGGTGCTGGGTACTTTGGTTTCCCCTCCATTGGATATCAAGACTAAGAGTGACAAAAAGACTCACCCAAATCACACCCACAATCTGCAACAGAATTTAGATCTCAATTCATTTTAGCCTGAAACTAGATACTGAACCCCATTTTTTGTGCTCTGAAAACTTCAGGATGGCTTGGCATGTGTTTGCTGAAGAAGTATTGGCTATCTCAGGCAGTCATTGGTCCAAGATAGTGATAGAGATGGCTTACAATGCACACAGAATACCAGCTGGTCTCTGGGTTAAATTCAAAGATAGGACTTCTTTGAGTTCTCGATAGTGTTGTTTTGTCTTGTATTTTAATGCCACCCTTCTCGTGTCTATGACTCATCTGACCTCATTCAGTTTCCTTCATCACCTCTTCCCATTTTTTTCTGTTTTCTTTTATGGTGCTGAGGATTGAACCCAGGGCCTCAGGCAGACTAAACATGCACTGCCACCAAGCCATAACCCCCAGTTTAAAGTCTTTAAATTAAAAGTAGTTTTATTGAAATATAATTCATGTAGGATACAATCCACTCCAGTAATAGTATGGCAGTTTTCTCAAAGTATACTTGCATCATGATTCATTTTAGAACAATTTGGTTCCTAGTAGAAGACAGCTATTTCTTCTGATCTATCACTTTGAATCTCTTTGTACTCATGGTCTTACAGATTTACCAATTCTGGAAATTTTGCATAAGTGGAATTGTATCATTAGCCTGGTCAATGTCTGGTTTTATTTCTTTAGCATAGTAAGTCTCATTCATGCTGTGCTACACACCAGAACTTCATTGCCAAAAATATAATGTTTTATGAATATCACATTTTCTTTAACTATTTATTAGTGGATAATCATTAGGAATGTTTCTATGTTTTGGCTATTAAGACTAATATTTATAGGAACATCAATTAGTATTCATTTTTCTACTGAGAATTTCTATATCATCACTGCAGGTTTGTGTATAGGGATCAGAGAACATAAAGTATCACAATTTGCACTACAGTACAGTGCATAGATGACCATGAACTGTCAAATCAACACAGTCATCTGAGAAAGGATTTCCCAATATGAGGGATTGCCTGGATCATGTTGGTCTATGAGCCTGTCTGGGAGAGATTGCCTTGACTGTTAATTGAGACAGGAAGGCTCAGCCCACTGTGGGCAGTACTATTCCCTGAGAAGGTGATCCTGGACTGTAGAAGACAGGCACAAGCCTTCTAGTGAGCCAATAAGCCAATTCAGTTCCTTCTGCTTTGAGTTCCTGTCCTGATTCCGCTCAGAAAAAATTCCAGGATTTTGACCTGGAAGCATAAGCCAAATAAATCCATTCCTCCTTCGAGTTGCATTTGGTCATGGTATTTATCATGGCAACAGAGTGAAACTAAGACATACACTAAGTGCTTTTTATTTTACATTAAATACTTATTTTGAGAACAATTTGCTGGGCATGTCTATTTTCCCCATTATACTCAGCTCATTAAAAACAATCAAGAACTAATAATTATACAGCCAGGGTATTTGGTCCACCATGTTTTCACAGTAATAGTAATTTCAGCTAACTTGGCACACCAATATACAATGCAATTTTTATGTTACTAAACGTGTTTTAAGAGGAGAGTGTATGACTTCAATAAATCTCTAGCATGTAAAACCAGTGTGGATATTTTCCCTGGAGAAATGAAGTCCTGTATGGTCTTTGCTGACTTCAACGCGCCATCATCATTTTCTCCACACCCACAAAATGCCCAAAGAAGCAATTGAGCCACCTGAAGTCTCTGGAAGACTGCCGAGCTGCAGCTGTGTTAAGGCCCTCTCTATTTTCTTCTGCTCACATCCTATTGCTTCCCGTCCCCCTCCCCCCACGGCACTTTTCTCTGGGGAAATCACAAGATCTTGTCTTGAATTTTATTACTGCCTAGAACCATAGCATCTCCACAATTTCTTCCTTATGGGACGATTCTCTGTCTTGCAGTATACACTTTCAGAGCCATGGTCCCAACAAAATTTCCCACATGCCTTCCAGTTCCCAGGTCTTTTGTCTTCCTTTCCCTTTCTATCAGACTTAAATTCCATCTTCAACCATTCCAGTGGTCTGCTTTAGTTTGAGGTTCCTCTTTGCTGAAGCTGGAAGCTAAGTCTATGGATCTCTCCATTGCACACCTGCATGGATGGATCTGAGTGGGATTAGGAAGCATCACCCCTCTGTAGATGAAGCCCTACTGTGAGGGAATGGCTGCTTTCAGATGGTGTTGTTGCTTTGGTCCTCATGTTGTCTGGAATGATGGTTTCCAAACTCATATACTCACCCATTTTCTTGTTAATTTTTATTTATACATCTCTCTCAAGACTGCTATGACTTTTTTTTAAAGTTTTTTTTTCTTTTTTTTGGATTTATTTTTGTTTATATGAATACATTGTAAGCTGTCTTCAGACACACCAGAAGAGGGCATCAGATCCAATTACGGATGGTTGTGAGCCACCATGTGGTTGCTGGGAATTGAACTCAGGACCTTTGGAAGAGCAGTCAGTGCTCTTAACCACTGAGCCAACTCTCCAGCCCCTGCTAAGTCTTTATAATCTTCAGTTACAACAGAAAGAATTATCCAGGCTCCAGATATGATGTTTCCCCACCCACCATGTCTGTGCCATACTCTGGTACCATCAGTGCTGGCTTCTCTTCATTTTCCTTACTGAGGAGGCCAATCCATCTCATTGTGTGCTTAGTTAATCACTTTTTATCCACTAAAAACCATTGCTCATGCAGCTTCATCTGTCTTTCTTGCTTCATCAAGTTTTCTTGACCATTGTCACCTTTTAATGTGAATAGAGAGATATACTATTACAGGAAGAACACATATACTTTATTCTTCTGCTGAGTGTGTATGCATATTTATGTGTATGTTGTATGAACACACATGGGGTGCATGACTCTCTCTGTCTCTCTCTCTGTCTGTCTCTGTCTCTCTCTGTCTCTCTCTCTCTCTCTCTCTCTCTCTCTCTCTCTCTCTCTCTCTCTCTCTCTCTCTCTTTCTCTCTCTGTTTAGGCCAGATGCTAACCTTAGGTATCATTGGCCTGGACCTTGCCAAGTAGGCTAGATTAGCTGGCCAGTGGTCCTAGGAAGCAGCATATCTCTTCCTCTCCAACACTGACAAACACACCACTAATCCCAGTTTTTTTTTTTTTTTTTTCTATGTAGGTTCTGGGAATGGAACTCTGATGAAGGATATTGCCAGTTAAGATCTATCCCCGGCCTTATTTCCTGTCCTAAAGCACTAAGCATCAAAGCCTCCTGCTCACCCTGCCATCCTTGATGATTACTTACTTAGGACCTTCATTTGTTGTAACACTTAGAAATGGTTGTCTCTGTGGCTTCTTGAAATCACTGCTTTCAAAGCTATTAATAGTCAAGCCCAACCGGGCATGGTAGAACATCCAATCCGAAACTTTGCCATCCTTCATCTCCAGTCATCCCCTCTCAGGTGATGGCAATGCCACTTTCTTAACCACTCAGGACCAAATCTTAATTACCCTATAATTTTCTCTTTCATACCTTATCTCTAGTCACAAAATCCCATTTGCCCATTTTACAATTACACTAAGTATTTTATATGATCAATTCTCGGTGTCTCTACTATCAGTACATGACTACAAGCCACTTATGGTCTCTAACTCCCTAATTGCTCTCCTTGATTCCATTCTTCCCAATTACCATTGGACTTAATAGTGCAATGGGAAGATCCATTGCAAAGCATAAGATATTTCTCTCTGGACAAAGCCTTTAGTGTAAAAGCCCAAATACCAATGACCTGTACAGACTGAGTTTCTCCCAACCCTTACCTCATTTCCTATATTTTGCACTTCCTTCTTCACACAAACCAGCATGCTGCACCCCAGGGTCTTCCTTGTTCAGCTATCTCCCTCATCTGCTGTAAGGCTTCTCTATATTCCTTTTTTTTTCCTTTTTACTCAAACTACCTTAGTTAGAACGACACAAAAGCTCCAATCTTCCCACCGAGTTGTTTTTGCACAGCTTGTTACTTCTTAAATACACCGTACTATTTCCCTATCTTAAACGTATTTATTTCAGGAGGCATGTGGGAGGCATTTCACTTAATAAAGTGATTGCCATACAAAAATGATGCTCTTATTCAGATCCCTAGCACCTCTGTAAAAGCCAGGCATGGGAAATGGACACAGGTAGACCTCTAGCTTACTGGCTACTCAGACTAGGGTAGTTGATGTGTCCAGATTCAGTGAGAAACCCTGTCTCAGAAAAAAAAAATAAGGTGGTTAGTGATTGAAGAAGATACCCAACATTGGTCTCAGGTTCACATATGCATGTGCGCACACACACAAGTGCACATATCCATTTGAACATGTACATATACTATACATACACAACACACATATTTATACACAGAGAGGGCTAATGTGGTTTTCTTTCTGTCTTTTCACATTATGGTGTTAGCTTCACAAAGCCTGGGATTTTTAACTATTTTGTTGTAAGCAGTGTTGTCCCACAGTAGCTGCTTAGCAAATATTTGATCAGTGGATGAATCTAAACATGAGCCTGGCATCAGTATAGCTTATTAAAATTATTTTTCAAATTGCTCTACTAACTAATAAATTACTCTTCTAAATACTAAATAATTTAAATTTACTATTCTACTCTGCTAAATACCAACTGTCTCTGAAATTCTGGTGCTAGAATCATTATTAAGTATGATGCATATATATATATCATAGACATTACACTACATGTGTGTATATATATATATATATATATATATATATATATATACATATTTATATTGCATTTGCTATAAAATCTTTGGTTCTTTTTTGCTTACATTATATTTTCGATACCATCGTTTTGATAAACTGGAACCTTCTAAATGACATGCATTTATTTTTAAAAGACAAGTTTAAATAGTGGCATTAGCTTCATGTCCTGGAATTTGGGGTTGAGGACTCCTCGGAATTCTCCAACTGCTGCAAATCTAGCTGACAGCTGAGCATAACTCAGAATGTAAATGTCTACCGAGTCAGCTGGGGGAAGAATTTTTAGAAACAGAGCACGACCATATAGCACAGTCAGAATGTGGGGATGGAGCTCTATCGTTTTAAGTAGGGGCTGTTTTTAATGATGTCTTTGACTGCTGTAATTTCGAATGGGTACATTTGTGGGACCCTGTGCCCCATCACCCTTACCATCCATCCTTTCCTTTCTTGTATCCATTACTGTCTTAACTTTCTTTTCAGAGATCTCAGGGCAGAGGATGTATCTGACCAATATCACATGTTTATTGCTCTGGGTAGTAGAGGCAATATCAAGGCTCACTAAAAGAACACTTGGCAATTTTACTCAGCATTAGGTTATGGGGCTTGTTTGCTTTGTTTTAGAGCTGAGACCTTTATGCAGCCTCCAGAGCAAGACTTTAGTCTGAATTTGTAAATTGAAGTAATGTTGGGTTTGTCTTTTTGTCTACCTGTCCTTGTCGAATTCTCATTTCTTCTTTTGAAATACCATTCCTAGCTTCTGGTTTGTTCCTAGAGATCCACAGAGAGTCTGTCCTCTGTACCTGTGAGTGAGCTGTGCTCCGGTGTACCTGAGAGTCAGTGATACTCCCGTGTACCTGAGGGTCGGTGATGCTCTGGTGTACCTGGGAGTCAGTGATGCTCCTGTGTACCTGAGAGTCAGTGATGCTCTGGTGTACCTGAGAGTCAGTGATGCTCCAGTGTGACTATTCCTCTCATTCTGAAGCAAACTGTTTCTTGTTGGGGAAAATCAATATTTTACTCATTTTTTTAAAATGTTGATATCCTTTTCTGTTTAAAATGTTTGTGATTGTACAGTTCCCTCTCCTTTGTGAGCAAAATGAATAGTACTGGCAATAAGCTTGCTGAAGGGGATGATTTCCACCACACTTGTGGAGCCACTCCTGCTTTCTTGGTTTCTCTCTCTCTATGGAACTCTGACTTGAACCTAAAACACTATTGTGCTTACAGCACATCTCATGTAAGGTGGTCCGGCCCCAGGCTTAGTTTCTGCTTGTGAATTTCAAGTCCCTAACAGGCTGGAAGGCTTTTGGTGGCCAAATACCCATGAATCTCCCAGTCTTGTTAAAGACTCTGTTTTATAGCTAGCTGTGCCATGTAACTTTCCACTTTTATACTCAGCGTGAGCCATCAAATCCCCCATAGAACCAGCTTATTAAAAGGTGTAATATCATTGTATGTGGCATGATAGACTCATTCCCACAGGCAGCCCCGTGTAAGAACATGTTCCAGAGGAGAACAGAGTAAATGAGTGTTATTGTCTATTCTGAGGTTGGCAGGCCTCTACTGAGATTAACTGTTGGCCAGTTCTCCCCAGGACCTTGACTATAAAGCACCCCAGGGAGTGCTAAAGATTACAGTCATTACCCTGATGGAAAGCCAAGCTAATTTTGCCTGGCTTTGACCCTCTTGTCAGAGGGAGCTAATTTTGCTTGGATCTAACCCTCTGGTTCCATGGAGTCTGGCTATTCCAATCCTGTCACTTAGATGACACATCACAAACGTCCACGTCATTGTTGAGTGACCGATCAGCTGTTTATTAGGGGCTGGCTCCCAACATTTTGTTTGCTGTTCACGTGTAGTTCCTGTAATTTAAAACAGCTTTTGGAACCCAGGCCATTCTCTGGCCATTGTGTCTGCTTTGGAGTCAGTCAGTTGCTATAGCCAATGTGGGAGGACTGCAGACCTCAGGCACATGAATCCTGCTGTGAGCCCTGTGGAGCCTCAGAGGGAGATAAGAAATTGACAGGTGCAGGACACATATGGGCTCACTCAGGACAATGCTCCCCAACAGGGGAGAGGGCAAAGGAAGGCTGATTACCTGCAGAGGAAACTCGCCATGGTTTCTGCCATTTTCCAGAAGGTTCTTTGTTCCCCCATGACTGACAGACACCCACGGTCACACTTGATGATAGCATAGCTTTCTTGGTTACCAAGGAAGCTTTATCACTGAAACCCAGTGAAGAAATGCCATAAAGAAAAGAGGCAGATGTGTCACAAAAGAGCACTCCTGTGGAGGTAGTAAGTTCCTAAAGGAGAAGGGGTGGTTTGGTTCAAGGTCTCTCAGCAAGAAATGCTGCTTTCATGATTCAGATTTGGGAATCAGAAGATGACAAATTTAAAACACTCTTGTTATTAAACTGTGATCTCAGTACTTGGATAAAAGTGGGGAGTTGGGATTAATTAGATGTTAAACAACTTTGGCTGTATTTATTTAAGCCATAGTTGTCAAAGTTTCCTGAGCAGACCCCAGTATCTCCTAGGAGTTCCTTTTCCCAGGGGTTGACCCTTAAAAACTAGACTCTGTAGAGGCATTATTGATACCCAGAGACTGTCACTTAAAAGAAGCGAGAGCCAGATCAATGATACATAATATCATTGTATACATAATATCATGTATCAGAATGTATACATAAAACACTGCACTGCCCTGTCACCCATCAGTTTCTCCAGAGAAACTTACACTATCCTGCCCTCCCTTGTAGTTATTTACAAAAGAATTATCTAAATTTCTTAATGTATGTGTGTGCATGCACGTGTGTGTGTGTGTGTGTGTGTGTGTGTGTGTGTGTGTGTGTATGTGTGCATGCATGCACATGTTTATTGGTGTGCATTCGGGAGGTCAGAGCACAACTTGGGGGAGTCTGATATTTTCTTCTACTGTGTGAGTTCCAGGGATCAAATTCATGTCATTAGACTTGGTGGCAAGTGCTTTACCTGCTGAGCTATCTTGCTGGACCTTCTTCTTGGTTCTGAATGGCAGAGATAATGGGCGTGAAATAATATTCTCCTTTAGAGTTTCAGATGTATACTAAAGCACACTATCTCACTGCACGCTAGGAAACAGGGTATGAAAGAACTATTTGCCTGTTAACAGCACAAAAACAGACAAAAGTCACACTGTCTTCCGTGTAGTGAGTCCAAACCCTATGGTACAACACTGAGTTTTTTTTCTTTTCTTTTGGAAGAGCCACTTGGCTGTTCTTTCTCGTTACTAGAGTTCCTTGCTCCGACTTGCTCCCTTAAACATGAAAGGGCTATTTATACCACGTATAGCTCAGTGTGGATTGGAAACCCTGACTCATCCATTCTCACTTGCAGTAACTTCCCAGTGTGAACACTTGCCTTTTTTGACATTACTCAGTGCTCAGTATTCACTGTGAGAGAGAGGTGGTCAGATTTCAGTTCTAAGGCACCAAGAAGGGTTTGAAATAATTTTGTGACAGGGTTGTTCTTAGTCTATATCTTGGAGACATCTCCTGCCATTTAACAGGCATTCTTAAATATAACCAATCATAACAATAGCATTTAATGAGAAGTCACTATGTGATTATGTGGATGATTTACATTTATCAACACACTTATGTGCCAATATCACTTAAAAGTATTAAGTCTGTTCTGTGTTACCTTAAAGGAAAGCTTGAGTGGCCATGGATTTGAGTTTTGCATATGAACTGAGAGATGAAGTGGGAGTGACTACTTACAGACAGGTTGAGTGCCTGTCTGGATCCAGCAGCCCTGGTCTGAGGTGATATTGCAAGGCAGTGCCTAAGCAGGTGAGAATTAAAGATAAACAAGCTTGAAGTCCAAGTGTGTGGAAACAGTATGGCCATAGCTCTGATCTGCAAGTTTGGTTGTGACCGTATCAGTGAACAGTGTTCTTCCGTTAGTGTTAGTGCTGGAACCCTGTAATGTGGAGTCAAGCTATGGTGGCAGAGGACAGAGGGGCCTGTCCATTCTCTCTCTTCTCCTAGAACTTGTAATGATGTTTCACTGAGCAACAAGCTCAATCTTGTCTTATCAGCCACCAAAGTGTTACTTCCAACTTTTCTTTGGGGATCCAATAGAGATTTTTTTGTTGGAGCAAAACAGTTTCCTTTTGGTTTTGATATGCTTCCCACTTTGAAGCTTTGGCTGAGTTTTTTCTTTGTTTCTTCCAAGTAGATTCTTCTCTCATAAAATACATCCCTACCAGTTTCCCTTTCTTCCACTCCTCCCATCTCCCTCCTCTCTTCCCTGAATCCATGTTCTCTCTGCCATCAGAAAAGAGACGACAACTAAACACAACAGAACAAAATTCAATAAGGCGATGCAAAAGCCCTCACACTGCAGCTGGACACCGCAATCACACAGGAGGAAAAGAGCCACAGAGCGGACAGAGAGTCAGAGACCCACCCTCTCCCACAGTTAGGAGTCCCAGGACACATATGGGCTCACAGAGCTTTGGCTGAGATGGTTCAGCAGCTCTCTACTGCAAGCCTCTCCCTTCCTTCTTCTAAGTGTATCCTTCATTTGCTAAAAACCACCCTTCTCTCCATGGAGTGTTTCTTTAGCCCATACAAATCTCTTCCTTCTATGAATTCCTGTGACAGTTCCGGTTTACACTATTTACGTTGTTCCTTTTCTTTTATAAGAAAAGACTGCTAGCTATCATAAAATGCCCACTTGGTATATATGGTGGTTTGAATGAGAAATGTCTCCACAGATGCATGTATTTGAATGCTTGATTCTGCATTGGTGTTGGTGTTTGAGGAGGCTGTATAACATTTAGGAGGTACACCTTGCTGGAGGAAGTAAGTCACTGGGGAGTGGACTTTGAGGGTTCATGCTCTTATCCCACTTTCTGCTCAATGTCTGTGCTTCCAGTGCGTGCCTGAGATGTCATCTCCCAGCCTTTTATCATCATGTCTTCCATAGATATCTAGTCCTCTAGAGGCACAAACCCAAATAAACTCCTTAACTTGATTTGATCATGATACGTTATCAACTAATTTTCAATTTTTCATCCTCATCAAACGTGAAATCTGAGAAAATAAGTGAGGATTTTATACTTCTTTTTAATTTTTATTTATTTTTAAAATCTACATCATAACATGACAGAAAAAAAAAAAGTCATGACTGTCTCAGACTCAAATTTCAATCCTGGCTCTGCCATTGTGCCTTGTGACTGTTTTTTTTTTTTTCCTTTTCTTTTTTAAACATTAGCCTCTTCTTCATCTATTAAATGGAATTAATAATAGCTTTCCCAAAGGGTTAATATAAGAGTAATGGTCTAAGTACCAGACACATGTAAATTATTTACTCAGGAAGTCTTTTTCAACCGAATGACTGATCCTGCAACCATCCTTATGTAAACACTGGAATTAAAATGATTTCAGTAACTTTATTAGAGAATTCCAGAGTATTTCAAAATGTTTAAACTTCACTTTCAACTTCTCTGCCAAACTCTGACCTTCCTTCTGGGGGTCATTTGCTTTCTGAAGTGGCTTAGATCTTACTGTTGGTCATCACAGTCCCTTCCCCCCGATCTCACCTTTCAAACTTGCTATATTTTATATCTCTTGTTATGTAATAAATCACCCCACCCCAAAAAATTCCCTTAGTGACTTAATGTAGTAATCATCTCTTATAGAAAGAAATTCTGTCCCATAGTTCTCTGGGTCAAGAATTTAGGATTATGTCACAGCATTCCAGTCACAAGCCAGTTGGGGTTGCTGTTATCTGAAATCTTGACAGGGGCTGATTAAAACCCATTTACAAGGTAGCCTCCTAAGGTGGATGTTGGTCAATTATTCTTGCAATGGTTGCTATCCTTGGGGTTGAGTTTTTTCCATCATATATGATTGCATCACCCCAAAGTGATTAAGATGAGAGATCAAGACAGAAGCTGAAATGTCTCTGCTCCCATACTGTCACACTCTGCTCACAGACTGTCACTGCTCATACAGGGGTAGTCCCGATTCATCTGAAGAGGGAGTCGTTCAGAGCAGGAGTGCCTAGGAGCAATGATCATTGTAGATTATGTTTAGAACTGATTGTCAAAGGCTTACCTCTGCTCTCCAATGATACAGGTCCTACTTAAAAAAGTACCAACCTCCTTCCTAAAGACCCTCAAGTTTCAGGCTATCACAGTATCATCTCAAAGCCTATGATAGTATTACATCTGTCAGATCAGGTGCGGCTCCCTGAATATTGTTCTTCTAGATCTAAAGACTTGGTATCTGCTTCCTACCCACCCAGGGCCTCTGGATTATGGAATAGGCAGAGGAGAAAATGAGAGCCATTGGGTCACTGCTCTGAAATACAGCCAAATATCGCTTGTCACCTCTTGAGGAGTGCTTATCCTAGTCCCCCGGAAGGACTCTGTATGGGGCCTTGAGTGCATAAAGTTTTCTTTAGGCCAGAGTTTATAGCTGAATGATCTAAGCCTGTGCTTCTTGTTCATAGGGGTTGGAAGCCCCCAAACTCTCTCATTTTTGTACTCCGAAAACAAAATCTTTTTGAGTCTTCTTAAATGTTTTGAGTCTTCTTTTAAATGTTTGTGGGTTACTAATGAGTAGTTCACTCCATTATACAAAAGCCAAGCTGGCATGCGTTTCAAGATGCACTCCCCCACCCCCAAGCCACTGAGAAACAGCTTTAAGGGTCTTAGAACACATTCTCTTCAAAGGAAAGCATTTGTGAGACGCACCTTTGAGAATTTAGGCCAATTGACTGATGTTTTTCTTGAACACTCCCTGAGTTATGTCTAAGGTTTTTGCTAAAGATCTTTAGGGTTTTTTTTTTTTTCTTTTTTTCTTTTTTCTTTTCTGGATTTAACCTTTGGTTTAAATCCCTCTCCTAATTTGATACTTCTGGGAGAGATAAAAACAAGGGTTCCAGCAAATCCTGACTTCTTTCTATGTGGTGTTTCTTCTTTCCTCAGCTCATCTATCCTCTGCAATTTAACAGTAAGCTTGGAAACGAAGCCAGGTGGCACTTTTAGCACCTTGTCTGGAAATCTCCTCAGTGGGAGCATCCAGCCGATTAAATACATTTTCCACTTTGCCGGTTACTGTAGGCAGCCAGCGGTACCGCTAACCTTTTTGTTGCTATGTGGGTAGGATGTCTTTTCATCCAGCTTTTGGTAACATTTCCTGCATTTTAACTGCTCTCCTTTATTTTCTAGAAACACTGTAGGTTCCCAGCCATACTGGATGGGAAGTAGAGTTCCAATCCATGCCTTCCTCTACACATGCAGAAAGCCTCCCCAATGCACTTCACAGGTGGGATGGTGCGTTTCTATAACCAGCGAGACTCCATGAACACAGAATTCTTTTATTTTTCTTTTAATTTTAGCTTTTCACTTATTCACTTTACATCCTCTCATTGCCCCCATCCTGGTCATTGCCTCCCACAATCCTTCTCCAATCTCCCCTTTCCTTCTCCTCTGAGTGGGTGGGAACCCCCTGGGTATCCTCCCTCCCTGGCACTTCAAGTCCCTGAGAGGCTAATGATTCTCTGTTAGGCTTGCAGACAGGAGCATTCTCTCCCGCTGAGGCCAGACAAGGCCAGAAGAACATATCCCACATACAGGTAACAGTTTTGGGGATAGGCCCTGTTCCAGTTGTTCTGAAATCTCATGAAGGCCAAGCTGCACATCTGCTACATGTATTCAGGGAGGTCCAGGAACAGCCCATGTGTGTTCTTTGGTTTGGTGGTTCCAGTTCTGAGAGCCCCAAGGGTCCAGGTTAGTTTACTCTGTTGGTCTTCCTGTGGGGTTTGTATCCCTTTTGGGGCCCTCAGTCCTTTCTTCTATTCTTCTTTAAGAGTCCTCAAGCTCCATCCACTGTTTGGCTGTGGGTATCTGTATCTGTCTGAGTCAGTTGCTGGGTGGAGTCTCTCAGAGGGCAACATGTTCCTGTCTGTAAGCATAACAGAGTATCGTTAATAGGCACACAGCATTCCTAACCAGAGTTCACCGTTTAGTGGTCACTCTTGGTGAGTTGGACAAACACTTAGATATGTATCCAATATTATAATATCACGTATATAGCATACATGTACACACAGACACACACACACACAGACACACACACACACACACACACACACACACACACACACACACACACAGACACCTATATCTCCTGTTTTTGTGTTTGTTACGTGACAAATTCTTTGACAAAAACCAACAAAGGGTATGAAAAGATTTATTTGGCTTACAATTCCAAGTTATAATTAATCAGTTTGGGGACTTCGAGGCAGGAACTTGAACAGCTAGTCACATCATAGCCACACCCAAGAGCAAAGAGAGAATAAACACATTCTTGTTTGCTTGCACTATGTTCACTTCTCCTCTTTATGCTGCTCAGGACCCTCATGCCTAGGGGATGGTGCCACCCACAAAGGACTGGTTCTTCCTACATCAATTAACAGTTCCCCACAGACATTTCCACAGGCCAACTTGCTCTATGTAATCCTTTATTAAAACTCTCCCCAGGTAATTCTAGGCTGTGCCAAATTGCTGGTTAAAACTAACCTGCACTGCACACACTTTCTTTCTATTGTTGTCATGGCTTTGTCCTTTCCAGAATATTGTATATTTGGATGCATATAGTACGCAGCCCTTTCAGATTGGCTTCTGTCATATAGTAAGGTCTTTCAAGTTTTATTCATTCCTTCTTATGGCTTGAGGGCTTATTTCTTCTTAGCCCTGAATAATACACCATTATCTGGATGCATCACAGTTTTGTGGTCAGTTCCCTCAATGTCTGTAAAATGTGTACTGAAACCCTCTGTGAAGCACCCCAGAACTTCAAAAGCCCTTTCTTCCAAGTTTATTAGGTTTTACTAAAAATTTTTCAAGGTCTTTGTAGTTCTGTGGGTCACCCCATCTCTAACATTCCCTGGCTTTCACTGTAGAGCATTCCATTTTCAGGAACCAAAATACCTCTACCTTAGTGGTTGGCTAAGAGAACCATATGTATATATTATACATAAACATTAGTAACATATATGCACTGTGACAGGGTTTTAAAAAGAGATTAGTGAGTGCAGTTGTGGAGTTCATTGCAGGGTTTATACAAAGCTGTTGTGTTTGTATCTGGCAACAGAGTTTTTGCAGTTTGCGGGAAGAGAAGAGAACACAAACTGTTCCTGGAGACAGTTTGGCATTTACTCATTCTTCCCCTGTCTCCAAGCCTCTAACTTGATTGATGGGCATGTCCTGCAAGGGAAGCTGGCAGCTCTCACCACAGAGCTAAACACACACCTGCCTCAGGACTTGGAGGAGCTGGAGCAGGTGTTTCAGCAGGGGATGAGAAGTCACATGCTGAGCTGTTTCAGCTAAGCAGGTGAGCAGTAGAATCAGCAACAGGGAGGGCACAGGGAGATTGATGTTCCCCTCCTACCACGGGTAGGTGAGGTCTCTTGTATTCCAGATTCTTCTGGGCCTAGGCAAGGAAGAGAATGCTGGGAGATTTCACTATGTCAGTATAGTACAAGTCGGGAACTATTGTGCACCGTATGTTATTTAAAAAAAGATACATTAAAAGTAACTTTAGAAAGTAGCATAAAATATAATGGGGTTTATGAAACCAATTTCATATATGACTATCATTTCCTGAAGTTCACCACACTACTGACCTTCTTTTCTCCCTTGTCTCTTCCTCTGGTACTTTCCTCCTTTAAATAGTGCCCCCCCCCATCTCTTTATTGTATTCTCATCCAATTTCGCTCTTCTTCCTCTTTCTCTCCTCCTGAATCTTTTCTCACTACTCTTTCCTCTCTTTCTCTTCCTCATTTTGACAAAATCTTGTGCCATGAACCACGATGCTTTGGTACTACAACCATGACTTGGGCCATTGACGAAATGAAGAAAAGACAAATACATAGATACATGTATAGGAAAGCATGGATGTATTTGCATTCATGCGTGTGTGTTTGTGTGTGTATGTGTGTGTGCCTGTGCTCTTTCTTTCTTTCTTTTTTTTTTTTAAAGAATTTATTTATTTATTTTGTGTAAGTACACTGTAGCTGTCTTCAGACACCCATATGAGGGCATCAGATCTTATTATGGATGGTTGTGAGCCACCATGTGGTTGCTGGGATTTGAACTCATGACCTCTGGAGGAGCAGTCAGTGCTTTTAACCACTGAGACATCTCACCAGCCCGCCTGTGCTCTTTCTGATGGAAGCATATCTACTACTTCCAGCGACTCCAGAAACTCAGTGTGTTGATCATGTACAGCACATGAGAAGGGCTTGACTAGTCTTGGTAGGAAGACTTTGTGGGTGAGCAGTCTCAGGCTGTAAACATTCAAGAGGAGGAAGCTACAATTTCTAGCAATCATCCGTAAACACTTATACTTGAACTCTGGAGGAGAGCTTTGCCATCCCTCTTGAACCTCATCTAGATATAAGGATTGTTATTTCCATGGGGCTGAGGCATTGGAGTACTAGTCATGGCTGTGCCCATGTCAATGATACATGCTCAGGACTCCACTCACTCAAGGCTTCCTCTCTCCCGACGGTGTTGTTAAGTACCTTGAACTGGCCTTAATCCTCTGCCCCAAGAGCACTGGGATCATGGTTGTCAGGTCTTGTCTGGTTTTATTTCTTATTAATTGTAAGATTATAAGATAAAATGTAAGATTTTATAAAGGTTGGATTAAATTTGTACATTCAATTAGTGCTTTTTAAAGTTAACATTCATTCTTTTACATTTATTTAGTATGTATGTATGTATGTGCATGTGTGTTGGCATACATGTACCATGATGCATGTGTAGAGGTCAGAGAACCACTTTGGGAGGAGTCTGTTCTTTTCGTTTACCCCATGGGTCCTGGAGCCTGAAGTCAGGTCATCAGGCCCAGGAGCAGTTTCCTTTCCTGCTGAGCCATCTCACAGGCTCAAGTCTTTTGTGTTAGCAGAGTTTCTCCTTCTCTTTGAACATGTTGATGTTCAAGGTCTTCTCAGCTCTGGCTGAAAACCTTACAGCACTAGTTTTCGACTCCCTTGGCTTTGTCAAGTCTTCATTGTCGCCTACGTTGTTCTCTCCCTATTACCAGTGACAATTAAGGTAAAGAGGTCTAGGCTGAGCCAATGTTTCTAAAGCCTTAGTGCAAGTAGGACACACTTGGAGGCTTGGCTATACTTATACTTACATATAGTATTATACTATACTTATATAAGGCAGATTTCTCATTTCTATTGGCTGACTTTCAGACACAATATGTCTAAGAACAGTATGAGAAGATATCTTTCTAGAAAGTCTCCATGGGGTGTAAAGAATAACTGCAATGGTTAGCCATGACCTCAGGATGGGATTGAACCAGGTGACCTACATGAGTCACCACAGTCATGATGGATCTCTGAAGAGATTCTTCCCGTGGGGAAACTTGGAAACATTTTGATGGATTTCCTTACTTACGATGCTGCACACTGATACAGCAAGTGTTAGCTTTGGGGATTTTTTGGGAAGAACTCAGAATATGGCATGCTTATTTTGTTCTTGACAAGAGAAAAAAATCTTATACTTGTTTGGATGCACATCTGGACTGCTGATGAGATGGAGATGATATGAGGAACAGAAGTTTCTGATCCTATTGGCCTGGTGCAGGCATCTGGGAATTGCTGTCCTGTGCAGTTTGTGTGTGTGTGTGTGTGTGTGTGTGTGTGTGTGTGTGTGTGTGTGTGTGATCTCAACCCTTGACCTTGTACTTTGCTAGTGTTTAAACAGGTAATGAGTTTTAAGTGTTGCACACCTATCAGATGTTTGTCATACACCAAAGAACTAAATGAAACAAAACAACAACAAAACAAACGACAGCAAAACAGCCAAATCAAATGACGGAACTGAAGCAAGCTATCCAACCAACCAACCAACCAACCAACCAACTAACTAACCAACCAACTGAAAACCCATTCTCCTTTTCTTTATCTAAATGAAAGCAAAAGTCTGTTCAAAACCATGAACAGCTTACTATATCTGAGATTTTTGACTGCATTTGAATCTCGTCTCCCTGTCATGCTGTGTACATTCTGAAAGAAGCAAGCAAGAGACAGTCCTTTTTAAAATCTGTTTTTACTTTTACTTGACTCTGTAATTGTGCACTCTGGGGTATAATGTGCTTTTTCAATATATGTATACAATATGTAATGATTATATCAGAAAAACTGGTGTATCTGTTTCTTCAGGCATATATCATTTCTTTGGTTCAGATATCTTCAAATTGTCTCTACAGGCAATTTTGTCACCCATAGTTATCCCACTGTGCTGTAGAATATTAGCGATTACTCCTTATATTCTTCCTGCACCTATGTACCCACCTGGTAAGTGCCCTGTTTCCTGTACCCAGCAGTGTTCTGCTTTGCATGTCTTTGAGATCAGCTTTTCAGGTTCTGTTTACAAATGAGAATATGTAACATTTGTATTTCTGCAAAGAGGCAGTTTTTATCAAGGACATGGAAAAACATAAATAGATTAAGATTGGCTTCACATTTTAATGAGAAAATTTTAGCCAAAAAGGAGGCAGGAGACCAGTTAAATTACCTGGTCTGTTTTCTGGATTGTGAAATAAAGGAAACAGATGTGGGATTTCATCAACTCCCAAGTCTAAAATTTCAGTGACAATGTTAATAAAAATGCAGATTCACTAAGTAACAGAATTAATATTGTTATTCTGAGGAATGCCATATAGCCATATTAAAATATAAAAAGATACTGAAATGGCTTTCTATATTTTAGATACTTGAAGTATGTAAGGAAAAGTAATCTAACTTGTCTAGAGTGAATTTTTCAGGAGAGTGGGAGCACTGGCTAGTTCTAGTGCTATGGCCCTTGGCACACCAACCTCTTGACTAATGTTATTTGTTTTCAAAGGCCAGTGTCAACATCAAGTAAATACAAAGCCATCAAGCCACAGTTTTGATGTCTAAGTGCCTATCAGGGTAGGTTTTGATGGACAGAGTCTAGTAAAATATTAGATAGCTTATCATCACCAATAACTAAAAATTGGTCATAAATGAATCTGAACAACTTGGAATATGTACATTTTATCTGGTATTGATAATTGTGGGGGATGATCTTTAACCTGATTTCTTTAGTATAAAGACATTGAAATTTTCTGGAATAAAACAAATTATTTATTGTTCTATAAAAATTGTGATGAATGAAAAAAATAGGTTCTCTCTCTGTCTCTGTCTCTGTCTCTCTGTCTCTCTCTCTCTGTCTCTCTCTCTCTCTCTCTCTCTCTCTCTCACACACACACACACACACACACATCTTCTAGAACTCAAAGGCTCCAATCACAAATGATAATAAAGAAACAGAAACATTAATTACCTTGACTTCATTGGTACATATTATATGCATTTATTAAAACATTGCACAATACCCCAATAACTTTGTACATTTAAAACACTACCTGTCTTTGTACCTTTTTTTTGATCTTTAAAAAAATTTCTTATTGACTGATTTCCTTGTGAGTTTCACATCATGCTCCCCAGTCCAGCTCATCTCCCCATCTCCTCATATCTGCCCTTTGCCCTTGCAACCTCCCCTGAAAAATAATACACACACACACACACACACACACACACACACGACCACCACCACCACCACCACCACCACCACCACCACCACCACCACCACCACCAAAGCATATAAATCATCTCATCATGGAAGCTGTACTATGTTCCACTCTCCCACATTATAACCCTCTGTCCACATATCTTCACTTGCAAATATTGATTGCAATGAATCAGTCTGGCCCAAGATCTCTGGCTTCTGTGACACCTCCAATATTGTATCTTCACCGGCACTCTTCTGGGTCATCTCATCGCTGCTGCCCTGTGTTGTGGACATCCTGGAGCCCTGGATCAGCTGGACTGGTCCCTTCACATAGCCCAACTATTCACAGATGATATAGATTTTGGGTACTAGATCTCGGTCTGGGTGGCAGCCAAGCTGGTCAGCACACCAGCTCTCTTATGTGCACTGCTCTGGCTGGCCCACAGAGTGCCATAGTCTGCAGGAGGCAGGGTCAACTCACTCTTATGCCCTTAGAGCTGGATCACCTGTAATGCCGCAGAGCCAGCTCCACTGTCCTGCTCAGTGATTTATAGCTAATTCACTGTGTGCATGTGTGTGTGTCCATATGTATGTGTGCATGTGTGTGAGTTTGCTATAGGTCTTGAAGCTAGGAACCATGAGGGTTTTGAAGATGGGAAATAGAATAAATGAGACATAAATATGGAAAGAAGGGTTGAGGGTAAAGAGGACACTCAGCAGAAACAAATTGTGCATAAATATACCACAATAAAATGTATTACTTTATATGTTAATTAAAAATAAACAACAAACCCCCAAAGAAGACAAAGATGGAAAAGATAAGATGCTTTCAAAAGATGAACCATTGGTGAAATGAATTTGTTTCCTTCTTTTTCTTCCTTCCCCTCCTCTTCTTTCCCTCTTTCTCCCCTTTCTGTTTGAGTGAGACTATGTATGGTACATATAGGGCAGAGGTCACCCTGGGTGTCATTCATGAACCAGTGATTTGGTTTTTGAGACAAGGTCTCTCAATGGGACCTGGAGCTCAGTGCCTGGGGGAGATGGCCGGCTTGTGAACCCTAGATATCTCCCAGTTCCACTGTCTCCAGATCTAGGGTACAAATCTGACACTGTGCCTGTCTTTTTACATGGGTGTTGAGGACTGATCTCAGCTCCTCATGCTCATGTGGCAAGCACGTCATAGACTGAGCTGTCTTCGCGGCTCTTCACCTTTCAGTTAAAGAGTAACTTGCTGGTTTTATCTTCAAGAGGGATTATGCTGTACAGTAAGACAAGTTGTTCATTCGTGTATTTAGAAATTGTAATGTACTTGCTAGAATATTATTTTTGTCTGAAGTCAGTTTGTGTTTATGAATTAGCTACATAGCTACAGATAGATATCCCTGGATATAGACCATCTGATGGTAGATGTGAAAAAAACCTAGCAAATAGCCCCCGAATCACCCGACAGAGGTTAGCATTACCAGTGAGATCATGTGTATATCCTGTCCCTATGTGGTATCAGAGGGTATTTCACCTGAGTAGCGTTCTTTCCTCAAACTCAAACCCTCCTCTGATTTAGAGAAAAACAGCAGGCCATACCATTTCTAAAGACATGGTTTTCAAAATATGTATAATAATCAATATTCACTCTAAACTCTCAGGGTCACAGAAAACAATTAAAGACTGGAAAATGGACACTGGGGTGATGTGATAATTAACACTGGATTGGCACTGGAATAGCAAAGAAACACCAATGCAAAAATAAATAGAAATTAAAACAGAAGCTTGGAGCCTCTTTGAGAGCAATGTGGCAGTGTTGGCACCATGTTGACAGATGCTCATGGGTGTATGTGAGGGTAATGTTAGGGGAAAAAACTGGAAAAGAGGACACGGTACCTCTGACCATCTTTATGCTCTAAGTCTAGTTATTAAAACAATAGGAAATTTAGAATACAGCACTGATGTAGAAATCTCTTAAAACCATTTGTTTACCATTGTTGTGTATATGGTGTGCATGTGTGTGTAAGAACAAGCACACACTGGGAGAATCTGTTCCCTCTTCTTCCACCACGTGGGTCCCAGGGATAGTCTTCAGGTCATTAGGCTTGGCAGCAAGTGCCTTTACCCTTGTAGTGTCTCAGAGGCCTGATGTTAAAATCTTAATAGTTAATTCATTTAACAAACAGCTACTGATATAAAACTATTGACTAAGTAGGAAGCCTTCTCAGTATTCTTGGTACTGACTCCTTAATGGAGAATAAAGTTGACAAGGCAGCTCAAAACAATGTGGTAATTTGCGACAGTGTCAGAGGGTTAAAATGCTTTTTAAGGGTTGGTGAGATGGCTCAGTGGTTAAGAGCACTGACTGCTCTTCCAGAGGTCATGAGTTCAAATCCCAGCAACCACATGGTGGCTCACAACCATCCATAATGAGATCTGATGCCCTCATATGGGTATCTGAAGACAGCTACAGTGTACTTACATAAAATAAATAAATAAATTCTTTAAAAAAAATAAAATGCTTTTTAAAAAACCTCCTGTAGTGACATTAATAAATATGGAATGTTATCCAAATTCCAGAATGCAGTGAGCATATTAGCACACAGAACATTTCTAGTGAACATTTTTTCATATTAGGTAATTTCTACCTACTTAACTATTTACTCGGTATTTAAGAAGTTTTATAAGGAGATTTGGGACCATTCTTTAGTTTATTATATTCTATTCTTGGAATGCATTTCAATTTTAAAAGCTTATGAACTTTATCAAATACAAGATAAATTTTCGACTGTTAGGTTTATACAAGTCTTCTTACTGATTAGATTAAATACAAATATTGAATTTCACCTTATCATTAAATTCTTGTTTTTCCTTTTAGTTGAAGTCTGTATTTCAATGTTACCAGAAGCCCACCAGAGATGACCAGTCAGACATAGTTTATAGCCAACTGAAAGTCTTTATTCTAGTTGGCTGGGGCTACACTCATGTATTTGGGTCCTAAGTGTAGCACTGCATGTCCAGGGCACAGTGTTTTTCAAGGGAGAAACAATGTCTTGGCAGCTCATCTTGCTGGGCAGCTGCAGGGGTGGGAGTTGGGTCACTTAGTGCAAGCAAGCAGCTTAACAGAAGTTAAGAAAACCAGTTGGAGGGGGTTATGCACAATTTTAACAGAAGCTAGGTAAGCTAGCTAGTACATCCTGACCCCAGGTGCCTAGAACAGAGTGGGTAATTTCCATCAAGGAGATTGAATTCTAGTTAAACCTGAAATGGCCTCAACTAGTACAAGATGGAGGAACCTTTGCACTGTCTTGCTCCATCACACCAAAAAAAAAAAAAAAAAAGAAACACATTTCCATAGTGGAAAAAGAAAAGGCTTATATTTTCTAAGGCAGACACAGCTGTTCAAAACACTCCCTTACTGGAGGCTGAGATCTAAAATACAACCCCTCAAATCCCTAGCTCTATAGGTGGAGAGTCTGCTTGGCCAAACATTAGGAATGGTGTGCGTGCGTGCTTGCATGTGTGTCCATGCATGTGGAGGCCTGAGGTTAACACCAAGCATCTTTCTCTCAATGAACTGGTATAGAAAATAAGAATGTGGGTTGGAGAGATGGCTCAGCTGTTAAAGGCTAGGCTCACAACCAAAAATATAAGAAAATAAGAATGTTACACTTTTGCTATTCATGAGGTCCTAGATTAATTCTGGAAATATCATATATATATATATAAAATATTGGTGCCTTTTATATATTTCAGGAGTCTTACAAAGTAATTGGTTTAATTTAATCTCATAATCTTCAAATGTCCCTTGAGTGAGCTCCTGATGGTGTTTGCATCCTGTGGGGCTAATTATAAAGCAATTAGCTTTTAATGAGGTTTTGCTTCCTGACTCTGTTTACCTGCACAACCTCCACATCCGCCCATTGATGCCAAATATGCGGAAGGAAGCATCCTTTGCTTTCTTCCTTTGAGTTTTATATGGGTGCTAAAGCCCTGGTAGAACAGTTAATGACACTCCATAACAGTGTAGAGAGACATGTTTTCTTCTCTTTCGGTTTTGATGGTTTGCAATAAACTTATTTCCGCTACTGAGCTGGGCAATCAGAAAATGGAATGTCTGGCTCTATGAACACTCCCATCCTTCCTGACTCGTAAGTTGGATTAGAAAACTTTTTATTGGTTTTGGAGATAGATCTTGTTCTGTAGCTCAGTCTAGCCTAAAACTCACTATGTAGTCCAGGCTGGTCTTCAACTCATGGCAATTCTCCTGCTTCAACCTTCTGAGTGCTGGAAGTGATATTCTAAGAATTTCTTAGCACAGAACTGGAGAACATTGAGTCACTATCCAGTTATACAACAGTGGAAACATCACTGCTTACTGCCAGGCCACCATTATATTTCTAATCTGATTGCCATGGAAAGAAGAGTGTTAATATATGCTGAGCACCTACTGTGTGTCAAACACCATATAAGACTTTTATCTTCATATTTCATTTTATTTAATGTTCAGTACAAGACTAGAGCTGGATATACTTTTTCTAGTATAAATAATTAGAAATTGGGGAGTTAAAGCTCTGGGAATTTTAATAACATGTTCAAGGTCACACATATCTACTAAATTGAAGGCCTTAGATTTGAAATACTTCATTTAAAAAAATATATATATATACTTGCAACTATAGTACAAATTTTATGCATATTTTTTATGCCCTTTAAAGTCTCATTCCTTGATTTATGGGACTAGCCTCGTCACCTTGAAGTGTTTCCTAAGACAAATGGGCTAGTGATTTACTGATTGCAGAGTGTAAAGAACAAGTCATTATAGAAAGAAAATCCATGGCTTTAAAGTGGTTGACACAGATAGTTTTTTTCTTAAGGAACCCAGGATAAGTTACAAGACTATCTGTGATTTCTCTTTAGTAGCATAATCACAAGGAGAAAATACACTTTGTAAGTATTTCCACCCACAGTCACTCTATTATTCAGCACTACCAACTTCTCTTAAATTTTCAGACTTACAGTGATAAAGGCCAGGCTCCTGTCCGTTTTGTTTGCCTTCCCTTCCTCTCTTCCTCCCTCCTTTCTTCCTTCCCTCCACTACTTCTTTCCTGTTTTTATTTTTTTATTTTTGAGACTGAATCTTGCTACATAGCCCCCACTGCCCTCAAACTTGCATCAGTCTCCCTGCCTCCATCTCCCAAATGCCAGCCTTGGGTCTTAGTAAATTTCTTTCCATAAGAATTCACAAGCTGCCAGTCAGCATGCTCTAATGTCCTGGAGCATGCTGGGGTTCATAACTCTACTTCAGAAGAGGGGCTTTGTGGTTACAAGGTGAAGGAAAAAGAGTATACATCAGTATCTAATATACGTAATTGGTATATAACTTTGCAACATATAATACAAAGATATGTCTACATATCCACAGATTCAAAGGCTGAGATAAACATGGCCAAAGGTCATTTACATCCATAGCTGAAGAGATTCATAGAACAAGTCCACTCTGTTTCAAGAATTTGTTTTTGCATTTTCTCATTTTAAAAACAAAAATATTCAATCACACCCTATCCCCCATCCTCAACTCCAATCTGAGAATTGTGATGCATTCCATCCATATTTTAAAGCTGTGTTCCTCTGAAAGGCCTCTGATGGGTGGGAGGGTATCCTCAAATGGAAACAATTTTGTCTGTAAGGGAATTCAGCTTTAAAATGGAAGTGAGGCATTTGTTCTCTCTGATGCCATGGCAACCAGAGGCAAAGCACAAAGTCCAACAATGGTATGAAATGTGTCTCAGGAGTGGGTGTGAAGGAGGCAACCTTGGACTCTGTTTCTTTGCATTTCCCCTAGAACAGAAGGTGGCATTGTGTTTTTCGTGGCTGACGTCATCACTTCCCAGCCAGAGAGCTGCCATAAGAAAGAACAAACAATAACAATAACTTTTTCCGTGTGGAGCTTTGGCCATTTCCCCAAAGTATGTCCTTTGTGCAGTTTCTCTTCGTTCTCCCTTCCTTAATATCCTCACATTTGGTAATTATTGTAGTGAAGTTTCTCCATTTACTGTATAGTTTCCTGTCAAGACATCCCCTGGCTTGCTTGATTGACTTGAACAAACAAATACCAAACAAAGCAAAACCTCAAAATCTTCTCACAGATTGGGGCTTGATGATGAAGTTCCTATCAATTGTAGTCGAATGTCAGATTCAACTCTAAGTACTAGGGACTACCAGCCTAGCCCAGGGTGCTTGGGGCAGAAGTTGCCTTTCACAATGATTTCAGTAGTCACCCTCAGTGTCAGTAAACTGAGGGTGTCAAGCAGATATGGGTAAGGAACAGCCTCAGATGTGTGGAGGAGGTTTTCTTTCCCCGTCCTTCAGAATATACTTCTAGCTGCCTGGCTGGATTCAGGGGTTGCCATAACAGCATGTTCTGAAGTTTCTGAGCAATGCTGCACACTTCCAAGACTAAATGCTGCTGATGAGAGAAACACACTATTCAGCTGGGCCTAGCCATTCGTGATCCTAATGAATCCAGCACTTTCTAACCTCAAGGCAATGGTAATGGACTGACTGTCCTTGGTTAGATTTATTTGGACTAATTCAAGGTTTTATTAGAGTATTGCCAGATTGGATATATAGTTACAGAGTCCTTAACTAACCAAGTTCTTGTTGCTGAGACAGAACTGCAAATAGGAAGAGATTATGTAAGAGAACACAAGAAGTGAGTAGCCGGAAACTGAAATAATTCTGTTTTCTAAAGTGATCTGGGAATGGGGCTGTCTTTCCATAATATGTGCATACACTTGGTGTAGGGTTTGGTATTCTTGTTGTTTCTCAATACATGTTAGTAAGATACAAGAATAAATGTTAGATTATCTATCTATCATCTATCTATCAATCATCTATTTACCTATCATCTATCCATCTATAATTTGTCTATCATTTCTTTTACTATATGTATTTCATTCTTTTTTATTGGTTTTGAGTTTTTATTTCTAGATTAATTTTGGAGGACTGATATTGTGTCTGCGTATTTAATTCTTGGCATGCTAAGTCTGTAATTTTTGTTGAGTGGACAAATGAATGAAGGAAGGCTTGCAGTGATATGTGGCATTTAATTCTGAGGTAATATTAGTATTCTTTGTTTCAGGAGCATTTATATATTGTTATTATCAAAATGTCTATTATAATAAAGATGATGCTGGTCAATCAATTTAATATTAAATTAACCATTGTAGCATTTCTCTTTCATCTTTTTATTTTTCCTTCTTGATAGATTTTCTTATAGATAATTTTTAAAATGTAGGAAAATTTTGCTTTTTAAGTTGACTGTTTGAAAACTAATTTTATTTGAAAATTTCAGTATTAGGAGCACTCTTTGATAATTTTATTTATTTATTTTTTTAGTGGAGATGAAGTTTGTTCTGAAATCCATGTATGCAAAAAAGATGTTTGATTTTATTTTTCTGTCTAAGGATAGAATTTTTAGATGACATGTCCACCAGGAGATGACACCATAACTTCACTGGTTAACACCCCTTCCCCGGCTTTCTTTAATTGCTAAATTTGAGTATAACTGTGGGGTAATTCTTTTGGAGGTAAGAGGTCAAACACAGCAGTGATGTCCTAGTTTGAACCTGTGGGACGTCTTCATGTCCACATGGTCTCTGTTATTGTTCCCATACATTGCTTTGTCATTCTGCTCTCCTGACTCTAATGATTATTCATAAGGTGACTAATCAGAAAGTAGAGGAGCAGGCCAGAACCAGAACCAGAACCAGAACCAGAACCAAAACCAGAACCAGAACCAAGTAAAACCTTCAGAGGCCCATCTGCAGTGACCTGCTTGTATCAGTGATGCCTCATCTCCTAAAGTCTCCATAGACTTCAGAACAGTGCCACAAACCAGGGACTGGACTGGACATTCAGAACAGAAGCCTGTAGGGAATATTTCCGAGTGGAACCCTAATAGAGCCTATGGCTCAGCAAGAGGGATCGGGCGCATATGTTCCCTGCTTCCTTTTACCCCCACTGGAAAGATTTATTTTTATATTATTCCTGGTCCCCAGGAAAGAAGTAGGAGTGACTCTCCCTTGTAACACTGAAGGACAGACACAAGGGCAGAGGGCACCTTGCTGAAGTCTCAACAATATGCTTTGGTGTGAGAGCTAATGGCAACTGCTATGTGCTTGGTAGGCTTGGGACATTTTAATTCAGAGCAGCAGCTGCTTTTGTATTGGGAGAAGGTGAGGGGAAGGTTTGTTTTTGTTTTTTTTTTTTAACTTGACACGGCAATGAAAGAAAATATCTGGTATAGAATCTCTGAAAAAATGAGAAAGGACAAACAAACAGACCAATAAACAGAGAAAAGCTGACCAAAAGACCGTGTGCTCCATGTCTCTAAACAGATGTGGCTTCATGTTTTAAGGAATAAAAAAATGTGCTTTTTGTGTGTCTTGTGTGAGTAGTTTTACTCATGCCTTTCCAAATGTAATCCTATGTTTTTGTCTTGAAAATATTATATTGAGGACCAGAAGTTGAAGGACTCAGTCTAAATTGTAAACCACTTTATTTGATTGGGGTCATTGACATTTAAAATTCTCAAAGCTATAGCATTCTAATTTTAACATTTTTCATCTGCAGGACTTTATTCTACTATGTAAAGGACAGTGTGTCCAGGGTTCTGCTTGTATCTTCATTACGTGGTGCAAGTTGTCTCTTTCTCTGTTTTATATCAATCAGCCAGTAGTGTTGAGCCATTGAAGATAATGTTTTAAGATGAACATGCTGATAGTATAACTAACTCTCTCAAGGTTCAGGACCACTGGCTTCATTTTTAATCACCATACCGAGCCCTGGTAGGTGTTAATACCTACCACATACTCTATTTCAGAATCTAAATTTCCATTTTGTCAGCACAGAAATAGTGAAGTAGTCAGGAAGTTGCTTCTCCAACTCAGGAACTGGTGGGGATGGCTCGTAGGATAAGGTTTCCTTTGAGGAGGAGCAGTTGTTAGCTGGTTTGAGGTCTCTTAGAATACTGTTGCAGGATGAGAGATTTAGAGCTAACAGATGCAACAGTTATGCAAAGTGCCAGCATTACACATTTGAATATTATTCCATTTCATCATGTCAACAATTCTGGAGACTTGTGTTATCATCTTTAAAGAGAAGGAAATTCATACTCAGTGAGGTTAAGAACTCACTCGGAGCTGCATATAGAGATTCAGTGGAGGTGGGCTTGGTGGGTGCAGACCTTCGATCACAGCACTCAGAGGCTGACATAGGAAGATGTTGGCTTTAAACTAACCTAGTCACATGGTAAGGCCCTGTCTCAAAAAAACCTAAAAAATTAATGATGGAGGGGAGTTGGCTCAGGCACTAATGTACTTGCTTCAAAGCATGGGCACTTGAGTTTGATTCCTAGCACTCGTGAAAAACCCAACCAACCAACTAAAACAGGCAAGGCAATGCAGACCAGCAATCTCAGTGCTGGGGAAAGGCAACAGGAAGATTCCCTGGAGATTGGCCGCTCATCCTGACTAGACGAGCAATCAATTCTGCCAAGCAGGTTCAGTGAGAGGTCCTACTTAATGTTGGAGAATGATGGAGGAAGATCCCAACATCAACCCCCATCCCTCTAAATGCTTATGCACACAAACATTCATGCACATGTGCACACGAAACCCCCAAAGGAAAACAGAAAAGAAGAAAGCCGAATCAACAAGGACAACAAAGCCATACTGGGGTCAGATTTATGAACCGATTGGTCCTTCATGAGCTGCTGATGTCGAAAGAAAATGAGAGCATTTTGAGACCTCGTTCCCATCCATGTAGACTCATAGTTTTCAAAGACCCAGTTTCTGGTTTTGTGGATTTTGAGCTGGAAAAAAATGGGTTTATAACTGTGCACTTCAGGCTAAAATCCAAGTTTCTTCAACTGAACAAGGCCCAGAAGCACCCATGAATTGGTGGGATAAACCTAGCCAATCAAATAAATACCCCTTTAAAATGCAGTGACTCCTTTGTCCCTCAGAGCTCTCTTTAGTTGCTTGTATGTTTGCTTATTTTGGAGATAGGTTTTGGCTGTCCTGGTCCTCCTTCTATAGCCCAGGATAGCCTCACACTCATGATCATCCTGTTTCAGCCTTTTAAGTGAAGGGACTACAGAGAATGCAGAGAAAGGGGAACATTCCTCTCCATTGCTGATGGGACTGCAAACTTGTACAACCACTCTGGAAATCAATCTAACACTTCCTCAGAAAACTGGAAGTAGTTGTACATGAAGCTATAATGCACCTGGGTATACACCCAAAAGAAGCTTCACCATACTTCAACATGCTCCAGTATGTTCATAGCAGCTTTATTTGTAATAGTCAGAAACTGCAAACAACCAGATGTCTCTCAACTGAAGAATGGATATAGAAAATGTGGTTCTTTAACACAACAGAATACTATACAGCTATTAAAACAAGAGCATTATAAACTTTGCAGGCAAATGGATGGAACTAGAAAATATTATCCTGAGTAAGGTAATCCAGACCCCAAAGAACAGTCATGGTATGTACTCACGGAGATATTTGCCATAAAGTACAGAATACCCATAATATACCCCACAGACCCAAAGAAGTTCAACAAGAAGGAAGGCCCAAGCAAGGAGTGAGGTGGAGGTGGGATGGAGGGAGGAACTAGGTGAGGGAGGAACCAGGAGGGGGAGCAGCGTTTGGGATTTAAATTAATTAATTAAATAAAAAATAAAATAGTAACAATTGCAATAAGCCACAAGAGCCTCACACCTACTCATCAAGCCTGAATCTTTTCCAAATTTGTCTTTGCTTCATTCATGCTTGGGGAAAGGTAGACAGGAGCATGAAAAAACAGGCAGGGAATGTATAGAACACTCCGGAAGCTTTATGGAGCTGAAGATGACCTTGTACAGTGTTCAGCTTCCAAGTGCTGAGGTTACAGGTATGACCCACCCATAACCTGGGTTTTAAACTATCTCTAGACTACATGAGTTGGAATGGGTGCTTTCACTTTTATCTTCCCTTCATGACCTTTCTCCAAGAGCTTGTGTCTAGACAGTAGCTGAGCAAATGAAAGATTTGTATGTGTATCCTTGGATTTATAGAAAGTTCTGTGAAACCTCTTCTGCAATTACATTATGTATGCATAGAAATGTTTCTTGTTTGTGAGGTCAGGCATAGGATTCTATCCATGTCATTAGATTAAAGCTTGCTAGAGTGTGTTTTCTGCACATTCCGGGATGATTAATTTTACATGTCAGCTTCTGGGATTAAGGGCTACTTAGAGAGCTGAAGCACTGCTTCTGGGTGTATTTGTGAGTGAGGTTGGATGAGACTGAGTCAGGGGACTAGTGCAGAGACCTGCCTCAGTGTGAGTGAATACCTGACAGGCTCAGATAGAATAGCAAGGCACAAGAGCTAATTGTCTTTTAATTCTCCTGAGCCTGGGACACCCTTCTTCTACTCTTGGACATCAGCACTTCTGTGTATTCTGCCTTTGGACTCCAGGATTTGTACTTTGAAACACAGGTTTTTGGGTGTGGCCCAGGAGTTTTTACTTCCCTTGTACTAAGGGTTTTAGGCTTTGGTGCCATGCTGTAACTGTCACCCCACAGTCTGTTGTGGGACCATTCATACTCACATATGTAGCTTACTGGCTCTCCCAATAAATCCCTATTCTTGTATGAATGTATGCATGACTGTATGTATGTATGTATGTATGTATGTATGTATGTATGTATATATGTATGTATATAAATATGTATGTATGTATATATGTGTATATGTGTGTATGCATATATGTAGCTATCTATAAATAGCTGTCAGCTGTTACTTCTTTATCAGCCTATCAGTCTATCTATATATCTATCATCTATCTATAATCTATCACCTATCATTTAAATATCTGTTATCTCTCTGTTATCTATCCACCTACCTATATATTTCTATTTGCCTCATCAGCTAGTCACTTTATTTAGCTAAAATACATTTATGTATAATCTGTCTGTCTGTCTGTCTGTCTATCCATCCATCCTGTTAGTTATGACTCTTATAGAATGTTCACAAATGCATTTCTAATTTTGCTTTGTTTTATTTGTTTCTGCTAGCCAGATTTAAAATCTCTATCATTAATTGGTTCAGCTGCCTGTTTGTTTAAGCTTTATAAATTCAAGGTCACATTGTTAGAATACTTCTTACTGGCTGCAAAGGATTCCAGAAAATAATAGAACAATACCTTCTAAAGGTAGAAGGACAGTGTTCTGGCAATGAAGGTGTTTAGAAAACATATTAGGTATTTTGTCTTTATTTAGTGTTTTGCAGAGGCTTCTGATTGACAGTAATCTGTCTAAATACAGAATTTGTCTTAGTTAATTTTGTTTATACTTATTGCTCTCTTTTAATAAGTAATTATGATATTTGCAGTTATTTTTAATTTAAAATTATTTTATGTTTGGCTGCACTTATGTCTGTGTACCTTATACATACCTGGTGTCTGAAAAGGCCAGAAGGGCATATTTGATGTCCCAGGACTGGAGTTACA